>NC_141685.1:464042406-465242406 GCF_964263255.1 Lissotriton vulgaris | reverse complement strand
GAATCTGTGGGCAAAGGGAGTAACTTTCCCACACAGCCATTAACGACACCAGCAGCAACCCTATCCTCATCCTCACCTGCACCAGGCCCAGCCATAATATTGTCGGAAGCGAATTGGCTAACTCATCAAGGGTTTGTTTGTTCTAGTGCTAAGAAGGCCACAGATGGTACGCAAAGTGGAGCAACCGTGGAGAACCTTGAGTGGATGGTGGAGGCCTATCTATATGACCCAACACAGGTCTTTGTTACTACGAACCCATTGCTGTATTGGTACAGGAAAATGGCTCTATGGCCACTGATCACCAACCTGGCTCTAAATTATTTGTCTTGCCCACTCGCAAGCGTGTCTTCTGTTCTTGTTTTCAGTGCTGCTGGTGCCATTGTAACTTCAAAAGGTCCCGCCTCTTGGCCAAAAATGTGGAGAGGTTAACACTGATCAAGATGAATCAGCACTTGATACCACCAGATTACAAAGTACGTGAATGCACGCAGGAAGAAGAGGACACCGACTTAGGTGACGGAAGTTCTTCTCTGTTACCTGACCTACTCCTGTCTCAATTCATGGAGTTGGAGGATGAGCTCTACTTCCCTGACACCGAGCCCTGAAAATGACTTCCTTTTTTTCATCCTTATTCACTTTTATTCCTGTGTGCCTTTCTTTGTTTTGCAACTTTTACCACAACAAAACTCTAATCACCTAATTACAACAAGTCCATCAGCAGCACTGTCTTCATCTTATATTCCTTATTGGTTTGAAGGGGCCGCAGTCTGCATTCCTGAGGTTCACAAGTTCACAACTCAATCATGCTCCTTTATACTCCTCCTCCAGACTCCCCCTATCCATTTCCCTCAAGGCAGATGGATGGATTACGAGTCCCCTCAAGTGGGACTGAAATTACTGACTGACTACATGCTTGCTGATTGCTGACAGAGTTACTTTTTATATTGACAGGAGAGGCTGCCCTGTGGGTCCTCACTTTCCGAAGAAGATGCGGACAGAAAGTAGAATAGGTAATGAATAATTGAGAAGATGGCATGCACTGGACAGCAATGGCTGTCTGGCTCTGATGAAACCAATTGCTGTTTGTTTTTTGTGGTTGAAATGATGATTCATATGTCTTCTTGTCTTAGTTATTATCTAATCTGTCACACAGTAATTGTAAAATATGCCAACAACTCTTTTTTTTTACCTTGTTTAATTAAAATTGAACTTCAAATTCAGGGGCCACTATATTGCATTTCACAAAATATGCAAAATGTCCTTGGAGCGGACTCACTTGCCAATATACCATGATGATTGATTAAATAATATATCTTTTTTCTTTACAGTCACTCACTGGGATGGATGGATCATCAGCGTCGATTTACGGAAGAACTATGGCCAATTCGTGAGTGGCAAACAGGTAAACCAGTCTACAACAACTACTACAGCAGGACTACATGTCTGTATTCGTGGTATGTATTGGTCGAGGGCGAGGCAGTGTACAGTTGTTGTTATGCCAGGCAGAGTCCACTCCAGACAGCAGTTCATGTAAAATTGGGGCTATGTGGCTTGCTGCATACAATTATATATGCTTTGTCTGTCTGACAAAGAGCCTAGGTATGCTACATCAGGTTGCTTCACTCAGTGGTGCCTGCCTTGACCCTCTGCATGGAACTGCCTCAAGCTTGGGCCAAACATCCGTTATGTTTGCAAAATTTGCTGTTTTTCGGAATTTCGCAAATCTCGCGAAAGTACAGAAAAATCGCAAATTCTTGAGCGGAACGGATTTTTGGCCCATGCTTGCGGCAGGGCCATGCAGACGGTCAAGGCAGGCACCTCTGAGTGAAGCATCCTCCTGATGTAGCATACCTAGGCTCTTGGACACAGACAGACAAAGCATATCTACGGTTTAGGGTTCAGTGCGTTTTACTAGGGTTTTTGGGTTTAAGTTGGTATGGTTCACGCTGATTCTAGGGCTAGGGCCCAATGCAGGCTCGTTCATAATGATGTTGGCAATGTTTTAGGGGGGGTTGGTGTTCTTTGGTCCAGAATTGGCAGAATTTTGGCCTTTTCGGGTGGTTTGCGGGGGCGTGTGTTTGGGTGAATTCTTCTTCTTCTTCTTCTTCTTCTTCTTCTTCTTCTTCTTCTTCTCTTCTTGTGCAGTGGTTCGATTTTGTTCTGCCTTGCTGAGATTCTTGTGAATCGCTGGAACAAGTGACTGTCCAGGTGAGTTTCAAGAGGATCAAAGTAGTGGAAGTGCTGAAACAGCCACGTTTTGTGAACAGCGCAATTTGCCATGTTTTGAATATACCAGTATTGCATGTTTTTGGGGGGCTGTTTGGATAGCATAATTTTTATTGGAAGTTATTTGAAGAAAATCGATGGTGGGAAAGAGGAGTTAGGGCCTAGCTGCAGAGCGCGTTTGGACCGATGTTGACTGGTTGGCTGAAAACGTTCTAAGTATGAGTTATTGCATTTTTGCCTTTTGCCTGTTTAGGGGTGTTCTGCTGTTTTGCGGGTGGCTGCAGGGGTCTGGGGGCATAGCTCGGAAGGTCTAATATCGGAATCAAGTGTTTTGGACCAAAGCCATGGTGAAAAGGTTTTTGCGTTTTTGCTCACTTGCCTGTCTTTGGGGTGCTGTTTGGGGGGCTTCCAGGTTTTTGTGGGTGGGTTTTGGGGTCTGGGAGCACTGTTGGCACAGTCTAATGTTGATTGCATTTGTTTTTCAGGAAATCCATGGTGGAAAAGGGGAGTTAGGGCCTAGCGGCACAGCGCATTTGGACTGAATTCCAGGTAGGCCCGAAATTTGCTAAGTCTCACTTTTTTGCGGATTTGCTTTTTGGTTGTTTGGGGGTGTTAAGCTTGTTTCCCCCTGGGTTGAGGGGTGTGGGGGAATTGCTGTGAAGGTCTAATACCAGATAAAAGTGGTATGGAGAAAATCGGAGGTGAAAAAGTTTATACATTTTCAGGCATTTCGCTCACTTTAGCGTTTTTGGGGGGCTGTTTGATGTTTGTGGGTTGGTTTTGGGGTCTTGGAGCAACGCTGGGTATGGATACTTTTGATTGCAAGAGGTTTGACGGAAATCCATGGTGGCAAAGGGGAGTTAGGGCCTAGCTGCAGAGCGCGCACGGAGTGATCTGGGAAATATGCAGAAATTTGACAAAGTGCCCATTTTCCCATTTTTGCTTTTTGGCTGTTTGGAGGGGGTTAAACTTGTTTCCGCCTGGGTTGACGGGTCTGGTGGCATTGCTGTGAAGGTCTAATACTGGATAAAAGTGGTTTGGAGAAAATGAAATGAAATGAAATGAAAAATTACACTTGTATAGCGCATAACTACCCGGAGGCCTCGCAGCGCTTTTGATTGATTGCCTGTGGCGAGCTCAAGGTAGATCAACAAGCTTTTGCGAACAAGTGAGTTTTCAAGGCCTTTCTGAAGGACAAACGGTTATTGTTCTCTCAAAGAGAGAGCGGGAGGGAGTTCCAAAGCTTGGCCGCAGTGTGGGAAAAGGAGCGACCGCCCCAACGAGCTTTGTTGATTTTAGTTGTAGTTGCTAGCTGTAAAGAGCTAGAACGGAGGGCTCTGGACGGGGCATAGGGCGTAGCTATGGGGTGTAGGATTGCCGGGCCAGTGCGGTGAAAAGATTTGTGGAAAATGCACTCTGGCCGCTACTGGGAGCCAGTGAAGTTCCTTTAGAGCTTTCTTAGCTGACTGCCGGCGGGGAATGTTATACAATAGTCGGGCGGCACAGTTTTGTGTAACTTGAAGCCTATGGGTCACTGCTGCCGGGGCTTCTATGTATAGGGCATTTCCATAATCCAGGCGGGAGAGTATCAGGGCCTGGACCATGACCCTCCTCGCCTGGAATGGGAGCAAAGGGAGCACTTTGCGCAGCATTTTCATCAGCCCGATACATGTAGAGGCAGTCTTGGTGGCTTGGACCGAGAAATCAAGCGCTTTGTCAAGCCAGATTCCGAGGCTCTTTATCTGAGGTTTGGGAGGGGGAGGCAGGCCAAGACATGAAGGCCAGATGGATGCAAGGGCGGACGGGGGGGGGGGTTGCCCAACAGCATAATGTCTGTCTTCTCCCCGTTGAGTTTAAGACAGGAGGATTGCATCCACCTGGCAACAGCCTCTAGACAGGGACCTAGGGTGGTAGATGATCCCTCAGAGTGGTCTAAAGAGACCACCAGTTGGGTGTCGTCGGCGTAGGTAACGATACGCACACCAAAGGGATGGACTATCCTGTCTAGAGGTTCCATATAGGCATTAAAAAGGGTGGGGCTCAGGGAGGAGCCCTGGGGAACCCCACACCTGAGTGGGTGCTTGGGGGAGACTGCCTCGCCCTCAAACACCTGGAAGAATCGTTCATCCAGGAAGGAGCTCAGCCATTCCAGGGCCGCGCCCGACACGCCCAAGCCACTCAATCGTTGTAATAATGTGGCATGGTTGAGGTCAAGTAAAATGATGGCGGCTTTTCCTCCCCGGTCCAACACAGCTCTGGCTTCTTCCGTCACCGCTAAGAGAGCGGTTTCAGTTCCGTGCTGCGGACGGAACCCTGTCTGAGAGGCACGGAGCAGACTGTTGGACTCTAAATAGTCCACTAAGATGTTGTTGACGTGCCTCTCAAGCAGTTTACTCATCAACGGAAGTAAAGAAATGGGGCAATAGTTAGCCAAGTTGTTCTGGTCCAATGTGGGCTTTTTCAGCAGAGCTTTAACCATCGCGCACTTCCATGGAGCTGGGGCGGATTTAGAAGTGATGGAAGTATTAAGGACATCCAAGATGACCGGACGAATAAGGTCAATGGCCTTAATGAGAGTCTGAGGGGGTGCTTGATCATTGGGAGATCCAGAGGTGATCTTAGGAATCAACCTGTCTAATGTAGTAGGGTCGAGGAGTGGAAATTTGTCGAGCATACATGGGACAGGAGAGTTGGAAGTTATGGGAATGGTGGGTTCTATGTCCTCCTTGACAGTGCTAAATTAGGAATAAATAACCTGAATTTTCTGAGAAAAAAAAGTGGCAAGATCGTTACAACGGGTTTGTGCGCCGTTTGATGATGGACGCTCAGAGGAGGGAGAAATTAAGGATTTAACTATTTTGAAGATTTCCTTAGGAGCGTTAGCGGCCAAATTAATTTTTGAGTCATAAAAGTGGACTTGTGCAGCTTTTATTTCATTTTTGTAGAGCTTTATTGCGGCTCTGTACTCAGTCTTCCTAAGATGTGAGCGGTCTTGCCTCCAAGCTCTCTCGAGTTTGTGGCAGGCTTGCTTCATTGTTCTGAGGGCGGGTGTGTACCAAGGAGCGACTTTGGGTCTTGTTATTGATTTCAGGGGGTTCCTCTGTAGAACTTGATCAAGGGTGCTGGAGATCCAGTTATCAAAATTAGTCGTGGCAGTATTGGGATTGGTCGCCCTCTTAGGTGGGTCTTTGGTGAGAGCCAATTCCCAATCAGGGAGCGGAAGCGAGGCCCATTTCCTTCCCCAATGCTTATTGAGATTTTGAGAAGTGGAGGGGGAGCTTATGGACCATGTGAAAGGTATTAAAAATTATCAGTCTAGGGAAGTGGAATGGGAGTCCTGACCGGTAGACTGTCTATGTTACTGTAGATATGGTCCAGGAGGTGTCCCCTGCTATGTGTCGCAAGAAAGCCCTTTTGGCATAGATCAATACCCTGAAGGTTAGATCGGAAATTATTGGCTGATGTGTCATGGGGGTCATCCAGATGTAGGTTAAAATCACCTAGCAAAGTAAAATTTGACGAGGTGAGCACAGCATTGGCGGCAATCTCTGTCATATTAGTGACAAAATTGTTAAGAGCGCCAGGTGGTCGATAGGCTAGGATACCAGAGAAAGTGGTGGTAGGAGAAAATTCTAAAGTAAAGTGTAGGCTCTGGCAGGCTGGTGTGGTGGATGAGGTAATGCGGCATTTGTAGCTGTCTCTGTAAATGATGGCAAGTCCACCGCCTCTGATCGGAGGTGAAAACGTTTTTCCATTTTCAGGCATTTCGCTCACTTTAGCGTTTTCGGGGGCTGTTTGGGGGTTCCTGGTGTTTGTGGGTGGGTTTGGGGTCTTGGAGCAACTCTGGGTATGGATACTTTTGATTGCAAGAGGTCTGAAGAAAATCCATGGTGGCAATGGGGAGTTAGGGCCTAGTTGAAGAAAGCGTTTGACACTATTTTAAACTTAGGGCTCGTTAGGGTTAGCAGTATTGCATGTGTTTGGGGGTGTTCGAGATTTTGGCAACTGGGTTCTGGGGTCTACTCTTGGAGCACTTGTCGAGAAATGTCAAATTTTGGTTGCAATTGGTTTGAAGAAAATCCATGGTGGGAAAGGGGGATTTGGATCTACTTTACTTTCAAAGTACGTTTTGTCACCATTTTCCACTAGGCCTCAGACAGGTAGCAGTATCGCATGTTTTTTGTGGTCTGATTGGTGGTATTCTACATTTTAGCGTCTGTGTTTAAGGGTCTGGGAGCACTGCTGGGAAGGTCTAATTTTGTTCTAAAATCGTAGTTTACACTACACCTAGCTTGAGGGGAAAGATCCGCAAAATTCGCCCATACTTATTTATCCTTCAAAAGGAGATTCAGAGTACGCCCTTTCGAAACTATTGTACTGTCGATTCTGAAACTGAAAGTGTGACTTTTTGCACTACACAGCATACGTACCTTATATTTTTTTCTCAGTGGTGTTTTAATATCACTTCTTGTTTTTGCATCAACATTTACAGGGCGGCTTTCACCCTGTGCAATGGAAAAAAGGATGAAGTCAGGCTTCACATTAGCGACACGCAATTCAGCATCCGCCAGGCAGGCAGTGGACAGGGTGTCTTCTAGTCACCAACATTGATCGACGGAGCGTCAGATGGAATGGAGGAGTACCGCAAATAAGAGGAATGGCTTGATGCATGCAACTTCCCAAATTCAACAGGAAAAGTACAACAACATACAGTAACAGTATCCATTCATTTCTACTTATCTTTTAAGTAATGTTATTGCTGTGAAAAAAGAAAAAAAAAAGTGCATGCACTTCCTTTATGTCCCTTAAAATTTTTATGGATATCTTCGTATCCAAAGATTTGTTTATCTTCATTTGTTGTTTGTCCATGCTGTGTTTTTTTTTTCCTCTCTCAACAAAACTTTCCAAAAAAATCCCCATTCCCATCCAATTTCCAAACCCTAACCCTCTTCCCCCGGGCTGTGTGGTTTTCATTGATGTGTGAGTAAATGACAGCAATAATTCCACACACTTGCTGGGGAGGATAAGGTCCTAGCAACTGAAAATTAATTACATTTCAAGGCTGGTGAAGGAATCGAAGGATATTTTCTTACTCGGCTTCACACAGACCCATGACTATTGGCAAATCAAAGCAGATTTTCATGGGCACCATCAACTGGATTGATCATGAAGAACATCCTCCTCCTACACGTGGCAAATGATTATGCTGCTGTGTCCTTCACCTTCAGTACTATTTCTTGTAGTAGTAGCCAATGTCAAATTCCACGCAAGTAGTAGTTATACTTTCAATACTTTAGCATTTGTAAGGCTACATTTTGGCACTGTTCTAGTGTACTGTCACGTGCGATAGTATCTAGCGCACCGTTCTAATTCTCCGCTCAGGCCAATCAAGGTTTCAATTTCTTTTTTTTCATATGCTGCAACTGCCACTGTGTACCACCACTAGTACCACCGCAATTTCTACCGCCCAGGATTGCCATCCTTAATCGCCATTTGCCATGCAGCCAGCCCTGTGCCTAGCCCTATTTCAAACACGAATTACAAATAAGATAAGCGTTTGCGGGGAGGAAGAATAATGGAGTAGTATGAGAGATGGGAGACTGGCGGTAGTACTAGTAAAGTCCTAGGGCAATTGAATTCACTGACTCTGTGAGAGGCACTTACTTTTGTAAACATTTGGGCAATTACTTACACAATTTGTATCAAGAAACCACTTAAGTTACAGGAAAACAAACTTACAGTTAACCCCCCGCCTCCAGCCTCAACTGCAGTAAAAACACGTATGCTATGTTTAAGTTGAAAGTAATAATTATTTATATGCCTAACAAAAATAAACTATCCAGCAAGACCCGACCCACCCCCCTACCTAACCCCAACGAATGTCCATGAAATAAAAAGTCCCCGAAGTCCAAAAAACCCTACTCCCAATTCCCACCCCCCAAAAGTCTTTAAAAAAGGGGCAAGGGACAGTCTCTCCTTCTCTAATGTCGGCGGCGGCGTACTTTTTGGGCCAGGTGGTCATGCTCCTTGTGGAGGTTCTTGAGCAGGATTCTCAGTTTCTTCTGCTCCTGCTCAAGGTAGGACACCCTGAGGGTTAGCCGGTGCACGCGTGCCTTGCACCTGCTGTGGGGGGCAACTGATTTTCTGGCTGCTTGGCGGTGGCGGGTGGCTGCGGTACCATGGCTCCGTGCCGCTGGAGGCCTGCGCTGACTGGCTGACCCAGGGAGCGCAGAGGAGGTTGCAGCTGTCCCTGTGGATGTTGTGGTGGTCTGCGACTGCGTGTCCTCCTCCTCCTGGGCCACCAGCCATCGATATTCGGCGACAGTCGCCTCCAGTTTCCGTTGCCGGGCCCGTCTATCCATCTCCTTCCGTGACAGTTTGGAAGGAGCATCTATATGAAGAAACAAAAACATAGTCTGTAACCAATGCTCTTTAAGATTAACACAAAATAATTCAGCAGAAAGTTGTGTCACAGTAGAACTAGCAACTTGCAAGCACAGTACATAACATTTGTGGCCTGTATCTATCTAACCTCCCACTTCTTCAGCCTTGCTCTAACATTAGTGGGAGTTTCAGGAATCAATTCTATGAGCACTATGGACTCAGTACATTAGAGTCGACTATGACAGTACACCAGTCTTATTCTTCTTCTTCTCTCTTGTTTAGCGAAATTGGTACGTAAACTTCTAGAAGCCAGCATAATGCCAGCGCAGTCAACTTGCACGCCATGATGACACAGGCTTGCGTTACTGTACCAGTCCAGTACATGCAGGTGGTGAAGCTTTTACTTTTCTATTACGGGTGGCACTGAGAATACTCTGTTACAAGGGCTACTGATTAATTAATTTAACTTTCACCCTACAGTGCCAATGATTACTAGAAAAGGAAAATGAAGTAGATAAATAATATGATTATCTATCCCTTCACAGGATATGTATTTTATTACATATGGGATGACTTTAGGTGCTTTGTTTTTTATTGAGTGAACACTGATAGGCCACACATGAATGACAGAGTTGTACTAAAATTATTAACAGAGGTGGGGGGGCGGAGCTAGCCGGCGTTCATGGTGGACGCTTAAGCGCGAAGCTCGGCGCTAGCGCCGCTGAAAAATCGTTAATTATCCTCACAGAGCGGCGACTATTGTGGAATTCCGGCGGGGGTTGTCTCCTCTACCCCCCCGTGGACCTCCGACGCGACTTTGGGAGAGTTGCGTCCGCGGGTTTCCCCGGCGACGCCACCGACCGGAGAGTTGCGGACCAGGCCGGGATCCCCGCGCTGTCCTGAGACGCGAGGCCGGGCTGCGTCACCCGACGTGCGGCCCCTGGGTGAAGACGTCCCGCGTCCCGCGCGCACTGAGACCGGTGACAGCCACGACCCCTTCGGTGCTCCAGGCCCACACGGCGGACTCCCGCTACAGCAACTGCACACCCTGAAGGACTTGGGGGACTAGAGCGAGCGCCGGCGGCAAGGCGGTCCCGCCGGGAGGACACACGTGGCGCCGGCGGAACCCTGCATTGTCGCGGGCGCCATTACCTCCTGCCGGAGTGACCAGACTCGCAGCCTGACCGCTTGGAGGGAGCCCGGAGGAGCGGCGGGCGGCATCGTGATAGTGCACCCCCTGCACGAGCCTTGCACCCCTAATCTGGCTGGGGGTGTCCTGACACCGAGGCACCCAGTGGGGGAGTGAAAGCGACGAGCGCCTGCCTCGGCCAGTGGCGGTGCTGGGCAGGCAGGCCCGCACACGATAGGAACCTGGACCGTCCCACTGGGGGACTACCGGCACTATAAGGACTGAGGACGCTGGCCTCCCTATCCGCTGCAGTGATGGGCAAGGGCGACAGGACTCAAACTAAGCTATCGTTTGACCAGAGGAGACAGAAGGTGCCGGACCCTCCGGCGGACCAGTCCCCGGGAGCAGCTGCAGACCCGAGCTCCGCACTGTGCGCAGAAATTAAAGGTATGCTCAACACGATGGAGAAGGGCCTACAGGAGGGCATGGCGGCCATTGGCACCAAGATTGACGCCCTGGCATACCGGATGGATCGAATGACGGAGAGGGTGGATAAGCATGCAGAGAGACTGGACATGGCGGAGCGCAGGCTGACGGAGGCGGAGGAGGCGCAAACAACATGGGACGCTGACCGCAAGCAGTTTGGAAGGCTGCTCCAGGTGATACAGGAAAAATCCGAAGACTTAGAGGCCCGCTCCAGGCGATCCAACATCCGCGTCACGGGTGTGGCGGCGTCGACCCAAACGGGGAAAATGGAACTATTTGTTGAGAAACTACTTAAAACTTTGCTGGGGGACGATACCTTCTCCCCCATGTTTATAGTGGAACGCGCTCACCGCACCCTGGGACCGAGGCCTCCACCGGGTGCGAACCCTAGGCCGATAATAGCAAAACTCCTTAACTACAGGGACAGGGATGCTGCCCTCCGTGCTGCTAGAGAGAAGGGAGATTTGCAGTACGAGGGGATGAACATTTCGTTATACCTTGACTTCACCTCCAAGGTACAGGAGGAGAGACGGCGATTTGTCCCCTACAAGCAGCAACTCAGAGACCTGGGTTTAGACTATGCCATGTTGTACCCGGCGCGGCTGCGCATCAACAGGCAGGGCCACTCGCATTTTTTCACTGACCCCAAGGAGCTGCAGAAATCCCTGAAGCAATGGATCAAGGAGCATCGAGAGGACCGGACTGCGCCTGCGGAGGAGCGTGCTGGCAATGACGACCTGGATGAGCAGGACTAGCGAGGAGAGGGGGAATAGTGGTTTCCTCTGAAGGCTCGGCTACTCTAGCCCCTGCGATAATCCTTGTAGGTTAGACCGAGGGGAGCCCACTCGGGGCGCACCACTGCTGTGAACGGACTTCTGGACATGATGCTGCGGGTGAGATCTGCACAAGCCACGCGGGTTAAGGTGGAGGGCGGCGATTGCCATGACACTGTTTAACTGACCTGGGGTGGTGTTGCTGGGGCCCGGCCACATGGGGATGACGCTGCGAGCCGGGGGGGGGGGGGGAGGGACGCCCGTTAAGGCGGGTACTATACTGCTCTCATATATTACAGCCGCACTTGCAATTGGGGGCGCTGGCGTGGGGGCGGCCTATTGATACTGCGCAGGAGGAACGACCGGATTGAGGTCGATTTGGACATCGAGTGCGCTACCTCTGCCCTGGCGCTTACAGTGCTTGCGGCTCTTCTTGAGACTGCTTGGGGAAGTTTGATGAAGGGTGGGGGGGGTGGATGCAGGGATCTCGGTCACACCAGGTTGGGGTTGGTTGACTGTGGGCGGAGGGGGGTAACGGGGGTTCTGAATTCGGGGATGTTTGGGATGTTTGGGGAAAGGTCCGACATGTGCTCTAACAAGTTCAGTGCTGCGGGGTGGGTGGGCGGCTGCCGCTACTGGAGGGGGGGGGCCCTCGTCACCACGCTACAAGTGATGTCCCCTTTCAATGTTCATGGCTGACACGACACGGGCAGACTCACTACGGGCTTCGGAGTCCCTCCGGGCTATCACCTGGAATGTGAGGGGATTAAATGATTACCGGAAACTCCGCAAGGTGCTACACTACCTACAGAGGCACCACATAGACTTGGCACTGCTGCAGGAAACACATCTCCCCAACACCAGCAAGATGCTAACTCACAGGGGGCTCCAGGGACACTCTACTTATGCAGGTTTCACCACACACGCCAGAGGGGTCCTCACCTGGGTTAACCCGAAATCTAAGCTATCCCTCGCCTTGGTGAAGGCGGACCCGGAGGGGAGGTTTGTATTGAGCAAGTGCACAGGCAAGGGACACAACCTATTGATCATGAATGTCTATGGCCCGAACTATGACTCCCCTGACTTTTATGCGACGGTTGCGGAACATTGTAATGAATGGTCCGCTGGGAATATGGTTTGGGGTGGGGACTTCAATTTCACCTTCTGCCCTGATCTAGATAGGTCTGCGGGCCCTGCCAGGCGCCCTGCAGCGGCGGCGCAGCGCATGCAGGTAGAAATGCTGAGGCTGGGTCTGGTAGATGTTTGGAGAGAAAGACATAGCGCCTAGGGGGGGTACACGCACTACTCAGCGTACCACAACATCCATACCAGGATTGACTACTGGCTGGCATCACACTCCCTGTTTTCCATGGTCAGGGGCTGCAGTGTGCTTCCCCGCACTCTGTCGGACCACTCCCCGGTGCTGTTAGAGTTGCACACTCCCCAGCAGAGGATCCCGCCGTTCACGTGGCGATTTCCACCTTACTCGTTGCTAGAGGAGGCTTTCAGGGCTGACCTGGGAGAGGACATAGACAATTTCTTTACCACCAATCTGGGCTCAGTAGACAGCTTCGGGACAATCTGGGAGACATTCAAGGTGTATGTACGGGGGGTGGTCATGGCGAAGCGCTCCGGGGTCCTCAAGGCGATTAGAAACAGGCTGAAATTCTTGGAGGGGCAGATAGCAGACTATGAACGCCGCCAGCTCCTTGACCCGAGCCTGCCTGGGGATGACACCCTGCAAGAACTTTTGAAAGAGTTCCACGAGGAAGCGGACAGGGAGGTACGTCATTTAGGAAAGTATGCGACGGCGCGCACATATGGGGAGGGAGACCGCCCGGGTGCACTGCTTGCCAGGATTATGAAAGGCACTAGGCGCAAACAGACAGTCGCAGAACTGCGCACCGCAGGAGGGGAGATACTCACGGAGGAGACACACATACTGGCGGAATTCAGGAGCTTCTACGAGGAGCTATACAGCACTAAAATTTCGGGGGTGGAGGATCAAATTGACAATTACCTTAGCTACATCAAGATGCCATTCCTGGAGAATTGGCAGAGGGAATTCCTGATGACCCCTATCCACTGCGAGGAGATATCTGATGCGTTGGCCACCATGAGAGCGGACAGTGCCCCCGGGATAGATGGTCTGACGGTGGCCTTTTACAAGGCGTACAAAGATAAGCTGCTCCCCCACCTCTCCACCCTCTTTGACGAAATTTGCGAAAACGGCGCTATGCCCCTCTCTATGCGGGAGGCGCTAATTGTCACTATACTTAAGCCTGGCAAGCCCAGCGACCTGCCAGGCTCATACCGCCCATTGTCCCTTCTCAATGTGGACGCTAAACTCTACGCAAAAGTGCTGGCGACCAGGCTGGCTCTGGTGGCGCCCGAGTTGGTGGCCCCGGAGCAGGCTGGGTTCATCCCGGCTAGGAACCTCACTTACAATATTCGCACGGTCATGGGAGCCATGCAGCACACCAGGCATGATACCAAAGCCATCGCGGTCTTTCTAGACATGGAGAAGGCCTTTGACTCTGTGGAGTGGCCCTTCATGCGCAAAGTACTGCAGAAGCTGGGGCTGGGAGATATCTTCCTCCAACTGCTGGGCGCCCTTTACCATCAGCCCACGGCCAGAGTCAGACTGGGAGATGCAGTCTCGGAGCCGATCTCCATCAGCAGAGGTACGAGACAGGGGTGCCCCCTTTCCCCGCTACTCTACGCCCTAGTGGCGGAGCCACTGGCGTGTGCGATTCGGGAATACCACTCGTATGAAGCCATCAATTACCCCACCTACAAGATAGGTATTTCCACTTATGCGGACGACACCCTTCTTTATGTCAGGGACCCGATCAATAATATAGCATTGGTACTGAGGGAGGTTGTGAGGTTTGGCGCGCTATCCGGGTTGAAGGTTAACTGGGCGAAGTCAGTCGCCTTCCCACTGACCCCAATTACTGTCCCCTTCGAGATGGACTACCCGCTCCAATGGTCCACTGAGCCGATAAGATATCTGGGCATTATACTTCACACGGACCCGGACGTCATGCTAAGGGAGAACTACGGGGTTGCCTACAGCAAACTTGTGGATGACGTTGAGCTCTGGATTAAGCTCCCGCTGTCTCTGATGGGACGGGTTGCCTTAATGAAAATGGTCATTCTCCCGAGGTTTCTATTCCTCTTCAATAATCTCCCGATTGTCCTCTCGAAAGCCTTCTTTGCAACTCTAAACAAACTCCTGGTGAGATTGGCGTGGGCCGGGAAACAACCTAGGGTGCAATGGAAGGTACTGCAATTACCGTACGAGCAGGGGGGATTAGCGGCCCCGGATCTGGAGCGCTACTACAGGATTGCGCAGGCCTCCCACCTCCACACTTGGATTCATGGTAACCAAGACATTCCACACGTGATCTTGGAACGGCTGTTCGCAGACCCTACCCCACTTCCTGCTACCATTTGCGGCCCCAAAGACCGCAGGGTTGGCGTTCTGGACTCCTTGTCGTCCACCAACCACGCATGGCACTCCATTGTACAAAGGCAAAACAAGGAGCTGATGTACGCTCCCAACATGCCTATACAATGGGCGCTCTGGCTGCCGACCTTGGCGGAACCGGGTGTCCATAGGGCCCTCCACGAACTAGGTGCACACACATTGGGGGACCTATTTGTGAATGGCAAGGCGAAGACGTGGGCGCAGGTCTCGCATCGGAGAGAGGGCTCCACAATACTCCAACGCTTTCAGTACCATCGAGTTCGTAGTGCCCTCTCGGAACTACTAGGCCCGGACATGGAGGAACCCCCGCGGTCCCGGAACTGGTGTATGTTATAGACAGCGAATCTCCGAAGAAGCTGATCACTAGGCTGTACAGGATAGGACACGACCACACGGCCCTGCTCTACACAAGGGCGCGATTAGCCTGGCAGACTGACCTGGACACCCACGTCGATGACGACATGTGGGCACACTGCTCTGCGGCCACTAGGCGCATTTCCCTGAACGGGAGGCACCGTTTAGTCCACTTTAAATTTTTGCAAAGGGTCTACCATACACCGGAACGGCTCCACAGGTACGGTCTCCGCGACTCTCCACACTGCGAGAGGTGCCGGGCACAGGTTGCGGACTTCTTGCACTTAGCCTGGAACTGCCCGGGGGTCCAGAGATTTTGGGCGGGCGTATTCGCTGAAATGAGCACTATAGTGGAGGTGGACCTGGCAATGGACCCTGCCCTTGCTCTAATGGGTTATACGAAATCGATCCCCGTCTCGGTTAGGAAACTGGTGGGCATGGGGATGCTCCTTGCGAAGCGGGTAGCTGCATTATGTTGGATGAGGGGGCCATTACCTACACTCAAGCGGTGGGCTAGCGATATGATGTACTGTAACACACAGGCGGACACCTACAGTGAGCTCCTTCCGCCCAGAAGTCGCCCCAAGAACTTTTGGGGACTATACCAGACCTACTTGTCCTCCAAGCCGGACTAGGTTGTCTCGGGGGAAGAAGGGGAGGAACAAGGGAATGTCATGCATGAGCCACCTGATTCACCTGCCCGGGGTGTTCCCCCGCACAACTAGCGCTCTATAGGCGTAGGCAACACCCCATCCCTAGAACTGTGAGAAGGGAGGGAAGCACCCTGGATTTAGGGAGAGTGGCAGGCTGCACTAGACACAACATGTGATAGCGACGCCTGAGGAGTTACTTGGGGAGCACAAATGAGGGACCAGTTACAGGGAGGGGGGGTGTTTACGGGGTTAGGGATTGGTTGGGAGAAAAACTAAAAACGTACTGCTTTGTTCATTTATTCAATATGCACGCTACTTGGCAGACAGTACAAGCCTACAGAGGAGGGTTTCCCTCCACAGACCTCCGGCGAGCGCTTCTATTGGACTCTATGATGTTAATGTATCATGGTATATGTCATTGTTGTCGCACGAAGACCTATTGCCGGCCCGAGATGGGTTGTAGGCGAGCGATTTTTGTACTTTGTGAGGTGCTTTTTCCTAATAAAATAAATAAAAAAAAAAATTTAAAAAAAATTATTAACAGAGGTAGTGAGTGGCCCCCATAATCGCCGGATATATGCAGTGCTTGCAATACAAAGAACTACTACTATTCATGGTAGTATTCGGAAAAATGACAACTTCTTTTCCTTGCATTTCCTACACTGGAACGGACGTGCGGGTGTGGTGTTACATGCTCTTCAAAGTAACACTTAGTTCATCCAGTGACCGTCTACTCTCTCTACATACACATATGCTATCTATGAGTCAGATAGTACAATGATCCAGGCATCCATCCATTCAAAGTAAATGCCAATCATTCTTCTTAATGTCTCAAGTGGACAAACCTTACTTTTTCTCACGGGAAAAGAACATTTTCATTTTATTTTGGAAACCGCAAGCCATGCATCCGTGCTTGACTTGCATTTGAATTATAACCAAAGGATATATTGCGCACACATACAGTTTCTGTTTCACCCACCCAGGCAGTCCTCTTTCCTTTCTCCTTCCACCCATCCTTGCTTCATCCTTCAACCGAACATGCATCATATTCCCAGCCACCTCGGGCAGCATTCAAAAACACATATCATTCTTTGCCAGTCATCATTACTTTTAACTTGCTAGTCCTTCCACACTTACTTACACCCTTCATTCCCTTTTCGTTCATCCCATCCATTATGTTAATCTCTGATGTGACTTGGATTCTCGATAAAACTTTCACAGCTGAGTTGAAGTCAATTTAGAGGAGGCTACTACCTGGTTAATAAAAACTTAGTTCTAAATTTGTAAGTCTTCTTAACAGTATAGTATACTTGTACTGTACAACATATACTACACCAGTGCAGATAGCACACTCTGCAGAATGCTATCTCAATAAGTAAGGAACATAATAGCTTACCACTGTCCGCCACTACCGTGGCATCCCCCACAGCAGCTTCCGCTGGCTGTTGCACCGCCTCCACCCCAGGACTGCCCACCTTCGCGCTGGCCCCGGCACCGGTGGATGGTTGTGCCAATGATCCGCCTAGAAAATAAATTTCAGATTCTTAGATGCCATATACACCACTCACTAGTATTTTGTCTAGGAATGAACACATTTCACTATATCTACACAAACAAATGTAATAATTTGTGACTGTCTAGTCAAAACTAAAAATTGCACTTTTTTTCTGGGAAGGGTGTTGCCTTGCTACACTTTTTGGCAAAACTGATGAATGCTTGCTTTTTAATATGCACCGTTTTTCTCATAACAGACAGAAGCTTCCCTTCTAAGAACAAGAGCAACGTCAGATCATCATTAGTAGGACGGAGTCAGCAGCGATTCAGCACCACAAAGAAGATATGAAGTTCCAACCAGGTGAGGGCTCGCCCATGAGATCACTAAGCACTTTTACATTTTCAATCCACAGTTTAGGTTGTATGATGAACTTGATTTTAATAAATGTTTTTACTTTTAATAAAGCTTTAAAACTTACATAGACTCTATGGTTTTTAGTCATGAGTGAGTGAGGGAAAGGGTTGAGTCTCTAGGGGCAGATTTACAAGTCCCTTGCAGCTCTTTTGCTCCATCGTTGCGTGACTTTTGTGATGCAGCGGCATCGCTAAAGAGGTGCCATGATGCGGGGTATATTAACAACATGACGCATCTGGGAAACGCATCACGTTGTAAAGCCCTGCACCATCAGGGGGGCGTTCCTGCGCAGGAACGCATCCTAAAAGTGGCTGAGTGACATCTACAAGATTTTACTCTGTCACTTTTAGGCCAATGCAGAGTCACTCAGTCAAAACCCTGGGCCTCCTTGAAGCAGACGTACGGCTTGATGCAGCAATGGGGAGATAGGGCACCCGGGAGCATTGCTGGAGCTGCGTCGTGGTTGCGACGCAACTCCAGCAATGCGCTGCCTTTAGGGCACAGATGCGTGACGCTTCTGTGTCGTTTTTGCCCCATGGTGCGCCGCATTGTAAATGTGGCGCACCATGGGTGGTGGAGGCGTGGCGCACAATTACTGGTGCATCCCTGCTAATTTGCAGGGATGCGCCAGTAATTGTAAATCTGCCCCAGTGTCTAGCATTACGCAGTTCTGTAAAGTACACTCATACATAATTACTCAGGCCAATGAAATGAGCAAAATAAATCAAAAACAAATAAGCATAGTAGCACCGCCACCGAGCAGGAGAGCAGTGCACCTGAAATGCAATACCAGAACATTTTGAAACATAATTTACCTACAATCTAATCGGCAGCATTATTGGTCTTCGGAAAAAACAACAATTTGCAATATGATAACACAGAGCAGGAGAAAACAGAGTAGTGATTAAATAGCTACTACTACTCACCAAGCCCGGGGATCTTGACGCCTAGCAGGTTGAGGAGGTCGAGTTCACAGTCCAGGAGGTTGGACCACCAGTGCGTGGCCTGGTTGTAGGTGCACTGGACCCGAGAGTGTTGATACACGGCCCGGCACACCTTCTCCCACCGTTTCCGACGCTCCCGGAGCGCGTACCCGCTAACGATCCTGCCGCCTGCCGCGAAGGTCTTGGGGAGGCGGCGCTGCACATAATAAACCAGTGCGGCCACCTCCTCCGCGCTGAAGATCTCCCGGGCTGTGACTAGCTCCCCCCGCAATCGCCCGCATGGGAGCCGGGTACGGGGTGCGGGACCCTTCCCCTTCCCGGCACCCTTTGCCATGGTCCTGTACAGCAGAAAGAAAAAAAAGGAAAGAATAGGGAAAAAGTAAAGTAAAAAAAAAAGTTTTAAAAAGTAGCTTTAAAAGTAACGAAAAGTTGAAAAAAACACAAAATATGGATCTAGAAAAAAGAGGGATAGATATAGAGTAGAAAAGATTAAAAAAAGTCCAAAGAAACAAAGGATTGCACAGATGAAAGGAGGATTAGAAATCATGCACAGAACCATAGCAATGAATGAAAAACAAGATGGCCGCGCCCGTTGAGGACCGCGTGGGTAAGTTTGCGTCATTTTTCCCGTGCGAGTACGCAAAAACACGCGAACTGGTAATAGCGCGCCGCACACAACGCGACATTGTCAATAGCGCCCGGAAACGGAAATATGCAACACGCACAAGATGGCCGCGCCCATGTACGACTGCATGGGCAACCTCGCAGTCGGTGCCCTGCAAGCGGTCCGCGAATAAGCAAAAAACCGGGCGAATACGCAAAAAAAAAGAAATCCGCAAATTCGCACAAATTCTATTTCGAGCGAATTTGCCCCCGCGAATCTCGCGAAATTGCACAAAAACGAATTTTGCAAAACTATTCTCTGTCCCTGCTCTGACCCTCAAAGTAGGGTCAGAGAATAGTTACAAGTATGGCACAATGCTCCTGTAAAAAAATTTAAACTGCACCAGGAAGCACTTACAGCTAAGGAAGCAGGTGCCAGACTTAAAGCTCAAATTCAGTGACACATTAACCAGCCCCAAATGAATTCATCTCAGTTGAGGCTGGGAAGGTGTGCTTTGCTTCCCCCCATAATCTACAGTGGTGAATAAGAGGGTGGTAGTGGTGAACCAGAGGGTGCTGTGATAAACCAGAGGGGGACAGTGATGATCCAGAGGGTGGCAGTGGCAAACCAGAGGGTGGCAGTGATGAACCAGAGGGTGGCAGTGATGAACCAGAGGGTGGCAGCGATGAACCAGAGGGTGGCAGTGGTGAACCAGAGGATGGCAGTGGTGAACCAGAGGATGCCAGTGATCAACCAGAGGGTGGCAGCCTTGAACCAGATGGTGGCAGTGATCAACCAGAGGGTGGCAGTGATGAACCAGAGGGTGGCACTGGTAACCCAGAGGGTGGCAGTGTGGAACCAGAGGGTGGCAGTGTGGAACCAGAGGGTGGCAGTGTGGAACCAGAGGGTGGCAGGGATGAACTAGAGGATGGCAGTGATCAACCAGAAGGTGGCAGTGATCAACCAGAGGGTGGCAGTGATGAAGCAGAGGGTGGCACTGGTGAACCAGAGGGTGGCAGTGGTGAACCAGAGGGTGGCAGGGATGAACCAGAGGATGCCAGTGATCAACCAGATGGTGGCAGCCTTGAACCAGAGGGTGGCAGTGATCAACCAGAGGGTGGCAGTGATGAACCAGACGGTGGCACTGGTAACCCAGAGGGTGGCAGTGCGGAACCAGAGGGTGGCAGTGATGAACCAGAGGGTGGCAGTGATGAACCAGAGGGTGGCAGGGATGAACCAGAGGATGGCAGGGATGAACCAGAGGATGGCAGTGAACAACCAGAGGGAGGCAGCCTTGAACCAGAGGGTGGCAGTGATCAACCAGAGGGTGGCAGTGATCAACCAGAGGGTGGCAGTGGTGAACCAGAGGGTGGCAGTGGTGAACCAGAGGGTGGCAGTGGTGAACCAGAGGGTGGCAGTGGCAAACCAGAGGGTGGCAGTGATGAACCAGAGGGTGGCAGTGATGAACCAGAGGGTGGCAGTGATGATCCAGAGGGTGGTAGTGGTGAACCAGAGGGCCGCAGTAATGAACCAAAGGGTGGCAGTGATCAACCAGAGGGTGGCAGTGATCAACCAGAGGGTGGCAGTCTTGAACCAGAGGGTGGCAGTGATCAACCAGAGGATGGCAGTGATGAACCAGAGGGTGGCAGTAATGAACCAGAGGGTGGCAGTGATGATCCAGAGGGTGACAGTGGTGAACCACAAGGTGATGAACCAGAGGATAGCAGTGATGAACCAGAGGGTGGCCGTGGTGAACTAGAGGGTGGCAGTGAGGATCCAGAGGGTGGCAGTGGCAAACCAGAGGGTGGCAGTGATGAACCAGAGGGTGGCAGTGGCGCTCCAGAGGGTGGCAGTGGCGAACCAGAGGGTGGCCGTAATGAACCAGAGGGTGGCAGTGATGATCCAGAGGGTGGCAGTGGCAAACCAGAGGGTGGCAGTAATGAACCAGAGGGTGGCAGTGATGATCCAGAGGGTGGCAGTGGCGAACCAGAGGGTGGCAGTGATGATCCAGAGGGTGGCAGTGGCGAACCAGAGGGTGGCAGTAATGAACCAGAGGGTGGCAGTGATGATCCAGAGGGTGACAGTAATGAACCAGAGGGTGGCAGTGATGATCCAGAGGGTGGCAGTGATGATCCAGAGGGTGGCAGTAATGAACCAGAGGGTGGCAGTAATGAACCAGAGGGTGCTAGTGATGATCCAGAGGGTGGCAGTGGTGAACCAGAGGGTGCTAGTGATGAACCAGAGAGTGGCAGTGATGAACCAGAGGGTGGCAGTGGTGAATCACAAGGTGATAAACCAGAGGATAGCTGTGATGAACCAGAGGGTGGCAGTGGTGAACCAGAGGGTGGCAGTAATTAACCACAGGGTGGCAGTGATGAACCAGGGGGTGGCAGTGATGATCCAGAGGGTGGCAGTGGCGAACCAGAGGGTGGCAGTAATGAACCAGAGGGTGGCAGTGGCAAACCAGAGGGTGGCAGTGATGAACCAAAGGGTGGCAGTGGCAAACCAGAGGGTGGCAGTGATGAACCAGACGGTGGCAGTGATGAACCAGAGGGTGGCAGTGATGATCCAGAGGGTGGCAGTGATGAACCGGAGGGTGGCCGCGATGAACCACAGGGTCGCAAACAGGCTGGACACGTAGAAACAACATGGTCGCGACCGTTGCGACCACACAAGTAAGTTCGCGTTCCCGAACTTGTAAAAAACACTCGCGAACTAGCAAAAACAGCAAGTTCGCAAATTCGCACAAATTCGCGAATTTTGCGAATTGCGAGTTCGCTTTCGCATGAATTCGCGGATCGCAAATTTGTTAATTTCGCCCAGACTTACTTGCAGAATGCCATAAGCACGAGACCACAGATCACGTACCGCCGTGGAAAAAACCTAAAAAATAGACTAAGTCATACTGTACCAAGTGGAACCAAGAGCAGCACATGGTTGACGCAACGATCCAAAGGTTTCTTTAAATGTGGTTTGTGTGGAATGTGCAAATGGGCCAACCATGGCATCAAATCCTTTTCAGGATATCACAAACAACCCTTCTCCATTAAGACTAACATTAACTGCAATACTAGATATCTGGTGTATGTCATAGAATGCACCTGCCATAGCCAGTATGGGGGCAGCTCTATCAGGCCCCTGAAAGAACGCATCAGGGAACATGCCAGAGCCATCCTACAACAAGATGCACGTTACCCCATGGCAATTCACATGGCTACATGTCCGTCACAAGGAATAGCGAAGACATTCACCTTTTTTAGAATTGATGTCATTGAGACAAATATCAGGGGTGGTAACCGTGAACTCAGACTCAGACGCCAAGAAGCTACCTGGATTATGCGTCTAAACACTGTGAAATATGGACAGAATTCCGACCCTGAACATCATTATTTCTTGGGTCCCTAAGTGTCATTAACTGTTTTCTGATACTCCATAACCATCATGCACCTGGTATCCATTGCTATTCTCCAGTTAGACATGTCCTTTTGAATCTATTTGCTCCATACAATGGATCTTACATGTTCAGCTTTATGAAAAAACTCACTGTTTAAATTTTGAGACTGAGGATTTCCTTTTCTATATACTTTGTGTTTCATTTTTTCTTGAGGTTTTGCTTGTTTTACCAAACTATTGTACAGTCTGTTGTCATTAGGAATGTTGTTTCTCCCGGTCATTATGCGTTCTAATAAGCCTACAACCAAATGGCTCCTATGTTTTTGCTGTTTTTCGACAACCAGATAACCAGTGCTAGTGTTTAACTCTGTATTTATACTCATGCTTTTTCAATTTTTTTCCCGCTGTCTCCTAACCACTTTTTCGCTCTATGCACATCTCTCCACTTTTTTCATTCTGGGTCGACATAGCAGACTACCAGGGAGTGCCGATAACTCTTTTGGCTCCTCCACTTTTTGTTATGTATCCCAACCCTGCCCTTTTGGGAGCGCAACATTACCTTTGCCTTAGAATTTGTTATAGTCAACCAAATTCTGACTAGAAACCTTTTACCAATAACGTTCTATATGTCCGTCTTGGTAGGTTAATTTTCTGAAGATTTCAGTCTATTTTCTATTTCCATAGCTATTCTTAAACCTACCCAGCAACCACAGGTTAGCCGTCCAGTGGTTTCCCGACCCTGCCACTTAAATAGTCTGTCACTAGGGAGCGTAGTTGTTTCCGTACCTGGTAACCTCGTACAGCTCTACAACAGCCTGGCTCACAGGTAAGCGCCACGATCACACGTACTTCCAGTGAAGCGACAAGAGGTGAGATTAGCCTCTAAATCTGTGTACTTTTTACTCCGCAACCACTGCTGACATTAGACGGCATTACCCGCCTGTCTTGCGAACCCTTGACTTTGACTCCCTAATACTTCGTACTGGCGATTAAAAAGGCCCATGTCTTAACTTAACCTGACAAGGACCGGGTTGGAATTATCACCGGCCCCCCGGTGAGTTTTTCTTTGTTTGGCCATTATGGGATTTCGTTTTACTCCAACCTCTTTTTTTCTCACATCGTCATCACAATACAAGGTGTTGATTTTGCATACCTTGTTCCCCCTTTCTCTGCAGATATCGCCATCTTACACACCATTTCAGGTATACCATCTCTGCTATTCAATAGTTAATCTAGGCTTCTACACCATTTTTCTATTCTATTCTCTACCTTTTTTTCCTTATATTTTACTCCTGCTTCTAAGTACAGAACTCTCTTTGTCATCAGGATGGGCTTGCTGTTTTCGGAAAGTTGTACCGCTTATGGTTGAAAGTTTTTGTACATTAGGTATCTTTTGTTTTTCCCTCCATTTTTCAGGTTGTTTACCCGCAACTAAGAATTCAAGCATATCGCGTCTCGAGGCACTGTATTGAGATCATACATGCTCTGTTTTTCCCTCCATTTTCAGGTTGTTTAACCCTCAACGAAGAATTCAAGCATATTGTGCCTCGAGTCACTGTATTGAGATCATACATGCTCTGCTTCTCTTCTCTTTTTCCCAAAACGACTCTTTTTTAACAGGTGTCCGTTTTCTCCACGCTTCCTTCATTTGTTTTTTGCTCAAATTGGCATGCACCGTGATATAACATTACATTTGTGGCTTTGCCCTTGTTATTTGTTGAACGTAATTAATATACGCGAATTTTGTTTTGATTCACTCACCCCACGTCACTCACCCTTTCTCTCTATTTTTAATGCAATGTTTTAGCCATACGTGCAGCGAGGATTTTCTGTCAGTTATTTATTTTACAGTATGATATCTATACTTTCATTTCTTGTTCAATCAAATGTTTTGTATTCCTTTCGTTTCCTCCCCTTTTTTACTTTTTACTTTTTACCTTTGTCTTTGTATTCTTTTTTGATTTTTCTCGCTTGAAGGGTCCTTAAATTTGGCAGCTATGCAAAGGCTTAACAAGTTCTTTTTCTGCCCCCCCCCCGCCCGTCTTTTTTGCCTTACCACAGACACTCAGATTTTACTCTATGCAATAAGTTTGGAGTCACATTTTTAAATGTCCTTCATACTCATTTTTTCTTCTTGGTTTCCACTTTCACATGGTGTCCTTTCAATTCACATTCATACAATGTTGTACACCTTCCTGTATAACACCATTACTGTACTATCCTTTCCTTTCACCCCCAGCCCCGAAGAGTCACGGGTGATTACCCGATTTGACGAAACGCGTGTCGGCTGGTCTTTTGTTCTTGGGATCTCCTTTGACAGGAGTACCATTTGGAATTATATAAAGCAATTGAAAGAACCATGGGTTTACGATCTTATCTTTATTGACATATGTGATTACCCTCACAGAAAGTTACTATAGTTTGTGTGCTCTGGATATTGTTTGAATCTAACCAGAGTTGAGGGCTCTTCCCCACTCTCTTTTCAGGGTTTTTTTGGTTTTCCTCTGACCAAGCAGCACCACACCTTACTTCTAACATTTGTCCATACTATTACCGTTATGTGTTGAGCGCCAATCCTTTTCTGAACACTCAAAACCTTTCGCTGAACTCTTACCCCTAACAACGCTGGGTCCGTCCCGTTTTGGAGCCAGCAACCAGTCTATGAGTGGTGAAGCAAATTATTTGACTCCAAGAACCCAGATAGGACTGAGTTGACATGCCTCTCTAAGGTTTTGCTGGTTGTAGGGAGGAGGGCGATAGGACGGTAGTACCCCAGGTGTTCTTGGTCAAGATTGGCTTTTTGAGCAATTTTGAGCAATGCTAGGTGAAGCACAAGTTACTACTTGTGTAACGATATATCTGTAAGAGACATTAGTTAGTGATAGATTCCTTACCTTAGAATATCCCCAGGCGTCAGACTGGATCCGGAAATTTTTGCGTAGCAATACCCCTGCGCGCTGGTAGGCGTCGTCTGCGGCTCCGCGTCCGTCGTCGGCGTCGTGAGCGCCGGGATGACGTCATCGGAGTATATAGACGGCGCCCATGCGCGCTGACGTCAGTTCTGATAACACAGCTTTTCCGCGCCAGATACGCAGAGCCATGATAGAACTAACACTGGTGCCATTGAAACTAGGGCCCTGAAAGGGGATGACCTTAACCCTAAATATCGGTTCGCAGAACGGGGAGGATGGGAG
This sequence comes from Lissotriton vulgaris, assembly GCF_964263255.1. Lineage (NCBI taxonomy): Eukaryota > Metazoa > Chordata > Amphibia > Caudata > Salamandridae > Lissotriton > Lissotriton vulgaris. The sequence goes on along the minus strand of NC_141685.1, from coordinate 465,216,864 downwards.
GGCGGTAAGGAATCTATCACTAACTAATGTCTCTTACAGATATATCGTTACACAAGTAGTAACTTGTGCATCTGAAAGAGACACGTTAGTGATAGATTCCTTACCTTAGAATAGATACCCCAGCAATACCAACCCCGGTGGTGGGTCTGCGAACCAATATCACACCAGAAAGTCCTGGAGGACGGAACGGCCAAAGAAGCCATCCCTCCGGACTTGACTGTCCAGGCAGTAGTGTCTTGCGAATGTGTGCAGCGAGGCCCACGTGGCTGCCTGACAGATGTCCTGCAGGGGGACACCGCGGCCCAGGGCAGTTGTCGTTGCCGTGGCCCGAGTGGAGTGAGCCCGCAATCCAGCCGGGGGCTCCTTCCTCGCCATGGAGTAGCATGCTTGGATGCACAAGATGATCCACCTGGAGATGGTCCTCTTGTGTACAGCCTTTCCCTTCTTCGCGCCCACGTAACCAACGAAGAGTTGGTCATCCACCCGGAATTGGCGAGTGCGGTCCAGGTAGTAGGAGAGCGCACGTTTTGGATCCAGACGGTGGAGCCTCTCCTCCTCTTTCGAGGGATGCGGAGGCGGAAAGAAGGTGGGCAAGGTGATGGACTGCCCGATGTGGAAGGCCGTGACAACCTTGGGCAGAAAGGAAGGTCGTGTACGCAACACCACCTTATCAGGATGAACAGACAGGAAAGGCGGAGAAGAAGAAAGAGCCTGGAGCTCACTCACCCTCCTGGCAGAGGTGATGGCAACCAGGAAGGCCGTCTTCAGCGTAAGGAGACGAAGAGGACAGTTATGAAGTGGCTCAAAGGGAGCACACATCAGATAGGTGAGAACAAGATTCAAGTCCCACTGGGGCATCACGAAGGGAACAGGAGGGAACATGTGCGTGATGCCCTTCAGAAATCTACTCACTATAGGGGACTTGAACAAAGAAGGCCGATCTGGTAGCCTCAAGAAGGCTGAAAGAGCAGAAAGGTACCCTTTAAGAGTGCCCAGAGCAGAGCCCTGCTGGGCAAGGGAAAGAAGAAAGAGCAGCACTTCCGAAAGGGGTGCAGAGAGGGGATCCACAGCCTTTGCTGCGCACCATGCCACAAATCTATTCCACCGGCAGGCGTATACCGACTTTGTGGAGGGACGCCTGGCTGCCAGAATGATGTCACAGACTTCGGGAGGCAAGTCAAATGGCCTCAACTGCCGCCGCTCAATCTCCAAGCTTGTAGGTGGAGACTGGACAGGTTCGGGTGCAGGACCGTCCCCTGCTGCTGCGACAGAAGGTCCTCCCGAAGAGGCAGACAAATCGGGGGATCGACTGACATGCTGAGTAGCTCGGGATACCAGTATCTTCGAGCCCAGTCCGGAGCCACAAGGATAACTTGGGCCCGGTCGCGCCTGATCTTCTTCAGCACTCTGGGCAGAAGTGGTATAGGCGGAAAGGCGTACAACAGGCCGCAGCTCCACTCGCGACGAAAAGCGTCTCCGAGCGAGTGCCGCCTTGGAAACTCCAACGCGCAGAACTGCTGACATTGCGCGTTCTCTTCTGTGGCGAATAGATCTAACCAAGGCTCTCCCCACTGTCGAAAGAGACCTTGCGCCACGTCCGAGTTCAGACGCCATTCGTGATCCATCATGCACCGGCGGCTGAGTTCGTCCGCCCTGGCATTCAGAGAACCTGCCAGGTGTTGAACCACCAGAGTCACGCCCTGATGTTCCAGCCACTGCCAGAGGCGCAGAGCCTCCTGGCAAAGGGTCCACACCGCCCTGTTTGTTGCAGTACCACATGGCGGTGGTGTTGTCGGTGAACACTTGCACCACGCTCCCCCTGACAGAGGGGAGGAATGCCTTCAGTGCAAGACGAATCGCCCGCAGCTCCAGAAGGTTGATGTGGAGCCGGGACTCCGCCGGAGACCAGAGGCCTCTGATCTCCGCCTCTCCCATGTGGCCTCCCCAGCCCTGGAGGGACGCGTCCGTCACAACTACGTGCTCCGGCTGGGGTAGAGAGAGGGGTCTGCCACTGACCCAGTCGCGGTCCGTGAGCCACCACTGCAGTTGCTTCGCAGTGCCCTCCGAGATCAGGACATGATCGGACAGGTTGCCCTGATGCTGGGCCCACTGAAACTTCAGGTCCCACTGCAGAGCCCGCATCCGCCACCTGGCGTGACGCACCAGAAGGATGCAGGAGGCCATCAGTCCCAGAAGCCGCAGCGTCAACCTGACCGACCCGGGATAACGGCCCGAAGATAGGAATCAGAGCCTGAATATCCCGAACCCGCTGCTCGGGTGGGTAAACCCGAAACTGCGCCGAGTCGAGAACCGCTCCAATGAAGAGGAGCTTCTGAGAGGGACACAGGTGTGACTTCGGCACATTGATGGAGAACCCCAGCAAGTGCAGGAGGTCGGCCGTAGTCTGGAGGTGGCTGACGACTGTCTGGGGCGAGCCCGCCTTCAACAACCAGTCGTCGAGGTAGGGGAAGACTGATACCCCTTGCCTGCGCAGATGGGCTGCGACCACCGCCATCACCTTCGTGAACACCCGTGGGGCGCTGGTAAGGCCGAAGGGGAGCACGGTAAACTGAAAGTGCTCTTGGCCTACCGTGAACCGCAGGTAACGCCGGTGGGCCGGCAGGACGGGGATGTGGAAATAGGCGTCCTGCAAGTCCAACGCTACCATCCAGTCTCCTGGGTCCAGGGCAGCCAGGACCTGAGCCAAAGTGAGCATCTTGAACTTCTCCGTCCGGAGGAAGCCGTTGACGTTCCGCAGATCCAAGATAGGGCGTAGGCCCCCTTTGCCCTTCTTGGGTACCAGAAAGTAGTGGGAATAACAGCCACGTCCTACTTCTGGCCCAGGAACGCGCCCGATGGCCCTCTTGGCCAAGAGGGCCGAAACCTCCTCTTGCAGAAGTTGCAAGTGATCCCCCGACACACGGTGGTATTGAGGTGGCATGGATGGAGGGGAAGACTCGAAGGGGAGGGAGAAACCCCTTCGAACAATTTGCAGCACCCACCTGTCCGAAGTGACTGTATGCCAGTGGGAGAGGTGATGGCGAACCCTGCCTCCCACAGGCGTCACATGGGCCTGAAAACTCGGAAGGTTTTGAGGCGGGGGCTGCTGAGGGAGGTGTGGACTGGCCTCGCCGCTGGCCCCGACCACCGCCACGGCGGTTCCCACGGCCGCCACCGCGTTGCTGAACATTCTGCGGCGCGTGGCTGACGGTCCGTGGTGGGGCGCCCCTTCCGTGGCCACGAAAGGAGCGAAAGGCACCCGATTGCTGGCGTGGGGCCGCAAGGCCCAAGGACTTGGCCGTGGCCCTGGAGTCCTTAAAACGTTCCAGCGCATGGTCTGCCTTGTCGCCGAAGAGGCGACGGCCATCAAACGGCATGTCCAGGAGAGTGGCCTGGACATCGGCCGAGAAATTGGCGGACCTCAACCAGGCGTGGCGTCGAACCGCCACCGTCGTTGCCATCGCCCTGCCCAGTGAGTCTGTGGTATCCAGCCCACACCGGATGGAAAAGCGTGCCGCATCTCGGCCGTCCGCAAGGGTTTGGCTGAGTTTAGCCCTGACCTCCTCAGGGCATTGTGGCAGCACCTCCGCAACCGTGTCCCACAGAGTGTGGGTGTAGCGGCCCAAGAGACAGTTGGTGTTCACTGACCGGAGCCCTAGGCTCACAGACGAGAAGACCTTCTTCCCGAACTGCTCATATCTCTTGGATTCCCTGTCGGGCGGGGCCGACGGGAATGCGGTCTGGGAGTTGGAGGCCTGGATGACCAGGCTCTCGGGGGTGGGGTGGGTGGACAAAAAGCAAGGGTCGCCCGGTGCCGGGCGGTAGCGTCTGGCCACGTTCCTATCCACAGGGGGACCTGTGGCGGGCTTGGACCAAGTGCCCAGCAGAACGTCACACAAGGCCTCATTGAACGGCAGAAGGGGCTCCGCGGAGCCGGACTGCTGTTTGAGTACCTCAGTGAGGAGATTAGTCCTCACGGCCGCGACGGGGAGCTCAAGGTTTAGGGCCTTAGCTGCCTTCGTCAACACTACACTGTAAGCAGAACCCGCCTCCGAAGCCACAGTCGGGGGCGACGTAAATCCAGTGTCTGGCGAGGTGTCAATACCACTGGCCTCCCCAAGCTCATATGTCCAGTCCTGGTGAGACTGGCAATCACGTGCCAGAGGGTCCTCGGACCCCTCCCATTGCTCCTCGTCACCCGGCTCCTGGAGACCAGGATTAACAGCCAGGGCCTCCTCGTGGAGATAGAACTCTCCGAAGGCCGACGGAATCGGCGCCCAGCGGCGCCCCTCCGACACCTGAGCAGGACCGTAGGAAGCATTGGGGTCGGCAACCACGTCGGCTGCCGGGGACGACACCTGAAGGGACGTCGCCGGCGAGGTCGTAAGGTCGACCGGCGAGGTCCCGGATCCGGAGCCGGATCCAGCGAGGTCGCGCGGCGCCGGGACCGAAGTCGCCAGCGGCGCCGGGGCCGAAGCACCCGACGTCGTCGGGGCCGAAGCGCCCGACCCGGAAGGACCTCCAGACGGAGCCGATCGGCCCGAAGGCGCCACGGGAACCGACTGAGGAGGGAGGGCCCTCATGGCCATGAGGTACCTCTCGACCTCCTCCTGCGACGCGCCGTGCCCAGGGACCCGAAGGTGTGGGGCAGGCGGCGACGCTTGCGACTCCCGCGGAGCCGCGTGGGCGGTGTCGCCCGAATCCCCGGTCGCATCGAGCGAGCGACGGGGCGGGTCGGAGGACCGATGGTGTCGCTCCGACCTCTCATGCCTCTTACCTGAGGACTTGGAACCAGACGATCGGTGTCCACTCCCGGAACGTCGATGACTCCGACCTCGCGACCTGTCCCTCGACCTCCCGTGGGACCGGGACCGGGACCTGGAGCGGCGCGGGGCCGACTGCCTCAGCTCGAGACGCTTGCGGGACCGCTCCCGCCTAGCCTTCGACGTCAGGGCCCGGCAGTCGGAGCAGGTTCGATCGTCGTGGTCGAGGCCTAAGCACTTCAGGCACCGGCGATGGGGGTCCGTGACCGACATGAGTCGGCCGCACTTCGAGCAAGGCTTGAACCCGGGCATCCCTGGCACCGATAGTCGAGAATCGACTAACTAGAGGATCAAAAAGATCAAAAAAGTTTTCAGTCAAAAAGTGACTGGGGGTAGAGCTTCTTCCGGATCTGCGCTAGCTGGCGCGGAAAAAAGAAGAACTGACGTCAGCGCGCATGGGCGCCGTCTATATACTCCGATGACGTCATCCCGGCGCTCACGACGCCGACGACGGACGCGGAGCCGCAGACGACGCCTACCAGCGCGCAGGGGTATTGCTACGCAAAAATTTCCGGATCCAGTCTGACGCCTGGGGATATTCTAAGGTAAGGAATCTATCACTAACGTGTCTCTTTCAGATCTGTTTTGACAATTTCCTTTGGAATCAGAGTGGTCACGTTTGAGGTCCCCAGAGCATCTGGAAATCTGGAAGTTAAGAATTTAGATATGGTACTGCGAGCAAGTTGAACCAATATTTATTGATGATACGAGTATACAGTCTCTATATTGCAAAGTTTTGTTGACATTAAACACAGTCCTACTAAAATCTTAGGCACCCTATAACAATTTGATAACTCCTATCCTAAAAAGAGGATGGTGTGAAAGGCAATATTAGATTTTTGAAAAATTACAAATGCCAGAATAAAACGATCCACCCTGGATAAATGTTTTTTTAAATCATCGTCCGTGTGTAAATGTCATCAAAGTAAGACTATGCTTTGGACCCAATTTCTTGTGAAATTGATATTTTCTGCAACAAACAGACCTGGAGTGTTCTTATAGCCTTGTAGGAGTCAACAGAACCGTTGTTGTACTCCCAATGCTAAGAAAGCGCTCAAATTCCAGCTTTCAGGTGCTATACTTTGAGAGAAAAAAACATTGAATAAGTCTAGTGTAGTTTTGTATTTTTTACAAACTACGTTATTTATTGAGTTCGTACTGTGGGAATTCTGTACAGCAAAAGTCTGTGTGTGACTGTATAAATGTCGATAATCTAAGACTATATGAAAAGAATAATCAGGTTTAGGCACCCGAAATAATGGATTATTCATAGGGGAGACACAAGGCTCAATCACACCTTGAGACTCTAATTGTGATAGACTTTAACTAACTTGATGTTTATCTTCATGTTTTATAGGATATTGTGCTTGCACTCATGGGCTGTACTATATACGTAGAACATGATATGGTGAGTCTTTAGGCCAGCCCGCCTGCTGCAGCCTGCGCAAAAGCCCATTCTGTAGCATTTGCTGCTTTCACCTCCTCCGGAACAAGAACAGAAAAAGAAGCTATGATAACACCCTTCCCTTGTAATACCTTTCTAACAAACTCCAGCTGTCAATCAAGCTCAGCCAAGACAATGTGGCATACAGTAGTCGAATTCTGCCAGAATATTACTTTAATAGTACACGGTATATGGCCCTCAATTTGAATGACCAAATCATAAATTTATTTGGAGGGCTAAGATACTGATTTGGAGTTTCAACCAGCACATAGTTATCTGTCGGTCTCACCAACAGAAACTCTCTAAGAGTGTGGTAAACTATTGCGCCATTCTGGCCCGTATGGTTTCAGAGTGCAGCCTGTGTTTCATTGTCTATGGTCCTCATTCAAGTGTACACTCAACTTACACCTTGCTACGCAATTGTTGCAGTCTCTGGATATAAATCTGTTTGTGCATCCTTTGTAGTCGCATCAGCTGTGTTTCAAATAATGTTGCTTCCTTTGCTGTACGACTCCTATGATGCGCCCTCTTTGCCAATGCCAGATGCTCCTTCGAATTAAAAGTTTCCTAGCATCTGAGCTCTCTTCTGAGGCTGCACTCCTGGCACTGCTGCCTTCCGCATCTGATGAATGGACTGGTGACGATTATCTTCTTTATCTGGATCTTGCTCTTCAGGCCTCTTTTGACATGATACCTGCAGATGTGTGCTCTCTTCTGGGGCCTGTTCATAATCCAGAAATGAGTGTTGTGGAACCATCTAAGATGCTGCTCTTCCATTCAGATACCTCTTAGTTTCTTTAATTGGTGTTTTTAAAAATAAGCATTTTTGGCAGTTGCAACGATTTTTATTTGCCATTTTTTATTTTGCTTTGAGTTTGTTTATATTATGAAAGTGTTCATATGAAATCTAATGTCTTAATGCATACTTAATGCTGTTAGTATGCTTTTATATAGTTGAAGCTTGTGGCCAAAGGGAGGGTGTTGTAGCAATTACATTTAGTCTCCATTTTAGTTTTCCCTTCTAACTTAACATCTTTTACAGATGGTGGTTTGAATATACTTTTCATTAACACAAAACAATGTCATGCACACATTGATTTTTCATAGACATTATTGTTCTATAGTCTGCACTGTTAGTTCCAGTAACACACACATTAGAACACAATGTTCTTTGTTATTATGTTCTCGTAGGAGATGACTCTCTCTTCCAAAGTAAAATGGTTATTCTGCGTATCTAGCAGATTGCAGTAAGAAAGGTCTTTATTTATGTACCCCATATGAAATTTTACAAGAGATATATCAACGACATACTCATCATTTGGAAAGGAGACAACGATTCTCTCCACATATTTTCACAGTGGATCAATGGGTGTGACGCTAATTTTAAATTCACCCATAACATACACAGGGATACAATCACATTCCTTGACTTGGACATACAAGCTGCCAGCGGTAAATTAAAAACGAAGGGGTCCATTACGATGGCGGGAGGACTTTCCGTAACAGAATGCGGGACCGTCCGCCAGGGTTGCAGCGGTCCTGCACCTGCAATTATGATGCCATTGCCACTGTGGCGGTGGCATCCCCCATTCCCAGCATTGTGGTGAGCGGTGCTCACAGCACCGCCCGCCACCATGGTGGGAATGCACGTTGTGCATTTGCATGCACAAGGTAACAGGCACCACGCGGTGCCTGCCACTTTGTGCATGCAAATGCAGGGGAGTACCATAGGTAGCCTCCATGTGCACCCCTCAACCCCCAACACCCTGGGGGCCCGCAACGGGCCCCCAAAAGCAAAGATTGCATGCCTTTCCATAGCGGCAACGCCGTCATGGAAAGGCTGATGTCCGCCACCATATTAAACATGTTTTACGCCCGGTCGACGAGCCGACTGGCGGAAAAGCGGCAGACTGTCTTTCTGTCCGCCGTGGACCCCCCAGCCATCCTAATATGGCGGGGGTCTTTCTTGTGTGAATGGGGGGCGGATCGCCCCCGTCAGTGGCTACCACTGGCACGGCGGGTGCGAACTGCCCGCCATCCTAATGGGCCCCCTAAGATACATTTCAAGCCAAAAGCAAGGAACTCCCTCCTGCCTTTCACGAGCTTCCATCCTAGACCACTACAGGAGAATTTACTGTTCGGGCTATATCTATAGTAACGAATTTCAAGGATCAAGCCAATCTCTGACCACCAAACTGCAAAAACGGGGGTACCTGATCAGGATCATTGATAAAGCAAAAAAAAGAGCCCATAACCCGAACTGTGACGGGCTGTTGGAAGAGACACATCATACCACAACCACTATCCCCTTAACATGTGTTACGACGTACAATTCCATCTCCAATAAAGTTTGCTGGATAATACAAAAGAACTGGAGAATACTCAACACCGGCAAGCTAATTTGTGAACAACCTGTATTTTCCTACAAAATGTGCTAGGGCCCCATTAGGATGGCGGTCGGAAAACCACCCCGACCGCCATGGAGGTGGGAAACAACCGCCCGCCGGGACCGTGGATAATTAGGAACAACCGCCAAAAAAGACCGACCGCGGCGGTAGCGGGCCAACAAAAAGCGCCCTACGCGGGCGGTGATGTCCAAAAACCGACCGTGGCAGTCGGAAACGCAGTGGAAAAGCTACAACCCGCCGCAAGCAAAGCGGAGACACTGCACAGGAAATAATATACCCCCCTATGGTCCCCCGCTACAAACCGCTGTTTCCGACCGCCGCGGTCACACACTACAGTGAATGGGAGAGCCAGCGGAAGAGCTGCAGCATAGCCACCGCAGCAGACGATCCTCAAAAAACATGGCGGACGATGCAAACACACCACAACAAAGGCAAACATTGCACACAAAAAAGTAGCCATGCCCCCAAATACACAAAACACATACAAATGAAATAAATACATGCCAAACAAAAACATAGATTTTCCAGGACAACTCCCACAACACACCTGACAGCAAAACCCCATTATGACACACCCACACAGCTAAGTATAAAACTAGCCCCTATACTGACCACAATCCTTTTTTAGCACTCCAGAAGCGAAGGGCACACACCAGACCTGACAGGAGAGGTAAGAGAATGCAGCACACCCACCACCATCACCATCACACCAGCACCAACAATTCCCCCAGCACACAACACACCTCACACAAAAATACCACACCCATCACCGACACCCCTGCACCCACAAACACTTTAAACACCACACACCATGGCATCACAGAAAATGCCCAAGCAGTCATGGTCAATGAGATAGTCAGAGTGGAACCACAACTTTTTGGTAGCCTGGTCCAACAGACACCATTAGCCAAAAGGACAAAAATGTGGGAAAAGATAATACAAAGGGTCAATGCAGTAGGGAACAACCTGCGATCCAAGAAGGAGATCATGAAGCGGTGGCATGATCTCAAGAGGGTTGTCAAAGAGTGGAGAAGCAAGAACCGGAAGCTGGCTGACTGTACTGGCGGTGGCCCTCCCATCCCTCAGAAAACATTCACACCATGGGAGGAGAAGGTGCTTGCCATACTGCATCCTGAGAGTCTCACAGGAGTATCCGGGGGAGTGGAGGCTGGTAAGTACAAACAAATGTTAAACAACACAGTGATATGTACTCTATTGCACATTCAAAACCAAACACCACACCAGAATAATCACATCCATCTGTACCACACACCCACAAAAACCTGTCCCACAGATCCAACAGACACCCACTCCCACGTACCCTAAACATCTCTTGCAATATAACCATGGGAGCATGAGCACAGTCAGCCAGCACTACCACTCCCACCATGCCCTCTGTCCCACACCTCAGCAGCATGGAGCACCCCCTCCCTCCCAGGAGCACATGGAACCCATTGCATTGTCCACCAAACAAACTAACAGGTAGGTAGCCATCTTGCCGGGGATGCCTGTTTGGGGGAGGGAGGCCGGTACTCCTACTCCCACCATGCCCCCTGACCCACACCCCTGCAGCATGGAGCACCCACTCCCTCCCAGGAGCACCTGGAAGTCATTGCAGTACACCAAACAAACTTACAGGTAGGAAGCCATCTTGCTTGTGAGGCCTGTTTGGGGGAGGGAGGCCTGCACTCCTACTCCCACCATGCCCCCTGTCCCACACCTGAGCAGGATAGAGCCCTCCCTCACTCAGGAGCACTTGGAAGCCATTGCATTGTCCACCCTAACCTCACAGGTAGGTAGCTATCATACTGGCGGCATGTTTGGGGGAGGGAGGCCTGCACTCCTACTTCCACCATGCCCCCTGTCCCACACCTGAGCAGGATAGAGCCCTCCCCCACCCAGGAACTCTTGGAAGCTATTGCATTATCCACCAACCAAACTAACAGGTAGGTAGCCATCTTGCTGGGGATGCCTGTTTGAGGGAGGGAGGCCTGCACCCCTACTCCACTATGCCCCTGCCCCACACCCCTGCAGCATGGAGCACCCCCCCCCCCAGGAGCACCAGGAAGCCATTGCAGTACACCAAACATACTTCGAGGTAGGTAGCCATCTTGCTGGGGAGGCCTGTTTGGGGGAGGGAGGCCTGCACTCCTACTCCAACCATGCCCCTGTCCCATACCTGAGCAGGATAGAGCCCTCCCCCACCCAGGAGCACTTGGAAGCCATTGCATTGTCCACCCTTACCTCACAGGTAGGTAGCCATCTTGCTGGGGAAGCCTGTTTGGGGGATGGCGGCCTGCACTCCTACTCCCACAATGCCCCCCTCCCACACCTGAGGAGGACAGAGCCCTCCCCCACCCAGGAGCACTTGGAAGCCATTGCATTGTTTACCAAACAAACTTACAGGTAGGTAGCCATCTTGCTTGTGAGGCCTGTTTGGGGGAGGGAGGCCTGCACACCTACTCCCACCATGCCCCCTGTCCCACACCCCTGCAGCATGGAGCACCCCCTCCCTCCCAGGAGCACCTGGAAGCCATTGCAGGACACCAAACAAACTTACAGGTGGGTAGCCATCTTGCTTGCGAGGCCTGTTTGGGGGAGGGATGCCTGCACTCCTACTCCCACCATGCCCCCTGTCCCACACCTGAGCAGGATAGAGCACCTGGAAGCCATTGCAGTTCACCAAACAAACTTACAGGTAGGTAGCCATCTTCACTGGGCTGGCTGTTTGTGGGTGGGAGACCTGCATCACTACACACAGTACCAATTACATGCAATGCACCAATACCCGACATGTACGAGTAATTGATGTTCCATCTGCATCATGTAATGAGGCACAGTATTGCACTTAATAAAAATAGTGAAGATCACTCAATTGTGTAGTGTACAGACAGTGGATGACGCGCAGCTAACAGAATACTTGCACAGTGCCCAACACTGACCATTCCCCTTCTAATCTACAGGTGATGAAGAACTTACTGCTGAGGACAACAACATCGACCAGCAGAGCCAGTCACCACCTCCGGTCCATGGACTCTCGGATGTAGACTCCCAGGATACTCTGAACAATGAGCTCCAGGCCGGCCCATCTGGTGTGCCAGGGAGCAACAGGTCCCAGGACCCCATCCTCCCCACAACCACGTCTGCTGCAACAACAACTGCACAGCAGACCCCTGCAGTTATGGCCTGTGCCTCCACTGCCGCCACCACCACCACCACCACCACCAATGCCACCTGCAGCACCCTCCCTGTCCCAGGGGATGACCAGCCCACACCAATAAACCACTGTGGATGGCAGGGAGAGTGTTCGGGGACCCACAGTGGTGAGGCAACAGGTCTGTAGCAGCAGGGCAGGGGGGAGGACCAGGGTCACCCTAGTCCTCAGGAGGTTGGCACACTATCCCTGGACGACTTCAACAGAGTCATCGGGGCCTACGAACAGGTCCAGGGACAAAGTGGCCGGTCTGACGAACTTTTACATGAGCTCATCCTGCTGATGACAAATGGAGGACCTCATGGGCCAGCAAGTGGCGTTACTGAGGTACAGGCCTGCGTCCCAAACAACACCTCCGTCCCCCTCTGTTGTGCTGCAGGATGAGAGTGCACCATCCTCCCCTGCGGCCACAGAGAGGGGTGAGTCCTCAGACGCCGCTGGCCATGCAGCAGGGTCCCCCCCAGCCAAGCGAACAAGGGTGCGTCCAAAGAAGAGCCTGGGAGTCTCTAGAGGCAAAGCACCAGCCAAACGCCAGTCACGGAGCCAGCCCTGAAGGCAACCCTCTTCCCCACTGCATTGACTGTTTGGACTGTCCTTCCCCACACTGCCTTGTCAATGGCACCTGTCTGTTGGACTGGGTCACCACATCCATGTGGTGTCTACTCTTACATCTCATTTACCACGACTGTCAACTCACTGCTCATCACCACCTTCATCTAAATCTACCCGCACCCCTCACATGTCAACTTTGTAAATACAATACCTTACACACTTCAATTGGTGCAGCTTTGTCTTTAGTGCAATATTTACAGTGTTCAAAATGTCCATAATGTATCCAAAAGATGTACAGTACGTAGGCCTGGATAATTTTGAGGCACCTACGGAGACACAACAGAACAACAGTCACTGGCGCGAGTGTGGCATCACAGAAATTACACTACACCAACCATCTACATAAGTCAACAGGCAGACAACACAAGGAGCAACAAGTGTCAACAGAGTTCCGTATACGTTCACAGGTAAAATGTCACTGCCACATTTCCACACACAGGTGACTCTACATGTGCCTGTCTGCACATATCCCTTCACGACAACAGCAATCACACCAGACAATGTACAAGTCGTACCTCGTCACCCACCTTCAAGTGAAGTAGAAGGTGATGAGCTGTTGACGCATGTCAACTCCTTCCTTCTCTCCACTAGTCTCATCACTGGACTCAGGTTCCTGAGCAGGCGGGGGCCTTGGGTCCTCATCATTGTCCAGGAGCAGGGGAATCCCCTTGTGAATGGCAATGTTGTGGAGCATACAGAAAGCCACAACAATCTTGCAGATCTTCCCAGGCGAGTATGACAGTGCACCTCCAGTCCTCTCAAGGCAGCGGAATCTTGACTTGAGCAGGCCAAAAGTTCGCTCAATGGCACAACGGGTCCTACCATGGGCCTCATTGTACCTGATGTCAGCCGGGGTCCTGGGATTCCGTAGTGGGCTCAGCAGCCATGGACAGCTGGGATATGCAGAGTCACCTAGGAATGACAAACACACATTGCAATGTTGCACAGGCAGCAGGTCACACACACAGCACGCCATATCACTAGGCATACTCACCCACAATCAAAGCACGCTCGGGAAGCAGATTTGCCATCATCCGGGCCACAATGCTGTTCCTCGGGATGTACGAGTCATGGGCCGAGCCGGGGAATCTGGCACACACATGCGATATGGTCATGTTTGCAAGGCACACCACCTGCACATTGGTCAAGTGATAATGTTTTCGATTCTGAAAAATGTACTCACTCAATTGTGGTGGCACCAGACCGAAATGGGTGCAATCGATGGCACCAACAACATGGGGGATGTGCCCAAGGGGATAGAAGTCTCCCTTCACAACGGCCAATTCTGCTCCCCTGGGGAAATGTATGTATCTATCCTTATAGATCATCATGGCTGCAAGAACATCCCTCAGCACCAGTCTGAACATGGGTTGTGACATCCCTGCAGCGCTGGCCACGGCCTCCTGGAAGGAACCGGTTGCAAAAAAATGGAGGGTGGCCGTCACTTTGTACGTTGGTGTGAAAGCTGTTGGGTAGTGGCGACGAGGCTGCAGGTGGGGCTCCAACAGATCACAAAGGGTCTTCAGGGTCGGTCTGTTGAGGCGGTATTTGCGAATGATTGCAACATCCTCAATGTCTTCCAGCAGTATGAGATTAGGTCTCCTCCTAGTTGAGATAAAAATGGACACATGTCAATGACAACCATCATGAGATGGCCACAGCACATCCCATCAAGGATGTCACGGAAAAACAAAGACTGCCATGAGAAATGCGTGACACACCAAGTTACATGGGTGGACATTGGAGACACACAGAGGGCACACCTATTTACCATACACAAGTGCCGCAAACAACACAGAGGTCAATGTGAATGCACACATACTGAACCCCACATTTCACATGTGCACCCCTTGTAGCGTACCATCCAGCCAATGTGTGTAAAATGAACATGCCTGCCTCATAATCATCTGCTGTTCCTGTCACACCTCAATGCATCATGTAAACTTGGCACACATCCACAACACAATGATCACAGTAGGCGGCGAACTGTCAGTTGTGTTCATGAGCAGATATAAAAGCACAAGTAAGTAACAACTCCATACTGTGAGACAAGCCTTGCCAAGGTCAGCAATGACCCACAACACATTGATTGGTTACTAAGCATGAGCGAATTTTGCGAATCTGGCGTTCGCGAATTTTGCCAATTTGCGAACTCGCAATCCGCAAAATCCGCGAATTCTCACGAATTTTTTTTTGTGTGTGTTCGCAAGGATTTCTGCCAGTTCGCGAGGGTTTTGTACCAGTTCGCAATTGCGAACTTACATGTCGGCTCGCAACGGTCGCGATTATGTTGTTTCTACGTCTGGTTCATCATCACAGGTTCCCAGCACCCTCTGTTTCACCCCTGCCACCCTCTGTTTCACCCATGCCACCCTCTGGTACATCAATGCCACCCTCTGGTTCATCATCACTGTAGATTATGGGGGGAAAAAGCAAGCACACCAGCCCTGCTTCAACTGACATGAATTAATTTGGGGTTGATTTATTAATGTGTCACTGTTTTAAAATTCCAGTCTGGCACCTGCTTCCTTATCTGTAATTTGCTTTCTGTTGCAGTGCAATTTTTTTTTCCAGGACCTTTTATGGCCTACTTGTAGCTATTCTATGAGCCTGCTGTGAGGGTCAGAGCAGGGTCATACAATTGTTGCAACTAGTAACTGAACTCTGGAGGGGCCCCAGTCAGGAAGCATGACAGGGAATGGTTACTAATGATGAGTTTGAACTTTTGAACCTGCTGAATGCTTTCACTTTTGCAAAACTCGTTTTTCTGCAGAACAGCATTACAGCAACTGTAATGCCCCAAACAAGCTTACTTGTGAAAGTTGATTTCTAATCCAAAAGTGATGCAAAGAAAGTCAAAAGGCCTCAAATCCAAAAAAGTGCAGGCAAATGTCATCCTGAGGAGTTATTCTGATAAAAATCATCATTTTCAGAAGGTCTATGCTGCTTGCTAGTGGATTTCTTGTGCAGAATTGCAATTTTTGTAATTTCGCGAGTGCGAGATTGTTGCTGCCTACATGTTCGCAATTGCGAACTTACACCGCACGCCGCAAAATTTTATCACCAAGAAAAAGAAATCCGCTGCGTGTGCAAATTTGCGGATTTTCGGTAAATTCGCGAGCGTTCGCGGATTGCGAATTTACCGAAAATCCGCAAAATTCGCGAGCGGAACGGATTTTCCGCCCATGCTTATGGTTACACATTGTTGAGTCCACTTCAACACCGTCATGCATCATCAACCATCAAATGCATAATTGACATGGCAGGGGCCATAGACCAATGTATGTCACACATAGCCAACCATGGCACGTGCGTCCACCTGTGGATTATATGGAATAATGGCATTGTGTGCACGATGATGTGCCCTTAACCATGTTGCCGCTATGTACTGTTGAGGTGTTCACAATGGATATTGCCATTGTATGTGCCCCAAATCACGATAGCTACCGCCTGGCCCCGGCGGTGTGACACCAGCACCACCCCCTTCACAAGTGCGATTGTCATTGGCATGGAGACATGGGTAGATGGCGGTGGGCATGCTCAGCCACCCACATCGTGGTAGCGAACGCCTGGCCCCGGCGGTGTGACACCAGCACCACCCCCTTCACAAGTGAGGTATTCATTGGCAAGGAGACATGCCCAAATGGCGGTGGGCATGCTCCGCCACTCAAACCGCGGTAGGTACCGCCTGGCCCCGGCAGTGTGACACCAGCACCACCCTCTTCACAAGTGCGATTGTCATTGGCATGGAGACATGGGTAGATGGCGATGGGCATGCTCAGCCACCCACATCGTGGTAGCGAACACCTGGCCCCGGCGGTGTGACACCAGCAGCACCCCCTTCACAAGTGAGGTATTCATTGGTATGCAGACATGCCCAAATGGCGGTGGGCATGCTCCACCACCCAAATCGCGGTAGGTACCTCCTGGCCCCGGCGGTGTGACACCAGAGCCCCTCCCTTCACAAGTGCGGTAGTCATTGGCATGGAGACATGCCCAAATGGTGGTGGGCACGCACCGCCACACAAATTGCGGTAGGACTTTAGGTTGGTGGCAGCACCGGAGGTTCTTTGTGGGAACCGACCGATTGTAATACCCAACGCTATACCGCGCACAGTCACTTGCTGATAGCTTAAGACAGCGCTGGCATGACTTAGATGTCGGGCTGTCTTGCCTTATTTTTAAACTAAATATTTTAAACCACTTACCATTTATGTGCACTGTGTAGCTGTGTATTTTGAACTGTACCCCGCCCCGTTCCACCTCGGCTGGCGGTGCCGTTTGCGTGGAGGGCGAGGCGCCATCTTTGATCGGGCTGGACTGGAGCTAGCGGTCTAGCTCTTCTGGGAGGTAGGGCTTAAAACGCCATGTGCATCCGGGAGCGCAGCGGGCGCGACGATGGCGCGCATAAGGTAAGCCCGTCCGCGGCCAGCCGGGGCCAGGGGCCAAAACTTATGGCCAACATATATTTACTCCTCTAATGATTTACTTACTTTAAGACCCCCCGATTACCTTTGCCCGCAAATACTCCCGTATGTACTAAAACGCACTTCCCTTTATGGCATTTCTAAAAACAAGTGTACAGCTGGTAATTCTATTCTTTATGGTCCATGTACTGCCCCTCAGCCTTCATTAAAACCACAGATTAAACTTCACTGCATTTATCTCAACACGCGGTCTGTGGTTAAACACCAAATGGACATATTTCTATTGTTGACATCTGAGAAACCTGATATCATGCTTCTTACCGAGACTTGGCTAAACCAGGACTCATTACCAGATATTTTGGCCTCTGTTCCATCTGACTATTATATTTTAAATGTCAACCGATCTTCAGGGAAAAAAGGGGGAGGAGTAGCCGCCATCATTCACAACACTCACAAGTTTACTATACTCCCATCTCTTGTCCTGACCAGCACGGAGGATGTCGTTTTTAAGACTGACACCGATAGTGGAGCACTATTATTAGTTCTGATTTATCGACCCCCTCAATCTATGCCTACCTTTTCTGTTTCACTGGCCGAACAAATGGCTTCTCCTGTAATAAATTACTCAAAAATTTACCTAATTGGGGATTTTAATCTCTGGTTTGATGACACTGAGGTAGACCCCCAGGCAGTAGAACTTAAGGACCTACTTTTAGATTTGAATTTAATTCAACAGATCCATTCTCCTACTCATGAGAAAGGGCACAGTTTGGATCAAATTTGGTCTCATAACCTTTCCTTATCCATTTCCTCCATAACTCCTTGCATCTGGTCTGACCACTTCCTCATATATTTTATACTTACCATTGATAGAGGCATAAAACAGTCATCTCAAGCGGGTGGGAAAATTAGGAAATGGAAGGGCATTAACACACCGGCTTTTTTGGACACCTTGGCCACTACCCTTCCTCCAATGACTAAAGACATCGACGTCATTGAAGAAGCCTTTTCACACTGGATACAACGGGCAGCTGATATCCATGCACCTTGCGTGAATTTCCCCCGCTCACGCCCTAATGACGCACATAAATAGTTCACTCCACAATTGAAGACCTTAAAATTTGAAGTGCGTCAAAAAGAGAGGAAGTGGAGGTCCAGGTACCTACCACAAGACAAAGCAAACTACTGCATGGCCCGCAAAATTTACCAAAAATCTATTCTAAAACAGAAAACAGATTATTTTTCTGAGAAAATTTTGAACTCGCAGAACAAGACAAAAGACCTGTTTAACATTGTGAACGATCTTAGTAATAGCGATAGAACTACCCCTCTGGTTACTCCGACTCAAGAGCTCTGTAATTCTTTGAATGCTTTTTTTAAAAATAAAATCATTACTATAAAGCAGAATATTTTACATTCTTTGTCTCCTCCTCCTCTGGATGATGTCTATCACAATCCTCTTACTCTAGAAACTTTCCCCTCCTTTGATGCTAAAATCCTGTCTGATCTCCTTGCACGTGTTAAGTCTGGTTCGCCTGATGACATCTGCCCCCCACATATTTTTAGGGAGGTGGGGTTGGCAATCCCACAGGGCGTTCTCTCGCTGCTAAATGGATCACTGTCACAGGGCAAAGTGCCCTGCAGCCTTAAGAAAGCTTTGCTCATTCCATTGATTAAAAAAGCAGGAGCAGATCCACATGACCCGATAAATTACAGGCCAATATCTCTTCTACCATATGGATCAAAAATTTTGGAAGCCCATGTCTCTACTTGTGTGTCCAAATTTATAGAAAATTCTGAATATCTTGAATCTAACCAGGCTGGCTTCCGCCCCTGTCACTCGACGGAAGCCGTGATCCCTGCTGTCCAAAACACTCTAAGACGCAATGCCGATAGAGGCATCCACCAGGCCCTTGTGCGCCTTGATCTGTCGGCAGCGTTCGACACGGTTGATTATACCATTCTTATCAACCGTGTCAAACAAGCCGGCCTCAGGGGTCCTGCTTTAAGTTGGAATACCTCTTTTATCACAGGACGCACGCAATCAATACGACTTGGCACTTTCACAGCCCCTATAACTCCCACTACATGTGGGGTGCCGCAAGGATCATCATTGTCACCCTTATTATTTAATTTGTATCTTTGCCCACTATTATACTCCCTAAGGAATGCCAAAGTCACCATCTATAACTACGCGGATGATCTCCAACTTCTCTTTCCTCTTAATACCACAGACTCCGTAGTGGAATTTCAAAACACCATGATACATATACAGAGGTGGATGAGTCTTAATCACCTGAAGCTTAACCCAGGCAAGACAGAATTTATCTTGCCTGGGAAAAGCGAACTAAGTTGGAGACCATGCTTTTGGCCATCTAGCATGGCGGATCCACCAATGAGATCTTTCTCGGTTAAAAGTCTGGGAGTTACACTTGGCGCGTATCTTTCTTTGAAAGGACAAGTTGGCACAGTAGTCTCTGCCAGCTTCTTCCAACTTAAGAAAATAAAAAAAATAGCCCAGTTCCTTACGCAAGCCGCACTTACTCAGGTTGTCATTGCCCTTGTTTTGTCCCGACTGGACTTCTCAAACAGTCTTTATTTGGGACTTCCAGCAGGCTTGCAAAAAAGACTCCAACTTGTTCAGAATCAAGCTGCTAGGCCTATTCTTAAACAAAGAAAATGGCAGTCTATTAGACCTGGCTTGAAACAACTTCACTGGCTGCCTGTGGCACAGCGAATTGCGTTTAAAACTGGATGTATTATTTTTAAAACTTTACAGGACACAGGTCCGAAATTTATAAAAAACCTTGTCTCTAGATATAACCCTTCACTAAATCTTCGTTCTGCTTATAAAGCTTTATTGGTTGTCCCGCCCTTTAAGAAAAAACGCCTTGGCGGCTGCTGCTTTGACCATCTTGCAGCCACCTTTTGGAATTCGCTACCGTTTTCTTTAAAAAAGAGCTCAGATCTTCTCACTTTTAGACACTCTCATAAAACAGGGCTTTTCAATCAGGCTTACTGTTGAGTTTTACTATGTGTTATGTTCCCTTCGATAGCGCCATGAAGCATCCGGGCGTACGAGCGTTTAATAAATACATATTAACATAACATAACATAACATAGCTACCGCCTGGCCCCGGCGGTGTGACACCAGCACCACCCCCTTCACAAGTGTGGTAGTCATTGGCATGGAGACATGGGTAGATGGCGGTGGGCATGCTCCGCCACCCAAATTGTGGTAGCGAACACCTGGCCCCGCCGGTGTGACACCAGCAGCACCCCCTTCACAAGTGAGGTATTCATTGGCATGGAGACATGCCCAAATGGCGGTGGGCATGCTCCACCACCCAAATCGCGGTAGGTACCTCCTGGCCCCGGCGGTGTGACACCAGAGCCCCTCCCTTCACAAGTGCGGTAGTCATTGGCATGGAGACATGCCCAAATGGCGGGGGCATGCTCCGCCACCCAAATCGCGGTAGCTACCGCCTGGCCCCGCCGTGTGACACCTGCATCACCCCCTTCACAAGTGCGGTAGTCATTGGCATGGAAACATGACCAAATGGCGGTGGGCATGCTCCACCACCCACATTGTGGTAGCTACCGCCTGGCCCCGGCGGTGTGACACCAGCACCACCCCCTTCACAAGTGCGGTAGTCATTGGCCTGGAGACATGGGTAGATGGTGGTGGGAATGCTCTGCCACCCACATCGCGGTAGCTACCGCCTGGCCCTGGCGGTGTGACACCAGCACCACCCCCTTCACAAGTGCGGTAGTTATTGGCATTAAGCATGGGCGGAAAAACCGTTACGCTCGCGGATTTTGCGGATTTTTGGGAAATTCGCAATCCGCGAGATTTGCGAATTTCCCGCAAAATCCGCAAATTCGCACGCAGCGGATTTTTTTTGCGGCTCGCGTCGTTGGTGATACAATTTTTGCGGCGCGCGGCGTTTATCATCGTTTGCCGAGTTGTTTTTCTCGATATTTTGCGAGTGCTGCGCCATTTTGGATCTTGCTGTGTGATCCAGCGGGAATTTGGCGAGCGCGATTACGTCATCGCGGCTTGCCAACTTGCACAGCGAGAGTTTGTCAACGCGAGTACGGCGAGATCACGTCTCGCGGTACTTCGCAATTGCGAGATTTGAGATGCGGCGAGCAGCAACAATCTCGCACAAGCGAAAATATAAAATTTGCAATTCTGCACAAGAAATCCACCAGCAAGCAGCATAAACCTTCTTGAAATGATGATTTTTATCTGAATAACTCCTTAAGTTGACATTTGCCTGCACTTTTTTAGCGAGGAGTCCATTTAGGGAGGGGGGAGGGGGGTGGGAGGAAGGAAGTGCCCCACAGTCTTCAACTTCCTGTTCCTGTCCAGCAGGCTCCTCCCAGTGCTTTGTCCATCTCCTGGTCACTTTTCATTTGGATCTGGAGCTGGAAGGATTACTTTTTGTGGATGCTGCTGGATATTTGGATTTGAGGCCTTTTTGACTTTCTTTGGATCACTGTTGGATTAGAAATTTTACAAGTAAGTTTGTTTGGGGCATTACAGTTGCTGCAACTAAAATTTTGGAATTTTCGATTTTTGGGCTGTTTTGGGGCCTTTTGACCATGGGTACTCAGTGGTGGGTGGACTGAGTCTTTCTGTGGGTTGTCTTGACCTTAAACATCATGGAGGGCATGGATGGATTGGGATTGTGCTGATTTTTCAGTGATTTTCGTTTTTTGGGGCTGTACTTGTGGCCTTTTCACCAGGGGTATTTGAGTCTAGCATGGGCCTAGTCTTTCTGTGGGCTGTCTTGAACTTAAACATCATGGAGGGCATGGATGGAATGGGATTGTGCTGATTTTTCAGTGATTTTCGTTTTTTGGGGCTGTACTTGTGGCCTTTTCACCAGGGGTATTTGAGTCTAGCATGGGCCTAGTCTTTCTGTGGGCTGTCTTGAACTTAAACATCATGGAGGGCATGGATGGAATGGGATTGTGCTGATTTTGCAGTGTTTTTCGATTTTTGGGGGTGTTCATGGGGAGGGACAGGCCATGTGGCTGGTGGCCATTTTAAGTGCTGCTACAGGCACTGGCCATGTGCTGGGAGGCAAGTGGCCATTTTGAATGCAGGCTTTGTTGTTAGGCCTGCAACCATTTTGCCTACTTTTCAACCTTTATGCCCAGGGGTAGTGAGTCTTGCATGGGCCTAGTCTTTCTGTGGGTTGTCTTGAATTTAAACATCATGGAGGGCATGGATGGATTGGGATTGTGCTGATTTTTCAGTGATTTTCGTTTTTTGGGGCTGTACTTGTGGCCTTTTCACCAGGGGTATTTGAGTCTAGCATGGGCCTAGTCTTTCTGTGGGCTGTCTTGAACTTAAACATCATGGAGGGCATGGATGGAATGGGATTGTGCTGATTTTGCAGTGATTTTCGTTTTTTGGGGCTGTACTTGTGGCCTTTTCACCAGGGGTATTTGAGTCTAGCATGGGCCTAGTCTTTCTGTGGGCTGTCTTGAACTTAAACATCATGGAGGGCATGGATGGAATGGGATTGTGCTGATTTTGCAGTGTTTTTCGATTTTTGGGGGTGTTCATGGGGAGGGACAGGCCATGTCGCTGGTGGCCATTTTAAGTGCTGCTACAGGCACTGGCCATGTGCTGGGAGGCAAGTGGCCATTTTGAATGCAGGCTTTGTTGTTAGGCCTGCAACCATTTTGCCTACTTTTCAACCTTTATGCCCAGGGGTAGTGAGTCTTGCATGGGCCTAGTCTTTCTGTGGGTTGTCTTGAATTTAAACATCATGGAGGGCATGGATGGATTGGGATTGTGCTGATTTTTCAGTGATTTTCGTTTTTTGGGGCTGTACTTGTGGCCTTTTCACCAGGGGTATTTGAGTCTAGCATGGGCCTAGTCTTTCTGTGGGCTGTCTTGAACTTAAACATCATGGAGGGCATGGATGGAATGGGATTGTGCTGATTTTGCAGTGATTTTCGTTTTTTGGGGCTGTCCTTGTGGCCTTTTCACCAGGGGTATTTGAGTCTAGCATGGGCCTAGTCTTTCTGTGGGCTGTCTTGAACTTAAACATCATGGAGGGCATGGATGGAATGGGATTGTGCTGATTTTGCAGTGTTTTTCGATTTTTGGGGGTGTTCATGGGGAGGGACAGGCCATGTGGCTGGTGGCCATTTTGAGTGCTGCTCTTTTAAGGGCCGGAAGCAGCTGAGGAGCCTGCTATATCAACGTCAAATGCCAGTGAAAGCACTCATCCAGGAGGTGGTAACACGTTGGAACTCAACCTTCTACATACTTGAGCGTCTGTATGAGCAGTATACGGTACTCGATCAATATTTCTTGACAGAGGGTACAGAGGACCTGAGGATGGGTGCGGCGCAATGGAACATAGTTCAAAGCCTGACACGCATGCTTCGTCCTTTTGAGTTCTTCACGCGTGCAGTCAGCAAGGAGGACTGTAATTTGGGAAAAGCTATCCCATTGTTGTACATGCTGGAGGACCAACTGAAGGAGGTGTGTTCTGTGTTTGAAAAAGATGTAAAAAACCAAGACTCTTTTCTTCTGGCTGAGAAATTATTAGAGCTCCTACAAGGTGATGAACGTCTTAAAACGATCCACTCAGAAGAGCATTACATTTGTGCTACTATTCTGGATCCACGCTACAAAAAGGCGCTGGCAGGCCAAGCATTCTTTCCTTTTGATGATGAACATGTTCCAAAGTACAAACATTGTCTAGCCTTGTCAGCCAAGAGGTTTGAAAGAGAACGGCTGAAAATTGAAGGAAATGGCAGTACATCAGCAGGCCATCCCCAGTCAAAACAATCCACTTCTGCACCTGTGGCACAAGTGACCTCTCAGCCGTTAAAGACACCGGCAACCGGATCATCTGCACCAGACACAACAGAAACATTGGAGGCTGAAGAGGATTGGCTAGCTCTGCGTGGGTTTGGTTCTCGAAAGGTCAGAGGCACAGCAAGAGCTAAGCAAAGTGGAGGAACCTTGGATGAGGACATTGAGTCGATGGTGAAGGACTATCTGAATGACTCAACAGAGGTCTATGTTAATTCTGACCCATTGGGGTATTGGCATGGGAAAAAAGAATTGTGGCCACAGCTCACCAACCTGGCTTTAAACTACTTGTCTTGCCCACTCGCAAGCGTGTCTTCTGAACGTGTTTTCAGTGCTGCTGGTGGCATTGTAACTCCCAAACGGAGCCGCCTCTCGCCCAAAAATGTGGAGAGGTTAACAATGATCAAGATGAATCAGCACCTCATACCACCAGATTTCAGAGTACGAGAAATCGCGCTGGGTGAAGACGAGGTGGCCGGCAACATAGATGAGGGAATTTCTACTCTGTCAGGTGACACTGAGCTCACCCTGCCTGAATTCGCAGAGTATGATGACGAAGCCTTATTCTCATTCCTGGACCGTGATACTGAGCCCTGAAAATGAGACGACGAATCAATAACTTTCTTTTTCGTCCTTATTCACTTTTATTCCTGTGTGTCTGTCTTTCTTTGTTGTGCACAGTTAATATATTTCAAACTTTAATCAGATAATCACAAAAACAAGCCCATCAGCAGAACTGTCTTCACTGGTTTGCTAATTGATTTGAAGTTGCCGCAGTCTGCATTCCTCAGGTTCACAAGTTCAGAAGAACATGCTCCTCTATCCTCCTCCTTCAGACTCCTATTTCCATCAAACCAGAGGGCTGGTTTACGCCCAATGAAGAAAGACTCAGCACTTGTGGAGGTGTTGTTCTACCTCTTTGCAGGTGAGTTGACGGCTCTGGGACCATTGTTGGGAAGCTCTAATACCGGATAAAAGTGTTTTGGACCAAATCCGTGGCGCACATTTTTTAGTGTTTTTGCTGACTTGCTTGCCTATGAGGTGCTCTTAGGGGGGCTTCCTGGTGTTTGTGGGTGAGTTTCGGGGTCTGGGAGCACTGCTGGGACACTCTAAACTTGATTGCATTTGCTTTTCAGGAAATCCGTGGTGGCAACCCAGACTTATGGCCTAGCTACGCAGCGCGTTTGGACCGAAGGCCGAGAAATATTGCAAGTATGAGACTTTGCTTTTGGCCTGTTTGGGGGTGTTATGCTTCTTGGAGGGTGGGTTGGCGGGTCTTGGGGCATTCCTGGGAAGGTCTAATACCGGCTAGAAGTGGTTGGGACAAAATCCAGGCCGAATTTTTTTTGGCTATTTCTGATATTTTGCTCAATGTAGCGTTTTCGGGGGCCTGTTTGGGGGGCTTCCTGGTGTTTGTGGGTGGGTTTCGGGGTCTGGGCGCACTGCTGGCTATATATACTTTACTTTGCAAGAGATTTGAAGCAAATCCATGGTGGCAGAGGGGAGATAGGGCCTAGCTGCAGAGCGCGCGCGGAGTGATTTGGGAAATTTGGGAAAAACTGACAAAGTCCCCATTTTTGTACTTTTGCTCTTTGGCTGTTTGGGGGTCTTCTACTCGTTTTCTCCTGGGTTGACGGCGCTGGGGCCATTGCTGGGAAGCTCTAATACCGGATAAAAGTGGTTTGGACCAAATCCCAGGCGGAATTTTTTTGTGTTTTTGATGACTTGCTTGCCTTTGAGGTGCTTTTAGGGGGGCTTCCTGGTGTTTGTGGGTGAGTTTCGGGGTCTGGGAGCACTGCTGGGACACTCTAATCTTGATTGCATTTGCTTTTCAGGAAATCCGTGGTGGCAACCCCGGCTTATGGCCTAGCTACGCAGCACGTTTGGACCGAAGGCCGAGAAATATTGCAAGTATGAGATTTTGCTTTTGGCCTGTTTGGGGGTTTTATGCTTCTTGGCGGGTGGGTTGGCGGGTCTTGGGGCATTCCTGGGAAGGTCTAATACCGGCTAGAAGTGGTTGGGACAAAATCCAGGCCGAATTTTTTTTGGCTATTTCTGATATTTTGCTCAATGTAGCGTTTTCGGGGGCCTGTTTGGGGGGCTTCCTGGTGTTTGTGGGTGGGTTTCGGGGTCTGGGCGCACTGCTGGCTATATATACTTTACTTTGCAAGAGATTTGAAGCAAATCCATGGTGGCAGAGGGGAGTTAGGGCCTAGCTGCAGAGCGCGCGCGGAGTGATTTGGGAAATTTGGGAAAAACTGACAAAGTCCCTATTTTTGTACTTTTGCTCTTTGGCTGTTTGGGGGTCTTCTACTCATTTTCTCCTGGGTTGACGGCGCTGGGGCCGTTGCTGGGAAGCTCTAATACCGGATAAAAGTGGTTTGGACCAAATCCCAGGCGGAATTTTTTTTGTGTTTTTGATGACTTGCTTGCCTTTGAGGTGCTTTTAGGGGGGCTTCCTGGTGTTTGTGGGTGAGTTTCGGGGTCTGGGAGCACTGCTGGGACACTCTAATCTTGATTGCATTTGCTTTTCAGGAAATCCGTGGTGGCAACCCCGACTTATGGCCTAGCTACGCAGCGCATTTGGACTGAAGGCCGAGAAATATTGCAAGTATGAGATTTTGCTTTTGGCCTGTTTGGGGGTGTTATGCTTCTTGGCGGGTGGGTTGCCGGGTCTTGGGGCATTCCTGGGAAGGTCTAATACCGGCTAGAAGTGGTTGGGACAAAATCCTCGCGGAAAAGCCTTTTGGCACTTTTTGTAACTTAGGGTTCGTTAGGGTTAGCCCTAGCAGCAGGATTGCATGTGTTTTGGGGTGTTCTAGATTTTTGCAACTGAGTTCTGGGGTCTTAGAGCACTCGTGAGAATGTGTAATTTTGGTTGCAAGTCATTTGAAGAAAATCCATGGTGGGAAAGGGGGGATTTGGCATAGTTAAAGAAAGCCTTTGCCACTATTCTTAACTTAGGGTTCGTTAGGGTTAGCAGTATTTCTATTGCATGTGTTTGGGTGGGGGGGTTTTCGAGTCTTGGAGCGATGCTGGCTATGGATACTTTTGCTTGGTTGCTTGCAAGTGGTTTGAATGCAATTCACAGTGGGTAAGGGGGTACTTGGGCCTACTTTTACTTTCAAAGTACGTTTTGTCACCAGTTTTCTGCTAGGCCTCGTTTTTTGAGATTTGATTGGGGGTCTTCTACATTTTTGCGACTGGCTTTAGTAAGGGTGTGGGACCGTGGGAGCACTGCTGGGAAGATCTAATTTTGTTCTAAAACACAGTTTACAGGACACCTAGCTTGAGGGGAAAGATCCGCTACATTAATTTGCCCCTACTTATTTATCCTTCAAAAGGTGACTCCGACAGAGTACGCACTTTCAAAAATATTGTACTGTCTATTAGGAAACTCAAAGTGTGACTTTTTGCACTCCACAGCCTACATACCTTATATTTATTTATCAGTGGTGTTGTAATATTATATCACTTCCTGTTTTTCGTTGAATAATTACAGGCCGGGTTTCAGTCTCTGCAATGGGGAAAAAAGGATGGAGTCAGGCTTCACATTAGCGAGCCACAATTCAGCATCAGGCAGGCAGTGGACAGGGTGTCTTCTGGTCACCAACATTGATGGACGAAGCGTCAGCTGCAATGGAGGAGTGCTGCTAATGAGAGGAATTTTTTTCTGAATGCAACTTACTTACCAAATTCAACAGGACAACTACAACAACATACAGATACAGTATCCTTAGTGTTTTTCTCTGACTGTGACTGCATTTCTTGGATCTCTCTCTGTTTCTAAATTGATCCCTTAACACATCACTTAGTCCACTCCACTATCACATCTGCACCACACATAGTCATTTGTAAGTGCTCCTACGTAATTCGCAAGTCGCAGCACGCCCCAGCCCGTAGAAGACTGGGATGGCCCCAATGATGAAGCATGTCACCAAGGGGCAACCCTGGTGAGTGAGGGGACACCTAGAAAAAAAGCAATTTCTCCTTTTCTATCTACTATACCTTCCAGACCAACCCCATTGAGTGTTGTGAATGGATTTATAGTGACCAGCAAGGCTCTCAGGTATCTGGCTACAGAGACCTTATGTTGAATATAGTTATCAATATTTCCACCCACGCCCTGTACTGTCGCATTCTTTCTTCCACAGTTGTCGAAAGTACTACTTACTTTTCACTGACATGCATGCAGTAGTGCATGCACTTTCAAAGATTGATGGATAGGTTTGTACCCAAAGATTTGTTTATGTTCAATTGTTTGTCCATGCTGTGCTTTTTTTACAGGGTGTCTTCTGGTGACTAACATCGATGGACGAAGCGTCGGCTGCAATGGAGGAGTGCCGCTAATAAGAGGATTTTTTTTCTGCAGGCAGCTTACTTACCACTTTCAACAGGACAACTACAACAACATACAGATACAGTATCCCTTGCCTTTTTCTCTGACTGTGACTGCATTTCTTGGATCTCTCTCTGCTTCTAAATTGATCCCTTAACACATCACTTAGTCCACTCCACTATCACATCTCCACCACACATAGTCATTTGTAAGTGCTCCTACGTAATTCGCAAGTCGCAGCACGCCCCAGCCCGTAGAGGACTGGGATGGCCCCAATGAATGATGAAGCATGTCACCAAGGGGCAACCCTGGTGAGTGAGGGGACACCTAGAAAAAGAGCAATTTCTCCTTTTCTATCTACTATACCTTCCAGACCAACCCCATTGAGTGTTGTGAATGGATTTATAGTGACCAGAAAGGCTTTGAGGTATCTGGCAACAGAGACCTTATGTTGAATATAGTTATCAATAATTCCACACACGCCCTGTACTGTCGCATTCTTTCTTCCACAGTTGTCGAAAGTACTACTTACTTTTCACTGACATGCATGCAGTAGTGCATGCACTTTCAAAGATTGATGGATAGGTTTGTACCCAAAGATTTGTTTATGTTCACAATTGTTTGTCCATGCTGTGCTATTTTTTCTTGTCTCCCAAAACCTTTCCCAAAAACCCCCGTACCCATCCATTTTTCAAACCCTAACCCTCTTCCCCCGGGCTGTGTGGTTTTGATTGATGTGTGACTAAATTACAGCAATAAATCCACACACTTGCTGGGGAGGATAAGGTGATAGCAACAGGCTGCTGAAGAAATCCGAGGATATATTCTTACTCTGCTTGACAAAGACCCATGGCTAATGTCAAAGAACTTCAACCGAATTAGTAGTTATACTTTACCATTTGTTAGGCTACAATGTGGAACTGTTCTAGTGTACTTCTGTCACCTGCTATATTCTCTATTGTACCGTTGAATTGCTCAGGAACACAAACCAGATTTCATTTTCTTTTTTTTCATAGGCATGCAACTGCCACTGTGTCACACCACTAGTACCACCGCTATGAGGAAATTTTATCCGACCAAGATTGCCAACCTTATTCGCTGTTTCCCGTGGAGCCAGCCCTGGGCCTAGCCCTACTTGCAAACAGAATTTACAGGTAAGATAGGCGTTTGGTTGGAGGTAGTATAATGGAGTATTAGGAGAGACGAGAGATTGGATTGACGGTAGTATTACTTAAGTCCTAGGACTATTCAGGAAAACAAACTTACTGTTAAACCCCCACCCACCAGACTCAAAAGCAGTAAAAAACAGGTATGGTCAGATAAAGTTTCAAAAAGTATATTTTTATAGCCCTAACAAAAGAATCTCCCGCAAGACCCTCCCTAACCCCAACGATTGTCCTTTAAAAGTCCCCAAAAATCCCAACTCCCAATTCCCACCCCCCAAAAGTCTCTAAAAAAGGGGCAAGGGACACTATGGCAGGGTGCTGTTGGAATTAGCAGCCAGGGCATCATGCTCCTTGCGGAGGGTGGCAAGTTCGAAGCGGAGGCCCTCCACCATGTTCTTATAGTTATGGACCTCCTGCTCCAGGTAGGACAGTCTGAGGGATAAGCGGCGCCGGTGTGCCTTGCAAATCCCGTGAGGGGCAGCTGCTTTCTTTGCTGCTGGGCGGTGGCGTTTGGCTTTGGTAGCCCGGCTCCGTACAGCTGGAGGACTGCGCTGGCTGGCAGCCCGCACGGAGGAGGATGCAGCTGTCCCAGTGGACGTTGTTGTTGTACCAGACTGCGTCTCCTCCTCCTCCAGGGCCACCAGCCGCCGATATTCCGCGACAGTGGCATCCAGCCTCCGTTGCCGGGCCATTCGAGCCAGCTCCTTCCTTCTTGATGGTGTCTTGGATTTGGAAGGAGCAACTACATGAAAAAAGAAAGACATAGTCTGTAACCAATGCTCCTTAAGATTAACACAAAATGATTGAGCAGAAAGTTGTCACAGTACAAGTAGCAAATTGAAAGCACAGTACATAACTATTGAGGACAGTATCTATGTAACCTCCGACTTCTTCATCCTTGCTCTAACATTAGTGGGAGTTTCAGGAACAAATTCTACGAGCACTATGGACTTCCATTACAGTCGACTATGACAGTACACCACTCTTATTCTTCTTCTTCTCTCTTGTTTAGGAAAATTGGTACGTTATCTTATGCAAGCCGGCATAATGCCAGCGCAGTGAACTTGCACCCGAAAAAAACAGACGCACACCATGGTGAGTGAGACAGACTTGCGTTTCTGTACCGGTCCAGTACATGCAGGTGGTGAAGCTCTTACTTTTCTATTACGGGTAGCACTGAGAATACTCTGTTAAAAGGGCTACTGCTTAATTAATTTAGCTTTCACCCTACAGTGCAAATGAGTATTAGAAAAGGAAAATGAAGAAGCTAAATTATCTGATTATCTATCACTTCACATGCGATGTATTTGATGACATATGGGATGACTTTAGGTGCTTTGCTTATTATTGAGTGAACAGTGATACCCCCACACATGAATGACGTACTACTACTAAACTAAAGGTATTAAGAGAGGTAGGGAGTGTCCACCGTAATAACCGGATATATGCTGTGCTTGCAGTTGCAATACAAACTACTGCTACTATTCATGGTAGTATTTGGACAACGTTACAACTTCTTTTCCTTGCCTTTCCTACACTGGAACGGACGTGCGGGTGCGGTGTTACATGCTCTTCAAAGTAACACTTAGTTCATCCAGTGACCGTCTACTCTCTCTAGATACACATATGCTATCTAAGAGTCAGATAGTACCATGAATGATCCAGGCATCCATCCATTCAAAGTATATTGCACACATACAGTTTCTGTCTCACCCACCCAGGCTGTTCTCCTTCCACCCATCCTTGCTTCATCATTCACCCAGCCATGCACCATACTATTTTCTTACCTTCCCAGCCACCTCGGGGACCAAGCAAACACATATCATTCTTCTTTGCCAGTCATCATTACATTTCTCGTGCTTCCACACTTACTTACACCCTTCTTTCGCTTTTCGTTCATCCCATCCATCAAGTTCACCTCAGATCTGATTGGGATTCTTCTCGCCAAAAACTTCACAGCTAAGTCAAAGTACATTTAGAGGAGGCTACTACCTGCTTTTTTTATAATACACCCGTGCAGAAAGCACACTCTGCAGTCTTCAATCTCAATGACTAAGGAATGTATAGCTTACCTCTGCCCGCCACCACCGTGTGAACCCTCACAGGCATGTCCTTGTCCGGCACTTGCACCGCCTCCTCCCCAGAGTTGTCCTCCTCGTCCAATGCCACCACCACCTCCGCGCTGGCCCCGTCTCCAGATGTTCCACCTACAAAGTACATTTAATAATGTTAGAATACACCACTCACTACTATATTTTATTTGGTCTAGGAGGAAGAAAGAAATGTGAAAAAAACAGTGTACAATTTAATAATTTATGACTGTGTACTCTAGAGTAAAAATGTCCCTTTTTCCAGGGAAGGCTGTTGTCTTGCTGCACTTTTTGGCACAACTGATGAATGTTTGCTTTTTACTTTTTAACATGCACCACTTTTTCTCCTAACAGACAGAACCTTGACTTCTAAGAACACGAGCAGGATCAAGTTCAAACCAGGTGAGAGCTCGGCTCGACCACAAGAAATGTGTCCAATTAATCGTCAGCACTAAGCACTTTTCCATTTTCAGTTACACGTTCACTTTTATGACAAACTTGAATTTAATAAATGTGTTTACTTTTAATAAAGCTTTTAAACTTAAATAGACTCTGTGGTTTTTGGTCCTCCAGACTAGAGTGGATGAGCTAAAGGTTTTCGAATTTTTGCAAGCATGAGTCCGTGCCTCTGCCATCGGTGACT
This sequence comes from Lissotriton vulgaris, assembly GCF_964263255.1. Lineage (NCBI taxonomy): Eukaryota > Metazoa > Chordata > Amphibia > Caudata > Salamandridae > Lissotriton > Lissotriton vulgaris. Next base: position 465,184,851 of record NC_141685.1, on the reverse strand, counting down.
TTGGGAGCTAAATGACTCTGCCACACTATCTAGTCAGTAAGGAGATTGGGGGTTCAACTACAAAGTCTGTTATCACTGAGGTATGTGGAAAGTCTAACAGTTACAGCACCTATTATAATTGATAAGCTAAGCGATGCATTATTTAGTGTCCATAGTTCTGTTTGTACAGATTTGTCCCTGCAACAGTAGTAGAATGGATTGTCCTCCTATCCAAACCAAAAGTAAAGTAGTATCTTATTCTTTCTTGGTGGTGGTCATTCACCTTTTTATTGTTGGCAATGGTCAAAGCATAAACATTTAGAATACTTGAAAAAACATTATGGACAATCCCAGAGGACTGCACTCAGTGCATAGAGCTATTGCTGACTAGAATGTGAGTCCAATGGAAATGCCAAATGTGCAATCTTGGTTAGCTACACAGACAGACTAATAAGAATAATCTAGTAATACCACACAGAGTCATAGTCGAGGCAGGATAAGAATTTAGATCCTGTCTACAAGAAGATCAAAGACGATTTAGAAAAAATTGAATGAGGAACGCTAGGAAAAAATAAGTACTCTATATTAAAATTAAAACTTACTGGGGCCAGCAAAGGAGCCCTCGCCTGCCCGGTCCTGGCCTGCATCGTCAACAGCACCCTCCTCCTCCTCCTCCTGTGTCCTCCTCTTGCCCCTGGGGGAAGCTGATGTACAACATGAAAGAAAGAAAAACAGAAAACATGGATGATATTTCTCAACCAAATCAAAGATTTCAAAAGAACTAACAAAGTAACAAAATATTTTTGCGAAATAGCAAATAGGGAACGACTCCACAGGATATATTATTGACCAATCTCATGTGGTCGACTACGTCATTACTTTAGTATTGCTTGATTTGCGGACCGTCGAATTGGAAACTACCCTATGTAACTCACTAAACAAAGTACTAAAAAGGTTTGCCTAGGATTGGCAGGCAGCAGTCCGCAGCACGCAAAGTGACAGCCAAAGTCCATCGTGATTGAAGATCAGCGACAACACTAAAGTTTCCTACTACATTAACCAGTCATTAAAATACTCAAACTATTAATCCACCACCACTATTTCTTCTTATCGCCATGTGTACAAAGGAAGGACTGGACTTGAGTCTGTAGGGGCTGATTTAGAAGGCCCTTGCGGCTCTTTTGCTCCATTGTTGCGTGACTTTTGTGACGCAGCGACAGCACAAAAGAGGCGCAATGGTGCGGCGTATATTAACAACGTGACGCATATGGGAGATGCATCACGTTGTAAAGCCCTGCGCCAATAGGGGGCGTTCCGGCGCAAGGGAGAGCGTTCCTGCGCAGGAACGCATCCTAAAAGTGGCTGAGGGAAATCTACAAGATTTCAATCAGTCACTTTGAGGACAATGATGCGTGACTCAAACCCTGCGCCTGCTTGAAGCAGACGTACGGCTTGACGCAGCATTGGGGAGATAGGGCACCCCAGAGCATTGATGGAGCTGCACCATCGTTGCGACGCAACTCCAGCAATGTGCCGCCTTTACGGCACAGATGCGTAACGCTTTGGTGACGTTTTGGGCCCATGGTGCGCCGCATTGTAAATACGGCGCACCATGGGTGATGGTGGCGTGACGCACAATTACTGGTGCATCCCTGCTACTTTGCAGGGATGCGCCGGTAATTAAAAATCTGAACCTTAGTGTGTAGCATTACGCAGTTCTTTCAACTACACTCATAAATAATTTCACAGGCCAATGAAATGAACACAAAATCTAAAACAAATAAGCATAGTAGCAACACTACTGAGAAGGAGAGCAGTGTACCTGAAATGCACAGAAGATTTTGAAATATAATTTACCTACAATGTAATGAGCAGCATTATTGCTCTTGGTAAAAAACAAAAATTTGCAATATAATAACACAGCAGGAGAAAACATAGTAGTAAAGACATAGCTACTACTACTCACCAAGCCCGGGGATCTCAAGGCCAAGGAGGTCGAGCGGATCTCGCTCACGGGTCAGGACATCCGTCCAGCGGTGGGTGGCCTGGTTGTAGGTGCGCCAGACCCGAGAGTGGTGGTAAATGGCCTGGCACACCTTCTCCCACCGCTTCCGGCGCTCCCGGGCCCCGTACCCGGCACTGATCTTGCCGCCTCCCATGATGGACCTGGGGAGGCGGCGCTGAACATAAAAAACGAGTTGGCCCACCTCCTCCGGGGTAAAGATCTCCCGTGGCATCACTAGCTCCCCCCTCAAACGCCCGCACGGGAGCCGGACACGGGGTGCGGGACCCTTCCCCTTCTCGGGATGCTTCCCAGCTCCCTTCACCATGGTCTGAGCGGAAAGGAATAAAGAAAATAGAATAGGGAAGAGAAGAAAAGAAAAGAGTTTACAAAAGTAGTTTAAAATTAACCAAAAGTAGCAGTAAACACAAAAATATAGGGCTAGAAAAATAGAGGGATAGATAATAAGTAAAATAGATCAAAAAAAACTTCAAACAAGCAAAGGATGGCAGAGATTGACAGAGGATACAAAGACCATGCCCAGAACCATAGCAATGAATGAGAAACAAGATGGCCGCGCCCGTTCACGACCGCGCGGGTAAGTTCGCGCGAGATTTTCCTTGCGAACACGCGCGAAACTGTACTGGCAAGCCGCGGACTTTGCAAGATTATACTTCGCGCCCGGAAACGGAAATACGTCAGGCAAACAAGATGGCTGCGCCCTTGAACGACCGCGAGGGTAACTTCGCGCCTTGCGCTACGAGCGGCTCGCAAAAACGCACAAAACCTTGCCAACTAACACGCCGCAAAAAAACAAATTGCATATTCGCTCGAATTTGCGGCTTCCGAATACGATCTCGCGCGTGTTCGCGCCCCGCGAACCCCGCGAAATTGCAGAAAAACGAGTTTTTCAAAACTGAAAGCACTCGGCAGGGGCAAGAGTTCAAACTCATCATTAGTAACAATTCCCGGTAGTGCTTCCTGACTGGGGCCCCTCCAGAATTCAGTTGCTAGTTGCAACAATTGTATGACCCTGCTCTGACCCTCACAGCAGGCTCATAGAATAGCTACAAGTAGGCCACAAAGGTCCTGGGGAAAAAAAATGCACTGCAACAGAAAGCAAAATTACAGATAAGGAAGCAGGTGCCAGACTGGAATTTTAAAACAGTGACACATTAATAAACTAACCCCAAATTAATTCATCTCAGTTGAAGCAGGGCTGGTGTGCTTGCTCCCCCCCCCCATAATCTACAGTAATGATGAACCAGAGGGTGGCATTGATGTAACAGAGGGTTGCAGTGGTGAAACAGAGGGTGCTGGGAACCTGTGATGATGAACCAGACGTAGAAACAACATAATTCGCGACCGTTGCGCGCCGAAATGTAAGTTCGCAATTGCGAACTGGTACGAAACCCTCGCGAACTGGCAGAAATCCTTGCAAACACAAAAAAAAAAAATCAGCAAATTCGCAAGAATTCGCGGATTGCGAGTTCGCAAATCCGCAAAATTCGCGAACGCGAGATTCGCAAAATTCGCCCATGCTTAATTGGCATGGTGACATGCCCAAATGGCGGTGGGCATGCTCTGCCACCCAAATTGCGATAGCTACCACCTGGCCCCGGCGGTGTGACACCAGCACCACCCCCTTCACAAGTGCTATAGTCATTGGCATGGAGACATGCCCAAATGGCGGTGGGCATGCTCCGCCACTCAAATCGCGGTAGCTACCACCTGGCCACGGCGGTGTGTGACCGCCATGGGGCATTGCCTACAGCCAATGGGAGCAATGATTGCGGTGGCATGATGTAGTTTTGAAAATCGCGAAGGCGTGCTCCGCCACCGCAGAGGCGGTCATTTGATGGTTTGAAAGATGCACCATCACGGTAGCGCACCCCAGGCCACTGCGGTGCATTACCGCCATGGAGCATTGCCTACAGCCAATGGGAGCGATAATTGCGGTGGCATGATGCAGTTTTGAAAATCGCAGATGCAGTCATTGGATGGGTTTGAAAGATGCACCATCGCGGTAGCGCACCCTGGGCCCCTGCGGTGCATCACCGCCATGGAGCACTGCGTACAGCCAATGGGAGCGATGATTGCAGTGGCATGATGCAGTTTTGAAAATCGCGGAAGGCGTGCTCCACCACGGCGGAGGCGGTCATTGGATGCTTTTGAAAGAGGCAGACCTGGACAACCAATTGTTGCAGCTTGGCACCTAAGAAACGACCCCAGGGGGCTATAAATCTGTGGGAGTGAGCCTCACATTTCCACTGCTCACACAGCCTGCTGCCTGGGACTCTCTCCTGCTGCTGCCTCCAGAGCCTGCTGCCTGGGACCCATCACCACCCACTTCCACCACAGGTGTTCCATGTCCAAAGGGATGGCAAGGACAGAGAAGATCCGTGCCAGTCCATTCACAAGCAAGGGTCTGGAGGTTCTTGTGGACGAGGTGCTGGCACAGTACCCAAGGCTGTATGGTGCCCCCAATGTTGTGGTAAGTCATCGTAAAGGGAGGTGTAGGGCAGGGGGGGTCAGACATGTAGTTGTACTGCTGCAGTATATGCCTGAGGGGGTGGGGGTGTGTCATACACTGACAAACATGCTGTCTCCAGGGCGAGGGAGTGTGTGTGTCCCAATGTCACGGTTTACCCTGCCTGCAGTTGTATGTCTGTATGTCTGAGTGGAGTGTGTTACATTGTCAGCCATACAGAGCCACAGGATGTTGGACATGCAGGTGCCAGGACAGTAATTGCTCGGGTGATTGTCTCTGGTGCCCCTATAGTCCAACTCAGTGTGAACCCAGAGACTATGCCCAGTGCCCACCCACCAAGACGAGATGACATCACTGCACTTACTGGGTCCTTACTCTTGTTCATTCACACTGAAATAAAGATATGCACCATCTCAGCCCTGTATAATTGCACATGACCACACTTGTGTAGATGGCTATTTTGTTGGTGAGTCCATGTGCCCCAATGCCACACACATTACATACACACATATATTCACAGGACATGCTCATTGAATGCTGCCCAGTCATGCACACAGTGATTCTTCACACAGACACAGGTAGATGTGTGATTTATGTAGTAGCTAGATATGCACAGGACTGGAGATGTGTGCAAGCCGCTGAGGGGGTTCAGTGCAGTCATCCTGCATGTGTGTGAGATTATCAGGGACCCTGTACGCCCTCATAAATGCATGCAATCACATCTGTTTGGCCCATGCAGAGTGCCCTTGTGAGGTGTACCCCAGTTTGGGATGGAGGGAGATTACAATTGGTAATGAGTCTGTGTATTGCTACTGCGCTGATAGATGTTGGTACATGACACTGTCACTGATCATTTCCACTTCTTTTCTCCCATGCCTGCAACTCAAGGTACACCAGCGTAAGGCCATGTGGAAGGCCATTGCAGCAAAGGTGCGAGCCCTGGGGTTATCCACCCGATGACGCACACACTGCCACAAGATGTGGGACGACATAAGCCGGCTGGCAAAGAACGTGGCAGCGATGACATTGGGGCTGATACCACGCACTGGGCGTTTGGCATGGCGCAACATGACACCACTGATGGGCGGCATATTGGCAGTGACTCATCCTGAGCTGGATGCACGTCTGAAGGAGCATCAGCAGCAAGGCAGGTGTGAGTATTTGGGGGAGTGACTTTGGCTGGGAGCGGATGCATGTGTACAGGGCCTGTGACAGCGGTGGCCCATGTGATGTTCGTGGGGTGGTGCTGTGCTGTGTCATGTGAGTGGCTGCTGGGATGTGTGCCAGTGTCATGCATTGGCCCAAACTGGCCTTACAAGGGTGATCCTCCCTGCTGTGCTTTCCCATAGCCAGATGTGTTAGGATCTACATGGTCATTCAGCATTGGGATAGTGTGGGGAATCTATTAGGGGGTGAACAGCAGTGTACACTATCGGAGTGTGACTTCATATATGCCTACTTTGCATGCATCATGATCGGTGAGGCACACACATCTGACAACAATGTGCCCCAGAGTTCCACATGGTGTTTGGTAGGGCCTACTTTCCATTGTGGACTGTCATGTCCTAATAGGTGTGTGTGTTATCCCCTCCTGTTCCCTCAAGATCTGTCAGTGGTAATAAGTGCTGTCCCCAAATCATGTCCCTAGGTGTGGGCAGAGCAAGTTGTGTGTCTGGTACACTTCATCCACGGGCAGGGAGTTGTGCTGTGTGACCTCAACATGGCTCAGTCATGGCAGATATTCAGGGTTACAGGCACTGTTGTGGTCTACGTAGTGTGTCACTGCAATGTGATTGCAGGGTGTGGTGGTCACCATGTTGATTTGAGCATCTCCTGTACGGCATTGATTGATTTGCTTTGTCCTGATGATGACACTAACACAACCCTGCATCTCTCTCCCATGCAGAATCGCCAGTGGACACGGAGGAACAGGAGCCGGAAACCAATGGTGGCGAGAGTAGCACTACAGCTGCACCGGAGGCCAGTGACACAAAGCCCACCAGTGCATCTGAGGGGGACTGGAGTATGCAGGAGGAATTCGTGCCTGAGACACAAACTACTACATCATCTAATGCCAGCGGTGATGCATCCATGTTGGCAGGCACAGGGAATGGGGACTCTGCATCATCCTCTACCACACAGCGGCCAGTGGCCAGCCTCCCATCCACTTCCTCTGGTGCTACCCGTGTCCGTGTCAGTAAGAGGGGCAAGTTAGATTCACACCTGGCACTGCTGAGCCTGCACCTGTCCCCCCTGCTGCCCTCAGTGCTGAGTCTGTACTCCACGTGCCACTACACCACCTGGTCCAAACAGCCCTCCAGCTTGCCAAGCCACTGATAGCCATGGATAGCCCTACATTACCTGGGCCTCTGTCTCCCCAGTCAAGTGGTGCGGCTGTCCCGGACACACAGCCAGCTCCAAGTCCGCCTGACAGCCACGAGTGAGTGGTAGTCCCCCTCATACACCTATCTCTCATACAGGTGTGCTAGTCCTGCCCATTGTTTACAACCTGGGTGTGTTGCTGGCCAAGGAAGAGTACAGTCAAACAACCTCACTGTGCACCTTCTCATGTCCTGACCCTGCACTTCTCCCTGGCCACTGGCCTTGCCATTCACTGCTGTTCTGACCTTGCCTTGGCATCTTCTCATGTCCTGACTCGACACTTCTCCCTGGCTACTGGCCTGGCCATTCACTGCTGTTCTGGCCTTGCCTGTGCAGCTTCTCATGTCCCGACTCTGCACCCTGCCATGCCCACTATCCCTGTTGCTCTGCTGTGTTGGCCTATTCCCAGTGCAGCCTCTCATGTACTTGCTGTGCTACCTGCCATAGACACTGGCCCTGTTGCTCTGCTGTGTTGGACTCTCCCCTCCCTGTGCCATGGACACTGGCCCTGTTGCTCTGCTGTGTTTGCCTATTCCCACTGCAGCCTCTCATGTACTTGCTGTGCCATCTGCCATGGACACTGGCCCTGTTGCTCTGCTGTGTTGCAGTCTCACCTGTGCAGCCTCTCATGTACTTGCTGTGCCACCTGCCATGGACACTGGCCCTGTTGCTCTGCTGTGTTGGACTCTCCCCTGTGCCATGGGCACTGGCCCTGTTGCTCTGCTGTGTTGGCCTATTCCCAGAGTAGCCTCTCATGTACTTGCTGTGCTACCTGCCATGGATACTGGCCTTCTTCTTTGGCGTTTGCTTGTACAGATTATCTTGCATATGATCAGCAGTTTGTGCCTTGCTCTTGTCTACTGTTACTCTACTGTCACATCTGTGCCATATGTAAATAAAGACAGTTACTCCTGTAGTCTGTTTTGTCAGTGTCCTTGCTGATTAAAGTTCTTTTGGTGTGTGCATTTGGTTGCCTGTGCCCCATGCTCTATGTGTCACTTCAACATTGCCAAGCAGTTTCTCCACATCACATTTTTAAACAGGGGTGACAGGGTCTTCAGGCCATTCAGACACTGATATTAGTGTTATCTGTGATGGCTCTTTTACCGGTCATGCAGTTCTCTTTTTAGTGGTTTGCTATTGTTGGCTTCATTGTTCACATGTCAGGTTGGGGTACACTGCCAGCACAGGGTGTGATACTTGGCACAGGTTTGCATGCAGGCTGGGCAATGCCATGATGTATGTGTGTTATTCCTGTATGTGTGCCCAGCTGTGTATGTTTATGGTCATCTTGTGTTGGCCCTTAGTCCTGGTCCCATGGCCTACATGACATGTGTGCACTTGGGTAGTCAAGAGGTGTGCAGTGTGAAGGGTGTGACTTTGTAGTGGGTGTGAGTGTGTGTGTGTGCCCCTGGATTGTGAAAGACATGCGTCACCCAGGAGTTGTGTGCCTGTTTGGATTGCTGTGCCCTGTGGATATGGTTGTATGCACATGTTTGAGTTGTCTGTTCACTGTGTTGGTGTGTCCATGCTGTTCTGTCTGACTCCTCCTTGTTGTTTTGGTCACTTATGAGTGTGTAAAGTGTGTGACTTGCACATCAGTGTTTTGTTTGTTTGATAATCAATGTGTCTTGAGTCCGTTTGTGTAGCCCTGTTGTGCCAAACTGCCATCGTGGTTGTATTCCTCATGCATTGCATGCACATGGTGCCTTTTATCCTCCTGTATGGTATGGGGGGGAGGGGGTGTGTGGTGTAATGCCATCCCCTATGTGTGCCACTTATGCCTACCCATTGTAAGTCTGCACTCCCTCTATTTGTGTATGGTACACCCCTTACATCTGGTTTCCCAGTTGTTTTGCCCTAAATTTGTGCTTGTCTGTTTCTGCCGTCTGCTCGCGTATTTTGCTGTTTTTCCTCGTTTTGCCCGTAATTTGTGCTTGTCTGTTTCTGCCGTCTGCTCGCGTATTTTGCTGTTTTTCCTCGTTTTGCCCGTAATTTGTGCTCGTCTGTTTCTGCCGTCTGCTCGCGTATTTTGCCGTTTTTATTTGTTTTGCCCTAAATTTGTGCCTGTTAATTTCTTTGTATCCCCTGTGCCGTGTCCAGTTTCCTTCCTGATTGGCCGCCTACCTCGCCGCCCTCCGCTCTCGCTTCCCGCCACCGACATTGGCCCCGCCCCTTTTTCTCTTCTGTTCCCTCCCCGCTCCCGCCTCCCAGCTGCTCCGCCCACCCGCGCACTTCGCCTTAAATGGCGACCGTGCGGACGCGCAGCGGTCACGCGCAGCGGGCGCGCCGATTGTGCGCCGAAGGTGCGCCAAAGGTAAGCCCGTCTACGCCCGTCCGCGCCTGGACCGCGCCCAGTGCCAGGACCCCTGGCCCACGAGGACCCCGACCGACCCGCCTGACGTACTCCGCCGCCACCCTCACCGCTCTCAACACCGGCCGACTCCCAGAATGCCATCAAGCCTCTCCACGACGTACCCACGGACCCTTCAGCTGCCACGCCTGCAAGTTCACCTGCATCCGGACCTGCCTCGCACCAGCACCCACCAAGCCGAACACCAGCAGTACCCACCTCAAGTGCATCCTGCTCAACACCCGCTCCATCCACAGACATGCCATCGAACTCTGGAACCTCCTCGACACCACAGCTCCAGACGTTGCCTTCCTCACGGAGACCTGGATGAACGCCTCTTCAGCTCCCGACATCGCCATCGCCATCCCAGAGGGCTACAAGATCGTCCGGAGGGACCGAAACGCCAACCAGATGGGAGGAGGCATCGCCATCATCCACAGGAGCACCATCCGTCTCACGACCAGCACCGACAACTCCCTGACCACCGCCGAACACCTGCATTTCCAGATCCACACCAACCCGAACACCACCCTCAGAGGCACCCTGATCTACCGACCCCCTGGACCACGCACACAATTCAGCGAGGACATCGCCGACTTCGTCAGCCCACATGCCCTCCCCTCCGCTGACTACATCCTCCTGGGAGACCTCAACTTCCATCTGGAGAACAACAACGACCGCAACACCAGCACCCTGCTCGACAACCTCACCAACCTGGGACTCAAGCAACTGGTGTCCACCCCCACCCACCTCGCCGGACACACACTCGACGCTGTCTTCTCATCCAGCAAGGACATCAACTTCAGCCACACCACAGAGCTTCAATGGACGGACCACAGCTGCGTCCACTTCACCTTCAAGAAAACAACGACCCACCACCACCAGCAACAGACCGCCCGCAGAAGCTGGAACAAGATCACAGCAGACCAGCTCGCCACCTCCCTGAGCCAGCACCCTCCTGCCAGCTCAGCGAACCCCAGCCAGGCCGCCGACAACCTCACGAAGTGGATCAGCAACTGCGCGGACGAACTCGCCCCACTGAGGACCCCGCCCAGCAGACCCGGCAGCAAGAAAGCCCCATGGTTCACCGACGGACTCAAGAGCTCCAAGAAGAACTGCCGAGCCCTCGAGAAAGTCTGGAGAAGGGAACCGACACCGGACAACAGGACCTCCTTCAAACTTGCCACCCGGAAACACCACCAGCTGATCCGCGCCGCCAAGAAAACAGCATTCAAGGACCGGTTGGACAACAACGCACACAACTGCAAGGAACTCTTCAACATCGTCAAAGAGCTTTCCAACCCCAGCGCAGGAAACAACAACATCACCCCATCGCAAGACCTCTGCAACTCCCTGGCTTCATACTTCCACAACAAGATCGCGGACATACACAACAGCTTCAACAACCAACCAACGCACACCATGACCGAACAACCACCCCCCACCACCACCCTCCGCGCCTGGACCCCGATCAGCACCGAAGACACCATCCGCACGATGAACTCCATCCACTCCGGATCACCGACCGACTTCTGCCCTCACCACGTCTTCAACAAAGCCGACGCTGTCATCGCACCCCACCTGCGAGACATCATCAACACATCCCTCGACACCACCATCTTCCCCGAGAGCTGGAAACACGCCGAACTCAGCGCCCTACTCAAGAAACCAACAGCGGACCCCACCGACCTCAAGAATTACCGCCCCATCTCGCTCCTCCCGTTTCCAGCCAAAGTCATCGAGAAGACCGTCAACAAGCAGATGGCCGCTTTCCTCGAGACGAACGGATCCCTCGACCCCTCACAGTCCGGCTTCCGAGCCAACCACAGCACCGAGACCGCCCTCATCGCCGCCACCGACGACATCCGAGCCCTGATGGACAATGGAGAAACAGCGGCCCTCATCCTCCTAGACCTCTCCGCGGCATTCGACACGGTCTGCCACCGCACCCTAGTACGGCGCCTCAGCAACGTCGGAATCCAGGACAAGGCGCTGGAGTGGATCACCTCCTTCCTCGACGGGAGAACACAGAGAGTCCGCCTACCACCGTACAAGTCAGAGGCCACCGAAGTCATCTGCGGCGTCCCCCAAGGATCATCTCTGAGCCCCACCCTCTTCAACGTCTACATGAGCCCCCTCGCGGCCATCGTACGCAAACACAACCTCAGCATAATCTCCTACGCCGACGACACCCAGCTGATCCTCTCCCTGACCAACGACCCCGCCGCCGCCAGAGCCAACCTGCACGAAGGGATGAAAGAGGTAGCCGAGTGGATGACGACCAGCCGCCTGAAACTGAACTCGGACAAGACGGAGGTCCTCATCCTGGGCCCCTCTCCCTCCGCCTGGGACGACTCCTGGTGGCCTCCCGCCCTGGGCACCGCACCCAAACCGACAGACCATGCACGCAACCTGGGCTTCATCCTGGACTCCTCCCTCTCCATGACCAGGCAAGTCAACAACGTCTCCTCGGCATGCTTCAACATCCTACGCATGCTACGGAAGATCTTCTGGTGGATCCCCACCGAGACCAGGAAGACCGTCACCCAGGCCCTCGTCACCAGCCGACTGGACTACGGCAACGCCCTCTACGCCGGGACCACCGCCAAGCTCCAGAAGAGACTCCAGCGGATCCAGAACGCCTCAGCCAGACTCATCCTCGACATCCCACGAACCAGCCACATCTCCGGACATCTGCGAGACCTTCACTGGCTCCCCGTCAACAAAAGAATCACCTTCCGCCTCCTCACCCACGCACACAAAGCCCTACACGACCAAGGCCCGAGCTACCTCAACAGCCGAGTCAACTTCTACGCTCCCAAACGCCACCTCCGATCAGCCAACCACGCCCTCGCCGCCGTCCCCCGCATCCGAAGAGCGACTACAGGAGGAAGGTCCTTCTCCCACCTGGCCGCCAAGACCTGGAACTCCCTCCCGACCGACCTGCGCCTGACCCAAGACCACCTCTCCTTCAGGAAGAAGCTGAAGACCTGGCTGTTCGAGCAGTAGCGGCTCCCCCCCCCCCCAGCGCCTTGAGACCCCACGGGTATGTAGCGCGCTTTATAAGTGTCACTGATTGATTGATTGATTGATTACATGTCTACGACTGACATGCAAGTCAGTTCATTTTCATGTCAGCTGTCCCCTTGCTTTACGTGTGTGTGTGTGTTCCTCCCCATCACTTCATTTGTGAGACTGTGCTTTGTGGTGCAGTTCTGGGGCCAATAGTGATGTTTCACTCTGGACATTGCCCCAATGGTGTATGTGTGCTGTTCTTGTGCTATTAATGAGTCAGGATTGCACATGTGCACTTCAGCTGTGTGTGGTGCCCGACACCCAGGTCTCCTAGCTTCAAATAGACACTGGCAGGCGGTCCTAGTACCATCCAGAACCCCAAGAAGATTCCAAATAGGTGCACGGCGGGCGCTGCGTCTTGATGAAGTAAGGTTTTCTTGTCTTGCAATGTCACTGAACAGCCACTGGAGCTGTTCACTGAGTCTTGACACAAGGCTCTGATTTCCTAATCCCCGTATTCTGACAACTCAGACTCTCCTTTCTCAGCCCCCACGCTTTTAGCAGAACCCCTCTGGGTTCTGCTAAAAGCTGCACAAACCACATAGCTAGTGTAAATATGTTTTTCTGTTCTCTATTTTGTTCTAATGACAATTTTTAAAGTGATTCTCAGCAAACAGAGCTAATGGCAGTACATTGCACACAACACAGCAGTTGGTCTCTGATGCCCAAGTTACTACTTCTGTAACGATATATCTGTAAGAGACATTAGTTGGTGATAGATTCCTTAAATATCGTTAAAGAAGTAGTAATTTGTGCAACTGAAAGAGCCACGTTAGTGATAGATTCCTTACCGTAGAATAGATACCCCAGCAATTCCAATCCCGATGGTGGGTCTGCAGCACAAGTTACTACTTGTGTAACGATATATCTGTAAGAGACATTAGTTAGTGATAGATTCCTTACCTTAGAATATCCCCAGGCATCAGACTGGATCCGGAAAATTTTGCGTAGCAGTACCCTTGCACGTCAATAGGCGTCGTCTGCGTCTCCGCGTCAGGCGTCGTGGGCGCCGTGATGACGTCGTCTGAGTACTTAGACGCCGCCTCCGCGTGCTGACGTCAGTTCTTAGACACAGCTTTTCCACGCCAGAAGCGCAGAGCCATGCCAAAAACCAACACTGGTGCAATGAAACTAGGGCCTTGAAAGGGGATGACCTTAACCCTAGATATTGGTTCGCAGAACCAATAATCACACCAGAAAGTCCTGGAGGACGGAACGGCCAAAGTAGCCATCCCTCTGGACTTGACTGTCCAGGCAATAATGTCGCGCAAACGTGTGCAGCGAGGCCCACGCAGCCGCCTGGCAAATGTCCTGCAAGGGCACTCCTCGGCCCAAGGCAGTTGTAGTGGCTGTGGCTCGAGTGGAATGAGCCCTCAGCCCAACAGGGGGTTCCTTCTTAGCCAAGGAGTAACACGCCTGGATGCACAAGATGATCCACCAGGAGATGGTCCGCTTGTGCACCGCTTTCCCTTTCTTAGCACCCGCGTATCCAACAAAGAGTTGATCATCCACCCAGAACTGTTCTGTTTAAATAAAATGAGAGCGCACGTTTTGGGTCCAGACGGTGGAGCCTCTCTTCCTCTCTCGAGGGGTGCGGAGGCGGAAAGAAGGTGGGCAAGGTGATGGATTGCCCAATGTGGAAGGCCGTGACAACCTTGGATAGGAAGGAGGGCCTTGTTCATAACACAACCTTGTCCGGATGGACTGAAAGGAAAGGAGGCTTACAAGATAGAGCCTGGAGCTCACTCACTCTCCTGGAAGAGGTGATTGCTACCAGGAAGGCAGTCTTCAAAGAGAGAAGGCGAAGAGGACAGTTGTGAAGTGGCTCAAAGGGAGCGCACATCAGAAACGTAAGAACCAGGTTCAAGTCCCACTGAGGCATCACGAAGGGAACAGGAGGGAACGTATGAGTGATGCCCTTCAGGAATCGATTAACAATAGGGGACTTGAACAAAGAAGGTTGATCAGGCAGCCTCAGAAAGGCTGAAAGAGCTGAGAGATAGCCATTGACAGTGCCCAGAGCAGAGCCCTGCTGGGCAAGAGAGAGAAGAAAGAGGAGAACCTCAGAAAGGGGGCATTAAGGGGATCCACAGCCTTTGATGTGCACCATGCCATAAATCTATTCCACCTGCAGGCGTATACCGACTTTGTGGAGGGACGCCTGGCTGCCAGAATGATGTTACAGACTTCAGGAGGCAAGTCAAATGGCCTCAACTGTCGCCGCTCAATCTCCAAGCATGGAGGTGGAGACTGGACAGGTTCGGGTGGAGGACCGTCCCCTGCTGCTGCGACAGAAGGTCCTCCTGAAGAGGCAGACGAACCGGGGGATCGACTGACATACTGAGTAGCTCGGGATACCAGTACCTTCGTGCCCAGTCCGGAGCCACAAGGATGACTTGTGCCCAGTCGCGCTTGATCTTCTTCAACACTCTGGGCAGAAGTTGTTTAGGCGGTTAAGGCGTACAACAGACCGCAACTCCACTCGTGACGAAAAGCGTCTACGAGCGAGTGCCGCCTTGGAAATTCCAACGCGCAGAACTGATGACATTGCGCGTTCTCTTCGGTGGCGAATAGATCTAACCAAGGCTCTCCCCACTGCTGAAAGAGACTTGCGCCACGTCCGAGTTAAGACGCCATTCGTGATCCATCATGCACCGGCGGCTGAGTTCGTCCGCCCTGGCGTTAAGAGAACCTGCCAGGTGTTGAACCATCAGAGTCACACCCTGATGTTATAGCCATTACCAGAGGCGCAGAGCCTCCTGGCAGAGGGTCCATGACCCCACCCCGCCCTGTTTGTTGCAGTACCACATGGCGGTGGTGTTGTCCGTGAACACCTGCACTACACTCCCTCGGACAGATGGGAGGAATGCCTTCAGTGCTAGACCAATCACCCGCAGCTCCAAAAGGTTGATATGGAGCCGGGACTCCGCCGGAGACCAGTGGCCTCTGTCTCTGCCTCTCCCATGTGGCCTCTCTAGCCCTGGAGGGACGCGTCCGTCACAACTACGTGCTCCGGTTGGGGAAGGGAGAGGGATCTGCCGTTGACCCAATCGCGGTCTGTGAGCCACCACTGCAACTGTCTCGCAGTGCCCTCCGAGATCAGGACATGGTCGGACAGGTTGCCCTGATGCTGGGCCCACTGAAACTTCAGGTCCCACTGCAGAGCCCGCATCCACCACCGTGCGTGATGCACCAGAAGGATGCAGGAGGCCATCAGCCCCAGAAGCCGCAGCGTCAACCTGACCGAAACCAGGGATAAAGGCCGGAAGATTGGAATCAGAGCCTGTATATCCCGAACCCACTGTTCGGGCGGGTAAACCCGAAACTGCGCCGAGTCGAAAACCGCTCCGATGAAAAGGAGCTTCTGAGAGGGACACAGGTGTGACTTTGGCACATTGATGGAGAACCCCAGCTGGTGCAGGAGATCCGCCGTAGTCTGGAGGTGGCTGACGACTGTCTGGGGCGAGCCCGCCTTCAGCAACCAGTCGTCGAGGTAGGGGAAGACTGAGACCCCCAACCTGCGCAGATGAGCTGCGACCACCGCCATCACCTGCGTGAACACCTGTGGGGCGATGGTAAGGCCGAACGGGAGCACGGTAAACTGAAAGTGCTCGTGGCATCCAGCCCACACCTAATTGAATACTTGGCTGCATCCCTGCCCTCCACAAGGGCTTGGCCGAGTTTGGCCCGTAACTCCAATGGGCACTCTGGAAGCACCTCCGCCACCGTCTCCCACAGAGAGTGGGTGTAGCGGCCCAAGAGGCATGCGGTGTTGGAAGACCGCCGTCCCAAACTAAGGGAGGAGAATATCTTTTTACCATAATTCTCATAACTCTTGGATTCCCTGTCCAGCTGAGCCGTCGGGAATGCGGTCTGGGAATTAGAGGCCTGGATGACCAGACTCTCGGGGTGGGGTGGGAGGACAGGAAACATGGGTCGCCCGGAGGCGGGCGGTGGCGTCTGGCCACGTTCCTATCTACGGGCGAACCCGTAGCGGGCCTAGACCAAGTGCCCAAGAGAACGTCGGTCAAGGCCTCATTAAAAAGGGCAGCAGAGGCTCAGCCGAGCATGACTGCGGTTTAAGGACCTCTGTGAGGAGGTTAGTCCTCACGGCCAAGACGGGGAGCTCAAGGCCCAAGGCCTTGGCAGCCCTCGTCAATACCACACCATAGCTAGCCCCCTCCTCCGAAGCCACGGTAGGAGGAGAGACAAAACCAGTGTCTGGAGAGGTGTCCAAGCCACTGGCCTCCCCAAGGTCTCCTGCCCAGTCCTCTTGAGACTGACACTCCCTGGTCAGAGGGTCCCCAGACCCCTCCCAATCCTCCTCTTCACCCATCTCCTGAAACTCAGGGTTGTAATTCAATGGGTTCTGTTCGTAGAAGTGGAAATCTCCAAACGGCGTCGGATGCGGCGCCCAGCGGCGCCGCTCCGACGTCGGAACCGAAGGAAAGGAGGCCTAAGATGGCGCCGGAGGTGACACCTGACGGACCGACGCGGCGGGGGGGGGGGGGGGGGGGGAGGTTCGTCGTAAGGTCCACCGGTGATGATCCAGAGCCCGAGGAAGGTCCAGCGGCGTCCCGCGGCACCGGGCCCGAAGGCGCCGGCGGTGTCGGGATCATGGGGCCCTGCGGCGCTGGGCCCGAAGCACCCGACGGCGTCGGGGTTGAAGCCCCCGACCCGCTAGGGCCCCTAGATGGGTCCGCTGGGCCCGAAGGCACCACGGAGCCCGTCGGAGGAGAAAGGGACCTCATGGCCATGAGGAAGCACTCAATCTCCTCCGGCGTCGCGCTCAGCCCAGAGACCGGAGGAGCTGTGGTGGCTCCGTCCCCGCAACCTTTCCCTTGACCTCCCGTGGGACCGGGACCTCCCGTGGGACCGGGACCTCACGCGGCGCGGGGCCGACTGCCGGAGTTCGAGTCGCCTGCGGGACGGCTCCCGCCAGGCTTTCAAAGACAGGGCCCGGCAGTCGGAGCAGGCCTTGTCGTCGTGGTCGACGCCTAAACAGGTCAAACACAGGTGGTGGGGGTCCGTGACCGACATCGTGCAGTCGCACTCCTCACAGTGTTTAAAACCGGGCATCCCTGCGGCACCTATCGGAGTCGTTAGACTTCGAAGAATGATCAAAAGAGATCAAAAAGTTAGTCAAAAAGTGACTTTGGGTAACTGCTCTTTCCAGATCTGCGCTGGCTGGCGCGGAAAAAAGAAGAACTGACGTCAGCACGCGGAGGCGGCGTCTAAGTACTCCGACGACGTCATCACGGCGCCCACAACACCGACGACGGACGCGGAGCCGCAGACGACGCCTACCGACGCGCAGGGGTACTGCTACGCAAAAGTTTCCGGATCCAGTCTGACGCCTGGGGATATTCTAAGGTAAGGAATCTATCACTAACGTGTCTCTTTCAGATAACAAGATTACACCAGAAAGTCATGGAGCACAGAACGGCCAAAGACGCCGTCTCTCCAGACCCGACTGTCCAGGCAGTAGTGCTTTGTACACATGTGCAATGAGGCCCACGTAGCTGCCTGACAAATGTCCTGCAAGGGAACGCCGCGTCCCAAGGAAGTAGTGGCTGCAGTTGCCTTGGTGGAATGGGCCCGCAGCCCCACAGGAGGCTCCTTCTTGGCTAAGGAGTAACATGCTTTGATGCACAGAACAACCTACCAGGAGATGGTCCTTTTGTGCACAACCTGACCTTTTTTGGCGCCCACGTGGCCAACAAAGAGCTGATCACCCACCAAGAACTGTTGTGTACGCTGCAGATAGAATGCAAGCGCACATTTTGGGTTCAGACGGTGGAGCCTCTCCTCCTCCCTAGAAGGAGGCGGAAAGAAGGTGGGCAAAGTGATGGTCTGCCTGATGTGGAAGGGCGTGACAACCTTTAGCAAGAAAGAAGTACGGGTCCTTAGAACCACCTTGTCCAGATGAACTGAAAGGAAAGGAGGTTTGGTAGAAAGACCTGGAGCTCCCTCACTATTCTGTCAGAGGTGATAGCTACCAGGAAAGGCGTCTTTAAAGTGAGAAGACGTAAGGGACAGTTATGAAGGGGCTTAAAGGGAGCGCACATCAAATAAGTCAAGACAAGTTTCAAGTCCCACTGAGGCTTCATGAAAGGCACGGTAGGAAACATGTGTGTAATGCCTTTGAGGAAACGGTCAACAACCGGGAACTTAAAAAGAGAAGGCTGATCAGGAAGCTTTAGAAAGGAGATGGCAGAGAGATAACCTTTGATAGTGCCCAAAGCAGAGCCCTGCTGGGCCAAGGACAGTAGAAACAGACGAACCTCAGAAAGTGGGGCAGAAAGGGGATCCACAGCCTTCGCTGTGCGCCAGGCCAAAAACTTGTTCCACCTGCAGGCGTATACTGTTTTAGGGAGGGACGCCTAGCTGCCAGAATGACATCACAGACTTCGGGAGGAAGATCGAAAGTCGTCAACTGTCGCCGCCCAATCTCCAAGCATGGTGGTGGAGGCTGGACAGGTTCAGGTGGAAGACCGTCTCCTGCTGCTGCAACAGAAGATCCTCAAGAAGAGGCAGACGGATCGGGGGAATCGACAGACATACGGAGTAGCTCGGGATACCATACTCTTCGAGCCCAGTCCGGAGCCATACAAATGACTTGAGCCCGGTCGCGCCTGATCTTCTTCAGCACTCTGGGCAGAAGTGGTATAGGCGGAAAGGCGTACAACAGACCGCAACTCCACTCGCAACGAAAAGAGTCTCTGAGCGAGTGACACCTTGGAAATTCCAACGCGCAGAACTGATCTGATGATATTACACGTTCTCTTTGGTGGCGGAAAGATCTAACCAAGGCTCTCCCCACTGCATAAAGAGACCTTGCGCCACGTCCAAGTTCAGACACCATTCGTGATTCATCATGCAGGATGCAGGAGGCCATCAGGCCAAGAAGCCAGAGGGTCATCCTGACCGAAACCCGGGAAAGAGGTTGAAAGATCAGAATCATAATCTGAATATCCCAGACTCGCCGCTTGGGAGGATAAACCCAAAACAGCGTTGAATCCAGAACCACTCCGATGAAGGGGAGCTTCTGAAAGGGACGCAGGTGCGCCTTCAGCACGTTGATGGAGAACCCCAGCAAATGCAGGAGGTCGGCCGTAGTCTGGAGGTGGTGGACGACTGCCTGGGGCGAGTCCTCCTTCAACAGCCAGTCATCGAGGTAGGGGAAAACTGACACCCCGACCGGCGCAGATGAGCCGCGCCCACCGCCATCACCTTCGTGAACACCCGAGGGGCACTGGTGAGGCTGAAGGGGAGCACGGCAAACTGAAAATGATCCTGGCCTACCATGAATCCCAGGTAGCGCTGGTGGGCCGGCAGGTTGGGGATGTGAAAATAAGCGTCCTGCAAGTCCAACGCTACCGTCCAGGGCAGCCAGGACCAGAGTCAGCATCTTGAACTTCTCTTTCCGGAGGAAGCGATTGACATCCCGGAGGTCCAAGATGGGGCGCAGGCCCCCCTTTTCCTTCTTGGGGACTAGAAAGTAGTGGGATGAAACAACCAATCCCTACTTCCTGACCGGGAACGCACTCGATGGCCCCCTTGGCCAGGAGGGCCGTGACTTCCTGTTAAAGGAGAGCCAAATGATCACCCGACATGCTGTGGTATTGAGGTGGCATGGCTGGAGGGGAGGACAGAAAGGGGAGAGAATAACCTTGGCAGATTATCTGCAGCACCTACTTGTCCGATGTAATTTCGCGTCAGTGGTGGAGGTGGTGGCGGACCCTGCCACCCACTGGCGTGGGGTGCTCCCTGAAGCTCAGATTACGAAGGCTTGGAGGCGGAAGCAGCGGGGGTGGAGGTGGACAGACCCACGCGCTTGTTTCCCTACCAGCCCTTGCGGAATCCACAGCCGCAGTGAGGATGGTTCTGCAAAGGCTTGTTGGAGGAGCGTGCTTGGGTGCCCCTGCCCTGGCCACGAAAGGAACAAAACCCAGGAGTGGCAGGGCTCTTTTTAGAAAGTCCCAATGACTTGGCTGTAGCCAGAGAGTCCTTAAAGTACTCTAGGGCATTGTCGGCCTGATCACCAAAGAGGCAGGAGCCATCAAAGGGCATGTCCATGAGCAAGCCCTGGACATCGGGTAAGAACCCAGTCGAACGCAACCAGGCGTGGCGCCGCAAAGCCACAGTCGTGGAAATTGCCCGGCCCAAGGATTCAGCAGTATCTAAACCGCCCCCAATAGCAAATTTAGACGCATCCTTACCTTCAGCAATTGCTTGGGAAAGGACAGCCTGGACCTCCTCAGAACACTGAGGCAAGACCTGCGCTACAGAATCCCACACTGCGTGGGAGTAATGGCCCAACAAGCAGGCGGTGTTAACCATCCACAGCCCCAGGCAGGCAGAGAATAACCTCTTGCCAAATTGCTCCAGCCTTTTAGAGTCCTTATCCAGTGGAGCCGTTGGAAAGGCACTCCGCGACGTCGAGGCCTGAATGACGAGGCTCTCAGGTGTAGGGTGAGTGGTCAGGAAGGTGGGATCACCAGGCCCTGGGCGATGATGCAGAGCGTCTTTTTTGTCCACCCGCGCCCCGTGGCCGGCCGAAGACAAGTGCCCAAGAGGACTTAGGTGAGGGCCTCATTGAAAGGAAGCAGCGGCTCCGAAGATGCAGACGCCGTCTGGAGCACCTCTGTAAGGAGGTTGGTTTCGAGTGCCACTGTAGGGAGGTCGAGATTGAGAGCCTCCGCAGCTCAACAGAGCACCACAATGTAGGAGGCACCATCCTCCAAAGTAGGCGGAGAGGCAAACCCCGAGTCAGAAGACACATCAAGTTCGCAATCATCTTCAAGGTCATCCACCCAATCTTGCTCAGAATCACATTGCCGGGCAAAGGGGTCCTCGGATCAGTCCCAGTCTTCGCCCGGCTCCAGCGTAGAGGGGGCTGGTCACGGCGGCAGAAGGTACCAACGGTGCCGGGGCTGTTGAGCCGCATCCAAATTCAAATCCCACGCCAGAACAAAATGGACAGGAATCGAGGCAGGGGTGGGATAAACAGCACCCAGTGCAGCGCCGGGGCCGGCAGCACTGCACCTTGTCGCACCGGGCCAGAGCCAGTGGCGCAGGACTCTGTGGCACCGGATCTGGCGCCGGTGGCGGAGTCGCTGGGTCAACAGGATCTGGATGCGTGGCCCGAAGGTGCGCCGGCGGGAGCCCAGGGCCTAAAATGGCAGTCCATAGCAGCAAGAAACTCTTGCATCTGTTCGGGAGCCGCCGGCAGACCCAGGTATAGCAGGTAGGCCGTGGGAGTCCCCGGCTCCAGCGGAGCCACCCCTCGCCCACCTCCGGGGAGCGACGGGGGGATGTCGAAGAGCAAACACGCTTCTTCGACTTCTTTTTATAGCGTCTCTTACCAGAATCCGAAAGTGAAGAGTTAGAGCCAGAGGAGCGACTACTCCGGTCCCGCGAGCGGTCTTGTGAACGGCCACTAGACCCAGAGTGGCGGTGAGAAGAATGCCGGCATGCAGCAACTTCCGGCGCCGCTCCCGCAAGGCCTTTGGGGCCATGGCTCGACAGTCTCGGCAGTCCCGGGAGTCGTGGTCGGTCTTCAGGCATTAGTGTTACGGTGGCACAAACTACAAGACTTAAAGCCGGGCATCCCTACGTGCACCAGGAGACTAGAGGGAGAGACAAAAGTCTCAAAACAGTAGTAAAAAAATGACTGAGGTACGTGCTCAATCCGGATCTGCGCTTTCGGCGCGGAAAAATAAAGAACTGACGTCAGCGCGCATGGGTGGCGCCGAAGTACTCTCCGTGAGACATCTCGGCGCTGACGACGCCAGTGACGGACGCGGAGCCGCAGGATGCCACCTATCGACACGCACGGGTACTGCTAAGCAAAACCTTCCTGATCAAGTATGATGCCTGGGGATATTCTAAGGTAAGGAATCATTTGTAGGAGAGTAGGGTCTGCAATCCTATGGTCACCCCAGATTTTTGCTTTTTGCTTCACTGGTTTACGACTTTCCGTGGCTGTGGGCCTGCTAATAAGACCCACAGCCTAGCTGTTCTCTCTCTAAATTGACATCCATGTACTTTAGGTGCATTTACCAATTGGTATTGGGTCAGTATTCTAAGTCCTTGTACAGTGTACCATAGGTACCCAGGGCATAGGTGAACCCAAGGCCTACCAGGGGCTGCAGCATGTATTATACCACCCCTGGCGGGCAATTCAAATCTGACACAACTGGCTGATCAATCAACTGGGGAAAGGTGGTGTAATCATCCTTTGCTTTAGATATAGGAGTATATGTGTCCATTTTAGGTTTAGATATAGGTATACTATAAGTCACTCCTATGGCAGGCCTTAACAATCCTGGAGGCAGAGTGCTTGGAATTATGTGAGATGGTGCTCTAGCATGAGCTGAGCCTGCCTGCAGCTTTCGGAACCAAGTCCTTTAGCTGTTTCCATGATAACGCTATACCATATACTCTTAAGTGCATTATAATCCTCGCGGTTATTGCTAACTTCGGCATAGCATTATCAAAACATGTCGAGTAAGGTGTCATACGAATTGGAATACTACCCCCTCACCAGTTCTGGCGACAGGGGTAGCATTCCACCCTTTTAGAGGCACATAACATGTATGTAACTGTGAACCCCGGTTAAAGTTAACTCGGGCCTCAGCATCACAAAATGGATGCTGCCACCACAGACACAAGTCTGACCTCCTGCTGCTGGGAGTCCTTCCAGCGAGGGAGGCTTGGACAAGGGGTTTCCTGCCTTGGGAGGTGCTAGCACCACCCCAGACAGGATTTTGTGTATTAGGTAGGACAGGCCTGAAAATAATGAGACATGCCTGGGGCACACAAGGTGCCCTGTGCATACACCGGTTCAAACAAGTTGCTGGGGCACTCCAGCCCCAGCTCTGGCGCGAAACCGGACAAAGGATAGGGGGTGTAACCACCCCCCATCCTGGTCCCACCCATAGGAGGGACCTAGTCATAGTACAGCCCCCTTTAGGAGAATAAAGGTAGGAGCTGGCCCCATTCCAAATTAGATTAATCCTGATTTGAAACTCTACAAGAAGAAACTCTGGACTTCGACGTTCTGCTCCACAGAAGACTGAAGGAATCTCCCTTGTGGCCGAGTGACCACCCTGCACAAGCAGGCACCATCAAGCGTTCCAGCGGTTCACTTTGTCGTCTGCCCTGGTGGATCCAGATTTCCGAGCCCGACGAGACCCGGACTTCCAGACCTCTCCGACCTCTACCCACATGTGCAGCTCAGCTGAGATCCGTGGGTGCGACAAGACACGTGGGACCGGCCATCTTGGAGAAACTGCACTTTGCTTCCAGCACGACTTCAGAGGCATCCTCGATGAAGTGCTTTTGGTATTGAGAAGCCCCAGCCCCGAGCAGCTCCTGCACAGAAGATCATCCCTCCAGAATCCACGAGATCTGCGTGGGGCCCTTTTGCTTGATTGCTGCTCGACGCGTTGTCTGCTCACTTGCCGGCTGGCTAGTGGCCTCCTAGACGACGAACCACAAAATCCACACCGCTGGTCTGGTTGCTCTAGACTGGCCCTTGCTTCCCTGCAAAGGAGAAGCACCCCGGACCCTCCTGGTCCGCACCAGATGCCTTTTCCACTCACCGCATTGTTTGCCTTTGCGAAGGCCTGTTGACGCCGAATCCGGAACCAACACCGCCGACAGCGAGAGCCTGCGTGGGACAGCTCGTGCCTCCATCCTGGTCATCCAAGACACCACCTGGTCCACGTGGCTGCAGAGTTAAGCGTCCACTCTTCACCTGATCGCGATGACAGCATCTGGTTCCTTCCTGGTTCCACTCCAGTCACTGGCTAGTGACTGTGAACATTGTCCCCTCTGCTTTCAGGTCTTCATCTTCCTCGATCCACCCTTGGATCACTCCGGACATCTTCCTTCTGGCCGCCTGCAGCATCTTTTCTTCAAGGCTCCATAGACTTCAACGCGGAAACCCGACGCACTTTCACAGCTATGCACCCACAGCCCGTGGGTAATGTAACGAGAGCATTTTGGTGCTCAAGTGTAGATTGACTCTCCTAGTGTCCAGGTATCCAGTCGTTTTAGTCCTAGCTAGTCGGAACTGTCTATTACTTACCTTTTCGTAATTTGTACTGTCCATTGACTTTGTCCCGCATCTCGCGTGTGAGTTCACACTCTGCACACGCGTCCCGTGGGCCTCCTATAACTTACCTAAGGTTAGGATAGTGTAGTCCCAGCGATCCTACAGCCTCTGGACAGCTCCATTCCTTCTATCGATTTCCTTAAACCATTTACTTAGTATATGGTTTGTCGTGCCCCTAGGGCACCATTGTGATTTGTGCAACTTATCGTATTTTTCTTAAGAGTCTTGTCATGTGCTTAGCCCTCTGATCTCAAAGAGTTCAGTAGTGTTTTGTTAGTAATAAATATCTTGTTTATTTTCATAACCTGTGTGGTGTCCTTTCATCTGGTATTCAAGGGGTTATATGTGTTAAAACAGCTGGCTTCACATGCCAAAAGAGTTTAGCCTAAGACTGCTTTGTCCATGCTACCATTAGGATAGCTGGTCTATAAGGTTGACTTGCAACCAATCACCATAAGGGTTGTTTGGACTGATACAAGGTGATCACTAGAACTAGTGAGCATCATATATCAGGCTAACTTCTCACATCAATCACTAACGTGTCTCTTTCAGATGACAGTTTTTAATATGATTTATAGCAAAAATAGAGCTAGTGGCATGACATTGCACACATGGGGTGCCTTCACAGTGCCACCACAGTTTCTCGTTACTGCATAGTATACTGAACCACAACGGCATGTATCGAATGCACTTTTACTTGCCTCATAGTGCATGCAAGTTGAGCACAGTATATTCTGCACTTACTGCTGACCACTTGAAAGACAGTATTGATCGAATCACACATGTGCCAGATCGTCAGACACCGACATAGCCAATGAAGGTGGCACAAAGATACTGTACTAAAGTTTGCATTTTATGTTACTTGTCTTTCCCTTGTCTTTTTCTCTACAGGTTCTTCCAGTGAGTCCTTAAGTACACAGACACCACTGCATGCACAGCACACCTTCCCGTGTGCGCTGAATAACCACACACATGGAGGTTGTTGCCACTTCCTCAATTGTCTCACCTGGTCCTGAAGAAAGCCTCACAATTTTCAAAGAGGCTGGAACATGTGGACCATAGTGACAATTAGGATCAATACACCTTAATGTTGTCCTAATACCTTTTGTAACCTTGTCCTGGACAGCTGAGTATAAAATTAGATCAGTAAGGGCTCCCAGAGACATTTTTAACTTGCACCACTTCATGAGCACTTTCCCCCACACACAATTACACCAATCTAGCTCCGCTGTAATCCGGCGTTGCAGCACAACTAGGGGGCACTCTGCTACCCAGTTGGGACCCACCAACTAGTTTGGTGGGTGAGGGGTCTTTATATAAACCTAATGGGTTTCTGGCACTCAAGAATTACTAGTGAGTCGATTTCATTAGTGGATTCGTCCACTGTGTTTGTACTTTATTTAAACCATGCCCGTGTTGTAATCGGTTAGAGCCACTTCACACCAGAGTTATCATGAAGGTTGTGAATGAGATTCAGCCCGCAGGCCCCAACATTCATCCTAGGAAGGAAGATAGCTGCGCAGACAGCGATGTGTTCAGACTCAAATAGCGTGTAATTGTTAGTGCACTGAGGCCTGCTTCCGGAGACATTTTGCCACGGTACAGGGGGTTAGATCATTCCTACAGGGTCTAACAGAATACTTCCATTATGCTTCCGTTAGAGTTTAAGTATTGTTGGGAGCAACATTAGGAACAATTAAAATGGTTGAATTGTTTGTGTTTTTCAGCATTCTAATAATGCTTATAACAATCATAAGTTTCATCTGTCTAATAATCGCAGCCTACGGTTTATTTACAAGGAGTTGATCTTTTTAATGAACATTTGAAAATGTATTACCGTTTCCTTTCTTTGTAAGACTTTGGGCTGGCAAAAGTGACAAACAAAAGAGTTAGTTCTGCTTTGGAAACATCAGTGCGCAGAACTGCTGACATTACACCAGGTTTTGAACCACCAGGGATATGTCCTGCTGTTTCAGCCACATCCAAAGACAAAGGGTCACTTGAAATGGTCTAAGACCCCATCCCGCCCAGCTTGTTACTGTACCACATGACAGTGGTGTTGTCCATGAACACTTGTACTAGACTTCCCTTGATGCAGGGTAGAAAGGCTTTTAATGCCAGCCAGATTGCCTTGAGCTCCAGCAGGGTGATGTTGAGTCCGGAATCTGTCGTGGATCAGAGTCCTCTGACCACTACCTCTCCCAGATGGCCACCCCATCTCAGGAGGCATTTGTCACCACTGTGAGATATATTTAGATAAAGAAAGAGTTGCCTGCCGTTGACCCAATAGCGTTCCTTAACTACCACTGCTAATCTTTTACAGTTTCCTCCTAATGCACAAGTTACTACTTGTGTAACGATATATCTGTAAGAGACATTAGTTAGTGATAGATTCCTTACCTTAGAATATCCCCAGGCGTCAGACTGGATCCGGAAAGTTTTGCGTAGCAGTACCCTTGCGCGTCGGTAGGCGTCGTCAGCGGCTCCGCGTCCGTCGTCAGCGTCGTAGGCGCCGTGATGACGTCGTCGGAGTACTTAGACGCCGCCTCCGCGTGCTGACGTCAGTTCTTAGCCACAGCTTTTCCGCGCCAGAAGCGCAGAGCCATGACAAAAACCGACACTGGTGCCAAGAAACTAGGGCCCTGAAAGGGGATGACCTTAACCCTAGATATCGGTTCGCAGAACGGGGAGGATGGGTGGGTCGGTAAGGAATCTATCACTAACTAATGTCTCTTACAGATATATTGTTATACAAGTAGTAACTTGTGCATCTGAAAGAGACACGTTAGTGATAGATTCCTTACCTTAGAATAGATACCCCAGCAATACCATCCCCGTGGTGGTGGGTCTGCGAACCAATATTTACACCAGAAAGTCCTGGAGAACGGAACGGCCGAAGTAGCCGTCCCTCCGGACTTGACTGTCCAGGCAGTAGTGCCTAGCAAACGTGTGCAACGAGGCCCACGTAGCTGCCTGGCAAATGTCCTGCAAGGGCACACCACGGCCCAAGGCAGTTGTAGTGGCCGTGGCTCGAGTGGAATGAGCCCTCTGCCCAACAGGGGGTTCCTTCTTAGTCAAGGAGTAACACGCCTGGATGCACATGATAATCCATCGAGAAATGGTCCGCTTGTGCACCGCTTTCCCTTTCTTAGCGCCCGCGTTCCCAACAAAGAGTTGATCATCCACCCGGAACTGGCGTGTGCGATCCAGGTAGAACGAGAGCGCACGTTTTGGGTCCAGACGGTGGAGCCTCTCCTCCTCTCTCGAGGGGTGCAGAGGCAGAAAGAAGGTGGGCAATGTGATGGACTGCCCAATGTGGAAGGCCATGACCACCTTAGGCAAGAAGGAGGGCCTAGTCCTCAAAACAACCTTGTCCGGATGGACTGAAAGGAAAGGAGGCTTACAAGAGAGAGCCTGGAGCTCACTCACTCTCCTGGCAGAGGTGATGGCAACCAGGAAGGCAGTCTTCAAAGAGAGAAGGCGAAGAGGACAGTTGTGAAGTGGCTCAAAGGGAGCGCACATCAGAAATGTTAGAACCAGGTTCCAGTCCCACTGAGGCATCACGAAGGGAACAGGAGGAAAGGTATGAGTGATGCCCTTCAGGAATCTGTTTACGATAGGGGACTTGAACAAAGAAGGTTGGTCAGGCAGCCTCAGAAAGGCTGAAAGAGCTGAAAGATAGCCCTTGATAGTGCCCAGAGCAGAGCCCTGCTGGGCAAGAGAAAGAAGGAAGAGAAGAACCTCGGAGAGAGGGGCATTGAGGGGATCCACAGCCTTTGCTGTGCACCATGCCACAAATCTGTTCCACCTGCAGGCGTATACCGACTTAGTGGAGGGACGCCTGGCTGCCAGAATGATGTTGCAAACTTCAGGAGGCAAGTCAAATGGCCTCAACTGTCACCGCTCAATCTCCAAGCATGGAGGTGGAGACTGGACAGGTTCGGGTGGAGGACCGTCCCCTGCTGCTGCGACAGAAGGTCCTCCTGAAGAGGCAGACGAACCGGGGGATCGACCGACATACTGAGTAGCTCGGGATACCAGTACCTTCGTGCCCAGTCCGGAGCCACAAGGATGACTTGTGCCCGGTCGCGCCTGATCTTCTTCAGCACTCTGGGCAGAAGAGGTATAGGCGGAAAGGCGTACAACAGACCGCAGCTCCACTCGCGACGAAAAGCATCTCCGAGCGAGTGCCGCCTTGGAAATTCCAACGCGCAGAACTGATGACATTGCGCGTTCTCTTCGGTGGCGAATAGATCTAACCATGGCTCTCCCCATCGCAGAAAGAGGCCTTGCGCCACGTCCGAGTTCAGACGCCATTCGTGATCCATCGAGCACCGACGGCTGAGTTCGTCCGCCCTGGCGTTCAGAGAACCTGCCAGGTGTTGAACCACCAGGGTCACGCCCTGATGTTCCAGCCATTGGAAGAGACGCAGAGCCTCCTGGCAAAGGGTCCACGACCCCACCCCGCCCTGTTTGTTGCAGTACCACATGGCGGTGGTGTTGTCCGTGAACACCTGCACTGCACTCCCTCGGACAGACGGGAGGAATGCTTTCAGTGCTAGACGAATCGCCCGCAGCTCCAACAGATTGATATGGAGCCGGGACTCCGCCGGAGACCAGAGGCCTCTGATCTCCGCCTCTCCCAAGTGGCCTCCCCAGCCC
Source organism: Lissotriton vulgaris (assembly GCF_964263255.1). Classification (NCBI taxonomy): domain Eukaryota; kingdom Metazoa; phylum Chordata; class Amphibia; order Caudata; family Salamandridae; genus Lissotriton; species Lissotriton vulgaris. The sequence goes on along the minus strand of NC_141685.1, from coordinate 465,155,783 downwards.
TGGAGGGACGCGTCCGTCACAACTACGTGCTCCGGTTGGGGAAGGGAGAGGGATCTGCCGTTGACCCAATCGCGGTCCGTGAGCCACCACTGCAGCTGTCTCGCAGTGCCCTCCGAGATCAGGACATGGTCTGACAGGTTGCCCCGGTGCTGGGCCCACTGAAACTTCAGGTCCCACTGCAGAGCCCGCATCCGCCACCGTGCGTGATGCACCAGAAGGATGCAGGAGGCCATCAGCCCCAGAAGCCGCAGCGTCAACCTGACCGAAACCCGGGATAATGGCCCGAAGATCGGAATCAGAGCCTGTATATCCCGAACCCGCTGTTCGGGCGGGTAAACCCGAAACTGCGCCGAGTCGAGAACCGTTCCGATGAAAAGGAGCTTCTGAGAGGGGCACAGGTGTGACTTCGGCACATTGATGGAAAATCCCAGCAGGTGCAGGAGATCCGCCGTAGTCTGGAGGTGGTTGACGACTGCCTGGGGCGAGCCCGCCTTCAATAACCAGTCGTCGAGGTAGGGGAAGACTGAAACCCCTAACCTGCGCAGATTAGCGGCGACCACCGCCATCACTTCCGTGAACACCCGTGGGGCGCTGGTAAGGCCGAAGGGGAGCACGGTAAACTGAAAGTGCTCGAGGCCTACCGTGAACCGCAGGTAACGCCTGTGGGCCGGCAGGACGGGGATGTGGAAATACGCATCCTGCAAGTCCAACGCTACCATCCAGTCTCCTGGGTCTAGGGCAGCCAAGACCTGAGCCAGTGGCAGCATTTTGAACTTCTCCTTCCGGAGGAAGCCGTTGACGTTCCTCAGATCCAAGATAGGGCGTAGGCCCCCTTTGCCCTTCTCGGGTACCAGGAAGTAGTGGGAGTAGCAACCACGTCCTACTTCTGGCCCAGGAACGCGCTCGAGGGCCGAAACTTCCTCCTGCAGGAGCCGCAAGTGATCCCCCGATACGCGGTTGTGTTGCGGTGGCATGGCTTGAGGGGTCGTCTCGAAGGGGAGGGAGTAGCCCCTTCGGACGATCTGCAGCACCCACCTGTCCGAAGTGACTGTGCGCCAGTGAGAGTGGTGATGGCGAACCCTGCCTCCCACTGGCGTCACATGGGCCGAAAAGCACGGACTAGGAGGGTTTAGAGGCGGATGCTGCGGGGGCAGGTGTGGACTGGCTCCGCCTGTTTCCCCGACCGCCTCCACGGCAGTTTCCACGGCCGCCGCCGCGCTGGACGACAGTTTGCGGCGATTGGCTGGCGGCACGCGTGGGGACGCCCCTTCCTTGGCCACAAAAGGAGCGAAAGGCAACCATTTGCTGGCGCGGGGCCGAGAGGCCCAAGGACTTGGCCGTAGCCCTGGAGTCCTCAAAGCGCTCAAGCGCGTGGTCTGCCTTGTCGCCAAAGAGGTGACGTCCATCGAACGGCATGTCCATGAGTGTATTTTGGACGTCTGCCGAGAAGTTGGCGGACCTCAGCCAGGCGTGGCGTCGTATCGCCACCGTCGTAGCCATCGCTCTGCCCAGCGACTCAGTAGTATCCAGTCCGCACCTGATTGAATACTTTGCTGCGTCCCGGCCCTCCAGTAGGGCTTGGCCGAGTTTGGCCCGTACCTCCAATGGACCCTCTGGCAGCACTTCCGCCACCGTTTCCCACAGAGAGTGGGTGTAACGGCCCAAGAGGCATGCGGTGTTGGAAGACCGCAGTCCCAAGCTAAGGGACGAGAATACCTTCTTGCCGTAGGCCTCGTACCTCTTGGATTCCCGATCGGGGGGAGCCGTCGGGAACGCGGTCTGGGAGTTAGAGGCCTGGATAACCAGACTCTCGGGGGTGGGGTGGGTGGTCAGGAAACATGGGTCGCCCGGGGCCGGGCGGTGGCGTCTGGCCACGTTCCCATCTACAGGCGAACCTGTAGCGGGCCTGGACCAAAACCCCAAAAGAACGTCCGTCAAGGCCTCATTAAACGGCAGCAGAGGCTCCATGGAGCACGACTGCGGCTTAAGGACCTCAGTGAGGAGGTTAGTCCTCACGGCCGCGACGGGGAGCTCAAGGCCCTAGGCCTTAGCAGCCCTCGTCAACACCACACCATATGTTGCACCCTCCTCCGAAGCCACGGTAGGAGGAGAGACAAAACCAGTGTCTGGAGAGGTGTCCAGGCCACTGGCCTCCCCAAAGTCCCCTGTCCAGTCCATGTTAGACTGACACTCCCTGGTCAGAGGGTCCTCAGACCCCTCCCATTTCTCCTCGTCCCCCATCTCCTGAGATTCAGGGTCATAAGTGAATGGGGTGGGTTCATAGAATTGAAATTCTCCGAACGGCGTCGAGAGCGGCGCCGACAGGCGTCGATCCGACGTTGGAACCCAGTGAGAGGAGGCATCGGGGACGGCGCCGCCCGAGGACGGCGCCGGAGGGGACACCACACGGACCGACGCCGGGGGGGTCGTAAGGTCCACCGGTGACGATCCATCGCCCGACGAGGGTCCAGCGGTGCCCTGCGGCGCCAGGCCCGAAGGCACCGACGATGCCGGGGCCGCTGTACCCTGCGGCGTCGAGCCCGAGGGCACCAGCGGCGTCGGGATCGCGGAGCCCTGCGGCGCCGGGCCCAAAGGCGCCGGCGGCGTCGAGGCCGAAGCACCCGATGGCGTCGGGGTCGCAGCCCCCGACCCCCTAGGGCCCCCAGACGGGTTCACTGGGCCCGAAGGCACCGCGGAACCCGTCGGAGAAGAAAGGGACCTCATGGCCATGAGGAAGCGCTGGATCTCTTCCGGCGTCCCGTTCAGCCCAGGGACCGGGGGGTATGGGGCCGAACGCGGCGCTCGCGAGGAGCCGCGTGGGCGGTGTCACCTGAACCTCCGGCCGCATCGCGCGAGAGTCGGGGGGAGTCAGAAGAGCGATGATGTCTATTCGACTTCTTATGCTTCTTACCTGACGACTTGGACCCGGAGGAGTGGCGCCGACTCCCGGAGCTGTGACGGCTCCGTCCCCGCGACCTGTCCCTCGACCTCCCGTGGGACCGGGACCTCACACGGCGCGGGCTGACTGGCGGATCTCGAGTCGCCTGCGGGACCGCTCCCGCCTGGCCTTCCTCGAGAGGGCCCGACAGTCGGAGCAGGCCTCGTCGTCATGGTCGACGCCCAAACACATCAGGCACAAGCGGTGGGGATCCGTCACCGACATGGTGCGGTCGCACTCGTCGCAATGCTTGAAACCGGGCAAACCTAACGGCACCGTCGGAGTCGTAAAGACTTCGAAATGGATCAAAAAAGATCACAAAAGTTTAGTCAAAAAGTGACTAGGGAACTGCTCTTTCCAGATCTGCGCTGGCTGGCGCGTAAAAAAGGAGAACTGACGTCAGCACGCGGAGGCGGCGTCTAAGTACTTCGACAACGTCATCACGGCGCCCACGACGGACGCGGAGCCGCAGACGACGCGCAAGGGTACTGCTACGCAAAACTTTCCGGATCCAGTCTGACGCCTGGGGATATTCTAAGGTAAGGAATCTATCACTAACGTGTCTCTTTCAGATGCTGTGCCCACTGGAACTTAAGGTCCCACTGCAGGGTCCGCATATGCCAGTAGGCATGTGTTACCAGCAGGATGCATGAGACCAAACATCCCAGTAGCCTCAGAGTCAGTCTCAATGAAATTCAAGGTAGAGGATGAAACATCAGTAACATAGCCTGAATATCCTGGACTCAATGTTTGGGAGGATAGGCCCGAAACTGCAGTGTCAAGAAAAGCTCAGATGAAAGGGTACGTCTGAGATGGAGTCAGGTGTGACTTTGTTACGTTGATAGTGAAACCCAGCAAATGCAGTACATCCGCTATAGTCTGGAGGTGGGAGACGACAGCCTGGGGCGAGCCCACCTTCTACCGTCAGTCGTCGAGATAGGGGCGAATTGGCACCACTGATCTCTGCACTGTTATGATTCCCAATGTACCCCAACATAGGCCTGGGTAGTCACCTAACCTTTCACCTAAATGTGTGTAGGAAGGTGGATATCTGACTATGGTTACCCCCAAACTTTTTGCCTGGTGTTTAGCTGGTTTTTGACATAGTTGGCCTGGGATCCTGCTATTCAGGGCCCCAGGCTAATTGCGCTCTCCTTAAAATGGACTCCATGTACCCTAGGTGCATACACAATTGGAACTGGTTCACCTTATAGGCCCCTGTAACCGTGTACCATAGGTACCCAGGGCATAGGTGTAGCCAAGGCCTACCATGGGCTGCAGCATGTATTGTGCCACCTCTGGCCTCTATATTTTGACACAACTGGCTGATCACTCAGCTGGGGTAAGTTGGTGTAATCACCTCTTGCTTAGATATAGTATCCCTATATCTAACCTTAACTGGACACATGTTAACCTATAAGCCATTCCTATGGAAGACCCCTGCAATCCTGGGGGCAGAGTGCATGGTTTCATGTGAGATGGTGCTCTAGCGTGAGCTGAGCCTGTCTGCAGCTGTCGGGAACAACTCCCTTAACTGTTCCGGGATATTGCCATACCATTACTCTAAAGTGCATTATAATCCTCGCGGTTATATGCTAACTTTGGTTTGGCTTTATCAAAACATGTCGAGTAAGGTGTCATACGAATTGGAATACTATCCCCTCGACAGTTCTGTCGACGGGGATAGCATTCCACCCTTCTAGAGGGACACGACATGTACATAACCTGAACCCCGGTTAAAGTTAACCAGAGCCTCAGCATCACAAAACGGATCCTGTCACCACAGACACAAGTCTGACCTCCTGCTGCTGGGAGTCCTTCCAGCGAGGGAGGCTTGGACAAAGGGTTTCCTGCCTTGGGAGGTGCGAACACCACCCCGGACAGGATTTTGTGTATTGGGTAGGACAGGGCTGAATAGAATCAGACATGCCCGGGGCACACAAGGCGTCCTCGTGCATAAGCCAGTCCAAATCGGTCCTGGGACTTTCCAGACCCAGGCCTGGCGAGGAGCTGGACAAAGGAAAGGGGGTGTAACCGCCCCCCTTCCTGGTCCCACCCAGGGGAGGGACCTAACAGGTGATCCACCCCTCAGATTGGTAATAAGAGTGGGAGCAGTGCCATAGCACCTCAGATCATCCTGAATCAACTTTAAACGAAGAAGACGACTGGACTTCGACATTCTGCTGCACAGAAGCCTGAGGGGAATCTCCCTTGTGGCCTGTTGTGTTTGCATATTCCGCCCTAAGTGCGCTGGGGATGCCCAGACGTGGGTCCCAGGCACTCCACACCACTGGAGTCAAGCTAGCCGGGCTGATGAGAGGTGTTACATCGAAACCGGTCCGGTCCTCGGATGCTTGATTCCGTTCTGGGAAGGACATGGCTTTTGTAGTTCGGACTGGACTGTTCCCATGGGGCACAGGGTCAGACCTGATTTGCATATCGCCATTGTCTAACCCAGGGTGGTGTGGAGTGCAAAATAACGATGGATTTGGGCCCAGATCTTTGGACTGGGTTGAGTGTGTGACATTGATCCACATTCGGTCCATCACCTGTTGTGTTTGCATATTCCGCTCTAAGTGCGCTGGGGATGCCCAGACGTGGGTCCCAGGCACTCCACACCACTGGAGTCAAGCTAGCCGGGCAGATGAGAGGTGTTACCTCGAAACCGGTCCGGTCCTCGGATGCTTGATTCCGTTCTGGGAAGGACATGGCTTTTGTAGTTCGGACTGGACTGTTCCCATGGGGCACAGGGTCAGACCTGATTTGCATATCGCCATTGTCTAACCCAGGGTGGTGTGGAGTGCAAAATAACGATGGATTTGGGCCCAGATCTTTGGACTGGGTTGAGTGTGTGACATTGATCCACATTCGGTCCATCACCTGTTGTGTTTGCATATTCCGCTCTAAGTGCGCTGGGGATGCCCAGACGTGGGTCCCAGGCACTCCACACCACTGGAGTCAAGCTAGCCGGGCTGATGAGAGGTGTTACCTCGAAACCGGTCCGGTCCTCGGATGCTTGATTCCGTTCTGGGAAGGACATGGCTTTTGTAGTTCGGACTGGACTGTTCCCATGGGGCACAGGGTCAGAGCTGATTTGCATATCGCCATTGTCTAACCCAGGGTGATGTGGAGTGCAAAATAACGATGGATTTGGGCCCAGATCTTTGGACTGGGTTGAGTTTGTGACATTGATCCACATTCGGTCCATCACCTGTTGTGTTTGCATATTCCGCCCTAAGTGTGCTGGGGATGCCCAGACGTGGGTCCCAGAGCCTCCACACCACTGGAGTCAAGCTAGCCGGGCTGATGAGAGGTGTTACCTCGAAACCGGTCCGGTCCTCGGATGCTTGTTTCCGGTCTGGGAAAGATATGGTTGTGTAGTTCGGACTGGACTGTTCCCATGGGGCACAGGGTCAGAGCTGATTTGCATAAAGCCATTATCTAACCCAGGGTGGTGTGGAGTGCAAAAAACGATGGATTTAGGCCCAGATCCTTGTACTGGGGTGAATGTAAGACATTGATCTACATTCTGTCCATCAAATTGTTTTTTGTAATTTTCACCCTGTGAACACAGGCACCAACCAGCAACTCGACGTCTGCTTTGCCACCGCCTACCGCCGGAGCCCGAGCCCAGAGCCTGACAAGACCCAGACTCCCAGACTTCTCACCGCCCGATCCACAGTCCCTGCAAAGAAGGGACCCGTGGAGGCACCGAGAGACGTGGGACCGGACCTCTTGGAAGACACCCGAAAAGCTGACTGCGCAGCATCCGAGGCATCCTCGACGTTGTGCTTTGGGGACTGAGAAGCCCCACCACTGAGCAGCCCTTGCACCGAAGATCAGCCCCCCAGCATCTCCACGATCTGCGTGGGGCCCTTTTGCATTGTGCCACTCGACGCGCCATCCCGGCCACTAGCCACGTGGTCAGCGGCTATCTTGGCGACGAAACCTACGAACTACACTGCGGGTCTGGTTGCTCCAGAATTGCCCTCGCTCCTGTAGAAGGGAGCACCCGCTCTGACCTTGCTGGTCCGAGTGATAAGCCTTTTTCGATTCCTGCGTGGCTTGCATTAGCCAAGGACTGTTTGGTACAATCAAGTTGCCGACACCGCCAACAGCGAGAAGCCTGAGTGGGACAGCACGTGATAGACTCCTGGACGACCTCGACCCCTCGTGTCCACGTGGCTGCAGAGAGAAGCTACATCTCAACGCCTGCTTGCACCCGACATCGCCTGGTTCCAATCTGGTTCCACGGTAGTCACTGGCTAGTGACTTTGAACATTGTCCCCTCTGCTTTCAGGTCTTCACATCTTCTGATCCACCGGAACTCTTCACATCGAGCCACCTGCAGCATCTTCAGCTCCAAGCACCATCGACCAGAGTGACGAAACCCGACACTACTACGACCCTATGCACCCGCGTCCTGTGGGTGAGGTAACTCAGCAACGCCGGTGTTCTCACACTGGTACACACCTCTAGGGCCTGTGTCTTAAGTTTCAACTTTCTAGGTCACTCGGAAGGTTCCTAACTAACTAACTTTGCAACTTTTACGCACCATAGACTTAACATTGGTGAGTGCGTGCACTTTAAACACTGCATCCGAGTCCCGCGGGCCTTTCCTGACTTAGTCACTGCTAGTCCCGATCAGTTCCAGCGATTCCCAAGGCCCTAGGCCTGTTTCCTTTTCGATTGGTATCTCTTATACCACTTTCTTAGTATATGGTTTAGGTGGCCCCTAGGGCTCATCCATATTGTGCAACTTTTGTGTATTTTAAACTGTGTTTTGTTTAACGCTTGTGCTTCTGTGCTCATAAAGAGTTCAGGGGATATTTGTAGTTAATAAATATATATATATTTTCAATATATATCTGTGTGGTGTCCTTTCATTTGGTATTCAAGGGGGTTGTGTATGGTAATACAGCTGGCTTCACATGCCTTTCAGAGTTTAGCCTAAGACTGCTTTGTCCACGTTACCACTAGGATAACTGGTCTATAAGGTTGACTTACAAACAATCATCATAAGGGTTGCTTGGCATGGTACAAGGTGATCACTAGAACTAGTGAGCATCATATACCAGGCCAACTTCTCACAATGTACCCTGCCATTTTACTACATAACTGTTTTGGTGTAACCTAGTTAGGTGCTGCATAAATGTTGTGTGGTTTTCTCAGAAAGTTTGCCAAATGTATTATGCACAAGGATTCCAAGTATACCAGCAGGATTACCATCTTCTGCATAATAACTGTGTATAAGGTTCATCACTATCGTCATCCACGGCCGACATGACGAAGCAAGATAGAAACCCTGATGGTACCTTATGGGTATATAAGCACCACATCCTTGGTGGGCTGGGCAGAGGAGAAAGTCTTCCATGCTGACACGAGACACTGAAGTCCCTGCACTCTGATGCTCCAGCACGCAGTGGTTTGACATCACTCGCGGGGTATCCAACTAGAGACCAAGACGGGATCCTTCATTTCCTCACTTCAGGTAATGGGGTTGGCTCTATCCTAGGCGGATTCTTGGCTATACACCTACATACATGCTAGGTACACTTAGGTACATCTAGTTAGTGTAAGCATCGTAGGCGTATGTATTATTACTGTCATGTATCTAAATACCTGTGTATATCCATTGTTTTCGCACTATGGTAGAATTCTACCATCTATTTACTCTGTTTGTGCATATAACCGTATATATCTGTTTGTCTATGGTTGTAGCAGCATACATATTTTACACTAGAATTATGCTGGTTCAATAAATGCTTATGGAAAGCGTCCCCATCATTTATTCTGCGTATCTCTCCTAGACAAAGATAGCGCGAGTGATTAAGCAAAAAGTACTGCCCAGTTTTCACGATCCCTGAGGGGTCGGGGTTGTAATGTTCGATAGGTGCCAGAAACTATTTGCTCCTTGGTAAGAGGAGTTCATAGTGGCACTGTGAGCTAGCTGGCATACAGGCGAACATATCCAGTGGGGGTATCTGGAATCAGTTTGGACACTAATCCCATAGTTCATGTTGTCCAAACTCGCAGATCCTATATAGATTTAGAGGAACTGCACGACAGGGCACCGTCAACGTAGGTTTGATTCTTATTTAACTGTCAAATCAGAGTAGTTCACAGTGCTTTTCTCAGAGACCCCTACTCATACTTACACAGAGACGTCTGGAGTGGGAAGGGAAAAATCCGCCACAGCTAAGTAGGCATATCCTATGTATTGGCTGTAGGTTTATTCAAGCTTGAAGGATTATAGTTCCCTACATTGTGCATGAAACCTTATCTCATTTTCCTTGAAACTCTTTCAACAATGTCTGTCAAAGAGAACGCTGCAGCAGCATTACAGGTGAATGCAGCAGGGGCTGGAGAGCTGGAAGGTGCTATAAACATTTCAGAAAATGTCAGAAATGCACTTACTTTAAAACTAGCAGTTTGGAGTCTCCCCATTAGGTGGGACTGCTACATTTGTGATTGAGTCACCCAAGTAATTCAGGACAGAGGTATTCTATTCATGGGTCCAATGCCCACCTGCACGCACATATACGTTTCATTCTTACACTCCAGATGGAACACCGGACGAATATTGTCCATACGAGGACATTGAAGTCCCTCTCAGTTACCAGGAGCATATAAACTGGTTTAAAGGCTCCCTTCCACACACTACAGATAAAGTGAGACTCGGTCCGCTCAGCAGAGACGGAGCGACTAGGCCGGTCCTAGATGCTTATGCACTGCATCCAGACGTTGACACATTGCCTATAGCAGGCTTGAGTCCACTTCACAAAGAAATAATAAAAATTTAAAGAAACTTGACAAAGTTTGTATGGGAACTCTCACACTTCAACCTACAAGGGTTACTGCAGCAGGTCAACTTCAATGGAATGCAACTAAAACCACCCCACAAACGCGGTTATGGAAGGAATGCCCACTAAACGTGAGCAAATGCCATTCTGGATAGCACGAAAAATAGCAGTTGCAGGCAGTGTTTCAACACACAGGCCCACAAGAAAAACACAGAATACCTACAATTTGCTGCCAGATACTGGATTGTACCTATTGGGGTACAGTTTTTGCTGCCATCCATACCACGACTTATTGCATCCCTTCAATAGCAGTGATAACAGCAGTATTTTGACAAATACAGTATGAGCATGAAGCAGAACCTGCTATTAACTTAGGGACGAAATCATTAGGCCATTTTCCCCAGGTATCTACAATTATGTTAGCGAATATAAAAGGGGAGGCAGCAGCGGTGGCTATACGCCAACACCTGAGGGAATGCACTCCTGCACAACAAGAGCAAGAATTACCTATAATTATCTAACATACATACGTCAAATTAGGTAGAGATAATTTGGCAGCTCGAGCTACAAAAACACAAAATAACACCAAGCAAACACCTGATTTGGGAAATGGGCTAATAAACAGAAAAACAGAAAGAATAGGTCACAATCTAGGGGTGGGTCTCCTCAACAGGAGCGATCTGAAAGGAGGTATAACCTTGGAAATCGTGATAACATAAAAAAAACCCTGACAGATTTATTTATTTAGCATACTTATAGAGCGCAAACCTGTCACCCAGAGGGATATCAGGATACTGATACATTTTCCTCTAGTTCCTTTCAGTTTTCATCCAAAAAGTCTGATCTGGAAGGGCGATCAGAACACAGATCAGAGGAGCGTACAAAGTCCTGAGATACACATCGTACTTCAGACTATAATATCAAAACAGAATATAAACCCAAATCAAAACCTCAATTTAAAAAGAAGGAAGTAGCTGGCCTTAAAAAAAAGAAATGCCTAGGCTGCTGAGGACTCAACTTCTGAACAGGGAATGGGCTCTGACATTGCTAGACAGCGCAGCAGAAGTGACAGTAGCTCACAATAACCTGATGGAATTTCTGGTGACAGCGGTGTTGAATGAACATATCACGGTGGAGACACCCGACACTAGGGTAACTGTCCCACACCAGTTATACAAGGTGGGGGACAAAACCAGGAAGGTTAATGGTCTCTTTTGGGAGAACCTGACTTTTGGATACAAGATCGTTTTGCCTGAAAAAGATTGACCACCTGTGTTCGTTATGGATTGCCCAAAAGGAGAAACAGTAATCTTACCAGATTTTTCTGACCTTGTTCCAGAATCACCAAGATATTCATACGCGCAGGAGTGGGCGGTAGCAGTTGCTCCTGCATTATACCGCAATCATGTAGCGTGGGATGCTGAGTCACCTCACCATCTAATCCCAGTAAAAACGACTCCAACTCCATGGAGACAGTACCCAATAAAACATGACGCGAAAAAACAAGTCAGGGAGATCTTCAATCAATTTGTCTATCAGGGTGTAATAGAGAATTGCACCTCTTCCATGAATAATCCTTTGTTTCCCGTAATGAAAACCGACAATTCATACCATCTAGTTTGACTACAGGCATTTGAACACTTGCACAAAGACATTTGCAGTACAGAATACAAACAGTGAAGTATTAATAAATAACTGTTTGGAAAAAATATAAAACACTAGATATCTCAAATGGATTTTTCTGCCCAAATATAGCACCTAAAATCAGATATTTGACTGCATTGTCAGCCCTAGGCTCTCAGAATCAATTCTGTAGACTGCCCCAAGGGTATAAGAAAAGCCCTGGGTTGCTTTCAGCAAGAGAAACAGATTTGCTTAAAAATGCTGATGAAAAGACATTGTCCTATGTAGATGATATTTATCTGATAGATGATGAATTATTGAATCATGTGACCAGGTTAAACAACGTAATTTTGGGGTTAGCCTCTGAGGGCTACAAATTCAACTTTAAAAAAATCTAAAATTGCCCACCTAAATGTCCTATTTCTGGGAAATAAATTGTCAAGTGAAGAGAAAAGCCTAACAGCTAACTTTTTAGAAAACGTGCACTACGATTGAGAATTCCCCACACTTATTGTGTGCGATTCATTTTATTGTGTTTGGTCGTACAATTAATATCTTCACTACTGGGGTCAGAATGGGTTTAAAGACTCTAAAGGTTGCACAATACCGCACAAGTTGCTTTGTGAACAAGTGGCAGACCTGAAAAATTGCTTGACCCAGCGGGCTCACGTATCATACATTGAGCCATCAACATGTTGGCATGCACGTTGAGGGGAATTAATTGGCAGATGGAGCTGCCAAGGTGTCAGTGCGAACTGCTGCCGTTGCTGCAATCACTTGTTCTAGCATAAGGAAAGATGGAAAGATAATGGTAGCTATCATTGCCTCACGCTCACCTGTACCGTAAGGCTTTCCACCCAAGCAGTCCTGCAAGTTAGATGCGCAAAATATTCTGTGTGATCAAATTCTAGGATTGGGGGATAGAGTAATACCAAACATGGATCGCAGATTAGGTTTAATTCTAGCTGCACACAAGGGTCTGGGTTTAGCACATGCAGGTATTACTGCAACAGTTTTATTACTGAAACACTATTGGTGGCCAGGTCTTACCATACAGACAAAAGCATTTTTCCTTAAGTGCGACATCAGTCAGCAGATGAAAGGTTCCACCGTAGCACGTCCAACGCAAACACCACTACACAGACCACTCGCCTGTGTCTTTTTGGACCACTGCGGTCCCTTACAATCTGATGGGGCTTAAAGGTACATCTTGGTGGCAGTGTATTCATGCTCTAGGTTCCTGTGGGTTTGGCCCCAGAGCTCGGCTGACGCCCAAACTGTTAGAGGATTTTTGAGTCTTTATAGGGGTATACACAATTGGCACATTACATTCTGATCATGGCCCCGCGTTTCGCTCTTGGGCTTACAAGGAAGTCATGTGAAGTTTGGATGTTGCATTGCGGTACTCATCTCCATATCATCCAGAGGGAAATTCGATTGTGGAGAGGGTAAACCGGGTCTTAAAGCAATCCTTAACAGCAAGGGTATTAGACTTGAGTGGTAGTTGGGTCCTCAGGAACCTCTATGGGTTCCAGAGTGCACTTAATAACGTGCAAAGACGTTCTCTAGGAGGCCGTACTCCATGAGGTCCTCTTTGAAATGAGAATGTGGGGGCCCGACCTCGATTGTGGCAGCACAATGGCGGATGAAAAAGCATTTGTCATCAATTAACGTTTGTCTGTTTTACAGGAACTCCATGAATTCCGGCCACTACAAAGCAACGCCCAAGTAAAATGCACCACCACTGGGGAAGTAAAATCAGTTACGACATGACCTACCTGTGTCCCGTGAATCAGGGATCTGGTCAGAGAGAAAATTGTGGCCAAGAAAAAATGTGGGCCATCTTACAGAATGCCTGTACCTGTCCTGGCTGTCGAAGGAACAAGAACAGTACTTCTTCTACCTCTTGCCAGTAAAAAAAGAAAAGAGATTTGTCTCAATTCATCTTATAAAACCACACTATGTGGCCAATACTGAATGGCTGGCTGCGTTGGCTCCTGGGTGGCCGTCGATCTCCTCTTGCTACCAAACATGAGGTTCAGACAGAAAGACTAATAACATTTGAGGAGTCTTCTATACAAAGTAATGGAGTTACCAATAATGAAATGGAACTCGTACCTGTTGAAACTGAACATCAACAAAACCGAAATGAAACACAGATCTCAAATCAGCCTGACATCCACATCAACATACCTTGACAGGAGACATCTGCAAGTTCAACAAAGCCTCACAAGCTACCAAAGAGATCGAACTACATCTGGCTATTTCATCTATTTTGACATCTTTTCTCAGGATCAAAGCAAATCAGAGTCCCCGCCAGCTAAGTTTTCCCACAAAAAAAACAACTTCATGATTTCTACCTTTGGCTGAAAAAGACTTACCTAATTTCACCCTGGCACTACAGCTCTGAATAGCAATTGGTCTATTGTTCCTGGTCCTCTTGATAGGTTTAGTAACTGTCTTTTTCTTACTACTGAATGGACATTATCTTCCAGAACACTCCGCAGCTTCACATCTGAACTAGGTCTGGCCTATGTGGAAAGAGGTAACCTCTTCCTTTGGGGAGAAAGAAAGGCCTAGTGCGAAGGAGAACCTTGTCCAGATGAAAAGCCAGGAAAGGAGGTTTCGAAGAAAGAGCCTGAAGCTCACTCACCCTGCAAGCAAAGGTGATTGCAAACAAAAAGGTAGTTTTGACTGTCAAAAGTCTGAGAGGACACTTCAATCAATCAATCAATCATTTGTAAAGCGCACAACATACCCGCGAGGGTCTTAAGGCGCTGGGAGAAGAGGGTGCTACCGATCGAACAGCCATGTCTTGAGTATCCTCCTGAAGGTCAGCAGGTCTTGGGTCTGTCATAGGCTCAGTGGGAGGGTGTTCCATGTCTTGGCAGCGAAGTGGGAGAAGGATCTCCCACCGGTGGTTGTTCTTCGGATGCGCAGGATGGTGGCGAGTGAGAGGTCAGCGGAGCGGAGCTGGTGGTTGGGGATATAGGAGAGCCATCTGTTGAGGTAGGCTGGGCCGGTTTTGTGGAGTGCCTTGTGTGCGTGGGTGAGGAGCTTGAAGGATATCCTCTTGTTGACTGGGAGCCAGTGCAGGTTTCTCAGGTGTGGGGTGAGGTGGCCGTGGCGTGGTACGCCGAGGAACAGTCGTGCTGAGGCGTTTTGGATGGGTTGTAGTTGTTTACTGAGCTTGGTCGGGGCTCCCGCGTAGAGGGCGTTTCCGTAGTTGAGTCTGCTGCTGACGAGGGCCTGGGTGACTGTCTTTCTTGTATCTGTTGGGATCCATCTGTAGATCTTGCGGAGCATGCGGAGGGTGTTGAAGCAGGAGGAGGAGACGACGTGGACTTGCTTTGTCATTGAGAGCGTTGAGTCGAGGATGATTCCCAGGTTGCGTTTGTGGTCGGTGTGTGTCAGGGCTGCCCCCAGTGTCGTCGGCCACCAGGAGTCGACCCAGGCTGAAGGGTTGGAGTCGGGGATGAGGACCTCCGTCTTGACCAAGTTCAGCTTCAGACGGCTGGTCTTCATCCAGTCGGCGATGGCCTTCTTTCCTTTGTGGAGGTTGGCTTTGATGATGATGGGGTCCTTGGTGAAAGAGAGAATCAGCTGAGGGTTTTCTGCGTAGGAGATTATGTTGAGGTCGTGCCATCGGGCTACGTGTGCGAGGGGGGCCATGTAAATGTTGAACAGTGTCGGGCTGAGGGAGGATCCCTGGGGTACGCCGCAGATCTTGGAGGCTTTGGAACAGAATTGGGGAGGCGGACACTCTGGGTTCTGCCGGAGAGGAAGGAGGTGGTCCAATCCAGAGCCTTGTCTCTGATCCCTGAGGTGTGCGCGTAGTGTGCGGTGGCAGATGGTGTCGAAGGCGGCAGAGAGTTCTAGGAGGACGATTGCTGCGGTCTCGCCGTTGTCCAGCAGGGTCCTGATGTCGTCAGTGGCGGCGAAGAGGGCAGTCTTGGTGCTGTGGTTGCTGCAGAACCCTGACTGAGAAGGGTCCAGGATTTTGTTTTCTTCGAGGTATCGGTTTAGCTGTCTGTTGACGGTTTTCTCTATGACCTTACCCGGGAAGGGGAGCAGAGAGATGGGCCAGAGGTTCGTGAGGTCTCTTGGGTCTGCCTTAGGTTGTTGGAGTAGAGAGTTCATCTCGGCCTGTTTCCAGATCTCGGGGAAGGTCGCGGTCGAGGGAGAGATTGTTGACGTTGCGCAGGTGGGGTGCAATGGAGCTGCTTGCTCTGTTGAAGACGTGGTACGGGAATGGGTCTGACGGAGAGCCGGAGTGGATTGTGCACATGGTCTTGACGGTGTCATCGATGTTCACGCTGGCCCAGACGAGCATGGAGTCGTGGTCAATGGTGTGCAGAGGGTCTGTTGTGTTGCTGTCTGTTGGGGCTGTCTGGGTGTTGAAGCTGTCATGGATATCTTCTATCTTGTGGTAGAAGAAGGTGGCAAAGCAGTCGCACAGGGCTTGCAACGGCGGGATGTCGTTGGTGTTGGAGCTGAGGTTGGAGAACTCCTTCACAATGTTTAAGAGCTCCTTGCTATTGTGTGCGTTGTTGTCAAGGCAGTCTTTGTAGGAGGTCCTCTTGGCCGCCCTGATGAGGTGGTTGTGGATGGCATCCTTGAGTGCTGCGTGGCTGTCCGGAGTTTGTTCACTGTGCCATTTCTTATCTAGATTCCGGCAGGCTTGCTTGGAGGCTAGGAGTTCTGGGGTGGACCAGCTGGCCCTCTTACTGGTGTCTCTGTGGGGGTGTTTCTTCAGTGGGGCAAGGATGTTGGCGCAGTCCTCGATCCAGCGTCTAAGGTTGTGGGCAGCATCGTCGGTGTTGGAGGGTTTGGTGGGTGGGCTTAGAGCGAGGTTTGCATGTAGTTGGCCTTCTGTGATTTTGCTCCAGCAGCGGCGGGGAATCTGTTGTGTGCGGTGGTGTGTGGTGGGTTTCTGGAAGGCGAAGTGGATGCAGCGGTGGTCGGTCCAGAGGAGTTCGGTGGTGTGGCTGACTGAGACGTGCAGGCTTGAGGAGAAGACTGGGTCGAGCGTGTGGCCGACGAAGTGGGTGGCGAGTCACTTCAGTCCGAGGTTGGCGAGGTTGTCGATCAGGGTTGTGGAGTGGTTGTCATTGTTGTTCTCAAGGTGAAAGTTCAGGTCTCCGAGGAGTGTGTAGTCGGTGGAGGTCAGGGCATGCGTGCTGATCAAGTCGGCGATGGAGTAGCTGAACTGGGGGCGGGTCTGGTGGGGTCGGTAAACGAGGGTGCCTCTGAGGGTGGAGTTAGAGTTTGTGTGGATCTGGAAATGCAGGTTTTCGGCGGTGCTGAGAGCGTTGTCAGTGCTAGTCGAGACCCTGATGCTGTTCTTGTCGAGGATGGCGATTCCTCCACCGACTCAGTTGATGCGGTCTCTGCGGGTGATCTTGTAGCAGTCTGGGATACCTATGGTGATGTCGGGTGCGAAGGAGTCATTAAACCTAGTCTCTGTCAGGAAGGTGACGTCCAGGGATGATGTGTCGAGCAGGTCCCAGAGCTCGAGGGCATGCTTGCGCGCGGCGCAGGGTTTTCAGTAGTATGTATCAGAGGTGGTTGGGGTCTTCTTGGCGGATGGTTCGTCGGCTCTGAGGCTGGCGTAGCTGCAGTTCCGGCAGGTGAAGGGGCTGTATGTGCGTTTTGGGATAGCCTTGAAGCAGGTGTGGCTCCATCTGGAGTTGAGAGCGTGCAGAGTGCTGGTGTCGTAGTGGTGGCGGTCGTTGTGGCGGGTGCAGGGTTCAGGGGTTCTGGTGCTGGGTGCGGTCGAGGCGCAGACAGGCTTGCCTTAGGCACGCCTTCGGGGCGGCCACGCAGCGGCCAGCAAATATGGGGAGGTGGAAGGGAGGAGCAGGCGGGAGGCAGCGAATGGGCAGTCAGGGGGGTGGGGACGCAGTGGCGGGGGCGGTGAGGGACAATGAAGGTAACGGAAGGAAAAAGGGGCACAGAAACGAGGGAAAACCGAGTGGTGCAGAGGGGCACAAAAAAACTAGTGGAACAGAGGGCAGAAGGGTACAAAAAAACGAGTGGAACAGAAGGCAAAAGGGGCTCAGAAACGAAGGCAAAACGAGAAGCACAGAGGGCAGAAGGGCACAAAAAAATAAGTGGAACAGAAGGCAAAAGAGGCACAAAAACGAGGGAAAAAGGAGTGGCAAAGAAGGCAGACTGGCACAAAAAATGAGCGGAACCGAAGGAAAAAGGGGCACAAACGAGGGAAAAACGAGTGGCACAGAAGGCAAAAAGGGCACAGACATACCAGAAAAACAAGTGGCACAGAGGCAAGATACAGAATACAGAAATACAGGGGTAGCTAAGAACAGAAGGCAGAACGGGCAGCGAGGGGAACAGAAGGGAAAACTGGGCAGGGACACGGGGTCAGCAAGGGGTACAGAAGGAAAGACCGGGCAGAGAGCACGTGGACAGCGAGGGGAACAGAGGGAAGAAAAAGGGGCACGGACCACGTACAGGCAGCGGGGGAAGACAGACAACCGCAGTCACAGACACAACAATGAAAATACAGGCAATGCAATAAAAGCAATAAAGCGGAGGATGAACAAACCTACCTACGGGTGGAGGGCCTTGAACTTCCTCAACAGCGGCAGCTGGGGCAGGGAGACAAAGGCGGTGCTGTGCGGAGGGGGAGCGACCTACCTGGTAGGGTCACTTATGTGGCAGCTCGAAAGGAGTGCACATAGGTGAAGACAGAACAAGAATCAAGTCCTACTGAGGCATTATGAAAGGTATAGGAGGAAACAATTGAGTAGTTCCCTTAAGGAAACTATTTACAATAGGGGTCTTGAAAAGAGAAAGTTGATTTGGGAGACGAAGAAAGATGGAATGGCCGAAAGATAGCCCTTGAGAGTGCCCAGAGCAGAGCCCTGCTGGGCCGAGGAAAGAATGAAGAGGAAAACCTTGGAAAGAGGGGCACAAAGGGGATCCACAGCTTTTGCTGTGCACCATGACACAAATTTGTTCCATCTACAGGTGTATACCGTTTTGGCGGAGGTACGCCTGGCTGCCAAGATAACATTAGACTTCGGGAGGAAGGTTGAAAGCTATCAACGGTTGCCGCTCAATCTCCACGCAAGGAGGTGGTGGCTGAACAGGTTCCGGTGGAGGACCGTCCCCTGATGCTGGGACAGAAGTTCCTACTGAAAAGGCAACCGGATCAGAGAATCGATGGCTATGTTCAAGAGCTCAGGATCCCAGACTCTTGGTGCCCAGTCCGGAGCCACATGAATGACTTGGGTCCGGTGGCGCTTGATATTCTTCAGCACTCTGAGCAGAAGTGGCATAGGCGGAAAGGCGTATAGAAGACCGCAACACCACTCGTGACGAAAAGCGTTGCCTAGCAAGCCCCGCCATGGAAATTCCAACACGCTGAACTGCTGACAGAGCGTTCTCTTCGGTAGAGAATAGATCTAACCAAGGCTCTCTCCACTGCTGAAAGAGACCTTGCACCACATCTGAGTGAAGACTCCATTTGGGCTCCATCATGCACCTGCGGCTGATTTTGTCCGCCCTGGCATTTAGTGAACCTGCCAGGTGTTGAACCACCAGGGGTATGCCCTTATGTTCCAGCCATGTTCAAACGCAGAGGGCCTCTTGACCTAGGGTCCACAACCCCACCCGCACTGTTTGTTGCTGTTCCACATGATGGTGGTGGTGTCCGTGAACACCTGCACTACTCTTCCTTTGACAGAACAAAGGAATGCTTTCAGTGCAAGACGAATCGTCCGGAGCTTCAGAAGGTTGATGTGGAGCCCAGACTCCACGGGAGACCAGAGGACTCTGATCTCCGCTTCTCCCATGTGGCCGCCCCATCCAAGGAGTGACGGATCTGTCACCACTGTGAACTCTGGCATTCGCTGTAGTCTGGAGGTGGGAAATGACAGCTGGGGACAAGCCCGCCTTCAACAGCCAGTCATTGAGATAGGGGAGGACTGGAACCCCTGATCTGCGCAGATAAGCTGCGACCACCGCCATCACTTTCGTGAACACAAGAGGGGTACTGGTAAGGCCAAAGGGGAGCACGGTAAACTGAAAATGCTTGCGACCTACACCGAACTGTAGGTAACGCCTGTGGGCCGGCAGAACAGGGATGTGGAAATAGGCGTCCTGCAAGTCCAACACTACCATCCAGTCTCCAGGGTCGAGGGCAGACAGAACCTAATGCCAATGCCAACACCTTGAACTTCCCCTTCCGGAGGAATCGGCTGCCGACCCGGAGATCTAAGATAGGGCGCAGGCCTTTGTCCTTCTTGGGCACCAGAAAGTAGTGGGAGTAGCAACCACCACCTACTTCTGGCACCGGGATGCGCTCGATGGCTCCCTTGGCCAAGAGAGCCGCAACTTCCTGGCAGAGAAGGGCCAAGTGATCCTCTGACATGCGATGGAATGTAGGTTACATGGATAGATGGGTAGTCTTGAAGGGGAGGGAGTAGCCCCTTTGGACTATCTGCAAAACCAACCTGTCCAACGTGATGTTCTGCCAGTGGGGGAGGTGATGGCGAATCCTTCTGCCCACTGGCAACTGGAGGCCCTGGAGGATCAGCCTGGGAAGGTTTTGAGGCTGATGCAGAGGGGGCACTGGTGGACTGGTTTGCCCGCTGCCCCCTGACCCACGATGCGTAGTCCCACGTCCCCAGCTGTGCAGAAGCTGAACAGTTTGTGCAGGTCTGTGGCTCTGGGCGGGACATGTTGGGGCACCCCTTCAGTAGCCACGAAAGGGGCAATAATCAGACTGAACGGGGCGAGAGGTGGTAGCGAGGCCCAAGGATCTGGCAATAGCCCTGGAATCCTTAAAACGCTCCAGTGTGTTGTCCGCTTTGTCGCCAAACAAGCGACGGCTATCAAAGGGCATGTCGAAAAGAGTCGATTGGACATTGCCCAAAAAAGCCAGTAGACCTCAGCCAGGTGTAGCGTCTCAGGGCTACTGACTTTGAAATCGTCCTGCCTAGCGTTAGCGTGTCGGCGGTGTCCAGCCCACATCATATGACAAACTTCGCTGCATCTCTACCCTAGGCAACTGCACGGAAGAGAACAGCCCGGGCCTGCTCCGGACGCTATGGCAACATCTGCCTGGCCGTATCCCACACAGAGTGGGTGTAACGGCTCAAGAGACATGCAGTGTTCAACGACCGCAATCCTAAGCTGGTAGAAGAAAATATCTTCTCCCCAAGGTGATCCAGCTTCTTGGATTCCCTATTAGGTGGAGCTGTAGGGAATGCGCCCTTGAAAGTAGAGGCTTGAACCACCAAGCTCTCGGGGGTAGGGTGATGGGAGAGGAGAAAATGGGGTCGCTTGGAGCTGGGCGGTGGCATCAGGCAATCATTCTATCCACAAGTGCCCGTATGTTGGGCCTGGACCAAGTGCCCAGAAGGATGCCCATGATGGCCTCGTTGAACAGCAGCAGGGGCTTCGAAGAGGCCGCTGCCGGTTGGAACACCTCAGTCAGGAGGTTAGTCCTGACTGCCACCGTAGGAAGCTTGAGGTTTGAGGCCTCAGCCACCCTACGCAACACCACTGCTCATGATGCACCCTCCTCTGTAGCCATGGTAGGGGCAAAAGCATGCCAAGGTCTGGAGAAGTGTCCAGACCACTGGCCTTACCCAACTCCTCTCTCTAGTCCAGTTCTTCCAACTGGTCTGCCAGAGGGTCCACAGACCCCTCTCAGTCCTCCTCAACCTCCTCTGGTTGCCACTCAGGGCTATAGGGAACACCAGGGTAGAACAAGGGCACAAAAACACCGGTCGGTTCTGGTCCCGAAGTCGGTTGATGTTGGTCCAGCATCGTATCCATGTCGAGGGGGAGGATAGGGTCGACCGGCGCAGATCCGGATCCAGGCCTAGATCCCTGGGGGACTTGCAGCACCATGGCCGAACCACTGGCATCGAAGGCCTAGAACCCCCAGCTGAGTCTGTGGGGCCTGAAGCTGCGCCAGCGGAGTTGGGATCCCCAAAGATGGAGTGGAGGGCATCGCAAACGCTACGAAGTTTGGCTGGGGTCGCTCCAGCTCCTGAAAAGGGAGGGTGGTGCGGAGCCAACCCAACAGGCTCCACAGGCGGAGCCGAACAACTACCTTCCGCGTCACGTCAGCCGACGGATGGGGAGATTGCGAAGAGCGACCGTGCTTCTTTACCACCTTTTTGTTCTTCGACTTACCCAAAGACGAAGATTTCGATAAAGAGTGGTGGTGGTGATGGCCCCGCGACCTCCCTCTCGACCGGGACCTCGAGCGGCGTGGTTCGACTGCCAGGCCTCCAGAAGCTTTCGGGACACCAGACACCAGACACCAGAGGCACACCAGAGGTGGATCAGTCACTGACATCAACCTGTGGCAGGAGTCACAAGGCTTTAAGCCGGTGTGCCAATGCGACATCCCTGTGCACCGGGAGTCAAATGAATCGAAAAAGAAGTAAACAAAAGTAGAAAAAAGACAGTCAAAAAATGACTAGAAGTACCGCTCTCCGGATCTGTGATGGCAGACGCGTAAGAAAGAAAGAATTGAGGTCAACGTGTAGGGGCGGCATCTAAATTGATACCGCAACATCATTCCGCCAATCACGATGCCAATGACGAACACAGAGTTGACCGACGCCACTTACCGAAACGCAGGGGGACTGCTGAAGAAAAACTTCTCCGGATCAAGTCTAAGGCCTGGGAGTAATTCTAAGGTGAGGAATCCATAACTAAATAGTCTATTTTAGATCGCTTCTTTTATGCTATTTACAATGCAGTTTAGAAAATCTCTCAACAGGAAGCTGTGGAGAGATTGCATGAAATTGACAGAGTTAACCTAGAAAAGGCTTTGGCTGTGGCTGACAATGGTATGACCACACTTACCTCCAGGATTTATTCACTGGGTAACATTGTATTCTGCTATAAATATAAGGAACAGGATCTGTACACCCTATATGGGCAATCACAGTTACTATCCGTTCTATTAAGCAGCTGGACGCTACAATCATTGTCCTCTGGTTAAGTGCCTTGGCGATATATTATTAGTATGTCTCTGTTCTCTGCATATAATTTAACAGAAAAGCAGACAACAATGGCACAACAAGATGCAAAATATACAATACTGCAAATTGAAAATTGGACCAATTACCATTTACTGTGGCAGAGTCACTGTCCACAGAATGGTTAATTCATAGCCATATAACATTGCCAGTAACAACATTCCAAATTCATAATTGCCTAGAATACCACCAAGTAGGCAGGTATGAAGCGATGGGAAAGGACTTTATCCATTATTCTTGGGAGTTACTGTAAAGATTTAGATGCAGGAATGGGGACACTGAAGTATTTCTCAGCGGTACAGACAGAGGTTTTGCTAAGTGGTCTCAAATTTGCCAGGATATTATGCTTCACGGGGCCTGTTATGGTTTAGTTTCAAACTTATCCTATCATTTAAAAGGACCCCCAGCTGCTGTGGTTCATCCAGTGTTCAGGCTGCTCTCAAATGGGAGTTACTTAATGCTGTTATGGGATGCTTCCAGGCATCGCATATCTTTGAAGTTCTAGGGTTACTTGTTGTATGCAAGTATTGTTTCCACTAACCCAGACAGTCAGGGAGGAGCCATTATGGCCTAGGTTGAATGTTTCCTTAATACGGTTTGATTCTCTGAGCAGACTAAAAGCCATGCTTTTACAGAAGGATGTGCCCTTAACCTCAGCCTGAGGGACTTTTGATCTTCAGGTTGCAAGGTTCTCAGATGAGATACAGGCACTAGTACGAACTAACTGCCCTTTCCATTTGAGAGAAATGGTACATTGTATCTTTAACATGATTAAACGAAGAGAATAGTACACCTATTTAAGACCATAGGTTCTGGACTGTTAAGCACCTTTCGGACAGTCTAAGGAGTGGTTCCAGCTTTCATACACTCCGTATTAGGAAGCGCTTTTGGAGGGCTTTCACTGATGCTACTACTGGTAGTGGGTATCCTGATTGTTCTTTTTTTTGCTACGCAATGGACGTCCCAAATTCCAAGGAGATGGAATAAGCGCTCTTGGAGCGAATCTGCCGTGATCTCTAACACTTTCTACGTTGGCGCCTTCGGAAGTGGATGTATTGCTGGACCTGTTAAAAGTCCATGCTCTGCAGTGATTTCAGCGTATTCCCATGTTGATGTCTGCATTCTTAGAGCGACCACAGGATGCTTAAGCTCCAATTGGATTGCACACTGGCTCTATTGCAGGCACACAGGCTTTGGATGTTTCAAATACTTCCTCAGAATCAGCTGTGGGAACTGGAGAAGATCCCCTTTTCTCTATTGACCTGATTTGTGAGTGGTTACAGGGACTGTCGTCTGCGAAAGCACAAGCAGCAGTGATGTTGCGTCTCCCACACAGGACACAAACATTTGGCTCTCCGTGTGCTTGGAACAATTCGGCCTTTTTTACAAAACAACAGAAATTGGATTTTTTTTATTCTTCTCTTTCTCGCTTTTACTGAGCATCATGGCTTTGAGGTGTACTCGGTTACTCAAACTATACATGAACTATTTTAAAGGACTTAGAGAGCTTTTTATATATTTAACTGAATTATAAAGTTTTTTGCGCTTTTTATGCATATGCCATGCTTTTAGATATTTTTACACAGACATGTTTTTATGTTTGATTATAAGGACATTCATTTTTTATTTGGTAATATATCGTCCAGTCGGATGAGGAGTGTGTGTTATGATGGCCAATGTACCCCAATATAGGCCTGGGTAGTTACCTAACCGTTCACCTCCATTTACCCTGCCATTGTACTACCTAAACGTTTTGGTGCTGACCTTTTACCTAGTTAGGGGCTGCATAAATGTAGTGTGGTTTTCTCTGAAAACTAGCCTCATTAATTATGCATGAGGATTCTCAAAATCACAGCAGCATTATCATCTTGCATAATAACTGTGTATAAGGTTCATTACCCTGCCGAAACGACACAGCAAAGTAGAACCCCTGAGGGTAACATTTGGTTATATAACTAGCAAATCTTTGGTGGGCAGGGCAGAGGAGAGGAGAAAGACTTCCATTCCGAAAACACTGGCACGAGATGCTGAGGTCCCTGCACGCAGATCTTCAGGCAAGCAGTGGTCTGACATCCCTCGCGGGTCACCAACTTGAGACCAAGATGGGGTCCTTCCTTCTCTCACTTCAGGTAATGGGGTTGGCTCTATCCTAGGGGGATTCTTCTCGATACACCTATATACATGTTAAGTACACTTAGGTACATCTAGTAGGGTAAGCATCGTAGGAGTACGCATTATTACTGTTTTGTATCTATATACCGGTGTATATTCATTGTTTTAGCTCCATGGTAGAATTCTACCATCTATTTACTCTGTTGGTGCTTATAACCGTATATATCGGTTTGTCTTATGGTTGTTGCAGCACACGTATTTTACACTAGAATTATGCTGGTTCAATAAATGCTTATGGAGCATTACTTTAGTGAATATCCCTGGGGCACTGGTAAAGCCAAAAGTCTGAAAAAGCTTGAGCTCATCATGAACCGCAGGTAACGACTGTGGGCAGTCAAAAAGGGAATGTTGAAGTATGCATCTTGTAGGTTCAGCACTACCATTCAGTCTCCCGGGTCCAGGGCAGACAGAACTTGAGTGAGCCTGAGCATTCTGAACTTCTTCTTGAGCAAGAAATTGAGTGCGCCGGTCTAGGATAGGACGAAGGTCTCCGTCCTTCTTGGGCACCAGAATGTAGGGTCAATAGCAAACACGACCTAATTCTGCCATCTGCACCCTCTCTATTGCTCCTTTGGCCAAGAGAGCCATCACTTCCTGGCTGAGCAAGGTAAGATGGTCCTATCCTAGCCTATCGCAAGCAGGTGGCATCGTTGGATAGCTAGTCATGAAGGGGAAGTAGTAGACTCTTTGGACAATTTGAAGAGCCTCTTGGACCATGATGGTAAGGGGGCAAATTATAAGGGTTGGAAGGCTGCAGAGGGGGGACAGGAGGGGTGATGAACTGCCTCGACCTCTAGTTGCCTAACCCGCTAGGTCTGTGGGTACTGCATCTTCTGCCTGGCAGAGGCAGGGAAGCATGAACGATGTGGTGACTGGGTGGGTATAGAAATGGTTGAAACCCCCTTCTGTGGCCACAAAAGGAGGACTGGGGTTGGCAAGGGGCCATAGAAAGGCCCAAGGACCTGGCTGTAGCCCTGCTGTACTGCTGTGCTGAGACTCCTTTGTCTTAGAAGAGATGGGAGCCATCGAAGGGCATGTCCATAAGCAATGTTTGGATATCCCCTGAAAAGCTTGTTTTCAGCCAGGTGTGGCACCATAAGGCCACCGATGAGAAAACTGATCTGACCAGCGAGTCGGTGGTATCCAGTCCATATCTCATTGTAAACTTAGCTGCCCCTCTCCCGTCAGCAACCGTTTGGAAAAGTATGGTCTGGGTCTCTTCCAGTACCATGGGCAGCACCTGCTCAACTGAATCCCATACAACATGGAGGTAACAGCCCAAAAGGCACGTTGATCTCACAGCCCGCAGTGCCAGGCTGGTGGATGAAAACATCTTCTTGCCTAAGGTGTCCCGCCTCTTGGATTCTGTATCCGGTGGGGTGGTAGTGAATGCGTCAGAATTTACACAGGAAGTGAAGGCTTGCACAATCAAGCTCTCCAGGTGGGGTGTTGTGCGGGGAATTTGGGGTCTCTGGGTGGGGCCGTGGCGGCGGGCAATCTTCATGTTCACAGGAGCCCATGTGCTGGGCTTGGACCAAGCCCCAAGCAGGACATCTGTAAGGGCTTCAATAAATTGAAGAAGAGGTTCTGAGGGGGGCACTCCTGGCTGAAGCACTTCTTTTAGGCTAAGGTCCAGGAGCTCTACTGCCCTCCTCACCACCATTGCAATCGACACTCCTTTTTCCACAGCCAAGGTAGGGGGAGAAAACATGAAAGTATCTGGAGAAGTGTCCAGTCCATTGTCTTCCACTAAGTCCTCATACCAGTCGACACTGGTATAAATGGGTTGGTAATCTTCAGGTTCTAGCAACCCCCCACGCTCCTCTCCAAGTCCTAGGAATAGGCATGGATTTAGTCGCCGCTGGAGTTGGATGATGCCTTAGTGTCGGACTCGGGGGTCAGAAAGGGGATGGCCGCACCAGGATAATCAACATCGGGGAAGATAGAAATTTTTCGACTGGTGATGGTCCGTATCCATACATGGATCCCAGGACCCCGGATGGCACAGAGGGTGGAGCCGCCAGCATGTAACCATTAGGTGCCCCTCCCAAACCCGCAGGGACAGAGGGAGGCCGGCTGTATGGGCCACTCGAATATGAGGCGCATGGCCTCATAAAACATCTGAAGTTGAGCAGAGGGTGGCTGGTCGCTCCAGCTCCTGGAAACTCGAGGTGTGGAGTCGGCCCAGGCGCATGACCAATCACTGAATCTGGCCTCTAATGAAGATTCTCCCTTATCTTATCTGAAGACCACGATGGAAGAGGCGGAGTTGCAGACCTCTTCGACGTCTTCCTTTTGGCATATGCAATTAGGATCTTAGACTCTGCCACCGATTCAGGACCTTCTTCTCGTCAGGGATCGAGACTGTCACACATTGGGCGCCAAGGAGCTAGAGGGACCACTCCCTCAAGGTTTTGGGGTGCGTGGCATGGCCATTGGCACAGGTCTTCACTTCATGGTCACGCTCAAGGCACCAGAGACACACAAGATGCGGGTTTGTCACTGACATCTGCTGATGAGAGGCGCTTCACGGCTTAAAACCAGCCTTCCTAGTAAACATCCCTGCCACACCAGATGAACTCTCAAACAAACTTCAACAACAAGTCAAAGAAGCAGTCAAAAAGTGACTGACATGGTAGCTCTCACCGGATCTACGCAGAAAGAATCAAACTGATGTCAGTGAGCTAGAGTGCCGCCTAGATAGGCACCCAGTGCATATCACTACCACACGTAGCTGAACAACGCCACCTACCGGTATGCAGGGGTACTGCTTACAAAAAAGATCCAGAGCCAGTCTGACACCAGGGGATAATTCTAAGGTAAGGAATCTGTGGCTAGAAGTCTCTTTCAGATATCTGTATTAACACATACCATTAGATTTGTTATAATATATATATATATATATATATATATATATATATATATATATATATATATATATATATATATATATATATATATATATATTCTCACTTAAAAAACCATAGGTTTCAGGCCTTATATAGTTTGGAATTAGCCTTTAAAAAACCATTGAAATTGCTCCTATATAGTTGTACTTACTATATTACGCGCACCCACAATCCACTGCTGATGATGTCACATATTACATCATTCATGACCTGGTCAGTGACATCACTGATGACATCTCAAATGACATCACTGATGACATCTCATTTGACATCACTGATGACATCACTGATGACATCATCCAGTGACAGTGTGTTTCTGTAAAGTTTAAATATGTTTTACATATTGAAGAATGAATGGATGTATAAGTGTCTGGATGAAGGATTTAGTAGATGCGTGACTGACTGTATCAGTGAGTGATTAAATGTGTCTTACTAAATGCATGGGTTAGTGACTAAAACTGTCTGAATGTGCGCATCAGTATGTCTGTTGTTGTGTAAGCTGCTGCATGTGTTGATCAGTAGCTATATGAGTGGCTATATGGGTTATTGATTGGTTGCCCAAGTATTTGAATGGGAGACTGAGTGTGTATGTGGGTGGCTGGGAGGTGTGTGACTGTGCATAGATGTGTGAGCAGTTGATTCACTAGGTGAATGAGTTCAAGAGTGCATGTGGAAACCGCTATATGGGCGGTTGACTGTGTGCATGGGTGTGTTGGTGAGTGAATGGATATCTCAGTGCTACATGTCCAAGTAAGTACATATGTAAAACACAGTGCATGTGAGAGTTGGCATATATAAATGACTATACATG
The DNA here is from genome assembly GCF_964263255.1 of Lissotriton vulgaris. NCBI lineage: Eukaryota > Metazoa > Chordata > Amphibia > Caudata > Salamandridae > Lissotriton > Lissotriton vulgaris. The sequence goes on along the minus strand of NC_141685.1, from coordinate 465,127,497 downwards.
AGAGCCAGTGAATGTGCGAGTGGCTGTATGGATCATTGTGTACTTGTATCAGTGATTGTATAAGAGAGTAAGTATGTGCTAGTATATGTTTGAATATGTAAGGTGTTGTGTGTATAACTGTATAGTTGAGGAAATGGAAGTATGATTGATTCTTTGCATGACTGACTAGGTGTGTGAGTAACTCCATTGATGAGTGGCAGTGTGAGAGTGTCTGTATAGGTGTATGAGTGCATATGATAGTGTTGTATTGATGAGTGACTATATGTATGAGTGATTCTATGGGTGAATGAGTGAATGTGTGTGTAGACCTCGGAATCAGTGAGTGCGTATGTAGTAACTGGTATTGGTGTGTCAATGGTTTCAAGAATGGTAGTCTGTATTTAACACTGGGTGTATCAAAGGTTATATTAGAGTGTGAGGAGGTGCATCGTATTATCACATGAATGACATCATCAGTGATGTGATCAGTGATGTCAAATGAGATGTCAACTGAATAGAAACAAGAAATACCCTGCCAGGGTTAGTTTGAAGGTCCCAACAGGGGATCCTTACGATCAGGTGGAAGGTGACAAAATGTACGTATCAGAGCAGACAATACATCACACAGATTCAATACACCTTTTTTATGAAAATATAAATAATTTATTTGTTATTTGTTAGGCTTGAGTTCAAATAGTAAATCCATATAGATGCTTTAGAAAAAACATACGTACATTGATTTAGAATCTTGCATAATGCATATCATAATTGGAGTTTAAGCAGAATGCATTCATTCACGTCCCAAATGAGATGTCATCAGTACAACTAACTATATAGGAGCAATTTGAATGGTTTTTTAAATGCCAATTCCTAACTATATAATGCCTGAAACCTATGGTTTTTTAAGTGAATTTGCAAGGTTTTTAAAATGCTAATTCCTAACTATATAAGGCCTGAAACCTATGTTTTTTTAAGGGGATTTGCAAGGTTTTTTAAATGCTAATTCCTAACTATATAAGGCCTGAAACCTATGGTTTTTTCAGTGAATTTGCAAGGTTTTTTAAATGCTAATTCCTAACTACATCAGGCAACAAACCTATATTTTTTTCAATAATTTTCAAAGGTTTTGTAAATGCTAATTCTATTAGCGGATAACGTTTATATATGTTATTATCTTTCTGGGACCACCTGAGCAGCCATCTTGTTTCTCAGGAGAAGTGAGGCACAAGAGAGCACAAATCAAGAGTGGAAAACGCGAAAAGGGGGCAGGGTTGAGACCCCCTGACCCCCTATCCCTTCTCAGGGTGTCCCAGAAGGACCACCAAGTGCAAAAAATCACAGGGTACGCGCACGGTACGCGTACCGTACCCCGCAATTTTTTTGATTTTTCTTTTTTTTGCCCTTGGGGGTCCTTTTGGGACCCTCTGAGAAGGGCTAAAGGGTTGGGGGGTCTCTACCCTGCCCCATTTTCGTGTTTTTCACTCTTGTTTTGGGCTCTCTTGTGCCTCAGTTGTCCTGAAAAATAAGATGGTGGGCAACACTTCCTGGTTTGGACAGTTTGGAATGTTGACAGTCGACTTCCAGCCAATCAGAAACTCGCTAGCGCATGTAAGGGTACGCGAACGTACGCGTACCGTACGTATTCGGTACGCGTACCGTACGCGTTCGGTGAGCGCATATAGATATATAATTTGCTCAAATTCAATTTTCTCAACAACTACTGGAGGGATTTTCACCAAATATAGAAAAGGCACTACTGCATACCTGTCCCTATCATTTTACCAAGTTTGGTGTAATTCCGTTCAGCCGTTCGGGCTGTAGCCGTGTCTAAAGGTCCCATAGAAAATGCCATTTGAAACATTTCAAATTCAATTTTCTCAAGAACTATTGGAGGGATTTTCACCAAACATAGCAAAGGCACATCTGCATACGAGGCCCTACCATTTTGCCAAGTTTGGTGTAATTCCATTCAGCCGTTCGGGCTGTAGCCGTGTCTAAAGGTCCCTATGGAAATTAACATGGGGAAAACATGTTTTGGGACCCCCCTTTTTTCTCGGACCCCGCTTGACGAATCCCCCCCAAACTTTCAAGGAAGGAGCGGAGCGAAGCAATTTTAAGGAAAATTACACGCAGATTCCTCAATCGGCGCAACCGTTATTCCCAATAGAATGTTGGGGATTTCCTATGGTCCCTATATCACTTATAGTACAATTAAAATAGGAGTTTTCTTCATCAACTAGTTGAAAATAAAGGACTGGTAGGCTAATATGCAAATATTGCCAGTTGGCCTTACCCTTGTTAATGGTCATTTGCATTATAAAAGCAAGACAAGTTGTGCCCTAAGCCACAAATGACAATGACCAATAAAAAGATATTTCAAAACAGCAGCATTCATGGTATTCAATATCACCCTCAATTCATTAAATATCCTCAACTATAATGAAAGCAACTTTTTAATCCGATCATATTGCTGAAGCAAAACTCCCATATGGCAAAATTTGACATTTTCATCAGTGAAAAAGATGCTGCCAATTTAAGCCAGGTGCATGCAAAAATACTTAAAGCAATGGAATAGAGATGGTTTACTTCAGAACTTCCACATTTATCGAGTTTGAAAACTATAAATAGACAAACCTTGTTTCAATACAAATTATAATTTTACATTTTTAAACTAAGATATGTCGTTTTTGGATTTCAAGAAAATAAGATCATATGTGCAAAATAAGCATTTTCATGGCATTCCCCGACTGACAGCTGGGATAGCATAGGGCAACAAAATGTACTTCAATATCATCCACCAAGTTAAAGTGTGGCAAGAAACACCTGGAAAAAAACGCAATCCGTTGTGTAATAAATAGGACAAAAACATGTCGGTGACCTTTCATCGTGATGCAGCAGTTTTGGAGTCTCCAAATGAGGGTATATACACCATTGTCTAAAAGTAAAAAAAAAAAAAAAACGGTCTGCGCAGTTTTGAGAATGTTCATCAAGTAAAGTTGTCCATTTGCATACAAAGTCCCTCGGGGCTCAGCTTGCGTTGGTTTCAATCAGTTAATAAACCGAGGAAGAACAATTTCCTCTGATGCACATCTCCTGGACATGGAAAATGCTATTTTCTTACCACATGTTCCACTTAGCCTGTTATATATTAGGCACCCCCATAACAGTAATCAATATTTTATTTAAGTGTATGTATTCACAAAATGTAAACTATCTCTCAAAGCATTGTGCCATTCAACTGATCTACCGATAAATTTATATACCACAATTTAAATTACATCCATTTCATGAATGGTAAAATGCTAAAACTCAAGGGTATAACTGCCAAAATACAGCCTTACTGTAATGAGTACAATTTACAAATACAATAATTACATTTTAAAACCATTAACAATGTTACATCTAGTCGTAAATACTGTAGGACGGGGCCACAGTGGACTTCTGAGGAAAACAATGCTGAAAGTAGTTGAAACACTTTCAACAGAACTGCCCCAAATACAGAACTCAGTTCATTTAATCAAAACCATAAGAAAATGTACAGCATTCCTCCGGTTGACCAAGGGTTCCATAACTACACGTAATATCAGATATCAGCCAGGTATTTTCCTATAAAAAAAGAAAATATAGGTTACCAGATTTTTTTTTCTTATTTCTCTAACAAATCTGTACACATCTACTCGAAAAACATCTTGTACAACAATTAAAAATTTATTTATCATCATCATTCTAAACTTTATTTCGGTTTGTTTATGAACCATAAAAGTACAACAAAAAAAAAACACATTTTAAGTCCTGTTAAGATATTTAAGACAATAAGTTATATATTAACAGATTAAAAAGTTAAAATACAGTAGAAACCCAAAGTTTTCCTGGGAGAGTTATCTAACAACAAACCAGGAAGCTTTGTTACTTCCGAAACATTCTCCGTCTTGTTAACCACATAGAAAACAGGAACTTAGCAATGGCTGTAAATATTAGTGCATTAGTATCGGATTTTAAAAATCTAAAAAACTCTAGATAATTCCTAACTCCCAGGTTCACACATAGCTGTATAATCCATTTCTTTCTACTGTTGCAGTAGGCAGGACAGAACAAGATTACATGCATTAAGGTCTCGTTAGGGTTTTCGCATCCTGGGCAGGGGCGAGCTGGACCCTCTTTCCATTTGTCTGTGTATGAGTGCAGAGGCAGTGTGCCGTATCTAAACTGAAGATACAGCTTCTTTGCTAGAACCGGTTCAATCATATCGAATTCCTTCTCAAAGCTGTAAACGTTCTTAAGATCTAAGAAACTATCGGTGAGACTGGAGGGCCTGGCTGATTGGAGAGCTTCCTGTAGATTATAGTGTTTTATGGTCTCAGCCAAGGTTTGTCTCGAGGTAGCTTGGCATGCGGCCTCCGGATTGGACCACAGGATCTCCATGCCAATCCTGGTCGCCTGCCCCCTTATGAATGATAGCCACTGTATCCTGCCTACACCCTGACAGGCCATCACGGTCTTCAGTTCTTCTCTATAGCTCTCAAGCTCCGGGACACTCCACAATCTTCGCCAATAGAGAAGTGGGCGAGAGGCAATTGCTTCTGCAATTGGCCTCAGGTTTAGATCCAGCCTTAGTGGAATTAGCGGTGTGCTTTTTGGTAGAGAAAGCAACTGTCTAATAAAGTTATTCTCAGTAACACAGATCTCAATTTATGTAACAAACGTCCTGAAAAATTAAAATATAGCTCCTACAAATAAAATCTTACGATAAAATGTAGATATTGTTTCCCAAGTTTAAAGTCATATCGATTTGTGGAAATACTCAAGAACATTATTTGTTGTAAGTTTACATGATTCTCTCCTGTGAGACTTACTGCAATAAGATTTAGGAGGAACATACATACAGTGAACAGTGGATTGGTAGCAGAACATGTCAAGCGCCATAAAGAGCCAGAATTTACTTTTAAAAGGATACCTGATCTGAATATTGTATCTAGATGAGTTTCATGTTTATTAATGAACTATATTTGACATCTTTTATTGCTTTTTAATCCATATCTTGTATTTTTTTGTTTACAGTGCCTGGTACAACATAGACACAGTGATAAAATGTCAGTCAGGAAGAGAGTATTAACAATGTAAGAGAAAGATGCCTCTCTATGATAAATGGACATAACTTACAATAAAAAAGTGCTTCCATTGATTGTTGTTACTGGTTTAATCTGACCTTTGAGGGAACCTCTGCAAAGGTCTAGGTACCGGTAAAATGGGCTGGTAATGGATTACTACACATATCTTCTGCATCATTGTCATTTTATGACCTATCAGGATGAACAACTTACTTACCTTTGATGACGCTCTTTCTTGTGTATACTCTAACTAGCTGCAGATTCCTCACTTTTAGAACATCCTCAGGCTATAGGCTGGATATGGCAGATTTTTCAGCATAATTTGTGTGCCAATAGGTGGTGGTGTGCGGTTCCTCATCGACCCTGTTCTGCCCTGAAAGTGAGTAGGAGCTGCGTATAAGTACCATTTAAGTGTGCTGACGTCATTTTCTTTAGTGACACTGTCCGCGTCCTTGAACACAAAGTCCAGAATCTAATTATCCGTGCCAGTGTGCAGATCACTAATTTGGGACCTTTTTAGATGGAAAAGAGACAATTTCACGAATGGGGAGGTGGGAGGGTAATGAGGAATCTGTGGTCTGATAAGATTATCTACCAGAAAGGAATTAACTTGCTCTTCTAACCGCCGATTCCTCAACTTTAGAATAGATAATAAAGCAGTACGACCTTAATTGGTGGGTATGTGGAATGGCTTAGACCAAAATGTTCCTGTAAGCTCAAACAGGTAAAATGACCTTCTCATCTGACTTGATTGTTAAAGCAGTAGTGCTTTGTGAATGTGTGCAATAAAGCCAACGCTATACCATGGCAGATTTAAAAGATAGGAACCCCACATTCCAGTGCTGTGCATTATGAGCAGCCATGGACATGTCGAAAGGGCCTTCAACCCTCCAGGGGTTGCTTCTTGGACAACGCATAGCAGATTTTAATGCAAAGGAGTAGCCACCTGGACAAAGTTCTTTTCTGCACAGCCTTGCCTTTCTTTGCTCCCAGATAACCCCACAAATCGCTAATACTCTTCCCGATGGTCATAGGTTTGATCAATGTAAAAACTCAACTCTCTTTTGGAGTCCAACTGATGGAGTCTCTCCTTCTTATTCAAGGGGTGAAGAAGAGTAAAGAATATGGGGTTGTGATGGACTATACAACATGAAAGGTAGTCATAACCTAGGTTAGAAAGGCCACTCTAGTCCTTGACATCAGTCTGTCCTGAAAGAAGATGTTGTAGGACGGCCAGACCAAAAGAGCCTGAAGCTCACTCCTGTGAAGAGATGAAGTTAATGTGACGAGAAAGACATTCTTCAGCATCAAAAGACTTAGAGGGCAACTGTGCATCAGTTCAAAAGGGGTGCACATAAGAAAGTAAGGATCAAATTAAGATTCCACTGTGGCATCACAAAGATTTTTAGAAGGAAACATATGAATTACACCCTTAAGTAATCACATCACAACAGGGGATCTGCACTAGGAAGGTTGGTATACTAAATGCAAAAAAAGTCAAAGGGCCAAAAATTTCTAATTTCTAATTTCTAATTTCTAGGTTTGGTAGAGCGCAACAGCTACCCCAGCAATGGGGTGTCCCGGCGCTAGGAGACAAACTAAGTCCTACAGAGCGGGAAGGGGAGGATAAGGGCCCTAAAGAGCGGGGAAGAGGTGGGTCTTGATAGCTTTGCGAAAGGCCGGGAGACAATCTATGGAGCGGATGCTGAGGGGGAGATCGTTCCATAGTTTAGGCCCCAGGACGCTAAAGGAGCGGCCACCAGTGCGACTAAGTCTGATTCTGGGGACTGTCAGGAGGAGTTGATTAGAGGAGCGAAGGTTGCGGCCGGGGACATAGGGTCGGGCCAGATTTCGCGGCAGAGGGGGGTTTCCCTGTTTGACGATCTTAAAGATCGTGATAAGAGCTTTGAATTTCACTCTGTGCTCCACGGGCAGCCAGTGTAATTTGCGGATGGTAGCTCTGGCTGAGCATCTGCGTGGGAGACCGACCAGTGTTCTGGCCGCCGTATTCTGGATACGTTGGAGCCTAGCCGTTTCCGCTTTGTTAGCTCCCAGTAGAAGAACGTTGGCATAGTCCAGGCGGGACAAGGTGGTTGCCTGGATAATTAGCTGGCGAGCTTTGGAGTCAAAGAGTCCAAGTATAGGCCGGAGGTTCCTTAGGAGCCCTATGCAGGTGGCTGCCACCTTTTTAGTATGTGACTGGAAGCGGAGGTTGGCATCCATCCAGACTCCCAGATTTTTTACACAGTTTTTAGGGGATGGAGTGGTGCCAAGGGATGACGGCCACCAGTGCTCATTCCATAGGCAGGTGTTACGGCCCAGGAGGAGCACCTCGGTTTTCCCGGCATTGAGTTGGAGGTAGTTGTCCGTCATCCATTGTGCCACTGATGCCATGCCCTCTCTAAACTTGGATGCCGCGGTGGACGGGCTTTCCGAGAGGGTGACGACCAGTTGGGTGTCGTCGGCGTATGAGACCAGCGTGAGTCCCCATTCTTTGGCCACATCCGCAAGCGGCTGGACATATAAGTTAAAGAGGGAGGGACTCAACGCTGAACCCTGGGGGACTCCTTGGGCTATGGGATGAGATTTAGAGAGAAATGGGGGGGCTGACACCTTGAAGGATCTATCCTTAAGAAAGGATTGGAACCATGAAAGAGCGAGGCCAGTTACACCGGCCATCTCCAGACGTTCCAGAAGGATGTCATGGGATACCGTGTCAAAGGCTGCGCTGAGATCTAAGAGAATCAGCGCAGCACTTTGCCCGGAGTCTAGGATCGTCCGGAGATGTTCGGTGGTGGCCAGTAAGGCAGACTCAGTACTATGGCCCGCTCGAAAGCCATTTTGGGATGGATCCAGAATTCCATGACGGTTCACATGTTTCGAGAGAATGCCGTTAACATGGGCCTCTGCTATCTTGGATATCCAGGGTAGAAGGGATATTGGTCGGTAGTTTTCCGGTTTGGAAGGGTCGAGGGTGGGTTTCTTGATTATTGGTGATACCCACGCTTGTTTCCAAGCGATAGGTACAGATCCAGAGGTAAAGGAAAGATTGAGGATATCCAACATGGGAGGTAGAAAAAGATCCAATGAGTCCAGGAAATGAGAAGGGCTCATCGGGTCAGCTGGGGACCCAGACTTCACCTTCCTGCATAGTTTGGTCAGTTCAGCGGCAGTGATGGCAGGGATTTGGGTGAGAGGGATACGGGTGGAAACTGTGATTGTAGGTTCTCTGGAGTGAGGAGGGTTCTGCAGAAAGGTTGCATATATTTTTTGAATTTTTTCAACGAAGTATGTGGCAAGTTGCTCACATTGTTCATTGGATGAGATTTTTGGAGATGGCGCCCTAGGGTTTTGGAGTTCTTTGACTAGCCTAAAAATCACTTTAGATGGATTCGGGTTGGAGCTAATTTTGTTGGCATAAAAAGAAGTGCGGGAGGATCTGATGGCTTTATGGTAGCTTTTAAGTTTGGATAAATAGTTTGCTTTGTCCTGGTTGTCAAAGTTTTTTCTCCATTGGCGCTCTGCTTTTTTACAATCCTTACGAAGCGCTTTGAGGGTATCATCATACCATGGATTAGAGGGCGTATTGCGTCCTTTAGTCAGTTTAGCTGGGATGAGAGTGTCGAGGCCATTGGAACCATTAACATTTTGCGCTGCAAGGTCCAGGTGGGCCAAAGACAAAAGATTAGTCTTCAACAAATCTGTGTTATAGGGGTCACACCAAGCCACAAACTTGTTCCAGCATACGGCGTAAACTGACTTTGTAGAAGGATGCCTTGCCCTAAGGTTGACATCCACTACTTTGGGAGGGAGATGGAATGAAGTCAACTGCTGCCACTCAATCGCCAAGCATAGAGTTGTAAATTGTGCTATCCTTGAAGCAAGACCATGCCTTCCTGCTGCAACATAAAATCCTCTTGAAGCGTCAGGATTTCTGGATACCACACTTGCTTTTCCCAATCCCGAGCCACTAACATGACATGTGCCTGGTCATTCTTTATCTTCTTCATAACTCTGTGAATCAGAAGTAGTAGTGGGAAGGCATACAGGAGTCCTGTGCTCCGCTGCAGGCAGGATGCATCTCAGAGAGCCTTCATAAGAACTCCAGTGTGCAAATGTGCTGACATTGAATATTCTCTGTAGTGCTGAAGAGATGAAGTCCGGGTTCTCCCCCTTCTTGGAAGGCACCCTGTGCCACATCTGGGTATAACTGCGAATTTGTGATCTGCCACTCGTTACTGGCTGAGTTTGTCCACTATGGCATTTACAGATATTGCCAAATGGGGCACGATCAGTACAATACCCTCACGATTCAGCCAGTGTCATAGGCGCAGGGCATCCTGGCACAGGGTCCAGGACCTCACCCCAACCTGCTTGTTGCAATACCATGTGGTAGAGGTGTTGTTCGTCAGGTCCTGAACCAGCCTTCCTTTGATGGATGACAAGAGGCTTTTAACGCCAAGAAAATGGCCTTGAATCCACCAGAGACTAGTCATTTGATCTATGCTTCTCCCAGATGACCTCACCAACCCGGATGCATCTGTCACCACTTTCTTCTCTGGGTGAGGGACGGAGAGGGGTCATACACTGGTCTAACTTGTTTGAGCAGCCACTTCTGCAGATGATTTGCAGTCTTGTCTGAAACCTGGATGGCCCAAAGAGACTTCAGGTGCTACTGTAGAGCTCAAATATGCCATCTCGCATGGTTACCGAGCAAGGTACAGAAAGCCAATAGGCCAAGAAACCTCCGAGCTGCCCTACCCAGGACACTCGACTCGCTGATCCATAGGGAAGGCCTGATGGTGCACGGTATTTAGGATGGCTCAAATGAAAAGGAGCCTCTGCAAAGAAGTCAGAAGTGATATCAGCACATTGATAGCGAACTCCCTCCACCCCTAATGTCAGGACCCTCTCCCCATGTCAGGAGACTCGCCTTTGTCTGACAATGGTGCATGACTGACTGAGGCGAGCTCACTTTAAACAGCCAGTTGTCGAGTTAGGGGAAGACTGTTATCTCCAACATCCGAAGATATGTGGTGTCAGCTGCCAGCACTCTTGTGAATACCAGAGGGGCACTCAAAGCCAAAAGGGAGGAAGACAGTAAAAATGCTGCTGGTACACCTTCAACCACTAGTGGCCCCTGTGGCACAGAAACAGACCAAAAACTGGGATGAAGACTTCCTTTCTTTTCGACCACCACAAAATAGCAGGAGTAAGAACCAGTAAAAGTTCCTATTTTCGTGGCTTTGACTCTCTCAGCTCCTGCAACAAAATGAACAAGTGCGGCTCACTGGTTAGAGGAGGCAGACCCGGACGCAGAGGTCAGACCCGAAACCAGGGTTCAATCCCTGACGCGGCAGGGTCTTGAGCTCAAAAAATGTCCACGGACTCGATAATTCTCGTCTCGGTGCCTGCTCGAATCATGGGTTCACACTCTGCAACTCTGGGCAATAGCTTGCTTAATCTCCACTATGGCCCCACCGCAACGGGATGCCTGGCTTTCACCTTGGGGATGCCCAGTAGGGGTTCTCTCGCAGGGAAAAGCCAGGACGGATTCCCAAAGCAAGCGCCTTGAGACCTTACGGTGAAAGGCGCTATATAAGAACGATTTACGTATGATTTACGATTTACAGGAAAAGCCACTTTGATGTGGATGGAAGTTGTAGCAGGACAAAAAAAATTCTGGGCATAGCTCCATTAAACTATTTGCAGGACAAACCTATTGGAGGGTACGGTGTGCCAACCTTGGAGACAATAACTGATTGTGACATCCAGAGGTTGGTTATGTGCTACTAAATGCAATCAAAAGCAGCCTGAAGGCTGCTGCCTGAGGCACTGAGAGGTTCACCATCCCTAAGGGTCTGGACATGGTCTACTGGATCCCTGACCCCGAAATGACTGAGGCGCCTGTTGCTGGGGTGGTGTGCCTTGATCTAGCCTATATGCAAAACCCTGGTGAGGCCTCAAAAGGGCTAAATTGTTGAGGATACTGCCTTGAGGGAATGAAGGAGAACTTTAGGAGAGTGCTATGGCTCTTTCTTTGACGCTGGTCAAACAGCGATACCTATCAAAAGGCACATAAACAGCTGCCTGAATATCATCCAGCACGTATCCATTGCGCCTGCTCGGGAGACCAGTGCTCTGCTTACGCTGCCTGAGAGACCGATTTCCATCCTGCAGTAAATTCAGGAGTCCGTTTACTTCTGTACCTCGCTTGAAGTCCAAAATTTCGTCGCAATTGCGCATGCCTGAGGGATCAGTGCACTGGGAAACGCTGACCAGTGATTAAATCAGGAGCATGTCTATTACCTGCTTCGCTTAACGGCTGAGAATCCACCGTGACTTCGCCCGTCCGTACATTCAGTGCACTTGGACACACTGACCGGGCATACCGAGAGATTTCTAACCAATCCGCACGCGACTAAAGGCTAGCTGTGGATCTACCCGCACCACTCTTCCCATTTAAATGCCGACTTGAAGAGATACCGGTCTCCTGCAGTCTACTAAATAAACACAGCTCCCTGCCGTGGACCCAGTGCTGATATTGATAGGAGTCCGCCACACTGCATTAGTTTCTTCCCATAATTGAAGAGGAATTCCCTTGGCCCTGAGGAGAATCCCTTTTGACTTATAGGGATTCGAAACGCGTAGGCCTCTGTCTTATGGTCTGCTCTTGTAAATTCAAGTGTTGAGTCACACCACATTTGAGTTCATTTTGAGTGCACAACTTTGATGAAATGTCCCCTGATAATTGTCATTACCACTAATTCTTTGGAGTGTACTATTTTTTAGAAACTGTTTTGTAAATTTCAGTTTGATTAAGAGAGCAGTTCCGTTCCTTTTACTTTTCACACTGGTACATTTGTCACTCCAGATTGTGTTGAGTATTGTACGAATGCATATATGTGAGTTGAATGACTGTGATATGTTTGACTAGTGAAAGTGTGTGTGTAATTTTATTGTGCTGTGTCCAAATTCACTTTATATATGTATGTAACTTTTTTGAATTAACTCATATGTTGCATTTTTTCATTGACATGGAATAAATAGCTATTAATTAGCAAATCCCGGTTGAGAATAGTTTTTCTTCTCTGGAAGCCATTTAATGTTGGAAATTGTCATATCAGTTTTGGCATATCTTTCTGTAATGTTGTTACTTTTAGGAGTTGGCATTTCTGTGTGCAGTGTCTGACTGACTGATGTGAATTGCATGAGGGCGCCAGAGCGTGGGCCTAAGGGAATCCTAGAGCCAGCACGCTCCACCGTTTGGATATTTTGTTTAGAGCCTGGAGGGCTCCAAAGTAAGGGCAAAGAGATACCCAGGCCCATAGCCGCATTTCTTCCCGCTGCCCCACTGTCAGAGGGCAGCTGCACCTGGTGGGCATGTTTACTTAAAGCGCCAGTGCGCCTCTCGTCTTGGGGATTGTAGTGGCCAGGGGGCACAGAGTCACTCCAACGATGGGCATAGTTGTTTCCAGTTGCCCCGATGACCTAGATAGAGGGCAGCTGCCAAGTGGGGCATATTTTTCTCCAGGGCCAGATGGACACTGGTTGCTCCTGTTGTGGGCACCTTCATTTTAAGAGCCAAATGGCTCCAGAGTCTGGGCATGTTTTGTTCCTGAGCATGCGGGCTCCAACGATGGGCGGAATTAATTCCTAGAGGGCCCAGAGGGGCCATGTTTTCCCCCGTGGTGTGGCACAGTGGTGCCCACGTTTTTGCAACTATAAAGAGAGTCCCTGAGAGGGACAGAGGTGCCAGGCCTCATGTGGAGAATACCCAGCTGTCCAGCAAGTAGTGGGCAGTTGCAACGTTTAGGTCTCTCTTGACTTTGGGGGCATGTCTGAGCTAGGAGTGAGTTGCACTCCTTTGCCCCTGACACAGATGGGCAGCATTAGTGCCAGCTGCTTCGTTTAGGTTTGCACAGTGGCGCAATTGGATTTCGCTGCATTGGCAGCGCACCCTAAAATTCTGGATACAGTGCATTCGAGCCCCTTTTTGGATGGACAGTTGGCCAGGGGGACTGGTAGATTTAAAGGGCGCCTGGCCCTAATGCGATTTATGCGCTGATGTAATGTGGTGCTAGGAAATGTAATGCATTTAGCATGTTTTACGCACCTTGTTTGATACCCAAAATATGGTTTATAATTATGAGGTTGTTTTGCATATCATGTGTTTTTGCTAGTGAGATGATGTTTCACTGTGTAGTGTACGCCCCTAATGCGCAAGTTACTTAACTTCGGTAACGAAACAGTAGTTTGTGTTAGATTCCTTAACTTAGAATATACCCAGGCGTCAGACTGGATCGGGAAAGTTTTGCGTAGCAGAACCCCTGCAAGTCGGTAGGCGTCATCTGCGACTCCGCGTCCGTCGTTGGCGTCGTGATCGCCGGGATGACGTCAGAGTACTTAGACGCTGGCATCAGTTCTTTTACACAGCATTCCGCGCCAGGAACGCAGAGCCATGCCAGAGACGGACACTGGTGCCATCAAACTAGGCCCTGAAGGGATGTCCTTAACCCTAGATATCGGTTCGCAGAACGGGGAGGATGGGTGGGGCGGTAAGGAATCTAACACTAACTACTGTTTCTTACAGATATATCGCTACCGAAGGTAAGTAACTTGTGCATCTGAAAGAAACAGGTTAGTGTTAGATCCCTTACCTTAGAATAGATACCCCAGCAATACAAACCCCGGTGGTGGGTCTGCGAACCAAGATCACACCAGAAAGTCCTGAAGAACGGAACGGCTGAAGAAGCCATCTCTCCGGACTTGGCTGTCCAGGCAGTAGTGTCTAGCGAACCTGTGCAGAGAGGCCCACATAGCTGCCTGACAGATGTCCTGCAAGGGGACTCCCCGACCAAGGGCAATAGTAGCCGCCGTGGCCAGAGGCGAATGGGCCCTCAGCCCAATAGGGGGCTCCTTTCTAGCTAAGGAGTAACAGATCTTGAGGCACAACACGACCCACCGAGAGATGGTTTGTTTGTGTCCCTTCTTCGCACCCAGGTAACCAACAAAGAGTTGGTCGTCCACGCGGAACAGGCGTGTGCGATCAAGGTAGAAGGAGAGCGCACATTTTGGGTCCAGACGGTGGAGCCTCTCTTCCTCCTTCGAAGGATGTGGAGGCGGAAAGAAGGTGGGCAAGGTGATGGACTTCCTGATGTGAAAGGCCGTAACCACCTTGGGCAGGAAAGAAGGACGAGTTTTTAAAACAACTTTGTCCGGATGGACAGAAAGGAAAGGAGCTTTAGAAGATAGAGCCTGGAGTTCACTCACTCTCCTGGCAGAGGTGATGGCAACCAGGAATGAAGTCTCAAGAGTCAGAAGACGAAGAGGGCAATTGTGAAGTGGCTCGAAAGGAGCGCACATCAAATAGGTTAGAACAAAGTTCAAGTCCCACTGAGGCATCACGAAAGGAACAGGAGGAAACATGTGCGTGATGCCTTTCAAGAATCTATTTACAACAGGGAACTTGAAAAGAGTAGGCTGATCAGGAAGCCTCAAGAAGGCTGAAATGGCAGAGAGATAGCCCTTAAGAGTGCCCAGAGCAGAACCCTGCTGGGCAAGAGAAAGGAGGAAGAGGAGAACCTCCGAAAGGGGGGCAGAGTGTGGATCCACAGCCTTTGCTGTGCACCATGCCACAAATTTCTTCCACCTACAGGCGTATACCGATTTTGTGGACGGACACCTGGCTGCCAGAATCACATCACAAACTTCAGGAGACAAGTCAAATGGCCTCAACTGCCGCCGCTCAATCTCCACGCATGGAGGTGGAGGCTGGACAGGTTCAAATGGAGGACTGTCCCCTGCTGCTGCGACAGAAGGTCCTTCTGAAGAGACAGACAATCGGGGATCGACTGACATGCTGAGTAGCTCGGGATACCAGTATCTTCGTGCCCAGTACGGCGCAACAAGGATGACTTGGGCCCGGTCGTGCCTGATCTTCTTCAGCACTCTCGGCAGAAGTGGTATAGGTGGAAAGGCATACAACAGACCGCAGCTCCACTCGCGACGAAAAGCGTATCCGTGCGAGTGCCGCCTTGGAAATTCCAAAGCGCAGAACTGATGACATTGCGCGTTCTCTTTGGTGGCGAACAGATCTAACCAAGGCTCTCCCCACTGCTGAAAGAGACCTTGCACCGCGTCCGAGTTCAGACGCCATTCGTGATCCATCATGCACTGACGGCTGAGTTTGTCCGCCTGATGTTCAGGGAACCTGCCAGGTGTTTAACCACCAGGGTGACACCCTGGTGTTCCAGGCATTGCCAGAGGCGCAGAACCTCCTGACAAAGGGTCCACGACCCCATCCCGCCCTGTTTATTGCAGTACCACATGGCGGTGGTGTTGTCCGTGAATACCTGCACTACACTTCCCCAGACAGAGGGAAGGAATGCCTTTAGTGCAAGCCGATCGCCCACAGCTTCAGAAGGTTGATGTGGAGCCGGGACTCCGCCGGAGACCAGAGGCCTCTGATCTCCCTCTCTCCCATGTGGCCCCCCAATCCCAGGAGGGACACATCGTCACCACTATGCGCTTCGGTTAGGATAAGGAGAGAGATCTGCCGCTGACCCAATCGCTGTTCGTGAGCCACCACTGCAACTGTCTTGCAGTGCCCTCAGATATCCGGACGTGTTTGGAGAGGTTGCCCTGATGCTGTGCCCACTGAAACTTCAGGTCCCACTGCAGAGCCAGTGATGCATCTAAAGGATGCAGGAGGCCATCAGCCCCAAGAGCCGCAGCGTCAACCTGACCGAGACCCGGGAAAGATCGGAATCGGGGCCTGAATATCCCGAACCCGCTGTTTGGGGGGATAAACCCGAAACTGCGTTGAGTTCAGAACCGCTCTGATGAAAAGGAGCTTTTGAGAGGGACACAGGTGTGACTTCGGCACGTTGATGGAGAACCCCAGCGAGTGCAGGAGGTCGGCCGTAGTCTGGAGGTGGGAGACGACTGTCTGGGGCGAGCCCGCCTTCAACAACTAGTCGTTGAGATAGGGGAAGATTGAAACCGCAGGTAACGCCGGTGGGCCGGCAGGATGGGGATGTGGAAATATGCGTTCTGCAAGTCCAACGCTACCAACCCAGTCTTCTGGGTCCAGGGCAGCCAGGACCTGAGCCAAAGTCAGCCTCTTGAACTTCTCTTTTCGGAGGAAGCCGTTGACGCTCCGAAGGTCCAAGATAGGGCGTAGGCCTCCTTTGCCCTTCTTGTGTACCAGAAAGTAGTGGGAATAGCAACCATGTCCTATTTCTGGCCCAGGAACGTGCTCGACGGCCCCCTTGGCCAAGAAGGCCGTAACATCCTCCTGTAGAAGTCGCAAGTGATCAACTGACATGCGGTGGTACTGAGGTAGCATGGCTGGAGGGGTCGCCTCGAAGGGGAGGGAGTAGCCCCTTTGGATGATTTGCAGCACCCACCTGTCCGATGTGATGGAGCGCCAGTGAAGGAGGTGATGGCGAACCCTGCCCCCCACTGGCGTCGAATGGGCCTGAAAATTAGGACTAGGAGGATTTTGAGGCAGATGCTGCAGGGGCGGTTGTGGACTGACCTTGACGGTGTCCCCCGGCACTGCCACGGCGGTTATCACGTCCGCGACCGCGTTGAGGTTGGTTCTGCGGCCTGTGGGTAGCTGGACGTGTGGGGGCGCCCCTTCCTTGGAAAGGCGGAAGTTTGCTGGCGTTTCCCGAGGCCCAAGTTTTTGGCCGTAGCCCTGGAGTTCTTGAAACTCTCCAGCGCACTGTCCGCCTTGTCGCCAAAGAGGCGACGGCCATCAAAGGGCATGTCTATAAGGGAGCCTTGGACATCTGCCGAAAAGTTGGCGGACCTCAGCCAGGCGTGGCGGCGAACCGCCGTTGCCATCGCCCTGCCCAGCTGGTCCGTGGTATCCAATCCACGCCAAATCGAATATCGTGCTGCATCCAGTCCCTCTGCCAGGGCTTGGGTAAGCTTTGCCTGGACCTCCGCCGGGCACTGCGGCAGCACTTCCACAACCGCATCCCACAGAGAGTGGGAGTAACGGCCCAAAAGAGAGGCAGTGTTGACAGACCGCAACCCCAAACTGAGTGAGAACAGTTTCTTCCCAAACTGATCGTACCTTTTGGATTCCCGATCCGGAGGAGCGGTCGGCAATGCGGTCTGGGAGGTAGAGGCCTGGATCACCAGGTTCTGAGGGGTGGGGTGAACGGACAAAAAGCTGGGGGTCGCCCGTAGCCGGGCGGTGACGTCGGGCCACGTTCCGATCTACAGGGAGGCATGTAGAGGGCTTGGACCAGGTGCCCAACAAAACGTCAGTGAGGTCTTCGTTAAACGTCAGGAGAGGCTTCGAGGAGCTTGCCTGCGGTTTGAGCACCTCAGTCAAGAGGTTAGTCCTAACGGCCGCGACTAGGAGCACAAGAGCCAAGGCATTGGCTGCCCTAGTCAAAGCCACGCTGTAAGCAGCCCCCTCCTCCGTAGCCACGGTAGGAGGGGAGACAAATCCAGTGTCGGGCAAAGTGTCCAGACCACTGGCCTCCCCCAGCTCGCTTGCCCAGTCTTGGCTCAACTGGCACTGCAGTGCCAGAGGGTCCTCAGACCCCTCCCAATCCCCCTCGTCATCCATCTCCCGATAGGAATAAATGATGGAGCTGGGTCGTTGGTAAAGGGCCCGGTCCAGCGAGTCACACAAACCACGCGCCGTTCCGACCCAGTCTTCTGGGTCCAGGGCAGCCAGGACCTGAGCCAAAGTCAGCATCTTGAACTTCTCCTTCCGGAGGAAACCATTGACGCTCCGAAGGTGCAAGATAGGGCGTAGGCCTCCTTTGCCCTTCATGGGTACCAGAAAGTTGTGGGAATAGCAACCATGTCCTACTTCTGGCCCAGGAACGTGCTAGGCGGCCCCCTTCGCCAAGAGGGCGTAACTTCCTCCTGTAGAAGCAAGTTTAGTCAAAAAGTGACTAGGAGTACTGTACTTCCCGGATCTGCGTTTGCTGGCGCGGAAAAAAGAAGAACTGACATCAGCGCGCGAGGGCGGCGTCTAAGTACTCCGACAACGCCATCCCAGCAATCACTACGCCGACGACAGACGTGGAGCCGCCGCCGCCGGACGCGGAGCCGCAGACGTCGCCTACCGACGCGCAGGGGTAATGCTACGTAAAACTTTCCGGATCCAGTCTGACGCCTGGGGATATTCTAAGGTAAGGAATCTAACACTAACCTGTTTCTTTCAGATGCGAGTTATACTTAGGAGGTTAGGGTCTAATGTGTTTAGACTTGAGAGATGATTGCATAATGTATTTTTGCTGGTGTGGTTGGCACAGAATATAATTCGCGCTTGATGTGAGACTGTGCATAATGTAGTTTATGTGACAGGCTGATGCTAAGTACAGTGATAACCAGTGCTTACTGGTTGTAAGTTTATGATCTGTTTTACTTTTACCAAGTTCGCTTTGTGATGGTTCTGACAGTGGCCCATGTGCCCCTGTCATGTGTATATAATCCCTTGTGAATATTGCCCGTGCCAGTGGGCACAGTGTATATGGTGTGATCACTATTCTAATGAGTTCTGAGAATACAAATCGCCATCGCCATCCCGGACGGGTACAAGATCATCAGGAGGGACCGCGTCAACCAGACCGGAGGAGGCATCGCCATCGTCCACAAGAACACCATCCGCATCACGACCGACTCCAACAACACCTTCGCCGCCGCTGAGCACCTCCACTTCCAGATTCACACCGACCCAAAGACGACCCTCAGAGGCACCCTCATCTACAGACCCCGGGACCACGCACACAATTCAGCGAAGACATCACAGACTTCATCAGCCCAAACGCCCTCCCCTCCGCCAACTTCATCCTCCTAGGGGACCTCAACTTCCACCTGGAGAACAACAAGGACCACAACACCGCCGCCCTGCTGGACAACCTCGCCAACCTCGGACTCAAGCAACTGGTCAACACCCCCACCCACTACGCCGGCCACACGCTTGATCCCGTCTTCTCATCCAGCAAGCACATCACCTTCAGCCACTCCACCGGACTCCACTGGACCGACCACAGCTGTGTCCACTTCAGCTTCAGAAGAACCACAACCCCCCACCACCCGCAACAGGTTCCTCACAGAAGCTGGAGCAAGATCACCGCCGACCAGCTCACCATCTCCCTCAGCCAGAACCCACCCGCCAGCACAACGGACCCCAACGAAGCAGCCCTCAACTTCACCCAGTGGCTGACCACCTGGGCCGACGACCTCGCACCACTGAAGAACCCTCCCAGCAGACCCAGAAGCAAGAAGGCCTCCTGGTTCACCGACAAACTCAAGGACTCCAAGAAGACCTGCCGCACACTTGAGAAAGCCTGGCTCCTCGACCAGACCACCGACAACATGACCGCCCTCAAACATGCCACCCGCAAGCACCACCAGCTCATCCGCAGCACCAAGAAGAAATCACTGAAGGAACGACTGGACAACAACGCCCGCGACAGCAAGGACCTCTTCACCATCGTCAAGGAGTTCTCCAACCCCAGCACCGGCAACAACATCACTCCCTCACAAGATCTCTGTGACTCCCTTGCCTCGTTCTTCCACCGCAAGATTGCCGACATCCACAACAGTTTTGACGCACCATCCACGCACCCAACCGTCGAACCAACGCCCCCCACCGCCACCCTCCGCACCTGGACCACGGTGACCACCGAAGACACAGCTCGCACGATGAACACCATCCACTCCGGATCTCCGACTGACCCCTGCCCCCACCACGTCTTCAACAAGGCCGACTCCACCATCGCACCCCAACTCCGAGAAGTCATCAACACCTCCTTCGAAACCGCCACCTTCCCGGAGAGCTGGAAGCACGCCGAGCTCAGCGCCCTACTGAAGAAACCTACAGCGGACCCCACGACCTCAAAAACTTATGCCCCATCTCGCTCCTTCCTTTTCCTGCCAAAGTCATCGAGAAGATAGTCAACAGACAGCTTGCCGCCTTCCTCGAGACGAACGGATCCCTCGACTCCTCGCAGTCCGGTTTCAGAGCCAACCACAGCACCGAGACCGCCCTCATAGCAGCCACCGACGACATCCGAGCCCTGCTCGACAACGGGGAAACAGCGGCACTCATCCTCCTGGACCTCTCCGCAGCGTTCGACACTGTCTGCCACAGCACCCTAATTCAGCGCCTCAGCAACATCGGCATCCAAGAGAAGGCACTGGAGTGGATTGTCTCGTTCCTCGCCTGAAGAACACAGAGAGTCCGCCTCCCCCAGTTTCGGTCCGAGGCCACCGAAGTCATCTGCGGCATTGCGCAAGGTTCATCACTCAGCCCCACCCTCTTCAACGCCTACATGAGACCCCTTGCCGTCATCGCACGCCAACACAACCTCAACATCATCTCCTACGCCGACGACACCCAGCTGATCCTCTCCCTCACCAGAGACCCCGACACCGCCAGAACCAGCCTACACGAAGGGATGAAAGATGTCGCCGAGTGGATGAAGGACAGCCGCCTGAAACTGAACTCAGACAAGACGGAAGTCCTCATCCTGGGACCATCGCCCTCCGCCTGGGACGACTCCTGGTGGCCCCGAGCCCGGGGAACCGCTCCTAAGCCAACAGACCACGCATGCAACCTGGGCTTCATCCTGGACTCCTCCCTCTCGATGACCAGACAAGTCAACGCCGTCTCCTCATCATGCTTTCACACCCTACGAATGCTTCGCAAGACCTTCCGATGGATCCCAACCAAAACCAGGAAGACGGTCACCCAGGCCCTCGTCACCAGCCGATTGGACTACGGAAACACCCTCTACGCCAGAACCACAGCCAAGCTACAGAAAAGACTCCAACGCATCCAGAACGCCTCCGCCCGACTCATCCTGGACATCCCCCGACGCAGCCACATCTCCGGCCACCTGAGGGACCTGCACTGGCTCCCCGTCAACAAGAGGATCACGTTCAGGCTCCTCACCCACGCACACAAGTCTCTCCACGACCTGGGCCCCAAGTACCTCAACGACCACCTGACCTTCTACACGCCCACCCGCCAGCTACGGTCCACTAGCCTCGCCGCTATACCACGCATCCGAAGAGCAACCGCCGGAGGCAGATCCTTCTCCTACCTGGCGGCCAAGACATGGAACTCCCTCCCCATCCACCTTCGGCTGACCCAGGACCATCTCGCCTTCAGGAGACAACTCAAAACCTGGCTGTTCGAGCAGTAGCAGACCCCCTCCCCCAAGCGCCTTGAGACCCTTCCGGGTGAGGAGTGCGCTATACAAGTGTTATGATTGATTGATATAACCTTGTGTGGACTTTTTTTTGTAGTGTGCCTGGGATGATGTGTGCGTGCGCAAATGCTTTACACATTGCCTCCGGGATAAGCCTGACTGCTCGTGCCAAGCTACCAAGGGGGTGAGCAGGGGTTATCTTTGGCATGTAACTCCCCAGCCCTGAGTAGTGGTTTCTGCCTGGCTTTGGCACAAGCCTTAGCCAACCAGAAATCCGATTTCTAACAAGGACCATGAAAAAACCAAAAAGAGAAATTCCCGTTGTTGAAATACTCTCATCGCCGAAGGTCTGAGAGGTGGTGTTGTCCTTTTCTTACTACACCGGGAAAACTTGGTTGCTCTTTGTGAGTCAACGATAACTGGCCGACAGGCTGAAAGGGGGAGTTAGAAGGGACGGGGTCTTTTGCTGGCTGAAAAGAGCACTAACGAAAGTGCGCCACAGACTGCCCCAGCGCCTGGTCCGAGGGGCACGAGAGCAGCCAGCACGAGCCCAGGAGCCTCAGGAGGGTGCAGGTAAATGCGTGCGCCCCCCATAAGCAGCTGCGGTGTGCGGAGTGACCGCGAGGGGCCCTGCGGGTGAGGGCGCGGGCACCAGAGGCCATCCGGTGCTGGTGGTTGCCTGGTCGAGGCTTGAGACGTAGTGCCCAGGCTGCGGCAAAGAGGACAGATCTCGGTGCAGCGAGAAGTTGTGTGTAGAGCCCAGGGGAATTGAAACAAATGTCTCGATTAAATCGTTCCCAATAAGTGGCGAGCATGGGCCTCGGAGGTGAGAGGAGTTCAGCACATTTTCTGTTTCATTAATGAGTCACTCGTAGTATTAGAGACGTATTAAAAGTTTTTGGCATCTAAATATGACACACAAGGCAGAGAAACCACGGCAGGGAAAGGGTTAATTAAATTACTTATGTTCTGGTTCTGCAATGTAAGGGGACTGATAGAGACAGGGAGGAAGGGAGAAAGCGAGCAGGAGTTGTGCTAACGTCGGGAGCTGTACGCTTGCACATCTCCTGTCCTCCGTACGCGAGCACATCTGCTGTCCCTTGTGCTAACGCCACAAACCATGCGCGTGCACATCGGCCGTCCTCCGTACATGTGCACATGCCCTGTCCCCCTTCGGAAAAGAAATCGACAACAATAGATCTCGCCAAGCGAGCAGCGTATTCGCTGCGTCGCAAGGCGCGACCTAAAAAAACACTAATGAGAGGGATGGACCTACGTCAGCCGTAAGCAAGGAAGAACACTCAATTATTATGAGGTACTCAAAGCATGGGTCACGTCAAGAGTATAATTAAAAGTTACGGCAGTAAGGAAGACGCACGGGTTGAAGTCTTCCCCGAATAGATAGAATTCCACCAGGTGACTATAAAGAAAAACCACTAATGAGGCCAGAACCCAGAGATGCTAGAAGAGTGGGCGGGAAATTCCAAAGAATGCTCCACAGTCATGATGCGAATCCTCATTAAATATGCCCTTAAAGACAGCGCAGTGATCTTTACAGAAATTGATAAAGTAAGTTAAGAATTATTGAAATTAATTTCCAAAGAATTTGAAGAGTGCATTGCCAAAGCTCAGCTCAAATTAACCAAACTGGAAGAAGAAATCATGAGCAAAAAATAGAGGAAGTTCATTAGAGACTTCAAAGACTACCAGTCGGGTAGAACCCTAACGTTCCATAAAAAGTATGATCACTTATTCAGTGAGACTGTATTCCAAAAGCCTAATGAGAATGGAGAGAAAACAACCAGAGGCAAACTCACTGAAGAAAGTGATGTATCGGACTGTAATGTGTCTGATGTATCAGTGGAAACCCTGGCACAGAATGCACCGAACAGCAGTGTGGGGAAAAACAACTTCCTAAAACTGTTCTAGATGTTAACCAGAGCTAAACAAAATCAATTACAAGGGGTACAGGATTTTTGGCGTGGCCGAGGATGAGGCACACGAAGAAAAAACAGAGGGCTAGGAAGAACTGCAGGAACAAAGAAGCAAGGACAAAGAGAAGAAAATGGAGAGACTGGCAAATCAGTAGCATGTTCGACTCGGGCCAAGAGAGGTGCAAAATGAGACTGGTGAATTTACCGGACCATAAGTTATCAGCTTTGGATATTAATTTACTTTCATTGGGACTGTCTTTTTGTCCATCTAGGCAATTGGATTATGTACAAACTTGAATTGACATTTTTTGTTTTCTGAGAAAACTCAAATTAAAAATATGGTTTCACACCCAGGTTACTTCCAGGCGGGAAGGTATACAGAACCTGGGGACCGAGGAATTATGTATCTCAGACATTGAAACTTTACATACTGTGGCACAACTTAATGAAACTATAGTGCATCATGTTGATCCCCTCATGAATTTGGATGTACTGCAATTACCAGTGGACTCTATTGAGTAAAGTAAATGTAAACCTAAATCAACTTTTACACCGACTATTCACTGTGATACAGTAGAAGTGTTTGAAAGGATTGTAACTTTATAGTAAAAGAAAATGAGCTATAAAGTGGATGGCAGATCAAAATGTAATTTCAATCGTGAACAATTTAAAGCAATTGAAGATTTACGAAATGATAGATCGATTGTTATCAGATGTTCTGATAAAGGTGGAAATGTGGTGATGTGGAGCAAGACAGAATATTTGAATGAGGGTATAAGACAATTAAGTGATCCCTCATATTATGTTCTGAGTAATCAATCAGGAGTATTAGCATCATATTCTAAATACAATGAGATGCTGGTAAACTGGAAAGTTCAGGGTTTACTAGAATGGGAGGAATTTTGCAGTTTGTACTGTAAACATCCTAGATTACCCATTATGTTCCTACTCCCTAAACTTCCTAAACATCGTGAAAAGCCACCAGGGAGGCTCATAGTTTCTTCAATGAGCTCCCAATTAGAAATGACATCCACATTCATTGACCATTATTTGCGACCTTTTGTTTGCACTCCAGCAGCATATCTAAAGGGTACAACTCACTTTTTAACACTGATCGATGGTATAGTTTGGGAGGAAGATTTTCTGTTACATTGGATGTAACACGTCTTTACACCAGTATACCACATGACTTGGGGATTCAGGCCATAAGACGTTTTCTGAGAGAAAGGCAGATCTTGTTATTACATACTGAAATGGTGCTAGATATGACAGGGTACTGCCTGACTAACAGCTACTTCTTATTCAACCTGAACACTCAAACAAATCCAAGGGTCGGCAATGGGCACCTGCTTCGCCCCAGCTATGCAAATCTATACACGGGCTGGTGGAAGGAGCAGGTGTCCCAAAGCTGGAAAATAAATAAAGACAACATTGTTACATGGGCGAGATTTATAGACGATAGATTTTCGATATGGAGAGGTGATGAAGTATCGGCTAATCTGTTCATAGAGTCCCTTAACAGTAACGATAAGAATTTGCAATTTACCTCTCAAATAAGCAAGTCCAATATTGTGTTTTTGGATGTAGAAATACAAGGACAAAACGGAACACTAGTTACCAAGCTGCATAGAAAGAAAACAGCTTGCAACAGCCTTCTCAATGCACATAGTGCTCACCCTTCAAGCTTGATCCAAAGTATTACGTGTGGCGAGCTAATAAGGGATAAACGGAATTGTAGTACACCGCAAGAATATGAGGCATAAAAACTAGCAATGAGTGAGATTCAAACAACGTGGCTACAGCCAAAAAACTATCAAATAAGCTATATTTAAAGCAGATGCACTAGCGAGGGCAGATCTATTACAACCTAAACAGGCAACAAAGGAACGAACTGGCACATTTTAGGAAGCGATCCAATTTTGAGTAGATATCTAAATGATTCACCACAGATAACTTTTTGCAGAAGTAGATCGCTAAAGGATAATCTATGTAATAATATGGAATATGCTGCAGATATGGGTGGTTCCAGGTGCTATACAGGTTTTAAAAGATGCAAGCATTGCAAAGCGTGTGCTAACAGCACTGATTGTATGATATTGAGATTACCAAATACAAAAAGAGAGTTTGTTATTAAGGGTATTTTTACGTGTGAAACAGATTATTCCATTTACTGTTTAATCTGCCCATGTGGGAAATTTTATATAGGCAGTACAGTCCATTGAGCTGAGAAAAGAGTTTGTGAACATCTACGTGCAAATAGACGACATGATGTTCAATATCCAGTAGCTCGTCACTTTTTTAAGATGCACAATCAGAATGAAAAACTATCTTATGTGATTTTATATGCAATCACACAACAGGAGAGGGGAGGTGACAGAACGCCAGTTAAGGTGTATGGAGTCAAGGTTTATAATTGATGTAAAAACCCTGATACCCGAAGGATTGAACTCCAGAGAGGAGATGGCTGTAGATTTGTGAATTCGGAGCTTTAAAATTGTGTGATTTCCACCAATCGAGGTTTCTGATATAAATCATTTTTAATGAAGGGTCTTGAATGATTAATGAAATAATTATGGTAATTTGATCTTAGAAATCATAAGAGATTTGTTCTTTTTATCCCCTTTTTAATATATACACAAATAGGAAAGGCATGCACCAGACAAACAACAAGAGGATCGTTGAAAAAGTTTACTGTGATTTAAATATGCAAAAATAGAACCAGATGGACTGTATTTATTTGGCAAAGTGCAGAGGTACAATGGCCCACTGGGGCAGGACTCTTTACAGTATTGTGATGTAATTCTAGCCAATTTGTGAGAAATTGTGCATTATGGAATCAAATGTGTTTAAGTAATTTCTTTTCACGTATGTATTCAAATGAATATTTCTTTAAGCCTCTGTTTATAATGCCGGTTACGAGAACATTTATTTTGATCATATATTACGGACAGTGTAACTGCTCACCGGGGCTTTAAGTCTTTTTCTGGACAATATACACGCATACTATATTTATAGACACATTGTATATTTTAGATCTTGATATACATATCCGTATAAGGCAACATGCTTATCAATTTGACATGGCTATTTAATCTGTATGTCTAAAATGTAGCAGACCCCAATGTTATTTGAGACAATCCCATTCAGGGAAGGCCTCTTAAAATGGCGCTTATGTTAGTCCATATACTTGTATGCACTTTTGTTAAAAAACAAAGTTGTATGTAAATACGGGGACTATTGAACTATTGCCTACCGTGATAAAGCTGCAAAGGGAAACGCGTTGGTGAGCGTCACCTTGCCCATTAAAATCTTTAATAGCACTCCTGGGTGTCCTGGATCTCTTTCCGTATCCTTCGAAGAGTTTGTGGCTGATATATATATATATACATATATAAAAAAATTTTTTATACAAGGTACATCTAGAGTGCATAGTTAGTTGAGGCTGGTGCAATGCAGCACCCATGGTGGAAGGATATATATATATATATATATATATATATATATATATATATATATATATATATATATATATATATATATATATATATATATATATACACACACACACACATATATAAAAAATGTACAATAAGATCTAATAGAAACCGAGCTGTAGAGAATAAATATGGATCAAATAATAGTGTTCCATTCATCCATTGTGTTTAGACCATGTTCAATTGTGTGACAGTTGAAAATCCATTTGCACGCTAGTCTGTTGCTGCCTGCCACCTATGCAGTGTGTGCGTAGGATGTCAATAACTTGCCAAGAGAAATCCACTTCAAAATGTCCTTTTTCCCAAAAAAGTTCCAGAAAAGGTGCTGTGATGATCTTACAGCGAATGCAGCTTTTGTGTTGTGATGTCCTGGTTTTTATCTTTTGGGTTATTTGTCCTATATACAATAGTTTGCATGGACACTGAAGGCAGTATATCACATTGTTTGAGTTACAGTTGGAAAAAAAACATAGGTGTACGTTTTGCATTCCAATATTTAAAAACCTTAATCTTCTCAGTAGACTCACAAGCCAAACAATTGTTACATTTGTAGTGGCCCTGTAACGGGGGAAGGCTAAGATAGAAAAGGAGGCAATTGTCACTACGTGTGGTTTTGTGAGCCCTGAATAAGTGGTCTTTGATGTTACACCCGCTTTTGAAGGAAAAGAGAGGGGGCTACCATAGCCAGGTCTAGTGGGACAAGGACCGACCAGTGCTTTTTAATCATTTATTCAACATATTGCTCAAGGGGCAGTATGTTTTGACACGTGTGATCTTGGAGATCGGTGCTTTTTGTTTGGGTCGCAGTAGGTATTCACGGTGCGAGTACCATGCTTGTTTCATAAAGTGTTTGACTAGGCATCTGGCCTAGAACGGCACCACATTCTTCAAGTCTGGAGCCGAACCAGTTGGCGCCGGAGTCGCCGGCGACGCTGTGGAGTGCCCCGCGCAATGCAAGGGATCCGCCGACATCCCAGGAGGGGAAGGAGGAGGAGAAGCCAGCGATGGCTGCAAAGCCGCCGCATATGTCGCCATCTCAGCGCTCCATGCCCCCTCACCGGGAAACGGTGGATAGAAGGACAAAATGCGGGGTCGCATCACCCACGGAGAGCCCACACCCCCAAAAGGAAGGAAACCAACCCCTGGGGACAAACTGCGACACTTACCCACCGTGGAGCAACGCTCGAGCGGCATAGCAGAGGGATGAGGACGACGACCACTTCAAAAACCTTCCGCAGAAGCCGATCAAGGGGATGAAGCCGACCTGGAGAGACGTGCCGAGAGCAGTTACATCCGACGATCCCGCTGCGACTTCGCCTTCAACTGTTGCCGACATATGGCGTCCACACGACGTGCAAGTCTTAACAGCCCGAAGACATTTGCACACTGTTACACACAGATAATCACAATAGTGGAAGAAAAAGGGGGCCTAACCAGGACCAGAGCATAGACCGGATCTGCGTTGCACGGGGAAAAAGAAAAAAACTGACGTAGGCACCCCGGGGTGGGACTTATGTGACCTCGCTGACGTCACATGCGCGGACGATGCCTGGGTGGTGTCGCGTGATGCCGTACCCCCTGCGCGCAGGGGTGCTCTGGCAAAAAAGTTATCCGTGTCCAGTCTCACGCCTGCGGATAATTCTATGTTAAGGAATCTGAGGCTAGTAGTCTATCAGATATTCTGAAATTAGCGGGGACTTGGTGGGGGGAAGAGCGTTGGTTGAGATGATTCCTAATGACATCAATGCCCTTGTCATGATGGTTATTCGCCTACAGTGATTCAATGTCTAGTGTGACTAGAAGTTGAGTTTGGGGGTTGAAAGTCTGAGCTTCAATGACATTTATAAAGCGGGTCATGTCTTTTACGTATTGGGTAATGCATTGGGCCAGGTCACGGATGAAAAAGTCAATACACCTGACCAGGGGTTCTAGGATTGAACCACAACTTGATAAGATAGGTCTGCCTGGGGTTGCCTCTAAGTTGTTATGTATTTTGGGCAGTGCATATAGTGCAGGTGTATGTGG
Source organism: Lissotriton vulgaris (assembly GCF_964263255.1). Lineage (NCBI taxonomy): Eukaryota > Metazoa > Chordata > Amphibia > Caudata > Salamandridae > Lissotriton > Lissotriton vulgaris. The sequence continues at coordinate 465,098,761 of NC_141685.1, read as the reverse complement.
GGTCTTATTGTTAAGGAATTGGAATTCATTGAGACTGATAAATCCTTCTTCCGCTTCTTTTGTGACATTCAGGATAAGATATCCAATTTCCCAAAGGGGATTGCAGATCAACCTTTCATAATGTGAAGTAAAACCAATCCAGCGGAAAATCTCATTATCGTAGGCCACTTTGTCCTGTACGACAATACCCCCACCCTCCCCCCCCTTTGTCGCAGGCCTTAATCACTACGTCATCTTAAGCTTTCAGGTTGGACAAGCTCTGTTTTTCCTCCAAGATGACATTGTATGGAGTAAACCTGTATTTTTTCTGTAGTTTGTCTAAATCCTTAAGGACTAGGTGTTCAAAAGAAATGACTTCTGGGGTCATAGAAGCACTAGGGGGGTTGAATGTGGACTTTGAACGTAGTCCAGTGGCATTGGTTTTGGTAGGAGTTTCTCTGTTATGAAAGAAAGCGTTCAATCTAAGTTTTCTAAAAAAATTGAAAAATTTCAGTTTGCATGTGGAACCAGTCGGGCTTCTCAGTTATAACATAGGAAATCCCTCTGCTCAGTAGAGCAATGTCTGTGGAAGCCAGCTGATGCTTGGAAAGGTTGAAAATAGGAATTTCTTCATTACTGGGTGTCGGGCGCAGTGGCCACAGGTTCAAATACTGGTAACCCATTAGTAGAACTTGCATCTGGTCTGATGTTCCCGGGTGGGAAGTTGCACCTGGTTTGGCCTCTGCCTCGATACCCTATAAATGGTTGGCAACTCCCTAAAACATTAGGGTTAAGGTAGGAGTTACTGGGTCCTGCTCCGGGGTCAGAGTTATCAGAATCAGCAAATAATTCAGAGAAAGTTAGAGGTTGTCTGTTGTTTAATCTACCCCAGGTATCAGCTGCGTTTCTCTGGGGCTCTTGTGGGTTGGCAGTGAAAAACTCTTCCAGTAGGTAGGGGTGGTAAGTTCCCTCCTTATTATAGTTTTTATTTATGTCTTTAGACACTTTTGTTGACTTTTTGTGGTGTTCAAAGCTTTGAAAGTTTCTCGAAGACTGCTTTAGCATCCGCTAGGCTGTCTAGTTCTAGAATTGCCTTTTCTAACTCAAGTATCACCCAGCTCTTATGCACCTACCCATGTCTATACACGGAGAGCAGACTTCTATTATGGCCTATCTTTATTCAGCAGTAAATCTCAGGGTTTTGAGACATGCTTGATCCTCTCCTGAGGTTACCATCAAAAGACATTTTATTTTTGGGAAAATTTCAAACTAAGAAAATAGTTAATTTTATTAACACCCCCTGTTCCTCATTTGACTGAACCAAATACTCTGTTAAATTATACTGACATTATTTCTTTGACAGCCCTATGGATAGGGTATGGGGCAAATGTATGCTCTTCAAACTGTAGTATCTCCCTGACTAAGTAAATGTAGTAATTTTATTGAAGAATATTCTGTCTGTAAGTGTCTGGTAAGCATGTATCAGGATGTATTTGAATTTTCTGGTGATGAACCAATGACTTCACTTCTACAAAGTTCTTCCCAACAGAACGTACATCATTGGCCGCGCCTGATGTGACATGCACGGTGCCTATATAGGCTCCACCTCAGCGAACGAATGTCGTTTCACAACTTTCAACGCCATAAGGGCACAGCCATGAACACAGACCACTGGTGTGGAAAACTAGGGCCCTGAAAAGGGAAAGCCCTGTCACTAGAAATCCAGTTGCATAGCAGGGATGATGGGTAGGTCGTTAAGGAATCTGAAGCTAGATAAGAATCTACACGATAAGGCGTAACTGAAGGTAAGTAACCTGTTCATCTGAAAGACTTCTAGCTGCAAATTCCTTACCTTACAATAGATACCCAAACAATGCCGCCCCAGAGGTGGGTCTGCAAAACAATTTCACACTAAAAGGACCTGCAGGACCAGGCGGACAAAGTGACTGGCTGTCCAGGGAGTAGTGTTTTGTGAACATGTGCAGAGAGGCCCAGTTGCTGCTTTGCAGAGGTCTAGGTCCATGTATGCACTTGCTAAAGAAGTGGTCATAGCCTTGACTCCGGTGGAATGAGCATGCAAGTCTTCAGAGGGTTGCTTCTTGGCAAATGTATAGCAAATTTTCATGCAAAGCACAATCAATCGGAAAACGGTCCGCTTCTGCACAGCCTTTCCCTTTTCCACTCTGACATACTCCATGAAGAGTTGGACGTCCACCTGAAACTCTTTTGGGTTCTGCCAGTGAAGTGGCTCCACTTCTTTACTGGGATATGGTGGAGCATAAGAAGTAGGCAGAGTGATGGCCTGTCCTACATGAAAAGGAGTGACAAGTTGCGGTAAAAAGGAAGCTCTTGTTTGAGGAAAGGCCAGACCTCCATATTACTGTATTGGTGGAGAATGTAACTATCAGAGGCAAGTTTGTTTTATGCCTTTAATAGCGAGAGAGAAGTGGTCCCTCTGTTATTGGGTGCATAAGACTTTTCCAATTTCATATCTGGGGATTCGGACATCCTCATAATGAGTTCTGTATGCTTTTTTTAGCAAGGGCTGTGTTAAGGGAGACAAGGTCGACAACCTTCTCTCCGTTATCTTTTCGTCCATGGTACAGAACCAAGAAAGCTGTTATTATAAAATGGAAACTAAGGTAGTGTGTCTATTTAGTTCTCATCTTTTAATACCCAGCCCTTTGTACTTTATATCCACCATGTAATGATATCCCTCCTGCTTCCAGTGACTTCGGCCTTGACAGGCACCAAATGAAGTTTAAGGCTAAAGTTTCCAAGATACATGATTGTGAGCCATTTTTAGCTCCCTAGGCGGGTGTTTAATTCGCTATAGGCAGGCGCGGCTAATCCTTTACTACACACTAATAGGAATGTGGGTCTTGGTGAAACCATGGCATTTAGTCACACAATGGTCGTTTTTCAAAGCACTTTTTATATTTGAGATACTTTTCAGCTTACTTTGGTTTCTTGTGTGCTTATATCAGGCAGGGTTGTCTAAATTACATTTCTTCCTGCTCTTTTTCTTTCAGTGGAGGAAACTTTTGATGTACTTGCTGGCCTAATTGACACTTTCTAAGAAAGAAGCACCAAAGGTTCAATGTATTTGGATGTGTGACTCAGAGGTATTCCTATATTACTGGATTGCATGCTTTGGAAATTTACCTGGGGTCCTTACATGTGGCACTCCTGAGGAAGGTGTTTTATCTGAAATGCGCTTGAGGATGAACGGTTAAGCCACATTAGAAAATAACAATGAAAATAGAAAAATTAAGAAGATTAAATCATAAATTGCACAAACTGATATAACATATGATGTTGATGCATTAACAGATCAAATGTATGGAAATATAAGATAAGTTTAGCACTGAGCATCATTACTTATCATGTTAACAAGAGTTGGGCTAAGTTAGACCCACAAGGACTAGTTAGAAAGTTTGTTTTATGAGTGAGTGCGAAAGATGAATGTGTGTAAATGTAAGAAGCACAAGTTACTACTTGTGTAACGATATATCTGTAAGAGACATTAGTTAGTGATAGATTCCTCACCTTAGAATATATCCAGGCGTCAGACTGGATCCGGAAATTTTTGCGTAGCAGTACCCTTGCGCGTCGGTAGGCGTCGTCTGCGGCTCCGCGTCCGTCGTCGGCGTCGTGATGACGTCGTCGGAGTACTTAGACGCCGCTTCCGTGTGCTGACGTCAGTTCTTAGACACAGCTTTTCCGCGACAGAAACGCAGAGCTATGCCAAAAACCAACACTGGTGCCATGAAACTAGGGCCCTGAAAGGGGATGACCTAACCCTAGATATCGGTTCGCAGAACGGGGAGGATGGGCGGGTCGGTAAGGAATCTATCACTAACTAATGTCTCTTACAGATATATCGTTACACAAGTAGTAACTTGTGCATCTAAGAGACACGTTAGTGATAGATTTCTTACCTTAGAATAGATACCCCAGCAATACCAACCCCAGTGTTGGGTATGCGAACCAATAATCACACCAGAAAGTCCTGGAGGACGGAACGGACAAAGAAGCCATCCCTCCGGACTTGGCTGTCCAGGTAATAGTGTCTTGCAAACATGTGCAGCGAGGCCCACGTAGCCGCCTGGCAAATGTCCTGCAAGGGCACTCCTCGGCCCAAGGCAGTTGTAGTCGCTGTGGCCCGAGTAGAATGAGCCCTCAGCCCAACAGGGGGTTCCTTCTTAGCCAAGGAGTAGCACGCCTGAATACACAAGATGATCCACCGCGAGATGGTCCGCTTGTGCACCGCTTTCCCCTTCTTAGCGCCCACGTAACCAACAAAGAGTTGGTCATCCACCCGGAACTGGCGTGTGCGATCCAGATAAAACGAGAGCGCACTTTTTGGGTCCAGACGGTGGAGCCTCTCTTCCTCTTTTGAGGGATGCGGAGGCGGAAAAAAGGTGGGCAAGGTGATGGACTGCCCAATGTGGAAGGCTGTGCCTACCTTTGGCAGGAAAGAGGGCCTTGTCCGCAACACAACCTTGTCCGGATGGACTGAAAGGAGGTTTACAGGATAGAGCCTGGAGCTCGCTCACTCACTCTCCTGGCAGAGGTGATGGCTACCAGGAAGGCAGTCTTCAAAGTAAGAAGGCGAAGAGGACAGTTGGGAAGTGGTTCAAAGGGAGCGCACATCAGAAAAGTTAGAACCAAGTTCAAGTCCCACTGAGGCATCACAAAGGGCACAGGAGGGAACGTATGCGTGATGCCTTTCAAGAATTGATTAACAATAGGGGACTTTAACAAAGAGGGTTGATCAGGCAGCCTCAAAAACGGCTGAAAGAGCAGAAAGGTAGCCCTTGATAGTGCCCAGAGCAGAGCCCTGCTGGGCAAGAGAAAGAAGAAAGAGAAGAACCTCAGAATGAGGGGCATTGAGGGGATCCACAGCCTTTGCTGTGCACCATGCCACAAATATGATCCACCTGCAGGCGTATACCGACTTTGTGGACGGACGCCTAGCTGTCAGAATGATGTTACAAACTTCAGGAGGCAAGTCAAATGGCCTCAACTGTTGCCGCTCAATCTCCGAGCATGGAGGTGGAGACTGGACAGGTTCGGGTGGAGGACCGTCCCCTGCTGCTGCGACAGAAGGTCTTCCTGAAGAGGCAGACGAACCGGGGGATCGACTGACATACTGAGTAGCTCGGGATACCAGTACCTTCGTGCCCAGTCCGGAGCCACAAGGATGACTTGTGCCCGGTAGCGCTTGATCTTCTTCAGCACTCTGGGCAGAAGTGGTGTAGGCGGAAAGGCGTACAACAGACCGCAACTCCACTGGCGACGAAAAGCGTCTCCGAGCAAGTGCCGCCTTGGAAATTCCAACGTGCAGAACTGATGACATTGCACGTTCTCTTCGGTGGCGAATAGATCTAACCAAGGCTCTCCCCACTGCAGAAAGAGACCTTGCGCCACGTCCGAGTTCAGACGCCATTCGTTATTTATCATGCACCGGCGGCTGAGTTCGTTCGCCCTGGCGTTCAGTAACCTGCCAGGTGTTGACCACCAGGGTCACTCCCTGATGTTCCAGCCATTGCCAGAGGCGCAGAGCCTCCTGGCAGAGGGTCCACGACCCCACCCCGCCCTGTTTGTTGCAGTACCACATGGCGGTGGTGTTGTCTGCACTACACTCCCCCGGACAGAGGGCAGGAATGCCTTCAGTGCAAGACGAATCACCCGCAGCTCCAAAAGGTTGATATGGAGCCGGGACTCCGCCGGAGACCAGAGGCCTCTGATCTCGGCCTCTCCCATGTGGCCTCCCCAGCCCTGGAGGGACGCGTCCGTCACAACTACGTGCTCCGGTTGGGGAAGGGAGAGGGATCTGCTGCTGACCCAATCACGGTCCGTGAGCCACCACTGCAGCTGTCTCGCAGTGCCCTCCGAGATCAGGACATGGTCGGACAGGTTGCCCTGATGCTGGGCCCACTGAAACTTCAGGTCCCACTGCAGAGCCCGCATCCGCCAACGGGCGTGATGCACCAGAAGGATGCAGGAAGCCATCAGCCCCAGAAGCCGCAGCGTCAACCTGACCGAAACTCTGGATAAAGGCTGGAAGATTGGAATCAGAGCCTGTATATCCCGAACCCGCTGTTCGGGTGGGTAAACCCGAAACTGCGTCGAGTCGAGAACTGCTCCGATGAAAAGGAGCTTCTGAGAGGGGCACAGTTGTGACTTCGGCACATTGATGTAGAACCCCAGCTGGTGCAAGAGGTCTGCCGTCGTCTGGAGGTGGCTGACGACTGTCTGGGGCGAGCTTGCCTTCAACAACCAGTCGTCTAGGTAGGGGAAGACTGAAACCCCTAACCAGCGCAGATGAGTTGCGACCACTGCCATCACCTTTGTGAACACCCGTGGGGCGCTGGTAAGGCCGAAGGGGAGCACGGTAAACTGAAAGTGCTCGTGGCCTACCGTGAATCGTAGGTAACGCCGGTGGGCTGGCAGGACGGGGATGTGGAAATATGCATCCTGCAAGTCCAACGCCACCATCCAGTCTCCTGGGTCCAGGGCAGTTAAGACCTGAGCCAGAGTCAGCATCTTGAACTTCTCCTTCCGGAGGGAGCCGTTGACATTCCGTAGATCCAAGATAGGGCGTAGGCCCCCTTTGCCCTTTTTGGGTACCAGAAAGTAGTGGGAGTAGCAACCACGTCCTACTTCTGGCCCAGGAACGCGCTCGATGGCCCCCTTGGCCAAGAGGGCCGAAACTTCCTCCTGCAGAAGCCTCAAATGATCCCCCGAAACGTGGTGGTGTTGCGGTGGCATGGCTTGAGGGGTCGTCTCGAAGGGGAGGGAGTAGCCCCTCCGGACGATCTGCAGCACCCACCTGTCCGAAGTGACAGTGCGCCAGTGAGAGTGGTGATGGCGAACCCTGCCCCCCACTCACATGGGCCGAGAAGAACGGACTAGGAGGGTTTAGAGGCGGATCTTGCGGGGGAGGGTGTGGACTGGCCTCGCCGTTGTCCCTGACTGCCTCCGAGGCGATTTCCACGGTCGCCACCGCGCTGGATATTAGTCTGCGGCGTGTGGCTGGCAGCACATGTGGGGGCGCCCCTTCCTTGGCCACGAAAGGAGCGAAAGGCACCCGTTTGCTGGCGTGGTGCCGAGAGGCCCAAGGACTTGGCCGTAGCCCTGGAGTCCTTAAAGGCGCTCAAGCGCATGGTCTGCCTTGTCGCCAAAAAGGCGACGGCCATCAAACGGCATGTCCATCAAAGTGTTTTGGACATAAGCCGAAAAGTTGGCGGACCTCAACCAGGCGTGGCGTCTAATCGCCACTGTCGTTGCCATCGCTCTACCTAGTGAGTCGGTGGTATCCAGCCCACACCGGATGGAATATTTGGCTGCATCCCGGCCCTCCACAAGTGCTTGGCCGAGTTTGGCCCGTACCTCCAACGGACACTCTGGCAGCACTTCCGCAACCGTATCCCACAGAAAGTTGGTGTAGCGGCCCAAGAGGCATGCAGTGTTGGAAGACCGCAGTCCCAGACTAAGGGAGGAGAAGACCTTCTTACTGTACATCTCGTACCTCTTGGATTCCCTGTCCGGCAGAGCAGACGGGAATGCAGCTCTGGGAAGTGGACGCCTGGATGACCATGCTCTCGGGGGTGGGGTGGGTGGACAGGAAAACTGGGTCACCCGGGGCCGGGCGGTGGCATCTGGCCACGTTCCTATCTACGGGCAAACCCTTAGCGGGCCTGGACCAAGTGCCCAAAAGAACGTCGGTCAAGGCCTCATTAAACGGCAGCAGAGGCTCCGATGGGCATGACTGCGGTTTAAGGACCTCAGTGAGGAGTTTAGTCCTCCCGGCCGCGACGGGGAGCTCAAGGCTCAAGGCCTTGGCAGCCCTCATCAACACCACTCCGTATGTTGCCCCCTCCTCCGAAGCCACGGTAGGAGGTGAGACAAAACCAGTGTCTGGAGAGGTGTCCAGACCACTGGCCTCCCCAAGGTCACCTGTCCAGTCCTCTAGAGGCTGACAATCGCGTGTCAGAGGGTTCTCGGACCCCTCCCAATACTCCATCACCCATCTCCTGAAGTTCAGGGTTGTCAACCAATGGGGCCGGTTCATTGAAGTAAAAATCTCCAAACGCCGTCGGATACGGCGCCCAGCGGCGCCGCTCCGACGTCGGAACCAAGGGGTGGGAGGCATCGGGGACGGCGCCGCCCGAGGACGGCGCCGGAGGTGACACTGGACGGACCAAGGCCGGGGGGGTCGTAAGGTCCACCGGCGACGACCCAGATCCCGAAGTGGGTCCAGTGGGGTCCCACGGCGCCGGGCTCGAAGGCGCTGGCGGCGTCGGGACCGTTGGGCCCAGCGGCACTGGGCCCGAAGGTCGATGCCTAGACAAGTTAGGCACAGGTGGTGAGGATCTGTGACCGACATCGTGCGGTCGCAATCCTCGCAGTGCTTGAAACCAGGCATCCCTAGGCACCGATCGGAGTCGTAAAGACTTCGAAAAATGATCAAAAGGATTTAAAAAAGTTAGTCAAAAATTGACTAAGGGTTACTGCGGAGGCGGCGTCTAAGTACTCCGACGACGTCATCACGGCACCCACGACGCAGACGACTGACGCGGAGCCGCAGACGACGCCTACCGACGCGCAAGGGTACTGCTACGCAAAAATTTCCGGATCCAGTCTGGCGCCTGGGGATATTCTAAGGTAAGGAATCTATCACTAACGTGTCTCTTTCAGATTTGTCAGTTTATGGTTCTAAATGTTTTTAACAATGTATCATCCTATGATCTGTGTTATATGTTACAGAAGGGAGACGTCTCCCTCATTGTAAACAAAGAAGTGATGAATAATTTGAAGTGATGACATAAAGCACTAGTTACTTACCTTCGGTAACGACATATCTGTAAGAAACATTAGTAGTGATAGATTACGTTAGAATTACCCCCAGGCGTCAGACTGGATCCGGAAAGTTTTCTCAGCAGTACCCCTTCGCGTCGGTAGGCGATGTCGTGCAGCTCTGCGTGAGTCGTTGGAACAGAGATGACGTTGCTGGAGCTACTTAAACAAGCCCACATGCGCAGACGACAGTTCTGTTCACGACTTTCCGTGCCAGGAACACAGAGCCATGCAAGAAACTGACCACTAGTGCCATGAAACTCGGGCCCTAATAGGGATGACCTTAACCCTAGAAATCAGTTCGCAGAACGGGGAGGATGGGTGGGGCGGTAAGGAATCTATCACTGCAAATGTTTCTTACAGATATATCATTACGGAAGGTAAGTATCTTGTGCATCTGAAAGAAACACTTAGTGATAAGATTCCTTACCTTAGAAGAGATACCCCAGCAATACCAACCCTGGGTGTGGGTCTGCGAACCAAGATCACACCAGAAAGTCCTGGAGAACAGAGTGGCTAAAGAAGCAGTCTCTCCGGACTTGGCTGTCCACGCAGCAATGCTTGGTAAACGTGAGCAGCGAGGCCCAAGTAGCTGCCCGACAGATGTCATGCAAGGGAACTCCCCATTCCAAAGCAGTAGAGACTGCCGTCGCCCTGGTAGAATGGGCGCGTAGCCCCACCAGAGGCTATTTTTAGCCAAAGATTAACCAACCTTAATGCACAGAGCTACCCATCGAAAGATGGCCCGCTTGTGCGCAGCCCGATCTTTCTTGGCGCCCACGTAGCCTACAAAGAGCTGGTCGTCCACCCGGAACTGTTGTGTTCAGTTGAGGTAGAATGAGAGCGCACGTTTTGGGTCCAGACGGTGGAGCCTCTCTTCCTCTTTTGAGGGATGCGCAGGCGGGAAGAAGGTGGGCAAAGTGATGGTCTGCCCGATGTGAAAGGCAGTGGCAATCTTTGGCAGAAAGGAAGGACGAGTCCTCGGAACAACTTTGTCTGGTTGGACAGAGAGAAAAGGAGGTTTAGAAGAAAGAGGCTGGAGCTCACTCACTCTTCTGGCAGAGGTGATTGCAACAAGGAAAGCAGTCTTTAAAGTGAGAAGACTAAGAGGACAGTTGTGAAGTGGCTCACGGGGAGCACACATTATATAGGTCAGAACCAGATTCAAGTCCCACTGAGGCATTATGAAATGAACAGGAGGGAAAAGATGAGTAATGCCTTTCAAGAATCTATTTACAACAGGGGACTTGAAAAGGGAAGGCTGGTCTGGAAGCCGTAAAAAGGCTGAAATGGCAGAGAGATAGCCCTTGAAAGTGCCCAGAGCAGAGCCCTGCTTGGCCAAAGAGAGGAGAAATAGAAGGACCTCTGAAAGAGGGGGAGAAAGGGGATCCACAGCCTTTGCTGTGCACCATGCCACAAATTTATTCCACCTGCAGGTGTATACTGTTTTAGTGGAGAGATGCCTGGCTGCCAAGGTAACATCACAGACTTCGGGAGGCAGGTCGAAAGAGGTCAACTGCCGCCGCTCAATCTCCACGCAAGGAGGTGGAGGTTGGACAGGTTTGGGTGGAGGACCCTCCCCTGCTGCTGCGACAGAAGATCCTCCCGAAGAGGCAGTCAGAGCGGGGGAATCGATCGCCATGCAGAGTAGCTCGGGATACCATACTCTTCGAGCCCAGTCCGGAGCCACAAGAATGACTTGGGCCCGGTTGCGCTTGATCTTCAGCACTCTGGGTAGAAGTGGTATAGGCGGAAAGGCGTATAGTAGACTGCAACTCCACTCAGGACAAAAAGAGTCTCCGAGCGAGTGCCGCCTGGTAAACTCTAACATGTAGAAATTATGACATTGCGTGTTCTCTTCGGTGGCTGATAGATCTAACCAAGGCTCTCCCCACTGCTGAAAGAGACCCTGCACCACGTGCAAGTTGAGACACCATTCGTGATCCATCATGCACCGGTGGCTGAGTTCGTCTGCCCTAGCATTCAGAGTACCTGCCAGGTGTTGAGCCACCAGGGCTGATGTTCCAGCCATATCCAGAGGCGCAGATAGGGTCACGAGCCCACCCGCCCTGTTTGTTGCAGTACCACATGGCAGTGGTGTTGTCTGTGAACACCTGCACTACTCTCCCCATGACAGAGCGAAGGAATGACTTCAGTGCAAGTCGGATCACCCGAAGCTCCAGAAGGTTGATATTGGGCCTGGACTCCGCCAGAGACCAGAGGGCTCGGAACTCCACCTCTCTCATGTGGCCGCCCGATCCCAGAAGGGACGCGTCCGTCACAAACTGTGTGTTCCTTTTGGGGAAGGGAGAGGGATCTGCCATTGACCCAATCGCGATTTGTGGACCACCACTGCAATTGTCGTGCAGTGCCCTCCGAGACCTGGACGAGAGCGGACAGGTGGCCCTGATGCTGTGCCCACTGGAACTTCAGTTCCCACTGCAGAGCCTGATCGACAACCTCTCCATCCTTGGGCTGACGCAGCTCGTCACAACACCTACCCACATCGCCGGCCACACGCTCAATGCTATCTTCTCCTCCAGTCCCCACGTTGCCTTCAGCCACGCCTCCGAACTCACCTGGACCAACCACCGCTGAGTCCACTTCACCTTCCAGAAACCCGTCTCACACCACCGCACCCTAAAGACCCCCAGATGCCACTGGAGCAGAATCACCAAGGAATTACTGCAAACATCTCGCACTCAACCCCCCGACCAACCCCACTGACATCGAGGACGGGGCCCGCACCCTCAGACTCTGGGTGGAAGACTGCACCAACACCCTCGCCCCAACAAGACAACCTGCCTACAGAGACACCAGTCAGAGAGCTAGCTGTTTCACCCCGGAGCTCCTAGCCTCCAAACACACCTGTCGGAAACTGGAAAACACCTGGCACAATGAGAAAACACCCGACAGCCACAATGCCCTTAAAGACGCCATCCGTAACCACCACCACCTCATCAGGACCACCAAGAAAGCCGCCTTCAAGAACCGCCTAGACAACAATGCACACAATAGCAAGGAGCTCTTCAACGTCGTGAATGAACTCTCAAACCCCAGCTCCTGCACCAATGACATCCCCCCGTCACAAGCCCTATGCGACCCCTCGCAACCTGCCTTCTTCCACCGCAAGATTACCGAAATGCACGACAGCTTCAATCCACGAACAGACCTCGCCAACCTCACCACCCCGGCCCCACCGATACCCACGGACCATGACCACCTCACCGTCTGGACCAGCATAACCACCGAGGACACCAGCAAAACCATGAGCTCCATCCACTCAGGCGCCCGTCCGACCTCTTCCCCACCACGTCGTCAACAAGGCCGACAGCTCCATCGCACCCCACCTATGCGACATCATCAACCTCTCCTGTAAGACCGCAACCTTCCCTGAGAGCTGGAAACACGCCGAGATCAACGCCCTACTGAAGAAACCCAAGGCGGACCCGAGCGACCTTAAGAACGTCTGGCCCATCTCCCTTCTGCGGTTCCCAGCGAAGGTCATTGAAAAGATCGTCAACACCCAGCTCACACGCTACCTAGAAGACAACAACATCCTCGACCCCTCCCAGTCAGGCTTCCGCAAGAACCACAGCACCGAGACCGCCCTCATCGCCGCCACAGATGACATCAGACTCCTGCTCGACAACAGGGAGACAGCGGCCCTCATCCTCCTCGACCTCTCCGCTACCTTCGACACCGTCTGCCTCCGCACACTGCGTACACGCCTCCAAAACGCGGGGATCCGCGAGAAGGCCCTGGACTGGATCACCTCCTTCCTCTCCGACAGAACCTAAAGAGTCCGCCTCCCCCCCCATTCCACACCGGAGTCACCAAGACGATCTGCGGTGTCCCACAAGGATCATCCCTCAGCCCGACGCTCTTCAACGTCTACATGGCCCCGCTCGCATGCATCGCCAGACTCCACGACCTCAACAATATCTCCTACGCCGCCGACACCCAGCTGATCCTCTCCCTCTCCAACGAACCCCGCACTGCAAAAGGCAACCTCCACCGCGGAATGAAGGCGGTTACCGACTGGATGGAAGAAAGCCGGCTCAAACTCAACACGGACAAAACAGAGATCCTCATCCGCGGACCCAACCCCTCGGCCTGGGACGACTCCAGGTGGCCCACCTCCATGGACACCGCCCCCACACCAACCAACCATGCACGCAACCTGGGAGTCATCCTAGACTCGAAACTCTCCATGACCAACCAGATCAACGCCGTCTCCTCAACCTGCTTCTACACCCTCCGCATGCTCCGCAAGATCTACAAATGGATCCCTACCGACACACGAAAGACCGTCATCAGCAGTAGGCTCGACTACGTAACACCCTCTACGCCGGAACCACGGCCAAACTCCTCAGCAGACTTCAAAGAATCCAGAACGCCTCTGCCCGCCTAATCCTCTACGTCCCCCGCCGAGACCACATCACCCCCCACATGAGAAACCTGCACTGGCTCCCCATCGACAGAAGAATCACCTTCAAGCTCCTGACCACGCACACAAGGCACTTCACAACACCGGCCCTGCCTGCCTCAACGACCGACTCTCATTCTACGCACCCAACAGGAGACTCCGCTCCGCCGACCTCTCCCTGGCCACAGTCCCACGCATCCACAAAACCACATCCGGAGGCAGGTCTTTCTCCTACCGTGCCGCCAAGACATGGAACTCCCTCCCCCTCCGGCAGACAGAAGACCCTCAGAAATTCAGGAGACTACTCAAGACCTGGCTCTTCGACCACTAGCTGCACCCCACCGCGGGTATGTAGCGCCCTCTACAAATGTGCTGATTGATTGCATATGCTATCTGGCATGATCCACTAGCAGGATGACATCAGGCTCAGTAGCCGGAGGGTCATCCTAACCGAAACCTGGGATAGAGGCTGAAAGATTGGAATTATAGCCTGAATATCCCGGACTCACTGTTCGGGAGGATAAACCCGAAACTGCGCCGAATCCAGAAACACACCGATGAAGAGGAGCTTCTGAGAGGCAATCAGGTGCGACTACGGCACGTTGATGGAAAACCCCAGCTAATGCAGGAGGTCGGCCGTAGTCTGGCGATGGGAGAAGACTGCTTGGGGCGAGCCCGCCTTCAACAACCAGTCATCGAGATAGGGGAAGACTGACACCCCTAATCTGCGCAGATGAGCTGCGACCACCGCCATCACTTTCGCGAACACCCTAGGGGCGCTGGTAAGGCCGAAGGGGAGCACGGTAAACTGAAAGTGCTGGTAACGCCGGTGGGCCGGCAGGACGGGGATGTGAAAATATGCCTCCGGCAAGACCAACGCTACCATCCAGTCTCTAGGGTCTAGGGCAGCTAAGACCTGAGCCAAAGTCAGCATCTTGAACTTCTCCTTCCGGAGGAAGCCATTGACGTTCCGCAGGTCCAAGATAGGGCGTAGGCCCCCTTTGCCCTTCTTCGGAGCCAGAAAGTAGTGGGAGTAACAACCACACCCTACTTCTGGCCCAGGAACGCGCTTGATGGCCCCCTTGGCCAAGAGGGCCGTAACTTCCTCTTGCAGAAGTTGCAAGTGATCCCCCGACACGCGGTGGTACTGTGGTGGCATGGCTGGAGGGGACGCCTCAAAGGGGAGGGAGTAGCCCCTTCGGACGATTTGCAGCACCTACCTGTCCCATGTGATGGTGCGCCAGTGCAGGAGGTGATGGCGAACCCTGCCCCCCACTGGCGTCAAATGGGCCTGATAGCTCGGACTAGGAAGCCTTTGAGGCGGATGCTGCGGGTTGGATGTGGACTGGCCTTGCCGCTGTCCCCTGGCACTGCCACGGCAGTTACCACGTTCGCCGCCGCGCTGGATGTTAGTCTGCGGCCCGTGGCTGGCAGGAAGAGAAGGGGCCCCTTCCTTGGCCACGAAAGGAGCGAAAGGCAGAAGTTTGCTGGCGCTCGCCCGACAGGCCCAAGGACTTGGCTGTAGCCCTGGAGTCCTTGAAACGCTCAAGCGCACCGTCTGCCTTGTCGCCAAAGAGGCGACGGCCATTAAAGGGCATGTCCATCAGGGAGTTCAGGACATCAGCCGAAAAGTTGGCGGACCTCAGCCAGGCGTGGCGGCGAACCGCCACCATCGTTGAAATCGCCCTGCCCAGCGAGTCCGTGGTATCTAGCCCACATCGAATAGAGTACCGTGCTGCATCTCGTCCTTCTGCAAGAGCTTGCAAGTGTTTTGCCCGGGCCTCCTCCGGGGAACCTGGCAGCACGTCCGCGACCGTGTCCACAGAGAGTGGGTATAACGGCCCAAAAGGCAAGCGGTGTTGACCGACCGCAACCCGAAACTAAGTGAGGAGAACTGTTCATAGCATTTGGATTCCCGATCAGGTGGAGCAGTCGGGAATGTGGTCTGGGAGTTAGAGGCCTGGATAACCAGGCTCTCTGGGTGGGGTGAGTGGAAAGAAAGCTAGGGTCGCCTGGGGCTGGGCGGGGGCGCTTAGCCACGTTCCGATCTACAGGGGGACCTGTAGCAGGCCTGGACCAAGTGCCCAACAGAACATCAGTAAGGGCCTCATTAAACGACAGTAGTGGCTCCGAAGAGCTTGCCTGGGGTTTAAGGACCTCGGTGAGGAGGTTAGTCCTCAAGGCCGTGACGGGGAGCTCAAGAGCCAAGGCCTTGGCCGCCCTTGCCAGCACCACACTGTAAGCAGCCCCCTCCTCTGTAGCCACGGTAGGAGGGGAGACAAAGCCAGTGTCGGGCGAAGTGTCCAAACCACTGGCCTCCCCTAGATCCACTTCCCAGTCCTGATACGGCTGGCACTCTCGTGCCAGAGGGTCCTCAGACCCCTCCCAATTCGCCTAGTCTCCCATCTCCTGATAGTCCGGTGCAAAGGATGGGACCGGATCATAGATGAATCTATCTTCTCTCTGCGTCGAATGCGGCGTTGAGCGACGCCGGTCCGACGCCGGATTCGGACCATGGGAGGGACCGGGGACGACGTCCTCTGGGGGCGGCGTCGGGGGGATGGGACACCCTGGTGGCCGGCGCCGGCGGAGGGGTCGTAAGGTTGACCAGTGGCGACCTGATTCCGGTGGGGCCCTGCGGCATCGGGACCTAAGTCGTCGACGGCACCGGGGCCGAAGCACCCAATGGCGCCCGGGCTGAAGCACCCGGCCCGCTTGGGCTCCCAGTTGGGGCCGCGGGGCCCGAAGGCGCCACAGAGGGACCTGACGGAGGAGAGAGCGTCCTCATGGCCATGAGGAAGGCTTCGATCTCCTCCGGCATCTCGTTCAGCCCAGGGACCGGGGGGAATGGAGCTGCAGCGGCACCTGCGGCTCCGGCAAAGCCGCGTGGGTGGTGTCCCCCGAACCCCCGGCCGCAATTGTGCGTGTATTATATAACAAGACTGTGACATGCTCTAAGAATGTTATATAGGCAGAGTAGGAGCATAATTTACTAATTGATACCATCCGCAACTGTTAATTTATTTATGTGTAATTAGTAATATGTATTGTTTTTGAATGTGTAAGGTTGGATCTTGATTTTAGTACTTTTTACATTACAGCCCTGGTGTTGTCCCGAAAGGGGACAAAACGCGTTGGCTGTCAAAAGAATTATTAATTATTTTTCAAGTTGGCTGACATTGATGATCAGACTGGATGTAAAATGAAGAAAAGAATTTGTCAACAGACACTTCGAGGATCTTCTTTTGGACTTTTATACTTAATTGTGAAATAATTTTTGAAAACAGTAACGCTCCTTCTAGATTAGAGTGTTTTCAGTGATTAGCGGTAGGTGGCGGTGAACTACAAGAAGTTTAGCGGTCTCACGGAAAACGAATTAGTCTCAGACAAACCTAAGAATAGCCTTCCAGTGCACACTGGGTCTGACCCCCACCGTCTTATCTTGCTTCATTGCTTCCAGAGCAGAGCAAAGAATAAATGTCGTCAGCTCCCGGCCATCCAAGATATGGTGCCGCAGATCAACACAGGCACCTTCCTGAGAGGGAGCGGACATAATGGACTCCTCCGAATCCCACAAGCAAGAAGGGGACCTATCCAAAACACAAAGAGTGTTAATGGACCACCGAGCTGGACTGGTGGAGGCAAAGATATTGTGCCCCCAGAAGTCTAGCCAGATGGCCTCCCGTGACAGGGAGACAACATCCACGGCAGGGAGGGAAAGGCATTCTGCAAAACAGGACCCCTGGTAGAGGGGTGGAGGGAAAGACACACAGGATCACGCGGCGCTGGATGGTGGCGGTGCAGAAGATGTTGGAGCACCAGGTCCCCCATAGCAGGACAGCCTCAAGCCCCCAAAAGGGAAGAATGGAGCGAAACCTCGAAGGGAAGCAGCAGCTTCCTACCACCAGAGCCCTGATTGAGGACCTCCAGAAGATGATCCGCGGGGAAGTGGGCAGCTGGATCACCCATGAGCAAAATTCCCGCAGCCGTGGAAACAGCGTGAGCCAAGTCACCACCCGCCTCCATAGGGCCCCGCGGTAGAGAAAGCAGCTCCTCAGTGGCCAACGGCTGCAACCTAAGGCAGCCGTCCCCCAGACCAACCGGAGGAAGGAAAGGCCAAGTCTGGAAAGGAGGAAGGGGGACCGAGGTGTGGGGAACCTGCGGTGCCTCCGGCAAAGGCCGCAGTGACGGCAAAGAGCCGTCCTTAGACCACGTCGGGGAAAAAGCCACAACGCTGCGGCCCGTCTCTGGCGAGGACGAAACCAGCAAGCACCGAACCTCTGGAGAAGAGGAGGCGTCCGAAGAAGAGTCAACGACCCGACGCCGGCCTGGCGCCGTAGAGTCTGCGACCGGATGCAGGTCAGTGAGACTGTCGCTGAGGGAGATGCTGGAACAACCTCCGCCACAACGTGTGGCGCAGGAGACCGCGGCTGGATCGGATCCGGGGCAGCAAGGTAACGGTGTCGAAATATGCATCGACTCGACCCCGGACGAGGCAGCTGCCTGCGGGGAGGGACAAAGGGGCCCGGGGACACGTCCCGACCACCCGCTATCCCCTGTGGCGCCGCCAGGGCCAGCAGCCGCCGTTGCCTGAACTGCGTCACCTGGGCCTCGGACAAGGCCGCCACCTGCCCAGAGGACCGAGGGGGACTCTGGGATACCCCGCGGGTATTTGTGGCGAGGCAGGGACGCCGTGGTCCGAAGAGGGGAACCCCGTAGGGCCGCACCTAGACGACACCACATCCCCAAAACCTGCAGCCGAACTCGACGGCGCCGGGGTCGACTCTGCCGGAGAGTCCACGGAAGGCCCCACGCATGCCAAGGGATCCGCGGACGTCTCAGGAATAGTAGAGGGGCCCAAAGAAGCCTGCAGAGCCTTAGCGTAGGCCTTCATTTGGGCCATAGTCGCCCCGACGCCAGGAATCGCCAGATAGGGTGGCGACGGGCGAGGGCGCACGTCCCGCGGGAAACCTGCGCCCGCTGCAGAACGAGGACAAGGCCTCGGTGACAAACTGCAGGACTTCCCAGTGGGCGAGCGACGCCCTTGGGGCCTCGGTGAAGGACGATGCCGTAGTCAAAATCGAAGGCTTCTGGCTTCCGAGGTAGGGGACGGATGCTGTGACGAGACCGATCTGGACAAGCAGGGGGAAAGCAATTTTATCCGGCGCTGCCGCCGGGACTTCCGCTTCAGATGCGGACAAGCGTCGCAGTCTGTAAAGTCATGGTGCTCGCCTAAACACCACATACAAATAGGGTGAGGGTCCGTTGCAGACATCTGACGCGTACAAGTACGCGTCTTGAAACCCGAAGGCATTTGCACACTGTCCTCACACAAAGCGTTAAAAGAAGGCCTGAAAACAGGTCAATGGAACACAGTCCGGATCCGCGTTGACGCGGGACAGAAGGAAACTGATATCAGCGAACCGGGGTGGGACTTATGTAACCTCGCTGAAGTCACGTACGCGGACGTCAGAGCTGAGTCACGTGGTGCCGTCCGCCGGCGCGCAGGGATGGTGTGGCAATTTTTTTTCCGGATCCTGTGTCACGCCTGGGGATAATTCTACGTTAATTAATCTGCGGCTAGTAGTCTCTATCAGATATAAAGACACATAAGTACTTGGAAGGTATGTATGTGTAAGTAAGATAATATGTCTAGATTTAAGTTGTATTATTTAAACTGAAACTATATACATACCTAGTTATTTTTTTCACTGACAAATGTTGGCACAATTGTTCTCTGCAAGTTTACATTTTGCAGTGCTTTGATACACAAGGCCACCGAATAGTAAAACACTTTTTGTGAACTATACCTTACGTAGAATCCTTTTGTCAATATTAAATAAGGATGCAGGTGACAAATGGTTGCAAAAGGCATGATGTTCAGCTTATAAGGCAAAGAGAAATCTTTGTAAAAGTTGCAAAATTGTCCATAAAAGTGAGAAATGTTTGCAAAAAACCCTTGGAACTTCAGATACCACTATAGGTGAGTTGGAGAAACACCACTGAAAAATGATGGGATTTTTTCATATTAATGCTCAGAGATAAAGAGGCCCTCTTTTCAACGGTCATACCACAATACTTATTTATGAAATACTGAAGTAAGAGTGCTAACAAATCTGAAAGCAAGAAATCATATAATTGTTTGTCTGAATGTCTTACCTGCTGCAAATCTCTTTTTAATGAGTGAAAATCGATAGCCGGCCCCCAAAAGCTCAATATCACATCCAGAAAGAGTACATCCTTCACTGGTAAACTGAAGTGCAAGTGGTGCGGGTGTACTGGGTCCCTCAGATAGCTGGAATCTTGCCAACAAAGAGCCCACGCCTGTAAGAGAAATAACCCAGGGCAAAAATTATACTGAAATTCTTTTAAAAATTACGATCTCTTGATACCTTATCAGGAAATGAATTATCATCTTGAAGGGATGTGAGTTCTACCCATGTAATTCCCAGTTTTTTTTTGTTTTGGACCTTTGCCTCTGTACCTCTGGTATGATGTAATACTGTCAAACAGAGCCTCACTCTGAAATGCTCCTGGAAACATATTTATGAGCCACAAACTCCAGTGCTCGGTTATGTAATCTTAACAGACAAAGCCTGAGTAAGGATAAGCTGCAAGTGACACAAGTAGGCACAATTTTATGCTGAGCCAGGAAGACTGGCGGATGGCTCAGCATGTTATCCGTACATAGGTATGTATCGCAGTTGGTTACCCAGTCTAAATTGTGGTCTGACGCATAGTGACGGTGAGGCTTTGTAGTTGATTTATATACCAAAATTGAATGCAGCTTTACATTTTCGTCTGTATTCTTTCAGATATTTGGGTATCTTGAATGTTCTACTAAGTAATAAAACGTAAAAATCTTAAATGATGCCTTCCTGATCACAAAGAGGATCCCTGCCTCCTGATGTTACTGGACCTTTCAATTGGCTTCAATACTGTTGCACCCCTTCCACCCTCCTTTATCCACACCCTGAATTCTAAAATGGGATCAATGAGAACATTCTTCATCAATTCTCCTCCTACCTATCCAAACAACACCAGTTTGTTCACACGGGCACCTGCAGGCCCCACACGATACTTGGTTCACGGTGGGAAAAACAGTTTCCATCTTCTCCTCTGTCATCTTAAATTGGTACATGGAGACCTTTCGAGTTCTACTCACAGACACCCGAATAATTCACAAATAAGACCATGAAACACAGCTGTATTTGAAGTTTACCTCTACTCCTGACATTAAACACTTCTTGCATTTAAGGCCTGGATGTACAGCACATAGTTTAAGCTTAACCGCACCAAAACAAAAATAATACAAGCAAAAAGTAGTTCAAACCTAGCTCATCGACCTGAAACTGGACAGATTTCATCTGATGTCAAGTCTCTTGGATTCACCCTGGACACCAATCACAACCTCAAAAATCAAATCATTAAGAAAACTAAGGCAAACTGGAGCAGCTTCCTCTAATAAACAAGTAAAACCGTTTGTCCCAGACAAAACTTTGGAACTGCTGCTCAAGCTCTTGTACTCGCTCATCTGAATGGTGGAAATGCACTGCTTAACGGCCTACCAGACAAAACACTGGGCCCTTCATGCCTACATAAAGCAGCATGTCTTATCACAGGCTTGAATAAATATCACTATATTACCCCAACCCTGATTGGATGCCACTGTCTGTCCATGCCAGCCGGCATCATCTTGAAAAACAGCAGCATCATCTACAAGCTCACAACATCCGACGGCTTTTAGCACACCTGGAATTAGGATACCATCAGACTGGAGAAGTGCTAAAAAGCAGTGGCAAAGCCAATAGCTCTCGCGTTTTGGACCTTTTTGCTTTACCAAATTATTTTGGTGAATCTGTCCAGTATTGGAAAAACATATTTCTTGCCAATGCTGTGCAGTATGGCAAAAAAGGAAACATAAAAGCACACCAAATGAACGTCACCACACATGCATGTACCTAGGAGAGGACAAGGGCAGCATTTTTAAGTGAACCGAGATGGATAGTCAAAGTAGGATGAAAGCGTTTTTGTTTTATAGTAGAGATGGAAGAGCAACGGGAGGGTGTGAGAGAAGCACATGTGGGAGAGATAAACAGAGGAATAAAAGAAGAAGCACACAAGGCCAAGCACAACACTGAGCGCAAGGCAGAGTAGCAAGTGAGGGAGACAGCTGGTAAACACAAGCACTTTCATGGAGTGCTTAACCAAAAAAACTAAATAAAATTCCTAAAAGAGCTGGTTGAACATTGATGTATTCAGTTCCTATGTTTCCAGCTCAAGAGCCAGCAATGCAGAAGACCCATACAAATATTCCTCACCGATACATTTGTGATCCAGTGAACTTTATTTACTCTGAATCATTGAACAAAAATGGTAACTACACACACACTTTTAAAATAAATAACCCTACTATGTTTTCAGGCATTTTAAAGTCAGAACTTTCAATTACTTATGAGTGGATTTAAAATTAACTTGGCAAACAGAACTCGACCCACTATGCTGTGTAACAAGGAAAACATTTCAACAACTTTAGTACTTTAAGGTAGTTTTTTCAACGTTATGAACCAAGTAACTCATTTTCTAATTTAATTTTTTGCGAAAATGTTTTCAGATTTATCATCAAACTTGTTTCCTTTGCTCTACAGAGGGTGCAAAAAATAATCATAACACATTTTTTTTTACTGTACTGGGGTGCACAAAAAGCAATTTGAGGTTGTAAACGGGATACTGTTTGCAGGGTTTGAGGAAATTGTAAAGTCCACTTAAGATGATCGAAATGTGTTACTTGAAAGATTTTTCCACTGTTTTTTAGGTTTGAAACAAGGACAGGTGAAGCCTCATTGCAAATGTAGGTCAACATCCATAAAGTTGTAAGTGTGTCAGTTTTCTTGTACATCTTGTAGTAAGTTTCTCTACATCTATTCTTGTGAAAGGCAAGCATAGATGTATTTTCAGAACGGGAAAACAAATTACACATTGAATGTGTATGAAGAGTACGTTTCCTCCACAGGGAGTAGTAATTTTCTGATGAAGATGTCATGTAGATGGGCTTTGTCTTCACACTGTGTTAAGTTAGCATGAGCTTGTTAGAAGTTTAAACACCATTTTTCCTTTCTGCTGCATTTCTGCACACAGCACGTATTGTTACTAATGCTTTGAGCCTAGTAGAATATTTTGCTTCACACGAGAATAACATGTTTTCCTATTAGGTGTAATTTAGCCTTCTTCCCTTTAGCATTATAACATGCTTTCTCCCTTTGTATTCTATGGAATAGTAACTATGCTGATAACCTTGTTGCTTATAATATGTTTACTTGTATTAGCTAAGATACTGCGCTTGAGAACACAGCACTAGAAATAAATATTTCAAACTTGCACGTGTCGCATCTGTCACGTTAACAGCATAATTTGTAACTTTGTGGACTTAAGTTACAAATTCAACTTTGAAAAGTCTCACATTGCAGAGTACACAGTGTTGTTCCTGGGCTATGAGCTCAACAATGAAGGCCGAGGATTGGCTCCTCACTTCTTGGAGAATGCGCACAGTTGTGCGCTCCTACAATGCTGAATAAATTACAGACCTTACTGGGATTTTTGAATTTCGGGCGTATTTACATTCCAGAATATGCCCAGCGTATCAAGCCTTAGTATGCTTTGATACAACCTACTTTTACCAAATCTTGCTGGCTGCTGGAACATTCAGCCATTTTGCATTCTTTGCAGGCTGATTTTCTAGAATCTAAATTCCTACTCACTCGTGATAACCACACCAACCTGGTGATAAGAATCATCACTGGGGCGGTGGGTTTCACTTACCTTACGTTTAACGAAGGAGACACAGTACCTATTGCTTACAAGTCACACTTGTACACTTCGACTGAAATGCGGTTTTCCACTGTGGAAAAAGTTGACAGCGGTGCAAATGGCGATTCTAAAAGAACGTGCACTGTCGCAGGGAAAACGCATGTTGGTTGTTACTCCGTATCCTGCACTAGAGGCGGTGACGAAAGCCAGTGTACCAAATTCTAAAGCTTTGCACCCACAGTGGATACAATGGGCAGCATCATTGAAATCTCTGGATGTCACGTTTCTTTTTGATGCCTCCCTGCAGTCGCAGGAGTTGTTACAGTATGAATTTGTTCATCCTGCGCCTTTGACTATGCGATCTTTGGAGGATTTCCATTGCATCATATACACTGATGGTTCAGCGCAAGTTGCACATGGGTCTAAGCATGCATACGTTTCAGCTTGCGCCATTGTGGTAGGTGCCATGGTGAATGATGAGTTCAAGTCCAGAGTCGTGCACACGCAGACTTTAGGGGTCTGCACCGCACAATTGGCAGAGCTTTGTGCTTTGATGCTTGCATTGGAGTACGCAGATCCTAGTGTGACTACTCTTATTGTTAGTGATTCTTATTACTGTGTCCAGTCTTACAATGAAAACCTGTTCTTTTGGATTCAGAATGATTTTCGTGATTCCAAAGGTAGCACAATAAAACATAAAAGTACCTGGGTCCGAGTGGCTGAGCTTAAAGAGCAGTTGCCACTAATGTATGTAATTCATACTCTTGGTCATCCAGTGCGTGGGAGTTCACGCTGTTGGCAATTCTTTGGCCGATGAGGCCGCAAAATCAGCAGTATCGACATATTTGGTTGCAGCAGTTCCACGTTCCAAAAGTAAGATTGATGATGATATCTTGGCGGCAGTAGGCGCGACTGAGAAGGGAAGTAAATATCCTAAGGCATTGGTTCCCAAACTTTTGACTCCTGAGGACCCCCATTGAGTCATCACTGGAAGCCGGGGACCCCCAAGCAATTTGTCGGATTTAAATTTCAAACATTAAAACAGTAATTCAGAAAAAATTAACACATGTGTACACACAAAACAAATACTCCAATTACTAATGATTATGGGGCATATTCACAAGCCCCTATCACCATGGGAACATCACTTTTTGAGATGTTCCCGTGTCGATAGGGGCTTTGCCTTATTTACAAGGCAACGTGGCTTAACGGTGCCTTGTAAATAAGACCCCCTTTCACCCAATGCTTAGCGTGAAAGGGGTGGGCAGTGGGTGTTGCGGTAGGCGTTCCCCTGCAAAACCCATTGATTTTGATGTTGCCCCCTATTTACAAGGGAATCTTAAATGGGAAGCAGCGCCAAAATTAAGACCAGGGAAAACCTGGTCTGAACTTGGCGAAACAAGGAGAAATGCTTAATTTCTCCTTGTTTTTGCAAAACGCCTTGGATTGTTTATGTTCAGGAAGATGACCCTTCCTGCACATCTACGCCCTTTAAAAAATGACATTTTGTAACTTCCATGTGTGCTGCATTAAGCAGCACACATAGAAGTGACAACATTACATTTCAAGATTGTTTATGTGCAGGAAGGCGGACCTTCCTGTACATAAACAATCTTTCCATGTTAAGTGTAGCTCCAGCCCAGGGGAAACGCAGAGCTGCACCATATTCTTGTAAATATGGTGCAGCCCTGCGTTTCTGAAGTGGCGAAGTGTGCTATTAAGCCAAGGAGGCAGTGACACTCTCCGCCCCTACTGTTGTATTTTATATTGAAAGAATTTGCAAGAAAACAAAAAAAGTTAATGGGAAGGTTGGTGCTGCATCTCTGTGACTTTTCAATGGTTGGTTTTATTTCGCAGTACAAGGCTCCTGCCAGGGCCAGACTGGACACTCAAAGCCGCCCTTGGCAAATGATTTCAGACCAATGCCCATACGGTGCACCCCAAGTGCAGTGATTGAGCCTAATGCCTACAAAGGGGACTTTGGGGTGCTCTCCCCTTAAGAAATTTAGGAAACAATGGTGCATCTACAACACATTTATCATTATATATTGAATTGTATTAGCTTTTAAATAATAGTAAATGAAGACCTGACTATGCACAAGAATACAACAATCTTTCTGGGGGGTTCTTCAATGATTCCCCCACTATCACCCTCCAACAGTGCCTCTCATCACGCCATAGCCCCTCTGTCACATGTATTTCATTTCTTATAGCATCTCTCATACCATTGTAGGATGTCAGAGCACTTTACATCACACACATATAGAGACAGTGAGTCGTATGTGTCAATAAGTGTATAGAAAATGTTCCATATGGCAAAGGGGACTACAAGGTGTAGCATTCACACGTCATTCATACTAGTAGGCATTTTTAAAGAGTGCTGGTCTGGAGAAAAACAAACTCAGGATTCAGAACATAACACAGTGGTTAACAATTAAAATGCTTTTCAACCCAAATAAACCTTTCTAGAAGCATCAGGATAATGAAAGACTGAGAAAAAACATAAATCACTAACTTGTACCTTGCAGTTAGGAAGCAGCTGTTTGAGTTTATTGGTCACTGTGCTAGATTACGATTGTCACTTATGAACTGCACTGTAACAAAAGAATCTCTCTGACAAAAGCAGTAACCCACTGACCTATGCATATAAGATACGGTTTTTGAAAATGCATGGTACACGTTCTTTGCAGTAGGCATATAAACCCTCTGTGCTACATTTCTTCAGTGAAAGCTGCCACCAGACAAAACTCTCATGTCTCTCCAGCAGGTACATTAATCACTGTTATCTTGACACTTTTATTGTTCTTTGAACACTGTTAATTAAACAAGATGCTTTGCAGTGCTTTTAAAACTGCTGCCTGCGGACCCCCTGGGAATGTGTCACGGACCCCTGGGGGTCCGCGGACCACAGTTTGGGAAACACTGTCCTAAGGGGTTCCCTTCGAAGTATACATACCACTTAAGTCCTGATAAAGTTCCTTATGTGAAAATACCAGACGTTGGTGAGAAGTTAATTCCCAACGCGGACCGCAGATCCACACTGATTATAGCTGCCCATGAAGGTGTTGCATCTGCGCATGCAGGCGTTTCGGCTACTGTATCTCAGTTGCAACAACGTTTCTGGTGGCGGGGACTGTACAGACAGACGCATGAGTATGTCCTTCAATGTGACATTTGCCAGCAGATTAAGCCTTCAAATGCTGCGCGTCCGCCCCAGACACAGTTGTACATTTCTAATAAACCACTTGGTTGTGTTTATTTAGATCACTGTGGTCCTTTTTCTTCTGATACTGCGTATAAGTACATCTTAGTAGCAGTTGATTCATGCACGCGCTTTGTGTGGGTGTGGCCACACCGCAACGCTGATTCACAAACTGTCCTAAGAGACTTGCGTGTCTTTGTAGGGATTTTTGCCTGTGGTACCTTCCATTCGGATCAGAGTCCGGGCTTTCGCCTCTAAGGCGTATAAAGGATGCCATGAATTTGTTGGGGGTCCAAGTCAAGTTTTCGTCTCCATACAGACCTGAGGGTAATAATGTTGTGGAACGAATGACCCGAGATTTAAAGCAGTCTTTGACAGCTAGAGTTATAGGCACTTATCTTACCCCGCAGTATAGTGTTATAACGTGGAATGCGAGCTGTATGGCTACTCCTTGAAAACGATACCAAATTTATTCCTACCTCAACCGCTACCACACACATTTTGCTAAGCTACAGGAAACACATTTCACAGAACACCAGAAGGTCTGCACAAAGTGACGAGGACAGATCTCTGGCACTTCCTCGTTGTCATATGCATGAGGAATGCTTATATGGATTTCTCCAGGGGTCCCTTATGAGGTGGATTTGCGTTGGCACAAATATAAACTGAGCCAAGAGTGACCTTAAATTTTTGCATTGCATGCACAATAGTAGTGCACCATGAGAGATGGAATTCGGGATCCCATCCTGGTATAGATTCATGCTCTGACCCTAATTAAAATAGGGCCGAGTAGTAGTGTTTATCACTACACATAAAAGGACGCAAGTGGCAAAGGTTCCTATGATAACACTTTTCAGGACACCAGACAGGCCAACTGTATATTTTCTGTGGCATGCCCACAAACTAATCCATGAACTGTATTTAAGATGTGGTGATATTTTTGCTGTATATTATTTGTCTTTTGGATTAACCCTTTACATGTATCCAAGAAATGTGGTCATTTAATATATCTATAAATGTATAGCATGTTCTCTTTAAAAATGTCCTTTTTTTCAAAAACGAGCAAAGAAAAAAATGCCATGATTCATGAAAAGCTTCAGTGATTCATTTAAAACAAATTACATAAAATTCACACATAAAGGTGTGATACATAAGAGTGTATAACCTGGGTGAAAGATTGAAATAATAGCAGGTCAAATCAAAGACAATAGACAGAACAATTTTTTGGGTACTTTTAAGTAGAATTTGATTGATGGTCTGGGAGGCTTCACCCTTATTCTGCCCTTGTACGCACTGATTCCAGCCTCCACAGTCGATAACTGACTCACTCCCCACTTCAGGAGATATATACAAGTGACAGTATGGCATTTATACATCAGCCGATCTAACTCACCGCACTTTGCCACTTTGCCAACAGACATTGCACGCCACACTTTTTTGCTAAGGACTACCGGGCCCAGGAACCTGAGCGCCTTACGGCAGGCTCTGCACGCATCACGGCAACAGCAACTATGATGAGGGGCAATGCCACCGATCATGTGGCAAACGCTGATCTAACTCACCGCACTTTGCCAACAGACATTGCAAGCCACACTTTTTTGCTGAGGACTACCAGGCCCAGGAACCTGAGCCCTTTACAGCAGGCTCCGCACGAATCACAGCAACAGCGACTATAAAGAGGAGCCGTGCCACCGCTCATGAGGGAATCGCTGATCTAACTCACCGCACTTTGCCAACAGACATTGCACGCAGCACTTTTTTGCTGAGGACTACAAGGCCCAGGAACCAGAGTGTGTTGCGACAGACTCCGCACGCGTCACAGCAACAGCGACTATAAAGAGAGCCCCGCCCACCACTACGTGGGACGGGTGCCTGGCCAAGCCCGGGCCCCTCTGATACCGTCAGATCCAGGAAGAGACTGGGCTGGGCAATGGTATTGACTTTTGCTATCATGCTTTATGGAACATTTATTACATCACTGGGTTTGTTTTATTTGAATCTGAACCACAAGTAACGGGTAAACAAGAAATATATATAAGCATTGTATTATATCCCGGGGATGGAAAGGATGAGCAAACTTTAATCGTTAACAGGGCAGGGGGTAGTTGGGACCCTGGAAGCTTTCCTCTCAAGGGCGGAATCAGCTTTGATACATCAAATTGCTCTAACTGAGTGAAGATTGTCCCTTGAGACTCCAATAGCTCTACTGCAGACAGAAAGTGCCACCCCGCCCATAATAAATAGCCCCACAAATTCAGATAAAACTCCCCAATCTGTCACAGGCCATCTTCCCTTACTGGCCTTACTGATGGATGTTTCACCGGCGGAGGCGCCAGTAGTGGCTTTATCAGAACCATGAACCACAATAACTAAATCAAATGTAGTCACTCTGGACCAAAAGGTGAAGATCAGTCAGGGTAAAGGACCCGCCCCTCCACTTAAAAAGAGGAGGGGCCAGGGAAATAATAACAATAAAATTGCACCTCCCCGGAATAAACACCCAGGGTCCATGACTGAGAATGAAGCAAGTGTACCAATTCAGGAGCACCTTTTTTTCTCAGATGTTAATACTGAACCAGGGGGTTCTTCGAGAATAGATCATGTAGACTTTTGGGACAGATTGGAGGACACAATTTTGGTCCTTTTAAGACCATTAATAACCACTCTATCCTGTATAGAGGCCAGGTTAGTGACCTTGGAATCGAGTATAAAGCACCCGACAGTCCTCCAGCAGGATATAAATCAGGAAAGAAACAAGTTTGGAGTATCCCATAACACGCATGTTCTACAAAATCAGTTGACATGCCCCGGGTTGGTAGGCAGCATAAACTTGGTACAAATGCAGAGTCAGTTGCTACCTTCCGCTAATAGCCAAGGTGGAAGTAGAGGGGAGGATTGTTCTGATCATACTTTGAATCAGGTGGCTACAGCTGGGGAAAGCAGTAACCTAAATGTAGGGGGGTACCCCCCCAATAGCTTAATTCATCCAAGCACGGGGAGGGGTAACTTGTTGGAGCCCAGGCAGTTGCACTTCCCCCCCCGGAAGCAACACCCTATATAGTGGTAATGTAACCTCATTGCCTTCTGAAGAATCGGAGCACTGGTCGACTTTGAAAAATAAATCGCTACACTTTTTAAGTACGAAAACAGGCTTAACTAACATACTGTTTTCTGAGTTTAATATGGTGCGCCGAATCCCATGGGTTGGAAGGTCTACCAAAGTGCTGCCAGGGGATAGTGTGGTGATCCCATTTAGATCCCCTAGACTGGTTAAAAATATATTGGATATATTTGGGTATTGCCCGGCTAGTGGCAGGGGGATACGTTTAGTCCCCCTGGGCTTTTCCTATCAACACTCTATGGTCTCATAAAGTCACCCAAAGGAGAGAAATATGTTGGGTCCATTACAGTGTAGATATGAGGTTCCTCTATATAATTTTTTCGACCCTCTTTGCACTCTGGAAGGGGTTGATTGAATCCCATCTCAGGCTGTAACGAACGTAGGGATATAAGAGGGCAGATATACTAGCCCCACATGTGTAATTCTGAATTTTGGTGCACACAAATTGGAAAAGTTATACAAGACTCTACCACTGGAGTGTGTCACAGATTCTGTAGGGATAGGAGTTGGCTTTGTGAGCACGATTACCTTGTCGGAACAACTGGAGTATTCTAATGGACTGCCTGTGCCATCGAGCATGTCCTTCCCGACAGTTGTCCCGCTGAACGTGGTTAGCTCTTCTCCTGTGCCTGCCACTTCCACTTGCTCGATCATTTCATGGAACATATCGGGGCTGCGCACCAACTACAGAACCCAGTCTGGGTCGATCTTATTGGAATTGTTCAAATCTTATGCCTGCAGGAAACATCGGCAATCAAACCACTACACATAAATGGCTTTAAGACCTCCCACACACAGGCTGTGAAGGTTGGGGGGGGGGGGGGTGTGGGAGGCCAAAGGGCAGTATTTGTACTTATATCTCCAATAGTATGACCTTAAATAAAATAAATTTTCATATGGGGGAATGTTATTATCATCTAATTGAACTAGTAGTGAATGCGACCCATCGAATAGTGCTGATTAACTTTTATAATAATGTTCCACGTGATGGGCTCGGATTAGTGATAAAGAATCTAAATGCGGCTTTGAATGCTCTATGCATTCGGAATGTTAAAGATACAATGGTTATGCTGGAGGGATGTTTTAACTGTGCTCTGTGTAATTTCGCTGATTATAGAATGTGCGGTTTGTATAATGAAGAAGAGTATTTTGCCCACTTCTGTCATACTAGTGTGGGGGATCTGTTTAATGATTTTATCTTTACAGCAGATCTTGGCTATGTTAATGAATTATTGCCCACCCCATTTTGTATGCCACATACCTTTAATGGTAGGGGGTTTGCAACTACTATTGATTTTATATTAGCCTCATGCACACACACACACATATATGGTCCTTTCTTTTAAGGTAGGGGATACTAGTTTAAGCAATCATTTTCCTCTCTGGCTACAACTTAGGCTACCTATTGATGAATCGAAGATATCCAATACGACCAGTCAAATGTTGGGGAAAATTAAATTAAATAAAACAAATGGCTATTCTTTAAAATGGGCAAATATAGACCCTGAAGAGTTGACTAAGAAAGTGAAATTGAACTGTAAATCCGCAATTGAGACCTTTTTGAGTGACACTATGCTTGATACTGATATTGTGCTTTCCTTTAATGACATCCCTAAAGAGGTTAAGATAACCTCCACGTGGTTTGACAAGAAATGCACTAGGGCCTATTCCACCTTGAAAATAGAATTGCACAGGCAGCCTAGATCCCCAACAAAAATTAGACAGTCTAGAGCAGAATATAGAGGGGTGATAAAAGAGAGGAAATGAATATTACGAAATGAGGCTTGGGAGGACCTTCACTGCGCAGACCAGCTTAAAAACTGCACTGCGTTTTGGAAGGTCTTGAGGACTCCCTTCTTATCCCCCCAAAATTGGCCCATCCGTTGAAATGGCTATTTCAGAAGAAACATGGATAAGTCACTTTTCCAAAGAGTATAGTGATCAAGGAAATCAGGGGGGAAAAGGGATTGATACTACCTTAAATAGCCACAATCAACTTGATATACAGATCATATTGGAGGAGGTGAATAGGGCCCTGGCACTTAGTTTAGGTTGCAAAGCTCCTGGACTTGTTGGGGTCCCAGTGGACATGTTTTACGTTGGAGGCCAATTTTACCTCAAGTAATTAATGCCAGTATTAAGACAACATTCCCCAAGACCGTGGTGCTATCCACGATCATCCCCATCTTTAAAAAAGGGGATCGTCAAGATCCGGGGTGTTATAGGCCGAATTCACTCCTGGATTCCACATCAAAGTCGTAGGGCGGGTCATCTTGGAGCGTCTTCAAGACTGGGCAGAAGACACCCAGATCTTGTCAGACTTTCACTATGGGTTTCGTGCCGGGCTCGGCACAATTGAACATAGTCTGAACTTGTCCATTTTGATAGGCAAGTACACTAGAGCAAAAAAGGAGAGTCTTTTCCTGGCTTTTGTTGACCTCACCGCGGCTTTTGATTCAGTCAGACACATCAGGCTGTGGGAGGTCCTTGAGAAAGTAGGGGCTGGACTCCAAATAATAGTTTATTTTAAACGGCTGTATAATGGAGTTACCGCAAGTGTGCGGTATGGTTTGAGCGGTGAATGTACTCAGCAGTTCCCTATTAGGAGAGGGGTCAGCCAAGGCTGTGCGCTGGTCCCTTTTCTTTTTAACCTTTACATTAACAGACTAGGTGAAGCTCTACTCCTGAAATGGAAAGATTATCCCCAAGCTGGAGGACGATCATACCTGCACTTCTTTATGCGGATGATGCTGTGTTAATGGCAAGCACTCAAAATGGTCTCCAGAGAGCTTTGGATGGGTTCGGGAACTTTATGAAGGACTTCGATTTAAATACTAACATCTCAAAGAGGTTTGTCATGAGATGTAGACATAGGACTCAGCGGACGAGGGAAATGTATGTAAGTGATCAAAAGCTAGAAACTACCAGAAATGTTTCCTACCTGGGAGTACTATTTAATCAGCATGATCTATGGGCGCAACTATTTCCTCAAAAAAAAAAAGCAGTCACTAGATCAATAACAGCCCTGACAAACTTTGCAAGAAAGCGAGGTAGGAAACCTCCAGCAGAACTCCTGCAAATATATAAGGTTAAATGTGTTACAATGGCAACTTATGGAATAACGGTATGGGGGTTTGCAAACGCTATCCCACTACAAACGGTTGAAAACACTTTTCTTAGGTACATTCTTTCTGTTCCCCCAGCATCTCCTTATGTTTGCCATGAGGAGCTGGGCCTCCATTATATTTCTGATCTTATAAAATTGGGGTCAATACTCTTGTGGCACAGAGTTTGGTGTAAAGATCCGACCAAGTTAAATCGAGAGATCCTCAAAGATACTTTGAGATTGGAGGGGGCTCTAACGATCACTCGGATTCGTTTTATTTACCATTTCATAAACGACCTGGGTCATCCTGAATATTTCTCAAACCCGACCTCTATGCTGGAGATCCCTAGAAAGATTTTAAATAAGAGGAGCCTTACGAACAACTTTGGGGATGGAGCCTTTCGTATCCTTTGTGCCCGGGACGTTCAATAGATTTCTTTTAACTAGGTTTAGATTAGGAATCATACACAGATTAGAGTCTTAAGCGAAAATGAACGATTCGTCCCACGACCTGCTACCCACGACCTGCGACAATATCTCAGAACAATCTACTATACCCTTAGTCCTGTTTTGTAAATATTACATAGAGCCAAGGAAAGTTTGGATTATTTCCTTTTTTTAAATTTCTTTTTTAAATCGGGGGCTCAGGCAGTGTCGCCCCGCAAGGGTTTTACTCCAGCTACTGGAAAATGAGCATGTAGCGTGGAGAATAGCTAGGTTTTTAAAGAAGGTGCTTCAATACAGGAAATGGTGTATAATTACTGAGTTGTAGTTGTAGTATATTGTATAATATCAATTCAGTTTTCTTTTATCGTTGCTGTGAATGTATTATGAATGAAAATGTATTTTTATATTTATGTGCTTTAATGCCTGTTTTAAAAAAACAGCTGAATACAGCTTTCCTTGACTTGACATCAGCACCACTCACTGACGGGCACAACGCTAGGGCTGCGATGCTCACTGATATTGCCATTTGGCTCAATGCTTATTCATTGCTCCTCTGTGGTGCATTTCAGACCTCACACACTGCCTCTCATACGTTTCTCACTACCCACCCAACTCAGTGATTGCTGCTATAATGTCTATCTTTTGTTTCTGACGGTATACGAGTCATCCCCCTCAGCCTGGGATGACTCTTGGTGGCCACCAGCCCTGGGAACCGCACCCACACCAACGGATCACGCACGCAACCTGGGTTTCATCCTGGACTCCTCCCTCTCGATGACCAGACAAGCCAATGCCGTATCATCATCCTGCTTCAACATCCTACGCATGCTCAAAAAAGTCTTCCGCTGGATCCCTACTGAAACAAGAAAGACGGTCACCCACGCACTGGTCACCAGCTGACTGGACTACGGAAACACCCTCTACGCCGGAACAACAGCCAAATTACAGAAAAAACTCCAACGCATCCAAAACGCATCAGCCAGACTCACACTGGACATCCCTCGTCAAGCTCACATTTCCAGCCACGTGAAAGAGCTCCACTGGCTACCCGTCAACAAGAGAATAACGTTCAGCCTCCTCACCCACGCACACAAAGCCCTCTATGACCTAGGGCCCGAATGCCTCAACACGAGACTGTCTTTCTACACCCCCACCCGTCAACTTCCATCTTCAAATCAAGCCCTCGCCATAACTCCTCGCATCCACAGATCCACCATGGGGGGGAAGATCCTTCTCCTACTTAGCGGCCAAGACCTGGAATTCTCTCCCCACCCACTTCCGCCTTACTCAGAACCACCTCTCTTTCAGAAAGCAACTAAAAACTTGGATATTCGATAAGTAAATGCACCCGCCTCCCCAAGCGCCTTGAGACCCTCTGGGTGAGTAGTGCGCTATATAAATTTCTGAACTTGAACTTGATATATGATATGATATGTACAGTATGCTTTTGATTCTGCCCTGAATGCATTCATAATGACTCCATTGTTGATAAACAATAAAAATAAAAAAATATAAAAAGCTTAAGCGTGAGAATTTACTAAAATGCCATAAGATTAAACAGACAATCGTCAACTAGAGAATATATTTATTTCTGACAGGCGATATAAAGACTTAGTCTAGTATATGACCTGACTGACTGACTGAGGGTATTTGTAGAGCACACTACTGCGGAGGCGTCTTGGCGCTGAGTGAAGTGGTTGAGCATAACGCTGACTAGTTTAACGCGGAGAGAAGAGCCATGTTTTAATTTCCTTTCTGAAAACCAGTCGATTTGGTATCATTCTCAGATGTACGGGGATTGAGTTCCGAAGCTTAGATGCCAGGAAGGAAAAGCGTTTTCCTCCACATCCTGCTCTTTTTATCTTGGGGAGTTTGACCAAGCCAAGAGTGGCTGACCTTAAGGAACGCGTTGGCATGTAGCGGGAAAACATGGATTGTAAATCCTCCGCCCCACCACCAAACAAGGCTTTCTGTAACAGACACAGTGTCTTAAAGTCAACACGTAATCGGACTGGAAGCCAGTGAAGTTGTTTAATAACGTTTGATGTGCGGTGGTGTTTAGGTAGTTTGAGAAGCACTCTGGCAGTCACGTTCTGAATTGATTGAAGTTTAGCGAATTATGCAGCACCAGCTCCTAGATAGAGAGCATTACCGTAATCAATTCTAGAGAGAATAGTAGCAATTATGACTGTTTTCCTCAGTGAAAAGGCAATGAACGGGAGGAGCTTTCTTAGGCCTTTTAACATAAAAAAACAGGTGGATGACACTTGGTTAATATGAGCGGCCGAGGTCAGATCTTTATCAAACATAAAGCCAAGGTTTCTAGCTTTGTTCACTGGCACGGGGAAAGCACCGGCTGTAGTTGGCCACCAAAGCTGATTCCAGATCGAAACTTTCTGACCAAACTATTAGACTTCAGTTTTGTCAGTGTTTAGCTTTAAAAAGTTAGAATTCATCCAGGTCATCAGGGCAGAGATGCACTTGGAGAATTCAGCTGCCATGACATCCACCGGATGGGTTACAGAGACTATAAGCTGAGTGCCATCAGCATATGACACCAGCGAAAAGCTGTGGCTTTTTATTAATTTTGCCAAAGGGGCAACATAAATATGGAATTGTTGTGGGGTATAGGGCGGAGCCCTGAGGAACGCCACCAGGGAGCAGAAATTCCTCAGATAGATATCCATTCCGGAAAAGGAGAAGTTTCTTACCTGTAACTCCAGTTCTGTAGTAGGGGTATCTCTGGTATAGTCATAATTTAGTGAATAGTCCCGCTCATGTGCGGGAACCCAGGAGCAATCAAAAATAATCTCTTAAATTGTCTTCTGTGCAGTCCTGCATAGACACTTAAGAGAGAATTAAAGACAAATAATGCAGCCTATACCTGCAAGGCTACACTGTCCAGTACTTCAACTAGAAATGCAAAGGATATTCCACCAATATCATATTCAGCACAGTCTGCCAAGTTTCACCGTAGAGAAACTTCCCCCCTTCACAAAATCCTTGGAATGAAAGAGAGGAAGGGATGGATAGGTAAGCCCCCCATAGGCTGCCATTATGTGGCTCAAAAAGGGATACCATGCCTTTAAGGAAACTTTCCAGAACTCTCGGTATCCCAGAATGCACAGCAACTCCCTCCACTTTCAGTTTTTTTTAGGTGTATAAAGCTAGACCTGTAGCATTCAGTATTTTATCCTTTTCTCCACCGGGGAGGAGGGCGGGCGCTTATGACTATAACAGAGATACCCCTACTACAGAACTGGAGTTATAGGTAAGAAACTACTCCTTCTGTAGTAGGGGATCTCTGTGTATAGTCATAATCTAGTGAATAAAATGGCAAACCCATCCCCACAACCAAATCGGCGGTGGAGGAAAAGGACAACACCACTACTGTGCAAACAGATTTCGTAACGAAGCATGCCCAACCTGAGCATCTGCTCTGGCATCATAGTCCAGACAGTAGTGCTTTGCAAAGGTATGGACCGACTTCCACGTGGCAGCCCTGCAGATGTCTGCAATGGGAACATTACGTAGCAACGCTGTTGTAGCCGCTTTGCCCCTGGTGGAAGAGCCTTAGGCTTACCCCCTAAGGTCTTATTTGCCTTTTGATAACATAACTGGATACAGGACACAATCCACCTAGAGATGGACTGTTTAGAGGAAGCAAGACCAGTCCTGACCAACCCATAGTTGATAAACAATTGGTCTGACTTACGAATATCCTTGGTTTTATCCAGATAGAATTTCAACACCCTTCTGACATCCGGGGAATGAAGAGACCTGGAGTGGAAGGATTCTGAAAAAACGTAGGTAAAGTTATAGTCTGGTTAACATGAAAATCAGAAATCACCTTAGGAAGGAACTTAGGGTGAGTACGCATCACAACCGTAGCAGCATGAAATACAGTATAAGGTTCCTGGCAACACAATGCCTGAATTTCACTCACCCTGCGAGCCGATGTAATGGCCACGAGGAATGCCGCCTTCCAGGACAGGTGCTGCAGCGAAGCCTTATGAATAGGTTCAAAAAGCTCCTTCATCAACCTGGACAGCACCACATTCAGTTCCCACGAAGGCGAAGGAAGCCGAACAGGAGGAAACACTTTCTTCAAGCCTACCAAAAAATCCTTTATCACAGGAATCTGGAAGAAGGATGTCTGTGAAGGGCATCTCCTGTAGGCAGTCAGCGCAGCGAGATGAACCTTAATAGAATGGAAGTTAAGGCCAGACTGCGCAAAATGCAAGAGGTATGGAAGGATGACATCTTCCTTGCATGTCGTCGGATCATAGTTCTTGAACGTGCACCAGATGCAGAACCTCTTCCACTTGTAAGCATAGGAATTCCTAGTGGAAGGACGCTTAGCCTCCTTCAGTATGTCCATACAGTCTCCAGGAAGATTCAAATTGCATTATTGCACTATCTCAGGAGCCATGCCGCCAAACTCAAAGACGAGAGGTTGGGGTGCACCATCTGCCCCCCGAACTTCGTGAGAAGGTCCAGCTGGCACGGCAGCCATAAGTGAGGAAGGAGAGACCGGTGAAGCAGGTCCGTGAACCACCACTGTCTGGGCCATTCCGGAGCAATGAGGATCATCCGCGCCCTGGACTGGGACAGCTTGATGAGCACCGCCGGAATCAGGGGAATGGGCGGAAAAGCGTACAGAAAGCTGTTCGAACAGTTGATCCATAACGCATTCCCCAGAGTCCCCTGCTGGTAATACCTGGATGCGAAGTCTCAGCATTTGCTGTTGTCGGCGGTGGCAAACAGATCTACGTCTGGAGTGCCCCACCTGGCGAAAACGTCTCCGAGCACTTTGTCGTTTATGACCCACTCATGGTTTTCCTGGATCAGCCTGCTGAGTGCGTTCACCTGAGCATTCTGCACACCTGGCATATGGGTAGCCGTTATCGGCAGTCCTCTGGTTAGCAGCCAGTGCCAGATCGCCTGCGCATCCTGTGACAGTGTGCGCGATCTCGAGCCCCCCTGCTTGTTGAGGTAATACATTGTGGTTGTATTGTCCGTTTGTACAAGCAGAGAGTTGGTCTGGAAGGACGGATAAAAGGCCTTCGGTGCCAAGTGAACAGCTCTGAGTTCCAGGAAATCGATGTGGTACGTGGACTCCGTCGGGGACCACGTTCCTTGGATCTGTAACTGTCCGGAATGCTCTCCCCAGCCGTGGAGAGAGGCATCCGTCACAATGGTTTGAGTGGGAATGTCCTTGTGGAACGGAACCCCATTGAGGAGGTTTTCCGCTGAACACCACCATCTCAGGGACTGCTGAGCGTGCAGAGAAAGTCGTATCCTGTCGTCCCAGTTCCCTCGCCTCTGGTCCCTTTGATCCTCCAGACATTCCTGCAGCGGCCGCATGTGTAGGCGTGCATGTGGAGTGAGGAAGATACAAGAGGCCATCGACCCCAGTAGAGAAGACACCGTCCTCACTGTCGTAAATTGAACAGCCATGAGAGCCTGAGCCTTCCCAAGGATCGATAAGCGTCTTTCCCCCAAAGGAGACACGCTTGCTGACAGCGTATTGATGGAGGCTCCCAAGTACTGTAGGCACTGGACCGGAGTCGGGATAGACTTGGACATTTTATGTGCAACCCCAGCTGGTTCAACAGAACGGTCGTCCTGTTGAAGTGCAATTGCGCTTCCTGGAAGGTGGAGGCTTTGATCAACCAGTCGTCTAGATACGGGTAAACTAACACCTTGTTCTTTCTCAGGTGTGCCGCCACCACTGCCATGCACTTTGAAAAAGTCCTGAGCGCAGACTTCAGTCCAAACGGTAGTACGGTGTATTGATAGTGATTGGCGCCGACTTGGAAGGTCAGGAACTTCCGGTGTTTCCGTGTAATGGGCACATGGAAGTACGCGTCCTGCAGATCTATCGCGCAAAGCAAGTCTCCCCTTTGCGGCCGAGGGTAAATCTGGTGCATAGACAGCATGCAAAACTTCTCCCTGCGGATCCATTTGTTTGCTTGTCGCAATTCCAGAATGGTTCTAGTCTTTCTTGCGAACCAGAAAGAAGCGTGAGTAAAGACCCTTTCCCCTTTGAGACAGAGGGACGTCTTCTATCGCCCTTTTTCTTAACAGGGTATCGGCTTAAGCATGGAGCTCGCGCAGTTGGAACTGCGAGCAAACCAGCGGAATCGCTGGAGGCGGGCTTAGAAAACGAAGACTGAATCCATTGCAAACAATATTCAGCACCCACTTGTCCTGAGTAATTTTTCTCAACTCTGCCAAGTAAAGTTGTATGTTTACCCCCACCGGAGCGGGTAACGGACGAGGGGGAAGTAGCACCTCAGGGCTTAGACCCGGCCGGGCCCTTGTTCGCGGAGGACTGCTGACCACCTCTGCCCCTCTGGCGCTTTTGGAATGGCCACCACTGGTACTGCTGTTGTTGCTGCTGCTGTCCAGCCTGCCGACCTTGACCTCTGCCCTGCGCACCGTAACGCCTTTGGAACGGGCAGAAGGTCTTCCTCTGTTCTTTCGGCTTCTCCAACTAGACAGCCGTCAGGGTTTCAGCCTCTGCCTTCATGCGAGCCATCTCCTCATCTGCATGTTTGCCGAATAGGGTCGCTCCTGAAAACGGTAGGTTGACTACCCTCTGCTGTGCTTCGGGCTTCAGTGACGTTAGACGCAGCCAGGCGTGTCGTCGCAGGTTGATCCCATGGCAGTACCTGTGGGCTGCCAAGAGGGAGGAATCCACAGCCGAGCTTATCACCTGTTGGAGACCATCATTTCCTGAAAATCCTCGCTTCTGTCCTTGGGAAGGTGCTCCAGGTACTGCTGCAGGGACTCCCGTAAGGCCCGGTCGTAACGGCCCAACAGTGCCGAGGCACTCGCGGCCTTCATAATGGTGGAGGCCGTACCGCAGACTTTCCTGCCGACCGAGTCCATCAAGCGGCTCTCCTTGTCAGGAGGCACCGTCGACGACGGGCGGTGGAGTGCTGTTTTCTCGCCGCCATCACTATCACCAAGTCCGGTACAGGGTCCGAGCGAAGGAACGCCGGGTCCGAGTCCGGGGCCCTGTATTTCTTTTGGAGCCTGGAAGGTGCCGATCTTGTAGAGGCAGGGGTGAGGAAGAGCTCCATGGCAGGTTCCTCCAGCCCTGGCATGAAGGGCAACAAGGGGGGAGACAGCTGTTTCTTATGCAGGGTCTCGAAGATGACTGAAGTCGATGGTGTGGGCACCGTGAGTGTAATGCCCAGTTTCGCCGCCCCATGTAACACCACCTCTTGAAAGGAGACAATGTCGTCTACTGGAGACACCCTCGTCCGAGGGGAGTCCGACAATGTAGGGGAATAGTCCCGGGCACTGGACGGCTCCGTGTGGCGGGACCTAGACCTGTCCCTCCTGTGGCACCGTCTGGACCGTGTGGAAGAACAACTCCGCCTGGAGCGAGATCTCAACCTCCTTGGCCTTGGTTTGTCCACTGGCCGTAAAGGAGGGAGCCTAGGACGTGGCGGTCCCGTAGGTGGTGTCAGGAGATGAGGCAAAGAGAGAGACCTCGGCGGAGGTGGCGGTGGAGGAGGAGGAGGAGGAGGAGGTTTATGAGGTCGGGGAGGAGCGGTGGAGGCTTAGGATTACGCGGAGGAGGGTCCTTGGGCAGCGGGGGAGGCGTAGGCGTCCTGGGCCCTGATGGCGAAAAGGCCTGGGAGTACTCCGAGCCCGGAGACTCTACCACTCTCCTTTTCAGCGCCGGCCTTGATGGGGGTGACGTAGAGGCCGACCTCGTGGACGAACGAGAGCACCTCCGCGACCGTGGGCTCGTGGAAGCCGAGGAAAGGCTCACTACAGAGCCCTGGGACTCCATCCTGGTCTGAGAACGCCCCCTGGACGTCGATCTTCTTCTCCACGCTGACCTCTTTTTCGACATTGAGCGTGTCGGCGATCGCCTTCTCGGCATCGATGATCTTCTCGGCATCGATGATCTTCTCGACGTCGATGATCTTCCTCTTCTCGATGTCGAAGATCTTCGTCTCGACGTCGATTATCTTCGTTTCGACGACAAACGTTGAGTAGACACCAAATGGCGGTGTCGCCTCGACGGCGAGCGCCGATGCCTTCCAGACCCCTTCACGACGTCGATGGTGTCTCGACGACGAAACGGTCCTCAACGTCGACCTTGTCCGAGGTCTCGACGTCACTCCCCTCGACATCGAACGGCGACGTCGCTTCGACCCAGAGCCCTGGGGAGACGGGGAGCAGACGGTGGTCATCCCTCTCGACGCCGACGTCGAGGCTGTCTATGTCGACGGAGCCCTGGGACGTTTTCTGGCCTTCTCTTGCCTGGGGAGCCCCCCCAGAGGCAGAAGTACGGGCAGAGGAAGAGGCCTCTCCATGCCCAGACCCACCTTGATCTGGCTGTCTTCTTTGCTCCAGTCCTTGGAGCCGAGTCTTCTCCCTGTCCTTCAGGGTCCTGTTGGAGAACTGCTGGCAGATCTCACAATCCACAGGGACATGAGAAGAAGGAAGACAGGATACACACCCTGTGTGGATCAGATTTGGCCTTCTTCCCGGCACACTCAGGACATTTGTCAAATAAGGAAGGCATATCTGACAAAAGAGTGGTCAAACTCACCAGAAAACTCCAGCAAAGGGAAGAAGGAACAAAAACACGTCGAGTGAAACACTCTAAACACTTGAAAAGTGGAAAAAACTAGACAAAACACCCAAAAAAGGGAGAGCTCAATGCTCCAGGGTCCTGCTAGCAGGAGCCGGAAAAAAGAACTGAAAGTGGAGGGAGTTGCTATGCATTCTGGGATACCGAGAGTTCTGGAATGTTTCTTTAAAGGCACGGTATCCCTTTTTGAGCCACATAATGGCAGCCTATGGGGGGCTTGTCTGTCCATCCCTTCCTCTCGATCATTCCAAGGATTTTGTGAAGGGGGGAGGTTTCTCTATGGTGAAACTTGGCAGACTGTGCTGAATATGATATTGGTGGAATATCCTTCGTATTTCTAGTTGGAGCACTGGACAGTGTAGCCTTGCAGGTATAGGCTGCATTATATGTCTTTAATTCTCTCTTAAGTGTCTATGCAGGACTGCACGGAAGACAATTTAAAAGATTATTTTTGATTGCTCCGGGGTCCCCGCACATGAGCGGGACTATTCAGTAGATTATGACTACACACAGAGATCCCCTACTACAAAATGACTTGTTTCCTAGACGAGAGGAAGGAGGTAAGGAGGGCACTAATACCTACATCCTGTAACCTTTGTATTAATTCTGCATGGTTCACGGTATCAAAAGCTGCTGTTAATTCAAGCAGGACTAGTATAGCCCTTCCTTCCTCATCCATAACCATACGTATTTCCTCTGCTGCCATAATCAATGCTGTCTCCGTAGAGTGTTTTGCATGGAAGCCATGTGTTTTGCATGGAAGCCATGTTGTGTGTTATAAAGAATGTCATTGATCTCTAGATAAGATGTTAATTCAGAGTTCATGGCCTTCTCCAGGACGTTGGCAGGCAGAGGTAAACAAGAGATAGGACGATAGTTTTTCTCGTCTTGTGGGTCCAGATGAGGTTTTTTTTAAAAAGGGGACGGATACAGGCTTTTTTCCACAATGTTGGATAAACTCCTGAAGTCAGAACTTGATTAATACAGGAGATAATGAGGAGCTTATCTCCTCTGGGGCCAGATGTAATGGATGCGGCGGGCAAGGGTCCATGGGAGACCAGATTTAATTTTTAGCAGCAAATTCGCCACTTTCTCCTCTGAGATTACATTTTAACCAGGCAGCAGTAGTAATTATTTTTGAAAGCATGTACATATTGCCACCATGTTAACAGATTTATAGCTGGAGATGGTTTATGGTTAAAAACAGTGTATAGTTCAACTGCATTGATAAAACAAACCATTAAAATATACTCACAATAACGCATATAGATGCATGCTAACCATAATAAACAGGTACAACTATTTACTGTTACATTAATTACTTTGGAAATGCTGAACTACAACTTTTAATATGAAGTCATGTGAACATCACATTATCACTACATTTATAGGGCGTTATTTGGTAATGCCTATCTGCGTGGTAGATGGCACCATCTTGCGGCCTCATGCACAAACTGCTATATTCTCAAAACTGAGTAGCAAATGCTTAAAATTTGCTTAACACTGAAAGCAAAATACATCAGGTATACAGACACGATGATACTATAAAGTTACCCGAGAGTTTGTGTGCCCCC
Source organism: Lissotriton vulgaris (assembly GCF_964263255.1). Classification (NCBI taxonomy): domain Eukaryota; kingdom Metazoa; phylum Chordata; class Amphibia; order Caudata; family Salamandridae; genus Lissotriton; species Lissotriton vulgaris. Next base: position 465,055,608 of record NC_141685.1, on the reverse strand, counting down.
TCCTCCCATCCCCTCCCTCAAATTGCACTGTACGCCATCTATGCACACAGTCATGAGCAACGAGTATGCGCATTAAAAGGCAGGCGCAATCGGGAACATGTCACATCTTTGCTTGGAACCGTGAGCCAGAAGAGGTTTAATCCACAGGCTAGAGCTTCAAAGTAAAGGCACAAAAGGTCACTTGCAACAGACAACAAAGTTGTCATAGGACCCCTTGAAACCTCTAAGTATTACATAAGCTACAGCCGTTAGTCGTAATAAGAGCTATATAAATGTTTTCACAATAATGTCTGTTGTCCATTTTAGAATAGCTGTGTAGCCCCCTTGGGAGCCTCGTGACATCAAGACAACTTTAAACACTTTACCACTGGAGGCCTCAACATTTGGAAGAGGTGCATCCCTGGGATGGAGTTGAACATTTGGCCTCTGCGTGCCTGTCTAGAGCACACTTCCTGCGGCTGGGCTGTTGCAAATATCAATGACCAACTAGGGGACGGTGACTTCTCAACCCTTGGGAAACCAAAGAATCATCACAAACTCCAGCATTTTGAGAATGGCCTCAAACTTTCATTTTGCTCCAGTGTCTCAACTAAACACCCATGAGTCGTCTTGAAATCATCAGTGCACTGATAAGTCTACACCCTGGGTACGATTTTCACTTCTGACCGTATTAGGAGAGGCTCCAAGTCTGTACTGCCAAACAGGAACATCTTTTCACGAGCTTAATTTTCAAAAAGCCATCCTTGAAGATGTGCGTCTTTGTAAGAGGCAGTGACAAGTGAACGTGCTTGCGAGAAACAGGAGCAGGGGAAGTGAATGATCTGAGCAAGAGATGTCTCAGTCCAAGGGAGGTTCGGGGTGCGAGAAGGGCAAGTAAGGGAGAGGAGGACCTGTAGAAGGGGTGCACGTGTGCATTTAGTTGTGAGGTGAGTGCGTCGGGTGAAATGGGGAAGGCAAGAGGAGTGTGTGGGTCAGAAAAAGGGCTGTGAGGAGAAGGTGAAACTACAAAATAAGTGAAAGAATGAGGGTAGAAAGGAGTGCATGAGATACAAGTGAGGCGACTGCCAGGAAGAGGAGGATATGTTGTGAGAATAAGGGAAGTGATAATGATAGAGGCAGCAGTGTTTTCAGAGGATGAATAGAAAGTGGTGTGCGAATGAAAAGTTTTAAAGTAAAGTGGACAGTATATGAGAGAGGGAAAGAAGGTGGAGTGTCAAGAGCGCAGCGAGAACAGAGGGCAGTGTAAGACACGAGAGCCAAGGCAATTTTTGGGGAAGAGTCTAGGTTGCCATCAGAATGGGGTGACAGGTTTCCGTTATAACTAGCATATGTTGCACCTTTGTTAGAGTAGGTGGTACGAAAAAAGGTAACTAAGTAGGGATTGCAAAATAGCTGTGCAGGCCCCACGTGGTGCAGACAGAGATGGACATAGAGGAGACAAGTAAGAAAGTAAGTGAAGTATGTGAAGTATGTGAAAGATGTGAAAGATCCGGGGTCTGAGAGAGGGGAAAATGAGAAAAGTGTGACAGAGATACGTCTATAGAATAAATTGGGATAGGTATTGAGAGTAAGAAAACAAGACAAATGAAGGTGAAACGAGAAAATGAGAAGAGATATAAATATAAGCAAATGAGGTGCACGTGAGAGATGAAAGTAGAGAATTAATAGAGGTAGAAGCTGGATAAAGAGAGCAAGAGAGAAATAAATATATAACAGAAAAGGGGGGAATTTATACATAAAAGGAATAATAGTGGGAGAACAGTAGAGCATCAGAGAGGAGTGTTTTTGCCATACTAGGCACCTGTAGATCCCTCCATCATGTTTGACACCACGAGTAGGTAAAGTTTCTGTACTGATCTAGCAAGGATCCAGATTTTGACAAATGCCCATGTGAATGGCAGCAGTTGGACCTAAAAAAAGTGAAGCAGGAAGACTAAGTTATGACACCATGAGCCTGTCATTGCACATCGCACTCTCCGGGGACTCAATCCCCCACCGGTCATAGCAGCAGATGCACCGCCAACGTTTACAACACGCGCCAGGAGGTGCACAAAGGCAGCGCGGGCCAGCCCTTCCTAGACCGGAGGAGGCCAGGCTGAGCCAGGTCTCTTGGCCCTGCGTTTAGGTCACAACTATCAAGGTACTGTTATCTTCAATACTTTTTAATCTGTAGCCATTTATTTAGTGTGCTTCCTTTGTGGTTTTTTCAAGATGAAGTACTGCATTGTTGGCCATAGGCCTGTTTTTTCCCTCCTCCTTTGCCGAGAGCAGTTGACTTTAAGGTCACCAATCATGGTCAAAAGAAGAACGGCAGTTGGAGGAGCGGGGGGCAGCAACACAGTGACCATAGACTCGTTTTTAACTATGGCGGCTAAAGTAATCTCAAAAGAGATAGCCTTGACTGAAAGAAGACTCTCCCTGGACATAAGTAAATCTACCTCAGCCCAACTTTGAGCAGCTAGCCCTGGAGAGGAAGAGGTTAATCCCGGACTCATTATCACATGCGGCCACTTTAGCCACAGTAGACCCTAATGCTGAGACGGCCATGACATCCCCACCAAGAGGAAGAAAACAGCCTGTAAAAGAGCCTCCCGTAATCCCCCATCTAAAAGAACCTTAACAGCCAATCCTGATTTAGTACACTTCACTGACTTACTCTTATCAAGACTGGAGTCTATACTCAAAACATTTTTAGTACTGATAAAGAAAAAACTGGAGGCTTTGGATGCAAGACTGGACGCTGCTCTCCCGATAATACCCTGCCAATCCAATGTAAGGGCGTCCGTGGGAAGCAGGCACACTGGCCCTGCTGGGCCCACTAAGCTGCAAGCATCTGATAGAGGAGCACAAGACACAGACATTGTGGGCATGTTAGCAAAGGGGCCAGGACTTTAAGTGCAAATTGTAATCCATCTCATGCGATGCAGGCAGGGGAGACTGCTCAGGTTGACCCACCTCGAGGGGCATTATCAAGGGGGCATGTACCCAATATGTCTGTTTTAAATAATTCTATATAACCCGCCGCTAATAATCATGAGACCATAGATTTGCCGCCGGAAGCAGAACCTTTGGCTATAGTCTTGGTGGGTGACCCTCCAATCACACAGGGGAGCAAAGAATCTACACTGGACCTGGTACACAAGGTTACACAATGGTGTAATATCATCGGATATCCCCGGACATCATTATGGCCTGAAGAGTGGGCTGGGTGGGCCGCAGGGTGGGGAAAAATATCGAGGGGGAATGTGTGATAGTTAACATGATATCCTACTCAAATTTTTGCCCTAATGCCAACAAACTTAAAAAAATCATTGGACAGAATTGGCATTTAGTTAAGAACTTGCACGAGAGTCTGCAGGAGTCTCCCCTGTTTGCATTCAAAAAAGAAAATTGTATTTCCAATTACGTGGTTAGAGTAGCCCCCCCGAAGGAATCACAACCTACTTTAAGACAACTCATGGGTTTGACTCCCATTACAGGCCACCACAAATGTGGTACATGCCTTTGCTGTGATCTAACTGTGGAAGGTACACTCTTTCAGCATAATGGAATTTCGTGGAAACACGAAACATTCAGTAATTGTAAGTCTAAATACGTGGTCTACGGAATAAAATGTCCATGTGGACTTCTGTATATTGGAAAAATCAATCAGGAAATCTGGCAAAGGAATCCGCAACATAAGTCCAGAATAAAAAAGAAAGTAGAAACTGCACCGCTTGTTAATCATTGGAGTAGATCTCAACACCATATCAATGATCTGAGATGGACAGTCATCTCTAAAGTGGAAAAAAATCCTCGTGGATGTGACTGGGATTTGAAACTATCCAGAAGGGAATCCCTTCTTATTGTCAAATTCGACATGGCTGTGTCGGGTTTAAATGAGTTATCCGAAATTTATAAACTATAGACCTGTTTTGCTTGGTAGCCTCCACTTAAGTCTATCTGTTGCCGGCCTATGCTATGGCCTTGGCACCCTTCCGAATTCCTCATTAAGATACCTCATGTCCCACAATGCACCTATGCTGTGACCCAGGGTAACCCACCCTTTGCGTGAATTTTCTGTTAGCCTTCACTCTTTGATCCCCTGATCCTTCCTCTAAGTATGTTATTCCTTTACTATGACAAGGCTCCTAAATTTCGGGTTTCCGTTTTGGAAACGGTAACCGTCCTTGCGTCACTGGGACTATATTACCCAGCCACCCGACTGCCGCGCATGCACAATTTCTTGTGCAGCGATACAGACGATTGACTCGTTTGCGGAGTGAGACCGGGCTTCTCTTCGGTAAGAACCTTGCCCTCTACTTCCCACCGTTGTGTTTATGAGTTAAATTTATATGTGCCTCTGGACCTTCAGTCAATCTATTTTCAATTTTGGCCACCGCAATTTTGTCTCGCCAGAAGCACGGCGTCTTAAAAAACTCCCCGACGCTTCGCGGGCTCATCCTGTTGTGAAGACACTTTCCCCGGCTATCCGAGCTAAACACCGCCCGGTAAGCCCATGATGAGTGCTTCAGTGACTGTGTTAGTAGTATGCTGTGTCAACCTTAAACATAGGAGCCCAATTTTAATTATTTTTTCAAATGTTGTTTACCAGGGTATTTCTTCCCTCCTGACATCGAACTGAAGATCTGATAACAGCAAGCTAGGGTCACACAACTCCCACTGAGGTAACTTATTTGGCCCTGCGCTGCCCAAGACTCTTATTACTTACAATTCTTGTTTTTGATCTAGAAATGTTACTAAATCACTCCCATTGGGATTTGTTTATTTTCTTCCTTTCTCCTCTCCCTTTCATGATTGTAGGAGCCACCACTCTCTGAAATAATACCCTTTGCTTCCATCTGACGGGTAAGCTGGAGACTTGGTTTTGGTGTAGTAGTGCTTAAAAGGTTTATTGGCTTTCTAAAATATTGTCAAATACAATCTGAGATTTGGCGCCTGTTTTTTCTTTGTCTCCTCTGCAGAGCGTTCTATGGTCCTGAAGAGAATCCTGATAATAAAAATTCATAACGCGTAGGCCGTGTTGGGTCTACTTGTGACGTCCGGGTGCCCAGTTGTTTGGCACTGGGTTTTGTCTCTATACACTCATTTTGTGTTAAAATTCTTTGATAATCTAATAACAAAAGTGAATTGTTAGCAGTGCATTGTTTGCAATTTCTAGGGATTGCTTCAAAACCTTATAGTAGACCCGGTACTTCACCAACTGGCTTACTGAATTTCCAGTTTGTGTGTGGTACATTGTATGGTTGTTTGAATGAAAGTGGATTGAATGTGATATGACTGATGAGTGATGGTATGGTTGAAGTTTTTTATTACAGCTTTTGTGTCCTAATTTTCATAGTTGGATAAGAATATAACCCGAAATGGCGCACTAAGTTATAAATTGTGTTCATTTTGAATAATTTTGAATAAACAGCTATTGAATAGCCTTCTCCAGGTATTGAACTGTTGTCTGTATTCTGGAAAAAAGAATTTGTTAAATGAATGTATCAGTATTGGCATCTCTCTTCTGTTGTTTTGCTACTGAAATTATGGCATTGACAGATTGTGAGCTTAGGGGCAGCTCTAAAACTATGATCAGGATAGCCCCCCTTCAGTATTTTTATTCCCCGCTAATCTTCTCCCTCAAAAAAACCCTGGCTTCAGGCATCTAGTGCAATCAAGCCAGCACAGACTGAGAATTCTGAGGTGGTTATATCTCTATAACAGGTTTAAACCCTTGCAAAGCTTACGGAGGCTTGATGCCCTAGATTGACAATCATCAACCGGGATTGAGCAACAGGGGGTAAAATCACAGGATTTGTTTGTCTACATTATTCCTTTATCTGGGAAATTAGAACCTGCTCCACCACTTAGCCCAGTTATCTGCCCAGAAATCAGTAGTGCCCTACCTCTCAGGCCTGTCCCTACTGGAGCTGGTAACGTTCTTTCACCAGGGAAACTAGAACCTGCTCCCCCCTCTAGCATAACATCCACTATGGGAAATCCTGCCTGTTTGAGGGTACTGTCGTGGAATGTTCAAGGCATAGGGATTAAGGGTGATGACGTTCTCCGGAGGAGGACATTCCTGGGCTCTCAATTGATTGCCCTACAAGAGACATGGAATACTGGTGAAAGTTTTTACCTGGACGGGTTTACCTCATTTGTTAAGTATGCAATCCCCTGGAGATAGGGACGCGCTAGGTGAGGTCTTTTTTGGGTTTCTGTTGATATAGGTTGTAAAACGAACAGCTTAAGAGTGCCATTCTCCCCATATCTTAGCAGTAGAAAGGTTTAAGAATCACTACCTGTTACTAGTAGTACATTTTTATAATTCTTTCACCAGATCCTCTGTGGCTGAACATTTAGCTGGAGGGTTTCCTTGACGCCTATAGAAAAAGTCAATGTACCTATTTTGAGATTTTAAGTCTGGGCGATTTTAACACACATTTGTGTAATCTTAACTGTATTCCAACTAAGGCCTATGGGGATTGTTTACCTTTGAACATACACTTTAAACATACAGAGTCAGGCACATTCTTAGAAGGGCTTCTCTCAGCAAATAATTTGTATTGTCTAGAACAAATGGGGCGAATATTCCTGTTCCCACCTTTACGGACAGGGGATGCTCTAGTATCATCAATTAAATAATGCTCTCTACATCTCTAGGTCCTGCAGTCTGTAGTTTGAGTGCTTTCTGGAGTAACTATAGTGACCATAACCCCCTTTTTCTCGATTTATTATACTCATCTGCCTTTTAGTAGAGAGCAGGGGTATCTCCAATTCTGATATTAGTATCAAGAATCAATCACGCAGACGGAAGTGGACGAGGTGGTACCGGAAAGGTTCTTAGATAACTTGTATGCCGAGTGTGCAGTTGAGGTTTTGGCATGAATGGATGTTAATATGCAGGATAGAGTGGTACTAGACGCTTTTGGAACACTGACTAACCAGATAGCTACCAACCTAACTGTCCCGTGCAGGGGTGATGGACCTAAATCGAAGAGGTGATTTAATGGTACCTGTTCTATTGCCCACAGGAAGTTAATGTTGGCTCTTAAACAAAAACCAAGAATTGACAGCAAGATCAGGGCATGAAGGGGGGTTTATAAGCATGCTACTCAGGTGAAGAAGGAGGGTATCAGGCAAAAAACTTGGGAGTACTGCGCCAAACAAGTACATACCTAGATAGTAATACGTTTTAGGCGGTGGCGAATAGCACACTCTTTTGGAGACTGAAAATGCTAGCACAGATTGTATTGTAGCTCCAAAATGGTGGGTTGAGTTTTTTGGGGGGCATGTATAGCGGAGGTGAGTTGGAGAGGATGCAGACACAAAGGGAGCCTAGCCTCCCCTTAGAATCACTTAATTTTAATGTTGCTGAGGTCCATCCAGCTATCCTTGCTACTGCGGGAAGGGAAGCCACCTGCCCCGGATGGGGTATCAGCTGACCCCCAGGTCTGGGCCACAATACTGGCACGGGTTTTAATGCGGTCAGCACATGTGGTTTTCCTCCATCTCGGGCGAAGGATATTATTCCAATTTTTAAAAAGGGCTCAAGGAACGGCCCTGCCTGTTATAGACCTATTTCGCTCTTGGACTCTGCTGCCAAAATCATGGGCAAGGTGATTTTAAACCGTTCTTCTTTGTGGCTAGAAAATTGTAATGTTTTTAGTGATCTACAGTATGGTTTTAGACAAGAGAGAGGGACACTTGACCAATTTATTAATCTGAGCCTGGTGATTGGGAAGTACACCGTAGCAGAGAGGAGTACTCTGCATATGGGATTTATGGATTTAAAGTCAGCCTTTGATTGAGTCAATTGATCTAAACTGTGGCAGATCTTGGGGGAGTTGAGTATAGAGCAAAGTCTAGTATCCTTCTTGCTTTATGCCCATAATAACACCACTGAAGCGCTAAGGTTCAAGAAAATGGTAGGTTGACGGATTCCTGGAAGGTTAAATGTGGCATACGTCAGGGGGGTATTTCGGCCCCTGTGCTGTTTACACTCTATTTAAACAAACCTGGGGAGCTCCTCACAGTCAGTACTAAAGACATCCCAAGAGCAGGGGCCAAACTGATCCATGCATTACTGTATGAAGATGATGCAGTGTTGTTTGCAAGGACCGCCATATGCCTTCAAAATCTTTGAACTGTTTTTATTGATTTCATGAAGTCACTTGACTTGGTGACCAATTTTACAAAATCACATACAATGACGAGGGGCAGTAAAATGGCCACTAAGAGCAATTTTTTTTGCAGAGGGGCTGAACTGTCGAAAGTGTCCACCTTCCCTTATCTGGAGATGTTGTTTGATGAACACGGGACTGGGCGGCACAAAGGCAACTAAAAAAAAGAACACATTGGCACGAGCACTTGGGGCTGTGTGGGATTTTGCAAAAAGGTTGAGGTCTAATGCAATACCTGCCGTACTTAAGGTCTATAAACAAAAGTGTATCCCTATGGCGACATATGGGTGTGATGTATGGTGCTATAAGGATGTGAGGGATATTTAGGGGGGGGGTCGAGTACACATTTATGCGTGGCCTCCTTGCTCTTCCCTCCAGTACACCTGCCTTTATTTTGCATGAAGAGCTTAGCCTGGGGTACATTTCCGATCACATTGCTGTTGCACCTCTGATGCCTTGCCTGAGGATCTGGTCTAGTACCTCCACCAGCCTGAACCAGATTATAGTGGTCTGTATCCCCCTTAATGGGGCGCTTCATATTGCGTGGCTAAAATATATCAGGGAGCAAATGAGGGGGCTGGGTTGTCCTGACATGAACAACAAACCCAGACCCTTAGGCCCGCGGCCATTAAGGATGTGAAATTGAAGTTTTTGGCCAGGCAACAGGTGACCAAGGAGGGCTTGGAATCAGCCAAGCCTTTCGTGAGAAGGTATGTTACCATAAGTCTGACCCCACAGTTACAGCCCTATTTATCATTCGTCCTTAATGTGCAACATAGCTTTGTTTTAACTAGATTTCGGTTGAATGAGTACCTTGGATTTTAGGCTTCCCTAAGGGGTATTCTTTGCCAGGTACCCTAAAGCTGAGTCCTTGCCATAATTTCTCGGAACAGGACAATTTGCATTGTATTTTAGGAATTTTATGCCCCCTTTCGTAAGACATTTATACTGCTGTTATTGAGAGAGGGTAACTTTGTTCAAGTATAGCCTGCATTACTATTTCTGCAAATATTATCTTCGCCTGTGGTGTGTTTTGGGGTTGCGAGCTTTCTGTTAGGGGCCATGAGATTTAGGTAGAAGATGCCCCTGCAGTAGCTATTTAACATCTCTTTTAGCATGGTTATGGCATTATATGTTCTTTTTAGTATCTTTCAAACGTCTGATTAAGGTTTTTTTTTTATAAAACTTATATCCTTATGGTTATTCTAATTGCTGTTTTTCTATTTATGTATTGACATTTGCTGTGACTTTTTATAATGTTTTTTTAACTTGATTAAGTAATTAATTGTAGTATATGCAAAATGTTTATGATGGGGATTTTTTTCTTTATTGGACAAGGGCACTTTCTCTTTCTTAATGTATTAATTATTTTTTTTAAGTTTTAAATATGTTTTTAATTGTCTGCTTTTATGGCTTTTAGTTGCCGGAAAAAGTATTTTTGACTTGACACCATGAGTTACAGTAGTGATAGCAAGTCAATCTTGTCAAAATAAAACAAAAAGACATATTGAATGCACTTGCAAAACTTTGCCTATAAATCAGAGCATTTTAGGTATAGGAGTATGCAGGCATTAACGCAAGCCGCACCATTGTGGATTCCAATAGTCTCTAGGTTTTAGAAATACTCAGAGATGGTAGTGTTGCTAGTAAACACTGGGCCTAAATACTCTAGCAACCCCCCACAGCAAGTGAGAGTAAAATGGGGGTTTCTTAGGATATAACTCACATACTGGCAGGCGATGAGGAGGCAGAAAGACTGTCTAGGGCTAAAGAGTATGGGGACAGCCATCACCCCTCCCATAATTTTTCATTTTTTATCCTGGTGTTTTGGCTATGGTAGGCAGCAAAATGCCAGGGAAGGTCGAACCGACCTTCACACACACAGTATAAAAATAATAATAACGTCTGATGTCTAGTGGTGCCTTTTGCCCCTCCCTAGGTGCACATATTCTAGGAAAATGTCCCCAGTGTGTCTCCTAGGAGAGCAGAGAGACTATCTAGGCATCTCTTGTGGAGGAGTGTGCCTGATGACAGTTCTATTGGATGTGGTAGGCCCTCTTTGTAGATAAGCACTCCTGATGTTCGATGGCACTGCTACCTGTCTGTGGTGCCAAAACTCCTGAGTGCTCTCCTGGCTCAATCAATTAAATTAAATTCAAAAGACCTTTATTCGAATTGCATACAATTCATAAAGCAACATACAATAAAACAGTCCCATAATTCCTTTTACAGATCTATTTACAATAGTTAAAATTTGTTACAGCTCTCGTACATCAAATATAGGCGGGCTTTCCATCGTTTTACGTGCACGAGTTCTCAATCTCAAAAAAGTGCTGGTGTGAAAAACCAATTCATCGGTGTCAAGAGAAATCAACATTAGATAAGCATCCCTTAAAGTAAGGGGTCTACGTTTTCTAAAATATGATGATAAAAAACACTTAATGTACTTTAAATAAAATTTACAGAAAAATAGGAAATGCAGGTCATTTCGTGTACTTATCCCGTCACAGGGGTATGGTTTGAAATATGATGTTTGATGGTAACCCAATGGGAAACAATAAAAATTTTACAGTACCGGCCGTTAAACGAAACAGCAACGATCTTTTCCAGTTGGTCATGGGGAGGGTAAGATATAGTGGGAGTGGTTGCCTAATCAAATCATTCCCCATTTAAGTCACAACTGATGATTTGAGTAATTCCTTTTCCATTCTTTCAGAATTATAAAGTGCATATAGTGTGTATTTTAGCTCATTCTTGTCTTTAAGCTCTATTTTGTATGGGTCAGAGAAGAGATCTCCCCTGCCCGCAGCACACAGGGTCTTAGAAACTCCCGCGAGCCAGGGAACTACTAAACCCTTTTCACAGCTGAGCCAATCATTCATGATGTCCTGTGTAAGGGCAGCTGAGTTATTTTTCCAGATCCTGAACCAGAACATAGCTGGTCTGGACCTGATAAAATCACATACATAGGGCAGGTTTAGTTCATTATGACAAATGAACTCAGAAGAAGAGATTGGGGCACCCAAGATCTTTCTACAGAAACGGTTTTCTTCTCGTTGGATGCTATTACTGTTTCCCAATCCCCAAACCTCAGCCCCATATGTGACTACTGGTACACACTGTAATTTGAAATGTTTTAAAATAGCTTTAGAGGCACCTATTTTCTTTGGGCGGGGCAAGCTCAAGAAGGAATTGATGGCTTTTGAGAACTTGCCCGTGGCGTGTACTAAATGTCCACTCCATGAGCCATTCGCAGCAAAAACCATCCCTAAATACGGGAATGTACTCACAGATTCCAACTTGTCAGTACCTACGTGTATAGTATTAAGCTTCCGTTTCCCTGGGCCACAAGACATAATAAAAGATTTTTTTAAATTCACACGCAGATCTAGGGCCTCCATATATTGTACAAAAGTTTTAACAAGTAGACGAGCACATTTGGGGTGCGGCCCATAAGGACCGCATTGTTTGCGTATAAGAGGACTGGTAGCGGTTGCCCCTTAATTATTGGCACATCTGCAGTCACCTGTTTTAAGGAATTGGTTAGCCCATTGATATAAATGATAAAAAGCAGGGGAGCTAAAACGCACCCCTGTCTGACCCCTCTTCCTACTTTAATAGGCCCGGATACTTCCCCACCTATCCCAATCCTAACTTGTGCTTTAAGGTCAGTATGGGGATAGGCCAAAAAGTTTACAAGAGCCTCATCCAGTCCATCGTCCAAAAGAATGGACCAAAGTTTAGATCTATTGACTAGACCGAAAGCGGATGAAAGATCCATGAATGCAAGATAAATAGGGGACGATCGAGCAATGTTATAATTGTCAATCACCAATTTCAGGTTTAAACATTGCTCCACCGTGCCCACCCCGCTTCTAAACCCCATCTGACAGGGGTCCAACAATTCACAGTCTTCCGTCCACTCCGGCACCCTATTATAAAGAACTCGCCCCAGAATTTGTAAGGTGTTATCTAAGAGCGAGATTGGCCTATAGTTGATCGGATCTGACCTATCACCTTTTTTGAATTTTGGGACGATTGTACTTGTGGACCAGGTATTGGGCATAGGCAATAAAGGCAGGCTGTTGAAAACGTGGAGTAAGATTGGGCCCATAAATCAGGGCTCCACTTAATAACATCTATTGGAAGTCCATCAGGACCAGGGGCCTTGTTACCAAGACTCTGTCTGATGAATACCTCTACCTCGTGGAGACCAATCTGCAGGCAGAGCAGTTGCCCAGGAAAAAAGCTTATTGTCTTCTCAATTGGGATGGCGTATATTTTAGAGAAGTGGGCCTCCCAGGCACTACTGGCTATGGTGCAACTAGTTGTGGTTAATTGTTTGCTCATGTCTCGCATTTTTCTGACGGCAGTCCAGAAGAAGTCGCTGCTTTTCTGATTTGCGCTTTCCACCAGTAACTCCCACTGCTCTGTCAGTAATGCGACTTTCCGCTCAGCAATTCTAGATTTATGATCTTTCCAAGCTACCCGTACCTCTGCTATACATCTGGGATTTCTAGTTAAAGCCCTGCGCAATGCCCTATTTGCAGTCGAGCAGGCGGAATTAAACCATCTTGGCTCTTTCTCTGTCTTTGGTAAAGGGACTGATAGGTAAGTTTTTATAACAGAACATAGTTTAACCGCTTCCATGCTCATGACGAGCTCAGCTCGTCATGCAGTACACTGCTTGTGTGCTCCTGACGAGCTGAGCTCGTCATGAACAATGGGATTCAAAGAAGGTCAGCACCAAGGATGAATTGCTGTAGCATTGATGTGGTTAACAAAGTCCATGATTACCCTTAACCCATTCCCATCAAAAGATAGGCAAGAGTTAATCAGGAGGGAATGTTCCTTTTTCCTGGCTCAATAAGTCATGGGGTGTCTTCTTGGAAAGACGTAAGCCAGTGCCAGTTAAACTGTCAAATCCAACTTCTGCTCACCATCAAACCCTTTTGGAGCACTCTGGTCAACTCCACCACCTTCTTTGAACCACACTCACGAAATATCTGCACGGCACCATCAATGAATCTGCAGTGTTCAACTGCCACAATTCAGTCCCCTTTGGGAGCACATACATTGACGTTTTGAAGGCCTCGGAGTAACCACATGGGAATCAGAACATCATGAGCATCCCCATATCAAGCATCCTAGAGAAGCAGACAGCAAAATATGGTTCGGGGGAGACTGGAACTGGGAGCTCAATGGCCAGGCATCAGCCTATACCTCAACTTTTCAAAAGAATTATGCACTTATGCCAGAAGCAAAAGAACAAAAACACGGACTGCTAGGTTACTTCGTGTAGAAGCATACTTCAAGTTTCAAGCTAAAATGTATGATCTCATTCCAGATTTTGCTATGCTTGGAGACAGCTAAATATGGGCTAAAAGGGTGATGGAATTCAACACAAATTTAAAAGCAAAAATTGTGAAACAACTTGTAATTTATAAATTATGTAGTATTACAGGCAGACTTGTGTAGAACACAATGTAATATGTGGGAGAGTGTAATCTCGCATAAGGAATGTGGATGACATTCATATTACAATTGTATTTTAACATTAGAATTGCCTTTTTTTTAAAAAAATGGCATCAAACAGCATTCATTCCATTTCTTGCGTCCATCATTCTCCAGTGCTTCCTATGACCCTCTGTAAGACCTGTAGGAGAAAGCAGCCTGAACAGAGACCCATAGTTAAACACGTCTTCTTTATAAGAATATCCAGACTAGTGTCACCCAATGAGTCTACTGCTATGACCCCTCTGACAGGGGCAGTAGTGAGCATGGTGGTCTGTAGTCAGGCAGCACCATCTAATGACGCTGTTAAAAGAGACCTCTTATCACATGTGGCATCCCCACGCTTAGTGGAAAGTCGCATAGGTGGTACAAATGTTGGGGCAGCTGCCAAGTGATGGCACAATAGTCCCCAAGACAACAAAAGTGGCCGATTAAAAAGTCAAAGAGGATAGATCACTGCACAAAGTTAGCTCCAGGAAAAAGAGAACATACTAAATGAGGCAGAGTGGGGGTATTTGATTCAAAGATGTTTTGACTCAAATAAGCTTTATTCGGCTTTTGACCATAAAAGCAACACAAAGAAATGCATACATGCAAAAAATAACTCAACATAACATTGCCTAATTAAAAGAAAATAGAATAAAACCCAACTAAAATAGTTTAGCATATCAGCGAGTCAAAATAATAACCCAAAATACACAGAATCCCCCTTTTTCACCCGCTGTTATTGTGATTCGGTGCTCGGGGACCAGGGTAAAAGTCATGCAGGTCCCAAATACAGATGGAGCCATCTCCAAGTTTTGGCTGGGTAGATCGCAAGTAGGGGGCAATGTTCCTGTCTTTAAACTTAACCAGAATCAAGTCCCCCGGAACATTTTTGGGCAGATGACCAAGCCACCCCACCCTTCTGACGCTCAGTATCCCACCGTCTAGCGCAGAAGGTAGTGGTCTATTGTTTTTGAGCCAAAAGATGGCTTTGTTCAGTAGGTCCTGGTGCAGTTCACATTTTCCCGGTCTGAGTGCGGGGACCCCAGAGAGGACGGTGACATATGGGGCAGCTACGAGGGGTAAGTCAATGCGATGCCTTCTATCTAGTGCGATCACAGGAGCTCTATGTGGGGCATGATCGGGATTAAGGGTATTATTGCGACCACTTTGAATGGGTGGTATAACAGGAGAGTCACAGGTTTGCAGTATCCTGGGAGCATTGTTCGTAGACCTTTCCTGGGTGTTAGTGGGGGTAGAGCGTGTGGGAGTAACAGTGTTTCCGGTTAGTGGGTATGACCGTACTACAGTTTTTTCGATCCTGCTCAGTCTGTCCCCCAAATCATTAATTTTAACTACCAGTGGAGATAGAGCAGTGTATAGCAGACGCTCGATTTGGGCCAGAAGGGTCGATTGCAGGGGGGATCGAGTCTCAGCCTTATCCAATAGTAATGAGGCTGTATTAGGGCCAGGTACAGAGGGGCTGCAGTTATTAGATGGAAGGAGGGTTGTAACGGGGGATGCCTGGAGAGAGCAAGTTGCTTGAACAGTGTCTCGGGCCACTATGGGGGGGGGATAGTGCATCCGGGATATAGTTTGTGCCACAAAGGGCATTCAGCTCTTCCCAGATGGACATTGTAGTTGGGTAACAGAATCCTGGTGACAAGAGTAGACAGTTCAAAGCGATAGGGATAGAAAGGATAGAGCCTGACTGTACCTTCTCCTGTGATGGTGCCAAGAGTGGTGGCCCGTCCCGTCCTCCTTGTGCCTCTGAGGGCCACAGAGGGCCCGCCCTTTGCCCGGGCTTAGCCCGGCGCCGCCCGCGCGCGTCCGCGACGCGGAGGAAGCTCTCTCCGTTTAAGCGCCTCCGGGCGCGACTGACCAGGAAGTGGGCGGTGCTATGTGCAGAGCTCGCTGGGAGCTGTAGTTTCCCCCCACGGCGGCCGTGCTAGGTGGTGAGCAACGGTGGCGAGGGAAACAACCAGCGTCAGGAACCCAGCGGTAATCCCCGTGGCAGGAGCGTCCCTCCAGGTAGGTTGTCAGCTGTGTCCCCCGCTCCTCTGTGGGAGCTCTCTCCGTTTAAGCGCCTCCGGGCGCGACTGACCAGGAAGTGGGCGGTGCTATGTGCAGAGCTCGCTGGGAGCTGTAGTTTCCCCCCACGGCGGCCGTGCTAGGTGGTGAGCAACGGCGGCGAGGGAAACAACCAGCGTCAGGAACCCAGCGGTAATCCCCGTGGCAGGAGCGTCCCTCCAGGTAGGTTGTCAGCTGTGTCCCCCGCTCCTCTGTGGGAGCTCTCTCCGTTTAAGCGCCCTCGGGCGCGACTGACCAGGAAGTGGGCGGTGCTATATGCAGAGCTCGCTGGGAGCTGTAGTTTCCCCCCACGGCGGCCGTGCTAGGTGGTGAGCAACGGCGGCGAGGGAAACAACCAGCGTCAGGAACCCAGCGGTAATCCCCGTGGCAGGAGCGTCCCTCCAGGTAGATTGTCAGCTGTGTCCCCCGCTCCTCTGTGGGAGCTCTCTCCGTTTAAGCGCCTCCGGGCGAGACTGACCAGGAAGTGGGCGGTGCTATGTGCAGAGCTCGCTGGGAGCTGTAGTTTCCCCCCACGGCGGCCGTGCTAGGTGGTGAGCAACGGCGGCGAGGGAAACAACCAGCGTCAGGAACCCAGCGGTAATCCCCGTGGCAGGAGCGTCCCTCCAGGTAGGTTGTCAGCTGTTTTGTTCTCAGGCTATGTGGGATAGGCCAAAAGGCAAGCAACAACACTCCCTTCCTGGGCAGACCAGGGTGAAGGAGAGAAGCTTCCTCATTAGATATTGCCTCGATTACCACCACTCACGGTCTAAAGGCAGGGCTCTGAAATCTTTATGATCCTGGTACCACCATTATATTACAAATAATAAAGCACCCCTAAACTGGGCATTAAGAGAATATTGATGTGGTCATAGCCCTTTTCTTACCACTGCTTGGAATACTTTATCACAAATAGGATGCTCCATGTGGAATGTATAAAAGACAGGAAAGAGTAAGCAAGTCTGCAAGTGATACATAGTCTAAGCATCACATGTAACTAGATATCATAGCATGGATATTTTTGCTTTGTGAAAGCCTAAAACTTTAAAATGCTATACTCTGTCTCCATTCGTGGTGTTATTTTTCACAATCTATTTTGCCCAATTCCTTTTTGTTTCTATTTACTGACAGCTTTGTTATAGCAGCAAACACCTTATTTTCCTGTTCATTTGCTATTCGGATATAGAACAGGCAAACTTGCTAATTATGTCAAAATCATCAATAGGTGTGTTACAAGCAAGGTGAAGCTCTGATTAGTATGGGGATAACACACTAGAATGGATGTTCATACAACTAAAAATGTGGACGAG
Source organism: Lissotriton vulgaris (assembly GCF_964263255.1). Classification (NCBI taxonomy): domain Eukaryota; kingdom Metazoa; phylum Chordata; class Amphibia; order Caudata; family Salamandridae; genus Lissotriton; species Lissotriton vulgaris. The sequence continues at coordinate 465,038,564 of NC_141685.1, read as the reverse complement.
AGACAGTCACACCATGAGCATAATGAAGCTCAAGATAACTGCTACGGTACTGTCAAGCCTAATGATGACCGAAGGGTTGATGACAAGCTGTGGAGGTAAAGCTCTGAGCAATGGAAAACTGAAGGCCTGATCCATTAATAGTGGCTTTATTCTGTTCTGGGGGGGGTGGGTCGGGGGGGGGGGGGGGGGGACGTTTAAAAGTCTCCTGTCCTGCACAACTTTCTGTGTAAAATGTTAGAAAGGGATTCTTGCTTAGGGCACATCTACTTCAAGACAAGAACAAATACTATTTCGACCGAACACCAAACATACCTGGTACAATGTTGAGTAATAGTCACAAAATAGAGACATTTTTTAAAGAAAAATAAGATGGCAAGAGAAAAAAAAGAAACTTCTAAATTATAGAATAAACATAACAAAAAACATGATAGGAGGTCATAAAATAAAGAAATGTCTCTACTTGAGGTCGTATTTACATTTAAGCGTGCCCAACCACACAACATCACACCACGTCAAACAATATGGTCTGTTTTCCCAATCCAGGAGGAATGTGCAATAAATGGTACCTCACATCATGGCTTTATAATAACGGAAAAGTTATTAATCTCCACATTTTCAAAGTGGCCTTCTAAAATATGCTAAGCAATAAACTACCAAAAAATCTAGATAATAGTTGCTGCAGCATAGCATAAAGGTAACTTAGAAATGCAAGAAAGCCACACTATAGTTTTAAACGAGAGGCCAATATGTGTTAAAGACTATCCACCCCACGCCCCCTTCATTAAATAAAAGTATTACCTCCATTTTCAGATTTTTGAGATATTTCGGGAATCTTCCATAGTATTCGCTGCTGTTCAGCACTCCTGAAAACAAATTGACAATACGGATTTAAATACTGAATACAGACACGTGCATATACAAGAACCACTGAAAAATATAACGGCCACAACATCTTAAGTGTATGAACGGAGTTCAAATTACTCCTCAATTTCGTGTTTCACACTGGATGAAAGTACTGATGCAACAGATGACCCATTTTACTTTTTATAAAAAATTATTTAGATTTGAAAGTACTCCTTTTGCAGCATTTAATAAGTAGAGAAAAATACAACTAGATGCTTGCTGGTACAAAGGACCACACACATTTCGGGCAGACTGGTTAAGAGATCAGAAGGGTTCCCCTGACTAAAAGGGAGTATTGGGAGGCAGACCCTCTGATAATCTCTTTTGGACAGAATTTCCATACCCGTCCCTTCCTAAAATGGGCAAAGATCAAATAATTTTACAGTCCATAATATTTAATCCTATGACGTTCCTTCCGCTTCTTCTTTCTTCACTACTCGTCAGTTAAGTGGCATCCCTTACATTCTTCGCTTCCCTGATGTTAATTGTGGTCTGTATAGCGTTTTTTATTTTGTATCCTCCTTTGATTAATCCTTTGCGCAGCAGGCTTTTGCCCGAGCGCGTTCTCCCCTAACAGATGCGGACCTCCTGTTGTGCGCTTCGCGGATTCTGTCAGGCGCGCCAGGGCTGAACGAGGCAGCTCCGTAAAGCGCTCCCGCTGGCTTTAACGCGCTTTTGGGAACTCTGACGCTGAGCTTGGAGCTGGTTCAATTCCTGACCAACTCTCTCCGTTTGACACCGCTACGTGGTGATTTCCCCACATGCGATTTGCTTGCAGCGCCACCTAGTGGTGACTGTTATATCTCCTTCAGGAGACTGATTTGAAAGCTTTAAGTAATCCTTGCTGTTTGAGCACTGGAGAGGGGGCTGCCTGGTATATAATCAAGGTGTTTTTTTGTGCTCACACCCTCTACTATCATGTCTTCTTCTGAGGACCACTTTTATTCCTCTTTCCAGGAGGTGGAGGAGGAATGCCCCCGCCCAGCAACTTCCACTCGCAGTGGACCAAGCCCTCTAGCAGGCCATCTCTAGGGCGCTGGACCCCCTAAAGGATAAAGTGGATCAGTTGGCCGAAAGCATACCAGTGGTGCTCAGCAATCCCGATTTTGCCCAGGCGGGTACCAGTGGCTCACAAGTGGGGAATAGACCTTAGATGTTAACTGTGATGAAGTTCTGTATTTTAAAGGATTTTGCATGTATTTATTGTTGAGAATGATTTATGATTCTTATAATTCATGGATAGTTTTTAACCGTTTTTTGATTTGTATGTATAAAATTATATGGTTCTGTGTTTTTATGTATGTATCTTTTATGGCTAAAGTAGCCGAAAAAAAGATTTTAATTGAATTGAAAGGCCATGAAGCGTCACGTGGGGCACTTGGAAGGGTTTGACAAGCTTAGAGAAACCTTACTTAGGAGTGCGCGAACGCTCAAACACGCACCCTGTCGAGAGGAGGAGGAGACCGGAGATATCTGCAAAAACTGTCGCCCCAAATTCGGACCCCGACGGGTTCTTTCCCTTGAGGGGGAAGGTGTATCGGAGGGAGATCGCTCCTCTGACGAGGATAAGGACTCGGGTCGTCCCTGGCGGCCAGGTTCTCATTCCTCTGAGTCCCAGGAAGTGGACAGGGGACACTGGGGCATGTTCAAACCTACTCAGATCTATCACCGTAGGACGGCAGAGTTGATTCCTGACTCCAAGGTGGCAGAGTATGTGGCGGCAAATATCAATCAACCTTTGGAGAGGGAAGTTAGGACTAGTATGAGGGGGAATGTCCCAGGCCCTCGCTGAAAGGGAAAGTGGCACACACTCCAGAAATAGATGAGAAGCTCTGTACTTTTTTTCCAAATATATGAGATCCCAAAAAAGGAATAGACAGATCATGGAAAAATTATCAGGATAAACTCCTGGGTGTGGTAAAGCCCTTGACCCAAATCATCCAACTGGCAGAACGTTCAAAAGAGTCTGGATCCCCTTTGTCTACGGACATAGTCACTGGCTGGGCACAGTGGGCCTTCTCGACAACGCAAATTGTGCCCTGGCAGCTGAGAGAAGACGATCCCTCCTCATAAAGATTGACCCCAAATTAAGGGACCTAGCTACCTCTGAATCGGTCCCTGTGGTCCAGGGTAAACTCTTTGGTGAACCTTTTGTCAAGGAGCTTAACAAATTTGTCACCACCTTTACAGCCCTGGATAAGGCTCGGGCCTCTGGATTTTTCCAGGGCGGGTTTTTGCCAGGGCCGGAAGAGGCAGGGGTCGCTCCTTTGGCCGCATCCAGAAGCAAGGCCCCTCCAACAGAGGTCATCAACGACGAAATAATGGCTGGAACGACGGCCTAGGGATCCTTTTATCCCAGCAGAGGTTCCGGAAGAGGGAAAGGGCAGAACAGAGGAGGCACTAGCGGCCCTGGAGATCCCTCTGGTAAGAATTACCCTTCCCCTCAAGATCTAGGGGGAGGCTCCTACTCTTCTCTCACAATTAGGGAAAGATTACATCAAACCCGTGGGTATTTCAGACCGTAATGGCTTTCACTCAGAGTTTCAAGGCTCCCCCCATTCAGGTGGTGCGCCCACGACCCTTACATTTCTCAGAAGAAGACGAGAGATTGATAGAAGCAGAGGTTTCGGTACTTCTAAGGAAAGGTGCTATTTGCAGGTCGGTACTTCATCCAAATGGTTTTCTCAGCAACTCTTTCTAGAACAGAAAAAAGACAAAGGCTTCAGGCCGGTTATTAATCTAAAGGAATTCAACGAGTGTCTGGTTTACCTCCACTACAAGATGGAGGGGATACACTTACTCTGGCATACGCTCCTTCCAGGGGATTAGATGGTCAGACTCGACATGAAGGACGCTTATCTGACAGTCCCCATTTTCCCTCCTCACAGGAGATTTCTCCAGTTTGCTTGGAAAGGGCAGATTTTTGAGTTTCGAGCACTGCCCTTCGGCCTCTCCTCAGTCCTGTAGTGCTTCATATTGGTGGTGAAGATTATACTGAAGCTAGCCTTAAAACTAGACCACTTGCACTGTGGCAATTCCTGCACCAAGTATTATGGTGAATCCACCCAAGGAATTTCGTGGATCCCTGGAGAACCACCAGTTCCTTGGTTTCAGTGGAAGGAATATTTTTTGAATTATATTACTACAATAGACGGTGCAAACAAATTGTCAGCTGAGAGGAAGAAAGGATTACTTCTCCACTCCTTAGGTCCGGAGCGGTTGAGAATATATAATCAATTCGCTAGAGAGGATAATGTAGGGAATGAAAATGTTTTTGTGAATTCCTTAGACAACTAGATACTTATTTGTTGCCAGAAGTCTGTATTGGTTTAACACGTTTGTCTACAAGTTCTTCCACAGAAAACAAGAACCGAGTGAGTCTATTGATGAATATGTATCTGCATTGAAAAAACTTGCATTGGACTGTTGTTTTGGTGGTATACAAGAGTAACTTATAAGGGATCAGGTGGTGATGCATCCTCCTGATCCAAGAAAGATTGTGGATTAGTGAAGATAGTCTTTTGAAAGATGCAATGTCTATTGTTAGAAAAGCTGAATTATCTGGAAGATGTGCTAAGGCAGCGGAGAAAGAACTACAGGTTTTAGCGAGTCATACCTAAGAAAGCCAAGGTTGTCAAATCCAATGTGACTAAAGCTGGTAAAGATGTGGTCAAGAGAGGATAGGAAAACCAATGTGAGTAAGGAGTTACGATGTTATAGGTGTGATAGTAAGAATCATCTAGCAAATGATAGAAATTGTACCCCAATTAAGAAAAAATGCAGCGAGCGTGGGATAATTGGGCATTTTACTTGAGTTTGTAAACAAAAGTATCTAAACAAGAGAAAGTCAAGTGCATTGGGGAGGTAGACACAGATGCCACGAGTGAGGAGGATGGGGATACAAATAATGCAGGTGTGTTGAATGCGAGAGGAAAGGTGGTTCTGAATATCGAGAGTCGCAATGACAAAAGTGAACCCATGTGCTACATGAAATTCGGAGGTGTAGGAATCACCATTGCTGCAGATTCCAGTTCAATTTACTATTGTGAATGAGCCGGTATAGAAAGACAAATTTGAGAAGAAATTGGGGTTGCATCTGTTAAACATTACACTGGAGAGTTATACCAGTGAAACAATAGAGATGTTTGGGTATAGGAATCTTATTTTGAGATTTAAGTACAGGAAATCGATCTGTAAAGTGTATGCCTCCAGGAAAGGTCCTTCAGTGTTGGGATGGAAGGACCAAAGAAATTTGAACATTATTTTGGATCCTAATGGGGTTGAACGAGCAATTGTACTGGTTAGGGGGATTCCTTGAGGACAAAGTGATGAATTCCCGAGTGTGTTTGCAAAGAATGTTGGAAGGATGGTTGGGTTTGAGCACAATATAATACTGAAGGAAAATGCTATACCCAAAATTCATGAGCTTAGCTTAACTTAGAAATATTCCAATATTGGAAGGTGAATTGGAATTTCTTGTCAGGGAGGATATCATCGAACCGATTGGAGTCTGCAGAGTGAGTTGCTCCGGTAGTTGTTGCCCGAAAAGCTAGTGGAAAAATCTGATTATGCATCGATTTGCGCCATCTCAATGATAATATTTTAATTGACCAGTTCCCATTACCGAAATTAACCAGGACTAGAGGCATGGAATTTTTTTCCACGATTGATTTATCGCAAGCGTACTATCAAATTCCCTAATGCCAGGAAAGCAAAAGGTACACTTCGTTTATTACGCATGAGGTTTGTTTCCAGTATAAAAGGATGCCGTTTGGGCTCGACTCCGCAGCAGCGGTGTTCCAACGATTGATGATTCACATTTTTAGTAAGTATAGTCAGGTGTTAGTATTTCAGGACAACATACTGGTGATGGGGAAAGACAGGAATGACCATGATTCTAACCTTAAATTAGTCATGTCTTTGCTAGACATATTTGGTCTCACAGTGGAGTATTCCAAGAGTAGATTGGCTGAGAGACAGATTACATACCTGGGACATGAGATAAGTGTGGTGGGGATTCAACCAAAGAGTAAACTGGTGGAAGCTATTGGAGATGCCCAAGTACCAAATTTTAGGAGGAGGTGAAATTGTTCCTTGGGTTGGTACAGTTTTTCTCTAAATTTATTAAGAATTTCTCCATGAGGAAATTTCATATCAGACAACTTACTTAAGGTCAAAATTAAGTTTGTATGGTATGAGTATTGTGAGAGTGAGTTTGTTGATGTTAAAAATGTGATTTAAGCAGCTCCTACATTTAAAAGAAGTGATCCCCTGAGTAAACGTTTGATCACAACACATGCTAGGAGAATAGGCATTGGGGCTGTAATGTCGCAGTGCAATGAAGAAGGGAAGGAAGTAATTGTTGCGTATGCCTCAAGGGCCCTTTCTTCGGCGGAAGAAAAATGTGCTGTGATTAAGCGTGAGGCTTTAGGGTGTGCATGGGCTTTGGAACATTTTCGTTCATTCATTTGGGGGAAAGAGGATACTTTTAATTGTGACCATAAGCCTCTAGTTAAAGTAAAGTGGGTATGGCCAATCGGTCATCTGGGTTATCCCACATTTCTATGAGAATGTTAGATTTCATATATATAAATCGAGTACTTACCAGGAAGAAAGAATGCAGTTGCAGACTTCCTGTCTCACAGGCCTATACAAATGTCTGAACATCTAGATGATTTACTTGAAGAAGCAAAGGTGGCTTTGGTGTGGGAAAATGGTGGCAGGGCTTTAGTAAAGAAGAATGGGATGAGGAATGTAAAAAAAGATGACACTTACAAAGGTCAATGAATGTGTAAATGAAGGTTGGCCATTGAAGAGTGAATTATGGGAGGCAAGACCTTTTTGGGAGGTGAGAAATGAGTTAGCAAGTAACAAGTTGAATGTGTTAAGTGGAGAAAGGTTAGTTCCCAAGAGGTTCTAAGAAAAATAATAATTTCTTTATGTCATGAAGGAAATTTAGGGATTGTAAAGACGAAGTTTAGTGTCAAGAGTGTCAACTAGTGGCGGCCAGGAGTGGATATAGATGAGGAACGAGAAGTGAGAGAATGTGGGATTTGTAGGTCAGCTGATAAAATGCTTAAAACTTGTAGGCCCCCCCCATGAGTGATTTTGTTTGTCCTGACAGTCTGTGGGAATGTGTTGTAGTGGACATTATGGGACCTGTGGGCAGTTCAGGGAAATATATCATTACACTAATGGATGTTAGTTCAGGGAAATATATCATTACACTGATGGATGTTATTTCTAAGTGGCCAATTATAAAGATTATCAATAAGTTGGACACTGAAACAGTTTTGAAGTTTTTTGATGAAGTTTTCCTTAATGAGTGTACCCCTGTTGTTATTATAAGTGACAATGGAGTACAATTTACATCAGACAGGATGAAACTGTATTTGAGTGGGTGTGGGATTACTCACAGAACTACTTCATTATACCATCCCAGCAATAATGGGATGGTAGAGCGGTTTAATAAAGTTTTAAAAGCTGCCATTCAACTTGCATGCAGGAGTGACATTTCGTGGGAGGTACACGTTTTTTAAACAGTAAGGTCATTGTGTGCACCTAGCAACATAAATGAGGGATGTGGCAAGGCACAGTTTACAGTATGGTTGGAACATGAGGTATAACTGTAAGATGGCTCACCACTGGATACTCTAAGGACTGTCTCGGTCAGAAGAGGATCACACGGCGTCCTAAAGGGTTAATGATTACCACTGTAATTCAATTGTTGCTAACATTTGATACTTTGTGTATCTTTTTCTTTTGTATATTTGTTCTGATTTTGGTAGGGTTGGCCTGTTGATTGAAATGCATTTGGTTCTAGTTATGTTTATGTGAGGGGGAGGTGTATAGTGTTGGGCAAATCTAGAATGTATTGATGTCAAAAAAGCTAGGTTGCTAGGGAATGTGGGGTGATTGTGAGGAAAAGACGATTGGAGTTGCTGTGCATCCTGCCTAGTTGAAAAAAAAGCTTAATTTACTTATTCCTCTGTGGTGTTCAAGTACCCTTTGGTTCAGCGATCTTCCATTTTTGGTTCTTTTGGTAAGCTCTCTTCAGCCACTGCTGGTGTATGAGGACTTCAGCCCTGGCATTTTAAACCTCTTTCTTTAACAACGTCTATCTGTACTACTTAAGATGCAAGAAAGCCCTTTCACTGTAATTTGTCAGAAGGTATTTACATTACTGGATATTTTGCATGAGTTTTGAGACAGAGGGGGGATTTCCAAGCAAGCCTGATCCTCCTTGGGTGTGTTAAGATTCAGTTTCCTAAGAAAACTTTGAAGGAATGGTTGCAAAAATGGTGCATGTTCTCTCTAAAAATGTTTGGGAAGCAACAGATATCGCAGCAAGTTAAAAAAAAAAATCTGAACTTGCAATTCAACTTGCCTATTCACAAAATCTTTATATTTCGCTTCTATGTTTTTTAGCTAGCCTCTGCCGAGTCAATTCTCAGTTATATGTCATGACTCAGATTCTATTCAGAGGCGAAAGGGTAATTAAAAATCTCCCCAAATTAACAAACCAAGGACTTAGCAGAGCTAGGCACAGTTTACAGACTCCTACAGTACTGGCAATGGCCAGCCACAAGCCAATGAGGTCTCCATCATGTCAAGCATGACAATCCATATGCCAGTGTGAGTAGTAGGCCAGGGGCGTGTACAACCTGCCAAGGATGCCCACAATCTGTAAAGAATTAGCAATAATATACCAGAGTAGGCATTATTCCAAGGGTAGGCGGCATCATGCTAAGGATGCCTACAATATGCTGCCGCTTCAAGACACTTGGGCTGAGTAAGATCAAAACTTCAGTTAAAAGCGCTACCCCTATCATCAATGGTACATTCCCTGATCTATTTCTATACAATGACAGCAGCAGCACATACCACTTGCCTTCACTTTTCTAATAAGTAAAATTCAACTACAATGGAACATTTGCTTGAATAATGTAGCCTTAATCTCAGCTGCAAAGTTATTTCTACTTTAGTCTTCACGATACAAGCTGGAGCACCAATTTTATGGCCGCAACTGAATGCAAATTAAGAACAAACACAAAATAAAAGATGATTTTTAAATCAGCTCTATTAAAAGATATTTTTATTTTGCAAACCTGAAACACAAACTGCACCTTTCTTAACTTCCTGAAGAACGCAGTTAAACACCCCCCATCTACATCCTGCCCAAACCAATTTTATTACATTATGCTATAACAAACATTTAACGTACAAGTTTAAGTCCACAGATGTTCCCTAACGTGGACAAATTTTAAGAGGCTCATAGTGGAGGACTAATGTAAGTCTCACTAACTTATTTAAAAGCTTTTATATGGATCAAAATTGAGTATCCAGCCATTCATTATAGGAAAACAGGCACTACAAAGTATGGATTTTAAGGCTGCAGACAGACAACATTTTTTTACCAAACTGCTGGTGGAAGCACAGCCTGGAGTTTGTTTACTCCTCCATCAATGGGAATAATGAACTGGACATTGTTGAGAGCGACGGGTGTAGTCATCGCTTCAGAGTTATATTTGTAGTCTATTCGTAGATCGGTGCTTGTTGGTTCACACCGCCAGCTCACTGCAAGGTTCAGAGGAGTAGACTGGAGACCTTGAGAAGATACCTGATAACATTAAAAACAAAACGTAGTTACTTTAAACTTCAAACTGCTGTTGCGTGTTCCATAAACCTCTATTAAAGCAATACCATTGAATCTTCCCCACCAAAACAAATACCAGTCGCAGAACCACAGAGGTGGTGGTACTAGCACCTAGCGATTCTCACGTGTACTTCACAGCGGATGGCTTGGTTTTAAGAGAGGTTGATTTCATTGTGCAAATTTCCAAAACTATGACTGTTATATATTTGTGGCAAGGCTAGATAGAGGCCCAGATATTTAGCTTTGCACTGGAGCCAGTTGAAACAATAGAAATTACATTTTTGAGAATCTGAAATCGCCAACAAACATTCAGTATGTGTTAAAAATTGGATTTCTGGTTGGCTAGGCCTTGAGCCTGAGCCAGGCAGGAACCCACCACTCTAGTCAGTGCAAGGGAATTACACACTGAAGATAACCCCTCGCACCCAATTGGTAGGTTGGTACGAGCAGTCAGGCTTATCCCAGAGGCAAGGTGTAAAGCGTTTGCGCAACACACACAAAGCAGTGACACACTAGGCACACCACAAAAGAAGCTCCACACAAGGTTATATAAAACATAGCCTTTGTATTATCATAAACACATTAGAATCATAATCACAAATGTACACTGTGCCACCTGGCACTAGGCAATACTTCACAGCAGTTTACATACAGAACAGGGCCAATTGGGCCACCATGTTCAAAACCATAAGAACAGGTAAGTAATAAAACAACCAGTGAATACTGGTAAGATACAGTATTTAGTCGAAACATATTGTGCATAAACACATTAGGCATAAATCACATTTTAGAAATGCACCATAGTAACACTCCCTAGGTGCACACATCACCTCAGGCATAAACACATCCTTTTAGGGCCTTGTGCCCTACCAATACCACCAAAATGACCCCAGATAAACTGGCCTTCCTTGGGGCCCGTCGGAGCGGTCCCAAATGCCCTCTGTCCCAAAAGTCAGGGCATGATAATCATAGGGCCTTCCACCAGGCCCTCTGGCTGCCAATGCGGCAGAACAATGTGTGTGATGCACAATGGGGATGGGTGGTGCATCTCACCCCTTCTTCGCTATTATAAATCGTCGGCCCCAGTTATTGCAGCGGCCTGCGCTCTCGCAGTGCAGCTGAGAAAATCGGCCCTAGCACCACTGTGCCTCTGAGCCCCACTCCGGGACTTCTAAATAAAAAGTGCCCCCTCGTTGCAGTAGCCAACGCTCCTACGGTGCAGCTGTGACAGAAAAAAAACCCTAGCACCAACTGTGCCTTGAAAGCCCCCTTTACCGGGGCTCTTCCGGTGTCTTATTCACCGCACCAACAATGCTCCAGGCTCAGCCCCACTCACTGGGGCTTCTGCTGTGCAGGTTCCAGGCACCGACCGTTATCCTGGCAGGCCCCCACTCACTGGGCCTCTCCTTACTTCACCCGGTCCCTTTCCTGTGACACGGGACTTCGGCCGGGAGCCCGCGAGGCTCCGGTCCCTCTCGGGGTTGCTCATAAGTGCGGGGTAGGCTCCCGTCAGGGTTTGCTTCTACCTGACTACCGGCAGCGGCGTTTGCCTGGATTGGTCCACAGCTCCCTTACGCAGCCCCGTCTACCACCAGGCAGCTTGCCTGACTTCCGGGACACCGCTCGTGGTGTGACGCTTCTCGGGACACCATAAATGCGGGGTGGGCTCCCGCTCCACCTTCGGCAGCTGCAGGACAGGGAATCCCCATGCCGGGGTTACCTCGGGATAGTGCGCGGCCCAACGCTTTGGAGCCCAAAAGCTCTGAGGTGCTCCTTATGCCACCGATGGCCCCAGCAGCATCCAGCTGGACCACAATAGCAGGACCAAGCAGCATTCTCCTAAGGCAAAGGGGTGAATCTAGCAAGGACCCCACACTGGGTTCAAGGGCACACCGGGCAAAGCTGGGCCCAGCAGGCCAACTCACACAGCCCTCCAACAGAGGGGCAGCCCCTCGTGGAGGTTCCTCCTGGGGCCCAGCAGGAACAAAACAAGCATCCACATAGCACACCTTAAATGGGGTCACAACCCCAATATTTATACTATGTTCTGTCTTTGTTCTACCCTGGCAAATGGCTTGGGAACCAGTTCCAAATGGTTCTGGGGGGTACAGAAGCACTTTGTGTACAGTGCTCACACCTTCCTTTGTCAGGTTGGGCGCCGTCTTCAGAGACACCACGGGGGGGGCAGAGCCAGAAGTGAACAAGGCAGGCACAGACCTATTCAGTGTCAGGGGCTACTCCTCCCACTACTCCAAATGCAGATCTGCCCGTTCAGCCTAGCGCAAACGCACCCAGCCCCTCTGGAGCCACACACCTCACCAGCCCCTGCCACTCCAGAGCCAGACATGCAATACACATCAGGCAGGCAAAGAAACATAGCACACAGAAATGGCAACTTCTAAATGTGGCATTTCTAAATTAGTGATCATAAATCTGCGCTCACCATTACGCAGAATGTATCATCACTATTCTAAAAATACCAAACTTGACCACACTGCTCCTCTCATATCAGGAATTAGCACTGAAACACTTATCAGGGAATCCCCAATCCATTCCTATGAGAGGGCAGCCTCACCCCTGTTTGTCACTACCAGGACATGTCACGCACTTAAGGTACATATCCTACCTTTTACTTAAAATGCACCCTGCCCATAGGGCTAGCTAGGGCCTACCTGAGGGGTGACTACCATGCAGTAAAAGGGGAGGGGGGGGGGCGGGGTCACAGACATGGCAACCACTTCACAGCGGCAGTAAAACTGCGCGCAGAGGCCATGCAATAACAGAGGCCTGAGACAGGTTTGAAAGGTTACTTTGGTGGGTGGCGCAATCAGTGCTGCAAGCCCACCAGTAGCATGTCATTTACTGGCCCTGGGTATCTGAGGTACCACTTTACAAGGGACTGACAGGTAAATTAAATACGCCAAACAGGGTAGACTAATCTGACCATGTGTACCACAGAGAGCACACACACTTTACACTGGGCAACAGTGTTAAAGTGCCCAGAGTCCTACAACCACCAACTCCAGGTCAGAAAAAAAGACTAGGAGGGAGGCAAAAAGTTCAGGGATGACCCTGCAAAAAGGGCCAAGTCCAACAGTATGGTAAACCAATTATTGCACAGCCCTTTGTCCAAGAGACCTTTAACTGGATCCAAAAGATCCTTTTTATTGGTTCCTTTTCTTTTATTATAATTTTGATAAAAGGCATAAATAGCAATACCTTTTTTCAATGTTGGCTTTTCTATAGATATCGTCATTAAATCATTATACAATCTATGCAAATGCCCATTATCAATTAAACACTTTTGCCTTTTGAAATGTGATGTTGGGTCACAAGCCTGCTGTGCTAACAAGCACTGGCAAAGCTAACAGGCATTACCTTTAATATGGAAGCACAGACCTATTGGCTTTGCCAATGGGTGCTTAATTGTTTTGGCATATGGACTGTCAAAAAGCACTCTCATAATAGCAGTCTATGCTTGCACGCATGGGTGACCAGCATTGAACTGTGTTTGTCCAGGATCAGGCCATATAACCTTGGAATTCCTTGGACCCTCAGTACTAAGAAACATAATGGCACCGAAGCCAGCACTGAAAAAACAACCTTAGCCAAGAAGTCTTATGACTCAATCAAGCCATGATGGGATCACCACCCCAAACAACAAGGGCTAGTTCTTCCTTCATCAGAGACCCCAACACTAATCGTTCCAGCTGGGAACATCATGAGACCGAATGTTTGATCTCCATGGAAGACTTATGCCATTAAATATAGCGCTCTGCTGCCTTTTGGCTAGGTTTGTGGTATAAAAACAAGTTAATTACCTTTGGTAACAATATATCTGCAAGCAACATAGGTTAGTTATAGATTCCTTACCTTAGAATTACCCCCAGGCGTCAGGCTAGATCCGGAAAGTTTTTCGGCAGCAGTAACCCTGTGCGTCGTAAGGTGGGGTTGGTCGACTCCCTGTTCATCATCGGCGTCGTGATCGCCGGGATGACGTTGCGCTAGCAACATAGATGCCGCCCTCATATGCTGACGTCAGTTCTGTCCACGCCAGAAGCGCAGGACACTGACCACTGGTGCACAAAACTAGGGCCCTGAAAGGAAGTCCTTAACCCTGGAAATCAGTTCGCAGAGCGGGGCGGATGGGTGGGGCAGTAAGGAATCTATAACTAACCTATGTTTCTAACAGATATATCATTACCGTAGGTAAGTAACTTGTTTATCTGAGAGAAACAGTTAGTTATATATTCCTTACCTTAGAATAGATACCCCAGCAATACCAACTCCGAATGTGGGTCTGCGAACCAAGTTCATACCAGAAAGTCCTGGATAACAGAACGGCCAAAGAAGCCGTCCCTCCCGACTTGGCTGTCCAGGCAGTAGTGTCTCGTAAACGACTGCAGCAAAACCCACATAGCTGCCTGACAGATGGCATTTAGGGGGACCCCTCGTCCCAAAGCAGTAGTACCTGCTGTTGCCCTGGAGGAATGGGCACGCAGCCCCAATGGAGGCTCCTTCTTTGCCAAAGAATAGAAGGCTTTGATGCACAGAACGACCCACCTGGAGATGGTCTGTTTGTGCACGGCCCGACCTTTCTTAGCGCCCTCATAACCAACAAAGAGTTGATCGTCTACCCGGAATTGTTAGAAGGGATCCAAGTAGAAGGAAAGCTCATGTTTTGGATCCAGACGGTGGAGCCTCCCTTCCTCTTTCAAAAAATGTGGAGGCAGAAAGAAGGTGGGCAAAGTGTTGGTGTGGCCAATGTGAAAAGAAGTAACCACCTTGGGAAGAAAGGAAGGTGTAGTTCTGAGGACGACCTTGTCTGGATGAATAGCCAGCTTGTTGTAAATGAATCTAGGACCGTAGTGTAATTTTCCCAATTCATGCCCTTATATAGGTATAAATTACCCGATCCTTATATAGGCATAGAAATCATTACCATACGAGGACTGAGCCTTTGCAGCCCAAATACAGCATGGCTACTTCCACTAAGTTCCGAGAATCAACAACGATTTCTTAGAAAAACCCGCCTTCAGCAGCCAGTGATTTCCCCTAGCCTGAATACTAATTTATCTAGGAAATCATAGAGTTTTCACAGAACTGGGTCTTTGAGTGAAGTTATTAAGTCCAATCATACGTCAAACTCGTCACCTTCAAAGTATAAATATGCCTACATTTGCCCAGACAAACACACAGTGGTTTGGAGCAGATCGACTAAACTACTTGCCAGACGCCCTCAGCAACAATTGCCGAAGGAAGCCGACCCTCCAGCTGACGCACTGAGAGACGCTGTCTTTTCTCTTGCAGAGAAATCCAGCTCCAGTGTTTCCAGGCTACCCTTGGCGGTTGCTGGGAAATCGAGTACTGAGAGAGAGAGATACAAGACCTCCTTCATTCTAAACCAAGGTACGGAGCGGATTAGACCCTCAGAATTCTTGGATAGATCCTTGGCAGAGAAATACTAAACTTAAGCTACTCCTCACTTACTTCTTCCCTTGTACTAGACTTAGGTTAGGTACACCGGGGTAGGCGTATTTTAGAAGCACCAGTTGAGTACTTTTTGTCATTATTTTATTACTGTGTGTATTTTATATGTTTTAGGCAACTTCTGGCTTAGAAACAATATCATGCTTAAACAGTACTACTTTATAATACTTTTCGTATTATATGCCCTGTACTTTATAACCAGTATTACGATTGTAGCAGTACATTTCTTATGCTTGAGAAAGAAGACTGTTCAATAAATACTTTTTATTGAAAACGCCAGTCTATTTTCTCAGCACCTCTGGTGAAACGAAGCATGCACAATTGACTGAGTAAAATAGTTATCTATTGTTTCTGCGACTCTAGAGATTGATTTCTTATTCTTGGGAAACAAAGTTTTCATGTTTATGCGGTTGTCAGAAACTAATCCCTTCTTGTGAATTCGAGAAAGTTTCTAGTGACCTCTGAGCTAGCTGGCACTCACAATCAAGTTTAATATATACGATAGAGACCTAGTCGACCTCAGTCCTACGTCTAAACTATAGTATATGTTATTCCAATGCGCAGAGCCTATTGGGAATATAGGAACTACACTACAAGCTCTTGGAAGAAAGAGCTTGCAGCTAACTCACCCCGCATGCAGAGGGGATGGCCACCAGAAAGACAGTTTTCAGAGTGAGCAGTCTGAGAGGACAGTTATGTAATGGCTCAAAGGGAGCGCACATAAGGAAAGTAAGAAATAAGTTCAAGTCCCACTGAGGCATTACAAAGGGAACAGGAGGAAAAAGATGAGTAATGCCCTTAAGGAATCTATTCACAACAGGGGACGTGAACAGAAAAGGCTGATCAGGAAGCATAAGAAAGGCTGAAATGGCCAAGAGTTAGCCCTTTAGAGTGCCCAGAGCAGCACGTTGCTGTGCAAAAGTAAGGAGGAACAAGAGAACCTCAGAAAGAGGGTCAGAAAGGGGATACACAGCCTTTGCTGAGCACCATGCCCCAAATCTGTTCCATCTGCAGGCGTATACCGTCTTAGTGGAGGGATGCCTGGCTACCAAGATAACATAACAGACTTTGGGAGGCTGGTCAAACGACGCCAAATGCCGCCACTCAATCTCCACGTAAGGAGGTGGAGGCTCGACAGGTTCGGGTGGAGGACCGTTCCCTCCTGCTGCGACAGAAGATTCTCTCAAAAAGGCAGTCTGATTGGAGGATCGATGCACATGTTGAGCAGCTCGGGATACCAAACTCTTTGTGCCCAATCCAGAGCCACAAGAATGACTTGGGTCCGGTCGCGCTTGATCTTCTTCAGCACTCTGGGCAGAAGTGGTATAGGCGGAAAGACGTATACAAGACCGCAACTCCACTGGTGACGAAAAGCGTCGCCTAGCGAGTGTCACCTTGGAAATTCCAACGCGCAGTATTGCTGACATTGTGCGTTCTCTTCGATGGCGAATAGATCTAGCCAAGGCTCTCCCCACTTTAAAAAGAGACCTTGCACCACCTCAGAGTGAAGATGCCATTCGTGATCCATCATGCACCTGCAGCTGAGTTTGTCCGCCCTGGCATTCAGAGAACCTGTTAGGTGTTGAACCACCAGGGAAATGCCCTGATGTTCCAGCCATGTCCAGAGACGGAGAGCCTCTTGACATAGGGTCCACGACCCAACCAGCCCTGTGTGTTGCAGTATCATATGGCGGTGGTGTTGTCTGTGAGCACCTGCACTACTCTTCTCCCGACAGAGGAGAGTAATGCCTTGAGTACAAGACGAATCGCCCAAAGCTCCAAAAGGTTGATATGGAGCCCAGACTCCGCTGGAGGCCAGAGGCCTCTGATCTCCGCCTCCCCTATGTGGCCGCCCCATCCCAGAAGGGATGCATCAGTCACCTCCGTGAACTCTCGTTGAGGAAGGGAGAGGATCTGCCGTTGACCCAATCCTGGTTCGTGAGCCACTACTGCAGTTGCTGTGCAGTGCCCTCTGAGATCTGGATGCAATCGGACAGGTTCCCCTGATGCTGTGCCCACTGGAACTACAGGTCCGACTGCAGAGCCCGCAAGTGCCATCTAGCATGATCACCCAGCAGGATACCGGAGGTCATCAGGCCCAGTAGCCAGAGGGTCATCCTGACAGAAACCCGTGAAAGAGGCTGAAAGATCAGAATCCTAGCCCGAATATCCCGCATTGGCTGTTCGGGAGGATAGACCCAAAACTGCGTTGTGTCCAGAATCACTCCGATGAAGAGGAGCTTCTGAGAGGGAGTCAGGTGCGACTTCGGCACATTGATGGAGAACCCCAGCGAATGCAGAAGATTGGCTGTAGTTTGGAGGTGGGTGACAACTGCCTGGGGCGACCCCGCTTTAACAACCAGTTGTCGAGCTAGATGAAGATTGGAACCCCTGATCTGGGCAGATGAGCTGCTACAACGGCCATCACTTTCGTGACACCCGATGGGCCCAGGCAAAGGGGAGCACAGTAAACTGAAAGTGCTCATGGCCTACCGTGAACCACAGGTAACGCCGGTGGGTTGGCAGGACGTGGATGTAAAAATAAGCTACATGCAAGTCCAACGCTACCATCCAGTCTACATGGCCGAGGGCAGACAGCACAACATTTTAAACTTCTCCTTCCGGAAGAAGCGGTTGACATTCCTGAGATCCAAGACAGGATGCAGGCCCTTATCCTTCTTGGGCACCAGAATAAATAATAACCACAACCTACTTCTGGGGCAAGAACTAGTTTGATGGCGCCCTTGGCCAAAAGACCTGTAACTTTCTGTTGGAGAAGGGCCACATGATCCCCCGACATTCGATGGTACCGAGGTGGCATGGCTGGGGGGATAGTCTCGTAGGGGAGGGAGAGCCCCTTCGGACTATCTGCAAAACCCACCTGTCCAACGTGATGGTACGCCAGTGGGGGAGATGATGGCAATTCTGCCACCCACTAGCGTGTGATGGGCCTGAAAGGTCGGACTAGGGTTTTGAGGCTGCAGCAGAGGGGGCGCTGGTGGACTGGCCAGCCTGCTGGCCCCCAGAACCACAGCGGTGGTTTCCACGTCCCCGGCCGCACTGGGGCTGAACCGCTTGCGCCGGCCTGTGGCCCTGGAAGGAACGTGGTGGGGCACCCCTTCCGTAGCCAAGAAAGGGGTGAAAAGAAGACAATGCAGGGCATGAGGTGGAGAGGCCCAAGGACTTGGCCGTAGCTGGAGAGTCCTTGAAACGATCTAGTGCACTTGTCGCCAAACAGGCGATGGCCATCAAAGGGCATGTCAATCAGCATGTTCTGGACATCCCCAGACAAACCAGTCAACCTCAACCAGGATTAGCGCCGAAAGGCTACTGACAATGAAATCATCCTACCCACTGAGTAAGTGGTGTCCAGTCCACAGCAAATGTTGAGCTTTGCTGCGTCTCTCACATCTGCAACTGCACGGGAGAGCATGGCCCAGGCCTCCTCCGGGCAATGAGGCAGCACTTGCGGCACTGTATCCCACACAGAGTGGGAATAACGGCTCAACAGACATGCAGTGTTTACCGACCGCAGTCCTAAGCTGGAGGAAGAAAACATCTTTCCAAGCTGGTCCAGCTTTTTGGATTCCTAAGGCTTGAACTACCAAGCTCTCAGGGGTGGGGTGTTGGAGAGCAACGTGGGGTCGCCAGGGGACCAGGCGGTGGCGTCGGGCAATCATCCTATCCACTTGAGCCCCTGTGTAGGGCCTGGACCAGGTGCCCAAAAGGATGTCTGTTAGCACTTCATTGAACGGCAGCAGGAGCTCCAAAGAGCTCGCTGCCGGCTGAAGCATCTCTGTCAGGAGGTTAGTACTGACTGCCACTGTAGGTAGCTCGTGGTGGAGAGCTTTGGCCGCCCTATGCAACAACACTGCGTATGCCACTCCCTCCTCCGTATCCATGGTAGGAGGAGAAAACATGCCTAGGTCTGGGGAGGTATTCAGACCACTGGCATCCCCCAGTTCCTCTCTCCAGTCCGGATCACACTCCAATTGGTCTGTTAAAGGGTCACCAGACCCCTCCCAGTCTTCCTCACCCTCCTCTGGCTGTTAATGTGGCTGAAAAGAACCAGGGTGGAACACTGGTACAAGTACCCATCGGCGGAGGATCCAGCGTTGGACGACGCCAGTCCGTGTCCACATCATGGCGGAAGTCGGGGTTGACACCGGCATCGGTTGCAGATGTGGTGCCAGTGGAGGTGTAACTAGGTCAAGCAGCGAAGATCCGGATCCAGGCCTGAATCCAAGGGGGACCCGCGGTGCCAAGGCCAAAGCTGCCGGTGTCGAAGGCCTAGGGCCCCCTGCAGAGTCAGTGGGCCCGAAGCCACGCCGGCGGAGTCGGGCTGCCCAAAGATGGCATGCATCGCTTTGTAAAATTGATAAAGCTGGGCAGGGGTCGCTCCTGGTCCCAGGAAAGGAGGAAAGGCCGTATTCAACCCTGTAGGTTCTGCACGCGGAGCAGCAGGATGGGCAACACCCGCACCCTTCGACACGTCGGCCGAGGGGAAGTCGAAGAGCGACGATGCTTCTTCTACTTCTTCTTATGATTTGACTTACCCGACCCGAGTGCAAAGACTTGGAAGAGGAGTGATGATGACTCCGCGAACGGCCCCTCGACCTCCCATGTGACTGGGACCTTGAGCGACGCAGAGCCAACTGCCGTGCCTCGAGGAGCTTTCGGGACAGCTCCCGCAAAGACATCGGGGCCATTATTCGGCAGTCGGAGAACGACTTGGGTTAATGGTCGTGCTCCAGGCAGTAGAGGCACACGCAGTACAGATCTGTCACTGACATCAGTCAGGTACAGGAACCACATACCTTGAAGCCAGGCATCCCTCGTGCACCAGGAGTTGATAGACTCAAAAAATGAAATAGACTAAAGTCACAAAAAAGTCAGTCAAAAAGTGACATGAGGTACCGCTTTCTCCGGATCTGCGCTTGCTGGAGTGGAAAAAGAAAGAACTAATGTCACCGCGCGAGGGCAGCGTCTATTTAGCTACTGAGATATCATCCCGGCGATCACACCACCTTCCAACGTGCAGGGGGTACTGCTGACGAAAAACTTTCTGGCACTACCTCTCCAGGTAGATGATTGAAATTTCTTTCTAGTTTTTGGACGAGCAGAAGTTAAAAAAGCGTTGGATGCTTTTCGGCAAGTAGCCTTTCTCAGAGAAAGGCTACTCGCAAAAACACATCTGATGTTTTTCTTAACTTCTGGTGGTCGAAAAACTGGAAATATATAAATGTTAAATCAGCCACCTGAAGTGCCGCTCCATTACACTGCAATGAACAAACTCAGTTTCTCCGCACCTCCACATCAACGACGGGTGAACATAGAATCCACAAACCACAGGAATCTTTGGCTTAAAGCTCTTTTTATTTATTTTCTCCTCAGAACATATATGTATGTGTATACATATGAATTAACTTCTCGGTTCTGCAGTGTTATATATATATACACACATACACACATATATATATATGCACAAGTTACTACTTGTGTAACGATATATCTGTAAGAGACATTGGGTAGTGATCGATTTCTTACCTTAGAATATCCCCAGGCGTCAGACTGGATCTGTAAAGTTTTGCTTAGCAGTATCCCTGTGCATCAGTAGGTGGTGTCGTGCGGCTCCGCGTCCGTCGCTGGTGTCTTATGCGCCGAAATGACGTTACGGAGACTACTTAAGCGCCACCCATGCGCGCTGACGTCAGTTCTGCACAAGACTTTCCGCACCGAAACACAGAGCCATGCAAGAAACTGACCATTGGTGCATAAAACTAGGGCCGTAAAAGGGGATGAACCTAACCCTAGGAATCAGTTCGCAGAACGGGGAGGATGGGCGGGGCGGTAAGGAATCTATCACTAACTAATGTCTCTTACAGATATATCGTTACACAAGTAGTAACTTGTGCTTCTGAAAGAGACACCTTAGTGATAGATTCCTTACCCAAGAATAGATACCCCAGCAATACCAACCACCATGGTGGGACTGAGAACAAGATTACACCAAAAAGTCATGGAGCTCAGAACGGGCGATTAAGCCGTCCCTCCGGACTTGACTGTCAAGGTAGTAGTGCTTTGTAAACGTGTGCAGCGATGCCCACGCAGCTGCCTGACAAAATATTCTGCAAGGGAACGCGGCGTCCCAAGGCAGTAGTGGCTACAGTTGCCCTGGTGGAATGGGGGCACAGCCCCACAGGAGGCTCCTTCTTGGCCAAGGAGTAACATGCTTTGATGCACAGAACAATCCACCGGGAGATGGTCCGTTTGTGCACAGCCCAACCTTTTTTGGCACCCACGTAGCCAACAAACAGCTGATCATCCACCCGGAACTATTTCGTACGCTGTAGATAGAATGCTACAGCACGTTTAGGGTCCAGACGGTGGAGCCTCTCCTCTTCCCTGGAAGAATGTGGAGGCGGAAAGAAGGTGGGTAAAAAGTGACGGTCTGCCCGATGTGAAAGGGCTTCTTTGGCAAGAAAGAAGGACAGGTCCTCAAAACCACCTTGTCTGAATGAACAGAAAGGAAAGGATGTTTGGAAGAAAGAGCCTGGAGCTCACTCACTCTTCTGGCAGAGGTGATAGATACAAGGAAAGCCGTCTTTAAGGTGAGAGGAGTAAGGGACAGTTAAGAAGGGGCTCAAAAAGAGCACACATGAGAAGAGTCAAAACAAGATTCAAGTCCCACTGAGGCATTATGAAGGGCACAGGTGGGAATGTATGCGTAATGCCATTAAGGAAACGGTTAACAACCGGGGTCTTAAAAAAAGAAAGCTTATCTGGAAGTTGAAGAAAGGCGGAGATGGCAGAGAGATAACCATTTATAGTGCCCAAAGCAGAGCCCTGCTGGGCCAAAGGGAGAAGGAACAGAAGAACATCAGAAAGAGGGGCAGAAAGGGGATCCGCAGCCTTCGCTGTGCACCATGCCACAAACTTGTTCCACCTGCAGGCGTACACCGTCTTGGTGGAGGGACGTCTGGCAGACAGAATTACATCACAGACTCAGGAAGGAAGATCAAAAGGTGTCAACTGTCGCCGCTCAATTTCCACGCATGGAGGTGGAGACTGGACAGGTTTGGGTGGAGGACCGTCCCCTGCTGCTGTGACAGAAGATCCTCCCGAAGAGGCAGACTGATTGGGGGATCGATGCTCATATTGAGTAGCTCAGGATACCATACTCTTCGAGCCCAGTCCGGAGCCACAAGAATGACTTGGGCCCGGTCGCGCCTGATCTTCTTCAGCACTCTGGGCAGAAGTGGTACAGGCGTACAACAGACCGAAGCTCCACTCGCGACAAAAAGCGTCTCAGATCCAGTGCAGCCTTGGAAAGTCCAACGCGCAGAACTGATGTCACTGCACATTCTCTCCGTTGGCGAATAATCTAACCCAGTCTCTCCCCACTGCAGAAAGAGACCTTGCGCCACGTCCGAGTTCAGACGTCATTCATGATCCATCATGCACCGGCGGCTAAATTTGTCCGCCCTGGCGTTCAGAGAACCTGCCAGGCGTTGAACCACCAAGGTAATGCCTTGATGTTCAAGCCATGTCCAGAGGCGCAGGGCCTCTTGACATAGGGTCCAGGACCCCACGCTGCCCTGTTTGTCGCAATACCACATGGCGGTGGTGTTGTCCATGAACACCTGCTCTACACCCCCCCAAAGGGAAGGAATGCCTTCAGTGCAAGTTGGATTGCCCGCAGCTCCAGAAGGTTGATATGGAGACGGGACTCCGCCGGAGACCAGAGGCCCTGATCTCTGCCTCTCCAAAGTGGCCTCCCCATCCCAGGAGAGACGCATCCATCACCACTGTGTGGTCCGGTCGGGGAAGGGAGAGGAATCTTCAAGGCCGTCCACCCAATCTTGCTCAGAGCCACAGTGCCGAGCAAGGGGGTCCTCGGACCCGTCCCAGTCGTCCGGCTCCGGCGTAGAGGGGACCGGTTGGGGCGGCAGGGCCAGAGAAGGGACAAACGGCGCAGAGAACGGCACCGGCCGGAGCCGTATGCCAGGCCGTAACAAAATGGTCCTGAAACCGGCGCATGAGTGGGATGAACAGCACCCAAAGTGGCACATGGGGCGGAGCTCAGGGTGGCGCCGGAGCCAGAGCCAGTGCTGCAACACCACGTGGCGCTGGGGCCGGAGCCAGCAGGACACCGGGCCAGCAGGACACGGGACCGCAGGGCCTGAAGGCCCGCCGGCGGGAGCCAGGGGCCTGTAAAGGCTGTCTAAGGCAGCAAGAAACTCTTGCAACTGTTTGACGACCCGTGTATAGTGGGTAGGCCTCGGGATTCCAGAGGGACGTCGGAGAGCGAACATGCTTCTTCGACTTCTTTTTATGGCGTCGCTAACCGGAATCCAAAGGTGAAGACTTAGTTCCCGAGGAGCGACTGCTCCGGTCCCGCGAGCAGTCTCGTAAACGGCCACTAGACTCGGAGCAGCGGTGAGAGGAATGCCGAGCCTCCAGCAACTTCCAGTGTCGCTCCCGCAGGGCCTTCTGGCCTATGGCTCGACAGTCTCAACAGTCCCGGGAGTCATTATCGGTCTCTAGGCAGTAGAGGCACACATCGCGGGTTCCAGCACCGACATGTTACGGTGACACGACCTACAAGACTTAATGCTGGGCATCCCTATGTGTACCAGGAGACAGAAGGGGAGACTAAAGTCTCAAAACAGTAGTCAAATAAATGACCGACGTACGTGCTCAATCTGGATCTTAGCTTTCGGCGGTGGTGCCTAAGTAGTCTTCGTGACGTCATCTTGGCGCATATGACGCCACCTACTGACGTGTAGGGGTACTGCTAAGCAAAACTTTTCGGATCCAGTCTGACGCCTGAGGATATTCTAAGATAAGGAATCTATCACTAACCTGTCTCTTTCACATATACACACATACAGACGTAGCCACAAACACACACAATACATATATATATATATATATACACACACACACACATATAAATATATATATATATAAAAATATATATACACACACACACACATTCATACGCAGGGCAAATACACACATATATATCCTGAGAGCCCCTCAACACACTAAACACAAAGCATTTCCTTACTACCCAAAAATCCATACCCACCCTAAATCCTACATATTCCCCTATCCACCCAAAACCCCATACCACACTAAAATTACCCTTGCCACATAAAAACCCCATACCCATCCTAAACCCTAAAATTACCCTTGCCATCCAAAAACTCATACCTACTCTGAACCCTAAAAATGCCCACCCTAAACCCTGTAAAAAAGTCCCTGTGTGTGTTTATGTATGTGTACATGTGTGGGTGTGTGTGTATATATATATATATATATATATATATATATATATATATATATATATATATATATATATATATATATATATATATATATATATATATATATATAAACAGCCATTACAAACAAAGCGGTTGTTTCCCCGCATACAATTACAACGCAAGCGATACCACACATGCGTAGTAACAATGTGTAGTCATTACTACACATTTTCTTACAACACATGTGCTTTTACCACACATACCCTCACAACGAATTTAACTGTAAAGGTATGTGTGGTAAAAGTACATACTTTGTAAAAAATAAATATATATATACGCGATCCAAGTTGTTGTGAGGATACAGAGTCTATTCGGTTTCCTCACAACGACGTGCACCGCCCCTCAGACGACCACAGGAACCAGAAGGGGAGAGAGGAACCACGAGGAGAAAGAGTTAAGGGGGATTGTGCCTGGGGTGTGGGTTACTTTTTTGGGTAAAGGGGGTCGGGGTGGGTGGGTGGTTCGTGCAGGGTACTGTTTTAGTTTTTAGGGTAGGGTCAGGGGGTTGTGCAGGGTAGTGTTTTAGTGTAGGGAGATCACGGGGAAGGGTCGTGCAGGGTAGGGTTTTAGGGTATGGAGAGGACTTTGGGTCAGGGGGTGTTGGGTCGGGGTGTCGTGCAGGGTAGTGGTTTAGGTTAGGGTCCGAGGGCCTTGCAGGGTAGTGTTTTAGGGTTTAGGTTAGGGTCGGAGGGTAGCACAGGGTAGTATTTAAAAGTAGGGAGAGGACTGGGGGTCGGGGAGAGGGTTGTGCAGGGGGTAGTGTTTTGGGGCTAGGGTCGGTGGTTGTGCAGGTAGTGTTTTAGTGTAAGGGAAGTCTTTTAGGGTAGTGAGAGGAATGGGGATCGGGGTGTGGTGCAGGGTAGTGTTGTAATGTGTTATATATACACACACACACACAAAAGTAATTTTAGGGTTTAGGTTGTTTTGCCAATAACTTTGGCGCCGATTGACGAATCTCCACAAACCTTTTACAGAACTTCCAATGTGTGGTTCAATTGCTCTGTTCAAAGTTTCAGGGTGATCTGTCAAGTGGGGGTAGAAAAAAGGGGGGTCCCAGAACGAGTTTCCCTCATGTTAAGTATATGGGTAGTTTTCTTTTTTTAAACCCGACAACATCCCGAACTTCTTAACGGTATTAAACTAAATTTGGTAGAACGCTAGATTTTGGTGTAAATCAGTTTAGTAGTTTTTCAGATATCCATCTTTAAAAAATATAGATATCTGGGGATGCAAGTGAATGAATGAATGAATACATGAATGAATGAATTTGGATTTGTAGAGCGCACCTAAACCCGTAGGCATCAAGGCGCTAAAAGATGGTACAACTGTTTGAGAAAGAGGTGGGCAGATCACAGGTAGGCTTCTCGGAAGAGCCAGGTTTTGAGTGCTTTGAGGAAAAGGGCGTGAGAGGCAAGCCCCTTGAGGTCATCAGGGAGCGTGTTCCACAGTTTGTGTGCGAGGGAACGGAAGACCCTTCCACTCCATCTGGCCTTGAAGACTCGGGGGACAGTCAGGATTTTTTTTGGCAGAACGAAGAGCCCTGCCGGGGACATAAAGGGACTAGAGGGAACGAATGTCTTCTGGCCCAGTCAAATTTAGGGTGTGATGCGTAAGGCAGAAGGCCTTGAAATTAATCCTGGCCTGAATGGGGAGCCAGTGCAAGTTCCTCCTGATGGCAGAGCCTGACGCGCTCTTCGGGGCATCTACGACAAAGCGGGCGGCTGCATTTTGCACAATCTGAAGGCGTTGGACAAAGCCGTTGTTAATACCTAGATATAGTGCATTGCAGTAGTCCAGCCGGGAGGCTCAATGGTTAGAGCAGCAGACCCTGATGCAGAGGTCTAGCCCGGGACCAGGGTTCAATTCCCCGCCTCGGCGGGTCTTGGGCTCAAAAATTCCACGGAACTGATAATTCTCGCCTCGGTGCCTATTCCAATCATGGAGTCCCACTCTGCAACTCTGGGCAATAGCTTGCTTACTCTCCACAACGGCCCCCACAACGCTAAGGATGCCTGGCCTCCACCTAGGGGGTGCCCAGGAGTGAACGCCTCACAGGGAAAGCCAGGATGGGTTCCACAGCGGTATTCGTACAAGCGACTTGAGACCCTTGCGGGTGAGTAGTGCGCTATACAAGTATCAATTTACATTTTTACCGCGATCTGTTTGCATGCTTCTAGGATAGTGGGTGATTTTTCTTAAAATTCTTAGGGCACCACAGCAGGTAGAAACTGTCCTGCTAACCTGTTTATCAAGGGTAAGGGTGGTGTCGAGGATAACACCCAGATTTCAGGCCGAAGTGGAGGGCGTGGGACAGGGACCAAGGGCAGAGGGCCACCAGTCCATTGACCAGGTCTCGTGTTTGCCTCCAAAAATGAGAACCTCCGTTTTCTCCCCATTCAACTTGAGGAAGTTCTGAACCATCCAGCCTGCGACTGCCTCCATACAGTTTTTAAAATTTAGGGCCGCTATGTTCACCGATTGTGATATGGCGACCACAATCTGGGTGTCGTCGACGTAGGAAAGAACTTCCAGCCCAAAGAATCTTACGAGCCTGGCGAGTGGGGCCACGCAGATGTTAAAAAGCGTGGGGCTCAGGGAGGAGCCCTGGGGGACCCCACACTTCACAGGCTTGATAATGGCCAATTTCCAAGAAAGGGGATAGACGCATTCCGAGATTGCCAGATTCATGACCTCAGCAAGTTGGGGTAGTATTACCTCCCTGCATTCTTTGAGGATATTCAAAGGACACGGGTCAAGCGGGGATCCGGACTTAAGTTTGTCTAGGAGCGGACTAAGATGCTCGGGAGTAAGGAGGGGAAAGTGAGTGAAGAGGCTACGGGGTTCGGGCATCTGACTTTCCAGAGGGGGTGCGACGAGCGAGACGGGGCTCCCAGGGCTAAGGTTGAGAGCTTCCAAGTCTGTGTAGATGCCCATGATCTTAGTATGGAAGAAGGTGGAGATCTGATCACAGTTCTTGGGAGGCGACTATGGGGTCAGGTGACTGAAGGAGGGACAAGGTGTCAACTATTTTAAACAGGTCCCTAGGGGAGCTGAGTGAAGCAGTCAGTTTGGCGAAATGCGCCTTCTTTTCTGCTAAAACCGCAGCTTTATAGCCCTTGAGAAGTCTTTTGTGTTTGTCCTTCTCTATGGGGTCCAGATGTAGCCTCCAAGTATTTCTTGTTTACTACACCCCCGTCTGAGGACCCTAAGGGAATCTGAGAACCAGGGGGCAGAGGGCCATTTCCTGGCAGAGTAGTATTGCTTAACCGGTGCTAGGGATTCAACGGCACCTGCCAAAGTGTTTGACAGGTCAAGGGCCGCAGCGTCGGCACCCCTTCCTAACAGAGGCTTGATATTGGACATGAAGGGGGTAAGTGTATCGTTGTTTAGCCCCCTGAAATTCCTCCTTGATTCCCACTTGTTGTGATCCAATTGGGGCACAGTAGAGAGGGGAAGTAAGAGATCGAGGGGAACGGCCAGATGGTCTGACCAAGACAGGGGGAGGGGAAAGCCAATCTGAAGCCGGGGGTCGTTGGTGAATACCCCGTCCAGAGTGTGCCCAGCTAAGTGGGTCGGACTACCCACAGACCGACATGGATAATGTCCATGACCTCACAGACTTCTACAGTACTTCCATATTTGAAGTCCTTGACTCGTTCGCCCCTCCTCCCCCCCCAACAAAAAAGTCTCCAAACCCCTGGTTCAATGACAACTTGGACTCCAAAAAAAGCAAGCCAAGATCAGCAGAAAGCTTGGAGATCTTCTCCCGTTTTGAAATTCCAAAAATGCTTAAGATCAGAGAGGAACACATACAACAGAAAGATAAGAATCGCAAACGATACTTTTTCAGAACTCAGCTTGACCAAGCCAGAAATCAACCCAAAAAACTATTCAAAATCATCAAGCAACAATCTTGCAAAGTATCAAACCCGCTTGACACTGGAGCCATCACTCTCCCAAACTACAAAGAGTTGGCTTCCTTTTTCCTCGAAAAAACTACAAATATCGAAACTGAACTTCAATCAGCGATGGAACAACTCCCGGCTGCCTTATTCATCTTTCCACACCCCCACCAGCCTGGTGAATGAGTGAGCCACCCAGCAGGCCCCCAAAAACAACGCCTCCTGGCACACTTTATCATCAATCAATGATGGTGAAATCTACAACATCCTTTCATCCTTAAACCAATCTATTCACTTCATTGAGCCTCCACCTTTGACTATCTTCAAAGAGATCAAAGCCATTAATCTCCATTTATGGCCTAAGACTGTAAATGTGTCGCTATGTCAAAGACATCATTCCTGACTGTCTAAAAGTAGGACAAGTAACACCCACTTTAAAAAAACCTAAGGCAGATTGCTCAAATTCCAACAACTACTGACCTATTCACAACAACTACCGACGTATCTTCAACATCCATCTCTGGCTAAACTCCTGGAAAACTGTGACCAGATCCAACTCTGTAACCAAATAGACAATTTCCAACTTCTTGACCAACACCAATCAGCTTCCGTCATGGTCACAGCACTGAATCAGCACTCACATGGTAGATGAAATATTAAAAATGTTGGATTTAAATTAATCAAGCCTTCTGTTACTACTTGACTTATCTTCTGCCTTTGACATTATTAAATACAACAGTCTATTGACTACTCTAACAAAGGATGGGCTTATCAGAGGTCGTATTGCCATGGCTTCCTTCATTCCTCCACGACATATCCTGAAGAGTCAATATGATTCAATCCCTTTCTAAGCCTTCTGCAGTCACTGTGGGTGTTCCACAGGGATCCGCCCTCTCACCCATTCTCTTCAATATATTCTTGGAACCGCTAGCAGACTCCTTAAAATCTGCTAAGATTCATTATCACATGTATGCAGATGACACAATTGTATCTCAAAATCTCTTCCTCAAAGGATATCATATCCCTCAACTCTACCCTATAAAACACTAATCTTTGGCTCACCGACAATCATCTCAAGCTCAACGCTGCCAAAATGGAATTCCTACTCATCTAATTTCCAGAGTTAAAATATTAAAATCTAGAGATTTCTTCTGCAGCTGGTTTCTATATGCTTATTGGTTTACTGTTAGACCTGGCATAATTGACATGAGTCTCCCTTCCATTTTGACGGATTTCCTCCTCTGTTTTGGTATGTTTTTGCTGGTTATATGCTTTGGGCACTGTGCCACTGCAATTCAGTGCCACAGTGCAAGTTCTCACTGTGTTAAATTCAAGTAATAATTGGTGATTCCATGATTGGGTTATTTGATTTACCTGTCAGCCCCTAGTACAGGGCACCATGTGTGGCCAGGCTTGTAAATCAAATGCTGCTGGTGGGCTTGCAGCACTGGTTGTGCCACCCACAGAAGCAGTTAGTAAAGTGTGTCTCAGGCCTGCCATTGCAAGGCCTATGTGCAGTCTAGCACTGCCATGTCGACTTGGCCAAGTGCATACACTTGCCAGTCCCTAAACCTTCCCTTTGCTTCATATTAGACACCCCTATGGTAGGCCCATGGGCAGGGTGCAGGGTGAAGTAGTGTGGCTCACTGATTAGAGGCGGCAGACCCGAGAGCAGAGGACGGCCCGGGACCAGGGTTCGATTTCCGACGCGGCAGGTTTCTGGACCAGGGTCAGCGGACTCGATAATTCTCTCGCCTCGGTGCCCACTCTGATCAGCGATCACACTCGGCAACTCTGGGCACTAGCTTGCCTCATCTTCACTAACGGCCCCACCAGACCGCCGGGGATGCCTGGTCTCACCCTGGAGATACCCATTAAGGGACCATCTCTCAGGGAAGCCAGGAAGGGTTTCGCAGCGGTCGAAGCGCGGAGGTACCCCTTCGGGAGTGATTCCTGCGCTATATAAGCACACAATTAATTAATTAAGCACACAATTAATTAATTAATTAATTAAGTATAAAGTAGGACATGCTCTGATGTGTGTAGCATGTCCTAGTAGTGAATTACAGCCATTTTCGTTTTTCACTATTGAAGGCTACCTGTTCTCCATAGGCTAGAATGGGCAGTTAGATTATTACATTCTTATAATCCTAACTGACTAAGGGCACATGGTAGAAATTCGAATTTAGTATGCCTGAACTCAGAATGATAAAATACATCTTTTAGAAAAGTTGGTTTTAATATTCTGTGTTTGAAAATACCACTTTTACAAAGTACGTATTTTCTTGCCCAACTGTCCAGGCCTGCCTCTGCTATGTTGTGTATTCCTTGTCTGGGTTTGGGAGTGACAGGGCTGGGGGATTCCAGGAGACAGGCTGGGGCAACCCAGTGGTAAATAGAGAGATCTGCATCTAGATGGGAGGGAGGAGTTGCACCTGGGACCTGAATAGAGCTGGGCCTTCCCTCTACAATGCTGGCTCCACCTCCTGTAGGAGAGGAGGAATCATGTCAACAAAGTGCTCCAGAGCTGTATCTTCCATCCCCTGTGCTGGCTCCACCTCCTGTGGGGAGGCTGATGTCTCTGCCCTGCACAGTGAAAGGAAGAAGAGAGTCATGTAAACACAGTGCTCAGGAACAGGTTTGGACTAGGCAGAGGTCTCTTTGCCTTCAGGGAACAAAGGATTTTGGGATATAAATATTGGGACCCAGTCCCAAGAACTTTAGATCACTTCTGGAACAAGAAACCGTTTGCTAAGGAGAAGAACCAAGGAAGCTGCAGGAGTTTGACTGCCCCTCTGCCAGTGTGCTGTTTGCTGGGTTGGCCTGAAGTGGTTGCTTCATTGCCAAGGAAAGGAGAAGGAATTTTTTTAAGGGCTTTCATCATTTACAGAATATTCTCCAAGGGCTTGAACTGTGCTTGTCTCCTGCTGAAGTCTCAGGGACAAAAGACTTCACATCCAGCTCCCCTCTGAATTTCCTTGCTGGGAATTCTCAACTCCAGACATTTGCGTGTCGCTGGGAGCGCAACGTATCGAGAGGAAGCGTGTCGCCACCGCAGCTGAAATAGACGCATTGCCGGAGAAACGAGCCTTCGCCGCATCTCCCTGGAAGCGTGTGTTCATCGAAGCTGCCTGCTGTCGCATCACCAGAGGAGCGTGACGCCTACGTGAGAGTCGCCATCGCATCACCGGATACGTGTGTCGCAGGGCATGTCGCGGCTCCAAAGTACAGTGTCGTCGCAATGCTGCCAGAGTGTCTTCACATCAACGTCACAGCGCCGCATCAAGGGCGTCATCTTCTCTCATCGCAAACAGATCATTGCATCAAGGCGCCATATTGCGCACCGCAACGGGCCTGCAGGCCGAGAATCTACGCATCACCTCCACACCGGTAACGATCACGACGCATCCCCTACTCTGCGCAAGCATTGAGGCACGACGCATCATATCCCCCGGATCACAGAACCGACGCATCTCCCCTTTTGCGAGTCTTTTGGTTACTATGCGTTACGCATCCAGGTACTTTGTTGAGAACTTTGTTGCATCTATCATAAACTTGAACTAAGTAACTTTGGTCATCTTTAAAGCAATCTTAAGTGTAGCATTGTGGATATTTGTCATATGTGGTCTTGTGTTTATGTCTATATAAAGAATACTTATTTTTATAAAACCTATGTTGTGTCCATCTGTAGTGTTTTCACTGTATTACTGTGTATATTCACAAATGCTTAACACACTGCCTCTGAGATAAGCCTGTCAGGTCGTGCCAAGCTACCAAGGGGGTGAGCAGGGTTTATTAAGGAGTGTAATCCCCTTATCTTTACTTAGAAGTAAGGGTCCCTATTTGGACAAAGGTGAATACCATTGCCAACTAGAGACCCCCAGATCTAACATTTACTCTAAATGCACTGCTAATTCTTCATCCATATTATGGCCTGTAGGGTGCAGGGTATTCAATTTTATTATGATTCAGGAGTCAAGGCGCCCGAGTTCCTGAACTCCATCTCCGCTTCTTTATATATGGATGAATAATTAGCAGTGCATTTAGGGTAAACCAAAATACATACATTCGGCCTGTTTATACTTTGTGCCTTCTGTAATCAGTAGAGACAGTTACGATTGTCTCTCATGTACCATGGTTTTCGAGTCATCCCTATCATATTTCCGGAAGACAAGGTTCTGAGTCTTATCCTATTTTACTTTTGCAGGAAACTAAGTAATTACTGTCACATCAGTAACCGTGTATAACTATTACTTCGGAAATTAGAGCTCGCTGTGCGCATAAACCAATATGCCCATACACCAAGTGGCAGTGTAGGACAGTCACATAGATTACCAGCACCTCACAACAAACAGCAACACATGCCAACATAGTTATAAGGGACACTAAGGAGTCCAATGCAAATGTTAGGTTTATGGTGTTCTCATAATATATCTTTCCATATATGAGCCTGTCTACATTTATTTGGGCATGTATGCCTGCCTTGCTCTCCACTTAGGAGTAATCGTATTCCAGCTCAGCTCAATAATGGTGAGCACAAACCATGCAAAGATGGCGCCTACCCACGGGAGAACGCACATGAACACGTTCAAAGTTGCGATTCCGTAGTGATGTCGTCATGCAAATGATACACACATAATAAGGAAGACGCGCAATGGTGCCCTGAGCAAAGAGACTCAGGCTAGGTAAATGGCAAAGGCAGAAGCAAACCGCAGAGGTGAGTGAACTTCTAGACTATAGGCGTAGTCCATTTGCCATTTTTAAGCCTAGTTAATACATATGCAAGTGGCATCTGCATATTTCAATGAATTGAATACACGTGGCCAGTAACCATCGGAGGTTTTCCACATCTCTACCGCTTTTTTGCTGGCCTCTCTATGGGATTACTTTATCAAGTGACCCGTGTAAGCAGACATTTCGCGCTTAGTAGAAAACAGGCAAAGCAAATCCATTAGCTCCATTGAAAATACACGTTGGTTTAGTGGAGTTAACCTCTATTGAAAATCATGGACACACAGGGATAGTCATAGCACATGCATTGAAGATAACAGCATGCTCGCTACGGGATTACTTTTTTAAGTGACCTGCTTAAGCAGATACTTTGTGCATAGTAGACAACAGGTAAAGCATATCTATTAGCGCCATGGAACATGCACGTTGGCTCAGCAGTGCTAGCCTCTATTTAAAATCGCAGATACAAGGGGATAGTTACAACACATACATCGAAGATATCAGCAAGCTGGTATTACATATGGAATTGTTGCAACAATTTGTCCTATCAACTATTCCTGCATATATAATGATAGAGTCTTTTCATGAAGATTACCTTACCGCTAGAACAATATAACCAAAACAGTAGTGGAGGGGGCACTCATTGAGTCACCAAATTGATAGTAGAAACATGACTTAAAGTGATTGTGCTTCCACATTATTTGTGCTGCAAATGACTGTTATCCGCAAAGATAGCGCGTGTGTGTACCAGCTATATTTCATTCACTTTCTGCACAATGCAAATTCTCTTTTTCCCCCCTTTAGATTAAGTTCTAAAAAGAATTTATAGCAGTTCCATGACTATGGATAAGGCACTTGTGTGATACAGATTTGAAAGTGATAACCAATAGGAGGATTATCTCCTGAGTATACAATAGGTAATATTACATACTGTATCTAAACAGTGTCTCCCCTTAGGCATAAATACTTTACTACTATTAAAAGCCCCTTTTTGTGTTGTCCATTATGTCAGATGCAGCGTATCATCGCAGCAATGGCACATATGGTTTAAAGCCAGTTGGAATTAGATAAGAAATTAAAAAGAATTCAGCAGCCAAAGAAAGGAGAAGGATAACAGAGTGCCACAAAGGTAACATCTTAAACAATCAAAACGCTTGTTCTTATCCTAGACATTAACAAACCGATTTAAATACTGCAGCTTTTTTTGTCCATTTTAATATCCTAGGGAAAGGACAACTGATACAAGCCAGCCTTTGCCACAATGGAGATCAGAGATAAAGAAGAATATTTGAGTGCCCATACGTACTACAGCTAACAAGCAGAACTAGAACCAAAGGGGTTAGTTAACGCACACAAAAATAAAAAGTGTGGGTTATAAGGAGCAACACACAGAGTTGAGGTTGGATTATAAGGCAAACCCTTTCTTGGTCTGTTTTGCACAGAAATTTCAGTTTGTTATAAACAACTTTCCCACTTATCTTTTTTTCACTCACATTGTTGATTAGCTCTTTCTACATTCACAACCATGGCAATTTTGGAGGTGATTATACAGACTGGGGCCCACTGGAGGTCTGTGAACAAAACGAATTTGATACAGGCAAACTAAAATCAATTGCAAATATCGGACCCCACCAGAGGGGAAGAATTGGGACTGCCGCGCCCAGCATGCATTTCACTGGGGAAAAGCATTCAACAGAAGGAAGAAATACTCGTGACAGTCCAGCCCGGATTTTGCAGTGCGCCTACCCCATGATTAAGGTGCAGGTGTGCACAGAAACGCGTCGGGGACCTTAATTTACCAGCCTGTACAGCCACCTCAATTTGAAATAAAGGTTCGGTGAACAGTTTCTTGTGGAGTGCTGCTTTAAAGCTTGGAGGCTTTGTGGGAACACACACACATATATATATATATATATAGAAGATCACGGACTTGCATCAGGTGTGTCAACATCCTTGTTGGGGGCGGAGCTTGTTTTAGGATTACCTACATAAATGTTTGGACGTGCAGTGGCGCAAAGGATCAGACTTTGACTGCTTGGGCGCTGAAGAAGGCATTTACATGCCGAAATGCATTCGCCACAACTTGTGAAATAAAGCAGCTTCCTTGATGTTCCCCGTGTGGCCTCTGCTTTCTTTCAAGTGAAGAAGGGTGTGTTGTACAATTATCACGTCGGCCAGAGGCGTGTTTCAGAGGCCCCTGCTCCTTTTAGCGGCCCGGACTTCACTGGCATCCTGCTGTTGGCAGTTTTGTGTTTACCGAGGGATCGGTCAGCCTGGGCTCGCCCGGGTGTTGGGAAGAGAAGCAGGTGGTTTTGAGGCATCCCACCTCATGCTGGGCGGCGAGCATTGCCTGGCTGCCCCCACTGAACATGATTCCCAAACATCAAGGCTGGAGTAGTTGGGGACCCGAGGAGGTGCTTTTCACTGGATTGTCAAGCAGGAAGATTTCTCTTGGACTTTGCGCTGTGTCCTGCATTAAGCGCCACCATTAGGCAGAATTTCCCCCACCCACACCTTACCTGGCAGCCTCATCGTGCATTCTGGGTCCTGCAGTCCACGGAAGATCACAGACTTGCATCAGGTGTGTCAACATCCTTGTTGGGGGCGGAGCTTGTTTTAGGATTACCTACATAAATGTTTGGACGCGCAGTGGCGCAAAGGATCAGACTGACTGCTTGGGCGCTGAAGAAGGCATTTATATGCCGAAATGCATTCGCCACAACTTGTGAAATAAAGCAGCTTCCTTGATGTTCCCCGTGTGGCCTCTGCTTTCTTTCAAGTGAAGAAGGGTGTGTTTTATATATATATTGGAAGAAGACCGTTTGGTCGAAACGCGTCGCCATTAAAACATCTTAAAACACAGACCCTGGAGTGCGAGTCTCTTTGTGTGGTTGCGGCGTGGATGCAAGCTGTCAGCCCTTTCGAACATTATATATATATATATATATCTATATATATATATATATATATATATAGATATATATATATATATATACATACACATATACATATATATATATATATATATGACGTCGTCGTTGTAGAGGCATATGCATTTTCGATGTAAGTATTAAATGTTATATATATATATATATATATATATATATAGCATTTAATACTTACATCGAAAATGCATATGCCTTTACAACGACATTCTTTGTAAAGCCGTGCATGGTAAAGGCATATGCGTTGTAAAATTCTGTGTGGTAATGGTAATGTGTGATAGTGGCACTTGTGTTTTAACTGCTGGGTTGCAATGGCTGTTTCCCAATGTGTGCGGCTGTCAGCTCCTCTTGGAAACATTTTATCATCTCAGACATGGATCAACCATTACAGACTGCAAGAGCAGGTATACATAATTTAACTTTGAAAACCCTAAAAGTGCATTCCATATAAAAAAGGGATTAACAGTGAGGAATCTACAGATATCCAGTAGAAGAAGCATTACCAAAGGTAAATAACCTGTTCTTCGAATGGATAGTTCACAGCACATATTCCTCACCTTTTCAATACATACCAAAGGAGTGCCTCTCAAAAGGTGCAGGGTTTCTGAGAAGTGTACTCACACCAGGAAGTTGTACAGGACCGAGAAGACAAAATGGCCCTTCCTGCAGACTTGTTGAGATAGCAATGCTTGATCAAGATATATGCATGGATACTCATATACTAGCTTGGCAGCTGTCCAACACCAGAACATTCCTATCCAAAACAGTAGTGGAGGCATTGGCTTTGGTGATCCCACAGCCTAAAAAATGGCTCCTTTTTATTATCCAAGCCATAGCATGTTTTTATGCACAGGAAGATCCACCTAGACAAGGTTTGTTTCTGAACCTCCTTTCCTATATTAGCAACAGCAGAGCTGATACTAAGCTGGTCATCCACCTTGTGAGCCAGAGTATGCTCAATGTAGAACGTAAGGGCTTGTTTTGGGTGCAAATGGTGTAGTCTCCCTAGAGTGGTCAGCAGAGTGAAAAAGGCAGGGCCATGCTGAAATGTGAGAACTTATTTAGCAGAACTGAAGTGCATAAACCAGCACCAATTTGTCAGGGAAGGTGGTGTAGTATGGATGTTGCAGTGACAGTGGTGGCAGCTTACTGAAACTTAAGAAATGCATCACAACTGCTGACTTCAAAGACAAAGGTCGGTCAGGCAAATGTAGTAAGGCCTGATGCACCAGCAGGCAGACAGCGTTAAGGTACCTCAAAGCCATTCTGGCGGATAAGAAACTTTTTTTCCAAATGCGGCAATGTTTTTATTGCCTATCAGGCGGAACAGTGGGGAATGCACTAGGGTTAACTTTGCTGGTGAAAGCCTGAACCACCAAGTTCTCAGGAGTCTGGTAGTGGGTCAGAAAGATCGGGTCTCCAAGGGCAGGCATAGGATGCCTAGCCACACAGCAACTTACTAGGGGACCTGAGCACAGCCTGGACTAGTTAGCCATCAATGTCTCCATTAAAGATTCATTAAAGGGCAGCAAGGGCTCTGCAAGGATCAGCACTTTTGTTGCCCTGTGGACCACTATTGGAAAAGAGGTTCCCTGGTGGGGAATCCAATTCTATCTTAGAAGAAGAAACAGGGTAAGTGTCATCCTGTAAATCTAAATAAACACCAGCACCAATGGAATGAGAGGGGAGTACAATTCTCCTGCAGTTACCCTCGTCATACAGGGCTGTTTGAATGCCCTGGACTATGTCTGAATCCAGTTTGAACAAGGCTTTCAGACTACACAGTACCAGCATTGAGGTCGCAGCTAGGATTCTTCCACCGATGGGGCTGGGCCTTAGTTATCTCAGAGGGGCATAAGCCTGGCACGAGCCACAGTCGGCTCAAAATTGGAAACCGGCTTCGGGTCGGATCCATAACTGTAGTTTAGGCTTGTGTGAGGCGGATGGAGCAGACCAGGACTTTGTCACAGGAGAGGAGGCATGGGTTTGCGGCGGTGACCAGACTGGGAAAGTCAGCACAAGAGCAGTCTTGCTGATTCCTAAAATCACTGCATAGTTGAAAGCCTGTGGTCTTTCGGGGAGACATTTCTTTAGCACACTATCTGGAAAAACGTTTTGGGGAATCTAAGGGCACTAGAAAAAAAAGGAATTGACATCAGCGCAGGTGTGGTACTTATTTTAGTGCCATGCCTTTGCTTTTTGGGGCATTGTGAGCCCACCACAGAGCCATCTATCAATGAATGATGGCAAATGCTACGAAAAGTTATAGATCCAGTTGGGCATCTGGGGGAATTCTATAGGTGAGACATTTCTGGTTAGATGTATTTATCTGAAAAAGGGATATTGAAGAGTTATTCTGGACAGGATAGCACATTTCCCATTGAGTGGATTGATTGTGCAGACTGCAAAAATAGACCTTTATGTTCAGGACAATAGGATATTTCTTCCGTTTGAGGAGGTTCTAGGGAAACAGGTGCAGACTTCTAATTCAAAATCACCCCGACATGTGACTGGACACTTAAAGCTTAAATTATAAAGAAATCATTTTAATTTAATGTAATGCAATATATTTAAATTAGTTAAATATTTATTTCAAAGTTACTAGTGCTGTAGTTTTTATATTTTGTTATATATTTTATTCTACATTTATATATAAAATAAACTTCATTAATCTATACTACTATTATAAAGAGAGAACAGAAACCTTTTGGCAAGGTAAACTCGGGAACCACAGCGCCAATCCACACACCCAATACATTGTTGGAATCCTCAGGGTGTGTAGATGGACACAGGCAACATAAAATTAAAATAAAACGTAAATTTAAAAATTTAAATTTAAAAACAAAGTAGTCCCCTAAAACTTGCGCCGGCCGCAACGTAGCGCTGACTGCGACCTATACGTGCGTGATGACGACAGGCGGGGAGGAGCGGTGACGAGCGGCGAGGAGTGGCGGTGAAGTCCGGAGCAGGCGGCTCAGGTAAGGCAAAGGCGAGGCGGGCGGGAGGCACAAGGCGCGAGGCGGTCTGGGCAATGTCGGGGGGGGGAGGAGGGGGGGCGGGGGCGGCGAGGCAGGAGGCGGGAGGGAGGCGGTCTGGGCAATGTCGGGGTGGGCGGTAGTGCACAGAAGCATTAAATTCTGCCCCCAGCCCCCTTCTGCCCCAGGCAACGCCGGGGCGGGCTGCTAGTATTTAACATAAAAGCATATTTACTATTTTTTTGTCTAAAAAACTAATTGAAATGTTTACATTTTCACTATAATTTAATACATGTGAACACTGTCCACAGGTGAAAAGTTAGTAATCTTATCTTTACACTTTATGTAATTTTTAATTACACATTAAATGAATGTAAATATGTTAACTATATTGTAATTAAATTTATAAAGATTTAAAAGAAAATCCCACCTAAAGGAAAATGTTTGTGTTTAATTATGTATTACAAATTACAAAAAGCTAGAATATAAATTATTTCTTTTAAACTAAAGTTACAATTATTTTTCAATTATAAAATGTTATTCAAATATTCTATCAAAGTACAATTTAATTTTTTAATGGATACACACTTTAGAAACAAAATAAATGTATACATATTTGTAAAAAGTTCAAATTAATTAATTTTGACATTTTCTACGGGATTCTATTTGTGTCCCTGCCTCCATTTTTTTCTACTGGAGGGTGTTGCAGTATCAGTGGTTGGCCATGTGGGGTGCTGGGTTTACACTAGGGTCCTTTTTGTCTGTAGTAACTTTACACTTGTACATTTGGCTCCACCCGATTCAGGAAGTGGAGACATGCAAGTCTACACTTTGAAGTAAATTTACAACTTTTGGCTAGTCACCATTTTTGGGTGTAATTTACCCCTGTGAATGGGGTCCATTGAGCGCAGAGTTCTCTCAAGGCAACCCAGAGATTTCTATATGTACAAAGCGAGGCAGACCCTCGTTATATGTGGGACCAGGCAGCAAGAGTTTCAAAACTTTTCCCACTAGAGCCAAAATTGCAGAAAGAATTCACTGCTAAGCAGGTTCATATTGATACAGCTGAAGATTCTGCATTATATTGATCATACCACTACAGATTGAAATTTGGTACACCCACAGAGCTGGTAGAACATCTTTGATTGTATGGCCATGTGGGACTTTTAAATCTACTATTTAGCAATGTCTAATTATTTGTACCTTTTGGGATGAGGTTACATGACACTTCTCCAGGATAGAAGATGTAACCTAGGACAACTTTAATGGATATATGGCAGGGATGGGGGTGTACCCTAATTCCAGATCAATAGATCAAAATATTTCCTGACACAGGTTTGATGATAGACAGTCAAGATATTGACCTGGTGAGCAATTATGGATTGGTGCGTGTTGGCATAAAGAATGGTGTATGCTAGTTAGGGTTTCAGTACAAGGTTTGACAAGGTGGAGAAGATCTAGAGATGTTTGCATATTTGTTATAAATGGGAATTACCTCAGGATCTCTTATGAATTGTCAGATTAGTTGTGTGGTGTAAAGTGCTTGTACACATACAAAAAATGGGCCCTTCCAATATGCTTGCACAAATGTAACTGCTAGCATGCATATATTTTCTAAATGGTCTTTTTGAGACA
Organism: Lissotriton vulgaris; assembly: GCF_964263255.1. Classification (NCBI taxonomy): domain Eukaryota; kingdom Metazoa; phylum Chordata; class Amphibia; order Caudata; family Salamandridae; genus Lissotriton; species Lissotriton vulgaris. The sequence continues at coordinate 464,997,995 of NC_141685.1, read as the reverse complement.
CAACATTTAGGAACATAATTATGCATTGCAACTGGCTTTACACCAACGATCCCACTGATGAAATGTAATGTTTAACTTTTAAATAACAGAAAAAACAATAGAGTTGTTTAATAAAACGTAAAGCCGACACACGATTACTTCAAAGTATACTCCAGGTTAGCAAAACAGACCAATCTACTATACGGTTAAAGCAAAGGGGACTTTCTGCTCTTAGTCCAACATGACCACAACAATGACATTGTTCCTTCCTTTGCTATGAAGCCTTACTGACCCAAACAGGAAGAATCTATCATTAACTGATAGATGAACATGTTTAGCTGGTGATTTTAGAAGAGGGGAAAGTCTATGGTAACACTTTGTAGACACTGTGATACATGAAAGTTCACAGGATCATTCTTTATATAGTGGCAGATGAGCAACAATCAGAGGACAGAATGCTAATTGGTAAAGGGACTGCAATAGTTGCTTATGTATTATTAAAGCACTACTTCACAGTTGTGAAACAAATACCTGGTTAACGCTATGGTATGTTGGCTTTATACATTTTACCTTCACTATAACTTAACGACATCAGAAGAGAATTTGGTGCAAAACTGCAAGATTCCTGAAGGTGAAATATACTTGAAGAGCAGTTTTTTGTTCTTTGCAATGCGTTTTTTTTAGCCATCTCAATGGTGGTCTGCACGTTCATAGGATTCTGAACCAAGTCAATAATGTAGAACTGATGACATTTCTACTATCAGAACAGACTTTGTTGTTCAACAAATCCATGTGGATCTTAATGTATTCAGTTCCTGCCATTTAAATAACAGGCTGAAGAGCAAAAATGTTGTTTGCCAGCCATTATTAGGGACAATCTGTACACTTCTGGATGAGAGTATGACATTCTGTAAGGACTAATAGCCCTATAATATAATTGACCAACAGGAAATTATCAAGATGGCCGTTGAAGAGGATGCGCTGTGCCAGAGATTTGACCTGAAGTCACCTATCTCACCATTTTAATCCCAACCCAATTCTCGCTCCCCTCCCAGGCCAAACTTTTCTTTATGATCCTGGTGACTTTTTCTTATTATCAAAAACAAGTTAGTCTCCCACTTTCACTTCAATCCACGGAGCAGCGGTGATTCACCAGTACAAGCTTGGGACAGCAAGTTGAACACTGTCATGACAGTGTATGCCCTGTTCATTTAATTAATTTTGGGTATGAGGACTTAACTCAACAGATGGTCCATAGGTGTAATATTTTGCCTAACTTGCTGAATATTTGTAATGAAATATGACGGTGGTGGACCTATTGACTGCAATTGTAAACTTGGGATAATGTAACATGTAAACTCTACCGATTTTAAATATAAAGGCCATTGCTGAGGGGAGGTGTAAATGCAACAAATGATGGACAGAATGCTGAATGATTCAAATATTCTCCCCCAGTCAAGAGATCTGGGTTAAATCCATTGTTCTTTTACCCACTACGCCACCCCAGTTTGGACCCAGCCATATACAAATCTTCTTGACCCTGTGCCTCATGGGAATAGTCCAGACCCAACCGCCAAGCCAGGTCCTCCCTGGACCAGAAACAGGCATACTGGGATCGGTTTCAGGGTATGTCACCCTTCATCAGCCAGGCTAGCTTGAATTCAGTGGCACGGTGAGCAAGGGACCCAGGTCTGGGCATAACCATCCCACTTAGGGCGAAAAGTGTAACTGCAACAAATGATGGGCAGAATTGATGAGTGGGGGTACTTGCATAACAGAGATGCTGTAAAAATAGATTAACATAATCTGGTCAGCCAGCTGTTTCTGAGTGGTGGGATGTGGAAATGTTAGGCTGTATATCTAGATACCATTGATCCGAAGTCCGGTTAAGCCTTTGGGTGAGGCTTCAAATGAAGAAACTGATATTTCTTCTGCATGAAACAGTGTCTCCCCTCCAAAGGAAACATTTTTGCTGTGTTTGTGTTTACATAAACCAAGTTGTAGAGTGTTTGTATCAAGGAAGCAGTTGATTTGATTTCCTCTCCGTGCATAAATATCACTACTGCCTTAAAACCCTGAATGTCTTGCCAGGCATTTTTAGTAGAACATCTGTGTGCCAAATGGTAGTACCTTGAAAGAGCACTTTTTGCCCCATGACTCTGAGACTTTGTGTGATTTTGGGCATATGGAATACCAGTCTAGAAGAACTATGGTAAACATATAGTCAACTTGAAGTTGCAGCTTTCGGACTTTTTCCCCCCACATTTTTATTGTTCTTGTATCAAAGATCCTGTATTCTGATCCTTCTTTGTTACAAAACGTATTTGTTATTTTGGGAAAGTGGTAGACGTTGGATTACTTCACTATGTAAAATGTTTGAATTTCCTGTAGCAATGCACCTAGAATACCTTGATCTTTAAGGGTGGTATGTTTCAAGGCAATGACTCCAACATCAGACTGTAGCCATCTTCCGGATAGCTAAGCCTAATTAGAATTTTCATTTTTGCCACTCTCTTAGACAACTGTCAATGCATTGCGATGCGATGCGATAACTTGGGGGCAAACAGGAATGTCATTGTTTTATTATTGTTGTGGCTTCCCTTCAAAGACCTATTGGTGTAGGCCTCCTCTATTTTTCTTTTAAATCATTCCTCTGATTGTAGTAACAGCTTTTTAAATCATTCCTCTGGTTGTAGTAAGGTCTTTCCTACTTTTGCTGCTGAGATGCAAACTGCCAGTACAGCTTATGATCCTGTTAATGGTGGTAGCAATGTTATATTGAATGCAGAAAGGTTAATAGAATTTCTATTGAGTGTATCATCTTCTGTCATTAGTATCATTGTGAGCACAGAAAGAAGTGCTAAATAAGAAACGAAAATTCATAGCGTGTGGTGGGTATCAGGTTTCAACCCTCTGACAACCTTGTCAATTCAGTCTTCAATTATAAATGTATATATGTCCATCTAAAAAACCTAGATTGGACACTAAAAAAGAAACATAGAAAAGAACAGAAAAATAGAGAAAAGCAGTAAAAAATGAGATACGAAAAAGAACAGATTTATAAGGGCAGTGTAAAAGGGTGATAAGAGTAAAAAAAAAAGTAGAGCCAGCCTGAAAGCGATTTATAATCATGTGTAACACACTTTTCTAAAGAACTCCCACAGCGATCAGACGGCTATCCTCTGAGTCTGCACAAGTGGCCAGACCTTAGTCCATGATATGTCATAACAGGTCCTAGAAAGGTGCTAGTGAGGCCAAACAATATGCGGAGAGGGATAAGTGGAGTTAGTGTTAAAGTAGATAAGCAAAGTTATTTCAGGCAAATTTTTCTTCTTTATCATAACTGATCGGACCTTCCCACAAACCAGCTTCATCTTTCACAAGATGAACATCAATTATATTAAAATGTTTATTGGCCCCAAGAGGGAAACATGGAGTTTTACATCAATTTAAAGCTTACTGTTGATTTTTTAAACCTATGGTATCTCAACTGGTGTTTTTTATTGGTTAGCACAAGTCTTTCCACTTCCAACCTATTTTGCATACCTTCTACATAATGTTTCAATATTAGTTACCCACACAGACCTGCATAATTTCTTGCCCTTGGTAAGGGCAATAGGAAATCTATTTTGTTCCTTCTCGTGCCATTAGCAGTACAAAAGGATATGTTTAATCTCCTTTGTTTATCTGTACTAGCACAGTTGTTGTACTCTTGTGCTTTTCGTACAATTCTTTTCCTAATATCTTTTACCTAGCACCCTCAAGTGCTGCTTCCCTTTTCACAAGGCTGAGAGATTTGAAACTGCTAGTTTAGCCAAATGTTTTGCAGAGGGATGAAATAACAGCTTTTCTTCACAGGCCAAACAGTAGAATTTGACAAACAACTATATATTATTCAATTCAATTAAATTTTATTATGATTTGGAAATCCGAAGAATTCCACATAATATTACAATAAAACATTAATTCATAAAAGACAGTATTAAAAGCCCGAAAGATTACACCCTGCAATTATCCTACATTACGTACAGTACATAATACATTATTTCAATAAACCCTTAACATTAGTTACGAAAAAATACTCTAAAAAACCATTTTTCCTAAAATGACCTTCTCCCTGAAGGGACTAATCTCTGTTAATCATTAAATACGTCACTCCGGGGGAGTGAATTCTTATAATTGTTATCTGCAAAGTAACACTATTGGCTGACTCCCTAATTTAAAAACAATCTAATCTGATATAAATTTACATTTTAGCAGCATATAGTTAAGAAATTGTGTATGGTTCATCAATATACGGTTACAATTAAAACATTTCTTGTGTCGGGGACAGAAAACAGTGTTAACAACAATTGATTTTGTAAAGTGCTACTGAAGGTGCAAATGTATTAAGATAAAGTGCTAGTGCATAGATGCCCTAATTCTGGACAGAGACCAGAATGATTATCTAGCGTCAATATAGCGGTTACAATTAAAACATTTCTTGTGTCGGGGACAGAAAACAGTGTTAACAACAGATAATTTTGTAAAGTGCTACTGAAGGTGCAAGTGTATTAAGAAAAAGGGCTAGTGCATAGATGCCCTAATTCTGGACAGAGACCAGAATGATTATCTATCATCAATATAGCCTAAATAAAACGGAAATTACATAAAAAAATTTAGTAGCAAACAAAATTTGTCAAACACACTAATAAATAATTGTTACTTGTCGTATGTTACAACAAATTAAAAAAAAAATTAAATGCTCAAAAGGTGCTAAAACAAGGGAAATTATACAAGGCACTACATAATCCACTGATCACCCTACTTATTAACTTCTAACATTTAGAAATTCTTTAAAAAAGCAGAAAATCTTAAAACATCTTGTTGCAATGATAAAAGTACTTAATTATGTAAGTAGATCCAGTTGTCGTTGGTATTCTTAAGTAGATATTTAATGTTTAAAGTTGGTAATAAGGAAGGCAAGAAGGCCCCACCGGGAGCAGCATCCAGCTGCTCAGCCCCACTCATTCAAACTGACCACACATTCAAACCATGCACACAGGAACATTCTAATGACATCACACACACAGGCTGAGCAGCAGGGAAAGAGATGATCAGGATATAACACATCTCCCTCTTTTAAAACATTGAACACAGAAGAAAGAAATGGAAACTAAATACAGTATGTCCTGATGATGACAAAGTCAGGATTTCAAATAAGCAGTCAACCTAAGAAAATGAATGACTGTAAATAATATTATGAAATAGGAATATATCATAACATAAAAATTGTTGCATAAAAGATGAAGAGAGGAACAATATCTTCTCGCACAAAACCAGGGAGAAATCACATAAGAACCATCCCCCCTCACAAACAAAAACCCAAAATATCACCAATCATGCCAGTTGGCCAGACTGTCACGAAAAGCAATAAAAAGGGAATCAAACTAGACAAAATGGCGTCCCAATAGAATAACAAATTTAGGACGTAGGAGTTACCACGCTACCCGAAACACACTTAAATAAAGCATAAAGAACAAAGCGCATAACACCTAGTGCATGGGGTACATGGCTCCCTAGCGACTCTCTATAACTGAACACCTCTAACTGAATAGAGCACTTGCGTGGTTCAAGAAAATAAAACATGAATAAACAGAACTGAGGACTCTGCAACCTCATATAATTTGATCTCAAATAAATGGAGCACCTCAAACCATGAGCACGTATGTGGCTCCGCAACATATGCATCCTAAAAATCCAAACTGGAGAACTAATCTTCAGAAAATACACTTAGACAGATGGAGCGCCTCAAACAATGAGCACCTATGTGGCTCCGCACAATATGCACACTAAAAATCCAAAATACACACTAGCATTGACTCCTCAAAGTTCAAGCAATAAATGTAGACTCTGCACGACTCATCGTAATACAGACTAGCATTGAACTCCTCAAAGTTCAAGCAATAAATGTAGACTCTGCAGGACTCATCGCAGTAAAGTGTGAACACATAAATCTCAACACTTAATGAACACTTCAAATTAATTGAGCACATATGTGGTTCATTTCCATAAATAAAATCTAACATTGTCACAACTCAGCATAGCAAAACCTGACAATTAAAATCGACCTTTAAAGAAAACAGTATAAATAAATTAATTCATCAATTTCAGCACATAACAGTTCCATGCAGTAAAAGTAAATAAGTAAATCACTCAAAACACCAACATGTACATAAATATATATATGTATAGCGAAAATTAGAAAATAAGAAACTAAAATAATAAAAGTAGTCACCGTTGTCGTGCTAGACGTTGTGAGTTGTGAGACCTGAAGAAATAAACAGTACCTTGTCTCTTTGAAATAGAAACGAAAACATCCCAGAGACTAGTTGAATGCAGGGTTTCAAAAACAACATAGCGTGCCAGTCGCTGTGACACGATGGTGAAATACGATGGCAGACACTCAGAAAGGCAAAGCATTAGGACGGAAACGCTGTGGAAATGAAAGCGTTTGATTTATGACGACAGCACGCAGCAAACATCACGCTGTCACGTCTTCGCCAGATGGCTCACGGCAAAAATGTGCTTGAAAAAAAGGCGGTGACTCATAGACTGACATCACGGAAGTAGAACACGAGGAGAGCTTCACTTCGCTAACTCCTCGAAACCCTCAGAAGACGTCAAACGGATTGAAGCAGGGAAAGGGCAAGGATCGCTGCAGACCAACTGACAACTCAACCGTCATCCCCAAACTGGACGGTGAGTGTCAGAGTTTTAGATGAGATTTAGTTTAGTGAATGTAAAAGCTCCGTTAAGTTGAGCGCGCTGGCACCCAATTATCTCTTAAACACTGCTCGCAGCTTGTACACCATACTTGCAGGCAATGAGTTGACAAGACAGCTTTCTTTCCTTAAAAGCGCCGCTCATTTGTTTCACAGCTACAATCCACCACTTTGAAATAGTGCAGTTATCTGTTTCAATTATCTTCAAAGGTTTTAGACAAAATGAAAGCAGCCGCCTCAGACAAATTGCTGAAAGGTTCACATCTTTGCCCTTGATAATATAAATAGTCATTTTAAGTTGGGCTCTGAACATCGTAGCACGAAAGATATTTAAGTTTTCAACTGTTTCACTCTGACACCAGTCATAACTTTGAAATTTTGACGCTCTTGTTAATAAATCTGCCATTATAAAATTCAATAAGCTACACAAAGTCCAACGCTTGAAACATACCTTTATAGATGTTTCCAGTAGGCTGTCAGATGTGACATGAAACTCTGTTCTGACGGGAGATGCAGAAGAAAATTGCGTGCCATTTCTGCTGTTGAAATATTATGATGTAAAAACCATGCCTTCGAAATTTGCGACGTATTGAACTAAGTGCTGGGCACACAATCAAAACATGATTGAAGTCTTGGATGCCACCATTGCATAAATCACAAAGTCTTCATTTTTGGGGATACCCTCCCAAGCTCCTGTTACTATCCTCAACGTTAACAAATTCATTCTGAGGAGTAGAATCACTCTGCGTACTGCATGTTTCAGGTTCCAAAGAATGTACGGCTGAGGATTTTTAATAAGTGAGCTCTCCGCTAAACAGTCCAGTCTGCCATTCCCTCTGCATATTTTCAGATCTCTTTCTCGTGAGATCGCATATATGTTTCTTTTAATTAATTGCTTTAAACCTGTTTTTTTTAAAGCTGCTGCCCCTACTAAATCTAAACCAAAGATGCTTAAAGCTTTTAAATAATTTCTAAAAATTACACTTTTACACTATAGTTTATCAAAAATGTCCTTGTGCAATGCTAGCCTTAATAGATTTTCTTGACCATTTATCAAAGCGTTACACCATCTTAAAGACCCCGCCAATGACAAAATGTACGTTGAGAGAAGGCCAAATTCGAGCCTAAGATCCGCGATTAATGCAGCATGACTCAAGTTACATATTTGACACCAAATTTTACCTTCCACTTTCTCGAACTTAGCCCACTCACATTCGTCAATTGTTTCACATGCGTAATTCAAGGTCGGCGGAATCTTTATTTTGTACACTGCAATAGTGTGTGAAAAATGTCTTTTCCCGCATTGCTTATACAAGCGGTTAATTGCCGATGCCTGTGAAATAGCTTTACTTTTGCAGTGATCTAAATGTCTGTTAGCGGACAAACAACCATATATTAACAAACAAGTTACTTACCTTGACTAATGCCTTATCTGGTAGAGATATCCATCTAGCCGCAGATTCCTTACCTTAGAATTATCCCCATGTGTCAGACTAGATGCAGATTTTTTTGGTGAGCAGTACAACGGCATGCCGTTAGGAGGCATTGTTTCATCAGCATGGTGTCATCTGCGTCAGATGTACCTTGCGCAGTGCCTGTATAGGCGCCCCCCCAGCACGCAGATAGCAGTTATTTTTTGAGACGATCCATGGCAGGATTACGGAACCACAAAGAACATGGACGGCTTGGGTGGAAAACTATAGCCTGAAAGGGGTCAGCCTTGACCATAGAAATCTGTTCGCAGATTAGAGAGGATGGGCGGGTCAGTAAGGAATGTGCTCTAGATGGGGTCTCTACCAGATGAGGCGTTACCGAAAGTAACCTGTTAATGTGATAGTAACTTCTAGCTGCAGATTCCTTCCCTTAGGATAAAATACCAAGCAATACCTCCCTGGCGGTAGGTTTGCAGAACAAATTCATACTAGAAAGTCCTGCAGGACCAAACAGGCAAAGTGCCAATCCCGATGGACTCGACTAACCAAGCAGTAGTGTTTGGTGAAGGTGTGCAGAGAAGCCCACTTTGCTTCCTGGCAGATGGCCAGAACCAGAAGACCGCATGCTAATGCAGTGGTCATAGCCTTATGTCTGGTGGAATGAGCACGCAAACCCTCAGAGGGTTGCTTCTGGGCCAGTGTGTAGCAGATTTTAACACAGAGCACGAACCATCTGGAGATGGTCCTCTTCTACACAGCCTTCCCCTTCTTTGCTCAGACATACCCCACAAAGAGTTGATCGCCCACCTGGAAATCTTTTCAACCGTCAAAGTAGAACACAAACCTCTTTTTGGGTCCAGTCAATGGAGTTGTTCCTATTCCATAGAGAGATGCCACAGAGCATAAAAGGTAGGAATGATGAAAGAATGCTCTATATGAAATAGAGTGACAACTTTCAGCAGAAAGGAAGCTCTGGTGCAAAGATCCAGCTAGTCTGCAAAAATGGTTAGGGGAGGAGGCTTATATGACCAGGCTTTTAGCTCACTGACCCTCCGGGCAGACATTATCACCACTAGGAAGGCCTTCTTGATGGTAAGGAGTCAGAGAGCACATCAGAAATGTAAGTACAAAATTGAGGCATTTTAAAGGGTGAAGGTTGAAACTTGTGAGGTAGACCATTCAAAAACCTATTTACAACCAGAGATTTGAGGAGGGATGGCTGAACTAGCAACTTCAGGAAGACTGAGATGGCAGAAAGATAGTCCTTTACAGAGCCCAAAGCAGAGCCTTTCTGGGCAAGAGAAAGAATAAGCAGAAAGGTGAGCAGAAAGAGGGTCAAGCTTGCTTTTCTGCACACCATGCCACAAACTTTGCTGAGTGACAGGCGCATACAGTCTTAGTGGAGGGATGCCTGGCTGCCTAGATAACATTGTAGACTTCAGGCGGAAGGTCGAAAGCCGTCAACTGTCGCCACTAGATCTCCACGCATGAAGACAGAGCATTGACAGGTTTGGGCTGAGAACCCTTCCCTGCTGCTGCGACAGAAGCATCAATCAGGCTGACCCCTCAAGGGGCAGCCTGATTGAAGTACCGAAGGCCAGGCTCAACAGCTCGGGATACCAAACTCGACGAGACCACTCTGGACCCAAAAGAATGACTTGAGCCCAGTCACACCTGATCTTCTTGAGAAATCTAGGCAGCAGTGGTATGAACAGAATGGCGTCCTGGAGGCAAGAGTGCCACTCAAGATGAAAAAAGTCTGCGAGAGAGCCACCTTGGAAACTAAAGTGAGCAGAACTTCTGCAGGTTCTCGGCGGTGGTGAACAGATCTAACTGAGGTTCTCCCTACTGCTGAAATAGACATTGCACCACCTCGGCTGGAGAGGTCATTCATTATCTGCTAGGCATCTTCGGCTGAGTTTATGGGCATTGGTGTTCAGAAAGCCTACCAGGTGTTTTAACACCAGGGATATGCCTTGACGTTTGTCATGTCCTGAGGCGCAGGGTCTCTTGACAAAGGGTCTACAAACCCCTTGCCCAGTTTGTTGCAGTACCCCATGGTGGTGGTATTGTCCGCGAACACCTACACTAGCCTTCCCTTGATGGAGGGTAGAATGGCTTTCAGTGCCAGACAGATCGCATAGAGAAGTTGATGTAAAGTCTAGATTCCCATGGAGAACAGAGGCCTCTGATCTTCACCTCTACCAGATGGCTACCAGATACCAGGAGTGAAGCATCTGCCACCACTGTCAGATCTGGTTGGAGACAGAGAGGGGTCTGCCGCTGACCCAATCGAGGTCTGTTAACACCACTGCAGATCTTTTGCAGTTTCACCAAGATCTAGACCATGTGGGAGAGATTTCCCTGATGATGCACCCACTAAAACTTCAGGTCCGACTGCAAGGCGGACATACCATAAGCAAGCTTGAGCATTTTGAATTTCTCCTTCTCGAGGAAGAAATTGAGAGGGCACTGGTCGGGGATAGGACACAGGTCTCTGCCTTTTTTAGACACCAAAAAGTAGCAGGAATAACAACCACAACCTAGTTCTGGCGTCGGCACCTTCTCTATGGCTTCCCTGGCCAATAGAGCCATCACTTCCCATTGGAGTAAGGAGTGAGAGTCATCCATCAGCCTGTCGCAAGAAGGTGGACAATCAGGCAAACCCAGCGTTCTGATGTTATCGACCTCCAGTGGTACAGGTGATGGCGTATCAAGTCTACCACTGGTTGCACAGGATTGTTGGAAAGTGATCTAAAGAAGGGGTTGGCGAGGGCCAAGTAAAGCACCAAGGACCCGACCATAGCTCTGCTATCTTTTAAACACTTCATCACTGAGTTTGCCTAGTCTCCGAAGAGACAGTAGCCATCATAAGGCATGTCCATGAGAGAGTTGGGAAGGTCGAGATGGTACAACCGGGGGCTGGTCCGGTTCCATCCATGGGTCCAAAGGGTCAAGGTGTGGCAGAGGGCAAACCCGCTAGTTGGGAACAAGTAGGGGCCCCTTCTGACAATGCAGGTCCCTAAGGCATGCCAGCGGGGATGGGCCGCCCAAATATGAGGTGCGTGGCTTCATAAAATTTGCAGAGTTGGGCAGGGGTTAGCGGAAACTCCGGGAGAGGCAGAGCCAGTGCAGGCTTAACCACAGAACCGGGCCTTGAATAAATGAGCTCCCGCATCTCGTCGAATGACTGATGGAAGGGTGAGGTCGAAGACTCCTTCAACTTCTTGCAGGACTTACCGGAACGGTCTGACAATTCAACTGTGACAAAGATCGATGGGTCTACGACTGATCCCGGGACTTTCCTTTTGTGCAGGAACAAGACAGTTGCGGCATCGCACGTCTACTGGAAAGGAGCTTGAGGGATCACTGCCTTAAGGCGTTTGGGTGCATGGTGCAGCAGTCAAAGCAGACCTTCGAGTCATGGTCGCACTCGAGAGGCAAACAAGATGTGTGTCCGTCACCAAAATGTGTGTGTGACACACTGCAGGGCTTGAAGGCAGCTTCCTATAGGACATCTTTCAAAACTCTCAAAAGACTTCTACAAAAGGTCAAAAAGGGTCAAAAATTGAGTGGGGGTAGCTTTCGCTAGATTCATACTGGCACGGAAAGAAAAGAATTGACAGTGCGCTGGGAGGGTACCTATATAGGCACCACGCATGTCATTTCTGCAGCAGACAATGCCATGTGGAGCTGAAAGGCGATACCTACTGGTGCACAGGGGTACTGTTCACAAAAAAGTTCCAGATCCAGTCTGATGCATGGAGATAATTCTAAGGTAAGGATCTGCAGCTAGAAGTCTATCAGATATCAGTGATGACATGTCCTCAAGGTGAATGGCACAACAAAAGCCTTGTCAAGGATTCAGTCAACGTAAATTTCCATGCCAAAATGGATTGTAATAATGCAAGAGAAGGTATGTATTGTACTGGAATAAGAAAGTGTGATGTGAATTTCTCTGAGTGGCACAATCAGTGTTTCTTGCACCTTTTTCTGAATCTCTGGCCCAAGGATTGAGAAAGGAGCTCTGTTTGGCTTCATTCCTGTCTGAGATCCAGAAGTAGCAGATTCAGAGGATGCTCCACTATCCTACACTTCCTACACTAGGAAAATCCACTCTTGATCTTATTAACCTCCAGGATATCATCTGATAGACTCTGAATAAAAACAAACACTTAAAATATGATAGCAAGGGGAAGTGTAAAACAAAATCAAACCTTCTCACACATGAATGTGTTAAACAAGCAGCATCAAAAATTGTGACATGTCATGTTCTTATCCAGCTCTAACCAAAATGAAATTAAATATGAAAAGAAAAGGGCTAAGTCGTTGGTTTACAGATCCACACACTAAAGATTAGGAAAATAACTACCATTCAATTGCTAAAGATGTGCCCAACCAGCATAACAGGGTCAGCCTGGGGTCTGACTAGCACACCACATATGTTACTCTTCGTGAGGTGTGCTGCTTTATCTGGCTATTCTCTTTCTTTAATGGGCTATGTTTAAAAGGGAGATGTGATTTCAGATAGGAATATATGTGAAAATGTCAATATTACTTCTTGCATGGTTTCCAGGACGCAGTAGAGCTATACAGGGTTCATGATGGCAATTAATGGGTTGATTTCCGTCATACTCCTTTCTTTTACTGTGATTTTTAGTTTATCTTCACACCAAAATTTACATTGATTTCCTTGTAAAAACGGCAACATCCGATCCAGCACTTCATGAATATCACACTGGAAGGGGTAAACATTTTGTTTTCCTAGACTGTTTTAAGATTACAAAGTCCAATTATTACATACGATTTTTGTCTTTGACTTACAGTCAATGCTTTGCTTTATATTTTACTCATCTCTGCTACCAAGCTAGACTAATTTTAGTGATTAACTTAGCAGTAATACATACATTGTGAGTATTTTTCTATATTGATTGATATTGATTTCTGTGGTGTCAAATTTAAAGTATTATAAGTTTCATCTCAATGCTTTAAAGTTGATAACTACATGTAATTCTTAACAGCAATTAGATGCGGACAAACCTGGATATATTTCATTACTTTACCTGATATTTTAACATATCAACATTGTAATACGTTGCTTGTGGTTTCTGTTCAGAGACTTTCTTGAGGTGGGACATCAAGTTTGGCATGTTTACCCAAAATTCCTTTGTGTTGGCATCGGGCTGTGCATTGTCACTGTTAGATTAAAAATATCAAACATAGGTAATGATTACAGATTTGTTTAAAGCCATATTCTGCAAATAGTAATACAAATCATTTTGGTTTAGAAAGCATCATTACATACAGGACAGAGTAAACCTTTAAGTGTATTTTTATATATTATATATTATGTATTTGTGCCATGCCCAGGTTTTATTCGCAAGGAAACAAAAAAAAAAAAAATAGAAAGGATTGTAATAATGTAATTCTCATTCCTTCTGTGAATTGAGTGAACCCCTTGGTTCTTTCGATTCCTAACATTTAACAGTCTTCCAAATACTAATCGTTATAGAGTTGGTACAACGATTCATGTATAAAATATCAGCCTCTAATCTAAAAAGATCATCTTCAGAGGGTTCAAGCTTAGTTTTCTAAAGCTTAACCATTGGAAATGTTCTACTTTTTTCCTAATGTTTAATTTTCTACATTCTGTTTGCAATTGCTCCGTTAGCTCCACAACGAATACACCGGGGAGTCACACTACCAAAATATTTAAGGTACAGCAGTCTTAGCTCAAAAACCAAACTGTGCCGTGCCATTTCTTAATCAACTGTTAATCAAATGTTCAGGGAAGTTATTGTTAGCAGGTTGTTTAGACAATCCCGATTCATATACAAATCAATAGAATATAAGCATAAACTATTATCTAAAAGTAGTATTATTGCTATTTAGCATTACAGCATCCCAACCATTGTTCGGCTTACAATTGGGGCAGAGATGAGCAACCATTTAAATAGTAAAATCCAATCAGGTTTTCAGGTGCACCAAAAGATAACATGAATGCAACAAATTTTAATAAATAGATTTTAATGTTGATTATCTCCATGTTTGGTGTTGTGTGTGTTGGAGCTAGGCCCTATTTGCCATGCTTTTTTCGTATTATCGTGTTACCCAAGGCAATGTTTCTCCGACCTGATGTAGTATGGCTTAACATTTCTCTACATCTTCATCTGAAACAATTCTTCAATTTAGTTTTCTTTCATGATCTGGTCATTCTACATAAATAACTTATTTTTATTATTTTTTACTTTGTCTTCTTTACAAGAGATTATTCATCCAAATTCCTTCCAACTATATTCATGTATTTCTTGTTATTGTATTCCATTTATTTTCACTTGACTTCCATCAATCCAGATTATATTTTCTGTTCTACTTTCAAATGTTTTACTATTTGTCAGCTTTGAAATCCAATTGAGCCCTCTACCATGACTTCTTTCTGGAAAAGCACCCTCAACCCCCTCTAGAATACCATCCAATCATTTTATTTTCAGTTAGTCAGTATTTCGATTACAACATTTAGACAGTATGCACCAGACCCTAATCAGGGCTAGCAACTACCCGAAGAAAGCCAGAAACATGATCAAGCTGCATAGCCTGTTCTGTGCTTAAATCTCACTTGTTTTTAATTCAATATTTTGTCATTATTTTCATCACAGTTACTTACCCTTGTAACAATCCCACTTATAAATCGAAATTTAGAACAGGCTGCAAGGTAAACTAAAGTACCAAAAACATGTCTCCTACATATAAATAATGCTATTTCAGAATTAACTTTTATAAAGAAGCTTTCAACTAACACGAAGTTTGAGCCCCACAATCCTTTATAGTAAGTTATTCTTTTCTATGTATAAATAAGATACTGTATTTTTTTGAAAGAATCAGTAACAGGTTGTTTAAAGTAAATGTGTGGATAGAGTAAAGGATGTAGTGGAGATTAAAAGCAAGTTGCTTAGACCTACACTCACAACTATCCATAAGTAATTCACTTACATTTAATGTATTCAGGCATGCACATATGAGACTCAATGGTGCCAACCCAGTAGTAAACCAAGGATGAATAGTACACATGACATCATATGGACCACCTTGAAGAGGAAGTGCATTTGCCAGAAACCCAAAACTGTTGAGGGGGATGGAGGGTGGGCATCGGCATTCAAAGGGGGTATTGTGATTGCAATGACCAGAACAAGACTAAGGGAGTTTGTTCTGAAATTAATGCAAACTTTGTGTGCATATAATCACAGATGTCCAAGAGTTAGTCAGAATTAAAGTGAGTATGAGAGTATACCATTTAGCACGTTTATTCCAAAAGCCAGGAAGATGCTTCTGCACTAACTTCATGAGCACTGCTAAAAAGGCTAAAATAACCCTAATTGTGATTACTCGTCACACTACCAGAAAAGAAACCACTGACTAATGGTGTCTAAGAGGCATCACTACCTAGATCAAAAAGAGCCAGCAGAAGTGGCACTCATTGCTAACAAAAAAAGATTTTCATTTTTTTACATTTTATGGATTAATAAAGTATTGGCAGAGGCTAAAAGGCAATTCTTGTAAGTAAGAAAAGTGGATGGATGATCTATCTCTACTTTCAACCGTAGTAAGATTATAAAAGAAAGTGGATATACAAAAAGCATAAAGACTTTTACTCTCATTTTAATGATTTCTTTCTGTAAGGTTGATGAGTAGGTTGGTTGTTTCTTTTTGTTCTCTCTTTTATATTCTCAAATGCAGATTTAAGAATCTCATTCTGGATGACAGATTAACATCATGGTATCACACTTATTGTATGCAGTGCCTGGGTTGGCCTGCCACTTTTGCCTGCACTGCCATTTCTGTTTATGTTTACCTAAAAATACATAGAAAAATGGAGTAATCTATGCATGCCACAGACAGGCTTCTTTCTGTACCAGTTGCTCTCAGTACCATTGCAACATGGGTAAGTCCAATCATCACACTTGGGGTACCCAGACCTCCTTGTGGTATTCCTGTGATGGTTGCAATCATGTGTTGCACAAGGATGGCCTATAGTGAGGAAGGAGGGGGGCAAGGAAGTTAGATTTTATAGGTTAATCCTGGTTAGCAACAGATGTGGTATTTTCTAACATTATTAGCAGAGCTAAATTGATCTACACCCATCAGTGGCATAAACCTCTTACATTTTTAACACTTTCAATCCAACAAGATGAATAACTCTTCCTAATACAGCTTACACTAAATATCAGATTATACTACTAGTTTGAGAGCTTCATTATTATCCAACTCCCACAATTTCCAGACATTAAGCAGACAAACACAATGGTCATGTCAAGGGTGCAATCTTGGATTTACCTTCGATGGCCAGAGTATCAACTACTGCCTTGTATATTTTAAACTTTAGAGTAAATGTTAGGTAGTGCGATATGTAGTGGACTTAACTTTAGCTAAAGTGGTTACAAGATGAGCTTTGTTCAGTAGAAAAAAGCCAACTATGGTTGAGGAGCTGACAGAGTACTGGACACGTGTTGAGGTTTGTTTAAATTGTTGTCCCTGGTGCAGTTATAAGGGATGGTTATGCACACATAACGCAACACTCTTTTTCCAGGTTCTCACTTCTCCCTATTCATATTCATTCCCTTGCTTGACCTCTTCTTGCTTTCTTTTGTGTCCATGCATCTTCCTTTAGCTCACTTACCCTTTAGCCTGCCGACTGTGCATCACTGCACTACTTCAAGAACCTCCTGCTATTCGCAGCGTTTTTTCTAATAATAGGCATGACCCTGCTCTGTGGAACAAGCAACATGCAGGTCTTGGTCTCTTGGGAGGTGTTCCCCCTACATTCTTTAACTGACCCAGGGACAGGGTGACCAATTCTCCTTGTGGTACAATCAGTCCCTTTGCTGTCTTTCAGCAGATTTTCTCTGCCTCTGAGGGTTGCAATGTCGTATCATTTGGCATGCCCACTGAGTCCGAGACTACAAACGTGGGCGGAATTAGTGTTGGGAACACCTGTTACATACCCCGGACTCCTAATAACAATGTCAACTGGGAAGAGTGACGGAGGATGCAAATTTGCAGTTAGAAGAAATTGTGACAGAGTTTTCAGGGAACCAATGGAATATAAGAAGAGGGGTAACAGTATGGCTATGAAAATTGGGAAGGTATGTTGCACGAAGAGAGCATTACAAAGATGATGCATGGATTAATACTTTTGAGTTCTCTTGCTCAAGCAAGACAGTGAAGAGATTTCTCAGAAACAAGAAAGCCATGTTGACAAATGTCATTAATGAAGATTATAGTTCCTTTGAGTGGCCTTCTTATGCTTCGCCAGGAATGCTGTAATTCTAATGCAAAATCATCACAATCATATATTAATTGCATAATCTTTGCTTTCCTCTGGCACTAGCACCAGTGCCATTTGTGATGTCAGAGGTGACATCTAAATGTCTTCAGAATGGCTGAGACTGTAATAAATCTGGCAGAGGAAAAGTACATGCTTTCTAGGATTCAGTCCAAGCATCAGGAAGGACACTGCTGATAATCCAAAAGAAGCATCTCAAGGCCCTCCTGCATCTAAATGAAGTATTCAGAACTGTGAAAATCAATATTCCTAAATCAGGGTTCTGTTATTCAAACGTAGAAAACATAAAACACAGAAAGAACTATTGTGTGCTACTCACCAATTATGTGAGAGGGGCGAGAAAAGCGTTTGGGCAATAAGAAAGGTGGAGGTGATGTACCAGAGAAATGTAAACACTTAGACGACCAGGAATCCCATTGAAGAGACACTTTATTCACATATTCAGAAGGCCACAATAGAATGTAAAAAAATTTAGAAAGACATGTAGGCTGCTGTTCCAGACAGAGAAGCAGAGGTATCCAAAAACAATATATTTAGTAATATCAAATCGAGGACCTTGCTGACAAACAGCTACAGGTAGCAACTCATTCTGAATACAATAAAGAGACCTATTTACATAAGCTTATAAAAGTCTTGTGTGACCTTATACACAGATGTTTTAGAAAACACAACAGACCAAGCCTTGAGATTATGAATGGGTCAGAGTTTGTAGAGTCCCGCAGACCAGCAACAACAGACCTATCACAATTCAAGCGCCAAGGCTGTTGCTGCCACTGACAATATTTGACCACGAGGCACTAAAGATGTTAAAAAAAAAGTCACATTGTCCTCATCTTCTGATCTGGTCTCAATTGAATTTATAGGTGATGATGGAACGGGCGGTGAAAAAAAGAAAACAACATGGTCATCGTCAGCAATTTCACAGAAAATACTACCAGAGGCAAACATATTAAAAAATTGGGGGATAACAATAACCCCATACACATTAATTCCGGTAGGAATGGTGGAGGATCAGGCCCTTGTTAAAAGCTCCAGAATATCGGTTCTCAGAGGAGCAGTGGGGAAATGTGGAACAAGTAGTGACCAACATCCCAGTATCACTCGAAGGATCCAAGATGGCAAGTCATCACCAACTGGATTAACTGATCCAAGATGGATTGCTAGAACAATAAACAACAGCATAAATTGACAAACTGGGGGGCGTGGCTTGAAAGCCGATGGGGAAGGCTGCGTGAGCACTGAGCTCCGCAAGAAACCCCCTATTAATCCTGATCTAATTAATGCTTCGAAACACCTGACAGCACCACACTATCGGAGACAGATGTGGATCTGTGCTGGAGCGGCTCCTATGCTGAACCGGACGTTAACTGGGAGCTTTTATTGAGAATTACTGGCCCGAGATTGCTGCTGACGGCGGCAACAAAATGGCCGCAGCGCGAAGACAAAGGGTACGGGCTGGGAGGCTACTTAGTGAACATACCGGGTGCTCGGTACGGCGGAGGTCCCCTTGTGCACTGGATCGGTGATGCGTGGCAGGGGGGCGAGGGCTGCCTTGGCTGGCGCCGAAGACCGGCCCGAGATTCCCCAGCAGCGGAGTGAGACTTGCGGCCGAAGTAGCGAGAGCGGGGTTTCTGACTCACACCGGAGCTGCCCATGGCGCACAGGAGGCTGAGCGGTGGAGGAAAACGGCCTGGAGGCGGGCAGCGGTATCACGGCGCCCGAGCTGGCACTGGAGTGGGAGAACAGGAGGCGCGGGCCGCGGATGCGTGGCCCCGGGGAAGCTGCGGCCTGCGAGCTGGGGCGGGTTCGGGGGAGCGTGCCGACAGACAGATGAGGGCTGCCGATGGGAGACCCGGGCAGGGATGAGTCTTGGCGCCTGCAGTGACAAGGTGGCAGAACTCTAACGGCGGGGCACCGACAAAGCAGTGGAGTGTTGCGGGCGCAGGGGGAGAATGACGAATGTGATTTGCCTCCCAAGCAGGGCTGATTGCAGGGCGCCTGGGGCTTGAACATTTTTCTGATGGATCTGTGCAATGGACAGAGCTCTGCTGGGAACTAGACCTGTGGTGGCGGCAAGACCGCAGAAGCAAGCCCTGATTAAGGTCGCGAACATTGGTGATTTCTCCTTTGTGCCTATGTTAGGTGCCGCGAAGTTGACTCAGCAAAGCTACTAGGGAGCGTGGAGACAGCTATGAGCGAGGGAGCACAGGATTAGGTACAGGTGGACGGGACCTTTCCTCTGAGCTCCTGCATTGACACAGTTGGGACACGCTAGCCACCTGCGAACTGGACTGGAACATATTTGCCACTGAGCAGGGAACAGTTGGGAGGGATGGACTCATGACCTGTGCTGGAGTGGGTGCGGACTCTGGCTCTCTTTAGGCGTACAAGGCGCGGTCTGATACCTGCCATTGCTTGGGTGGGTGTTGAAGGGCCTCGCAATGGGGAAACCAAAAGGGAAGAAGGATGGGGCGCAGCAGCTCTCGGACAGTGAGGCTCCAATCCAGGCTGAATTCGAAGCACAAGGAACACCTCAGGACCCCAGAATGCAGCAGCAATTTGACAAAATATTGGCAGCGATTGCGGACTCCCGCACTGCCCTGCAGCAGGACATTGCACAAGTTGCGACAGGCCTTGGCCTCCTAAGAGCGGATCACTCCAAGTTGGCAGATACAGTGAAGCTAGTGGAAGGCATACTCCAGGACGTGGTGCCAGCCCAAACTGCGTTGAAGGCCACAGTGACGGATGCTTTAGATCGTATTATAACTAAAGAAACAACACACTTGCCAGTGCTGAGAAGCTAATTTTTCAAAACAAACTGAATAGAAAAAGCATACATGAAGAATAGCATGGACACTTGCTTTATAAATTGCAACTTTGCTTTTAATTTTTCTGAAGACTATTTTAGTTTTTAGTCATTTTTCGTTTTGTGCATGGGAATACAAAAACAGGGGGGATTTTATATACATTTGTATACAAACATGAAAAAGACAAATTGGTATGTACAATAAATCAAACAAACTCACACACAACACATTCTTGGCCATCCATTCATACTATACCACATCCATACTGGTCCCGGTGTCAAAAAGAACCTATATATACAAAACAAAAAAGAGTCTTTTATGCCGTTTTTTACACTTTTTACAATTGTTCCTAGAAGTTGGAAAAAGAAAGCAAATAGTCTTTCAGTCGGTTGTCGAGACAATTTCAATGTAAATTCAAAGGTGTGACCCGGCACCGGGTCGGTCGACGCGTTTCGAACCCTGAGAGTGCCAGGGTTCTCCTCAGGACCAAAAAGTAACTATAAAGGAAAGGAAAACAATCATCACTCTAATGATCTAAGAGATGAACACCTTATTCGCTATCTAGCTTCCCTCAGCCTACCTCTATTGTTGGGCCATGGCTCCAACCGTGATTGCAGACAATTGTATTCCAAATGAAGGTGGAGAGGGAGGTGCTGGAATACATTAAAAACAAACAAAAAGTGCGCTAAGTATTTTTGAAAAAATATCAGTGTTGGTATCACACATGTCCATCCTCTCGTCACTCACTCGGTGTCAACCTGCGTGCTTACCTTAGCCGTAGTGCATGATTGCTAAGGATTCTGTCCCCAATGGATCGGGCTCTGTCGTGGGGTTTCGGCGCAAAATGCTGAAAAAATCAAATCGGGAAACGTGTGTTACCGCTAGGTTTATTGGGCGTCTCCCTGGCGGTGACTGGTTACGTCCGCTGGCCCCCTTGGAGCCATTCTTACCGTGGCCGTGCTCCACGCTGGTACTCGAAGTCTACTGTGGTTCGTACTTTTCCGCTCCTTCCCCTTCAGTCTACAGAGGGTGAATGGAAACACAATGTTGTTGGTTGTGGGTGTGGCTTCGCTCTGGAGAATTGTGGGAAATGTAGTCCTGTTGGCGGTGTTTCAGAAACTGGAGGAGTGTGGGAAATGTAGTCCTATTGGCGGTGTTTCAGACACTAGAAGATTTTACGTATTGGATTTGTAGATTTCCGAAATCTCATTCAATCCATTGACCGCTGTGTCGTATTTCATAATAAGCAGAGCTTCTCTTTGATTAAGTCGTGTCTCCAAATTGCCCCCTCTTGGATCATTTTCAATTTTCGACAGGACCGTCCACTTTAGTTTGTTTTTATCGTGGTTCTTGGCCAACCAATTGTGTACTAAGGGTGCATTTTCAACTTCTCTGCGTATTCTGGACTTGTGCTGAGTAATGCGTTGCCTGACTTCCTGCGTTGTTTTTCCAATGTATAACTTTGGACAGGGACACATTATAGCATACACGACATTCCTTGTCTTGCAATTAGTAAAAACTTCATGCTTCCAATTGATGTTATTGAATGAAAAAACCGTCTCCTCTATAGTTTCATCACAGCAGATGCAGGTTCCACATTTGTGGTGTCCTGTTGTCGGTGGAAATCCAAATAGACTTCTTAGAGTCGGGCCTTTCTCAATGGGTAGGGCTGCCCTCACAATGTGGTTTGCAACACTTTTCTTTTTTATATGCAAACAAAGGCGGCTCTTTGAAATCCTCATGTAGATCTTTCACTAGGTGCCAATTTGATGTTATCAGTTTTTTGAGTTGGTTGGCCGCAGGACAGAAGGTAGACACGCAGACCACTCGTTTTTGCTCCACTCTTGTTTTCTTCTGCATTAATGTTTCACGTGGCGTCCACCATGCCCTTTTAAGCGAATATTTTAATAATTTTTTTGGATATCCTCGTAGGAGAAGCCTCTCCTTCAGTAAATTAGCATGTTCAAAGTAATCCTCTTTCCGTGAACAATTCCTACGAATCCTGAGGAATTGTCCAAAGGATTAGATTTTGTCTCAAGCTGCGCGGGTGATTGCTAGAGTACAACAATGCTTTGTTTCTGTCCGTCGTTTTTCGGAACAAGGTGGTCCCAAGGCCTCCATTACAAGGTTCAACTTTTACATCCAGGAATGTTATGGATTGATTTGATGACGTGCAGTTAAATTTGATATCATTTGTGCGTGCATTTAGCCAATCGACGAATTCATTAAGGGTTTCAGGGTTCCCAGTCCAAATGAGAAACACATCATCTATATATCTCATATAGTGTGAAATCCGGTCCTTAAAGGGGTTATCATTGTAGATGAACTTTTGTTCGTAGAGTCCCATGTACATTACAGCTAGTTCCGGGGCAAATGGACACCCCATAGCTACTCCCTTTATCTGGAAGAAATATTCGGAGTCGAAAGTAAAAAAATTCTTTTGCAACGCAAAAGAGGCCAGTTCTAGGATGAATTCTGTGGGTACTTGAAATGGTCTGTCGCGTGTGTCCAGAAAAATGACAATGTTTCAAGGGCTTGATCTTGGGGGATCTGGGTATAAAGTGAAACGACGTCTAGCGTCACCATTAGTTGTTGGCTTTCATCAAAGTTTATCGTCTCGATCTTTTGGAGGAATGCAGTTGTATCTTTAAGGTGAGCTGGGACTGTTTCAATGAACGGTTTTAAGAAAAAATCTATGTACTTGGCCACCGGCTCGAATAAGGATTCACATCCAGAAATTATTGGACGTCCTGGTGGTTTTTTTTCATCCTTGTGGATTTTTGGCAATAGGTAGAACACTGGGATTTGCGCATTTTTATTCTGTAAAAATGCCAGTTCCTTTGGGCCCACAAAGCCTTGATCGAATCCTTTTTGAATGATCTGGAACAGTTGACTTTGGAGTTCATTTGTGGGAGTTTTCGCAATGCGTCTGTAGCATGTATTGTCATTCAATTGGCGATAGACTTCTGTTTTGTATTTGTTGATGTCCCAGACGACCACCGCTCCCCCCTTGTCCGCTTGCTTCACAACCACTGTTTTGTCATTTTTCAAGGTAATTAAAGCATCCTTTTCTGCTTTTGCAAGATTGTATTTTACGAAGTTCCTCTTTTTCTCAAAAGCTGATATTCCTGATAGGACTGTCCGTTCAAAAGTGATGACCTCTTTCGGAATTTCTGAGCCGAAAGAGGTCATCACTTTTGAACGGACAGTCCATGCTACAGACGCATTGCGAAAAATCCCACAAATGAACTCCAAAGTCAACTGTTCCAGATCATTCAAAAAGGATTCGACCAAGGCTTTGTGGGCCCAAAGGAACTGGCATTTTTACAGAATAAAAATCCGCGAATCCCAGTGTTCTACCTTTTGCCAAAAATCCACAAGGATGAAAAAAAACCACCAGGACGTCCAATAATTTCTGGATGTGAATCCTTATTCGAGCCGGTGGCCAAGTACATAGATTTTTTCTTAAAACCGTTCATTGAAACAGTCCCAGCTCACCTTAAAGATACAACTGCATTCCTCCAAAAGATCAAGACGATAAACTTTGATGAAAGCCAACAACTAATGGTGACGCTAGACGTCGTTTCACTTTATACCCAGATCCCCCAAGATCAAGCCCTTGAAACATTGTCATTTTTTCTGGACACACGCGACAAACCATTTCAAGTACCCACAGAATTCATCCTAGAACTGGCCTCTTTTGCGTTGCAAAAGAATTTTTTTACTTTCGACTCCGAATATTTCTTCCAGATAAAGGGAGTAGCTATGGGGTGTCCATTTGCCCCGGAACTAGCTGTAATGTACATGGGACTCTACGAACAAAAGTTCATCTACAATGATAACCCCTTTAAGGACCGGATTTCACACTATATGAGATATATAGATGATGTGTTTCTCATTTGGACTGGGAACCCTGAAACCCTTAATGAATTCGTCGATTGGCTAAATGCACGCACAAATGATATCAAATTTAACTGCACGTCATCAAATCAATCCATAACATTCCTGGATGTAAAAGTTGAACCTTGTAATGGAGGCCTTGGGACCACCTTGTTCCGAAAAAGGACGGACAGAAACAAAGCATTGTTGTACTCTAGCAATCACCCGCGCAGCTTGAGACAAAATCTACCCTTTGGACATTCCTCTGGATTCGTAGGAATTGTTCACTGAAAGAGGATTACTTTGAACAAGCTAATTTACTGAAGGAGAGGCTTCTCCTACGAGGATATCCAAAATAATTATTAAAAAATTCGCTTAAAAGGGCATGGTGGACGCCACGTGAAACATTAATGCAGAAGAAAACAAGAGTGGAGCAAAAACGAGTGATCTGCGTGTCTACCTTCTGTCCTTCGGCCAACCAACTCAAAAAACTGATAACATCGAATTGGCACCTAGTGAAAGATCTACATGAGGATTTCAAAGAGCCGCCTTTGTTTGCATATAAAAAAAGAAAAGAGTGTTGCAAACCACATTGTGAGGGCAGCCCTACCCATTAAGAAAGGCCCGACTCTAAGAAGTCTATTTGGATTTCCACCGACAACAGGACACCACAAATGTGGAACCTGCATCTGCTGTGATGAAACTATAGAGGAGACGTTTTTTTCATTCAATAACATCAATTGGAAGCATGAAGTTTTTACTAATTGCAAGACAAGGAATGTCGTGTATGCTATAATGTGTCCCTGTCCAAAGTTATACATTGGAAAAACAACGCAGGAAGTCAGGCAACGCATTACTCAGCACAAGTCCAGAATACGCAGAGAAGTTGAAAATGCACCCTTAGTACACCATTGGTTGGCCAAGAACCACGATAAAAATAAACTAAAGTGGACGGTCCTGTCGAAAATTGAAAATGATCCAAGAGGGGGCAATTTGGAGACACGACTTAATCAAAGAGAAGCTCTGCTTATTATGAAATACGACACAGCGGTCAATGGATTGAATGAGATTTCGGAAATCTACAAATCCAATACGTAAAATCTTCTAGTGTCTGAAACACCGCCAATAGGACTACATTTCCCACACTCCTCCAGTTTCTGAAACACCGCCAACAGGACTACATTTCCCACAATTCTCCAGAGCAAAGCCACACCCACAACCAACAACATTGTGTGTTTCCATTCACCCTCTGTAGACTGAAGGGGAAGGAGCGGAAAAGTACGAACCACAGTAGACTTCGAGTACCAGCGTGGAGCACGGCCACGGTAAGAATGGCTCCAAGGGGGCCAGCGGACGTAACCAGTCACTGCCAGGGAGACGCCCAATAAACCTAGCGGTAACACACGTTTCCCAATTTGATTTTTTCAGCATTTTGCGCCGAAACCCCACGACAGAGCCCGATCCATTGGGGACAGAATCCTTAGCAATCACGCACTACGGCTAAGGTAAGCACGCAGGTTGACACTGAGTGAGTGACGAGAGGATGGACATGTGTGATACCAACACTGATATTTTTTCAAAAATACTTAGCACACTTTTTGTTTGTTTTTAATGTATTCCAGCACCTCCCTCTCCACCTTCATTTGGAATACAATTGTCTGCAATCACGGTTGGAGCCATGGCCCAACAATAGAGGTAGGCTGAGGGAATCTAGATAGCGAATAAGGTGTTCATCTCTTAGATCATTAGAGTGATGATTGTTTTCCTTTCCTTTATAGTTACTTTTTGGTCCTGAGGAGAACCCTGGCACTCTCAGGGTTCGAAACGCGTCGACCGACCCGGTCCCGGGTCACCCCTTTGAATTTACATTGAAATTGTCTTGACAACCGACTGAAAGACTATTTGCTTTCTTTTTCCAACTTCTAGGAACAATTGTAAAAAGTGTAAAAAACGACATAAAAGACTCTTTTTTGTTTAGTATATATAGGTTCTTTTTGACACCGGGACCAGTATGGATGTGGTATAGTATGAATGGATGGCCAAGAATGTGTTGTGTGTGAGTTTGTTTGATTTATTGTACATACCAATTTGTCTTTTTCATGTTTGTATATAAATGTATATAAACTCCCCCCTGTTTTTGTATTCCCATGCACAAAATGAAAAATGACTAAAAACTAAAATAGTCTTCAGAAAAATTAAAAGCAAAGTTGCAATTTATAAAGCAAGTGTCCATGCTATTCTTCATGTATGCTTTTTCTATTCAGTTTGTTTTGAAAAATTAGCTTCTCAGCACTGGCAAGTGTGTTGTTTCTTTAGTTCAGTTTGGCTCAGCCTTGCTGAGTGTAGGAGTCAAGACCCTTTTTGTTGTCTTAGATCGTATTATGGCGTTAGAGAAGTGTGACGAAGATCAGAAAGTAGGAATAGGAGGAATAACATTCGTGTAGTGGGCCTTCCAGAAAAAGTGGAGAGGTCGGACATGGTGCAGTATTTAGAGAACTGGTTGCAGACGGTGATGGCCCTGAGGGAGTGTCTCCCTTTTACACTCTGGAACGCGCACAAAGAGTACCTGCGAGGTCACCGCAGCAGGGACGTCCCCCCCGACCAGTGGTAGCGCGACTATAGCATTTTAAAGACAGACTTGTTGCTCCAAAAAGCGTGCACAGATGGCCCATTCCAACTAGGAAACAGCAAGTTTATGCTCTTTCCGGATAATACATTCAATATCCAACGGCGCCGTGGGTCCTTCCCGTCAGTCAATAAAGAATTAAGGTCGGAGGTTCTCCAGTACTCCTTGTTTTTCCCACCCAAATTGAGAATAATCCTAGACGGTAAGACTTGTTTCCATGAAACGTCAGAGGAGGCATGGACATGGTTAGAATCTTATAGAGCTGGAAAGGACAGAACAGAGCAGTGGGCCCAGGTACTCTCGGAAGAGCTTCAGCTTCGCAAATCACAGCGGCTTCGACACCGGAGGCGGGGCCTATGGAAGCCGTCGACATCGCAAACTGAGGTGTAGCAGCGGGGAGTGCTGGAGGCAGGGTCGGCGTTGTCGGCTGACCAAATGGTGCAATCGCCGGAAGTCACTGATTCGGAGAGGGACAAGGTGCACTAGGACACAGACTTCAGAGGCGGACAGCATACGCCTACCACAGGTCACACTGGCGACAGCGGACGGACTGATGGACGAGTAACGGTTTGCAACCTTGGTGGCTGGTGTGAGACTATTGGGAGAGAAGAGGGGGCTTATGGTCGGTGTTGCAGATACAAGAAGATGGCATTTGGTGCTGCACGGGGAGGGGGGGTCTTTACGAACCCGTAATGCAGGGGCAGGCTAGGGCAGTTCATGGTTGATTAATAGTAATGGGAGTGGTGCGCAGGGGGGAAGAGAATGCTAGGTTCATCTGGGGTTTCGATGCGGTGATGGTCCTGGAAAGTAGGTGGTCACCTGTTGGCACTGAGCAACCCCCATCGCCCATAAGGCGTGCCCGCAGTGACTACTGGTGGGCTTAGGAGTGTGTTGGTTGTTGAAATGGTTTGGATGGGGACTATCAGTTCTGTTCTAGGTCCTGTTCTTGGGGGGGAGAGTTACTAGGGTACGGAGTGAATTGTCGACATTATTCTGTGATGGGGGCGGTACCTGATCTACGTTATGTCACTTGGAATGTGAGGGGGCTTCATACAATGACAAGGCGCCACAAAATCCATGCACATTTGGTTAGGAGAGGGGTAAATATAGCACTGCTCCAGGAAACTCACCTTAGTAAGGCAGAAAGCCTGGTGCTGCAGCGTAGATGGAGAGGGCAGGTCTTTAGCACCACATACTCTGCGTTTGCACGGGGGCATTGATCTGGATAAGGGCGGGGGTTCCTTTTCAGGTTACAAAACAAACTATCAACCCTGAAGGCAGATTTGTAGCGGTAGAGGGGCACTTATATGGTAGGGATATATCGTTATGTAGTATATACACACCAAACTTTAGATGGCTTATCAGGCACATTGGCACAATACTTTACAGGTCCGGTGGTACTAGGAGGGGATTTTAACTCCATAGTGGATGAGTCACAGGACAGATCACACCCCCCTCTGGCGGATTTCCCTGTACGCCAATTGGCCAAATGTAGACTAGATTGGCAAAACAGATGGAACTTAGTGGACATATGGCGGATCCACCACCCGCAAGACCGGGATTATTCCTACTTCTCAGCAATGCACGATCTACATGTTCGGCTAGATGCAGTATTATGCTCCACATCGGTAGCGCCCTCCATAGTGCACTCTGAATATCTTGCTAGGACATTATCTGATAACAATCCGTTGTTGATTACTATGCATTGGATGACGGCGAAATCTGACATCCCCTCTTGGAGGCTGCGCCCCGAAACATTTCAAGATCTGGTTTTCCATAGGGAGGTTGGATAGGGGATAACATTATTTTAATGAGAATGCAGATTTGGCTTCAACTAGGGCAATAGAGTGGGACGCATTTAAGGTGGTGATACAGGGCTTTGTATTAGTAAGCAAGTTGGAGTGCGGAAGGTGCTGTTACGGGACGTGGACCGAGTTGAAAGTAGATTGTGGTCGGCTGAACTAGCAAGGCTAGGGCATTACGAAGTGCAACCAGCGGTAGTAGCAGCAAAGGAAGCCGTGGCAGGGGAGATAGAGAGACTGCGATGCTTCAATTATAAAACCTATGTTACAAGGGTTCATGCTGAGGGGGATAAGGAGGGACGCTCTTAGCGTGGTGGGCTAACCCAACGACATGGAGCTCCCCAATCCTGGCATTTAAAGCCCAGGACGGTGACGCTATATACACCCAGCGTGAGATTTTAGTCCAGTTCTTGGAGTACTATGAGGCGTTGTATGAAAGCTCACGGTAGCGGCGGAATCAGAAATTGACGCCTTCTTGGACAGTGTGCTCCTCCCACAGTTGGAAGAGGAACAAGCGAAATGTTTGGGCCAGGATATAACGCTGGAGGAAATTAGGTGTGCTATTAAGCATATGGCCCGCAATAAGACCCCGGGCGTAGACGGATTGATTTCTACTCGCAATATGTTGACCTATTGGCTCCGCAGCTGCTGGAGGTTTACAGAGAGGCAAGAGACTGAGGTCAACTTCCGGAGTCCATGAGAGAGGCGCTCATCATCCCATTATTAAAACCTGGACGGGAGGGCACAGATTCGGCCGCCTATCGTCCATTATCCATGTTTACGACTGATTATAAGATTTTGAGTAGGATATTGGCGTCTCGTCTCCTGCAGCATATGACTGGCCTGATTCATGATGATCAGGCTGGGTTTATCCCCACTAGGAACACAGCTACTAATGTGAGGAGATTAGTGAGGATTTTAGGGGAGGGTCACCCTGATGCACCTATACCCACACTGCTCTCAGTGGATATAGAGAAGGCCTTTGATAGTTTGGAGTGGCTGTACTTATATAAGACACTAGGGCATTTTGGACTGGGAGACAAATTTGTATGCCGGACCAAGGTGTTGTATACCTCTGCGGTGGCCAGGGTGAAGGTGGGAGCGTTGATACCACCCCAATACCAAGTGGCACGCGGGACGAGACAAGGCTGCTTGCTCTCCCCGCTATTGTTTGCCTTAGCAATAGAGCCTTTAGCAGTAAGGGCTAGAGTAGGGCAGTGCTATGAGGACCTGAGGGACAGAGGGGATTGGCAGTATATTTCGTTGTATACAGATCTATTGATTCTTCTGGTGGACGTGGAGCACTGGATGGAGCAGCGGGCTTGTTATCAGAATTTGGCGACATTTCAGGACTACGGGTGAACTGGACTAAGACGTGTTTATTCCCAGTGAAACCTGGTGGGTTGCCACCCACCATATCACGGGGAGTGCGCTGGGAACCGACGTGTCTGCCATATCTAGGTGTCCATGTCTATCATGAGGTCAACGACATGCTGGAAGGGAACATAGGAAGACGCATGAGAGCTCTAAAAGCTAGCATGGCCTTTTGGTCTACGCTCCCACAATCCGTGATGGGAAGGATAGCTATGTTAAAAATGGTGGCGCTACCAAGGTTGTTATATTTTTTTTTAGAACATTGCCGATATGGGTGCAGGGATCGGTCTTTAAGTTACTGAAATCCATGATTGTAGGGTTCCTATGGGGATCTGGCAGAAGGAGAGTGGCCCAAGTTAACACTTGTAAGGCCAAAGGCAGGGGGAGACTAGCGGTTCCCGACTTGGAGCTGTATTATTTGGCGGCTACACTTCAGGTATTGACACAGGCAGTTGCAATGGAATTTAGAGTCCCTGAGAGCTTGAGAGGTGGGGGATCCCGAGGCACGTTTTATCCTTTATAGTCTTAAAACAAAAGCTTGATCTTAGGGAGAAGACGTTGAGATTGTGCTGGAATCGCAGTCAGCGTAGGGCTGGAGTGCTACATCCTTATGCGCCCGAAATACCGTTGGGAATGGTTACAGCATTACCCCTTGGCGGTGATTGGACGTCCCTGATGGAATGGGAACAAGCAGGAATCCAGGTGCTTGGGGATTTATAGGAGGATGGGGAATTGCTGTCCTATCACGCAGTGCAGGAGAGGTATGATCTTCCTAGGGGAGTATTTTTTTGATACACGTCGTGCTGGTGTATGCCATACGAAAGTACTGGAGGGAGGGGCCCGCAGAACCCAAAACAACAATGGCATGTCAATATGTAGTGATGGCGGCAGGGACTTTTAAAGCCTCTATTCCAGGATGTTAAATGAGGGATTGGCACTACTGGGCGCCTTGCGATTAAAATGGGAGGCAGGTATTGGGAAATCCATACCTGAGACTACATGGGGACATCTACTACGAGGAACGCAAGATTTTAACTGGTGCATTTCTTTATTCTACACAGGGCTTATTTGACACCGGGTAGAATCAGTAAGTATTTTAAGGTTGAGGATGAAGCATGCCCTTGGTGCACAAGGGAAGGGGTGGAGCTGGAACACATGCTGTGGGAGTGCCCTAAACTGGGAGATTATTGGGAAGAAATGGGAAGTGTATTGAATGAAGTCACTGAGTGACGCTTAACTTTCGACATGGCAGTATGTATACTCCATTGGTTCCCTCACACCCCCAAAACAAAAGTGACAAGTAAATTGGCGGATATGGTGTTGCTGCTGGCAAAAAGGGAGATAACAAGGCACTTGAAATCCAAGGAGGGACCCAACAGCAAAAGATATAAGGCTGAGCTGCATAAATGGGCTAGTAGTGAGAGTGTTCTTAGATTTCAGCAGGCACGACGTTTAAATAATGAGAAAGCATTGGATTCTGCGAATGCATGGGAAACGCTGGTACAACCTTTATCTGATCACCAATCAGAAGAGGAATAAGGGGAGGATGCTATCCATGGGGAGGACCCCTCCTAGATACATGGGGTGGAATCTTGGATTGCAGTTGAATTATGAAATGCGCTTTGAATCTGATACTTAATGTAATACATACCGGTGGGGAGGTAGGGACCCAGTGGGGTTAGGGGTAGTATTAGTAAGATGATTGAGATTCGTAGTATGGAAAAGTATTGTAAAGATGTATGTAGACCACCGGCCTATACTGTATTGAACTCATAGGTACACTGTGATCAGTTGTGTGCGATGTGTTGGGGAGGAATTAGTATTTAGCTTGGAGGGCGAAGACGATGGATAATACAGTATTTTGTATTTTGCTGTTATGAAACTAATAAAATGTGTAAAAAAATTTTTTTGACAAACTGGCTCTTACTCAAGAGCGTGTAAGCATAATCAACTACGTATATGTTCGTGGAATGTTAATGGTCGAGCCACCAAAATATCTGATTCCGATTTTTTAAGCTATATAAGATCTTTTGATATTGTGGCATTACAAGAGACATGGCAAGCAGACCCTCCGCACCTTCAGAGATTCTGGAGTTTCTTCACTGGTGCAATAGGGACGGCAAAATACGGTCATCCCCAAGGCGGTCTAGTAACCTACAAGTGCACTCACGGTCAAGGAAGTTGGACCAACTTCTTCAGCATCATTGGCAGTAAACCTTCTCTTCTCGCAACTAAAACCAGGCAATGGGGAAATTAATCTTACTTTGGTTAATGCCTATGTCCACCCAAAAAATAAAACAAAGTCAGCTAAAGAATTATGCAACATCCTGGAGGAGTGCATAAGGGAAAGTCCGACAACAAACCTCATGCCCACCGGGGACCTTAATCTTATGGGAATCTCGCCAGACGACGAAATTCTAACTCAAAACTCAGCTTGGGATATTCCATCGCAAGGGAAGCCGCTAGTATCCAAACAAACCAAATTGGGTAACAGATATTAAAAGACCTTGAACTCTTCAACATCAGAGCATTAAATGGAGACAACCCTCCAGCCACAACATTTCACTCGACACGTATCAATACCATACTGGATTATACTTTTAATTCATTACCTTTGTTTCAATATATGACCTAATTTCTGATGGGTGAATAAGCAGACAGCGACCACTGTCCCCCAAAAAATTGTCCTCAAAATTCTGGGAACAATTGACAACAACTATCTCCACTTACGCTACAAAATATAAGCCACAAGTCCAATTGGGCTGCAGCAGCATGGAACAGTTTACGCGAGAGTATAAAGAGAAGATTAGGTGCACAAAAAAATCAATGTATCATATGATGAGACAACTTCGGCAGAACCCTATGGATATAGGGAAATACAATCTCTTACCGAAAATAAAGGCAACGCTGAAAAAATTAAAATGGGAAGCCAATAGATCTGTGGAGGACAATATGTGGGCAAAACTACAAGCTGACACCAAACAGAGCGATGGGGCAAGATTTTGGAAAACCATAAATCAGTTCACCAGACCTATGCACGGCGGAGTTTCCTCTAATATTACAGAAGAAGTATGAGCAAGCCATCTTGGGAATCATTTTAAGCAGGATATGGATTACAATTTGGGGATAAAAACTGATAGTGTGATGAAAAATCTCACCAAATATAAGGCATAGTCATTCCAAAAGAGCACCGGCATTCCTGATGGTCAGAATCAAATTATAAATGACGGACTGATAAGTATACAAAGCATCATTAAGCGCCAAATTAAAAAAGGAAGAAGAGAGGAGGCCCCAGGTCTGAATGGAATTCCGTATATATATATATATATATATATATATATATATATATATATATATATATATATATATATATATATATATATATATATATATATATATATATATATATATATATATATATATATATATATATATATATATATATATAAAAACGAAAGTATGTCTGTCTGTATGCATTACTACATCATTCATCCGATCGCCATGAAACTTTGGAAAGTTGTTGAGTACACTCCCGCGAAGGTTTCTGTCAAAAAATATGTTTACATATCGGCCCCCCAGGGCCCTCATAATCTTTCGAATACTGAAATAGACAGCGAATTTGCGAGCATCGTCGACAGTTATGACCCCCAAACGGAAATCGATTGGTCAATCTACATCAGAAGCAAGAAAGAAAAAGGCATTACGAGCTTCAGAAACAGACGAGCAACGGGAAGCAAGATTAGAAGCTGTTCGAATGCAAACTGCTCAAACCTGTAATTCTCAAACGAACGAGCAACGAGAATCAAGATTGGAAGCCGATCGAGTATGCACTGCTCAAGCCCGTTCTTCTCAAATGAACAAGCAACGAGAATCAAGATTGAAAGCCAATCGAGAGGACGCACTGCTTAAGCCACACTTAGAAATGTTTTCACATATAAAATGAATAAGTTTCAATAACAATGACACAATGTAAATTTAATGTTATCATAACGAGTTGCCTTGAATTTCCTTTCTTCTGAGATCGCAGCAACACGTGACGGGTAAGCTAGTTCTTTATAAACAAGATGAGAACTGATGGGCAGCAGCGCTTGAACCACTATTTTGGGAAATAAGACATTTTAACAGATTGCCAAGCTCCTGGAAGGGCTCAATCATCGCTCCAGACAGGAGATAATTCTCTCTCACAAAATTATCGATTAGTGGCCCTAATGGATAACGAGGCAAAGTATTTTGCAGGTACACTCTTGGAGGAATTGCAGGCATGGGCCACAGAGAAATCCTTAATTCCGGTCAACCAGACCGGCTTTGCCAAATCAGTTGGGCCAACGACTAATATTCTAACTATGGGCATGTTAATAGACAAGGCTGAATCAACTAAAATGCCCATCCACTTCTGTTTTATAGACTATAAGGCTGCCTTTGACCATATAAATTGGAACATTTTATGGTCCAAATTGAAAGGTTGGGGGATACCAAGGTCTCCGTTAGACTTGCTGATTAACCTTCACACGGAAACATGAGCCCAGATAAAGCTGGGTGATGGATCACTCCTCTCAAGGCGCATACCAACCAACAAAGGACTCAAACAGGGTTGTGTCTTGGCTCCTACACTATTCAATCTGTTTTTAGGAGATCTTATCCTGATCCTAAGCAGCTGTAACTCTCATGACCCCAAGTTGGGAGGGCTTCAATTACGGTGTCTTCTCTTCGCAGACGATATAGTCCTAATCAGTCACACAAAGGTAGGGCTACAACATATTTAATAACTATTCTTATATATATGTATATTGAATACAGGCTTAAAGCAGCTTTGGGATACCCCCACAAATCATATGACGCTTAAAAACATGGTCAAGAAAACAATCAAACATCTTCCGTGGGTTGAAGATAAAGCAGCCCTCACAAAAAGGTCTCATGGCTGAATGACCCTGAACTCTTATTCAACACAAGCCCCACAGAGTTACCTTGGATTGGGTTATGCGAAAACTGCTAAAATGAAGTTTTTAAATGACAGGCTGGGCGTGCTACCCTGCATCCGACATTTCCCACGCTGGCTAAAAGACAAAGCGGGCTCCCTTTGCCGGTTATGTGGCTCAGTGCCAGAGGATATGCTGCACTTGTTATGCTCCTGTGACAAACTGTTGGATGAACGAAAACATCTGCTGAAACACCATTTTAAACAGCGAGGTATACGCTCACGAAGACAAGCAGTTCTCGCCTGCTTTGCATCCCAGGATTCACAGTTGAACTGTAGTTTTGTGAAGTTCATGAAGGCGGTGGCAAAGAAAATGCCAAAACTTGAAACCTAAATGTTTTTTACAAAATATTTTAACACACAACTGTATCAATTTCCAAGGTCATCCAAAAAAGGATGCATCTTTATGATTTCAAAATGAAATGAGAAATTGTGATTACGATATGCTGGTTTTATCAATGCATGAAGATTTACTTTTAAAATGTTGATGTTTGTACTGCAACGGTTTTTATTAACTAGGCAAATAAAATATTACCTTGCCTTATATCGTCCTCATCGGTTGATGAGGAACCAGTGGCTCTACAGTTTAATAATAAGGTCCAGTCACAGAGCTATACGCTGCAGTCGTCTAGATCTGAAACATTGTGCCACACTGCCCAGTGTGGCTTCGTAGACAAGGAGAAATTATGTTAACTGGAACAATTGACGTTGTGTATGAATGTACTATAAGTCCTAAATAAGGTTACTACAGGTGTACTTGAGGCACTGAGGTAAATGGTTGGCCGGCCTCTGTCTTGGCTGTTGGTTGACATTTGCAGATTGTGGTGAGTCAATATCTCAAGAGAAACAAAATATGATGTCTTGGGAACCAATTTCTAATGAAACTATGGATAGAAATTGCTCCATTGCTGCCCTCTAACACAAATCTGACAAGAAAATAACGGGTAATCCAGCATCTCTAATATTCCTCGAAACAAAACACTGAATCTTTAAACTAAGGCCAATAGGTTTAGGGCAGTTCTTGTTAAGGAAATCCGTATCCATCCAACCGTAACCCAGGGTGTAAAAGAATGCAATGTTCCTCTGTGTTAAGGTTCATTCTTTGGAATGGTCAAAGGACTGGTTTACCACTGTGTACCAAGATACCCTTCTCCAGCAGCTGGGTCAAATGGGTAGAGATCACTTGGGGTGGAAGATTACAATGATTGCTTTGGAAGGAATTTATGCAGACATGTTTGGTCAACAGTGTCAAATCACCATTAAGACATCTATCCTGCATGGAGAAACACCCTCTAAAATCCAAGACGGTCATTTCTATTGCAAAGGTTAGGAAGTCACATCATTCAGCCACTTGAACATTGTAAATAATATCACTATAGTGTCATCCCGAAGAATATGCAACCCAATATCTGGAGGCCATCCCCTTCAATGGTTTTACCTAGAAACCGGTGTGAGATCAGATAATTCCTTTCTGTACATGAGTCAACATTCCAAAACAGCTACTTAGGGACTAAGGTACGGATTTCGATTAAGTAAACCTATGAGGTTCCTAAAAGAAAGAAATATGCATAAAATCCAAAGGCTGAAAATGCTTTTTTAATGTTGCAACCTAAGGATCAAAAGGTGACTGTGTGACAAGGTACTGCCTCTTCTGTGGTTCATTTTTAGGAGTGCTTCTCAACAGTTTATAGATCATTCTTATTAAACTGGTTTTTGGATGACACATGGCAAACATTATGGGACATGATGCATGATGAACTCCAAACGGAACAAACATGTCAGACTTCAATATTTTTCCAATAACTGCATATATGAGGACATAACCATCTTGAATCTGGATGTAGGGGAGAGGGGAGTTAGCTGCATACTCATCTCGCCAACACCTTAAGTACTGGAGGTGTACAACATCATGGCCTAGTCCCACCTTTACATTCCAGGACTTGCCATAACTGAGGTCCTGTAAGCATTGTGTCCATGATCACTTGTCAGATTCTCGTCCATTTTATTATGTAGTGCTGACGCGCAGCAAATTAGAAACTCTTCGTACGCATACTCCGAGTATCCCTTATCCCAACAATTTTCATCTGTACATGCATTCCTTGCAGAACCCTTGTAATTGACTTACCTCTCCCTCGTGAGGCACAATGATGTGATCTGGAAGCCATATACATTTCTTGACAATATAGTGAATTTCAGAGCTGGCTTCCTTTCCATTCTGAATAACTATCATACGACCTCTACAACTTGAAACTTCCGCTTTGGTCGCTCTGTTTGTCGAGCTATCCCTAAATATTCCACTGACAGCACCTTCCTTGCGGGGGGTTAGGGAAATGAATTAGGATAGGAGTTTTCTATGAAAGGATGTGCAAAGCAATTTCACATTTTAGAAAGTTACAGAAGAACTGCAGGAGATTTCTCGAATGTCTGAAAACAGATGGAATCCACTGGTATTAATTCAGAGAAACACAATAGTAGCAGAAATTATTTTAAGAATATGGACCTCGAATGCTAAGCTTTCCACAAAAAGGTAAACGTATCATGGAAGCAAACCGATTAAGAATGTCTAGCAATTTAGTACTCATTCCTTTAATTTATGATTAACAAAAAATCACGCATTAAATATTTTAGCTAGTATATGACAAAAAATGTGCACTGTTGATATATTGATTTAATGTGTCTATGATTGCAACTTTGATTGGTAAAATAAAAGAACATTGAGATTTCAATTGCTTGAACCCCTTTTTATCTTTAACACCTTGGCTGATAGAGGTATCCCCCCCCGGTACTGGACTCACCGAGTTACCTTTAATTATGACGAGCTCAGCCTGTCATAAGCACAGCTCAACCGTGCCTCATGACGAGCTGAGCTCGTCATGAGCTGCGAAGGGGTTAACAACACATGCATACATAGCTAAAAACTGATCTCTTACATTTGCTCTTATTTTATGGTTGCAGGGCAACTATTAATCCTGAAATTGATCATGTTTAAAAGATTACTGTTAGACGTGGCACCTTGACCTCCCATTTTTGCTGTTGCCTCATGTGTTTCTGCTGATGTTAGATGCTTTGGGCACTGTGCCACTGCTGTCCAGTGCCTCAGTGCAAGTGCTCCGTATTGTAAATTAATGTATGGATTAAGGATTTCATGATTGGCTGGTTTGGTTCACCTGTCAGACTCTAGTGCAGTGCACCAGGAGTGCACAGGGCTGATAATCCAAATGTTGCTAGTGAGCTTGCAGCACTGGTTGTGCCACCCACAGAAGCAGCCTGTAAAAGTGTGTCTAAGGCCTGCCATTGCAGAGCCTGTGTGCAGTCTGGTACGGTCATGCTGACTGGGAGAAGTGCACCCACTTGCCAGTCCCTAAACCTTCCCTTTTCTTCATATCAGACACCCCTCTGGTAGGCCCAAAGGCAGGGTGCATTGCAAGTATAAGGTAAAACATGCCCTGGTGTGTGTGGCATGTCCTAATAGTGAATTACAGCCATTTTCGTTTTTCACTATTGCAAGGCTAACTGTCCTCCATAGGCAAGAATGGGCAGTTAGAATATTACATTTTATAATCCTAACGGACTCCGAGAACACAGTAGAAATTCGAGTTCCGTATGCCTGAACTCAGAATGATAAAATACATCTTTTAGTGAAGTTGGTTTTAACATTCTGTGTTTGAAAGTACTACTTTTATAAAGTAGGTATTTTCTTGTCTAACTATCCAAGCCTGCCTCTGCTAGGCTGTGTATTCCTTGTCTGGAGGTTTGAGTGACAGGGCTGGGGTATTCCAGGAGACAGAATGAGTCAGCCCAGTGGTGAATAGAAAGATCTGCATGTAGATGGGAGGGAGGAGTTGCACCTGGGACCTGAATAGGGCTGTGCCGTCCCTCCACAATGCTGGCTCCACCTCCTGTGGGGCGTCTGATGTTTCTGCCTTGCACTGTGAAAGGAAAGAAGGAGTCATGTAGACAGAGTGCTCCAGAACTGGTTTGGACTAGGCAGAGGCCCCTCTGCCCTCAGAGGACAAAGGATTTTGGGGTAGAAGTATTGGGACCCTGATCCCAAGAATGTAGATCACATTTGGACAAACAAGAAGAACCCTTTGCTGAGGAGTGGAACCAGAGAGACTGAGGAGAGACTATCCCTAAGCTGAAGTGCTGCTTAGGGGATTGGCCTCCCATGGTTGCCTGACTGCCAAAGGAAGGAGAAATGAACTTTGTGTACTTTATTTTCAACTTGTGAAGGATGTCCAAGGGCTTGGAACAGAACTTGCCTCCTGCTAAAGTCTCAGGAACAACAGACTTCACCCACCAGCTCCCCAAGAGTCTTACTGCAGTGCCTGCAGTTGTGCTGGACTTTGAAGACTTGTGTGTCGCAAGGAGCTGGAAGAGCGACTCAAGAACAAGAAGAGTGTCGCCGAACTGCCGCTGCACATCATGTAACGCCATGCATCGCCGAAAAAGAGGATCGACGCCTCCGCATCACCGGGAAGTGTGTCGCAGGGGAAGAGGACCGACGTCGCATCAGACGCTGCCGCATCTCCGAGAAGTGTGTTGCAGGGCCTGTCGCAGCTCATCGCAGGAGAAGAGGATCGACGTCGCATCAGACGCCGCCGCATCTCCGAGAAAAGTGTCGCAGGGCCTGTTGCGGCTCGCATCATTGTGGAAGCAACTGGCATAGAGAGGAGAGAGAGGATCGACGTCGCAGCAGACGCGCTGCATCACTGGGAAGTGTGTTGCAGGGCCTGTCGTGGCTCACATCGTGTAAAGCATCTCGCATCGCCAGAGAAGAGGATCGACGTCGCAGCACACGCCGCCGCATCACCGGAAAGCGTGTTGCATCAAGGAGAAAGCGTCTTCTTTATTTCTTCGCACCAGATCTTCAACGCATCACCGTCTTTGCATGCAAGGGACTACTGCATCACCTTTCCTGCAATACTTTTGTTGCCCTGCATGTCGCATCTTAAGGTACATAGTTCTATATATGTGCACTTTTCCTTTTTCCCCATTTATATTTCCCTTAAGACTTTTCCCCATTTTTAACCTATTATCTCTTGTCTATTCATATATTTTTTCATTTAATTTCCTTAACATATATGTAACTTTGCATGCATCTGAGTGTATATACTATAGATAAAAGTTTAGGAGCACACAAGGACACGTTACTTACCTTTGGTAACGCCATATCTAGCACCAGAAATATTACCTTTGTATTTCCCAGGTGCCGGATCTGGAAGTTTTTCTTTGAGCAATACCCCTGCACGCCGGTAAGTGAAGTCAGTCAGCTCTGTGAGAGGTCAGCAGCATCCTCACCGGAAGTGACGTCTGTGTCACGTATATAGGAGCCACCTCGGCGCACTTATGTCAGTTACATTTGACGACTTTCCACACCAGAAACACAGAGACATTAAGAGTACTGACATAGGTGTGTTTAAAAATTAAGGCCCTGAAAGGGAACAACTATGATCCCAGAAACTTGTCCCCAGTGCGAGGATAATGGGTGGGTCGGTAAGAAGTCTGCTGCTAGATACGGTCTCTACCTGATGAGGTGTTACCAAAGGTAAGTAACCTGCCCATCTAATAGAGGCATCTAGCCACAGATTACTTACCTTTGAATAAATACCCAAGCAATACCCTCCACGGAGGAGGTGCTGAGGACAGGTTTCAGTCTACAAAGTACTGGCGGACCGAATGGGCAAAATTACTGTCCCTACGGACCTGAGTGTCAGAGGCAGTGATACTGGGTAAACGTGTGCAGGGATGACCACGTTGCTGTCTGCCAGATTTCCAGAACTAGGACTCCATGTGCTAACTCAGTGGTAGCAGCTTTAGCTCTGGTGGGATGAGCTTGTAAGCCTTCAGGATACTGCTTCTTTGCCAAGCATAGCAGATCTTGATGCAGAGAATGATTCATCGTGAGATGGTGCTTTTTTGCACCGCCCCATCACTTCTTATGAGGGATGTGAAGAGCGTAGAAAGTGAGCAAAGAACCAGATTGTCCCATATGGAAAGGTATTATCAATTTCAGGAGGAAAGAGGCTCTAGTCCAAAGCACCAACTTGTCAGGATATATCCTCAAAAAAGGAGGCTTGAATGATGCGATTGTCACTAAAAGGGATGTTTTTATTGTGTGCAGCGGTGGGGGAATTGTGCAGGGGCTCGAAAGGAGCACACATGAGGAAGATGAGAACGAAATAAATGTCCCACTGAGGCATAATAAAAGGGGAAAATGGAAACATATGTACACAGCCTTTTAGGAATCTATGTACAATGGGTGACAAATAAAGAGGCTTGCTTTGGAAGCCTCAGTTATTCAGGCAAATACCCCTTCAGGGTGTCCAGAACAGAGCCCTGCTGGGCAAGGGTCAAAATGAAAAGTAAAACATTGGAAAAGGGAGCAGAAAGAGGGTCGATAGACTTTTCTGCGCAATATATTATAAATGTCTTCCACCGGAAGGCATATACGGTCCTATTGGAGGGACTCCTGGCTGCCTAGATAACATTACAAACTTAGGGAGGAGGGTCAAAAGCTAGCAACTGCTGCTGCACAATCTCCATGCAAGAAGGCGTAGAGCTGAAAGGTTTGGGTGGAGAACACTCCCCTGCTGCTGCAACAGAAGATCCTCCCGAACGGCCAGCCTTATTGGTTGATCGATGCCAATTTGCAGAAGCTCAGGATACCACATCATCTGGTCCCAGTCCGGAGCCACAAGGATGACTTGGGCCCGGTTGTTCCTGATCTTCTTGAGTACTCTGGGAAGGAGGGGTTCAGGCTGAAACGAGCACAGGTGGCCTGATCTCTAATCGAGACGAAAAGAGTCTCCGAGCGAGAGCAACCTTGGAAACTTCAAAGCGCAAATCTGCGGACATTGAGAGTTCTATGTAGAGGCCAACCAAGGCTCTCCTCACTGTTGAAAGAGACCTTGCACGACCTCCAGAATGAGATGCCATCCGTGATCCCCTAGGAATCGATAACCGAGTTTGTTCACCATGGTGTTCAGGGAACCGGTCAGTTGTTCAAATGCCACGGATATGCCCTGCTGTTCCAGCCATGTCCAGAGATGCAGGGCCTGTTGGCAAAGAGTCCATGACCCCACTCCGCCCTAGAGTCCATGACACCACTCCGCCTTATGTGTTGCAGTACCACATGGTGGTGGTGTTGTCTATGAACACTTGAACTAGTTTTCCTTTGATAGAGGGTAGAAAGACTTTCAATGCCAATCGGAATGCTCCAAGCTCCAGCACGTTGATGTCGAGTCCGGATTCCGCCAGAAACCAGAGTCCTTTGATCTACACCTCTTCCAGATGGCCTCCCCATCCCAGAAGTGACATCTATCACTACTGTGAGATCAGGTTGGGGAAGAAAGAGGGGATCAGCCGCTGACGCAATCGTCATCAGTCAGCCACTACTGCAGGTCTCGTGCAGTTCCCCTATGAAATTTAATGAAGATATTTATAAAGGGCAAAGCAATTAACCAAATGTGTCAAGGTGCTGGCTCATGTAAAAAGTGCCGAGACTGAACAGCCATGTTTTTAGCGCCAGCAGGTGAGTTTCGTTTTTTAACCTCTGGGGGAGAGAGTTCCAAAGTCTGGCCCTAAAGACCAGAAAACTTCTCTCACCCCAGGAACTTTTCCTGAACCTAGGGATCACTACATTATGGGACTCAGCTGAGCGTAAAAGGAGGAAAGGAACATACATCTGGAAGTGCTACTTAAAAAAGGCTGTACATGTGTCATGGGTAGCCTTAAAAGCTATGCATAGAGCATTGAACTCGATAAGTCTTGTCGCAAGGATCCTGCTCATACACAGAAATGTGCAAAGAGACCTAGGACATCAGTGAATTGTGGTGTTCCAGAAACTCTCCTCAGTACCTAGAAAAACCCCAACCAGCTAGCATCAGTGTCACATTAGCTCTTCGTCCTATAGCAAAGTAACCAATGATTAGACAACCTAGAACATGCGAAATCAGGAATGGTGGGAAGTGAGAACACTTTTGTTATACTCTCATACCAGTCCACAACAGGAGTAAATAAGAGACACAGTAAGGTTAAAATATTTATTTTAACGAAGTGATCTCATGTGCAGTATCTTAGCCAACATAAGCAGACATATGATTAAAAATAATATGGTCAGCATGGTTACAATTCCATAAAATACAATAGGAGAAATCATATTACAATGACGGTGAAAACAGGTCCTATAGCGCCTAGTTTTAACACACTCCCTATACAGGAACTATGTATTATAAATTATAGAAGGTCTCTTAGGCTTGTGTGGGGGACCTCATTACCTTTCCGCTCAGTAAGAGTAAATTACATATGGATCAGCATAGGCTCTTTGCATCCCTGGAAACAGAAATCTTCCAGTGTCTG
Organism: Lissotriton vulgaris; assembly: GCF_964263255.1. Lineage (NCBI taxonomy): Eukaryota > Metazoa > Chordata > Amphibia > Caudata > Salamandridae > Lissotriton > Lissotriton vulgaris. Next base: position 464,954,655 of record NC_141685.1, on the reverse strand, counting down.
AAAATCATGGCTAGTGTGTGATAATAAGGACGCCAGAATCTTACTTGGCTCACAGCTGCCAAAATGTTGTGCCTAGAAAAAGTTACCTGAATATGTTGAAAAACAACGAACATGTTTTGATATTGACGGCTTTCGCACTCACTGTGCAGACTAGTGGCATGATGTAAGTCTAGAGATGTCAAAAACAATTCTTCTGTTGTGTAGACCTTCATAAAGGCTAACTTACAAAAACAGCTATGCAGTGTTGTGTGCAAAAGCAGCAAAAGGTAAAATGGCATTTAAACTTCTAATAAGCCATGCTAATATAACATACACCAAAGCAGGCCCTAGGCCATACTAAACCCTCCCTTGATCTTGCCCCCAATAAAGGGGGCAAGATTCATAGAACGCAGAGTTCAAGTTCGAATAAGACAGAACCAAGTTTAGGAATTTTGCCAAACTTGATAATTGGGAGTAAACATTTGAATTAAAAAAGAAACCCAAGTCAGCGAAAACAATCACAGGTGAAAACAGATCTCAAAGATTAAGAAAAAAATATTAAGGCAGTACAGGGGGAGAAAAACAATTCTTCACGAGTTCAGTATGTGTCTATGAAGCAGAACAATTCGCACTTCAATCCAACAGCGTGAAGGCACCATATGTTGCAACCGCCTCCAATAGGAAGTCGTTGTCATCATCCATGAACATATCAGCCATCCAATTAAGTAACAGAAATGAACATACATGTTCCTCAATTACTGGAGCCACTAGCACCATAAGAGGACAACTCGGGCTTACTTCAAGATAACTGTGCGCCAAAAAGTCATTGGCAGCAGTCCAAATGTTCCAAATGACTAGAACCCCATGAACCGCGGCGCAGGCCATAATCCCGAAACAAGAACAATCAATTTCATGAGCAACTAAGGACTCATTAGTAGAATAAAATCCAGGTAAGGAGACACGGTGTTGAAGAGACAAATTCAGGGCCCATTCAAATCCACAATCCAGGCAATGGAAAACAAGCTGCACAGAAGTGAAAAATGAGGACCGGAAAGATAAACCAAACACCATACTCAATCGCCCGAGGCAGCGATCCATAGTATTCTAGCATCTGGATACGAAGCTGGAGCAGCCGTGGCAGATCGTCGTGGGGCACAGACTGTGCATCCATTTTGGAGTAAACAAATTAACAGCAGTATGCCTGCTCCTAATGCGAGTGGTAACGGGAAACCTCTGAAAACACTCGAAAAAAATTCAAATGAAAAAATGCAGGGATCCCACCAAATATAGTTTGGAATGAGGTCACAAGGCCAGAACTTACTACTTTAAAAAAGTGTGCCAGGCACGTGGTCGACGAGGCATTAAAGATTGTGTGAATAAAAAGCACCGAAATGCAGGGGCAGGTCTGCGTTTATCAAGGCATTTACTTCAGTACGAGTATTTGCAAAGTGAAGGACGAAAGTCTCACGCGCAGATGTAAGGAGGACTTCCTTCTGGAACAAAAGAGCTCTTATTCAACTCATCTTGTTGAACTCTGCTTTCAAGGTCGGGATAGAAGGCCAGATGGAAGCATTGAGCCTCCCATGTGGAGGAGGAAATAAGACATTCTTACAGCAAACTACACGCTGGGAAACCATAACAATACAAGGAATACCAGCAAGCATACCACAGCAATCTTTATTATTGAATAACAAATAACTACCGTTTACAAGCAATGTGAAAGTTGGAGTAATAGCCGGGCGGGAGTGCCCTTCAAAACACAGGCAAAGTTCGGTGCAAGTACATTACAAGAACCGTGCAATTGCAGATTTCTACAGACTAAAGAGTGATCTGGAGTGGTTGTGAAATCTTCACCTTTCAAATAAACTTCCTTTCCTTCCCTCAAGCACCTATATATGAAAGGGAGATACCAAACTTCATGAAGATAAGCACTACCTAACGATTCAAATCTACCTATGGCATAGTGTTTCATGCAAAACTCAAATTTAAACAGGGGAAAAGGTAGAGTTATTAACCGATGAATGAGCAAACTGCTGAATTCGATTCGGCCACTGAAAATGGTAACGGTTCCAGTTTTTCAATATGCAACAGTGAAAACGTGGCATCCTTCATTGAAAAATTGTTTTTTAGCAGTCAAAATAAAAGGCAAAAATAACAAATACGTGTTTATGTAATCATAAGGCACCTTTCCATTTTTCAACGTTTGAAGAGTCCAAGCAAACTGCATAACAGAACGCAATTGATTCTGCCCATGGTACAGTATCGCAACATCTTCTTACACAATATCAACCACAGATGATACAATATTATCTAGTGTGTAAATACGGAAGAGAGGGTGTTAATGCTATTATCTACAACGGCAAGTACTTTTTCTACATTGGCCTGATCTATAGCTCTAAGCCTAGAGGCAGCTTCAATCTGGGACAGTTTCCAAACCAGCATATATCCATCTTTTCGTTCTGCCTGCTGCAGGACCTTTAACAAAATCATTTAAGTCAACGGTGTCAGTGAGTTTGGATAAATGTGGCTTAACAGATGCCAAGGATGAATGTCTGAGCCAACTCTGGCACAATTTGACTACAGAATAGGTGGTGACTGAATGCGGAGTCTGAAAACGGGGATCCACTCTAACCTCTGAATAGCCAGGGGTCAGACCCAGAAAATGGTGCAGGAAGGAATCTCCACTTTTTTGCCATAGCAAACAGCCTTCGGGATTAATGCTGGAAACATTAAAAGAGGAATTTCTCAACATTACTTGTAAGTCACTACGGAAGTACTGGTGTCATTATTCCAAATTCACCCAAATCAGGAAATGAAGGAGCATTTAATTTGTTTAGAAGTAGCCAATCCAAACCAGGTGGTTTGTGAAAGAGTGGCATTCAGAAACAATATATGGTTTGGGATGAGACCTGCACGATGCAAAGCCTCATTGCTTTGCACTTGCCAACTTTTAGAACGCCAAACAGATTAAAGATCAATGGTATCTTTCCACAGTTCATAGCCCCCAACAGCCAACTGGTCAATAAAGGACTTCGAATACAGTAATTTTGTGTGGGTAAGTCTAACCTTGGAAGAGGACTTCTCAGTCATCTTAAAATAAAATGCATTAGGGTTTGATTGATCAAAATAAGTAAAATAAGAGAACTTTTTCAAAAGCATTGTTTGCTGCCTTCCATAGGCGCAAGACAATGTTCCCACTGTGTGTAGTTAACCACATTTCTAAAGAAATTTGTCATATGCAGAAAGTGATTGCCAAAATGCTGGCAACAGTACAAATCACCATAGTTTGCAGACTCTAAATGAACAAGTTACTTACCTTCGGTCACGATATATCTGTAAGAAACAGTAGTGAGTATTAGATTCCTTACCTTTGAATATCCCCAGGTGTCAGACTGGATCCGGAAATTTTCGCGTAGCAGTACCCTTGCACGTTGGTAGGCGTTGTCTAAACGGACATCGGCGTCGTGGGCGCCGTGTTGACGTAGTACGAGTACTTAGACGCCGCCTCCACGTGCTGACGTCAGTTCTTAGACACAGCTTTTCCTCGCCAGAAACGCAGAGCCATGTTAAAAACCAACACTGGTGCCATTAAAACTAGGGCCCTGAAAGGGGATGACCTTAACCCTAGATATCGGTTCGCAGAACGGGGAGGATAGGTGAGGCGGTAAGGAATCTAATACTAACTACTGTTTCTACAGATATATCGTTACCAAAGGTAAGTAACTTGTTCATCTGAAAGAAACAGGTTAGTATTAGATTCCTTACCTTAGAATAGATACCCCAGCAATATCAACCCCGGTGGTGGGTCTGCGAACCAATAATCACTCCTGAAAGTCCTGGAGGACGGAACGGCTAAAGAAGCCATCCCTCCGGACTTGGCTGTCCAGGCAGTAGTGCCTTGCAAACGTGTGCAGCGATGCCCACTTAGCTGCCTGACAGATGTCCTGCAAGGGGACTCCCCGGCCTAGGGCAGTGGTAGCCGCCGTGGCCCGAGTGGAATGGGCCCTCAGCCCAACAGGAGGCTCCTTCGCCAAGGAGTAACAAGCCTTGATACACAAGACGACCCACCAAGAGATGGTCCGCTTGTACACCGCCCGTCCCTTCTTAGCGCCCACGTAACCAACAAAGAGTTGGTCATCCACCCGGAACTGGCGTGTGCGATCTAAATAGAACGAAAGCGCACGTTTTGGGTCCAGACGGTGGAGCCGCTCTTCCTCTTTTGAGGGATGCGGTGGCGGAAAGAAGGTGGGCAAGGTGATAGACTGCCCGATGTGGAAGGCCGTGACAACCTTGGGCAGGAAAGAGGGTCTAGTCCGCAACACAACCTTGTCCGGATGGACAGAAAGGAAAGGGAGTTTGGATGAAAGAGCCTTGAGCTCACGCACTCTCCTGGCAGAGGTGATGGCAACCAGAAAAGAAGTCTTCAGAGTAAGAAAGAGGAGAGGACAGTTGTGAAGTGGCTCAAAGGGAGCGCACATCAGATAGGTCAGAACAAGGTTCAAGTCTCACTGAGGCATCACAAACGGAACAGGGGGAAACATGTGTGTGATGCCTTTCAGAAAACGAGTTACAATAGGGGACTTGAACAAAGATAGTTGATCAGGCAACCTCAGAAAGGCTGAAAGGGCAGAAAGGTAGCCCTTGATAGTGCCCAGAGCAGAGCCCTGCTGGGCAAGAGAAAGAAGAAAGAGAAGAACCTCAGAAAGAGGGGCAGAGAGAGGATCCACAGCCTTTGCTGTGCACCATGCCACAAACATATTCCACCTGCAGGCGTATACTGATTTTGTGGAGGGACGCCTGGCTGCCAGAATGACATTACAGACTTCAGGAGGCAAGTCAAATGGCCTCCACTGTCGCTGTTCAATCTCCAAGCATGGAGGTGGAGACTGGACAGGTTCGGGGCGAGGACCCTCCCCTGCTGCTGCGACAGAAGGTCCTCCTGAAGAGGCAGACTAACCGGGGGATCGACTGAGTAGCTCAGGATACCAGTACCTTCGTGCCCAGTCCGGTGCCACAAGGATGACATGGGTCCGGTCGCGCCTGATCTTCTTCAGCACTCTGGGCAGAAGTGGTATAGGCGGAAAGGAGCACAACATACCGCAACTCCACTCGCGACGAAAAGCATCTCCGAGCGAGTGCCGCCTTGGAAATTCCAATGCGCAGAACTGATGACATTGCGCGTTCTCTTCTGTGGCGAATAGATCTAACCAAAGCTCTCCCTACTGATGAAAGAGGCCTTGCGCCACGTCGGAGTTCAGACGCCATTCGTGATTCATCATGCAAAGACGGCTGAGTTTGTCCGCCCTGGCGTTCAGAGAACCTGCCAGGTGTTAAACCACCAGGGTCACGCCCTGATGTCCCAGCCACTGCCAAAGGCGCAGTGCCTCTTGGCAGAGGGTCCACGACCCCACCCCGCCCTGTTTGTTGCAGTACCACATGAGGTGGTGTTGTCCGTGAACACCTGCCCTGCACTCCAGCGAACAGAGGGGAGGAATGCCTTCAATGCTAGACGAATCGCCTGCAGCTCCAAAAGGTTGATATGGAGCCGGGACTCTGCCGGAGACCAGAGGCCTCTGATCTCCGCCTCTCCCATGTGGCCTCCCCAGCCCTGGAGGGAGGCGTCCGTCACAATCACGTGCTCTGGTTGGGGAAGGGAGAGGGATCTGCCGCGGACCCAATCGCGGTCCGTGAGCCACCACTGCAGCTGTCTCGCAGTGCCCTCCGAGATCAGGACATGGTCGGACAGGTTGCCCTGATGCTGGGCCCACTGAAACTTCAGGTCCCACTGCAGAGCCCGCATCCGCCACCGGGCGTAATGTACCAGAAGGATGCAGGAGGCCATCAGCCCTAGAAGCCGCAGCGTCAACCTGACCGAGACCCGGGATAAAGGCTGAAAGAGTGGAATCGGAGCCTGAATATCCCGGACCCGCTGTTCGGGAGGGTAAACACGAAACTGCGCCGAGTCGAGAACCGCTCTGATGAAGAGGAGCTTCTGAGAGGGGCACAGGTGTGATTTCGGCATATTGATGGAAAACCTCAGCTGGTGCAGGAGGTCTGCCGTTGTCTGGAGGTGGCTGACGACTGTCTGGGGCAAGCCCGCCTTCAACAACCAGTCGTCGAGGTAGGGGAAGACTGAAACCCCTAACCTGCGCAGATGAGCTGCGACCACCGCCATCACTTTCGTGAACACCATTTAGGCACTGGTAAGGCCGAAGGGGAGCACGGTAAACTGAAAGTGCTCGTGGCATACCGTGAACCGCAAGTAGCGCCGGTGGGCTGGCAGGACGGGGATGTGGAAATAAGCATCTTCCAAGTCCAACGCTACCATCCAGTATCCTGGGTCCAGGGCCGCCAAGACCTGAGCCAGTGTCAGCATTTTGAACTTCTCCTTCTGGAGGAAGCCATTGACGTTCCATAGATCTAAGATAGGGTGTAGGCCCCCCTTGTCCTTTTTGGGTACCAGAAAGTACTGGGAGTAGCAACCACACCCTACTTCTGGCCCAGGAACGCGCTTGATGGCCCCCTTGGCCAAGAGGGCGTAACTTCCTCCTGCAGAAGTCGCAAATGATCCCCCGATACTCTGTGGTATTGCGGTGGCATGGTTGGAGGGGTCGCCTCGAAGGGGATGGAGTAGCCCCTTCGGACGATTTGCAGCACACACCTGTTCGATGTGACAGTACGCCAGTGGACGAGGTGATGGTGAACCCTGCCCCCCACTGGCGTCCCATGGGCCTGAAAGCACGGACTAGGAGGGTTTTGAGGCGGATGCTCCGGGGGAAGGTGTGGACTGGCCTTGCCGTTGTCCCCGACCGCCTCCACGGCAGTTTCACGACCGCCACCGCATTGGATGTTAGTCTGCGGTGCGTGGCTGGCAGCACGTGTGGAGGCACCCCTTTCTTGGTCACGAAAGGAGCGAAAGGCACCCGTTTGCTGGCGCGGGGCCGAGAGGCCTAAAGACATGCCCGTAGCCCCAGAGTCCTTAAAGCGCTCAAGCATATTGTCTGCCTTGTCGCCAAAAAGGCGACAGCCATCAAACGGCATGTCCATGAGGGTATTCTGGACATCCGCGAAAAGTTGGCGGACCTCAACCAGGCGTGGCGACGAATCGCCACCGTCGTTGCCATCGCTCTGCCAAGTAAGGCGGTGGTATCCAGCCCACACCTGATGGAAAAACGTGCTGCATCTCGACCCTCCACAAGGGCTTGGGCGAGTTTAGCCTTGACCTCCGCCGGGCATTGTGGCAGCACGTCCGCGACCGTGTACCACATGGAGTGGGTGTAGCGTCCCAAGAGGCATGCGGTGTTGAAAGACCGCAGTCCCAGACTAAGGGAGGAGAATACCTTCTTGCCGTAATTCTCACACCTCTTGGATTCCCGATCAGGCGGAGCCGTCAGGAATGCGGTCTGGGAGTTTGAGGCCTGGATGACCAGGCCCTCGGGGGTGGGGTGGGTGGACAGGAAACAAGGGTCGGGCCGGACGGTGGCGTCTGGCCACGTTCCTATCGACAGGCTGACCTGTAGCGGGCCTGGACCAAGTGCCCAAAAGAACGTCCATTAAGGCCTCATTAAAAGGCAGCAGAGGCTCAGCCGAGCTTGACTGCGGTTTAAGGACCTTAGTGAGGAGGTTAGTCCTCACAGCCGCGACGGGGAGCTCAAGGCCCAAGGCCTTGGCCGCCCGCATCAACACCACACTAAAGGTTGCCCCCTCCTCCGAAGCCACGGTAGGAGGTGTGACAAAACCAGTATCTGGCGAAGCGTTCAGACCACTGGCATCCTTAAGTCCACCTGTCCAGTCCTCCTGGGATGGACACTCGCGTGTCAGAGGATCCTCAGACCCCTCCCAATACTCCTCATCACCCATCACCTGATAATCAGGGTTGTCAAATGATGGGGCCGGTTCATTGAAGTAAAACTCCCCAAGCAGCATCGAGAGCGGCGCCGGAACCGGGTCGAGGGAGGTATCGGGGACGCCGCCGCCCGAGGACGGCGCTGGAGGTGACACCCGAGGGACCAGTGCCGGTGTGGTCGTCAGGTCAACAGACGACGATCCAGATCCGAAGCGGATCCAGTGAGGCCCTGCGGCGCTGGGCACGAAGGCGCCGGTGGCGTCGGGCCAAAGCACCCGACCCGCTAGGGCCCCCAGACGGGTCCGCTGGGCCCGAAGGCACCACAGAGCCCACCGGAGGAGTGAGGGACCTTTTGGCCATGAGGAAGCGCTCTATCTCCTCCGGTGTCACTTGCTGCCCAGGGACCGGAGGGTATGGGGCAGGTCGCGACTCCGACGAGCCGCGTGGGCGGTGTCACCCGAACCCACGGCCGCGTCGCGCAAGCGTCGGTGGGAGTCGGAAGAACGATTACGTCTCTTCGACTTCTTGTGCTTACCTGACTACTTCGAGCCTGAGGAGTGATGGCGACTCCCGGAGGTATGATGGCTCCGACTCCGCGACTTGTCCCTCGACCTTCGTCTGGACCGGGACCTCTCGCGGCGCGGGCCGTGAGCAGGCCTGGTCATTGTGATCAACGCCGAGACAGTGGAGGCACCGGCGGTGAGGGTCGGTGACCGACATCAGTCAGTCGCAGTACTCACAGGGCTTAAAACCTAGCATCCCTACCGGCACCGTTCGGAGTCGAAGATTCGAAAGATGATCAAAAGGATCGTAAAAAGTTTAGTCAAGAAATGACTAAGGTGCCACTTTTTCCGGATCTGCGCTGCTGGCGAGGAAAAAAGAAGAACTGACGACAGCACGCGGAGGCGGCGTCTAAGTACTCCGACGACGTCATCGCGGCGCCCACGACGCCGACAACGGAGCCGCAGACGACGCGCAAGGGTACTGCTACGCAAAAATTTCCGGATCCAGTCTGACGCCTGGGGATATTCTAAGGTAAGGAATCTAATACTAACCTGTTTCTTTCAGATATAAATCTTCAGCATCGAAAGCAGCATAGTATTTCAAATCAGAAAACAAAGCCTCTACGGCCTGGACGTCCCAATCATCCGAGCAAATATTTTGTTTAACCACATCCCCCATAGAAACACGGAGTACATTGGGAACATTAATAACCTCTGTGGGCCCAAGAATCTGGAACTTTAAGGCATCCCATACAATCTCATCTAAAACGGGCCAAGCAGTTATATTCACAAAAGTCTGGTCCCTCTACATGATGTGAGAAGAGGAGTGGGGAGCCAAAGTTCCATCAATCAATCAAATTGACTTGAACGTAGTGTCCATTTATAAAATAAAAAAAATAAACCACAAATCCGATGGACATGAATAAATAAATTGAAAAAAGGACCAGCCAAATGGAAGTCCAAGGGGGTATCAAATTTTTTTTTTTTTTTTAAAACAGTTTTTATTGTTTAATGTAGCAAATACAGGGCATGGAGCAGTCAAAAGGTGCATACATTGAGCAAGGAAAGTTAAGTACACAATCATAAACACACATGACAGAGATAAATATAATCGTTATAATGAAATTTACTTGGTACCGTGCAAAAGTTCCCCACGTCCACTCTTTTCTCACTCAGTCATCCTCGCTATCTTGTATCGGCGGTTCGAAAAAATACCCCCTTTACTCGTTCCATGCACCCCAGATTTTGTCTCATTTCCGAGGACACTTCTGGTTCGGATAAACTGTCCTCTCCGCCAACTTTGCTAAGTCGAGATCCTTACACCAATCCGTGAGCCCTGGTACCTCCTGAGATCCCCAGTATTTGGTTATGTTTCTTTTAGCATACATTATACCTAATGTTACCCAATCTTGCACTGAGTGAGTTAGATCATTTGGTTCACAGATATTCAGTAAGCAGCGCCGTGGCTCCGGGACCATCGAGTCTTTCACCACCTGCGACATAGTCCTCATGACCTTGGCCCAATATGTTGCCACTTGGGGGCACTCTCATATGGTGTGGAAGAACGTCCCTTCCTCCCCACACCATCTCAGACAGAATTTGTGCTTGGCTCTCCATATCGTGTGTAGGGTGATCCTAGTGTAGTACACACGGTGTATTATCTTCAGTTGTACGAGTCTAAGTCTGGACGGTATGGCCACCTCTCGGGGGGAGGACAGCGCTGTTTGCCAGTCTGACTCATCGAACTCTTTTAAGTCAGTGGTCCAAGCGTTCTTTAGTTTCAGGGTTGGGTCCGGAAGGTTGTCAACTAGTTTGCGATATACAAACAAGGTCGCTTTTTTGGGCATGTGCTCTGTTAAGAGCCGGTCTTCCAGCGGGGTGGATTCAGGTATATCCACATCAGGCTGGACAAGTGATCCCAGGGCGTGCCGTATTTGTAAGTATCTGAACCGCTCTGTGGGCGCTAAATCGTATTGAGTTCTGAGCTGCTCAAATGTTAAGATGGCACCCCGTTTCCATAAGTCTCCCACCGTGGAGATTCCGATCAAATCCCACGTCCTGAAGCCTTTATTGGTGCAGATTTTACCCAGTCGACGTGACGACCAAAGCGGTGTCATTTGAGTAATAGTGTTCTTACATTTAAGACGGGCTTGAGCCACATACCACAGATTAACTGTGTGCGCAGTTTGACCAATCAAGGCGGAGGCGCCTCTTTTATCATACAATGCTGCAAGTACACCAGCCTCGCCCAGTTCATACCTGTTTCCCTTAAACGCTGGTTCCGTCTGGGGGATGTGCAGCCACTGGTTTATTATTTTTAATTGAGCCGCCCAATAATACAACTGAATGTCTGGGAGGGCCACCCCACCATCATACCAGCCTCTAACCAACTTATGTTGTGATATGCGTGCAGGTTTATCTCCCCAGTGTAGGCCCAAGACTAGTGCTTCGATCGACTTGAAATATTTCGGGGGACAGGGAATGGGGTATTTTCAAATGCATAGACCAATCGAGGAAGTGTCATAATTTTATATAAGGCCACCTTACCCAGAAGGGTCAAGGGCAGAGTATGCCAATGCTTCACATCATTACGGAATCGTTCAAGTGGGGGTTCCAGATTATGGCGGAAGAAAGCACTCTGGTTAGGTGTCACCCAGATCCCCAAATATTTAAAAGGCTCTTCTGTAATTTTTAGTGGGCAATCCGCCGGGAGCTGCGGAGGAGGGCCCGCAAGGACAAACAAAATGGACTTGGACCAGTTGATGTTATACCCGGAGACCCGCCCAAAAATTTCACAAATATTTAGGAGCACTAGGATTGATCGCCTGGGTGAGGTCAAATATAAAAGAATATCATCCACATACAACGATATGCGGTCTTCCCATGTGGCGGTCCAGCTTAGCCCCTTGATCATGGGGTCCCACCGGATCCAGGCTGCCAACGGTTCCAGTGCTAATGCAAAAAGCAAGGGGGATAATGGGCATCCTTGACGCGTGCCGCGACCCAGTGGGAAGTTCCTAGAGATATGGCCGTTAGCTACCACATGCGCAAGGGCTTAAAGTATAATAATTTCACCCATGCACAGAATTTGGGTCCAAAACCAAGATGTCTGAGGACAGCAAATGAGTAGGGCCATTCCACCATATCAAACGCCATTCGAGCATCCAGGGAGAGGATGACCGCAGGCTCAGGGAGACTTGGTATCGCGCCATCACTGCGTGGACCCTCCGCAAATTAAGAGCAGTGTTTCTGTTGGGCATAAACCCGGACTGGTCCGGGTGTATCATTGTTTCAAGATGTAGGGTTAGGCGGTTGGCAATCATTTTTGCCAGGATCTTTGCTTCCGCGTTAAGTTAGGATATTGGACGGTATGATGTAAATTCGTCCGGGGGTTTGCCAGGTTTCGGTTTTGCAATTATGGTAGCTATTCGTTGATCATAGGGCAGTTCCCCTGTTTCCAGGCTGTCAAGAAACATTGCATGGAGATGCGGGACCGCCAGATCAGATACGCGCTTGTAAAGTTCAATGGGGATCCCATTAGGTCCCACAGCCTTTCCTGACTGCAGAGTGAACTGCGGCAAGAACCTTGTCTTTCGTAAAGTCGGACTCTAGAAGCAAGGCCTCGCCTTCTGACAGTGATTGCATTTTTATGTCTTTAATGTAGGTTTGTGCCTCCTCCGTTATCATTTGTGAGTTGAACGTATAGACCTGTTCATAATAGTCAGCAAGGGTGTCTACTATCTCTCCTGGGGTGTTGACTACTGCATTGGCTGGTGTATGAAGTTGTGCACTCGTCCAGGCCAAGAGTTTACCCGCTTTATCTCCTACTTCGTAAATTGTGTGTCTCGTGTTTTGAAGCCGCAATTTAACTTGTTCTCTTTGATGCTCAGTAAGCTCACATTGTTTGAGACGTAGATTTTGGGCTGTCTCTGCAGTGGGGTCAAACTCATGCTGCGTTTGGAGCACAGCCAGTTCAGCCTCAATCGCATCCAACTCACCCCTTACCGCTCGCCTATGACCCGTTATGGAGGCAATAGCTGGTCCTCTCAACACGGTCTTGTAGGCTTCCCATAGAACACCTGGGGAGTGTACTGAGTCTACATTATCTTGGAAGTAGTGCTTTGTGACTGCAATAATGTCCTTTAGTATTTTGAGGACCTGTAAATAGCAAGGGGAATTCGGGAAAATTAGTTTTCGAACCTTAATATGGGAGGTATAGGCCATAAAGACTGGTGAGTGATCGGAAATGCTCCTGGGACGTATTTCTGCCTCAGTCAAATGAGGAAGGCTGTCTGCGGAGATAAAAAAATAATCAATACGTGAGAGACTATTGTGCACTCCCGTTTGGAAAGTGTAACTGCGCTTCCTAGGGTGTTTGTATCTCCATCCATCCGTAAGGCCCAGTGCATCTAAAAACCCAGTCATTCGGGAGCTGCCTGTCCCCACTGTTCTGCAGGGGTGGCGGTCTATTGGCCCATTCAGCACTGCATTGAAGTCTCCCCCCATAAGGAGTTCTCCCTCCGGCAAGCTCAGTAGAAATGTGCTGAGCGCGGGAAGGGCCACTGAGTGTAGGGTAGGGGGGATGTACACGGATACAATATTACATCGTTTTCCCTCCCATTGACAAGATATGGCAGCGAATCGCCTGTGTATCCGTCAAGACTTGATGTATAATTAGCGGGAATCTTTTTCGTACTAATATGCCAACCCCTCTAGAACCAGTTGTGAACTCGGAGTTGTAGGAGAGTAGGGTCTGCAATCCTATGGTCACCCCAGATTTTTGCTTTTTGCTTCAATGGTTTACGACTTTCGCTGGCTGTGGGCCTGCTAATCAGACCCACAGCCTATCTGTTCTCTCTCTAAATTGACATCCATGTACTTTAGGTGCATTTACCAATTGGCATTGGGTCACTCTTGTAAGTCCTTGTACAGTGTACCATAGGTACCCAGGGCATAAGTGCACCCAAGGCCTACCAGGGGCTGCAGCATGTATTGTGCCACCCCTGGCTGGCCATCTAAACAGACACAACTGGCTGGTACCACAGCTGGGGCAAGGTGGTGTAATCACCCTTTGCTTTAGATATAGTATACCTATATCTAACCCTAAAATGGACACATACGACACTCCTATGGCAGGCCTTAACAATCCTGAAGGCAGAGTGCTTGGAATTATGTGAGATGGTGCTCTACCATGAGCTGAGCCTGTCTGCAGCTTTCGGGAACCAAGTCCTTTAGCTGTTTCCATGATAACGCTATACCATATACTCTTAAGTGCATTAAAATCCTTGCGGTTATTGCTAACTTTGGCATAGCATTATCAAAACATGTCGAGTAAGGTGTCATACGAATTGGAAAACTACCCCCTCGCCAGTTCTGGCAACGGGGGGAGCATTCCACCCTTTTAGAGGGACACGACATGTATGTAACTGAGAACCCCGGGTAAAGTTAACTCGAGCCTCAGCATCACAAAATAGATGCTGCCACCACAGACACGAGTCTGACCTCCTGCTGCTGGGAGTCCTTCCAGCGAGGGAGGCCAGGAGAAAGGGTTTCCTGCCTTGGGAGGTGCTAGCACTACCCCAGACAGGATTTTGTGTATTGAGGTAGGACAGGCTGAAAGGAATGAGACATGCCTGGGGCACACAAGGTGTCCCTGTGCTTACCCCGGTTTAAACCAGTTGCTGGGGCACTCCAGCCCCAGCTCTGGCGCAAAACCGGACAAAGGATAGGGGGTGTAACCACCCCCCTTCCTGGTCCCACCCATAGGAGGGACCTAGTCACAGTACAGACCCCTTTAGGAGAATAAAAGGTAGGAGCAGGTCCCATTCCAAATTAGATTAATCCTGATTTGAAACTATAAAGAAGAAACTCTGGACTTCGACGTTCTGCTCCACAGAAGACTGAAGAAATCTCCCTTGTGGCCGAGGAGTGACCACCCTGCACAAGCTGGCACCATCACGCGTCCTAGCGGTTCACTTTGTCGTCCTTCCTGCTGGAACCAGACTTCAGACCCCGACGAGATCCGGACTTCCAGACCTCTCCGACCTCTACCTATATCTGCTGCACAGCTGAGATCCATGGGTGCGACGAGACACGTGGGACCGTCCATCTTGAAGAAACTGCACTTCGCTTCCAGCACGACTTCAGAGGCATCCTCAAGAAAGTGCTTTGAGGATTGAGAAGCCCCAGCCCCGAACAGCTCCTGCACAGAAGATCAGCCCTCCAGCATCCACAAGATCTGCGTAGGGCCCTTTTGCTTGATTGCTGCTCGACGCGTTGTCTGGTCACTTGCCGGCTGGCTAGTGGCCTCCTAGACGACGATCCAAGAAATCTACACCGCTGGTCTGGTTGCTCCAGACTGGCCCTTGCTTCCCTGCAAAGGAGAAGCACCCCGGACCCTCCTGGTCCGCACCAGACGCCATCTTCATCACTGCGTGGGTTGCCTTTGCCAAGGCCTGTTGACTCCGAATCCGGATCCGACACCGCCGACAGCGAGAGCCTGCGTGGGACAGCTCGTGCCTCCATCCTGGCCATCGAAGACACCTCCTGGTCCACGTGGCTACAGAGTCAAGCGTCCACTCTTCACCTGATCGCGACAACAGCATCTGGTTCCTTCCTGGTTCCACTCCGGTCACTGGCTAGTGGCTGTGAACATTGTCCCCTCTGCTTTCAGGTCTCCATCTTCCTCGATCCACCCTTGGATCGCTCCGACATCTTCCTCCTGGTCGCCTGCAGCATCTTTCTTCAAGGCTCCATAGACTTCGACGCGGAAACCCGACACACTTTCACACCTATGCACCTGCAGCCCGTGGGTGAGGTAACAAGAGCATTTCGGTGCTTAAAGGTAGATTGACTCTCCTAGTGTCCAGGTATCCTGTCGTTTTAGTCGTAACCAGTCAGAACTGTCCGTACTCACCTTTTTCGTAATTTGTAGTGTCCATTGACTTTGTCCCGCATCTCGCGTGTGAGTTCACACTCTGCACAAGCGTCCCGTGGGCCTCCTGCTCGTTACCTAAGGTTAGGGTAGTGTAGTCCCAGCGATCCTACAGCCTCTGGACATCTTAATTTCCTCTATCGATGTCCTTATACCATTTACTTAGTATATGGTTTGTCGTGCCCCTAGGGCACCATTGTAATTTGTGCAACTTATGGTATTTTTCTTAAGAGTCTAGTCATGTGCTTAGCCCTCTGATCTCAAAGAGTTTGTTAGTAATAAATATCTTGTTTATTTTCATACCAACCTGTGTGGTGTCCTTTCATTTGGTATTCAAGGGGTTATACGTGTTAAAACAGCTGGCTTCACATGACAAAAGAGTTCAGCCTAAGACTGCTTTGTCCATGCTACCATTAGGATAGCTGGTCTATAAGGTTGACTTACAACCAATCACCATAAGGGTTGTTTGGACTGATACAAGGTGATCACTAAAACTAGTGAGCATCATATATCAGGCCAACTTCTCACATGAGTATGCCACCATTTTGTACCCCCATCAGTCCATAGCCTTACATGTCGAACCCACCAGATGAGTTTCTTGTAGCAGTGCCACGGCTGGCGCTGTGCGCCGTATATATTGTAGCACCAGCCCTCTTTAATTTTATCCCGCAATCCGTGCACATTCCAAGTAATTGAAGTCATAGGACACACTGGGGTCATAGATGGGACACTAGTACCAATATTGTTGCACATTGACTTTGTTTCTTCCGTCATAGATAATAAAGCCTGGTTAACCATTCTCAATAGTAGGCACCGTGTCAATGATATCTGCTAGTTTTAGCACTGAACCTAAAACTATGAACCTTTGAACACAGCGCAAAAACCTACTTCTCACCCTCCCAACATTTCTTTTGGGCTCTTCATTTTCTTGGCAAACTAAACAGTCACCCCTCCATCCCCTAGTAACCCCCCTAACACTCCCTTCCACCCCCCTCCCTGCTCCCCTGCCTGTGGATGTAAAACTACCCACCCCCAAATATGGCAGAGTGCCTCTATCCCCCCCCCCAACCATGTTAGAAATGCGGAGGGGAACTAATCCCCCCCATCCACTGGCATTTTACAGTTTCATCAGGAAATCAACAGCCGTGAATCTGATATGGAAAATTAAGCAACATCATAACGTATCTGATCAGTCAGTAATTAAAACACATCATAAACCCAGAGCTTAGCAGAACACAATATGTCTATAAGCTCGTGTAATTGCAGGCTCTCCTCCCCCCCTTTCACTACTTGCGTTTGTCCGTGATAGCAGGCCCCAGAGCAGTACAGGGATCTATATTATTCCTGGTCTTCCAGGCCACTCTGTTCCATCGTGGCCTCCGTGGCTGTCGCCCCTGGGCGAGTGTCAGTACTCTGCTCTGCCTCGGCGACTACGGTTCCGGTCCCCAACAGTAGTCCAGCCCTCCATTCAGTCCCAAACCGCATCCGGCGAATCAAAGAACCACAGTTTACCATCTTGTTCTATTCTCAATTTTGCTGGGAAGAGCATTGCGTACTTAATGTCCCTGCTTCGCAGTTCTTGCTTAACAGCTTGGAAACTCCTCCTCTGCGCCTGGACCCTGGCTGTAAAGTCTGGGAAGAAAGTTACTTCATTGTCATCGATTTTTAGTGGAGGGCCGGATCTAGAGGATTGTCTCTGTTTCAATAGTTAAACACTCTGGCGATCAGTGGCCGCGGTGGCGCACCTGGTCTAGGTCTTCCGCCTGAGGCATCCATCCCATGCAAGGCAGAGAAGCCAGTAGAACCCACTCAGGCCCAGGCAGGCAGATTATGAGGATCGGTCTGGCAGTGTCGCAGTTTCGTCAAAGTATTTTATGGGAGACGGAGGAATCAAGCAGGCCCACTCGATATCTACAGTGTCTGCCCATCAGCAGTAGTATCATGCAGCACAGTCATAACCAAGCCCCCAGCTTCCAAGTTCACAATGACAAGCAACAGCTGTAGCCCTGTAGAAAAGGGGGGAGTCCTCCCGTACTTAGTGAGCAAAAGTGTCTCTAGGCCAAGCTGTGTGGTCGGGCCGGGTCTCCTACCTTCCACAAAGTGTATCCAGGATTGGCCTAAAGGCCGGGGCTTCAAGTGCAGCTGTCCCCCAGCATCCCGCAGCACCTTCAGTACGCGTCTCCGGGGAGCCCGTGTTCCTCCAGCCACTGTTTCTGCCCCCACACCTACTCGGCGCCCGCAGGGGCTCCGCGGCGGTAGCTGAGGTTGCTCAAAAGTCCTCCCGTTCGTATGGTTGTCACTCCGACCTCCGCCTTCAGCTCAGGGTAGGCCTCTGAGCCGGGGACTCAATTAGTGCCCCGTCCCTAGGCCAGTGTTCCCTCTCGCCCAGCAGCACCAGGAGGAGTCTGCTCTATTATCTGGCGTCGCGCCAGTCACCACTCCCGCTCCACGCCAGGATTCCGCAGGTCAAAATCACGGACACCACATACCGGGAGGCACAGTGGAGGTTGAGCTAACGTGTCCATCCACCTTCGCAGGCCACCGCCGCCATCTTTCCTCCTCGGCTCCACAAACTACGGCGGCGTTATTTTGCCGTCCCAGAGGCGCAGGCCCTGCAAAACTCACTCTGCTACCATGAGGGGGGTGTCCGGTAAATTTCCGCTTGATTTAGCACAAAAAACTCTGGGTCAGTAGGCTGTATCACGATTTGGCTGCCGTGGATGGGTGAGAGCTCGTTCAAGGATCAGCCATCGCTCTCGGCTGCTAGCCACGCCCCCCCAAAAATGTTTTTTTAAACAAGGTAGCAAAAATCGAAATTTTTGAAGGGGCATTAGATGTTGTAGAGCCAGTGTCAAATGAAAAACGGGTCTCCAAATCAGGCATAGACAAGTCAGTGGGGTAAGTATGTTAAGTATCATTAAGAGGATCACCAGCAGTTGAAGTCAATAAAGGATTTGCAACTGTATGCATATCAATGACAACATCAGGCCTGATGGCAGGATCCGGGACTAAAACAGCTGGACACGATATGGCAGGAGTCATACTATGAAGAATCGGCCACCCAGTGTAGTTTGACATTGTCAATGGAGATGTACCTGTTCCCTTTTCGCCCAGGAAGAGGAGGTAAAATGACTGTTCTTGTACACTGCACGCCAAACACGGCAACTGGAGCTCGATAGGAAGAACAATTGTTACTTACCTGTAAACAGTGGTTCTACAGTATTGCTGTCTTTCATAGATTCGTTACAACACAGAAACTGGTGGCAGGTACTATTGCCGCACTGACGGACAGTTATAAAAACCGTTCCCTGGATCTAGCTACAATTTACACTATTGCCCATCTCCTAAAACCAGCCACCAATGTTGGTCTTAACTTGACACATAGAATTTTTTTACACAATGTGGAGAGGCAACGTGTATCAAATATGTTATTGGCTTCAAAATGCCATAAAAATAAACATGAATAGATAACAGGAGTGATGAGTCTTCCAACAGATGACGTAGAATTTCTAAATGTTTTTATTATGATTCATAAAATCGACAGCCACAGCCTACGCGTTTCGCCCAACACAGGCTTCTTCAGGGCTTGTCTTTGTATCTTTGCACTAATATGCTGTTTCTCCAAAAAGGGGAGTCTTCATTGAACTTCCACTCCAAACATGGGCGAGTGAATCCCAAATTCCAAAGTCGCCCATTCATTAATGGGTGGGTAGTATTATGGAAATCTATCTTGGAGCCATCTCTTCGGATCCTGGTTCCAGAAAGCGTGTGTTGGGGTGTCTTTCATAGATTCACATGCTTGAATATTCCCCGTCGTCGAAGTGGGAGCCCCACGGTAAATAAAATAGCAATAAACCAATAATATATGCATATAAATACATAACATACATTCCAAAACCATAAATACTTGTAGGTACTAAGGTAAGCATTAACACATAGGAATACATAGAAGACTAGAATACCTTTAGAGCATATCCATGTCATTATGTTAGTCCAAACTACAGCCAATCAGGCGCCAGCACCACTCTAGAACCTTCTCCTCAGAGGTTCAGGTCCTCAGATTTTCGTTGCACAAGAGTGACAAAAGAGTCTAGGAGGAGAAGCGAGCCTCTGAGGGGAGGTTGGTGGGTTGCATGTGAATCTATGAAAGACACCAATACCGGAGAACCACCGTTTACAGGTAAGTAACAATTGTTCTTCTCCAGTATTGGGGTGTCTTTCATAGATTCACATGCTTGAATAGAATAGTGAGCAGTAATAGCTGGCCACAAGACAAAATAGCAGTGCATTAGCATGAAAATGCAATGAAATGACATATGCTACCAGACCAATAATAGTAAAAAGACTTTACAGGCGGAGGGAAGGAAAGAGGCTCACCTTATGTAAAAAGATTACGCTGCACCGCTTGGCCCACTGCTGTATCAGCTTTGTTGATCGTTTCAAGGCAGTAGTGCTTCGCGAAAGTGTGCCTGCTGGACCACGTGGCTGCTCGACATATTTGATGAATCGGCACACCAGCAAACAGGGCAGTAGAGGATGACATCGCCCTGGTGGAATGAGCCCTAATTGTAGACTGAAGAGGCTTGCCAGCCTTCTGATGACAGAAGGAAATAGTGGAGGAAATCAAACGTGCAATAGTTGGCTTGGTAACGGTACGCCCCTTGCGCATGCGTCCATAAGCAACAGTTGATCAGACCTACGAAATGGCGCTGTCCTCTCAATGTAAAATTTAAGGCATCTTTTAACGTCCAAAAATTGCAAACGTGCTCCGCTGGAGATTGGGGAATAGCAAAGAAAGTCTTTAAGAACACTGGTTCATTGAGGTGAAAATCAGTTGGCACCTTAGGCATGAATGCCGGGTTGGTGCGAAGTACAACAGTCCGATTTGAATTGGAGGAAAGGAGACTGAATGGTAAAGGCGTGGATATCACTCACAGGACGTGAGGAGGTCAAAGCAAGAAGAAGGGCCACCTTCAGGTCAAAAATTTCAAATCCGCTTTGTGGATTGGCTCAAAAGGTGCCTTCATCAATTGCGCCAAAACAACATTGAGATGCCAGGTAGGAGGAGGATGCCGGAAGGGTGGGAAAATCCTGAACAGCCCCTTGAAAAACTGCTGAATGACTCTGGAAGAGTAGAGAGAGGAAGATCCATCCTGCTGGAAACGAGATACTGCCGCTAGGAAGACCTTCAAAGTAGAGTGGGAAAGTCCTAATTGAGCCAACTGGAGAAAGAACGGCAGAAGCTGAGCAGAAGAGGAGGTGGCAGATGCACACCAGTGACAGAACCTTTTCCACTTTAGCTTTTAAGTCTTTACTGTGGCCGGAGCTCTCGCATTGGCCAGAACCTCTCTACATGCTGGCGAAATGTTCAAGTGGGCAAGTTCAAGGTGTTCAGGTTCTAGGCCGATAATTTGAGAGAGGAGGGGTCCGGATGACAGACCTGAACCTTGTCCATGGTGAGGAGATCCGCTCGAGGACGAAGGAGGATGGGTTTGCACTGTGAGAGAAGCAGCTGTTCAGAGAACCACGCTTGTGGAGGCCATCTGGGAGCGATCAGGAGAATGTGGCACGGCTGTCACTGCATCTTCCACAACACTCAAGGAACCAGCGGAATCGGCGGAAAAGCGTAGGCGAATAGATTACAACAATCCATCACAAGGGCATTCCCGCATGACCCTTGATGGGGAAGCCAACTTGCATAAGACTGGCATTTTCGGTTCACAGGGCTCGCAAAAAGATCCATGTCCGGGCGACCCCACAGCCGAATGATGAAGTCCAGAGTCGGCTGATGCAACTCCCACTCTTGGGTCGAGGACGCGGACCTGCTGAGGGAGTCCGCTAGGATGTTGGAGATGCCTGGTAGGTGAACCCCTGTCAACATGATTTGGCGACGGAGTGCCCAGGCCCAGATGCTCTGTGCCAGCTGAGAAAGGAGCGCTGACTGCCGCCCTGCTTGTTCACATAGTGCATACTGGTAGTATTGTGGGTTTGAATGAGCACCGAATCTCCCTGGAGGAGAAGATGGAAAGACTGGAGCGCCAGGAAAATGGCCATTAGTTCCAGTATGTTGATGTGCCAGGAATATTGAGACAGGGTCCACTTGCCCTTTATGGATAGCCCCTGAAGATGTGCGCCCCAAATTTCCACGAAGGCATCCGTGGTAAGGACGAGCTCCGGAGCGTTGGTTAGGAAAGAATTGCCGGCAGCAATGTTTGACGGTTGAGCCCACCATTGGAGAGCGGATCTCATCCGAGCGGTCACCAGGACCATATCGTTAAAAGGACCGGTGACCTGACACCACTGTTTGTCCAGTTCCTCCTGAATTGGGCGACTCTTGAGCCTGCAATTTGGGTTTGGGATCAGGGAAATGCAGGAGGATGCCATCTCCAGAAAAGACTTCAATACACGAACTGAAACAAACTTTTGAACGGATGAGAGCCACTAGGCGTAGAATCCGCAGCGGACGCTCGTGAGACACGAATGCCTTTGCCAGTGAAGTATTCAGAGTGGACCCTAGAAAGGTCCTGCATGGAGCTGGATCGACCCGAGACTCCTCGGTGTTGATGGACAGACCGAGGGAGTGGAATAGAGTCTGACAAAATAGAGTGTCCAGAAACGCCTGATGACGAGATTGCGACTTGATGAGACAGTCGTCCTGGTAGGGAAAACTTTGAACTCACTTCAAACGTAGATATGCCAACAAGGGGGCCAGGACTTTCGTGAAGACACGAGGGGCGGAGCGAAGGCCGAAAGGCAGAACCATGAATTTAAAGACTCTGGTCCCTACCCGGAAGCGCAAGTACTTCCGGTGTCTTGGAAGTATCGGCACGTGGAAATAAGCGTCCTGGAGATCGATGGTGGTCATGAAATCGTCCTTCGAGAGAAAGCAGAAAACTTCAGCGAGTGTGAGCATGTGGCAGGATTGGCACTTCAGGTACTTGTTCAGGGCTCTTAAGTCGAGGATCAGACGTCATTCGCCAGACTTCTTGAGGACGATGAAAAACCAGGAATAGAATCCCCTTCTGAGACTTGGGAACCACTTCGATGGCACCTTTCTGAATCATGAGTCGAATTTGTCGAAAGAGCTCCCTGAGGTCAGTCGGTGGTGTGGTTGGAGGGAACTTGACAAACTCCAAAGCATGGCCTTTTGATACAATGTCCAGCACCCAATGGTCCGAGGTGATTGAAGACCAATTGGAAAAGAAAAGGGAAATTCGACCTCCAACCTAGAGCGCCCCAGAATGGCCAGAGAATTTGCAGCCCTCACGGTGGTAGAAGCCATAGTGGAATTTGCATTGGCATCAAGACGACATCCCTCACGGTCAGGAGGAGCGGTTATTGGAGAAGACAGGTTCCTGGAACGGCGCTGTGCGGCCTGGGTGATCACGGAATCTGGCTTAGGCTGCGCTACCAAGCAAGCTGGAGAACCCTGGGGCACCCTATATTTTTTCTCCAAATGAGGAAAAAGTGCTGGAATAGAGTTTGGCGTCTGCATCAGTTTGACCCCCTCTTTCCAAATTAAGTCAATTATGGGCACTGTCTGGACCTGTTTAAAAGGTTAACTCTTGAAATCATAAAGAAAACAGTCCTCATCCTTCAGAACCATAGGAAGTTTAAAACGCTGCACCGCTCGTTCCATAAGTTGGTGAAAACCAGCTATATCCACGGGAGGGGAATTCCCTGGGCACGAAGGTGGTGGAGATGATGTCTGGATCTGATAGTCGTCCCGGTACGCCATGTTCCCATCATCATCGACTTTGCCATCTTCCCGATCTAGGCGAAAGTCATCATCCTCATAAACCATTGCATGGACCCGAATAGAGGTTGTTTGTGCAGCAGAGGGTGCAACTGACTCTGGCAATGGAGCAGGGGGAGGAGCTGCGGTAGCTGCAGGCACCGTAGGTGGAGGAGACCCCTGGTGAGACGGTGGAAATCGTCTATTATAATCTTCTAGCATGTACTAGAGATTAGAAATGAGGGAGAGTGGTATTTGAGCAGTGGGAACCTGAAAAAAAGGTTCCTCCTCATGAAAATAAGGATCTACCTGATCATCCTCATAGTCTTGACATTTAATGACGAGCTCCAAAGGACTTCGAGGTGCCCGGAACCTATCATCTTGCTCCACATCAGAACCAGAGTCCTGCTCTGAACCCGTGGCAAAAAGAGGTGACGGAGGCTGAAAAAGACATGGAAGTGGAAGCTGCTCCAAAGGCACCTGTCGCCGTTGGTGCAGAGGGTCAACAGCAGAAGCCCCAGATCTGGATGATGAAAGGGGCACCAGAGGCAATGATGCAAAGGTAGAAGTCGACGACATTATCATCGTCGACGGGACAACCATCGCCGACAAAGCAGTCGACGGCAAGACCAGTGCCGTCGACGAAGCATCCGTCAACGAAGCATCCGTCGACGAAGCCACCGCCGAAACAGCCGTCGCTGACGGAGCACCCGCCGACGAAGAGGCGCTCTTCACAGTAAGCGTAGACGAAGATTTCGATGTCGACGAGATTGCCTTCTTAGACGTCGACTATGAGATTGGGATCGTCGACGAGACAGATTTGTAGCTCACAAACACCATCGTCGACATAGACGACGTCGACGCAGCCACCATCGACGACCCACTGGCACAAGTCGTCGTCACCGTCGTCGTGAGAGCTGGAGACGGCAGATTCCGTCGACGATTTTGCACGTTTTTTAGTGGAAACATGCATAGAAGGAGACGTGGACGCCTGAGAGTCAGGTCTCGAGGCCGTAAGCGTAGCAGGAGGAGGTGGAGACACAGCAGGAACCCTCTGAAGTTGAAGTTTCTTCTTTTTCAGGAAAGGAGATGGCAAATCCTGCACACTGCTACGTTTAGAAGCGCCTCTAGACACAACTGACTCTAGGCTTTCTGCGTCAGAAAGAGGTGAATCCGTATCCTTTAACCTCTGCAACCACAGGAGAAGACACCCTTCCCTGTCCTTAAGGGTCTTGGTGGAGAAAGTCCTGCAAACTTTACATTTTCCTACATCATGCTCTGGATAGAGGCAGTAAATACACTTCTTCTGAGGGTCCTCTGAGAAGAGTCACAATTTCCCACAGGAAGCACATGGTCGAAACAAAGACTTCTTACTTGAAGACATCCCAGAAAAAACTATAGAAATCTTGAAAGAAGTTGAAAACTGAGCAGAGCTCAGGGAGACTCCCTTCACAAGACATGCGGTAGAAAATCTGAGGTCCTGAGCCTCTGAGGAGAAGGTTCTAGAGGGGTGCTGGCGCCTGATTGGCTGTAGTTTGGACTAACATAATGACATGGATATGCTCTAAAGGTTTTCTTGTCTTCTATGTATTCCTATGTGTTAATGCTAACTTTAGTTCTTATAAGTATTTATGGTTTTGGAATGTATGTTATTATGTTTTTATATACATATATTATTGGTTTATTGCTATTTTATTTACCGTGGGGCTCCCAATTCGACGACTGGGAATATTCAAGCACGTGAATCTATGAAAGACACCCCAATACTGGAGAAGGACCAAATTCTTTTTGGTTATCGATCTTTTCTCGGAACAGTTCTCCAACTTGGGGTAGCCAGCAGACTACCGGAATCTGCAAAGCAGCTTCAGACGTGGAGGGCAAGTGTTCCTTTGCAAGACTGTCTCTGGTTTTGAGTAGGTTCTGCAAAACATTAGAATGTTCATCTACTTCAAAGGATGCGGCCGCCGCCATGTCTAGACCTTCAAGGTCCAGGACAAACATTTTGATGCCAAAGAGCATTTCGTATGGGGTCCGCCCACCCGCAGACCTTCTAGGGAGATTATTTAGTGCACATTGAATGCTATCGAGGTGGTTAAGTCAGTCTCTGCCAGAACCTAATAACTTAGCTGTCAAGGATTGCTTTAAGTCATAGTTAATCCGCTCCACAACACTATTACCCTCACGCCGGTATGCAGACGAAAATTTGACCTGGACCCTCAATGAAGCCATGGCACCCTTGTACGCCTTAGAGGCGAACGCTGGACCCTGGTCCGAATGGAAGGCACCACATGCAAAAATTCCCACAAAGATACGCAAATTCCTTACGACAGTTCTAGAATCACCACTCCTTTGAGGCCATAGCCACACATAGCGCGTTCAAGAGTCAACTGCTACTAAGATGCACTTATACGCAGTAACAGATGAGAAAGGACTGCAGTGATCTAAATAAACACACACAAGTGGTTTATTAGATATGTACAACTGAGTTTGGGGCAGGCGTGCAGCAGTAGAAGGTTTAATTTGCTGACAAATGCCACATTGAAGGACATAATCACACGTTTGTTCGTACAAACCCCGCCACCAATATTGTTGCTGGAGAAGAGATACAGTAGCTAACACGCCAGCATGGGATGAAGCCATCCCAGCGCGGGCCGCTGTAATCAAAGTCTGCCTGCGGTCCGCGTTGGGTATTAACCCGTCACCAACGTTGTTAATTCTCACATAAGGGACTTTATCTGGGCTTAATTGATGAGAGTATTTAGAAGGGAAACCTCTAGGGTAATTACCTCCCTTTTCTAAAGCGGCAATAGCTGCCAAGATGGCATCATCAATCTTACTTTTGGAACGTGTAACCACAGCTACTGCATATGTTGCAACTGCTGTCTTCACAGCCTTGTCTGCGAGACCGTTGCCAACAGCGTGAACTCAGACATGCTGGTGACCTAGAATATGAATTACAAACACAAGTGGCAGCCTTTCTTTAAGCTCAGGCACTCGAAAACAGATAATTTTATGTTTTATTGTGCGCCCCTTGGAGGCACGATAATCATTCGGAGTCCAAAAGGGTAGATTGTCATTGTAGGATTGAACACAGTAGTAGAGTCACTTGCAATTAGAGTGGTCACACTGGGATCCGTGTACACTAATGCAAGCATCAGAGCACGGAGCTCTGCCGATTGGGTGGTACAGTCCCCTATTGTCCAAGTATGCACAACATCGGACTGGAATTCACCATCCATCAATGTACCAACCAAAATTGCGCAGGCCGAAGAATATGCGTGCTTTGAACCTGTAGCCGCTTGCACGCTTCCGTCAGTGTAAAAGATACAACGGAAATCCTCAAGTAGTCGCATAGTCAGAGGAGCAGATTGAACACATTCATACTGCAAGTACTTTTGAGTCTGCAGTGAGGAATCAAAAATGAACGGGACATCCGGAGATGTCAAGGACGTGGCCCATTGTATCCACCAAGGGTGCAAAGTTTTGGAATTTGGTACACTGGCTTTCGTCACTGCCTCCAAGGCAGGATACAGAGTAACAACCAAAATGCGTTTTCCCTGCGACAGTGCACGTTCCTTAAGAATCGCCATTTGCACTGCTGTCAAAACTTTGCTCCACAGTGGAAAACCGCAACTCCGCCGAAGTGTACAAGTGTGACTTGTAAGCGATAGGGACTGCGTCACCCTCATTAAAAGTGAGGTACGTGAAACCCACTGCCCAGGAACGATTCTGGTAACCAGGTTGGTGTGGTTATCGCGGTTCAACAAGAATTTAGATTCTAGAACATCAGCCTGCAAAGATTGCAAGATGGCTGTATGTTCAGGCAGCCAGCACGATTTGGAAAAAGAAAGTTGTATCAAAGCATAAAGAGGCTTGATACGCTGGGCATATTCGTGAATGTAGGTACGGCCAAAATTTAAAAAGCCCAGTAAAGATTGTAGTTTCTTCAGTGTTGTGGAAGCGCGCAAAATTGCGTATTTCTCCAGGAAGTGAGGAGCTAAACCTCGACCTTCATTGTTGAGCTCGTAGCTCAGGAACAACACTGTGTACTCTGCAATGTGAGTTTCTGCAAAGGTAAATTTGTATCCGAAATCCGCAAAATTGCAAATTATGCTGTCTACTCGGCACAGATGCGGCCATAATTCGTCGTCTGTGAGATAGATGACATCCACATACGAACATGCATCTGTGTCCATCCCCTCCAAGAGAGACAACGCGGGAAGCAAAGACACATGGACTGTTCTTGTAACCAATCGCCAAACGGCGAAGCGACGCGGTTTCCCACCACTCGTACATGCTGTCCGTTGGCTACTAAGAGGGGACAGATTGTGGGCAAAAAAAACCATTGGATATTTCAAGTGTGGTTTTGAACCTTTTACGCACAAGACTATCCACAAGAGCAGAACTGTGAGTATTCTGCACCGCGCACGTACGACAATGTGAGTTAAAGTGGCGGTAATTCAATACCAAAAGGTACGAACCATCTGGCTTGGTCACAGTAAAAAGTGGGTTATTCATCGGAGACACAGACATTTCAATTACACCTTGATATTCCAATTGTTCAAGGATTTCCACAACGGAAGCCTTTGCTTCTCGCCGCATGGGGTATTGGGGTTGAGGCTGTGGCATTGACCGCGAAGGTATCTCATGTCAAGGGGAAAATTTGTCCCACCCATAGTGAGTATGGTACAAAGCCGGCGTAAGCGCCTTAGCCCAATCTTCTGCAAAATGCAGCGCCTGCTCTTTCGGCACTGTTTGCGCGAAACTAGGGAGCATCACCTCCTCCCCTTGGAGAGCAGCTAAGTCAAAAGGTGGCCTGTCGACCTCCGCCAACAATATATCATAGGTAGTAGTTAGATATTCCCAAAATACCCCTTTTATGGTACGTTTTATGTCACCTTCAATTACAATGACAATTTCATAAAGTTTGTAAGGGGGAGCCATTCTAGTGTCAGCTGTCTCAACTACAACAAAGGCGTCCGTTGCGGTCACCTTCAGTAGTGGACGCAGGGCCTCTCGCACTATGGCAGTCTCCGCTGCGCTGTCCAACAGTGTCAGAGACCATGTCTGATTCCGAAGCTGTGTTCTCACTATCTGTGGCATATCTCGCTGTTACTGCAGCAACTTTCTTCTTTTGAAACTGGGGTCTCACGGCTCTGTTGGGCACCTCGACCTCTTCCGCTGCCTCCTACACCGGTGGGTGAGACCAATGTTTCCTGCAAAGAGCGAGGAGAACGTTATTCAGGAACCTGAAATCTATCAGGTGACTTAATAGTACTATGGTCGCGCAACTCATATGTACGCTCAGTAGAGGCAGGTGTAGGCGAAGCAGGACGGGACCCCTGTTTCTGTTGCGGTTTGCCCTGTTTCTTGTTCTTACTTCAATTTTATTTCTGAAATTTTCGGCGTTCATCCTTATCAGAGGACGCTTGTTGAGTTTGCTGCTGTGTTTGTTTTTTAGCAAAAGGCTTAACACCCAAACTATTGCGGCCAACGGTCAAATAAGCCTCCATAATAATCCTCGGTAACTGAAGGGTTTTGTCGGCGTCGGGGACATCGGGCAAAGCATTAGAAACTGGAAACTTACCGCATCCCCCTTAACATTTGCAAGGACGAGATCGCGTATCATGTCAAACGATCCCACGAGTCGCATTCCCAACTCTACAGCCGTCTCCGGTACGTGTTTATCCTTAACACGCTTAATGACGGAGGGTAGGACAGCCATTTCCGGAGTGCCGAAGCACCTAGTATAGACTCCCGCAAAAATCACACCCCAAGTTGTACAGTCATTTATTCTGGCACCAAGTCTTTCTGCAAACTTATGGTAAGGATCTTGCGTTTTTCCACAGGAGTAGTATTTGGGAATACTGCTTCCAGTTGGTCGAATTTCTCAGCAAGCCAAAAAGGTATCTCATCCTTTTCCTGGGGACGCTTGCCCATTACCACATTAACCATGACGAGACTAAGCTTTGGCCCACCTCCTCCAACTGGATGTGCTGCACCACCCGGGGCCCCACCCGGAAGGTTGCAGGTAGTATAATGAACCAGACCCCTAATAACTGACACAGCAGAGGCATAAGGGGTCGCAGTTGCGGAGCTGTTAACAGCCCCGCATTAGGATGCGGGGTATAAGCAGCTAAAACAGGTCAAGTAGGGCCTGGGATTGAAAACGGCCTTTTTCTGACCGCCGTTATTACGTGTGGGTGGGCACCATCAAACCAAACGGAATGCTGCCAAGCAGAAATCGGAACTTCCACTGTCCTATATGGAGCATACTCTGCAGGGGCGGCAGCTGGGGTCCAAGTGTGAAATACACCAGAGACCGCATCCACCACAGGAAACATGACCCATGAGTAGAACAACTTAAACGGGTACACTGTCAGCTGATACAACAAAAACTGCCTGCCCTTCCAAAGAAATTCGGTAATTCCACACAGTCAAGCGAATGTACACTACTGTCAACCGGAAACAATACTGAGAGGGTCATAGACTGATATAAGCACTACTCAAGTGTGTCACAGTAAGACCACACTTGTTGGCGGTGCCATGATGCAAGGATCCTGCTTATACACAGACCTGTGCACAGAGTCCTAGGACATCAGTGTATTGTGGTGTACCAGAAACTCACCTCTGTACCTAGAAAAACCCCAACCAGCTAGCATCGGTGTCACATTAGCTCTTCGTCCTATAGCAAAGTAACCAATGATTAGACAACCTAGAATATGCGACTTAGTAAGAAATCAGGAATGGTGGGAAGTGAGAACACTTTTGTTATACTCACATACCAGTCCACATTAGGAGTAAATAAGAGACACGGTAAGGTTAAAACATTTATTTTAACAACGTGATCTCATGTGCAGTCTCTTAGCCAACATAAGCAGACATATGATTAAAAATAATACTGTCAGCATGGTTACGATTCCATAAAATACAAAAGGAGAAATCATATTACAATGATGGTGAAAACAGTTCCTATAGCGCCTAGTTTTAACACCCTCCCTATATAGGAACTATGTATTATAAACTATAGAAGGTATCTTAGGCTTGTGTGCGGGATCCCATTACATTTCTGCTCTGTAAGAGTAATTTACATCTGGATCAGCATAGGCTCTCTGCATCCCTGGAAACGGAAATCTTCCAAGTGTCTGAAAATCATGGCTACTGTGTGATAATAAGAACGCCAGAATCTTACTTGGGTCACAGCTGCCAAAATGTTGTGTCTAGAAAACGTTACACGAACATGTCGAAAAACAACTAACATGTTATGATAACCTTGACGGCTTTAGCACTCACTGTGCAGATTAGTGGCACGATATAAGTCTAAGATGTCGAACACAAACCTTTTCTCATGTGTAGACCTTCATGAAGGTTAACTTACAAAAACAGCTATGCAGTGTCATGTGCAAAAGCAGCAAAAAGTAAAATGGTGTTTAAACTTCTAATAAGCCATGCTAACATAACATACAAGCAAAGCAGGCCCTAGGCCATACTACAGTCTCTTTACTGGTATTAAATGTAATTCTTTTAGCACAGCAGAAACAGGGTAGGGAATAGTGTACAGAATGTGTGCAGCCGCATTTTGCACAATCTGTAGTTTATTCAAGCATTAGGTCCTGAGGTTGATGAAGAGACCGTTTCAATAATCGGCTCTGGACAGCACCAGCACAGAGATCACCAGCTTGCGCAAACTGACTGGATTAAATGGAAGGATTTTACTAAGTAGTTTTAATGTATAAAATGATACAGAGGTAACCTGATTTACAGGACTTTGAAATGTGAGCTTGGACTCTAACAGGACACCCAAGTTTTTTTACTTTAGTTGTGGGGACTGGCAAAGAGCCCAGTTCCGACGGCCAGAGAGCTGGGGACCAAAAAGTAATGTTGCTGCCAAAGAGTAGGACTTCAGGTTTGTTAGAATTCAATTTCAGGCAGTTGGGGCCATCCAGTCACCAACTTGACGGAGGCATGTAAAGAACTGTGACACTGTGTCTGAAGGGGAGCCTCGTCACTGATATGACAATTTGGGTATCATCAGCATAGGAAATAGCTGAAAAGTCCAAGAACCTAATGACTTGTGCCAGGGGCACAACGTAGATGTTAAAAAGGGTCGGGCTCAACGATGAGCCCTGGGGTACTGCACACGGTATTGTGAAATTAGATGACTTGAATTTAGAGAGAGCTACAAACTGTTCTCTGCCAGACAGAAAAGACCTGAGTAAGGTGAGTGCTTTACCTTTTATGCAAATCCTCTCCAGGGGTTCCAGTAGTTTTGTATGGCTGACCGTATCAAATGTAGCAGAGGTCAAGCAGCACAAGTGCAGCAATGGCCCATGCATCAGCTGTCTGCCTGATCTGTACCGATGCGGAGATCAATTCTAGTTCCGTGCTGTGGTGCTTTCTAAAGCCAAACATGGAGGCATCCAGAAAAACATGTTTCTTGATGTAAACCAATATTGTTACATTCATGGCCTTCTCAACCATTTTGGCGGGTGGGGGAGTCTAGAGATAGAGCGGTATTTGTTAGGATCTGCCCCATCTAGGCTGGCTTTCTTTAAAAGAGTGAGGGCTAAGGCTAATTTCCAGTTGGTGGGAAAGATGCCTGATGAAAACATTTGGGTAAAAATGGGGGATAAATGGGAGGCCATTAGTTCTAGTAGAAGATGAAAAATCTTAGGGGGGGCATGGGTCTAAAGGGGATCCTGATTTGGTAGACAGAAGTAAATTGATGACCTGATCGGAGGTCTAGGGTGGAAGCAAGAGTAGTTCCGGAGGATCAGTAACTTAAGGTGGCTAAGGATACTTCCTCTTCCCTGTTAGAAGTGGGTGACATACCTTGAGAAGAGGTAGCGTTTTGGAACATGAACACAGAGAAACCACTGTAAAATGATCTGACTTTATCCTGAAAAAAAGTGGCCAAAGTGTTACAGAAAGTGTGACTTACTGGTGTGTTGGCTATTTCGGGGGGGGGGGGGGGGGGGGGGGTTTGGCCGGTTTTATTACTGTGGCAAATAGTTATTTAGATTAATTTTTAGCTGCACTTATGGCTGGTGGCTGTGGTGAAATAGCGGGTCTTCTCATGTATAAACTTTTTAAAGTCTAACAAAGATTGTTTGTAGGCCATTTTGTTATTCGCATCATAACGAGATCTCCATTTCCTTTAAAGTCAGCGGCAGTTATGTTTCTGAAGTTTAAGTTGTTTAGTATACCAGGTGTTATAATCTAGTAAGTGATTGATGCATCCTCTCTGTTAATGCCCTTACCTTGCTGCTTAGTCTATGCGATGTCATCAGAATGTTGAGAGGGTTGATTGCAAGAAGGAGTCAGTTGGTATGAGGGGCTGAGCAGTGGTTAACTGCTCCTGGTGGGGTCTCTACATTACATCTTAATAGTATGGATTTAAACTGAAGAATAAAGCTATGCTCTTGGATTACACTTATGGACTATGGATCTTTCATTACTTTAACACTGGCAACGAGGGTGGATATTCTTGGATATACAGTAGCTAAGATTTCTTTCAGAGGTAAAGTAATTACTGGCAAAGTTTATGTAGCTGTTAGAGGAGATAATCTTCTGGGATGGAAACACCAACATGGCTTTGGAATAGTCCTAAATCCTTGTGCTAAAAACCCTCGTGATCAAGTCATGCTTATGGAAGAATTGCTTTCTTGTGTTCTTCCAGATGGGGTTAGCAGTGTGTGTGTGATTCTGACAAAATATTTTCTGAATATCCTAAAGTGTTTTCGGATACACTGGGATGTTTGAAAGAATTTCAACACAAGATTATCCTTAAGAAATCGGCAAAACCATGTGTGTATAAAGTTCGAAAAGTACTGAATATGATGGTTGAGCCCCTGAAACTGGAGATAGAGAAATTGTTGAAATTAAGAGTAATAGAAGAGATTGAGTCATCAGAATGGTTAAGTACGGTGGTTTTGGCACCCAAGGATGGTGGCAAAGCTGTGAGAATGTGTGTGGATTTGCGTGGACTAAATGAATGTATTTGGGTTGATCGGCAGCCCCTGCCGAATATATCTGAATCAATCAGTATCTTGAAAGGAGCAAACATTTTTAGTGTTCTAGAGCTCTCTTCAGCGTACCATCAGATTATTTTACATCAGGAGTCTAGACACTTAACATCATTTGTTACACCCATTGGTGCTCATCAGTTCTTAAGAATGCCCCTTGGGTTGGCCTCGGCTGCTGCTTGCTTTCAAAGGGTGATGAAAATGGTCCTTGGAGATCTACGGACTGTGATGTTTTTCCAGGACGATATTTTGATTCATGGTGTGGATGCAAGTGAGCATGATGCAGTGTTAAGATCGGTGTTGGACAGATTAAGTGATAGGGGACTCACAGTTGAGAGAGAAGTGTAGTATTGGTTTGGATTCAGTCACTTATCTTGGACGTGTAATTTCTGGGAATGGGATACAACCGAAGTTAGAGTTGGCTGAGAGTATTGTTAAGGCACCTGCTCCGGAAGATAAAGACCAGGCTAAATCTTTTTTAGGGATGGCGGAATTTTATTCCAAGTTTGTCAAAGGTTTTGCGAGCATTGTTAAGCCTATAAGATCTCTTTTGAAAAAGGGTGTACGGTTCACTTGGTCTAGTGATTGTGAAGAAGCGTTCCAGTCAATAAAGACTGAGATTGGTAAAATGCCCACTTTGGGCCATTTTGATTCTAAACTGAAAACTATTGTCACAACCGATGCCAGCCTTAAAGGTCTTGACGCAGTACTTTCTCAGATTGTGAATGGGGAGAAAGTCTTAGTGGCCTTTACTTTAAGAGCTTTGAAGGAAGCAGAAATGAATTACTCTTGCATTGAGAGGGAAGCGTTGGCAGTATTTTGGTCGATACATCATTTTAAATTCTTTTTGTGGGGAATTCCATTTGTTGTTAGGTCTGACCATCGCCCTCTTATTCAAATATTTTCTTGCCATCAGAGTGATCATATGACACCTAGATTGAAAAGATGGAGTGAGGGACTACAAGAATTTAATTTTTATTGTGCAATAAATTCCTGGCCAAAATAATAAGCCTGCAGACTGTTTATCTAGGTTGCCGATTGAAAGAGATGGTTTTTCAGGTAGCATCGAGTGTGTAAATTGGGTATTGGAATCTTCTTTATCTAAGGATGAATGGTTGAGTTGTGTTGTGAATGATGTAGTTTTTCAGTCTTTGAGAGATGTCATCAGAAATGGTTGGCCTAGGTATGATCAACTTGACAATGAGTTAAAGTCATATTGGACAGTGAGAAATGATTTGACGTTTTAGCAGGATAACTTATTGAGAGGCGACAGGCTTGTGCCTCCAAGTGATTTGAGAGAGAAAGTTGTTAACTTGGCTCACGAAGGTCATCTGGGAAGGAACCTCACCAAGGCTCGCATCAGAGAGAGATGTTGGTAGCCTGGTATGGATCGGATGGTGGAAGATGTTGTAAAGGATTGTCATTTGTGTGCAGCTAATGACAAATCACACACCACTAGCCAGTCTCCTCTTTCTCCAGTAGAAGTTCCTGTTACAGTTTGGACTAAAGTGGGGTTGGATATTGCAGGTTTGTGGTATTGTTGGTAGATTACACTTCGAAGTGGGTGATTTCAAAATGCATGGGCCATAATTGAGTTTCTTAAGGATGTGTTTGTGTCAGAAGGGGAGCCTAAGTATATGCTCACTGACAATGGGGTGCAATTTACCTCCAATGAGATGGAAGTTTTTCTTAAAGATCTTGGAATTGTTCACCAGAAGACAGCTCTTTATTCGATATTCCAGTCCTGTTGTTTTCTTGGATGTTGGGTGACTTAAGTTTGTCGCCACAGATGGTTTTTAGTTTCTCTGGACTTACTCTTGTTTTGTAGGTTGATGTATTTATATCGACCTGTTGTTGTAGGTTGAAGTATCTATATCAACCTGTGTTAGTAGGTTGAAGTATCTATATCAACCTGCGTTTAAGCTTTGTGTTATTTTTTAAGCTTGTTGACGTCTTTAAGCTTTGTATTATTCTTGAAGCTTGTTGACGAAAAAGGGGTTGCAAAATTACCCTTTAGTGTTACGTCTTTAAGCTTTGTGTTATTCTTGAAGCTTGTTGACTCTTTGTATGTGTGCATGTCTATCACCACACATTTTATTTAATTCTGTCAATTTGCATGTATGTACTTTGATCTTGCATGCATCTATTTTTACAATTCTGATGAAGGGGGGATGTGTTATAATCTAGTAAGTGATTGATGCATCCTCTCTGTTAATGCCCTTACCTTGCTGCTTAGTCTATGTGATGTCATCGGAATGTTGAAAGGGTTGATTGTAAGAAGGAGTCCGTTGTTATGAGGGGCTGAGCAGTGGGTAACTGCTCCTGGTGGGGTCTCTACATTACATCTTAATAGTATGGATTTAAACAGAAGAATAAAGCTATGATCTTGGATTACACTTATGGACTATGGATCTTTCATTACTTTAACACCAGGGTTCAGTGATCTTGATCTTTGATTAGTGGTAGATTTTTCAGGTAGAAGCTGGTCAATTGAGCTGTGAAGCCACTGCTCAAAGGCAACTGCTGCAATGTTGGGATCATTATGACTTCTAAGGGGAGTCTGGCCCAAGGAGCTTTCAAGGATTTCCGTTACAATATTGTTCCATGGACGGAACAGACGGTAAATGTATTTCCTAAATTCTCTGATTCCAAATGATGAAGAGAGAGGGAGAACAGGACAGCTTTTTGGTCGGACTAGGTAAGCGGGAGGAACTGGAGACATTGTAGAGCATAATTATTGGAAAATATTCCGTCAAGTAGGTGCCCTTCAGAGTGGGTACTGCCAGTTACTTGCTGAGTCAGTCCTAAACTATTCATGTCAGTAAAAGTTGATGTATCCCTATCTAACTGATGCTCAAGATGTAAATTGAAATCACCCAGGAGGGTGAAATCTGGTGCCTGAGATGTACAATCAAGGATAGACCCAGTGTTAGGAAGTCTGCCTAAAGACCAGGAGGACGATAAAATAATAAACCATTAAAAGTACAGCGATTGTCAATGGAAATATTGAACAGTAGGGATTCGAAGGATGACAGTATTTTTGAGTAGTAAATGTCCCTTTCCAACTACTTCGATAGCAGATTTGGTTTAGTTGGGCGAATAGGAGCATTACAATCTGGGCAGTGAATAGGATCCGCGTACGAGTCGTCACTGAAGCAAGGTTTCCGCTTGCACTTACTCGTGTTATTAATGTCTAGTAGCTGGTCCCTGGTGTAAGCCTGTTTTAAAGTAGTTTGGGAACTGAAATTGGCAGAGTGACTGGCACTAGGCATGGGCCAGGCGCAGATGGGCTTGTACCTCCTCTGCTGCTCTGCATCTAGACCGCTGACCCTCCCGTCTGATATTTTCAGGACTACGGGAAGTGTGAAAAACCAAGTAGCCCCAACGCCTGCCCTGCGAGAAGATTAAAAGGGTTAACTAAAAGCAGATTCAAATTCAGGTACAGTGCTCAATGTGCAATACAAGAATTAAAAGTGCGTAGTAGAAGTGGAGTACTTGTTAAAAAAAATCACAGCTAATTTCTTGTAAAAATACAACCACTGGAGAACATGGCGACTGGCCGATTCACAAGATACGACTATCACCTAGATCTGGTCCATGTTTGAGAGATTGTCCCGATTCGGAGTACAATGAAACTTAAGGTCCCACTGCAGAGCCCGCATACACCATCTGGCATGTGTTACTAGCAGGATGCCATGAGGCCCAGCAGATTCAGAGTCATTCTCACCAAAAACCAGGATAGAGGCTGAAATATCGTTATCACAGCCTAAATATTCACTGCTCGAGAGGATAGGCCCAAAACTGTAGCATGTCCAGAGCAGCTCAGATGAAAGGGATCATCTGAGAGGGAGACATATGTGACTTCGGCACGTTGATACTGAACCCCATCAAATGCAGGAGGTCCGTAGTAGCCTTGAGGTGGGCGATGACAGCCTGGGGCAAGCCCGCATTCAACAGCCAGTTATTGATATAGGGGGAAGTCTGGCACCCCTGATCTACGCAGACGAGCTGGAACCACCGCCATCACCTCAGTGAATACCGAAGGGGAGTTAGTAAGACCAAAAGGGAGCACCATGAACTGAAAGTGCTTGTGGCCCACAGTAAATAAGAGGTAACGCCTGTGGTGGGCAGGCCATGGATGTGAAAATATGCATCCTGCAATTCCAACGCTACCATCCAGTCTCCTGGGT
This sequence comes from Lissotriton vulgaris, assembly GCF_964263255.1. Taxonomy (NCBI): domain Eukaryota; kingdom Metazoa; phylum Chordata; class Amphibia; order Caudata; family Salamandridae; genus Lissotriton; species Lissotriton vulgaris. The sequence goes on along the minus strand of NC_141685.1, from coordinate 464,917,443 downwards.
CCGAGGTCAGACATGACAAGAGCCAATATCAGCATCTTGAATTTCTACTTTTGTAGTAAGAAGTTGAGGGCCCGCAGGTCTAGGATAAGATGAAGGTCCTTGTCCTTTTTCAGGTCCAGAAAGTAGCGGGAATAGCAACCACACTGAAGACAGAACCCTCTCTATGGCTCCCCTTGGCCAAGAGAGCAATGAAGTTCTCCTGGACCAAAATTGATGATCCTTTGTGTCAGCCAGTTGAAGTGAGGAGGCATGGAGGGAGGGATGGTCTCGAAGGGGTGGGAATAGCCCCTTTGGGTAATCAGGAGAACCCACCTGTTAGAAATTATGTTTTGCCAGTAGTGGAGGTGATGTCGGATCCTGCCACCAACTGGACACCTATGTTCTTGAATGGCGAGACTAGGAGGGTTTGGAGTCTGAAGCTGCTGGGGGGTTAATGGCTTGATAGGATCTCTGTCTACCTGACCCATAGGGTCCAAACGAACTGCGCCCTCCTCTACGTAGGGGGTGTTTAGCTTGGTGGCTAAGGTAGGGTTGGTGCGGTTGAAAGCACTTTCCGTAGCTGTGAACGGCAGACTGGGACGGGAGATAGCTGAGAGGCCCAGGGACTTGGCTGTAACCCATGAGCCCTTAAAGTGCTCCAGCACCTTGTCAGCATCGTCCCCAAAGAGAAAGATGCCATCAAAGGGCATGTCCATGAGCAAAGCCTGGACATCCCCTGAAAAAGACAGATATTCTAAGCCAGGCATGGCATCTAACTGCCACCATCGTGCAAATCGCTCTTCCCAGGCAGTCGGTCATGTCGTAACCACATCAAATGGCAAACTTTGCGGCATCTTTCTTATCTGTTATGGCTTGGGTGAGAATAGCCCGGCCTCCTCTGGGAACTGTGGCAGCACTTACTTAACTGTTTCCCACAGAGCTTGGTAATAACGACCCAGTAACCATGCGGTGTTCACTGACAGTAATGCAAGGCTCGCGCCAGAAATCATTTTCTTATCCCAACTGTTCAGCCACTTTGGATTCCCTGTCTGGGGAAGTGGCAGGGAACACACCCAGGGGTGGCAGAGGCTTGGACTACCAACCTCCCCGGGGTGGGGTGGATAGTGAGGTGGTTTGGATCACCCGGGGCAGGGCAGTGGCAGCAGGGGATCGTCCTGTTCACAGGAACCCATGTCCTGGGTTTGGACCATGTTTCCAAAAGGATGTCTGTGAGGGCTTCATTAAAAAGAAGCCCTCACAGAAAGAAATGAACTGACGTCAGCACACTGATGTGGCGCCTACATAGGTGACCCGGATGTCACTTCCAAGGCGGACGACACCATGCGGAGCAGACAGACGCAACCTACTGCCATGAGAAAAATCTTTTGGATTCAGTCTGGCGCCTGGGAAATTCAAAGGTAAGGAATCTGCGGCTAAATGTCTTCATCAGATGCATATTTTTAAATTAATACTTACATATTAATCTGTACGGTCATGAATCCTGAAATGTAGTGACTTAAATGTAATTGTATTGAAAATGTGACTGCAATATAGTGACTTTTGATGTAGTGCCTGTAATCAAGTGACTACTCGTGTATCCAATATACTTGGGGTGCCTCGTACAAACAGGTTTGACCACTTCGTGAACAGCTGTTCCCTAAAACAAACCCATAAAACTCTGCTTTATTATGTCAGAGTGGACATATTTCACACAATTTCTCCTTTATATCACAAGATATGTGTCTTTACAATGAGGTATGGAAATAAATACAATATTTTGGCTACTGAATCTATCAATTGTATGGTTCTCTCCAGGTTACATATAGAAGGAAAATACTCCAAGGTGGCGATGAACATACTTTAGCCGCATACCTCTAAAGTAGGTGTGTCTGTTCCTTAGATTTCTGGTAGCATCGTCCGATTAGGAATCTCCAACTATTGCAAATCCACCTAAACAGAGGCCATCTCTCAATATTGTAAGGAGTGAAGCCACTCAACCTTATATTTATATTGGCGTTTAGCAATTTTGCAGCATATTTGGCACTCAGAGGGTGCAGCGGAAGTCCATTGGTACTGTAAGCACAGGGCCCGTGCCTGGACATATCAGTATATATATAAAGAAAGTGGTCCTAGACACAGATTTTAAACACGGCTAATGATGTGAGTATTACTTCTTCACAGTCAACAAATAGTCAGACTAAATCTGAACATATAAACACATGGAGATGTATTATTAGCTTAATTGAGCTCAAATTGCAACAAAAAAGCAAAAAATGCAAAAAACCCAACACAACAGTATTACAACAAATTCTACTGCAGTTTATTTACAAATTCATAAAATTTTATGAATTTGTAAATAAACTGCAGTAGAATTTGTTGTAATACGGTTTTTTGCATTTTTTGCTTTTTTGTTGCAATTTGAGCTGAATTAAGCTAATAATACATCTCCATGTGTTTATATGTTCAGATTTAGTCTGACTATTTGTTGACTGTGAAGAAGTAATACTCACATCATTAGCCGTGTTTAAAATCTGTGTCTAGGACCACTTTCTTTATATATATATACAGTTACCCAGGTCCTATTGATTTCTTGGGTTCACCCCATTGTTTTCAATGGACATATCAGTGGCACTTAAAGAATCTCATTTATAAAAACCAAAAAGTGCAAGGTGACATTTTTGAATGATTCTCAGCCACTTGAAGGCATGTGGATGGAGAGTCGGAGATTAGGCAGCAATTGTTTAAATTAATTCCTAGGATATCCCACAAAGTGAGGCTCCCTCACAGGGGATTTTTCACTTCAGCTGTCTTGACTAGATCCCAACAGATCTTGTAGCTGTGTGTGTCCTCTTGGCACTCTCTCCTAACCCCAGCTGACACTCCAGAATTAAAGCACCCAACAATAAAATGGCTCAGACTAGCTAATCAATTGGAGCTCAACCTTTCTGACCAATAAATGAATTAATAAAATGAATTCATAAAGTGCGATTTCAGGGCTTCCTGGCGGTAAACGTCCTTTAGGATGAAGCCCCAATCACGCTGTGCCTTCACAGCGCCAGCAACAGAACGAACGTGGCTTAAGAACACATACGTTCTGCACGCAAGTCGTTACAACGGCTTGCTTTAGGTAGGAGCATTGGTGGAATGGTGTTGGAATTAAAGTCCAACACCTTCCATGCTGTTGCGCAGACTTGAGTTGGAATAGTAAATTAAACTATTGCAAAATCCAGCACTCCCTAAAGGAAGTCATTAGAACGACTGGTGTGCAGAACGAATGTGTGCCAAACACGTGTTCATTCTAATCACGCCTTTCCCACGGAATTCGTGATAAACGCATGAGGAATACAGTCATACATTCCATTCTGGTACTATGGAGTCAGGACAGATTTGAAGAATAGACTGAAAAAATGGCTATAGCTGAAATAGCCAAGATTTTGGTTTTTCCCTGTTGCTCAGTGAAAGAACAAAGGTAAAAAGGAAGAGTTAAAAAATGTGGCCACCAGAAAAATAAAGGTGTAGCCACAAATGCAAAATTATCTGATGCTGGGAATGGGAATGCATACCCCTCTTGTATTGGACGATCCAAGGGATCTGAAATTGCTTTGAAGTAGGGATGTGGCTGCCAAAGGCACATAAAACAAGGCAGCTAGCATTAAACAGGCATCGTTTTGTACAGGAAATCAGTGAAGATTTTTCAAATGATTCAATACTGATTTCCAAGCAGGTAAATTTAAAACCAGGCAGGCAGCTGCATTTAACCCTTTGAAAACTTTACATTCTAAATCTAGACAGGCCAAGATACAGGGACTTTCCATAGTCAGCTAAGGACATATCAAGTACATACACTGTTGTTTTTCTACTGGATTATGGGAGCAATGTAAGAACCTTCCTTTGTGTTCTGAACGTCAGTAAACAATTTGCCATGACTCAAGATATTTACTCTTCAAATGTGAGATTAGTGCTGAACAAGAGGGCTAGGTTTCTAGACAAAGGGTATGGAGCAGGTGTAATTCCCAATTCAAATGGTTGCAATGAGCTGCTCCAAACTGGGGATATTCTCCTAAAAAGCAAAACCTGTTTTATAGCTGTGCAGATCTAAGCAGTTTTAGCTAATTCAATATGTCACTGCAGATAGACAACTACAGATGGCAGAGAAAGTAGGAGCCTAGTTTCTCGACAATAGAGATGATAAACTGCGTGTCATCTGGCTAGGACATCATTTTAAAACTAAAAGATTTGAGCAGAGCAGCAAAATAAATATTAGAAAGAGTTGGACTGAGTGAAGAGCCCTGCGGGATACCTAAAGCAATTTTCATGGGGGCACAGCTAGAAGAAGGGATGGACGCAGGCTGTGTTCTGGCTGATATAATTTTTTTTTTTTAAATGACTATAAAGCCTTATCGGAGATCCCAAAATTATTAGGCCTTTTAACTAGGATGGAATGAGTTACAGTATCTAAGTCTGTCAACAGGTTCAAAAGGATTAGGGCAGTTGATAGAACTTGATAAACAAACGTTCTAAAATCTTCAGTGGCCGCCAGGAGCACTGATTTGGTACTTTAGATGGGTTGAAAACCAAACTGTGATGAATCAAGGGGTTGTTTAGATTCTACAAACTCCCGAAGCTGAGAATGGATGTACTGCTCTAGGATTTTGGTGGTGGGGGCAGCAGAGGAATAGGACAATCGTAATTTAGGGTAGCCGAACCTCCATATGCTTGTTTGTTTTTTAGATAAGGTAAGAACTGTGGCATGTTTCCAGGCAGCAGGCATCGTAACCATAACTAAAGAGTAGGTAAAAGATCTGTAATGTTAGACCCGATGGTATCTTAAGCTCTATTAATTAGGAGGTGAGCAAGGATCCTGAGGAGAACGAGATTTGCACACGTGTAGTGCGCCTTCACCCTATTATTGGGGGACATAGAAGGGAAGTGGGACAGTTGGTTACTGGATGAAGAAGAGACCTTCGAAAAATCTGAAGAGTCAAGAGGGGGTTGGGTGGGAAATAGAGAGGAAATATTAACCATTTTGCTGAGAAAAAAAACTCAGCAGTAGCAGCACATAAGCAACTTGAAACATACGTTAAGCTTTGGACAGCTGGAAAAGGCTCTAAAAGAGAAACACTATGCAACATATGAAAGGCATGGTTTGTATTTGCTACAATGGTTTGTACAACTGTGGGTACACGAAATATGCAGAAGAATTTGCATTATCCTTGGGCAAAGTAAGCCTTCAAGATTTTAAGGGCTCAATATTACATCCTCTCTGCTGCCTTGCACTACACAAAACTATAATCAACTATTGAATGAATGTTCCATTGTTGTTGTTTTACAGTGAACTTCTGACATAATAAAGAGATTAACTAAAATGTAGATGTATTTTTTTCATAAATTATATACCGCCTTAAATATGATCCTAATAATGATATTTGATGCCATTGAAAACATTCCTTACCAGCAGAGAAGTTGTGGATTTGGCAGAACGTGTTCTAACCGGTTGTAATTAGTAATGCGGAAGGTGAGAACAGCTGGGGAAGGGCTGTTGGCGAAGTGCCGAGTGATTCCAGCAGGAAAGGAAAGCACCATTTCTCCGGTGATCTTCACAATACATCTTAAACAGTAAGAAATAATGACCTACAGTTATTTTGATGCTTTTCATTGTCCTGTACGCAATTAGAAATACATAATCATTCATGCATTTGTATCGCTTTTTAGGTTGCTTTGCACTGAACAGTTGAAAGTCAATATCCACGCTTCTTGTTATCCATGTTTAGGTCTCGCCTACACAGCACGAATGCGCTGCATAGGAAAAAAGACCTTTTGCAATTGATTTACTTTTCGCATAAAAACGTGCACACTTTCCATTGCCTTCAATGGCAACATGTGCACATTTGGCGATTCCCTTGCGGGAGCGAGCTTTAACACCACATGTTTGTAATGAACTTGCAAACACATGGTGCCCGTGGCTCGCTCCCGCAAAGGAAACGCTTTGTGTGCCTTCCACTTTCCCCCAATTGGGAGTGCGAGTTCTTGTTATTTTTTGCGATATCTCGCGCAAGCAGCTTTCCAGCGATGCACCCCTCCCCCGGGCAAAATAAAAGAGAAAAAATGATCCCTCTGACATTTCTCTCCAGCATTTTTTTTTCCTTCCTACTTCAGAGGCTGCCGCTTGACGAACACACGCAGAATTAACGGCTCCTTAACAGACTGGGGTTGTTTTCGCTGCCCCTCCCGAGACATTTAGCGTGGAGGAAGAAACAGGATATGTATTTAATTCGAGCAACCTTGATGCAGCTTTTAAAGCTTTACTTACCTCGTAGGGAGTTCGTGGATAACCGAACCGGACCAAACGTGCCCCCTTAACCCTCCCCGGATGATACCAATACTCCTTGGAAAAAGCACTGATGCAAGGATGCGTCTATCGCGTTCAAACTGTACAAAGAAAAATTGACATGGTGACGGGGACAATAAAAAAGCGTCCCCATTATTGTTACTTCACGTGCAACGGAATGTATACATTGTGTAGAGGCGCCCCACAAAAAAACTGTACAAATTACGGTCGCAAAATATACAACCTGATTTAAGATGCCCTTGGCAATATTATCCCCAGAGCTGCCATGCTTTCAAAATAAGATCACGCACATCAGTGGTAAGGTACCTCATGGAAAACTGCTCCCAGCACTGGTGCAAAATACGGTTTCCATTGCTGGCACAATTTATTCCACAGAACATATACATTCATCTTAAGGTGCCCCTCTGAAACCAGTTGGCAATTACTGGTACAACATATCGAACATATAAAACGCGTTAAGGTGCCACACAAAAAACTGCTCAGCACTTGCACACTATAAACAACTAAATATACAGTGTATGTGAAGGACCCCTGCCCTCCTATAAAACTGCCCGTACAATACTATTCCCACTGTACGCACACTATACTATGCAGAATATGTATATCTGTATTAAGGTGCCCCATATAAAACTGCTCCTCTTACCTTCAATATATATAAAACAGAATACATAAATACATATTAAGGTCCCCCTTAGCCAACTGTCCCCAGTACCGCCACAATATAGAAAACAAAACATATCAATCTGTGTTAAGCTACCCCAACAAAAAAACTGGTCGACTTACTGGCACAATATCTATACTAATATAATAAAGAGAGAGACCAAACCTTTGAGGCGGGTAATCTCAGGAACCACAGCACCAATCACATAATATAATAAAGAGAGAGCCCAAACCTTTGAGGCGGGTAATCTCAGGAACCACAGCACCAATTACAATACCCAAAACAGCGTTGGAAAGGGCAGTTGCAGCAGAAGGACATAGGCTATGCAGACGCCCACCATATACATTTAAAAGGTAAAAGAACCGTGCCAGCAAAGTAGTCCCTTGTGGGCGTGTCTGCGTTGTGCTGTGGGCATGTGGTGGGGGCGTGACAAACGCTGGGGGAGTGTGGTACGTTCCGCGCTTTATGCCATGTCTCATATTGTGTGCTAATCTCACCCTGCTCCCTTTAAATACCCCTGCACCCCATTATCATAAACCACCCTTACTCCTTAAAATACCCCAACACCCTTAAACACTAACCCATCTTAACCCTATAAATATACCCTGTACCCCAAAACCTAAACCTATCCCTAAACCCTATAAATACCCCTGTACCTCAAAACCAAAAACCTACCCCTGAACCCTAAAAATACCCCTGTACCCCAAAACCCAAACCTACCCCTGAACCCTAAAATACCCCTGTACCCCAGAACCCAAACCTAGCCCTGAACCCTTAAATAACCCTGTACCCAAAAACCCAAGCACACCCCTGAACCCTAAAAATACCCCTGTACCCCAGAACCCAAACCTAGCCTTGAACCCTAAAAGTAAACCTGTACCCTAAACCTACCCCATAACCCTAAAATACCCCTGTACCCCAAAACCCAAACCTAGCCCTGAACCCTAAAAACACCCCTGTACCCCAAAACTCAAACCTACCCCAGAACCCCAAAAATACCCCAAAACCTAAACCTAGCCCTGAACCCTAAAACTAGCCCTGTACCCCAAAACCCATACCTATCCCTAAACCCTAAAACTACCCCTGTACCCCATAACCCAAAACTATATCTGAACCCTTTAAATACCCAAACACCCCAAAACATATACCTCAGTACCCCAAAACATATACCATACTTACCTTATCCAAACATTAAAAAAAACATGCTTTTACCATTCATGCATTTACAACGAATTTTGTTGTAAATGTATGCGTGGTAAAAGCATATAAAATGTAATGCCATGCGTTATAATGGCATTGCAGAGTCATGGTACTTTCGTAATGAAAGTATGCGGAGTGATGATATGCCGAAAGAAAGTTGCGGAATAATGGGTGTTTACCCTCCCCCGGTAAGTACATTGGTGGCATGGCGGCCCACATCTCCAGCAACATACTCATATTTTTTCACCACCCATTTGAAAAATGCACAGGTCTCTCTCATTGATGGCCAGCACCGACATACACTTTTAGACACACCTCCCGCCACAAGTTTTAGAATTGCAAACTTTAGAGCTGGGGAGCTACGTTCGAATCTCGGCATCAGCTCAACATCCTGTGATTCCAGGCAAATCACTATGTCTTCCCATGCCTACCACAAGTGAATGTGTTCTTCTGTAATGTAAATTGTGCTCAAGCCATGTTGTCGAGTTTGCGCTATAAAATATTGCAAGGAAAAATAAAGTAAGGAAACTCGAGTTCACACACTACTGAAAGTGCACACTTAAGTGCATCAGCAGTGCACTGTGAATCTGAGCGTTTCATAGGCCTGTCACATATAAGAAATGCTATCAAAACGAAATCCTACAAAACAATATACTACTGGCCGGCAGCAATTCATACCCGGACAACGTCGGGACGGGCTGCTAGTAGTATATAAATCTGTGTTACGGTGCCCCTTAGAAAACTGTCCCCTGCACCAGCACAATATATGCAACAAAATATAAATCTGCGTTAAGGTGCCCGATAGACAAGTGCCCCCTGCACCAGCACAGTATCAACAGAGCATAGAAACCTGTGTTAAGGAGCCCCATAGAAAACGGTCCCCTGCACCAGCACCATATATACAACAGAGCATAGAAATCTGTGTTAAGGAGCCCGATAGAAAACGGTCCCCTGCACAAGCACCATATACACAACAGAGCATATAAATCTGTGTTAAGGTGCCCCATAGAAAACTGGCCCGAGTAGTGACACAACGATATAAACAAATGAATGTCCCATGAGCAATGGTTCCCAGCGCTACCAAAATAGGTTCCCAGCGCTACCAAAATACAGAGCCGGATAGAAATTTTGTTAAAGTACACTTGCGATCGTTGTCACGACAAATGCAATTGAGTAAACAAATCTGTGTTTAGGTATAGTACATAAAATTGTTCTCAACAGTTACAATAGAAAAAAATCTACTGTCTTCGATATGCTGCCCCTAAGATAATTGATCGAAGCACTGCGACAATATATACCACTGAAAATACGGCCTATATTAGCAAACAGGATTACTGTTGAAGCCATCCCAGAGTCATTGGATGATCATCCAACTCCTTTTAAAGTCATTTTCACGTCATCAGACATCATCAAGCTCTTGCAGTCATCAGCAGAGGTTTAGAAACTTGAGAATGACTTGAACATGAGCATCTGATGACTTCACAAGTAGTAATTGTTTTTGATGACCTGAGGATGATTTGCAAATGAGTACCTGATGATGACTTCACATGATGTGATTGATCCTGATGATCTCAGGATGAGTATTTGATTACTTGACAAGAGGACATTGTTCCTGCTGATCTGAGCAGGACTAGAAATTGGGTTTCTGAATATTTCACAAGCACAGTTGAACCCTTGAAGAGCCAATTCACCGTTTTTGCTCCATTTTTATGTTTAACATGTTGACTAGTCGGATGATTTTGCAATTATTTGCAGATTACTGGACAATGAACTCCATTGAGATATTACAATGTTTTAATTAATTATCTGCAAATATGCATAACGTCTGATTAAGAAATATGTGTAGAGTCAGTCACTTGTTAATTAGGACTGGGGGAAATTTGCATTATGCTGGTATGATTCTCGTAATGCTGGGAATGTTCCCAAAATTATGCTATTTTGCCAGTATGTGTAATTATGTGCCATTCCTTTTAAAACTTAAAGCAAACTGTGCCATTTGTGGTAAACATTTACCGCTAATGCACTGAACTAATAATAATGTTAGCACCTGTTGCTTACTGTTCTTTTGTTTAAATGTGTCCTTGATCCAAAATACCGAAAACTGATACTGGGGCGAATTTCATGCTAAAATATAGCATGAAACGACAGATGTCCACTTCGCACAATTACATTGAATTTCATGTTATTACGTGAAAGCAATTTATGTAAATTCTGCTCAACCCTAGATACTATTTTTTGGTCTTTATTGACTTTTAAACCATTTGAACTGATATTAACGGGTAGAAGCAAGCATTGGGTGTTAAAAAGATCAATGCATGATACTGATATTGATAAAAATCGAACATTGTGGGCAGGGTTACTAAAATTAAATGGCAAAGAACTGTGAAATTAGCAGAAAGGAAGTAGACAAAAAAAATTGAAAGCATACACTGGGTAAGTTATAGCAAAGACACAATGTGAAGAATTCATTACTAGACATAATAAACTCTATGCAAATTTCCGGTATGGTTTCATTCTCTTCCAGAAGCACCCAAGTGGCAAAAATGGATTTGTAAATGTGCATGGTAGTGCACCAATTAAATAAAGACATTGCCCGAAGTGATCCCCAAAAACACACTAAGCAAATGAAAGCAGTATGGGCCCAAAAATAGTTCATTAAGCCAATCTGAGCATTTGCAACACCAATAGCTCAAAGTTTCGCTAATGCGAGACATATTGCATTGCAAATGATTTTTTGTATCAGGAGCAACACTGTTGCCTGTTAAATCTCACTTCTGTGTTTGTTTTTGTATAACTGAAGTGAATGTATTTAGTGGTATCAGATTTGGTTTTCAATTAAAATAATGCACAGTGGAGTAAAGTGATTTTCATAGGCTCAAACAATTTGGCTAAATGGGAAAGCTTAGTAAAGTAGGTAGAATCAGGTGACCAGCTATATGTGAATCTCCATTTTGAGGGCCCTAAAAATGTACATTATTTTAAGTCAATTTATTAGGCAAAACTGCTAAATAAAATTACAGAAGCATCTTGGGTAGCACTGAGAGCGCTGGTGCTGTCAGGAATCCTCTTTGCGGAAACATTCAGATGCTGACACATCCTGCTTACAAGACGCTTAATTTCCCACTTCCAAAACATGAATCACTGAGTAGATATTAAAATGACTTCGTAGAAACTCCCCTTGGCGATGGGTGCCAACAAAGAGTGTCGCACCACCAGCACTAAAGCCAAACCGGACTGGGTTTGAATCCAGGCGTCACGTTAACATTCTACTGTTCTGAGCAAATCATTTAATATCCCCATGCCTAGAGAAAAGATCTGACCTTGAGTGATTTAATCTGGTGCCCATGTAAAGCAAGTTTTCGCTACATAAAATGTGCAGAAAAGAAAGCTAGAAAGCTTGCACATACTTTAAAAACTAGCAACATCAATTTTTGGCATTAGATTCAAAAATATTTACCAACTCTTGAACCCGTGTGGGTGTGATTCAATCGGCAGTGATCTTTAAAAAGACATTCTAGGTTAAACTGGGATTGTCTTAGTTCATAACACGAACCCTTTACAGCGATCAACGAACTTAAAAGCACGCCTAAAGTCCTGCTCAGACCCAAGTGAGGCTGTGCACGCAATGGACCTATAGCGCTCTGTTTTCTCAACTGCCAAAACAGCCATCCACTGATGGCGGGGGTTCAAGGGAAAGGGTCGGCGCAGGCCCGTGCTTCATGAGGACTGCGTGTAAAGAATGTGATCGGTTATTCCGGGCACTTTTTGTATTTGATCCTTACACCCAGGGGTCTAGAAGATGCGTGAGGTTGTTAGCCAAATCTTTTTTAAAAGTGACCACATAAAATCGGAGAGGCGGTGGGTGGGCTGTGTAGCGTGGAAGCACCGAACGCTGCACGCGGACCAGATTTTCTTTTGTCTGTGTATAGACATGGGTTATGAATTGTGGAATTTTATGCGCGTATCTCGATAATAGAAGAGAATGCCAAAATGTTTACTTTCCGGGGGAGCTGTCTTTATACATGGCCAGGGATCCTTGCTTTCTTTTGTTGTAGTGTGTTTTTTCTCGCATGCATCAGTGAAGGAGGGCGTGAGAAATTTGACACTCGCGTGTGAAGTGAGACGTGTCTAGTGCACAAGCACAAAAGAGTATATATATATATATATATATATATATATATATATATATATATATATATATATATATATATATATATATATATATATATACACACACACATTTGGCAGATTTTGTTGCAGTCTTTCAATTCCTGGAAGAATTATACTGAGTGCCTTCTACCTACTTGTTTGGAAAATAGGTGTGCACGGGGAGGTGTCCTCCTGTAATGCAACTGGTGATCATGTAAAGCGCTCCGATACCTGATTCGGGTCGAGTTCGCGCTATATAAAACTCTGTAAAATAAAAAAATTAAATAAATACTTATGTTATTTCCATCTGATCTTTTCCGCTGCCGTTTTTCTTGCATATGTATTGGTTAAGTGGTACTAGAGCTGAAACTACATGTCCCATAATGCAATACGGAGAAGCAGAAGAAGAAAGAGGCGGTGTGAAGCTTGTTGGTGCCAGAGATGCAGCTCAAACAAGCACTTCAGAAAAAGCTAAATGCCCAAATCCATATTTCCTACCGTTTCAGATGTAGAATTGCTCATCCTTTCACACGCGCTTGTCTGCAAAAGTGCAATCTGTTTAGAAAAGGGACTGGTCAGATTTTTTTACCACCCACTTCCGGTCACGCCGGAAGTTCTGCACTTGGACAGCCATGTTTGGTAAACGTTGAGATGGCGAGGGAAAGTGAGAGCCGTCGAGATTTTTGGGAGTTGAGCGATGGCGATTGGTTTGGTTTCTGCAGCTTGGTTATCCGGACTGCTGCGGGAAGATTCTGCAAGATCCGGAAGTCAGTGGAACGAAATACTAGGTTTCAGGCGGCGAGTCGTCCTGTAAGAAATAGAACGAGACGTGAAGAAGTTGCTACACTGAGAGTCCATGTCGCACGCTTACTTTCCCAACAGAATTGTATCCAGGCAAATTGCAGGAGTACTGGCTGGGGGTAAAACCGTGAGTTAACCAAGGATAGTATTATATCTTGGTCCTTTCTCATCTGTCCTAACGGAGTGGGCACACCTTAGCGTGCGTGGACCCCCGGAGGACGTTTTTTTTATTGTTATTCTGGTCCTGAAGAAAGCTGAGCTAAGAAAGCAACAAACAGCAGAAGCATGTTGACCACTCACACCAGGTCACTGGAGTTCTAATCTAAACCACCAAGTGATCTCACTGTTTTTAATGTGATCAACTGGCCCTTTAATAAAGTTGTTGGGGTTCAGCTGTGATCTTTTATCACACCATTTATTCATCACTGATCACGTATATCACTTCACTCTTTTGTAATACCTGCTCCGCTGCAATCGCAGGCGTCGAAGCACACAGGGGGAATACTCGGTCCCTCCTGTGGTGAACCCCATGATGAAGCATTTCACCATTAGGGTGAGTGAGGGTTCTTTTAGAAAATAGTTTTTTCTTTTTTCCCCCCTTTTTCCAGTTCTTTGACCGCACATATAATTTAGTTTATTCACTGTGTGTTTCTTTACTTAGGTACAATGTCACTCAGGAATCCACATCAATAGGCGCTCTTTTGTTGTTGTAAATAAAGATTCTGCAACCGAAATTATTAGAGCTTGTTTATCTAGCAGGTATTGGGCATTGATTGCGGGGCTCGGTTCTGGGATTGCCTTTTTTTGCGGGTAGTTTTATATAGCGCGAACTCGTCCCGAAAGTATCAGGGCGCTTTAAAATCATGTTACAAACACACATTCATTGGTTGGTAGGCATCGGAAGACAAGTGATTTGCCCATAATTACAGGATGTTACGCAGACGAGATCTGAACCTGGTTCACCAGCTCCAAATACGCAGCTCTGGCCGTTAGGCCACACCCTCTCCACGAATGGGTTGTATTACTGCACGTTTGTGCAGGCAAGAGCTGTTTCCGCTTTTCTATGTGTTTGGATTCAGATGTTGGGAGGATCTTTGGGGTCAGATATAAAATACCCGTTTCCTTTCAGTTTTGGGAAGGGGGATCGAGTACATGCAAAATGGTCACATAAAAGCTTAGTTTCAAGCAGTGACGAAAGAGAGGTATGGTTCTGCAGATATTTTGGGCAAATTAACTTTTGCTTACAGCGTAAGGGATAGAGCAAACCAACCGCGGTCACAGCACACTCCAGCTGTCTTCAATACTCGCTGGGCCCTTCTTTTAAGGAGCACTGTTTTTCATGCTGTGGCTTTCGTTAAATACTTTCAATAACACCTTTATGGCAGCATGCTTGTGCTAGTGTGTACTCAACAAGGCTCCTGTTTTTTCGCAGTGATTTTAATATTAGAGTGCTGGCTTAGTGCGGAGAAGCCAGGCCCCCCACGAAAATGCTGATTGCCGAGGCATTCTGTTGTGACCAAAACCAGGTCCAACCTGATTTGCTGTCCCTCGTGGGAGCCTAGATTTGCATCTGAAGAGCTGCCACTTCCTTCGGAGTGCCAGATCAGCACAGGCTTTTGGAAGGAGAATGTTTTGCCATTCTCCATTTGATGTAAGTGCCACGAGAAGGCCATGTGTCTGACTCCCATTGTACCTGTCGCACAAGTTACTACTTGTGTAACGATATATCTGTAAGAGACATTAGTTAGTGATAGATTCCTTACCTTAGAATATCCCCAGGCGTCAGACTGGATCCGGAAATTTTTGCGTAGCAATACCCTTGCGCGTCTGTAGGCGTCGTCTGCGGCTCCGCGTCAGTCGTCGGCGTTAGAGCCGGAATGACGTCGGAGTACTTAAGACGCCGCCCATGCGCGCTGACGTCAGTTCTGATACACAGCTTTTCTGCGCCAGATACGCAGAGCCATGATAGAACCAACACTGGTGCCATGAAACTAGGGCCCTGAAAGGGGATGACCTTAGCCTTATATATCGGTTCGCAGAACGGGGAGGATGGGTGGGTCGGTAAGGAATCTATCACTAACTAATGTCTCTTACAGATATATCGTTACACAAGTAGTAACTTGTGCATCTGAAAGAGACACGTTAGTGATAGATTCCTTACCTTAGAATAGATACCCCAGCAATACCAACCCCGGTGGTGGGTCTGCGAACCAATATCACATCAGAAAGTCCTGGAGGACGGAACGGCCAAAGAAGCCATCCCTCCAGACTGGACTGTCCAGGCAGTAGTGTCTTGCGAACGTGTGCAGCGAGGCCCACGTAGCTGCCTGGCAAATGTCCTGTAAGGGGACTCCTCGGCCCAGGGCAGTTGTTGTTGCCGTGGCACGAGTGGAATGAGCCCGCAATCCAGCAGGGGGCTCCTTTTTCGCCATGGAGTAACATGCCTGAATACACAAGATGATCCACCGCGAAATGGTCCTCTTGTGCACTGCCTTTCCCTTCTTCGCGCCCACGTAACCAACAAAGAGTTGGTCATCCACCCAGAATTGGCATGTGCGATCTAGGTAATAGGAGAGCGCACGTTTTGGATCCAGACGGTGGAGCCACTCTTCCTCTTTCGAGGGATGCGGAGGCGGAAAGAAGGTGGGCAAAGTAATGGACTGCCCGATGTGAAAGGCCGTGACAACCTTGGGCAGAAAGGAAGGTCGTGTACGAGAAGAAAGGTGGAGTAGAAGAAAGAGCCTGGAGCTCACTCACCCTCCTGGCAGAGGTGATGGCAACCAGGAAAGCAGTCTTCAATGTGAGAAGACGGAGAGGACAGTTAAGGAGCGGCTCAAAGGGAGCACACATCAGATAAGTGAGAACAAGATTCAAGTCCCACTGGGGCATCACAAAGGGAACAGGAGGAAACATGTGAGTGATGCCCTTCAGAAATCTATTTACAATGGGGGACTTGAATAAGGAAGGCTGATCTGGTAGTCTTAAGAAGGCGGAAAGAGCAGAAAGGTACCCTTTAAGAGTGCCCAGAGCAGAGCCCGGCAGGGCAAGGGAAAGAAGGAAGAGCAGCACTTCAGAAAGGGGTGCAGAGAGAGGATCCACAGCCTTTGCTGTGCACCATGCCACAAATCTGTTCCACCTGCAGGCGTATACCGACTTTGTGGAGGGACGCCTGGCTGCCAGAATGATATCACAGATTTCAGGAGGCAAGTCAAATGGCCTCAACTGTCGCCGCTCAATCTGTAAGCTTGTAGGTGGAGACTGGACAGGTTGGGGTGCAGCACCGTCCCCTGCTGCTGCGACAGAAGGTCCTCCCGAAGAGGCAGACGAATCGGGGGATCGACTGACATGCTGAGTAGCTCGGGATACCAGTATCTTCGTGCCCAGTCCGGAGCCACAAGGATCACCTGGGCCCGGTCGCGCCTGATCTTCTTCAGCACTCTGGGCAGAAGTGGTATAGGCGGAAAGGCGTACAATAGACCGCAACTCCACTCGCGACGAAAAGCGTCTCCGAGCGAGTGCCGCTTTGGAAATCCCTGTCATTTGCCAATAAAACCAACTAGATACTGCACACTCCCACCAGGGTACATCCACATAAATGCCATCATGTACCAGCACAATCACCATCATACATTACTATGCACCCATTTATCGACCTATGTCCACACAACATTATACAACAACCATCATCATACAAGCAACACCAGATGTCCACAGAATTAACCTCATGTTCGCTATAGTACATCCACAGAACCACCATCATAAGCTAACAGAGAGAAAATAAAATTCCGTAAGAAAGTTGATGGGGAGTTAAAATATCTAATGTGTTAACCACTGCTACAAAATTGACAAGCTTTGGCAATCTTGAGTTAAGGTGCCTCTTTAACATCATGTTACACCTCTTTATTAGGTGACCTCTTCTGCCAACAAACTCACCATCTCACTCATTCAACCCCACTCAACGTAACTTACAACTGCACACCAAGTGTTAAGTCTGCAGAACCACAAGTATTCTCCCATATGTTGATACACCAAGCATTAATGGTCTACACCATCTGCAACAGCATGCACACCATTATATATATATCTGCACAGCCAGCATTCTATGTCGACATACGCTGCCGATGGACAACCACACAATCCAGTATGTAATGTTGGAAAGGCCGTGCGCTGTGTGAGGTTGGCTGCTGGTGGAGAGGGGGGGGTTGCCTCCGTGTGGGTTGGCCACAAGTCCTGACGTGCGGGAGGAGGGCCGGTTTTACGCATTGTAACAAAATATTACTTCCGGTTTAAAAAAAAAATAGAAATTCACTGGGAAAAAAGCCAAAGTACCATTATAGTTTAGTGAAATGTTCAATAACATAACGTTTTCAATGCTAAAAACTGAAATAAGCCAGTTAGAGTTCTCAGGTAACTATAACTTGTGCCCTCGCCAGGCATTGCTAACTTCACCACAAATTATATCACTCATGACATCGTCTATACCATCATTGATAAGATCACTGCGACATTTTCAGGTAATTATTGATAAGAAAGCTGTGCATGGTGGGGAAGTGAGTTATAGTTACTTGAGAACTATGACTGGCAAATGTCAGTTTTTTTTTTTGTTTCAACGTAATGAAACTGAACATTTCACCTAACTATAAGGTTACTTTAACCTTTTCGTTTTTTCAGCTTCAGGCCAAACATGTATAATGTTGATGCAAATCACTTAATCTCCTTGCGCCTAACAAAAATTAATGTGTCCATCTGTAACGAAGCTGGTGTTCATGTAAATCGCTCTGATACCTGAAATCTTTGGGTCGAGATTTTGCGCTATATGAAATTCTTTAAAAAAAAAAAAAAGTAGCTTATACTTTATTCCCCAAACTTCACAAGTTAGACCTTCCTAACCCTACAATGTCCTTCATTTTGCCTCTTATACCTTATTCCTCTTCACCGGGTACGTCTTCCTCATTCCTCTTGATCCTTCCCTTCCACTCGGTTGTTTCCTGCCAGCATTTTTCGGTCTTAGTCTCCTCTTCAGCCTCCCTTCTCCCCCTCCCTTCAACACTTCTCTCCGCTTCTGCTCAGCTCTGACTTTTCTGCCTGTAGTCCTTTTTAATAAATCCAGTCTTTTTTAGCCTCACCTTATCTCCCTTTCTGTGCTTCACATACCCTTACCATTCATTTCCCTATTTTGCATACTTCCTCTATTTAACTGCTGTGACAAACCCGAGCAAAATTGACTCAATGGTTATCTTCGATGGTTTTGGGAAATCCTGCAATATATTTCTACATAATTTAAATCATTTGTATATGTTTTTATAAAGTTTGTTTTTATTTCGTATGGTTAACAAATATGCATTTTTAGGTTGAGCTTTGGCAGCTCGCAAGCGTTGCTGCAAGCAAGACCTTCTGTAATCGATACAACCGCTTTATTCCTGCCTACGATTGGTTTATTCCAGCGTTGAACTTCTTTGCTGCCTCCTGTCGTGTTCCCACTGCCGATGCTTCACTTCCTATGAAAACTCAGGAGCACTGGTAAAGTACAGTGTACTAGGGCTTGCCTTCCTTATAGCCTTTGTGTAAGAACTTTTGTATGTATCTTTATTGATGCTTTTCTTCATTCGCTGCTTCTGCTAGTTTCGATTCCCCTGTTGCTTTGCATTACAAAGCCGTCCCCCCACCATACGAGCGCACACAGCCCCTACAGCAGTCGTCTTTTCCCTATCATTGCTTGGGTTAATTTTTCTTGCTTTCTACCCTCTTCATGATGCCATGCTTCCTGTTTGGACGGCATATGTCAATCAGTGTGTAATAAAATAATGCAGCAATATCGCAGACACAGCCTCCTTCTTTCCGAGCCCGTTCTTTCCTCCACAGCAGTCAGCAAGCTGCAACGGATGGGTATGATTGAGACGCCCCACAGCATGCCACACCCACCCTGGCTTCTGCTAGAGGCCTTGTCCAGAGACCATGCCGTTCACAAGCACACATTAGGTAAACATAATCAGTGCAACCATTAAAACATGCATTTCAGCTGTTGCAGAGTTAAAACTGACATTTGCTGTGGCAGCGCACAGTAAATTATGCTGATAAAGCGAAAAGAAAAAAAGTTAAATTGCACGAGAGGAGAGGCAAATCAGGGTGGTGGGCCAAATAATTATTTTTATATTGGAAAAAGTGTGTATAAAAGCAAAAAGTAAACCTTTGTATTGTGATGCTGTCCTTCTGTAACTCCACGAGCCCCTACTCCTGGTATCAGGGCTGCTTCACTGAACGCAAACCAAAAAACGTGGCACTATTTATTGTTCTTTTGTCCCCCTAAACATTACTGTGTAACATAGGCTAGTTCTGTGGGTGAAGCCAGATTATGAAGCACGGACCAGTGACCCCTTATAAATGTTAACGCTTGTGGCTGGCACAGATCAGTGCTCCCTATCTAGTGTATGTAGCATGAATTAAATGTGTTCTATGCAGCTAAGCACTGGTATATGATATTTGAGCCTATGTTGTGCACCTTCGACCAGGGCCCTGCTTTTTCTTAGCCTCGTTATGCAGCATGGCTGATAACCCACATCCTTATTTGCCTCGTTCTGCAGAATGGGCAGTGGCCCTTTTTTTTGTGAGCTTAGTTATTCGCCTTATGGTAAAAGAAGTTATATGTATAATTGCAAAATACAATGAGATGGACTAACCTTAACAAATGCCACTGTAGCACTCAATTAGACCCCAAAAATATACATCCTAGTTAATACTAGGTAAAAAACATATTTTCCTAGAAAGGATGTAATATGAAAAATCTACACAAAAAGGTGCTGGGTCAGATAAGAATATACCGTCTCCTTAAGAAATCAGGAAATTAACTTACATCTATTTTCTCTTTAGATCCAGCCCGTGTCAAATAAGGGAAACGAAAGAATAACTATTTTTCCACTTTCTCTGGATTAGATAAATCAGTTAAGTAACTATGTCCTTCTACCCATATATAACATTATCATCCTACCATATACCTGATAGACGAGGATTCTTTGGTTAAGTATATCTTTCTTCTCTCATTGTATTCTGTACAGGACGAGAGGCTGAAGAAACTCAGGCGCGAAGAAACAGAGCTACACACGCAGGTACCTCTGGCGAGGTAACATGGATGCGGACAGGAACCTGGAAGAAGAGATCAACGACCTGTAAAAGGAAGACCCATGTGTCGGAGCCGTAACATGTCAGAGACGTCCAATCAAAGTACCACAAATTCCCGAATGCAGGACAACAGGATCCGAGCAGGTAAGTCGACAACGCAAATGGAGTGCAGGAAATGCTAGGCAGATCTGTGACTGAACGCGAACCAGGTTCTTGTCACGGACCGTCCAATTTATCCACACTTGACTCCACCCAGCTCCCTGTCTGCAACAGGAGCGGGCGTGACTGACAATACCTGCACCCTGCTCTCCTTGAGCCTTGTTCTGTCTAATGCTGGGTGTTTAGGGCCTTGTTTTTTGGGAACCAGCTTTTGTGTTATAGATTATGGCCATCTTCAGTATTACCGGTTTTAGATACTGAAAGGAGGATGTAGAATGGATCCTTGTTCAACGAATTTGAAATGCTTTGATAGTTATGGAACGGATAGATCACTGGTATCCTGGAATGCTATCTCTCTGCCCTGATAGTATTTCCAGAGGCATATTTGTTTGAATTAGTGGTGAAGGGGTTTGGTGCCACAGTCATGCAACTGTAGAGGGACAACATTTATTCAGTCAAATGTTAAATGCTAAACTTATCACTTTCCCTAGCTGGAAAAGAACACACAGGATATCTCTCTCCTGTCTCTGGATGTCTTAGACGTATATTTCTGACCTGCACCATCACTTGGCCATGTGAAAGCCACTGCAACCGTGGCTGTGCATTGAGATTCAGTCTTACAAAAATGTTTGAACCCTTGCAGCGATATTACCTTTCTCATGCTACCTTGGCAAAAATATTAAAGTATGTCCATGTGCTAATACATAGTGATCCCCAAGTTCTTCTCAGCCAGTAAGACTAAGCAACTTACAACCTGAAAAAAGAAATAGCAACTGGTGACCTGACATTATATAGCCATTGACCATGGTCTGGAACACAAAGTTGTGCCCTGTTCCTTATAATCATAAGTCCATTAAGTTATGTGGTCAGTGGCCCATTCCGCATGGCGGTGAACAGCACCATGGAGCAAACTAGCCTTGCTTTGTTCTTACCAAGCATGGCCTCATGGCTCTGTTTGCACTTGTACACTGGTATTGGGGGATTCTGTTGCCCAAGCAGAACCACACCCAGCCACTGCTGGCACAATTTCCACTCTGCTTGATTTAGAACTATGAAAATAAATGTCTAACATACAGTGTCAAAATATATGGGCCCGATTCACAGAACTAACGTAAGACAAAATCCTAAGCTTACTACTATTTTGGTATTCACAGAAGGCCCTTACTCATTTCAGGATTCACAGAAGATAGGAGTCCTAACTTTCGTACTCCTAAATGCCTTCTGTGAATACCAAACGTCCTAACTTTAAGACTTTCGGAATTCACAGAAGGCATTTATGAGTCCTAAAGTTAGGAGTCCTAACTTCTGTGAATACCGAAATGAGTAAGTGCCTTCTGTGAATACCAAAATGGTAATACGTTTAGGATTTTGTCTTTAGTTAGTTCTGTGAATTGAGCCCAATGTTTGCATATGTGGTCCTAGATCATATTATTGTACAAGGACTCTTCTCTCTTAACTAACAGCTGTCTGCAAAAGAGCAATTGGGGAGGGGTCGTAACTCAATGAGAATTTGCGCTACAATTGGCATGCAAATCTGGTGCATAGCCTTAAGTTGGAATTTAATTGCCGCTCTCCCAATAATTAGATCGGGTGCCCTGTTCCTAGCATTTGGTTGTAAGCTCCTATTTGGATTTCTGGTTAGTATGGTCATTTTTTAGACTGTTTTCCAAATAAGAATACTGTAAGTAGAGTTCAGGCTCAACATGGCTGCCTCCATGATGGTTTTGTAATTGAAATCTGGTATTGATTGTGTTCTGTTTGCAGAGGAAGCGTGACAGCGTCTGGGCAACAGCAGCGGTTTCTTCACTTGGACAGGCGAGTCTTCTTTGCCTCCTGCCTACCTCTTAATCAATGCCGTGCTCTCCCCATTACCTCTTTGACCAAGAAACCTTAATGTTAAACTTATGAACCCCTGTAACCATATCTCATTGGGCACACTATATGAAATAAAAGGATTGGAACATTTTAAGGCAGCCCAGTCCTATTAAAAACCTAAAATAGTGGTGTTAACATGATTCTGATGTATGTTTATTTATTTGTCCTCCAGACTCTATGAAGTCTATGTGCTGGGATGAAGGCTGGCCATCACTGGACAACAGAACTATGAGAAGGAAGCTGGCTGTAAAGATTTGCAATACTGGAAGAGTACTAAAGAAAACTCTGAATCTAAAAACAAAAATTGAAGTTGCTGGCTTTCATCAAGCCTTTTTGTAGTATTCTGGCATCCCCCCCTTGAACAGTGTCCTGGACTTTCACTATGTACTCTTGTTTAGTATCCTGGCTCCTATGGGGCCAAAGGTGTGTGTTAGATCACTAAAATTACATATCAACACACCCCCTTTGATGCTTTTTCATTTAACCATTACTTTTTTCAGTCTTTTGCCACTGCTCACCACATTAAACAGCTTCAGTTAATGCTCTGTACCTCAAAGAAAGACAAGTCCCAGTGAGTCAGGAGTATGAGAGTAGCTGCACAAGTTGTTAATCTTATCTGAATGCAATGTATAACATTTTTGATGCCACTACTTTTGTATGCATATGGTATTTCTACAGCACAAAGCGAGCCAAAAGGAATGTTTCAGAATTTTATTTTGTACAGTGCCCCCATCTCACAGTAGAGTTTAAAAAGTAATCTTTCCAGAGAAGGAGAATATTGATCTTATAATTGGGACCAGATTTATGGAAGTTTTGTTTTTGGTTTGCTTACGTTTTATAATGCAGACTTGACGCAAAATCTTTTCAGGATTTATAAACCAGAGCAAATTGGTATTTGTTACAACCCTCATCCACAATGGTAAAAGTGTTCAGGTTTTTCTAGGCATAGTATTTTTTGATACTGCAAGGGGGCCCTTCCAGTACAAAACCTAAGCTAGACTCTCGCAGACACCTTTGCACCATAGTGCAAATGTGTGTGCATGGTGCTAGACTGCCTAATGCTCCAGTGGTGTGAGGGAGAGGGGTAGGTAGACATGGCACTTTCCTGCTCTCACCCTGTGATGCAACGCAGTAAATTTGGGTGCTGCGCTGCGTTAAGTGACACTTTTGTAAATCTAGGCCTTACTTAAGAACTCATGGCATTGCAAATAATTCATGGTATTGTATAAAGAAGCCATATTTCATCCAAGAGGCCTGTTATTGACAGGAAGGTTCATTGAGGAGGTGATCTTCTAAATATTTCCCTACCAGCAAATCCATATTCCTAAACTATTAGTGGGACCCTGCAAGGGAATACTGGCAGTCGGCGAATGTGCTTGTAACATGGAATTTTTAAGGTGTAATCCAGCCTGTAATGATTTATTAGTGATCCACAGCCACTCAAAGTTATTCATTAAATCACCTGGGAGCTATCTACACTTGGCCTGCCGTTGGCATAAAATCCTGCAAGAGTATTTCATAGCCATCTTAAAGACCTTATGTAGTCATTGTCTAGTAATCCACACTCATTCTGTAGTTGTCTTAATATAATCCTAAATAATCTATGCTCACTTTTGAGTTACCATTAAATCATCCTGGAGTAATCCACACTCCTCCTCAAATTATCATGGGATCATTTCAAAGTAATCCACTTCCATCCTAAAGCGGTAATAGGATCATCCAGGAATAATCCACAATCATCCTTAAATTGTCTAGAGCCCATCCTGAAGCAATTCTCCCTCATCCTGAAGTAGTCAATTAGTATTTGTGGAGTTGTAAAGGGTAATCACTCCCTGCCAGTGGAAGTCATCAGAACACCATCCTAGAATAGTTTTTGTGATTACAGTAAGAGTCATCCCATTTACATTTTTTCCCCTGTGGGCAGACTTCAGGATGGTTTGGGATGACGTCCCCAGATAGTTGCAGGAATAGCCTGGCTGAAGTCATCCAATGACTTCAGAATCACTCCAGGATGATCTTCCTTTTTGACCAGGGAAGTGTTCCAAATTGTTCTTAGCAGTGTTACCACATAAAAGACACACAGTTTATGTTAAGATGTATCATAGAAAAGTGTTCTCAGCAGTGTATCGCGATATATTTTTAACAATGTCAAAACCGTCAAGCGCCCCATAGAAAACTGTTTGCCAGCACTATCTCAATATATACTGACCAGAGTACGACATTGCCTGGCCAGGCACTCCCTGGAACTATACCTGGCGCTGAAAGTATCTACAAATACCGTGGAGGTGGACAACTGGCCAGCGATGCTCAAAAGGTAGTTATTTGCTAAATAAACCACAGTATACCGCTGCTCTGAGGCGACATCTCCGCTTCGCTCGCAATAGACTCTTTCTCTGCTGGGGGCGTTTTTTTGGGGGGGGCGTGAGTTATATTTAAACTCAAAATAAAATAGCAGGGGAAGCAGTGATTAGGGCCAGTCGTGCGCGTGCGGTAGGGGCACTGGGCCAATTCTACACGGATGGCTGGAATCAAGCGGATGGGGGGAGGCAGGTCCCATTTAAATGTACAATTTGTAGCACAGCCAGTTGAGGGGGGGGGTCGGGGGAGGCCGCCTCCGAGAAGGAGCTGCAGAATCTGAAACACGGTTTTCTCTCTCTCTCACTTAGGAGGTGAAGGGGGCGGGCAAGCATGCAAAAATAATCGGAATATATACACACTGCAGCCAATCAGGAGGAACCTTTGGCAGGAGATGAGATGATTCAACCCCACAAGGTCGGCAGCAGAGGCCCAATAATACACCAGCAACGGGATTCTGTATACATCCGTCACTGCGAAGGTGCACGTGCACGCCAATGTCACGTGCACATAGTGTACACACCATCAAGGCGCAGTCCAGTGTTTGGATCCGTATCACCCTAAAGACGTGTGCACGCGGTGGACACACTGCGGTCCCAGCAGCCATCGAAGCATAGCCAGCGGTAGATGTGCCCTTGTATCACTACAACGTGCACGTGCACAGATTGCACACAGAGGACATCAATAAATGCCTCCCTGCAACACAACAACGTGCACTGTGCAAAGAGTGCACACAGAAGACATCTGTATATGCCTCGCTGCATCACAACGTGTACTGTGCTAAGAGTGCACACAGAAGACATCAATATATGCCTCCCCGCATCACAACGTGCACTGTGCAAAGAATGCACACAAAAGAAATCAATACATGCCTCCCCGCATCACAACAACGGGCACTTTGCAAAGAGTGCACA
The DNA here is from genome assembly GCF_964263255.1 of Lissotriton vulgaris. Lineage (NCBI taxonomy): Eukaryota > Metazoa > Chordata > Amphibia > Caudata > Salamandridae > Lissotriton > Lissotriton vulgaris. The sequence continues at coordinate 464,891,885 of NC_141685.1, read as the reverse complement.
CCGAAGACATCAATATATGCCCCCTTACAGATGCATCTGCCCTCTACAGGCGTGAACGCAGAATGTCAGAGCAGCTATACATACATGTACGACCCACTATGGAAGGGCATCACCAAGGCGTGTGCATACAGTGTACACACACCAGTCATGAAGGCACAGCTCACCGTATGCTTTCATCTTCACCCCGATACATGCACGCTATAGTAACTGCCGCCATCAAAGCCAACGCCATGTGGCTGTAAAAGCACATTTACGTATGTGAGTCTGTGTGTGTCCTTGCGTATGGTCCACTGGGTCGATACACAAACACGAAATGAAAGAACACAGCCACGCGTCTTTCTCGTTTTAGCGGCCCAGAAGCTCAGCAGCAGAAAGCAGTGCTCATGGTACGGTTCATTCCTGTTTATATTTGATGATAGGTGGAGACGTGAAAGCCATAAAGCTCAGAACACATATGCTTTGACTCAACTGAAAACGCTCGTCTGTTGAATTCCGCCGCCGAAGGAAGGTGTAAAATCGTGTCGACAGCTAATCCAGGCACATTCACACCCCCTCAAATCAACGCCAGGCTAGAATTAAGGAGACAGGTCGCCATGTATGCCGAATAACACAGCAGATACACGCACAGGAACATGCAGTCTGTCCTTGTATGCAGGGTCGGATTGGGATCACAATTTGGCCAGGCACTGACTAAACAAAGTGGCCCACATTCGCGGGGCGTGGCCCACATCCGCAGGGCGTGGCCCACATCCGCAGGGCGTGGCCCAAATCCGCAGGACGTGGCCCACATTCGCAGGGCGTGGCCCACATTCGCAGGGCGTGGCCCACATTCAAGACACGTGGCCCACATTCAAGGGGCATGCCCTTCCATGAAATATCATTTGGTTACTCTTTGAGGTCTAATTTGTAGAGAAATATTTAGTAAATTGAGCATTTTAAAGCTTAAAGAGCTAGTAACATTGGTAAAGACTAGGAGCATTGCAGTTCTGAAAACCGAATACTTACTTACAGTCTTAACACCCTGCACAATGTCGTTAGATACTCTTTCCCAACCAGCTATGTCCTTGACTCTAATCACATAAATCAGAAATCCACAACATTAGAAAACCAGACCTGAGTTCTATTCTTGAGCACCAGTTACAGTACTCAAGATTCGATTTTTTATTTAAGGGCCTGGGTGATGAAGTGATCTGCCCAGAATCACAGGGTGTTGAGCAGACGCTGGGACTCAAACATCATTCCCCATCTCTGCAACTCTGGCATCAGGCCATATATGCCTATGCACACACAAGGAATGTAAGTGGGAGGATACTGTTCTTGAGAAGGACACAGGGCCAAGGTGACAATGGCCTAAAAGCTGAGCAACTAATAAAACAGCCAGGCCCCCTTCTATTGCAAAATTATTCTAGCCCTCCAGCGCAGGAGCACCTGAAAAGCAGCGAGGACCCTGCTATTGGTAACCTACTCATCCCTCCCCAGCCCTCCAGGGCCTCAGGGCAATGTCCTAGCAGGGTAACACAAAAAAGCTGCTATCACCAGGGTCATGCTACGACAAGACAGTCCACAGATGGTGGTCACAAATGCGTAACTTCTCGGCCTGTCCTGCACAATCTCATTTAAGGCCTGTAGGAAAGTGGTTAATCATGTAGTAAGGCTAGTAAAGCAGTAAAGCTGCTGGGTCATCCATGGTAGCCAGGGGGAGGCTGAGGTGAAGATGTGCTCGTTCCAAACATCACCTGGCCCCCACTGCGAGACCCATTTTCCCTCTCTTCCTCGCCTACTATGCCCTGCATGTGAAGGGCTGTGGGCAAGGTGTTAAAACGAACAGTGTTTCTGGGCTGCGTGGGCCCCAGGGTGGCCGATGTGAAAATGGGTCAAAGGACTGAGCAACACCTGGCCCCCAGAGAGGCCGATTCTGGCCACACAATCACCCCTCCCCAGCCCACCCTCTGCGTGATTGCTGTGCATGGCAGGGGGTGAAGGAGGCCACAGCTGATAATCGCGGCCGACCAGCGAAGCTGCTTTACTTTCTGTGTTTGTCCCAGTGCCCTCTGTGGGCCGTTTTTTTTTCTCCCCTTTCCCAATCCACAGAGAGCACTGGGAAAGGGGAGAAAAAAAACGGCCCACAGAGGGCACTGGGACACCGGCCCTTCGGCCCATGCCCGAGTGCCCGCAGTGCCAATCCGCCCCTGCGTGTATGAAACATTTGAGAAGGCGGGAGTAATGCAGAGTAGTGAAGCCAGGAGTCAGCCAACCTTCTGCACAGCCTCACTGTCCCTCTAACCCCTCCTACATGCAGCGGTGTACACCTCCAGGCATTTCCATGCGCACCACCAGAGTTTGTTCTTTCAGACGGGACACTGTATATGTGAGCAGTTTTTACCCCCTGCAGACACACATTTTTATTGGGGTGTTGGGGTGTGCAGTGCTGACCACAGACAAAAGATACAATTAGCTCGCCTCGAAATGATGCAGAGAGAATTAATGACGTGGCACAGGGGAGCTGCACGGGTATGTTACACATTCGAGAGGGCTAAACTGATTGGAAAACATTATTTTCTGGTTTGTCCTTTGTCAGTTTGGCTTATCCTCCGGCCTTCTGTCGTGCCATGTAATTGTTATACACTTTCTTCAGGAAAGTAGTGGCGGGGAAGAGGGAGGGGTCATAGGGGCGAAGTGGCACACAGGGAACTTTGGCAACACAGATGGTGGGCGTGGCAGACAAAGGAAGGGTGGGACAATGGGAGAGGGGGAGTAGGACAACCACAGGGTGGGTTGTTTACACACTGTATGAACATGATACGCGGTGAGCAAATGAGTTACATACATCGCATTTGAGGTGCACACGGGGTAGGGTAGTTCATTCGGTGGAAAGTTTACACAGAGCAGAATGGTTCACACCCAGAGTGGATGGGTTACACGGATTATGAGTGGTTGGGCTACATCTAGGGTCTCTCAAAGCAGGGTTAAACAGGATGGGTATGTTGCCCGCAAGGGATATGGGGTGCCCATAGCTTGTGCCCCAACGTACAGGATGGGTTAGAAATAAGGTAAATGATGTACATGCATGTTGTGTAACCTTACGCATATTTAGTGGGTGGTTTAGAGGGTAGTTTGCATAGAGGGCAGATTACGTACTCGGTGGCTAAATTACGACGTGGCCTAGTATGTTGCATTGATTATGCATGTGTCACTCATGATAAGTTGGGTACAAACATGTTTGATTGGGTGCACAGTAGACATGGTGGGTGAGTTACCTGGGAGAGACTGATAGATTTATAGATAGCAGGTGAGTTAACTTCAGAAGATTGTTAAGTCTGCCTGTACGCACACCTTTAATTCCAATTGTCATGGATCTAAAAATTAAACGAACAGACCATTATGCAATCTTAAGACCTTTACTATACTGGGTCCGGCTCTGGTCAACCCCAGAATTGTTCCACTATAAAGAAGGTCTAGAGGAGATCCTGAGTTTTGATCAGATCAAAAACATTCCGTGGCTCAAACATTTCTCTTCCTGGCTAGAGAAACTGGGCCTGTATCATTTCTGGGAGTTTCCTACACAGCTAACATCACTTTCTAGGGCATTGCTTAAATCTAGATTCTGCACTTGTATTCAAAACAATGTGTTTTATGCTAGGGACAATGGTTCACTAACAATCAATTTCCTTTTGTTCAAGGCGGTAGCCAGTTTCGAGTCCTTCTTAGATGAAGTTAGTCAACTATTGGCCAAATCCTTATACATGAAATTTAGATATGAGTGTTATGAACAAATATGAACACATTAAATTGGGCCATAAATCACGATGGTAACAGTAACGAATGTTGTGAACTATGCCAAAATATGTCCAAGGAAACTGATTTACATATATTATTCCCCTGCCCGACGTATGCCAAACCGAGGAACAAATGGATAGAAACAGGACGAATATTGAAAACTGATACCTCACAAATTTTTTTATTGTGTTTAGAGTGAGTAGATTCTTATTTAATGCAAGTCTTATAAGGGCAAAAGTAGGGTTAAAACTGTAAGACCCATAAACCCAATGAATACGGAGTATTATGCCAACCTATGAACAGAGGGTTAATGGCGTTAAGAGGCTGATGCTCCAATTAATTGTTTTAAAGTATTGCAATTCATGCTAAAAATAAGAGAATATTATTTTGAATTATATATAATGCCGTGTGGAGTTAAGGATACCAGTTTAAATTATAATGAAAATTAATTTTAAATTTCTATTTTCTGTCTAGTTTTAATTATTTATATGTTTTATATTGTCGACTATTGCGCTCAAGAAATGGCATTTACTCTTTTGAACGATAGCCCTAAACCTGTTGAAATACCATTTATTATAAATGAAGTTGCTATATTTGCACATTCATATTTAAACAGGTGTATAAAATTTTTTTTTTTTAGTGATGCATGTTTTATGTGAACCGAAAGAAAGATTTAAATGAAATGGGTTAACTTCGGGGCAAATCGGTAACATAGGGTGGATGGTTGCACACTTATTATGTGGGTTACAAAGAGAATGCAGGGTTGGGGGATCAAAAGCAGACTGAAATGGGTAATGAAAAAGGTCATGAGATATATATGAGTGTACGAGGTACACGCATAGTGCATAGGTGACACAAAGTATGAGTAGGTTACCCACAACATATGTGAGTTACTTGACCACAGGGTGGGCGGGTTATACTCTAAGTATGCGGGTCACACACATGGCTGGTCTGTTACACAGGATTATTAGGCTACACAGAGGGCAGGTGGGTTGCACAGACAGTGGGTTGTCTACAAGCAGGGTGGATGGGATGCATATAGAGTAGATACCTTTCACATAGGGTGGGTGGGTTACGGACAGGTGTGATAAGTCAAAAGGAGGGGCAAAAGGCTGCACAAATATAGAATGGTCTAGACACAGGGTGGGTGGGATAACCTGTGGATGTGCGATTTGTACAAAGAGGGTGGATTAGAAAGAGGAAGTGGGATGTATGCAAGAGTGGGTGGGTTGCACAAATAGTCAATGGGTTGCACAAAGGGTGTGAACTTTAAAGAGAGGATGTGAGATTTATTCACAACATGGGTGGAATTCACACTTTTCAAGGAGGGTGGGTGTGTTTTATAGAGAAGAGGGGTTGCACACACACTAGATGGGTTATACATGGGGTGGATTGGTTGAGAGAGGATGTGAGATTTAAATACAGAGTGTGTGGGTTGCCCACATCATGAATGGGATACACACGGAGTGGGTGGGTTAAACAATAGAATAGAGAGTTTTCCAACAGTAGGAGGGAGCTGGAGGTGAAGCTAGCGTTAAAGAGTTGCACACAATATAAGTCAGTCATTGGTGACACACATGATGAGTGGAAATAAAAGATCATTCTAGAAAATGTACCCCTAACTGCTGAGGTTTTTCGACCCCATTGCTTATTTATTGGCTAGTTGGAGTTCTTCCTGCTTACAGATGCATAACATTATTTCCACATAAGGTATCCACACCAAATGGGTTTCCCTTTTTTCCCAACATTATGGACATTTTACACATACCAAGAGTTTGTGAATTCCCCAGAAGGGGGCAGAGAAAATAGCCTAAACATTTAGGTTTTTGGGGGGAAAAATGGGGAACACGCGCTCCACAATAAACTTTTTTATTTTAAGTAAGAATGGCACAAAGTAAAGGTTTGCTGTGCTAAAATCACTATCTTCCTAGCTTCCAGGAATATGCAGAGATGTATGGAAAAAATTAGTTTTGTACCACAGCTTTGGCATTTTTCTAAGACGTAGCTCATTTTTCTTAATGTTTGTACTTTCAACACATTTCCAATTTGTGGCGGACCAGGTGTGAAACCAATAGGTGATGCCAGAAAGCTATACATTTATGAAATGTACACATAATTTTGAATTCAGCACAGGGTAATTTGGGCAGATCCAGCAAGGTTTTCCCAAAGAAATCAACTCCTGAAAGAAAACAAGAATTGAAAATGCAACAGGTCTCGCCTTTGATTAAGTTAAAGCCATTTGCTTTGCTAATGGTATTGCATAGCAAAGCAAATGGCTTTAACTTAATGAAAAGCGAGACCTATTGCATTTGTAATGTTAGTTAGTATAGTCTATGACATTGTGTAGTACGACAGCAGTTATTCAAGTATATAGCAAATTCTTCAAATCACTATATAATTTTGGGTCTGGCGTTGGCCAAGACCATTTGCTTTTAACACAAGGGCTTTCAGCCAGCCCTCTTTATTCACTGGTATGTATTGGGTCATTCACATTTTTTTTCTGCTCACTACAGCATAGGGCAATGAGTCAGGCCACTTCAGCCACTGGCTGCCTTCACTTCAAGCTCAGCATTCTGCCAATAAGGAGCACATCCCCACAAAAGGAAGTTCTTTTCAGTGCCAACAATTACTATGTTCCTCTTGAGATCAAAAATATTTTTGCTTTTAGCCAATGCCTTTTTGTTATTGGATTGATTCAGCCCGGCAGCTTCCCAAACAATAAAATGTTCTAAAAAAGACACAGCAAAACAAGTATCGACAAACAAAGGCTGAAAGCCAACGCTAGCCCTACTGATTTGCCAATCCCTGTTCTATTACTTGGAAATGCCACAGTTTAACCAATCAAATACTTGAAAAATAGGATTTTGTATAGGTCCGTATTACGTTCTGGAGCATGCAGCTGCAACTACACAGTTCATGTGTGTTCTCACTGACTATAGTGTATATTTCTTTGTTTTTTGACAAACCGTAATATGAAAACTAAAAACTGCTACAATAGTAGAGGTTACCATGACTTCAAACACCAACAGTATAGTGTTCTAGATCGTGAGTACATTAGCACAGGTTCATGTCACGCATTGAGCCTTAGGTACAGTGGAGTTAGTCCTGCAACATTTGGAAGAGTTTGTAAAGATCGCCCCTCAGCGAGAGTACAATCTGAAATGTAGTGAACTCGCATTTTCCCTTGCTTGAATATAGCAGGAATAATTTTGTGAAAAAGCCAAAATATTTCAAGGAGAATTAATTTATTTAGAAGCCTGCATGCATGTTAGGTTCTACAAAGCTCTGATTTTTCTCTTTTTTTTTTCCAAGTGATATAAAACAAAGGGCTTTGCCATTTGTCATTCTATATTATTTCACAATTAATTAGTGCACGTTAGGTCTCACGTCCCTAAGATTCAGACAGGTGAATCTGGTGGCGCTATAAGGGAAGGGGGTAAACAAAACACTTTTCAAGACTACTACCAATGCCTTTACACCTCCAGGGGTGAAGATCAAACTGGGATAGCCAAGTACCTCCAGAGCGGTCCCTGGCAGCCACAACATCCTTCTCTGACCCAAGACCTGGAAGAACCCTTCTCGACTGCCGAGCTTCGCAGGGCCCTCAAAGAGCTTCCCAAGGGTTAAATCCCCTGCTTTAGACGGCTTTTTACATGGTCTTTCTGTCACAGCTTCAAAACCATTTGCTTACACTCTACAAGTTACTCTCCCAATCCACAGGTCTCACACCGACTATATCCAACGCCGAAATTAAACTGGTCCCAAAACCAGACCCAACGCACTGTTCATCTTATTGACCGATCGCCCTCTTGAAAACTAACGCAAAGCTCTACACTAAGATGTTGGCCAACAGTCTAGAATACCTTATCCTCGGGTTAATAGACCCAATCATGTAGGCTTTATACAACATCAGCAGGGATCAGACCATGTTCGATTCCTCGCTCATCTAGTCGAAAAGGCCCAACAACATGCCATCCCCGCTCTCCTCTCCCTTGATGCTGAGAAGGTTTTCAACCAGGTGAGCTGGGTGTGAGAAGTTGGCCTGATATGCAGTGCTCACTATTCTAGTGATCACTATGTATCTGTCCAAACGACTCTTATTGATGATTGGTTGTAAGTCAACCTTATAGACCAGCTATCCTAGTAGCATGGACAAGAGCAGTCTTCAAGCTAAACTCTAGAGGGCGTGTTAAGCCAGCTGTTATACCATCACATATACCCCTTGAACACCAAGTGAAAGGACACCACACAAGTTGTTATGAAAATAAAAGGATATTTATTTATAACACAACAACCCTGGACTCTTTATGAGGGCAGGGTGCTAAGCACAATACAAAACTCTTAAAGAAATACTGAAAGTCGCACAATTTACACAAATGCCCGAGGGGTACGAAAAACCATATACTATGGAAGTGGAATGCGAATTACTAGCAGGTAAGTAACTATTCTCAGAGACTTTAGAATCGCTAGGCCTACAATGCTGAACCCTTAGATTAGAAGCAGGAGGTCTAGGAACGCCGTGTGCAGAGTGGAAAGTCTCACGCGTAATGCGGGACAAAGTCTATGGATGCTAGTAAATGCAAAGTTAGTGTTCTCGGGCGAACCCGACTAGGTAGGTCAAAAACGAAAGTGGATCTAGACACTTAGAGAGTTGTTCTACGCTGGAGCACCGTGGTACTCTGTTTACCTAGCCCAGGGGCTGCGGCTGCATAGGGTTCAAGTGTAGTCGGGAATCCTCGTTGACGAACCAGGAGTCTGAAGTGGAAGTTGCTGGCAGGCGACCAGTGAAGATGTTCCGGGCTGATCCAAGGCTGGATCAGTGAAGAAGGATACCTGTAAGCAGAGGGGACCAAGTTCTGAATCACTAGCCAGTGAGTAGGTGGGCACCAGGATGGCACCGGACGAGGTCACTCAGCCAGGTGAAGAGGGGACACTGGATTCTGCTACTGCACAGACCAGGGGCGCTGATGTCGACCAGGCTGGAGGTCTGCGAGCTGTCCCACGTCGGATGTCTGCTGCTGGCGATGCTGGATCCGGTGAAGGAGGCAACAAGCCTTGGCTAAGGCAAGCCCACGTGGCGACACAAAATGGCGTCTGGAGTGGACCAGGAGGGTCCGAGGAAGGTCCCCTTCAGGAGGAGACTAGGGCCAGTCTAGAGGAGCTAGACCAGCGGTGAAACAAACGTAGGACGTCGTCTGGAGGGTCACTAGCCAACGGGCAAGTGACCGGACAACGTGCCAAGCGACACAGAAGCAAAAGGGCCCCACGCAGATCTGGTGGATGCTGGGGGGCTGGTCTTCGGTGCTCGTGCTGCTTGGGGTTGGGGCTTCTCTTACCCCAGTGCACCCATTCGAGGGTCCCTCGGCGGTCGTTCTGGGTCAGTGTCGTGCTGGTTCTGATGGTCGCCGGGTCCTCTGGTCTCGTCGCACCCACGATTCTCAGCTGTGCTGTAGAGGCAGGTAGAGGTCAGAGAGGGCAGGGAGTCCGGGTCTCGTCGTGCTGGTCGGTCTGGTTCCGGAGGAAGGACGTTCAGCAAACCGCAAGATACTTAGTTGGTGCCTGCTGCTGCAGGGTGACTACTCCTTAGTCACAAGGGAGAAATTTTGAGAAGAAGTCTTGAGTTTCTTTCGTAGAAAGTAGTTTCAGGATTCAAAGATGATCTAATTTGGAAGGGTCCCCGCTCCTACCTTTATTCTAAAGAAAGGGGCTGGCACGCGACTAGGTCCTACCCATGGGTGGGACCAGGAAGGGGGGTGGTTACACCCCTCTCCCCTGTACGGACTTTCCCCAGCTCAGGGGCTGGTGAGCCCCTGGAACTGGTTCAAGCCGGCCGATGCATAGTGAGCACCGGGGTGCCACTTGCAGTCACCTTCCTCTTCAGCCCTGCCTACCTAGGATACACAAAACCCTGTCTGGGATGGTGCTAGCACCGCCCCTGACAGGAAACCCTTTGTCCAAGCTCTCCTTGCTGGAAGGACTCCCAGCAGCAGGAGGTCAGACTTGTGTCTGTGGTGGCAGCATCCATTTTGTGATGCTGAGGCTTGAGTTAACTTTAACCGGGGTTCACAGTTACATACATGTCGTGTCCCTCTAGAAGGGTGGAATGCTAACCCCGTCGCCAGAATTGGCGAGGGGTTAGTATTCCAATTCGTATGACACCTTACTCGACATGTTTTGATAAAGCGATACCAGAGTTGGCATATAACCGCGAGGATTATAATGCACTTAAGAGTATATGGTATGCGTTATCATGGAACAGCTATTAGAACTTGGTTCCGCAAGCTGCAAACGGGCTCAGCTCATGCCAGAGCACAATCTCACATAATTCCAAGCACTCTGCCTTCAGGATTGTTAAGGCCTACCATAAGAGTGACTGATAGGGATGCATGTGTCCATTTTAGGGTTAGATATAGGTATACTATATCTACAGCAAAGGGTGATTACACCACCTTGCCCCAGCTGTCGTGCAGCCAGTTGTGTCGGATTTAGATGGCCAGCCAGGGGTGGCATAATACATGCTGCAGCCCCTGGTAGGCCCTGGGTACACCTATGCCCTGAGGTAAAGGGATTGATAAGGTGGCCCAGTACCAATTGGTAAATGCACCTAAGGTACACGTGTCAATTTAGTGAGAGAACAGCTAGGCTGTGGGTCTGATTAGCAGGCCCACAGCCAGGGAAGTCGTAAACCAGTGAAGCAAAAAGCAAAAATCTGGGGTGATCATAGGATTGCAGACCCTACTCTCCTACACTGGGCCTTCTTCTTCTTTTAGGACCAGACAATTAAGCCCTTCGACCAGTGTAGGAAGAGTTCCACCTCCCAGAATCTGTCAGACATCAATACTTTCTGCTTCGGCATTGGGCCCTCTATCCCCCTCCAACGTAGAAGCCGCCACCTTGCTCTTTTTGAATAACTTGTCTGCAGCTTTGAAGGTACTCAGGGTCTGGTATCTAAGACTTATGATGTTCTACAACAATCAAGCCTCATTCACTGGCATCCAAACCAATGGAAATGGACTCCAGACAATACTTCAGACATCACCCAGAAACAATGGGATCTGCTCTGGTGCGAGAACCCAATAACACGTAGATGCAACTCCCAGCAAGAAGCAGACTATAAGTCAATGCTTCAGTGGCATTATATCCCAGCCCGGCTACACTCCATGTTACCTGCAGCCTCTGCCGTGTGCTGGCGATGTGGAGCACAGAGGGGTGACTTTCCTCACATATGGTGGGCATGCCCTTCGCTTACAATTTTTTGGAAGGATATCCTAAATCATATTAGGGGCACCTTGGGTTATCCTATACCAGTGAAATATCACATACTCATTTTGGGCACTCGCCCCACATCCATGGCTGCAATGACCCACGCAGACTGCTATCTTATACGCCATATGACGGGCGCAGTGAAACAGCTTAATGCTCGAGTCTGGAGGCCTACTTCGGCACCCTTAGCAGCATCATGGTTTACACAGCTCTGGCACACCATTGCTATGGAGCAGAGGACAAATAAATTGTCCTTCACTGATCTGACGTTCCTGCGCCTCTGGACACCTCTTATAGATTACATGTCCCGCTTAGAATATCTATGCTTCAAATCCCCTACAATGTGCGCTCTTCACCTATTTAACGCAGGGATGAGAGTTTCCTCGCCACCCCCTTTGGGGTCTAGGAGCGTGCCATCACACTGCAATCAAAGCTCTCGGCTCCCTCCTTGCACTTCCACTGCTACAAGAGGGAGGCTGGAGACACCCGATCTCCCCTGTTCCCCCTTCCCTCCCTGCCCGTACTTATTTGTTCATCAGTTCCACCCTTCATATAGGCACACACTTAAGGTAACAAAGTGTTCTGACCTCTCCTAAGGTTCTTCACTAGGAGCAAATTAGCTAACTTAGGTTCCCCCCTTTCTCAGGGGTTTAGGGTAGTTTTATTGTAATACTTCCATATCTTCCCACATGTTTTGCTACCACTATGCAAATGCCTATTGAATGTTTTTTTTTCAATTGTAATCATATTGCAATGTTTTCGAAAACTCAATAGACAGACCTTGATGAAAATGAATTAGTTTTCAAATCACCCCTTTCTGTATTTCTATATGTTAACAAATGCTCTAGTTTGGTGTACTTGCACCGTTTCTGCTTTGAGACCGAATAACTAATACCACTCCTCACTCTACCAAATCTAAGGTTTGTCACGCATCAGCCCTTAAGGCGCAGGGCTGCATTCACCCACATGTTAAAGGGTTATGCTTAAAGGGTCTAGTGCAAGCGCAATCAGTGATCAAATTGAGGCAAGTGAATGTTGCTATGCAATGCTATACGTTGCTTTTCCAAGGCCAAATTTAGCATTAGTATCACAGTTTTACCTCTTAGGTCTGGCATCCAAGCAACTTTAGCTATCTCACCAGACTTCCGGTTTGTAAATAAATTCATAAATAACAATACACATATATAAAGGGGCTTTTGGCCAGCAATCTTAATTTAGTGGTCTCTCAAACTGTCATTCAAATTTTGCTTACACCCATGAAAACATACAGATTAGACCTGAAGAAGCGTACAAGGCAGAACCATCTGTCTTGTGTTTAACCCAGTCGGATAGTAATGCACAAGTTACTTACCTTCGGTAACGATATATCTGTAAGAGGGATTAGTAGTGATAGATTCCCTACCTTAGAATTTCCCCCAGGTGTCAGACTGGATCCGAAAAGTTTTTGGTCAGCAGTACCCCTGCGCGTTGTCATTTGGCTCCGTGTGCGTCGTTGGCGCCGGGATGACGTTGATGAAGATACTTAGACGCTCCTGCCCGCAATGACGTCAGTTCTGTACACAACTTTGCGCGCCAGGAATGCAGAAGGACGAGTCCTTAGAACAACTTTGTCTGGATGGAAAGAGAGAAAAGGAAGCTTAGAAGAAAGAGCCTGGAGCTCACTCACTCACTCACTCTTCTGGCAGAGGTGATGGCAACCTGGAAAGCAGTGTTAGAGTGAAAAGACGAAGAGGGAAATTATGAAGTGGCTCAAAGGGAGCGCACATCAGAAAGGTAAGAACTAGATTCAAGTCCTACTGAGGCATCACGAAAGGAGCAGGAGAAAACATGTGCGTGATGCCTTCCAAGAATCTATTTACAACAGGGGACTTGAAAAGGGAATGCTGATCTGGGAGCCTTAAAAAGGCGGAAATGGCCGAGAGATAGCCTTTGATAAGTGTCCAGAGCAGAGCCCTGTTGGGCTAAAGAGAGAAGAAAAAGTAGGACCTCTGAAAGAGGGGCAGAAAGGGGATTCACAGCCTTTGCTGTGCACCATGCCACAAACTTATTCCACCTACAGGTGTATACCATCTTAGTGGGGGGACCCCTGATTGCCAAGATAACATTACAGACTTTGGGAGGCAGGTCGAAAGACGTCAACTGCTGCCACTCAATCTCCACGCAAGAAGGTGGAGGCTGGACAGGTTCGGGTGGAGGACCGTCCCTTGCTGCTGCAACAGAAGATCCTCATGAAGAGGCAGACGGATCAGGGGATCGATGCTCATACTGAGTAGCTCGGGATACCACACTCTTCGAGCCCAGTCCGGACCACAATAATAACTTGGGCCCGGTCACGCCTGATCTTCTTCAGCATCCTGGGCAGAAGTGGTTAGGCGGAAAGGTGTACATCAGACCGCAACTCCACTTGTGACGAAAAGCGTCGCTGAACAAGTGCAGCCTTGGAAATTCCAACGAGCATAACTGATTACATTGCGCGCTCTCTTCGGTGGCGAATAGATCTAACCGAGGCTCTCCCCACTGCTAAAAGAGACCTTGCGACACGTTAGAGTTCAGACGCCATTCGTGATCCATCATGCATCAGCAGCTGAGTTTGACCGCCCTGGCGTCCAGAGAGCCTGCCAGGTGTTGAACCACCAGCGACATGCCTTGATGTTCCAGCCAAGCCCAGAGGTGCAGAGCCTCTTGGCATAGGTCCCACGACCCCACCCCGCCCTGTTTGTTGCAGTACCACATGGAAGTGGTGTTGACTGAACACCTGCACTACTCTCCCCATGACAGAGGGGAGGAATGCCTGCAATTTAAGTCGGATTGCCCGAAGCTCCAGCAGGTTGATGTGGAGCCTGGACTCCGCCGGAGACCAGAGGACTCTGATCTCAGACTCTCCCATGTGGCCACCTCATCCCAGAAGGGACGCGTCCGTCACAACTGAATGTTCCGGTTGGGGTAGAGAAAGGGATCTGCCATTGACCCAATCGTGATTTGTGAGCCACCACTGCAATTGCCGTGCAGTGCCCTCCGAGATCTGGACGTGATCGGACAGGTTGCCCTGATGCTGTGCCCACTGGAACTTCAGGTCCCACTGCAGAGCCCGCATATGCCATCTGGCATGATCCACAAGCAGGAAGCAGGAGGCCATCAAGCCCAGCAGCCAAAGGGTCATCCTGACCGAAACCAGGGACAGAGGGTGAAAGATCAGAATCATAGCCTGAATGTCAAGGACTTGCTGTTCGGGAGGATAAACCCGAAACCGCTCCGAGTCCAGAACCGCTCCGATGAAAAGGAGCTTCTGCGAGGGAATCAGGTGCGACTTCGGCACATTGATGGAAAACCCTAGCAAATGCAGGAGGTCGGCAGTAGTCTGGAGGTGGGAGACAACTGCCTGGGGCAAGCCGGCCTTCAACAGCCAGTCGCCGAGATAGGGGAAGACTGAAACCCCTGATCTGCGCAGATGAGCTGCGACCACTGCCATCACTTTTTGTGAACATTCGAGGGGCGCTTTTATGGCCAAAGGGGAGCATGGTGAACTGAAAATGCTCGTGGCCTACTGTGAATTGCAGGTAGCGCCTGTGGGCAGGCAGGACGGGAATATGAAAATATGCGTCCTGCAAGTCCAACCCCACCATCCAGTCTAGCGGGTCTAAGGCAGACAAGACCTGAGCAAGCGTGAGCATCCTGAACTACTCCTTCCAGAGGAAACGATTGACGTTCCGAAGGTCTAAGATAGGATGCAGGCCCTTGTCCTTCTTTGTAACCAGAAAGTAGTGGGAATAAAAACCACAACCGACTTCTGGCGTCAGAACGCGCTCAATGGCCCCCTTGGCCAAGAAGGTGCAACTTTCTGCTGGAGAAGCGCCAAGTGATCCCCTGACATGCGGTGGCACTGAGGTGGCATGGCTGGAGGGGTTATCTCGAAGGGGAGGGAGTAGCCCCTTCGGACGATTTGCAGCACCCACTTGTCCGAAGTGATGTTGCGCCAGTGGTGGAGATGATGGCGTATGTGTCAACGTACTGGCGTCTGATGGGCCTGAAAGGTCAGACTAGGAAGGCTTGGAAGCGGATGCTGAGGGAGTGGTGGTGGACTGACACGCCCGCTGGCCCCTGAACCGCCTCAACGGTTCCCACGTCCGCGGCCACGCTGAGGTTGTTGCTCCTGTGGCTCTGCGAATGCTGTGGGGTGGCCCTTCCGTGTCCACAAAAGGAGCGAAAAGCAGAAGGCGGAGGAGGCAGAGCGGCCGACAGGCCCAAGGACTTGGCTGTGGCCCAGGAGTCCATGAAGCGTTACAACGCACGGTCAGCCTTATTGCCAAAAAGGCGTATGCCATCAAAGGGCATGCCCATCAAGGTGTTCTGGACATCCACTGAGAAGCCAGTTGTCCTCAACCAGGCGTGGCGCCGAAGCGTCACCCCTGTGTAAATTGACCTGCCCAGTGAGTCGGCGGTATCCAGCCCCCAACGTACGGTGAACTTCGCTTTGTCTCTCCCGGCCGCAATCGCCTGGGAAAGAACTGTCTGGGCCTCCTCCGGGCAGTTGGGCAGCACCTGCGCAACCGTGTCCCACAGAAGGTAGGTATGACGGCCCAAGAGGCATGCAGTGTTCACCGACCGCAGCCATAAGTTGGCAGATGAAAACAGCTTCTTGCCAAGCTGATCCAGCTTCTTGGATTCACTATCCGGAGGTGCGGTAGGGAACGTGCTCTGGGATGTCGAGGCTTAGACAACCAAGCTCTCAGGGGTGGGGTGTTGGGTAAGAAAGAGGGGGTTGCCGGAGCGGGGCGATGTAGTCGGGCCACGTTCCTATTCACAGGAGCCCCTGTGTTGAGCCTGGACCAGGTGCCCAAAAGAACGGCTGAAAGAGCTTCATTAAAAGGCAGCAAGGGCTCCGAAGAGGTAGCCGTCGGTTGGAACACTTCTGTAAGGAGGTTAGTCCTGATGGCCACCTTAGGGAGTTCGAGGTGGAGAGCCTCGGCTGCCCTACGCAACACCACTGCGTAACTGGCTCCCTCCTCCGTAGCCACAGTAGGAGGAGACAGCATGCCAAGGTCAGGTGAGGTGTCAAAACCACTGACCTCCCTCAAATCCTCTGCCCAGTCCGCATCATAAGCACAGTCCTGTGCTAGAGGGTCCTCAGACCCCCCCCAGTCCTCCCCTTCCTCCGAAGTCTGTGGGACAGGCTCAAAATAAGGACAGACATAGGCCACAAAAGACCCCATCGGCATCGGCTAAGGGAGACGTCGATCCAGCACCGTGTCCGGGTCAGGGCTGAACCTGGGGATGACGTCGTCCGAAGGAACGGGCGACGTCGGAAGCAGTGCCGGGGAGATCGCTGGGGGCTTGTGGCGTCGGGCCGGAGCAGCCAGTGACACCGGGGACGGAGCCGCCGCAGACGGAAAAGCAGGACCCTCCCATTGGGCGCCCGCAGGCGCACCGGCGGGGTCAGAAAGCCCAAAGGGTCGGGCCTTGGCAGCAAGAAACACTTGCAAATGAGCAGGCGTCGACCCCGCACCCGGAAAGGGGGGCAGACTGGAGGCGATGTTGCAGGCACCGCCTTAGCTGCGGGGGTGGCATCGCCCGCACCCTGAGCCGTGACGGACGAGGGGCAGTCGAAGAGCAATAATTCTTCTTAGACTTCCTTTTGGAATGCTTCGACTTACATGTCCCCGAGTGCGAAGACTTAGATCCAGGAGAATGGTGATGACTACTCCACGACCGGTCCCTCGACCTCCCACGGGACTGGGACCTCGAGCAGGGCAGAGCTGACTGCCGGACTTCAAGCAACTTTCGGGACAGCTCCCGCAAAGTCTTCGGCGCCATGGCCCGCAGTCGGGACACGACTTGGGGGTCGTGGTCGCACCCCAAGCAGTAGAGACACACGCGGTCGGTGTTCGTCACAGACATCATGCGATGACAGTCCCCACATTTCTTGAAGCCGGGCATCCCTATGACACCAAGAGTCGATCGACTCGAAGAGATGAGGTAAAAGGCCTCGAAAAGCTCAGTCAAAAATTGACTGGGGGAACTTGCTCTTCCCGGATCTGCGCTTGGTTGAGCGGAAAAAGAAAGAACTGACGTCAGCGCTCGTGGGCGCGTCTAAGTAGCTCCATCGACGTCATCCCGGCGCCAACCACGCACGCGGAGCCGTACAACTATGCCTACCGACGCACATGGATACTGCTGACAAAAAACTTTCCAGATCCAGTCTGACCCCTGGGGGTAATTCTAAGTTAAGGAATCTATCACTACCTGTTTCTTTCAGATGAATGGTTACGGAGTATTCTCATAGACCGGATTAGACCTGAAGAAGCATTCAAGCCAGAACCATCTGTTCGTCTTAACCTCAGTCGGATAGCAGTGAATGTTTACGGAGTATTGTCATAGACCTGACTAGACCAGAAGAAGAAGGGTACACACAGAGAACACTCAGGTCTTGAAAAGTGAAAAAAAGCCTTTCTTTCAAGTGAATGACTCCCCCCCCCCACTCCTATTCTCCTCCACGTAAAAGTGATGATCAACTATGAATATTGCATTTGCTGAAATAGATATTCCTTCCTTTCTATATGTACGAGTTAATTACCTCGGTAACGATGTGTCTGGTAGAGACGATTCTAGCCGCAGTTTCCTTCACGTAGAATTATCCCCAGGCGTGAGACTGGATCCGGAAAGGAATATGTAACTTACCAGTATGCATCTGTTCTTGGCATGTAGGGCTGCTGACCTTCATATCTGTGCATAGATCGCCGCCTAGTATTGGGTCCAGAAGATTGCACATTGTTGTCCTGAAAGAGTCTTCGAAGTATCACGAGATAGGTGGCTCCTCCCCTGGACTACAGTGCGCATGGGCATCCTCTCCATCCTCAGATTGTTTTTCACCAGTGTGGCAGAGATGGAGTGTTATACAGTAAGAGATGTCCATGCAAGAAAGTAAGAGTAAGAATGAATGCTACTCTTGTGGCTCCAAGCCTAGACGCGCCCCTCCTCTGGTGCGGGGATTTCAATTGTGTGCTACATCATGAACTGGACCGTCATCCACCTCGGGCGGGAACTAAGCCCCGTATGACGGCGTGTTTGCGGGACGTGATGCATAATATAGGGGCGTTCGATGTCTGGCGCACATGTCACCCCACGCAGAAGCTTTACACTTGTTATTCCCCGACCCATGGCACTCACAGTAGGCTAGATAGAGTGTTGGCGGCCAACCTCCCCTCCCACGTTGTCGGTCACACACCAGGCCCGATACCTGTTGGATCATGCTCCGGTCACGTGCGTGGCGCAATGGCCTGACCGGACGGAACGTCCTCGCTCGTGGAGAATGCCGACTGACCTGCTCCAAGACCAGGTAGCCCGGGATCATGTGGCAACGTCCCTATCCGATTATTTGGAACTTAACTGGGCGGGGAGTGACTTGTCTTACTCCACTAAGTGGGAGGCACTGAAAGCGGTCGTCCGCGGAGCGTGCATGGGCCTGACGTACGGGGTCAGGAAACAACTGCTATCAGACTTACAGACTGCGGAGGCTGAGCTCATGCGCGTCCAGGCCCGCCCTGATCCGGACACCTCGGATCAACGCGTGGAGGGCCTGACCCTTGGGTCGATCCACGATATTCTCACGAGGCTCGATAGATTTACGCTGGGCCAATGTAGACAGAGACTGCATCGAGAGGGGGATAAATCTGGCCGCTTGCTGGCCTGGATACTTCGCCGGGAGTTCACGGCTGAGCGTATAGTAGCCCTGCGGGCGCCCAATGGCGATATGGTCCACTCGGAAGCTGCTGTACTCACGGTTCTGCGGGACCACCTGCGGGCTGTGTATGAGGCTGACCGGTCTATATCTGAGGAGGTCTATCACCTATACCTCGAAAACCTCGGCTTGCCGACCCTCCCAGAGGCAGCGGTGAAAGACCTTGATGTCAAACTGACGCTCGGTGAAATTACTACGGCAATTGCCGCCCTCCCACGAGCCAAGACCCCTGGCGGGGATGGATTCCCTGCAGAGTTCTATTATACGTTCGGGCAAACCCTGGCCCCCCTCCTTTTACAGGTTTACAATGAAGCCTTACGCACGGGTGACCTCCCACCCACCTTGAATCAAGGTGAAGTTTGTATGATCTTGAAACCGGGTGGTGACAACACAGACCCCGCTTCGTATCGTCCTATCACTTTGATTAACTCGGACGCGAAAATCCTAACCAAGCTGTTGGCCAATCGCCTTGCCCCACACGTAGCTCAGCTCGTCCATCCAGACCAGTGTGGCTTTGTCCCTGGTCGTAATACGGCGATGAACCTGCGCCGCCTGAACCATGTCTTACACGAGGTCCGGGGGCGAGACACTCCCCATGTGCTGGTTTCCGTTGACCTGGCTAAAGCCTTTGATACAGTGCATTGGGGTTACCTGATGCATGTACTCTTCAAGATGGGATTTGGTCCCGGCTTTCGAGAGTGGATACGGGTCTTATATAGAACGCCCCGGGCCAGGGTGCATCTGGGTTCAGCCCGCTCTGATGAGTGGACGTTGGGGAGGGGTACCCGACAGGGCTGCCCGTTGTCCCCCCTTCTCTTTGCCCTCGCAATTGAGCCCCTGGCCATATCAGCCCGCAAGGAGTTACATGAATGGGGTATAGTGGTGGGAGACACTACTAATGTCATCTCCCTTTACGCCGACGATGCGCTTTTCTACCTGACCTCTCCGGTGGAGGCCCTCCCCGCTCTGTTGCGCCTTTTGGACCGCTTTGGTGCGGCCTCGGGACTGCGCATGAATGTTCATAAGTCCCTGGTGTTCCCGCTGACTCCTGATGATCTCGCCCCGGCGGCGGATTCTTACTGTGCGGGCCTCCGGTGTGAACGCCTGGCGTTCCGGTACCTGGGTATTCAGGTGGCCGCTTCTGATGAGGCTCTCTTAACCCATAACATGGACAGGATTCTTGTGGCCCTCCGCAAGTCCGTTGTATTCTGGAATACGTTCCCTCTCTCCCTTATGGGCCGTCTAGCAGTTGCCAAGATGGTGATGCTTCCTAGAGTCCTGTACGGGCTGCAGAATACCCTATGCCCGTTGCCCCCCCGGGTGTTCCGTACACTGAATTCGCTCCTTACATCCCTGCTCTGGGCGGGTGGTCGCAGCAGAGTTGCGTTGCGCACGGTGACGCAGTGTTGGGAGGCGGGAGGCCTCGAGGCCCAGAGATTTGATTTATAGTACTATGCTGCACAACTTCTCCCGGCGGCCAGATGGTTTGCTGACACCGAGAACTGGGAGTTGGCATTGTTGGCGGGAGTGGCTTCGGACAGGGAGCTACAGGAAGCTCTAATGCAGGGTCGGGGCGCCAACAACACATTGCCCTATGTCGTTAGGCATACGGCTCATATTTGGCAGCAGTTCGTTGAGTGCGTTTTGCGGCGTGCCCCATTCCATAGGGAGCTCTCCCTTTGGATCCTGGCCCCAATACTCACGATGGAGGCGAATATGTCTTTCCGGGAGTGGCGCCTGGGCAGTTGCGAGACTCTTGCGGATCTTTATCCGGATGTCTCGTTTGTGTCCTTTGAGAGAGCAGCGGACTCCTTTGGACTGCGTGAGGGCCAGTACCTGCATTATGGATGTCTCCGGGATGTAGCCAGGACGACGTGGCCCCAATTCCCAGAGGCGCCCGAGCTCACTAATACCCTGGACATCATCTTGTCCTGTGGCAGAGGTAGGAGACTAATTTCCCTTCTTTACTCAGCGATACGCAGGGACTCGACTCCCCCATTGATGCCTGCTTGGAGGGCTTGGGAGGCGGACCTGGGGACTGAATTGGATCCAGCCCAGAGGAAGCGAATAGGGCTGTTGACTCGTAAAGTGTCTTGTAATGCGCGTTTCAAATTGATACATTTAAATTTTCTCCATCGCACATATATGACGCCTGCCTCCCTCCACCGTATCTCCTCGGACAGAAGCCATAATTGCCCGAGGTGTGGTGCAGAACGGGCGGGATTCCTTCACCTGGCCTGGGAATGCCCCTTGGTACATGACTTTTGGGTGGAGGTGGTAGCAAACATTACCCGGATTACACACCTTGCGCTCCACTTGGAACCGCTTCACTGTCTACTAGCGCTAGTGCCCAAACCCAGGAAGAGGGGTCTGTCCTACAAATTACTACAACTCCTGTTGGTTCTGGCGAGGAGGCGGGTGGCCATTACTTGGATGGGACAGAGGGCGCCTGAAATCTCTAGTTGGTTACGGGACGCCAGGGAATGGGCCTTGGCGGAGGAGACACATATGCAGAGCACACGCAGGGATGGGAAACTCCATGATCACCTACTCGCTTGGAGGACCATGTGTATCGAGGGGATGGAGGAGGATGACTCTGACGCAACCAGCGCGGAGCGGTTTTCCTCCGCTTCCTCGGAGTCTGAAGATGGAGGGGAGGGATCCGGGGCGGAATGTCATGAGGTAGTGTAGCAGTCCCCTGAGCCATGCCGATATTCCTTGTTGCGTACACTTGTCTATCATTGTGACTACCATCGACCGCATTCTACTATGAGGACTGCTCTGTAGTGGGCCCTTGCCTACATCTCCTTATGTGATTGCATCAGTGCCACAAATGCCATTCATGGGGTTCTTTGTTACTGTTATGTTGTTGTTTAGGTTGGTACTGCATTATAAATGAAAAATTGGCGGAGATATTGATATTGACTAAGGGATACTGGGAGCACAAGAGCAAATTCCTTTAACTGTTTCACAGGCTGAACGAGATGCCGCCCTGCCTCCGGGATGTGGGCCGCACCTGGCTGTGTTCCTCCTTTTTGGACCTGGCCTACCTGGTCCGCATGTGTCAACTGATTTGTTAACTGTATAATTTGTGCCTCTTTATTATCCTCGCCACCAAAAATCAAAATTTTTTTTAAAAAAAAGAATGAATGCTACAGCTGCGACAGGCACCAGGGAGGAGGGGTGGGCCATATGAATGTCAGCAGCCCTACATGCCAAGAACAGATGCATACTGGTAAGTAGCATATTCCGTTCGAGGCATGTGGGCTGCTGAATTCACATCCGTGCATAGAATGTATAGCAGTCTCTCCCCTAGCGGTGGTTGCCCGTGCCAGCTGCAGAAGTCTGAAAAAGAGTTTTGAGAACAGCCTTTCCAGCAGCTGCTTGGAGTGTACATCTACGCAGTAGTGTTTGGTAAATCTATGTATGGTAGACCATGTGGCTGCTCTACATATTTCCTCTAGAGGAATGTTTCCCAGGAAAGCCATGGATGCTCCCATTTTGCGTGTGGAATGCGCTCTTGGGGGAACTGTTAAAGTGTGTTTAGCTTTAATGTAACATATTTGGATGCACTTAACTATCCATCTAGCTAAACCATTTTTTGAAATAGGGTTACCTTTGTACTGTGGTGAAAAGGCAACGAACAACTGTTTCGTCTTCCTGAAATCTTTTGTCCTGTCTATGTAATATAGGAGAGCTCTCTTAACATCCAGTGTGTGCAGGGCTCTTTCAGGTACTGACTGTGGATTTGGGAAGAACACTGGCAGTTCTATTGTCTGATTGATGTGGAAGTGTGATACCACTATGGGCATAAATTTAGGGTTTGTCCGAAGCACGACCCTATTTGCGTGAATTTGAATGAATGGCTCTTGAATAGTTAGGGCTTGCAGCTCGCTAACTCTTCTAAGCGAAGTAATGGCTACAAGAAAAGCCACCTTCCATGTTAAATCATCTGTATCTCACAGGAGTGTAATGGCTCAAAAGGTGGTCCCATTAGTCTGGTTAAAACAACGTTTAGGTTCCAGACAGGTGAAGGTGGGAGTCTTTGGGGGGGGGGGGGGGGGGGGGGGGGATCACTCGTTTGAGGCCCTCCATGAATGCCTCAATTGCAGGCACTCTGAATAGTGAAAGGTGCTGTCTGTTTTGAAGGTAAGCAGCTAGGGCTGCTAAGTGTATCCGTTTGGACGTATAGGCTAGATTGCAGCGGTGTAGGTGCAAAAGATAGCATATGCTATTTTGAATGGACTCGTCTAGTGGGTTTATGTCGTTGTTGTTACAATAAATGACAAACGTTTCCACTTTGACGCATAGCAAGCTCTTATTGTAGGCTTTCTTGCCTCCCTGATCATGTTCATGCAGTCAGGAGGTAAGTTGAGGTAGCCGAACTCTAGGACCTCAGGAGCCAGATTGCAAGGTTCAGCTGCTGCGGATCTGGGTGCTGAATGTCTCCATGGCTCTGCGTTAAGAGGCTGGGTGTTAGTCCTAAGTCTTTGATGAGGCACCACGGAAAGTTCTAGGAACGTGGTGTACCACGGTTGCCTCGCCCATGTTGGAGCAACCAGGATTAGCGTCATGGAGTGCTGCCGCAATTTGCGTGCCACCAGCGGTATCAACGGTGCTGGTGGAAAAGCCTAGGCAAATTTGCCTGACCAGTTCATCCATATCGCATTGCCCTGAGACTGCGGGTGTGGGAACCTTGCGGCAAAGGACCGGCATTTTGCGTTTTCTTTTGTGGCGAACAGGTCTATTTCTGGCTGTCCCCGCTGTTGGAAGTATGTTTGAAGGACTGAGGGGTGAATCTCCCACTCGTGCACTTGCTGGCTGTGTCTGCTGAGCAGATCCGCTATCGGATTGTCCTTGCCTGGGAGGTATTCCGCCATGAGAAAAAGGTTTCTCTGGATGGCCCACTTCCACACTCTTTGTGCCAGATGCGACAGCTGTGGAGAGTGTGTTCTTCCCTGTTTCTGTAGGTAGTACATCGCAGTCATGTTGTCCGTCCGATCAACACGGTCTTGTTGCAGAGATGTACTTTGAAAGCTTTGATTGCCATAAAAATTGCCATCAGCTCTAGCAGGTTGATGTGCAGTTTCTTCTGCTGCGTGGTCCATAGGCCCTGTACTGTGTGGTGGAGGACATGGGCTCCACACCCTATCAGAGATGCGTCAGTTGTTAGCACAATTTGTGGTACAGGCTCCTGGAACAGTCATCCCTTGCAAAGGTTTTGTGGTCTCCACCAATGCAGAGAGTTGTATGCACGACTGGTCACCAACACTAGGTCATTTAATTGTCCCTGAGCCTGGTTCCACTGACGTGCTAGGCACTCCTGCAGCGGACGCATGTGAAGTCTTGCCCGAGGGACTATGAAGATTCACGAAGCCATCATGCCTATCAGTTGCATAAACACTCGGGCTGGGAGTGAGTGTTATGGCCTGAACTTCTGTATGAGCGTGAATACTGTTTATGCTGGCAGGATTTGGTTGTGCTTTTGCTGCCAGAGTGTCTATTGTTGCTCCCAGATACTGCTGCACGTGGGCAGGCTGGAGATGGGATTTGTTGTAGTTCAGCAAGAAACCTAGATTGTGCAGGAGGTGAATAGTGCGCAACATGTGGCTGGCACATTGCTGGGCTGACTGTGCTTGTATTAGCCAGTCGTCCAGATATGGATAGACATGGATGTGCTGTCTTCTGAGGTGTGCAGCTACTGTCGCTAGGCACATGGTGAACACCCTTGGGGCTGTGGTTACCCCAAAGGAGAGGACCTTGAATTGGTAGTGCTGGTTTAGAATTGTGAACCGGATATATTTCCTGTGTGCCGGGTGTATAGGTATATGGAAATATGCGTCTTTGAGGTCCAGTGTTGCGAGGAAGTCTCCTTGACGCAACAGTGGCAACACCTGCTGCAGAGTGATCATGTGGAAATGCTCTGATAAGATGTATTGGTTTAGGGGCCTGAGGTCTAAAATGGGTCTTAGAGACCCGTCCTTTTTGGGGATTAGAAATTACAGAGAGTACACCCCTGTACCCTGGTGTTCTAAGGGTACTAGTTCTATGGCCCCCTTTTGTAGCAGGCTGATGACTTCCTGCTGCAATAAGTGTAGGTGGTCTGCGGACATAGGACGGTGTCTTGGGGGTATGTTGGGCGGTGTGGAGGTTAACTCTAGGCAATAGCCATGCTGTATAATTTGCCTCACCCACCTGTCTGTAGTTATGGTTTCCCAGACTAGCAGGAACTGCTGTAATCTTCCCCCGACCGGTGTTACATGGTCTGGGGGCAGTGACAAGAAGTCACTGTTTGGTGTTGGTGGAGGATCTGGAGCTGTTATTTCCTCGTCCTCTACCCTTGGTGTTATTACCACGGTATCCACCTCTACTGTTCTTGTTGAAGGTGCTTTGCGTGTTGCTTTTATTATAAGAGGTTTGCTGTGTTGAGGCTCCTTTATCAGCTCCCCTGTTGCCGGAGCGACGAAAGGAACCGCCTCTATATTGCTGTGACTGCAAGGCACCCATAGACTTAGCTGTCTCGGTGTCCTTCTACATTTTGTCCAGTATTGTGTCTACATCAGGACCAAATAGATAGTCAGGGTTTACAGGTTGATTAAGTAAAGTGGTTTGAACTTCATTTTTAAACCCAGATATGCGTAGCCACGCATGTCGTCTGAGCAGGACACTGGTGTTGATAGCCCTAGCTGCTGTGTCTGCTGCATCTAAGGCACATTTGATGGATGCATTCGATATGAGCTTTCCCTCTTGTATCAGGAATTCTGCCTGTTCCTTATAAAGGTCTGGTAGATGTTGGAAGATTTGCTCCAGTGTGTCATAGTGCGCCCTGTCATACCTGGCTAACAGGGCTTGCGTGTTTGCAATTCGCCATATGTTAGCTGCTTGAGCAGCCACCCTTTTGCCAGAGTCCTCCAGAATTTTGGACTCTTTGTCTGGAGGTGGAGCTTCGCCAGAGGTCTGAGAATTAGCACGTTTACGTGCATTGGAAACGACTAAAGAGTCCAAAGGCAGTTGACCCTTAATGTATAATGTATGTAGGGTCAACTGGGGCTGGCCTGTATTTTCTCTCGATCCTAGTGTTAATGACCCGTGCCCTGGTTGTGTCTTTAAATATGTCCCCTGCATGTTTAAGCACCCCTTTCAGCATTGGCAGTGTTTTGATGTTTTTCTCAGAGGTGCTGAAAGTGTCAAAGAGGTAGTCTTCATCAATGGGATCTGCATGCATCTCCACATGGTAATTATATGCTGCCCTTTCTATTAGTGCGTTGAAGGCAGCTGTGTCCTCTGTAGGCGATGTTTTTACAGGGTATGCAGTATTGTCAGGAATTGTCTGAGAGGCTCCAGGATCTAGAGGGTCAGTCCATGGCTGAGTTTGTATGTCCTGGTCATTATCCGTCGGATAATTGTACTGGTCATTGTCCTCATACTCCCCATAGTCATCTGTGCGTGTGGGCGAGTACATATAGTTTTCTTGCACATATGGTGTGATAGACTCAAAGAGAACTGGAGATGTTGAAGTGTCTTTCTTTTTAGAGGTATTTTGTAGGACTCAAATTAGTTTCAGGTCTGACTTTCCTTTTTAATAGGGTAACTTTCCCAGTATCGGGGTCAACATACAGTTTGGACTGTTCTTCAGCTGACGGATCCTGTTCCTCGGGTACTTTAGCTCTTTCCCCCAATCTTGGCCCTTTTGGCTGGGTCGGTTCGAATCCGCTATCTTGTTCGACTATCCTTGGCTTGACGTGCGGAGGAAGTCCGAATTTAACGGTCCGAGAGACTTTGGTTGTTGGACCGTTTTAGTAGACTGTATGATATTTTTCGGAGCCGTGGTTAACGATCCGACTGTTTTTGGTTGTTATAAATCTATTTCCGAACTCCGAGTAACGAAAGTACATCCGAACCCAATGGCGGAAAAAAACAATCTGAGGATGGAGAGGATGCCCATGCGCACTGTAGTCCAGGGGAGGAGCCACCTATCTCGTGATACTTCGAAGACTCTTCCAGGACAACAATGTGCAATCATCCGGACCCAACACTAGGCGGCGATCTATGCACAGATATGAATTCAGCAGCCCACATGCCTCGAACAATTTTTTTCACAGCATCCTTGCGCGCTGCGGGCAGGGTGGCATCAAGCGACTCTGCCCAGACGTCGTACGTCCGTCAGCGAGGTCACATAAGCCCAACCCCCCCCCCCGGCGCGACGACATCAGATTTCTTCGGAGAACTTTCACGCACCACAACGCGGTGCCACCAGACAAAAACTGTGGGAGCATGGGAATAGTGTGCGAAAGAATAGAAAATGAGGAAGATACCATAAGGAACAGTGCAACACTGTAGTGTCTAAAGGCAGGGGCATAAGAAGAAGAGAGCTGAGCACTGAACAACCACCCTGCCAGTACGTCGATAGCCACCCCCCTTCCTCCGTATACAAGGAACATGCGTAAAAAGTCATGACATGTAGCAGGCCTACAGCTCCCAATGCAATGACAAGAAGGGGAGGAAAAACGGACAGGAACAACCAACCTCCAAGCCCCCACGGCATAGAGAGCAACCACCCCCAAGGAACAGGGGCAAGGCATGACCAGATGACCCTAACTCCGAGGGTAGCGGAGGGTCCAGGACCCCCAGCAGCAAGAGGCTAACCTCCCCAAATCTGGAGCAGCCAGAGCAGCGGTGTACAGGAGCACCTTAACTCCATCCTCCAAAGAACCAAGAGAAGGAATGAACAACAACAAGACGAACCACGCGTCAAGAGCAAGAAAGCAGTCCCAGGAGACATAGCCCCCCACCAGGAGGCGAGTACCGAACACCAACCCAAGGGTTCTCGCTGCACGGGGAGGAAAGGCAGCCCGTGATGGAATCTGCAGCTAGAATTGTCTCTACCAGATACATTGTTACTGAAGGTAACTAACTCGTACATCTGATAGAGACTACTAGCAGCAGATTCCTTCATGAAGAATATTTACCCTAGCCATACCCACGGGGAAGGAGGATCTACGAAAGGACCCCACCAGCCAGGACAGAACAGAGGGTCCCACAGGGGGCAGACCTGTGGACCAGGTAAGTAACCTGGTCCCTTCCAGGGAAGAACACCACCGACCCCAAGAGGGATGGAGGAAGAAGAAAGAAGACTGTAGAGGCCCTTACACTCATAAGAGAGGAACCAAGGGGAAGGCCAGAGAGGCCGAAGCACCCCACATCCCTCAAAGGCAACAAAGCTTCCACCCCAAACCAGGAGGAGAAGCTTTGAGGGCCCAAGGGAAGAAAAGGCGATCCCACCCCAGATGGAAGGCAACAGGCCAGCCAGAGCGGCGCCAACAGACATAAGCCGCTAGAAGCAAGAAAAACAGCCCGGGCCCCAAGAAGACCGGGCAAGCGACGCCTGACAAGGGAAAGCACAGAATCGTTCCAGCCAGCAGGACAGGAGCAGAAAGGTGAAAAAATGCCCGGACACACCACTACGAGGGGCCGCGCACACGACCTCAAGAAGCAATAGCAACAAACATAAACGCCATGGAGAACAGGCACCCAAAGGCTACCAGAATCACTAGCAGAGCGCAGAACAGCTACCACTACCCCACATAGGGTACGTTAAGTCCCAAGACATGGGAATCCTTTTTGGAAGAACGGCCGCAGCAGAGGAAAAACAAAAGAACCACAGGGGGAAAAAAACCAGCGGAAGGCTGGTCAGGCAGCCTAAGAGAAAAACAGAAGGCCTAATCTCAGGGCCAATTCTGTGCAGATAACGCAAGCAAAACACACACACTCAACAAAGGGCCGTCCAGCAGCCAACAACGCCATAGTCCCAGCAAGGAGGACTCAAATGTCCAGAAAAAATACTCCACTGCAAGGGCAACTGGCCCAAAAGGAGGTCCAGAACCAGCTCAACTCAGCAGCCACTGAGGAGGGAAAGGAGAGGAGGAGAAGAAGGAGAAGGAGAAGGAGAAGGAGAAGGAGAAGGAGAAGGAGAAGGAGAAGGAGAAGGAGAAGGAGAAGGAGAAGGAGAAGGAGAAGGACGGAGCCCTGCCAGGAACCTTTGGATGGCGGAGTCAGCTGCCATCAAACGGACGATCAATGAGCCGCCACTGAATACTTTCAGGGTACACGCCATCCCGAAGCCAAGCATGGTGACAGAGGGAGACGGAGGAAGCCATGGCCCGGCCCAGCACCTCCAAAATGTCCATAGCGGAGGATAAATGCTGCTAGCTCCCGGCCATCTCACACATGATGCCGTAAGTCCACCTGAACAGTCTCTTGGGAAGCTGCGAATCCCAGGGACTCAGCCGAGTCCCACAAACAAGAGGAAGCCCTAGCCAGTACACACAAGGTGTTAAGGGCCCGCTGGGCAGCGCTGGTCAAGGCGAACATGTTGCGCCCCCAAGAGATCAGACAGCGGAGGGTGTTGAGGCACCGGATCCCCTGAGGCGGGACGCCTCCAAGCCCCCACCAGGGAAGAAAGGAGAGAACCCTCAAAGGGAAGCAAGATCTCCTCCGACCAGAGCCCTGGTGGAGAACCTTCAAGAGATGGTTCGCCGGAAAGTGAGCAATCCGGTCACCCATGTGCAGGATGCCCACAGCCGTGGACACGTAGGTTAAGGCCGCACCCTCCTCCGTAGGGCCCGGCGGTGGAGAAAGCAGCTTCTCCGTGGGCGAAAAAGCAAACTAAGGCAGCACTCCCCGAAGCCAAGCAGGACGGGCAAAGGCCAGACCTGGAAGTCAGAAGGAACGGAAGAATGGGGGGCCTGCCGCTCCTCCGACGAACACCTCTGCCTCAGAAATGGCGGGGAGCCGCTCTTCGACGACACCGGTGAAAAAGACACCACAGGGCGTCCAGTCTCCGGGGAGGACTACACCAATATGCAGCCGACCTCCGGAGAAGAGGGTGTGCTGAAGACGAATCCGCAGCACGACCCCTGTGTGGAGCCCTTGAGTCCGCCATCAAAGGCAAGGTGCCAACACCATCTGGCGCCGAAGGAGACACCGGACAGGGTTCCTCCAAGTCACACTGCACCGGGGACCGGAGCAGAGCCAGAACCGAAGTGGCCAAGGGGCGGCCCCGGAACAACGTCGACTCAACCTCCGCCACGGCAGCCACCTGCGTGGAGGAAAGAGGGACCGGGGGAGTGACACAAAGCCCTCCGCCAGCGTCGACCCAGAATGTGGCGTAAGTGGCCCGGCAACCCATGCAGCGGCACCAGGGACGATTCAACCTCCGACGAGGCAGCCACCTGCACGGAGGGACGAGAGGGGGATGAGGTGTCCTCATTCCGCCTCGACCCAGAGCGGGACATGGAGAGGTCACCGACCCCAGTGGCACCGCCCGGAGCAAGCACCGGCGCCGTCAGCTCAGCAGTGGCCCAGAGGGCCGAGCGGGGCACGGGGATGCAACTCGAGTCCCGGCGACCTCTGGCGACATCACAGGGACTCCCGCGAGAGTTTGCGGCGAGGCAGAGGCGCCGTGGCCTGAAGGAGGGACCCCTGAGGGGTCGCACCCCAACAGCACCACATCCTCCAAGCCTGGATCCGAACCAGTCGGCGCCGGAGCCAGCGGCGGCACCATGGAGGGCCCCGCGCAAGGCAAGGGATCCGCTGAAGGCACAGGAGGGGAAGGAGGAGGAGACACCAGCGAGGCCTGCAAAGCTGCCGCGTATGTCTCCATCTGGACTCTCGACGTCCCATCACCGGAAAACGGTGGATAGGAGGACGACATGCAGGGCTGGATCACCTGCTGAGAGTCCACGCCCCTGGCAGGCCTAACAACAGCCCCCGGGGACAAACTGTGACACACACACAGAGGAGCGACGCTCGTGCGACATTGGAAAAGGGTGTGGACGACGACAATGGCCGTATCTGAAGCTGTCTGCAGAGGCTGACCGAGAAGAGGAAGCCGAACTGGAAAGACGCGCCGAGAGTAATTTCATCCGGCGCTCCCACCGCAACTTCGGCTTCAACTGTTGGCACGCCTCACAATCAGTGGTGCCGTGATCCTCCCTTAAACACCACATACAAATGAAGTGAGGGTCCGTCTCCGACATAAGACGCCCACACAACGTGAAAGTCTTGAAGCCGGAAGGCATTCGCACACTGTTCCACCAAAAGAAGAGACAATGATGAAGAAAAAAGGGCCCAAGACAGGCTCGTAGCAAGGACCGGATCCGCGTTGCATATGGTAAAGGAAAAAACTGACATAGGCGCGCCAGGGTGGGGCCTATGTGACCTCGCTGAAGTCACGTACGCGGACGAGGCCTGGGCGGAGTTGCGTGATGCCGCCCCACCCCCCACCGCGCAGGGTGCTATGGCAAAACCTTTTCCTGATCCAGTCTCATGCCTGGGGATAATTCTATGTGAAGGAATCTGCGGCTAGTAGTCTCTATTTTAAATCATCTGTTTCAAAGGTCACACACTCCTCCCTTCGTGCAACGTGTTACCCTGTAGGATGGGCCATATTTAAGCATACACAACTTGATGAGGATTTATATTTTGAGTCATGGCATTGGTTTAAACTACCAAAGGGTGGTTATATTAATCCTTTTGCCCACCATACACACTTTTACTGGAGAAGGTTGTTTCTAGCTGACAAATAGACACTTCCTTCAATTTAATTGCCTTTGGAGTCAACAAAACACTCGGAGATCTAAAGTTTAAAATGTTCATATCATAACAAAGATATCTAGTTACTAGGTCTAAGCTGATCCATTTGAGAAAAATTAGCCTGCAAGTCACAGAATGGGAAGAAAAAAAACCTTGGACTGGGAAAGTTAACCAAGCATGGACCTGGGAAACTTTGCAGGGCTACGAGAGAAAGAAAATACTGTTGGCCTTAAATTTATTTTTGGCTGAAAATAGAGGTTTCTGAAAAAAATCATATAACGAAGCTATCAAGTAGCAAGGTACCCAATGTGAACGTTTAAGGTGGATTCTGAAAGTATGATTATCAACTCTATATTGGCTAATAGTTTCCTGACAAATATGTAATTTGTTTCAATTAACCGGGATGGAAACTATTTGACAAATTTTGGTGTGCATTGTTTATTAACCAGAAAATGCTCCCATTCTGCTTTTTCAGCCAGGAGCAGCAATCATGCTGTCACATGTAGGCCCTTACATACATGGATTACAAACATTACCTCTTGACCTATAGTCGAACCGTGATGCTAAAATTATGTTGAGAGGTACTAAAGTTCGAAGGAATAGTCACCTCTGTGGCAAGCCCACAAGGAGAAGTGTGTTTATGTCGGCCTCCGGTGCAATTCTTAACTTTTTTCATACTGGTTTTGCGGATTGAGGTTTCTAGCAAGTGAGATCATGCTCATTTTTTATTAAATAAAAAAGCAGCAGTTTAATTTAGATTTCAGTTTCACAAATGTTTATTAATTGGTTAAATGAAATAAACCAAAGGAAATCAATAAGACAAGTGATAATAAAACTTCAACATTTCTTATAGTATGTTGAAACAATTCAAACTAAGATTATATAACAATTACCTTTTCTCTGTTTCCACTAATGTAATGCCCTACTTCCAGGTGGGGGGAGCCGCCCCTGCATTAACAAGATTAAAACAAGCATTTACAATGCAACGGTCTCGCCTTTGCAAAAGTTAGAGCTATTGGCATTGTAAATGACAACTTTTTTATTTATGTGTTGGTTTTGAAAACAGATAAATAAATGACATTGCCATTTACAATGGCAATAGCTGAGCATTGATGTGCGCGCGCTCACACTGCTCACTTCTCACTAGAAGTTACGGCATGAGGTCATGCCAGGTGAGCGTTGTAGGGGAAGGGGAATCCTTTAAAGAGAGTCATTTTCTCTCTGGAATATTTCTAGTACCCCGTGGCCTCCTGAACCCTAGCTTCACTGGGTGGCATTGCTGAAGCTTATGGTCAGCTGCCCAGGTCACTACCTTTCTACAACTTGGTACTTGCCAGAATACACAATAGGAGGACAGACCAGGCCAGCAGAGGCAACATGCTTCACCGGTAGGGTCCTTCCTGGTTCACACTCTAACCCTTGGACTGAATAGTTTTTAAACCCACACCTTGTCTGGTGCACCACAACAAAGCAATTATAGTGCCCATAGGCAGGTTTTATGCTTTTACAAAACAGGACATTATTATAAAGTAAATCAAGAAATCACAAGCACTGGTGGTCGACCCAGCAGTGGTGCCTGGTTCTAGGCACTGTGAGGACCCAACACCTTCTCGCATGATAGACATCTACTGAGGATGCTAGACATAGGCCTGGGGTAACCCACACCCCGCCAACCTTCTTTCTGCCACTCTACATGCGTTGGTCACTCAAAGAAATCAACAGCAATCTCAGTAGCACCGCACACTATTGGGGTTGTGGTTGCAAACCCTCTTCCGAGGGACACTTCAGGCTCAGGGTGTTGTAGTGGTAATCCCTCA
This sequence comes from Lissotriton vulgaris, assembly GCF_964263255.1. Classification (NCBI taxonomy): domain Eukaryota; kingdom Metazoa; phylum Chordata; class Amphibia; order Caudata; family Salamandridae; genus Lissotriton; species Lissotriton vulgaris. The sequence goes on along the minus strand of NC_141685.1, from coordinate 464,858,699 downwards.
TCAAAGAGCCCCTGGCAGCTCTGAATGTCAGAAACAGCTCCTCGTTGTAGGATGCCTGAAAAGCTTGGGTGTGGTGAGGAGCAACCCTACCTCGCAGCGTGCTGTAAAAAGCAGTCCACGTTCCCTGGGGGCTATACAGCGCATGAAGGATTTAGCACAATCCCTTATCAGTTGGACACGCAGGGCTTTAAGTGGGCCGGGTCCTGCTGATGCTCAGCCCCGGAAGGGCTCTCCATTTTTACTCTCAGCCGATGGATCAAAAAAAATGTCTTAAATCTGCTTTAGTACCACTACTTAAAGCCTTTGATGTAACTTCAAAGAGGCTCGTTTTAGTTCTTTGAGTTTCACCATTTCAGAACTGAAGCATTTTCAATATTATATACAACAAAGCCATAGCTGTTGCTTATTTATTTTATGCAACAATCATTGGCAAAGTTAATAGTCCTGGCTTGTTGTAGTTATAATGTTACTTGATGTATCCATATTTCTGGATGCAATGACAGAAACAGCAAAATACCAGTCGGGCTGCAAACTATGCTAAGCACAGATTTTTTAGCTTAGGTGTTTTTAAGCCACGCCCTCATTTGCATTGGCTACGCCCATTCGAGTTACCCCTCAGTTTTTGGATCCCACTTAAAGCCCTGCGGACACTGCAAGCTATAGGCACTGTGAGTGTTGCAAACCCTCCTCTCTGTGGCACTGCACCCTCCGTTCCTGGTGTAGTGGTGATGGGCACTGGGCCCTTATCCGAGGAGCATAACACAGCTCTTGGGTTTTAGAAATATTACCTTCTCTCACAAAATCCGCAAAATCCGGAAGCTGCAGGAGATAGATCTCCTCCCAGCAGCAAGAGAACTGACAGCAGCAAGAGCGGTGAAATAAGCCAGAGCGGTGACAGCAGCCAGAGCAGTGACAGCAGCCATCAATGGGAGCAGTAGGGGCAATCCCGCCTGCCAGGAACACTGCGCAGCGCTGGATTTCGTAGGGCATTCCCTCTTGTGGGGGACATCGACCAGCGGTGGGTGATGCACACAGTGCCTCTAACCCCACCAATGATGCTGACATAAAACAGGGAGCCTGCCCCGCTCTTTTACCCTTCCCCGCTTTACACTACAGCAGAAGGTGGCCAGTACTGCCAGAAAAAAAACTTGTAAGGCTATATTTGGGGAAAAATAGAAATCCGGGAAAAAACAGGATCACGAATTCCGCTTCAGACATATTACTAGCCCCACCCTCAAATAAATAACCCAGGATATGTAATCTGGCCAGGCGTGCTGCGATCAGGGGGGTCGTGCGCCCAGAGAGCTGAGAGAAGGGTGTCTATGGCGAATAATCCTGCAATGTAGCACTTGGAAAATCAGAGCAGGCATCTGGCGTCAGGGCGGGCCCTGCGTTCACGCACACGACGGAAATGCACCTTGCACGCGCACCAAGGGATGCAGAGACACAAGTTGGCAAACCTGGCTGGGGTTTGGATCAACTGGAGGGGTGTAGCGGGCAAGGCCCTGATGGGGAGGGCAGGGAGTGGAAAGCTGAGGAACGCACAAGGCGACTGAGCGCGATAATGTGTGCTGCAAACGGCACAGCTTGAGTATTGTGAAGTGAGCGTAGTGCTGCACTCCATTGATATGTGCGCAGAGGGTGAGAGCACGTGCAGGCTGGTATGTGCAAGTTTTCATGAGCATTTTACCGAGTGCACGCGGCACATTGGGGTTAATGCTATATGGAAGGTATCGAATGACATCCATGATAAATAATGTGTATTAAAATGAAACATTCTTGCACATCGTCCTCGCGTGGACGGCCGCAGCCCCGGGTCTGCCGCGGCCGGTCCTGCAATAAGGGGCACGGCGCATGCGTAAGCCCGAAACCTTCCATGGGGCACGGCGCATGCGCAAGCAGCGGGAGGTATAGCTAGCGTCTCAGCTTCCGAGAAGGACAGCGCGTTCGCGCGCGCGTGGCCGGCGCAAATCGCTTTGCGCGCGGCCAGGACTGTCCTCCTTGGAAGCTGAGCCGCTAACTATAGATCTCTGGCGAGAGCGAGCTTCGCTCGCTTCTAGCCGAGACCTAAAAAGCAATCTATTCATTAAATTTACAGGGTGACTGTAACCTATTTAACCCCAAAAATTCAGTGCTAAGATCGACAACAGCCTTTGAGACAGTAACAGCAAGGGCCGTTCCCTCAAGTGCCATGTAGTGCAAAGAGTTATGTTTAATGGTTCGCAACTTGCTGTAGAAGCCACCTTCCCACTTGCAGCAGACACTCTGTGGCCTTGCGAGAAAACTGGATGTGCTGCCATTTAGGCAAGCAATCACCGGTGCTAGGATTGGCTGCTTTATAGGAGCAATTGCAAAAAACAGTCCCTAACGTGGCATGTAGAGCAAAGAACTATGTTTTGCGAGGGTTCGCAATTCAAGCAACTTTTTTACTTGCAGCAGAAACTTTGCAGCCCTGCAGGAAACCTGAACGCTGTGTCCATTTAGGAGCGCCATCACTGCGGGGAGCACAGGATCTAATCTGAAGAGCCCTCAGAGCAGGACACTACAGTTTATGTCTAAGGTGAGCAACAGCTGGACAGATGCAGAAGAATTGTAGTGCACTTTCTTGTAAGTTGCAACGTAAGCAGAATTGGGTGTTCGGACAGTTTGCTTCCACGCAGGGACCTGATCTTTAGATGCAAAGGCACCCATGCGGAGTAAAATGAGTGAGTGTTGAATGACCACTGCCATATGGTTATGGGCTCCAAACTGTCCATCCATGCTTTTTGTGTGCTATCTCTGATTTGTCAGGGGTCCAAGAATGGAGTCTGACCGCCTTGTTGTAATTTTTTTTTGAATGCGGTAGGATAAATATTAAGTTCCAGGCTCTGGCCAAATTTAGATTGTCTTATGTAGCACATCCTATATAGTGATACATACATACATACATATGAATTATTGTCAATGTATACGTGTGATGTAAAGCGATGAAAAACCCTGATTTGGGATTTAAAACAAAACCGAGGTGTTTAAATTAATATTTGTGCAAATACTGGGAAAGACCAATATGTCTAACATTCTTACAGAACATGCATATCTCTTATATACAGGGATTGAATAAGTACCTGTGAATTGGTTAGCTGTTAGCCTTTGTTTCCCCACCATTTAGGTGTGAGGCTCCCAATAACTGCCAGCTACAACAACAAAAAGAGGCCCGATAGACGTCGAACTTCAACCTTTCTTATGGGTCCAGCTGCAATCTGATAATCCCTCTCCCCTCTTGCATTCAGGGGTCGGTCCTATTGCTTATTGGCAGCCAAACAATGGAATGCGCTCCCGGTGGGCCTCTGGATGGAGGTCCAGGAGCGCCGCTTCAGAAAAAACTTAAAAACACACCTTTTCCCTCGAGGTATGTAGGGTAGTGGTGGCGGGTAGTACTACCTCGGCAAATGTACTGCAGCGCAGGGACACACTGTCTTTAGTGTAACCATTGCGCTTCATAAATGTGCTAAATAAATAAATAAATTGTAAGCTATGGTAGTAACGCTGCTATTAATAAGCATAAAGTATTGTGCACTCTGATCCCTCCATGTGCACAAACCTTGCACACTTTCTGCAGATGCCCTATTATTATCTAAATGTTTGAAGCAGAGGGACTTGTTTTCTGTACTTCATGATTTTCAGTTTGCTTCGTGGTATTGTTTCTACATTGTGTCAACGCCTGGACCTTGATCTTGACCTTCTGTGAAGTGCTTCAGCTGTCTAAATAAGCATGTTCTCCTTTCTTCAGACAGTATTATTGTTTAAACGTTAAAACTGTGCTAAGCTTTGAACACCATCACCACTAATACCACCTTCATTCATTCTGCCATAATCGCAACCGTCACCAACACGACAACCTACGTTGTAAAATGGAGAGGTGGTCTTCAGACTGTCGTGTGGCTGAGCCTTGCATTCACACAGTGTTAGGTTGACATGAGCTTATTAGAAGTTTAAACGCCTGCTGCCTGTTTAGAGTTTAGCAGAGTGTTTTGCTTCACACGAGAACAACATGTTTTTCTACATTAGTAGCCTTGCTTGGTAATCTTAGTCTGAACAGTGAGTGCCGAGGCCTTCAAGGTTATTTCAACACTATGGTTATTGTTCGGACTGATCAGCTCACGTTCTAGACAGAACACATATGCAGCTGCGGCCACCTCTGATTTTGGGGTATTTAATAATGCACTGCGTAGGTATAATCACACACACTTGGAGAACATTTGTATGCTGAGAGCTTGTGCAGAATTTGATGTGATCCACTTCTGCTAATACCAGAGGTATGGGGCCGCCTATGTAATCCCAAGAGACCTTCTGTAGTTATAAAATAACCTACTAGCAAGGGAGGGTGAAATATAGGTATATTTTAAACCTGTTTCCATTTAGCATTATAACATGCTTTCTCCCTTTGTATTTTATGGGATAGTAACTATGCTGACAATCTTGTTTCTGATTATATGTCTGCTTGTATTAGCTAAGATGCTGCGCATGAGAACAGGGAGTTAGAAATAAATATTTCAAACTTGCACGTGTCTCTTTTTACTCCCTGTTTTGGACTGGTATGAGAGTATAACAAAAGAGTGTTTGTGTTTTTCACATTGCCGGAGGTAACCGAAGTCGCATGTTCTGGGTTGTCTAATCATTGGAATTTTAGAAGAGCCAATGTGACACTGATGCTAGTCTGGTAGGGGATTTTGGGTACTAAGGTGAGTTTTGGCACACCCTAATTCATTGAGGTCCCAAGTCTCCGTGTACAGTTCTGTGTAGGAGCGGAATCCCTACAACAGGACAGGGTAGAAGGTTGGGGATGTATGGAAAAGGCGGCTGAAGGAAGGGTAGGGTAGGGTAAACTCCTATCCACAATCTATAGGACTCACTGGTCCGAAGTAATGGCCTGTCAGACCCACAGAAAGGAGGACATTCGACTTCATACAGACTCCTGGTGTTCCATCAGGAACAACCTAGAACAGCTTCCCTGGCAGCGCTGGAGAGGAACGAGAGTTAAGCTGGTGTTGTAATTCTATTTGTTTGGCTTTTCCACTGCCTCCCAACTACCTGATGAGGGATCTGAATGCTACTGTTGTTGATACTGAGCTTTTCGCTGGTGAAAATGACAGGTGCCCCCGCGCCTAGGGGAGGGGTGCACTTAGTAGCGCCATGGGGCTGAGCCTCCTCCGGGGCCCCCGGACAAAGAAGGGGGTTGGCTGACAGGGGTTGATGTAAAAATGAAACTTGCAGGAAATGAAACTTGCAGGAAATGAAACCTAGCAGGCTATTTAAGGCTGTGCTACGGGGGTTTCGTTCTCTTTGTCCCCTTGGTGTACAGCCTGGATGAAAGGAGCGTCATCGACCACCCACCCACCCGAAGAGTAAGGCATTGTGGAGCACTTACAGTTAACAACAAAGACGGATGGACAACAATGGAGGTGCAGCCATTCCATGGACCCCAGGAGGGGGTAGATTCCACGTTTGCAGTGGGTCGGCAGTGAGGAGGGACTGACCTACCGGTAGTCCTGGACTCGACTGCCCTAACCCATGACATATGGACTGAAAACAATCTTGGGGAGGCTGCCTGTGGGCAGGTACCCCGATGGCCCGGTGTGTTACGCAGTGCCCTGGATCTCAAGTAGTGCAACTGTTTGCTGTGGCGCGTTGGGGCCTACCGGCACAATGTGCGTAGCAAAGTGGGACGTTGGTGGTCGAGCCGTCCAAGTTCAAATGTACGACAAGTTCTAGTGTACGGCTGAGTTAAAAAGTTATAGTGTAAAGTTCAAATGAACGGCCAAGTTATTCTAGAGTACGGTCGTATTAAAGTAAAATGTAATGTCGTACTTAATTTCCTTACTGCCATTAACATGTTGATGCAGCTAAAGTGTGATGCTGTGAATAATTCTTATATATCCAAGAAGGATACTGTACTTGGTATTAATTCCTTGGCTTGATGTGAATAAAAGGCTACGCCATGGACAACCTACCTTGATTCTGAGAGTTCTTGGGCGTAGTGGGGCTAAGGTGACAGAATTTAGAGAGGAGGAAATGTCACGTTGTGTGCACACTACTAAAACCCCTCGGAGATCCCCAAAAGCGGTGAAACTGCCGATAGTCCCCTTGGAGCAGATATTGTAGGTCATTAGACTTAGCTGTCACCCTACTTATCTTAAATTCAAACATCAAGTCAGCTTTATCACTAAGGAGTTGTACACCATTGGATGAGAGGTACACAAGGGTAGCCTGCTCATCTGAGGAAAACCCTGATGTGCACTGCCAAGCCTGTTGACGGACAGATAGAGGTGATCCCATGGCTGAAGCTACTGAATCAGCGGTGCCCAGCCCTTTATTTAGAAATGTGTCAGAAGGCCTCCTGCCCATCTTTGACGGCCTAAGAAAAATTTCCCTTATTGTTTCCAGGACACTTGGTGCAACCAATAAGAGATTTGATTGCCATACTACAAGCAGGGAAGATTTTCTTCCCCCATGCTTTTAAGTGCTTGGATTCTGTCGGAATCAATAGTAGGGAAGGTTCTAGACACCGGCACTGAAGAACAAGTTGTCTGAATCACCAAGCTTTCCAATGATAGATAGGCAGACAAGTCTCAGTGACGTTGCTGGACGTCACTTCCAGCACAGATGTAGAGCCATCACCCCCTACCAATTTTGAGTGCTTTGGTATTTCCAGATTCAGTCAGACAAGGGGGATTATTTAACAGGTGAGCATTTTGTAGAGCGAAGTATTCTTCAGAAGTTATATTCAAAGGGGCAGCTATGGCACTGAAAAAATAACATCAATAATGTTTTTTTTTTTTAAAGAGTTGGCCCCTTGAAATCTTTACCCAAATTAAGACTGCATTTAATCTTTGTTCTTACTCATTTAAAAACTTGAATGGTCGCAAAAAAAGTAAAGTACTGATGCAATCCTTACTTTATTTTACCACACTCATACAGGTTAATAGACCTGACTCAGGCGGGAGTCTCACGATTTTCCGGAGCTATTATGGCTATCTCCTGCCTGAAATTGCCTCTTTTTCTTTAAATGTCACTTGGAAAAATAAATTCTCCCGATTATTATATATTTTTTTAATATCTCTCCCTTTCCGCGCCTTAAATGTCGCCATGTATGGTTTCTTAAAAGTTTCAGCTTTTAGTTAATAAAATTAAAGGTTTACATATATCAAGTCATTACATTGCAATTCATGCAAATTCAATAGATACTTACTTGTTTGGATCAGCGCCTTTGAAGTAGGCATTGACTGTCTCTGTGAAGGCAGCTGCCACAGGGAGTGTGTCCTGGGCTCCCATTGTTAAAGGGCTGGGTCCACGGGAAGATCCTGCAACAGACGAAACAGCTACTTTCTCTCGGTATGGTTGTGCGACATTAGATTTATGATAAAACAAGATGATACAGATAAATTACTTTTGTGGAAAGGAATAAAAACAAAGACATATGGAAATGTTAGCAGAGATTATAACAATTTTACGAATTACAACATTTTATGATTTTCTACAACTGCATATACTCATTTCATTAATTTCTTCAAACGTATTTGTCAATCTTCTAGCAGCCGTGTTTGCATGACAGTTGAAAAGCTTTATTTTTCAAATTATTTTTGCAGCCAAATTTGAATTTTGATATTAATCAAATGTACTACATTTTTATTCTTAGAGTGTAGAAAACAAAAAATGAGGGAAAGCACACAATCCATATCATCTTCATGATACAACATCAAGTTAAAAACATTATAAAACACGGAAAAGATGGAGAGCATTAAAAAAATTACAACAATTAAAAGATTCAGCAAGGGTGAGCAATTCCTGTAGCCCCACACCCAGGACATATTGCATGTCTAGGTGCGGAACCGCAAGCTGCTCCTAGAGGTCCCTAGTGAGCAAGGCACCAGCACTGCAGGTCTACAAAGTTGGGAGTTATTGGTATTGTAAATGGCAAGTTTTTTACACGTCACGTTGATCGTGTTGTTCACGAAAGGTCCTGGAAACTAACGCCGTTTGTTGTGTCGATTGACTGATTAATACCAAGTGTGACCCTTGCGATACACGTTTTATTATCGCATGGTAGGTGGTACAGTTCGTTATTGAGCTTCTTTGATAGAGCACAGGGATCTGGTCTGAGAACAAAAAAGGAATTGTCGTCATTTTGTTAACACGTTTTCTAAGCATATCCCTTGAAGAAGGGTTCTTGATGAACCCAAAATGCATTGGGAAGTTTTGAGATTTGGATGATATGCATTTTTATATGTGAAATGTATTGCATTTACTTTCACCTTTGCTAACAGCTAACTGAGTTGAATGCCAACTGTTAATTTCAGTTTGTGTTTTACCTTTGGTTACTCAAATGAATGAATTCATGAATACAATTGAGGAATTGTTTGTTTTCTTTAAATTGTAAGAATTTTGTTTAAAAGCGTGTGGAATTTCTAAAAGGCTTTGTAGCCTATTTGCAGTGCTACATGTAGGTTGTGGTTTTCCACAGACTCATTCTTTATAATGTTTTTTACCTAGCCATGTTGCAGGGTGCAGTACCATATGTGGCCAAAAAAGGACCTCTTTGGTCACATATGGTACTGCACCCTGCAGAAGATATGGTATATCCACGCTACCCATAATGTATTGCATGCAAGACAGTACTACGAGAACATTCAAATAGCTATGTCCATATATAAGACTTGTAGCTTTGATATGTGACAAAAGAATTATTACATTAATTTCGGTTGGGTTGTACTCTGTGTGGAGCTGATTAAGGGAAATTTATAGACTGTCTCATATAAATGTAAGATGTTCTAGCGAGTGAAGTAACATCTGCCAGCCTAGTTTAGGACCAAGTGTGTGTCCTGCCTGAAGCCTTTTTGGGAAAATAGTACATTGGGGCTTAATTAAAACCTAGTGAGTCACAACACATGTAAAAAGGGGTGTCCCCAGGGGAGGTTACAAGAAGAGACTAGGCATTGCTATGGAGGGACTACTAAGACTATTGACCAATGAAAGCCATAATTTACAAAGAACAGGGACAGGAGCCAATTAAAAAGATGAGCGGAAAGTAGGTGGAGCTTTATGCCCATATTCTGAATGCTCCGTCCATCACCCCCTTTTGTACCGCCTTATTCTGAATACAGCATTTATCCAAGAGAGAGTGAAAGCTCTGTCTAGGAGAGACCTAAAAAGGAATCATGTTTCTTTTGTCCGCTGGACAATTGTGTTAACCGCAGTATGGCGGTGGGAAATAGGATTGCTGCTAGGACAGGATAAGAAACTACAAGCACTGGATATAGAAAATTACTGCAAAGCTGTTAGGACGAGCACTTTTAGGAAATACAGTGACCTATAAACTTGGCTAACATTATTGACAATCATTCCAATATAAAAATCTGAACAAAGGTTTGCGCCTAAAAAGAACATTCCAAGAATGATTTTTGATTATATTCAAATGCATTACAATATTACAAAATTTAAAATAAGACTAGTGATGTTTGAGTTCAAATTAAATTGCACCAAAAACATATTTGCAAATGGAAAAAAAAAAACGAATGTAGCAGATAGATTTGCTAAATTATTTACTAATTTATTTGATGTCAAAATATAATGTACCCAAAAAAGCTACTTGAAAGAAAAAGCAGGCAATGGTTATAGACAGTTATGCTACATTATTGGGCAACTTTAAATACCAATTCTCCAGCGCCTCATTAAATAAAATCTGACTGATAGAATCAGTCAAAACCTTTCTCGCCAACACACAAAACATAAACAAAGGACCCCATTTTTATGGTTTAAATCTTTTATTGGGATTTCAAAACAGAAAAAACAAACAGACCACATTTCCCCATCAGATGCAATAGTGTTGGTTTGTGCGTTAAAACTCCCAGGGTGTAAGGTAACAAAGATATTGACAACGTCGTAAATGTAGGGGTCTTGCAACGGGGAAACCAAGTCTACAAACCCCTCCACCCCCCCTCCTTGTCCACAAAGCAAAGGAATTAGTAAAAGAAAATTACCACATCTCTAACGGGAGGCCATAGGTCAAACATCAACCCTTAGTCTTACGCCTGTGCGGCTGAACTTTAGGTTCCTCGAGTGGCGTGTCTGCAAGGCGAAGAGAGCGTAAATAGCGTGGGCAGCTCAATTCCCTAAACTCCCCTTTGAGTAGTGTCAAAAATGGTCGCCAAAGTGCTGCAAATTCCTCTCCCCTCCCCTCTTTTGCTAGAGTTAACTTCTCCATCCCCAATATCATCCACAACCTGTGGAGCCAGCTAGTGTGTGGGGAAGGTTGAGTGGTCCTCCAGTGCGCTACAATGCTCTGGACAGCGGCCCCCAGCGCAATCGCTATGAGTCTCCCTCTCCTGGACATCAAGGGGTACATCAATGCATTAGGGAGTCCAAGCAGAACATAAGCGGGGAATCTGGGAAGTTGGGTGTCCAAATGGGAGTCTACTTCATCTAGGATCGAGTTCCAATAGGGTTGTAAGCGGTCACAGCTCCACAGTAAGTGCTCTAGTGTGCTCAGTTCTCCACATCCCCTCAAACAGCGGTCACTAATGTGGGGGTCCCATGGGGGTCCCATCGGTGTAAGCGGTCCGGCGTGTGGTACCAGTAGGTGGCCACTTTGGTCAGGGTTTCTGTGAGACAATTATGGTAGGCCGAGTGCCTGGCTCTATGGTATATGCCTTCCCATTCCTTGTGCGTGAGTTGTCTCCCCAGGTCCCTCTCCCACCTGATCCTCCCTGCGTTGTATGTGTATATGTTGGTGAGGAGGTGGTGTTGGTACATGTCAGAAATCAGTTTTTTATCTGAGGTGCGCGTCAACAGCCACTTTTCATACGGGGTGAGGAAGCCTTGTGCGCCGGGTTTGATCGTCGGCTGTAAGACCCAGTGACGGACCTGCAGGTAGCGCAAGCGGTCCGCCTCTGGTATGCCATAGTCCTCCTTCACTGTCAAAAAGGGAAGGATGCCGTTTAGATCGAACAGGTGTCCCAGGTCTCTACAGGGTGGGCGTCTCCAGGCAGCAAACGCCTTGGGGTCCACACCCGGGGAGAAGTCAGGGTTATCGAAAAGTGGAGTCATCGGGGAGGGGAACGAAGTGAGATCATGTTTGACCGCTACTCTGTTCCACACGTCCATCACGGGGCTCGTGATCTGTGATGCATAGAGATTGGGAGGCCTATGACATCGCGGTAGAAACGGAACCCCCTGAAGAAGGGGCCTGCCCACCACCGCTTGGTCTTGGAAGAGCCAATGCTTGCCCAACTCCAGCTGGTGCCACTCCACGAGGGTGCGGAGTTGAGTCGCTTGAGGGGTGGGGGGTGGAGGGGGGGGGGGGGTCGGGAGAATTGCGATCGCATGCTTAAAGCACAGGCGGCGACCGCTCCAGACAAAGCGAGCCAGCTCCGACTGTGACCGCTGAATCCACCCCGTGGGGGGGCGCAGAGGGAGGGTCTGAAACACGTGGAGGATCTGAGGCAGCAGAGTCATTTTCACGGCCGCTATCCGTCCAAGCCAGGAGAGCGAGTGTCGCTTCCACCTCCTGAGTTAGTCGCTGAGGCGCGAGCGGAGTCTGGCATAATTGGCCTCCGTAGTGGCCTGCACGGTGGGGGCCAGCAGAACTCCCAGATAGGGGATAGTGGTGTCGGACCATTGCAGATCAAACTCGCTTTTGGCCTCTACGAGCATGTCCGGTGACAGGGATATGTTCAGTGCCTCTGATTTCTGCATATTAATGTTAAAAGCCGAGGCTAGCGCGAAGGTGTGAAGCTCAATAAAGAGCGCTCGGAGGGATTGCATCGGGTCTGTCAGGGAGAGCAAGATGTCGTCCGCATATAGACTGATCTTATGCACGTCACCGCCGAAGGGAATGCCTTTGATGAGGTTGTGGTGCCTGATCCGCTGAGCCAACGGCTCCATATAGAGGGCAAACAGGATAGGAGAAAGCGGGAACCCTTGCCTGGTGCCCCTGCCAATTGGAAAGCGCAGGGAGGTATGCCCATTGACCCGGACCGTGGCGTTAGGCTGGCGGTAGCAGTTCAGTATGCGGTTACGGAGAGTCTCTCCCATCCCGACTCGCTGCAGCACCAGCTCCAGATATGGCCAGTGCACTCTATCGAATGCTTTTTCGGCATCGATGGTGAGCAACATGCAGCCGGGCCGCGTCCGCGACCCGGCCTCAATGAGGTGGAGGACTTGTTTAGTGTTATCGCTGGTCTGTCTTTGGGGGATAAAGCCTGCTTGGTCAGGTTCCACCAACTGCTGCATATAGGGCGCCAGCCTATTCGCGAGGATGCCCGTGTAGAGCTTGAGGTCAATGTTTAACAGGGAGATTGGCCTGTAGGAGCTACACCAAGTGGGGTCCCGGCCAGGCTTGGGTATAACAGATATCGCCACCTCTAACAGATCCGCGGTGATGGCACCGGGCTGATCGAATGTATTGAAGAGGTCCCGCAATAATGGGGCCACCTGATGAGAGGTTTTTATAGAAGGCCGCCGAGTAGCCATCAGGGCCTGGCGATTTTCCCAGTTTGAGGCGAGATATCGCCAAGATCACCTTCTCCAGACCAATGGGTCGATCAAGGAACTCCGCTTGTGCTTTGTTCAAGGACGGTAGGGGCACTCCTCCGAGGTAGGCTTGGCCCGCCTGCGTGTCAAGCGGGTCCGTGGCATATAAGTCGCCGTAGAAGTCCCCAAAGGCCGCGGCGATGGCGGCATCGTCAGTAACAAGATTACCCTGACTAGACCGGATGGTTCGAACGCCCTGTATTTGGCGTTGCTCTCGCAGTTTACTCGCCAGGAGTCTCCCGCAGTGATCCCCCCAGAATAATACGTGTGTCGTAGGCGTAGGGCTGCGTATTCCGCCACATCTTGGTCCAGGGCTGCCAGCATCTTTCTCTCCTTACAAAGTTGGCGCCACGCCGGAGCCGCCCCGGTGCGCTGGTGCATCTGCTCCAGCTCCGCCACTCGCTGGGTGATTTCCGCCCGTTTCTGAGCGCGGTCTCTATTGTTAGCTGTGGCGATAGAGATGAATTCTCCGCGGAGGACCGCCTGAGCGCAGCCCACTGGGTGGCCTTGGTAGTGTCCGTGTTGGCATTATGAGTAAGAAACTGGGTGATGGCGGTTTTGATCCGCTCCACTATAGCAGAGATCTGGAGCAGGGCGTCTCTAGGGCGCTAATGCCGTTGCGGGCCAGGTGTGGTTGGGAAGAGAAAGGAGGCCAGCACCGGAAAGTGATCCAACAGAGGTCGGGAGGATGTCGACATCCTTTGCGCCGGGCACCAGCTGTGAGGAGCATAGAAAATAGTCAAGTTGTGCGTAAGACTTGTGAGCGGCTGAGTAGTAAGTGTATGCTGTGGTTTGTGGGTGGAGGTGCCTCCATAGGTCAACAAGGCCCAGGTCGGAGAGGTGTGCGTGGCCTGTCCCAGAAAGTGCCCCGACTTGACCATAACGTTGGCCTGAACGATCTCCTGTGTTATGGAATACTAGGTTGAGATCGCCTCCTAGCAGTAAGTGTGGTTGTGTATTAGCTGTGGCCGATTCTGTGCTCTTGTACCTCATTGGGTGCATATATGGTGCCCACTAAGAGTGTGTGCCCGGCAATGAGAAAGCGGTGGATCAGCAACCTGCCCCTGATCTCCGCCTCCTTCTATATAACCCGCCCCTCAAAGGATCTAGACACTAGTATCGCCACCCCCGCTACCTTCTTGTTTGCCGACGAGAAAAACTGTAAAGGGAAGGACCGGGACTTAAGGCGATGGTGATCTTTGGGCAGTAAATGTGTCTCCTTTCGGAAGCAGATATCTGCAGCTGAGTGCTCCAGGAGGGAAAGTATCGCTCGGCGTTTGATTGGGTTATTAAGTCCCCTCACATTGAGAGAGAGGATAGACAATGGGCGTGACATCCTAAGTAGTTAGTTGGGACGGCCCTGCGCTGCGCTCGACGTGTGGTGGCCAAAGAAAATCAAAAAAGCCCCCCCCGTGGACAAGGAGGACCCCCCTCCTCCCCCCAGACCCCAACTCCCAGACCCTTCCTTCCCCCCTCAATCGCCTCCCAACCACCCCTCCTCCTCCCGCATCCTCCCCCTCCTCAACTCCCCCTCCCCACTCCCCAGGTCCCACCCAGTTCCCCCCCTAGCCCCAACTGGTAACTCCCAGAGAAACTCAAACCCCAAACTAGGATTCATTGTCCCGGACCTGTGCAGTCTCTCTTCAGGCCCGTAGTGTCGTCTCGAAGTGAGAAAACATGTGACCAAGGCGATCTTGGTGGTCCCCCGTCCCATTCCCCCCGCCCCATGCTAGGAAAATGCATTCAAATCTCCCATCAGCGCCACATCATGTCCCGGTGGAAGTGTCTTTGGTGACCTCCTGGACCGCCGCGTGCTCTTGAGCCATGGTTGCGGGGTCCGGCTTGAGATTGCTTTTGGGGGAGCGCCGCCATCTCACTCGCTGCCAGCCGTCGCCTGCCCTGTTCTGAGAATTCGCCGGGGAGGATCGCATGGATGGGCTCTCCTCTTCGTCGTCAGCCCCCAAGGTGATGCCCAACAGCGCGCAAGTGTCCCGGAGGGATCGAAGTTGATGGAGGGTCCCCTTCCATTTGAAGAGGAGTCTGAAGGGATGGCCCCAAGAGTAGGGAACCCCTTTGTCCCTCAAGAAGGTCGTGACCACCTTGAATGCTCTCTTCTGTACTGTGATAGCTGACAGGTCCTGGAAGAGCCCCACCGCATAACCCCGGGATTGAAGAGGTTGTTTTTGCCTAGACATTTTAAGAATGCGTTCTTTTAGTGGGTAGTCGGGCAGGAAAGCCAGGATGTCAGGCGGCGGAGCTGGAGACCGGCGAGCCAGGCCCACTCTGGGTGCTCGGTCTATCCAGACCTCGAAGTCTTCCGGCTCCCCCAGTATGTCTCCTAACAGTTCTTGCAGGAAGGCCGTCACGTCGCTCCCCTCCGATTTAGACAGCACCCCTCGGACCCTTATGTTGTTGCGACGGGAGCGGTTCTCAAGGTCCTCAGCGTGTACCTGCAAGTCCGTTTGTTGGTCCTATAGTCTAATGATCTCCTGTTGCAGGAGTTCGATCTCCCGGCTCCTGCTGTGCACCGAGTCCTCCACTGCAGCCACACGTTCTCCAAGGCCGTCAACGTCGCGTCTGAGCTCCCTTTGCTCCCCCGCCATTTCCTGTTTAAGCGTCAGGAAGTCCTCTCTGAGCGAGCTGAAGAGGGTCTCGATGAAGGCCCTCGTGATGGGGATCTCCCCCTCTGGCTGCACTTTGGGGTGCTCCTCCGGCCGCCCCTTGGGGGTGCCTCTGGCCAGCATGTCGGGGATTGTTCGTCCTCCCCTGCGGTTCGACATGTCGTGACCCATGCGCAATGTGGCTGTGGCCTCCCCCGCCGAGGAGGCCCTTGGTGTGTCGGTGCCGGGGGGCCCGATGCGTGGGAAGGAATGGCCAGTCGAGCCCTACTTTGGCCCCCTCCTGGAGTGAGTCTGGGCCGGGTGGGAGGTGCACAGTTCCGTGCGCGGTGCCCACCGGCCTTGAAATCCCTCTATTCTGTGAGCTCCGCCTGGTGTGCCCCGCCGCCCCCGGGCCCAGGCACCGCAGCCTATGTGGGGGCCCCTTGTCTCCCCAATGTGCCAGAGGTCCGATTCTTCCTGATGATGCCGGGCCGGCCCCTGCAGAGACCTCTCTCCTTTCTGTCAGGCTGCACCTCACGCCTCTGCGGGCCCCCGGGCTTGCCAATCGTGCCTGTAATTGGTCCCTCCGGCCGCTCCCGGACTTCCGCCTCAGCTGCGTTATGGGGCTCCGGTGGTCGGGGACGGGCAGGCCCTGCTAGGCCTCACGCCGAGGGCTCGAGTTTCGCCCCCCGAGTCTGTGCTATCCCCGTGGGCAGAGCTCCAAACTCCGCCCCGGAGCCTTGTGGAGACCCAGCGCGGCCTCGTCACTCAAATGCCCCTGGGGTCCCTCCTCAGTCGGTGCTTAACCCCGCTGCTGCCAGCCACCTGTTTCGGACCTGCAGCGGCGCTCTAGGCCTGGCGCCGGGAGGGCCGCCTCACACCGGGGGCACAATCTCCAGGCACCCCGAGTTTGCCCCACACGCTGCTCCTCACCTCCGTGAGGGCCTCCCTTGGCAAACGATCCGCCGCCACATCCGACAGTTGCACTGATTGCCGGAAGGTCCGCTCGCGTATGCCCGAGCTGGGGCCTCGATTAGTAATCTCCGGGGCAGCTCGCCACACGCCTCTGCTGGCTCTGCGTTGGTGGGCACCAGCTCCGTTCACTACCCGGTCCGTCATGTCTCCGCCAGGCGGTGGTCGTCTGTGGGGGCGACTCTCGACTGGACACCAGCCAGCCCCTGACTGGGGAGCAATCTGGCCGTGGGTTACCAGCGAGCTCAGCCGCCTCCCGGTGCGTCTCCGGCCTGCTCCGAGACACGCTGCCGGAGTTGGTCCCTACCGCTTTGCCTGCCGCGATCCGCTCACCACCGTGGTGCCAAGTGCTTGCGGCTCCAGGAAACGCCGCTTACGGGGGCAAATGAGGGGGGCTCAGCTAACCGTAAAAGGGCGCCAAGGGGGTCCGGGACGAGGAGCCACTCGTTTAGACGTCCGCTCCGGCCGCCATCTTGGCCACGCCCCAGGACCCCATTTTTAAAGAAAGTCACAAAAGTGCCCCCTCAATTTTGTAGCAGTGCATGAATGCAGATTTGCAACTTTGAGGAATCCTGAATAGTTTATAGAAGTTGCAGGTATTCCGGCATACTCTTAGCCTGTGAAAAAACATGCTGAACTGTCTGTAACAAGCTGTAGCTATGCAGCAATGTTATTGCTCTGTATTTCTTGTTGATGGAAAACTGAAGAAACAAAATTAAAAATAAAGTTACAGGAAGGAATCGTATATCATGTCTCCAGACTTGAGCCCTAGGTAGAGGGTTTCTGGCAGACTCAAGGTCATATTTTAAATCTGGCTACGGTACTGATGAATAGCGGTAACATCTGTATTTTGAAACCATGAAATTTGTTAGAGCCCTCGGAGGTACTTCACATTTGACCTATGTTGACCTCATAACAGCATTTCACTGTGTAAAATGGTAAAAACTGTGGGACCCAGTGGCTGTATTGGGAATCGAGCAAGCCCAGATAAAACTTTTACACAGAATGCATATGAATCTGAGTCAACTACGACCGCCTTGTTAAACGGGGATCCCCTAAGAGAATAAAAAAAAACATAAATGGACATTGGAAACGGATTTCAGATGAACTAGAGATACAAGATCTGCCTAGGCATTCCTTCAAAAAAGGCTAAAAATATCAACGATCACGAGGTACAATCTTTGCTTGGTACAACCCCCAAACCTTCCATTCAGACAATGTGGAAATTACCAGAGATTGTGGAGCCGTTTAAATGCGGCTTCTGCAAAGCTTGTAAACTTACAATAGAATCCAAACAGTTTTGCTACAGACACCATGCTACAAACACCATACTATAGACTTCCAGGGGCACACGAATTGTAATACAACAGACGTCATCTATGCGATTCTATGTCCTTGCAATGAGATTCATATAGGACAAACCTGACAAAAAGTTAAGCTCAGGATTCTGCAACATTGCAGTAGAATACAATGTGGCACGGTGGGCCCACCATTGGTAGACCATTTTCAAAGACATGGCCATCAACCAAATTCCATCAAGTGGTTGATCTTAAAAAAAGTATTGCTCGAAGTGCGGGGAGGTGACATTAACTCCATACTTAACTTACGAGAGGGCAAATGGATGTGTACCATGGACACGGTCCAAAATGGTCTAAATGAACTAGATAACACCTATGCCCAATTCTCATGTCTTAATACCCAATAGGTCCTTATCAGGACTTACCTACCCTGAGTGATAGGTCATGAGTAATTAAGTATACTGTGTTGCACACCACACTTGTTATCTGGTACTTTTTTGACTCTGTATATGTAATGCCTTACATTGCGATATCTGTGCCATTACGCCAGAGACCTTAGATGGTCCTATGTACCACTAATATTTGATGCTAATAATCACAGATGTATACTCCACTGTTGTAGCGTTGCTTCTATTCATTCACCAATGCCCAATTCTCATGCCTTAATATCGAATAGGTCATTATTCAGAACTTGCATACCCTTAGTGATACGTCATGATTAACTAAGTTTACTGTGTTGCATACCACACTTGTTATCTGATACTCTTTGACTACGTATTTGTAATGCCTTACATTGTGATATCTGCACTATTATGCCAGAGACCATAGATGGTCTGATGAACCACTAATATACTATGTCTTAATTTGATGCTAATAACAGATGTATTATCTACTGTTGCATCACTGCCTCTATTCATTACATCATGGCTTTTAACCACGACATACCAATGCCTTTTTTATCCAAATGTTGTACCCACAGAACTGTCACTTTGTTAAATTGGTGATTATTAACATCTGAATCTGGGTATTTTCAATATTTAAAATGTGCGCTTTGCCAGCGATCTTTTTCATGTCGGGTTTTGCTATTTGGGCACATGTTCTATGTTGGTCTTTGTTATTCTGGCCCATGTTCCGTATCATGAATGTTGGTTGGGGATGGCGGATAACATTTTTACTTAGACATTATGTTTCAAAGCTCCGGATTCACTTCGATCAGGGACTCCTTTTTTCGCCCTTTCTATCCCTGATCATCAGATCAGTATCACCGAGCACATTGCATTACGTGTAACGTGCATGCATGGAGCGGCTGCACACCGCATGCAGGTAGGCTTCTCCCTAGTTCAGGCTACGTCTGGGCCTCAGTCGTTCCTGACTGTGGCGGGGAAAGAACACTGCAGTTTTTTCTGACTTGACTCGAGAACAAAGGTAGGCTTTAGCTCGAGATTGACTCCCTGAGCATCATATTATTCAGGCAATAATTTGGGCTATAAATCGGTCACTCATTGCATAGCAACTTTGAGGTTTTCCAAAGTTTCATTTTTTTAATTGTTTTTGAGATTAACCACGTTGCCCTCAAGGTAAGCACCAACTGCGGTTGGTAGCTTTGCGTAGTAGGGTAGTAAGGATTAATATGGGTCATGTTTCACTTTAAACTCACTTCATGATACAACTTTAGGATCTCCTCACTAGGCTCACTGGTGTCAATTTGGCCAACAAGCTATACATGTTCTCATTATTATCTTCATGCATTCATGGCCTGACTATTTCATCTTGGCCTACCTGTCACTGGTTTTGAAATTCCCACCTCCGATGGTGAACACTCCTGGGTTGGTCACCTGCTGTGCACCATTTTTTGAAGCTCAACAGTAAGTTTGGTAAAACGTGTTGCTGTGTACCACGATCCTTAGTACAGTGGGAACCTCCGCAACACTCTTTGGTTTGAGCTCTGTTGGCCAGGCCACTGGATACGCCGACCAAGGCCTCCCTAGGTGAAACTCTATGATTTGTCACTACGGCGCACCATGGACAGTCGCCGGAAGGTGATTCCTTGCACCGTCTCACATTCATTTCAGTGAGCACACATAACGTAGGCCATTAAGGTTTTAACCTTTCTAGCCCTTGTCCCTCTTTAGATTAACACTTGTTTATTTTTCTCTGCCATAGGAGTTTTAGAAGCTTTAAGGAGCCCTCCTACCATTCTATCCAGCCTGATTTTCCGTTCTGGATTCTGACTTGGTAACTATTATTTTCATGTCATCTTAGCACTCACATTTAGCCATGAGGCTTCTTGTAAGTGACCCAGAGTATTCAATCTCTTGTAGATGCTCCAGTTTCCTGCTCTGATGAAGACCGCACGCTAAGGATTCAACAACCTTGATTTTGAGAAAGGGTCAAAACGTTGACTTTTTTTGTTACTCTCAATAACAAGCATACACAACTGAGATTCATTTTCAGCATCCATAGATTGCTATGTTGTTACTATAAATATTTTGCCTTCTGTAGGCTGGACAGGTTTTCATTATGTAAATATAATGTATATATGGCACATACCTCTCCTTTTCTCTCAACCCTCACCAACGCACCTTTACCCTCAGAACTTTCTTCTCTTTTCGTTCAACCTGAGCACCATTCTCATAAGTGGTTAGACAATTGTGATCTCTTCACCATTTGATTTTGACGGTTTTGAGAATAAAAAAGGTATTGACTGCATACCTGTGACTAGGTCTTTGTGAATGCTTTCTCCTCTTTTTAAAGTTTTGATTGCTTTTGTGACCATTTCTCTATTGTACTGTTGTAACTACCCGGGTCCAGTTAGCATTACGGGTTACCCCATTGATACTGAACCCTCAGACTACATCAATAGCCTTTTCAAACTCCATCATATCCTGAAATGTTTAATCTCCACCAATTCTAGACTTCTTTGTAGCCCTAAGTTCAGGCAGGCGCAGACAGGTGGACAGTCTTTCGCCTACCGATCTGCAAGACTTGGGAACTCTTTACATTTTGATTTCTGTCTTTGCTGAAGTTACTTTCAGGAAACAACTGAAAACATAGCAATTTCATCTGTAATTTTTAAAGTCTTTTGAACCCCGTCTTCATAAGGTTGGCCTCGACTTTCAGCGCTACAATGCACTGCTCAGCGACAGTGCACTTTATATTTACTTTTTATTCATTCATTATTCATCTAAAAAAGTATTGTTCAATGCTGAGGTTTCTGAGAATAACAAAATATGATATAAGTTTAATCAAAGATACCCATCATGCTTTTTTTGATTTAGATCTTAAGCCAGTCTTATGCTAGAATAATAATAGGATGAGTCTGCTATGACGAGAAGAGGGTAGCTCACCTTTTAAAAAACAAAAAACACATTTCTATTGATTTTGTCAGGAAGACCATGCGGTGCAAATGAACTATGACGGTCGTAAATTAGCAATCATATGCATTTTAACAAGCAGAGTTTTGTAGTCCAAAACAGTCCCACCATATATTTTTGTGTTTGTTCAGGCAACCTCTCGCAGTATAGGCGGGCTCCGCCATCTTTGCGCACCGGTCTATGTTGTTACGCCAGGCCGCTATGTTGGGGGAGATTGTGGGGTTCTATCTCAAGGATGTATCCCTCTTGGCAATCAGTGTCCACAGACACAGCAGGTACAATCGCTCCTCCTCCCTCTTAAACTCTCCGTCAGGCCACAAAGCACCAATAATTGAAGTCCAATCTCTCAGTCACTGGACAGGCCCAGATTATAAGAAAGAAATTAGCCACCTCGTCATTGGAGCAGGGGCGTGTGGACGACTGGCGTCGGCCTGTTTGCCAAAGTCTCAGTGGGATCAGACATGTGGTATGCAAATTATTTACCTGAATCAGGTGGAGTCTTGAAGATACTGCTAGCTCTCTGGGCGAAGTGAGGGCTTCCCTGCATTCCCTGCCCTCTATGTGGCCTTTCAATACTACCAGTAAAACCCTCTAGGGGGTTAACAGGCCTGGGGAATTAATGTCTAGTGAGCTACAGATGCAAAAAAGCCACCTTGGCCCAGAAAACCCATAAGCAGCTTGGCCTCCAGGGGGCTAAACTAGTTGTTCTCCCCGATTGATGCTTGGTGGAAAAGTAGTGCGTGGCGGAGTAGCAGGAAAAGGTAGAATTGGCACTGGCGAAGGTTAAAGTCTGTCAAGTCTGTCTGTAGGTCTTAAAAGGACTGCATATGCATCCCCTGACTCGTCACCCAGTCTGGAAATTCCTGTAAGGTCCCATTTTCCAAACCCAGTCAAGTTGGCACCTCCTGGAAGTGAGGGTTCGGACATGTAATCTTGGGGGGGGGGGGACAGATGATCCACAGAGTCGGTCTACAATGATCTCCCAGTTCATAAGTGTCAGTTCCACCTTATGTGCTGGGTCTTCACAAACGCAGTGATGCCAGTCATTTAAGACCACCAGTTGAGAAGCCCAGCAGTATGATATAAAAACTGCTGCTGCCAAGCATACACAAAGTAGATTGCACCCATTTTTCAAAGTGTATTCTGTTAAACCACTGTTTGGGGAGCTGATAAGGGAAATCTCTCCAGAGAATGTTGAGACACAAACGGTTCCACTTCTTCAGATGTCTCCTCATCTTACTGACCAATGTTGACAAGGGACCCAGTAAGTTTTTAGAAGTAGGGAGATGTAGATGGCAAAATATAGGAAGCTCAATTTGAGAACCAATACTTTGCCAAGCCATCATTTCTAGGGCCCCCATCAGGTGGAAAAGGAGAGACTTCGAGTAGTTAATTGGCAGATCCTGCATGCAGAAAAGTCTAGGTCCAATGGTCCCTGGGTATGAGCCGATGAGCAGTACACTGTCCGCATATAGGGAGATATGACCTTCCAGACATTCACGCCATCAGAACATGTGAACCTGCACGTCGCACCATACCGACGTCGCCAATGGTTCAACTGCTAACGCAAGTGGGGTCTGAAGGCCAGGTAATGAAGTAAGTCCAAGAGGAAATCCCTGTCAAGGTAGTCAAAAGATTTCGAAAAGTCTATGAGTAGGAAGGCGTTCAGCCCCACACGTCGTTGACTCTATGCCACTGCCAGTTGTACTGCTGCGGTGCAGCGTACGGCGTTGGGGCACAAAAGTGTACTGGAGTTCACTATTGATGAGGGACAGTGAGCGATAGGGCTTGGGGTCATCAGGGGGCCGCCTGGGCTTGAGTAGGACCATGATGGTCGCCACATTCAGTTTCTCTGGGAAGTGGCCTTTTGCTACGGCGGGGAAGTTTGGGGTAAGTGCTGATATGGAGAACTTCCATTATTATTCAACCAGGCGTGTTGCCCGGGTTAATTTCTGAGAGGACCTCGTGTAGCACTTAGAAAATAATGGGTTGCTATAGGTCAGCCGTATCAGGTGTAGGGAACTCCCGTGAAGGCCTCACACGTTTAGCATATAAAGTAAGATAGTATTCAGAAATCTTGGACGCCATTTACCGCGTCTCTGTAACACTACCCGGCTCCGGGTCCACAATGCGCAATTCCACCCTGTCGACTAGACTATGTGCTGTCAACCAGTGTAGTAGTTTGCAGGATGTGTTTTCCTACCTGTAAACCATGCTTTTGGCTGCAATTGAGCATAGCTGTGCTCGTCAATTTCTATCTGGCAAGATTCAGCTTCTCCCACCTCTCCGAGTAATCCTCCGTGAGGGCAATGCAGGTTTCTATCACCACACTTAAGCCATTTTCCCTGCCTTGTGCTACAAAGCGAGTTCACGCAATACCCTTCATTTATGCTCTACCAGTTGCCCATAGGGTTCAAGGGGAGTCCATTGAGCCCTTGTTCAGTGTTAGGAAGACATATACATTCTTGTGGGAGGAATTCCACAACTTTGGTGTTAGTAAGGCGTCAAGCATTAAGTCCCCAGATGGTAAGTTTGTGAAGTCAGGCGCCCCCCCCTCCCTAAAATTAGACAGTCACCTGGGAGTGGTCCAATATCCCTCTAGGGAGGATGCATGATCTGGAGGTGTGGAGCAAGTCAGTGGTAGGCCTGAAGAGGAGGTCAATACATGACCTTGTCCTATATGGAGCTGATGTGTGGGTAAATGCCAATGTTTCCATGTTACACTTGCACCAGACATCAAAGTCTGAGGCTTAACACACAAGTCTGCCAGGCAGCCCCACGCGGCTTCCTTGACCAATGCCTGGTTACGGACATTACCATGCTGAAGACTCCTCAACCCTCCTCGGTGACACTCCTGTCAAGCAAGAGCAGTACAGGTTTTACTGCATCTAGGATAAGCCAAGACATCCGGGTTGGACACAGCCTAGGTTGTATGCCTGTCCTGCAACCGCACTCTGAATCCCAACACATCTATGCTGCAGGAAACCACCATTGGCAGTCATTTGCGAATTAAGATGGTCACTCCCCAGGAATCCCTGGTATATCCGGCATGGTATACCATTTCATAGCCATATCTAGCCAAGAAGAACACGGACCACCCAAGCGATGTCTCCTGCAGCAGTAAAATGTCAGAGGTGTGGAATTTCACAAATTCCAACACTGCACCTTGCTTGATGAGATCATCCAGCCATTGACTTTCCACATCATAACTTCAAGGGCTGCTATGCCCTGAGGTTTGTCTGACAACCACTCTGCCCCCCCCCCCCCCGGTGCACTGGGATAGAATATGGAGCTACTGGGATCACTGCCCTCGCTGTTGGTTGAACCGCAGCCAGAGAGGCAAAAACCACCATAATGTAACCCCTCTAACTCTATCCCTGCCCAACCATTCTGTCGTTTCAACAATGCCAAGTACACAAAATATAGTAACAACTCTAGGGCAAGTACATCCACGTGGCCCGCCGGAATAAAACTCTATAGTGAGGATATTGTGCTGCTGGCAAAGCACATCACGTCACATCGGTCTGAGGAGCCACCCCTTAGTTCACTTGGTTCATCATAATGCAACTGTCTACCAGGTAGGTCAGGCATTGGTTCGTGGGACCTCCTCCCTGCGAGGGACCTGGGTTACTTGGGGCCCGCACCAGCATCTGTTTTTGGGGCTACTTGGGTCCGTGGCAGAGGAGGTCAAGCACCTTCCTGTGCAGGCTTTCCACTTCTGAAGTCCTCTTAGTATGCTGGGGCTCTGGGGACAAGCACCATTCCCCCGTCCTCTCCCGGGGCAGATGGTCCCCATGTGGGTTAGATGAGGCTGTTGCTCGTCACGCACTCCAAGGCTGCCTTTGAGAAGGCAAAAAAGAAAGATTTGGAAGCATAGATAACCCAGAGACTGGCCAGGAATAGCAGCATATACTGAATCTTCAGTGCTCTCAATTTTTTGTTTGATGGCCTCAAACCATTTACGTTGTTTCTGGACTAGCACAGCGTAGTTAGGGAAAATGAGGATCCTGGAGGATTGAAATCATGTTAGATCTTTGCCTCTGGCTGCTCAGAGGATGTTGTCTGTCACTGTAGTTTAGGATTTTGGCAATCAATGGTCATGGAAGTGCCCCCAGCGTTGGCTATGCTGCCAATGATCTGTGCACCCTCTCAGTGATAAAGCAGGGCAATACATGTCCTTCAGGGATCCACGATAAGATGTCATTGCTTGCTGATTTCACTGCAGTGGGTGGGAGGGCTGTAAATTTCTTTATTTTGATAAGTGCCTGAGTCAGGCGGAGTCCCCGTGCCTCATGGTTCTCCTGTGACCTTTCAGCATCAGGGTGGGACTGGGAACCAAAACAGGCCCGACAAAGTGCCCCAAGGGGGGGTTGGTGGTACCATTGAGCTGTTTGCTATGGCAGGTTTCGGACGATTTTGTTACAGGGGCCAATATTGCTGCAAAAGTAGCGCTGTAACAAAAACGACCCCTAGGGACCCAAAAACAGGCCCCCACCCTGGCAGCCCACTGGGGAAGTGCCCGCTGTCCGCTATGGCCAGTCCGGCCCTGTTCAACATGTGTCGGTGGTATATCTGCAGGGGCTTCAGTCGGCGATATGCTAGCCCGCCGGGTGCCCTTTTCACAAAGTATGTAGGGTGAGGGCCACTGACCCTCTTGCCCAGAGAACTGTCTGCAGCCCTAACAGTATGAGCAGTTGGGCCCCCCTTCGCAATTACCACATGTTCACTGTGGCCTCAGGTTCTGACTCGTTTGGCCCAATGTCCCCCCCACAACCCCTCCATCCAGCTTGGGTTCCAGCAAGCAGCGAGGTGCGACAAAGGCCTGAGACAGAGGACCCCAGGTTCTGTGGAGTCCAACAAACTGCAGCGGCCCACACTACCCACTACCGGGTATTGAATTCACTCTATCGCATGATCTTCCAGCTGCTGGTGACCACTCCATATTCAAAGCCCTTAGAGGTCCTGACGCTGGGCAGGGCATTAGTCCTCCAGGTGTATTTGGTGCACTGTAGGCACAATGAGGACCACCAAACCGCTTGCATGCAGACTCGTCCACGATCACAGCAGCACATACATTCGGGCCCCTTCAGCACTGGTGTGGCTCAGGGGAATCAACTCCCTGGGTTAAGCCACCCACCCCCTGGGCTGAAAGGGGGGAAGCAGTGACTGGAGCAAGTCAGGGGCCTTGGGGGCTTAATCACTGTAGTACTGTCTCTTCCAGAGACAGGAGGGGACCAAGGGAGCTGGCCTGGGTCACACCGAGGCAAAGCACCATCCCCACCAACTTGTGAGCCCGCCAGGCATCCCGTGCTCACATCCTGTTTGAGCCCAAACTCTTGCCCTTTGGCTTCCTCATTTTTTAAGATGTTTTCTACTTTCATCTCTTAAGCAGATCTTCTTCTCTGGCCACATCTTCTAGCCTTGACAAAATTCTTAATCGTGCCCTTGTTTGTGATAAACTACATGCTGAGCTTGACACATTGAAAACATATGTGTAAAGGCCATCCAGTTGCCTTCAGTCATGTTCGCCTCAAAAGAATTCCTCAAGCCGCCCAGCCCTTTACCTATTTTCCTCCAAAATGTTTGTGTATCTTTCTCCCCTGCAGCCACCTCCAGAGTACCATGGATTATCTTAGCCCTTTTTGCTATCCTAATGTTTTCAAGAGTCCCCTGCATGAGCAAAGTTCTTGAGGTCTTCCATTGTTAATTTGTAGTCTTCATTAAACTGCCTTACAAGATCAATTTCTTTGTACCCTTTTTCTTTTTGTCAATTGGGCCTCAACTGACTAATGGCATCATAAAGGTAATTAGCTTCTCATAATCCACTGGCAAGCTTTCTTTCCAAACCTGTTCTGTATC
The DNA here is from genome assembly GCF_964263255.1 of Lissotriton vulgaris. Classification (NCBI taxonomy): domain Eukaryota; kingdom Metazoa; phylum Chordata; class Amphibia; order Caudata; family Salamandridae; genus Lissotriton; species Lissotriton vulgaris. The sequence continues at coordinate 464,832,029 of NC_141685.1, read as the reverse complement.
CATTGGGGTGAGCTCCCACTTTTGGATAAACACTGGATTTTCTGTCATCTACTAGTATCCCAGGAGAAATCCAACTCATCCATTTCAGGAGAAAGGCCTGCTATTTACCCTTGATGTCCAGGTGTAATACACTGCATCCAACTCAAGGCTGCAGGTTAAGCTGCTATTCTCTTATTTCCGCAAGGTCTCCACTTCTAAGGAAATACTGTTCATTTTTATTGAGACACTGCATGCATTACAAGTAAAAATTCAGAGATCATCATTATAGGAATGTATACACAAAATTAAGCCTTTTGTGGCGCAAAACAATTTGATGTATTTTATGTCTGTTTTGTCAAAATCATGGATCACAGAGGGGATGCAAAGTGAGTTTTTCAATTCAAGTATGATTTCAGAACCATTTCACTATTGCCCCATTTTGCTGTTAAACTTGACAGACATTGGTGAGGGGGGTTTGTTAAGCAGGGTGTAGTAATGTGTGGCCAATGCATGTTTGTTTGCCTTCGACATTAAGAATGCTTTATCACCTTAGGTCTTATGGAATCTTTCTAGTGTGTGGATGCTATCTGAGTCAGTTACTCGGTGGCTGGCGAAGGGAGGCTTGCGTCTTTTCTGGCATAGTGTATTAAAGGCTTCTTCTTTAATGTAGTATGGTATTTTCATCACAACATTTTGGGCGACTATTGCCAGCCACAAAGGGAGACACCACTGGCCAGAAAACTTTGTGATCAGGCGTTGATGCCTCGTATGCTGTTAAGGCCACAAACACTGCTACACACGTGGAATGGTTAAGACAACCGACGGCAAAGATATTGCCCTGCGATATTCCCTAGTGGGAAGGAAGGGGGTGAGCGAAGTAAAAGCCTGTAAGTAGACCCCAAGCAGCAACGCCTTGAGCAGCCTCAACGGCTCAAGCTTTCCATGCGGGCCTACCCCAGAACTCCTGAGCACATTCACTTGTGCATGCTGCATGTGTGCCGAGCACCACTTTGGGTCTCAAAGTGCTGGGGGCGCTTGGGAAGATTAAGTGAGCTATTACCTAGAGTCACATTTTGCTGGGCTGAGCTGCATCCGGGGATCAAGCCTCCCTGGTCTCTGCGCCACACCTTTCCCTGGTCACACAGAGGCCACAAATGTGCAGCTCATCACCTGTTTGGGTCTGTTACCTGGCACAGCTATCCCTCAAACTTCCCTGTTCTGTTTTTTTCACTCTGTATTATCAAGGAAACAATTGTGTCACACCCCATGTGACCATTAGGGGACAATACCCCGGCAACAGTACGTTCAGGGTTGGAGTACGCACTTAATATTTTATAGGCAGTCAAGCATTGAGAATTCTTTTAAAGATATTGTTTCATATGTTCTACAACAGCTGCTTCATTTATAGGTATTCGACCACCATTTTTAGCACATTATGGGCTACCATCTATCCAATTGGAAGAGTGGATAGATCTTTGTGATAATTATATAATAGCCTTAGATGGTCAGGAGTTTACTCCTGAGAGGAAAAACGCATTTTTATTTGGCACCATTGGCAAAGAAGCTCACCAAATATATAAGTACTTACCTCAGATGCTTGGAAATGACAATCATACTATAGAGGATGTGTATAAAGAGATCAAGCCTAGTTTAGAGAAAAGATTTGCTAAGGAAGAAAACACTGTTATGGCTCATTACAAGATTTATACCAGGCCACAGAAACAAGGGGAATCGTTGGAAGACTTTCTTTCAGGGCTATGCGAGCTCTCAGTCAAGTGTAAGTTTGGTCAGATGATGGATGAGGTATTCAAAGACCAACATATTGTTCAATGACAAAGCAAAACAGCTGAGTAAACGTTATAGGCTGCTTAGAATACATCCATGAAAGATTCTATCAGTATTGCTAAAATCGTAGAAGAGTGAACAGTGCATGAAAGTAATGAGTAAGAAAGAATCAGTGGGCACGGAAGGATAAGTCAATGCACTGTGGAATAAGGAGGAAGGAAGTTTGGAAGCAATCAGCAAGAATAATACCAAGTCACAGAAAGCAGCTAAAACAAAAGGTTCTCTATGTTCAGAAGTCATTACATTCAAGTGATTCTAAGTGGTGCTTTGCGCCAAACAAGAAATGTGGACAGAAAGGGAATTATTCTCACATGTTCAAAGACAAAGACAATAATGAACCCAGTGTAGAAGTTACAAAAGGAATGTTCTGGAAGGACAGCAAGGAAGATCGAGTGTTGATAGTTCATAAGGACTCAGATGAAAATGACAGAAAAGTCAGTCCAAAAGCCTCCTTTGTGGTTTTGGGCAAAGATGTTGAACTAAGAGTAGACTCTGGTTCGTTGTACACCATTGTGTCAAAGAAGATGTGGAAGGAGGAGTGGCTGCAAATTACTTTACTGACTAAAGGCATTTATCCAAGAGGATACCAGAGGGAGAGAACAGATGTGTTAGGGTACTTTAGTTCACCTATTGAATTAAAGTCACAATGGACTGAAGGGAAATTATATGTGACTAAAGATGGACCATTGATATTAGGATGGGTGCATCGATCTGATTTACATATTGTGATTGATCCACACGCTCTGGGCCAAGTGTTGGCTATGGGAGATTCAAGTGCAGAGGACGTTTTAGATGAAATGAAAGAGATTTTTTAAAAGATGTTAGGGGCTGTGATAGGATATATTGACAAAATTGCATTGGAAAAGGGTACGGTTCCAGTGAGACACAAGTTGAGGAGTGTGTCAGTTTAGGTAAGGGGAAAAGTAAAATAAAAATAAAATAAATGTTGAATAACATGATAAAAGATGGGGTCATAGAACCAAAGGAAGCCTCGGAATGGGTCTCTCCTGGGGCCATAACCAAGAAAAGAGATGGCAGGCTCAGGTTCTGTGTAGATCCACGCAGACTTAATCATGTAGCAACAGACACATTTCCGCTCGCCAACATCCATGAGCTGCTTTAGTTGCTCAAAGGTAGTGTGTACTTTTCTGAACTTGATCTGAAAGGTGCTTACCACCAGTTGTATGAAGAATCTAGGAGTCTTACGGTATTAGTCATGATGGAGGAAACATTCCGGTTTATGAAGATGCCTTTAGGGTTATCCTTGGCAGCAAGCGTGTTTCAGTGGATAATGTTGGAGCTTTTAAAAGGGTTAGAAATGTGACGTACTTTCAGGAGGACACCCTGATTTTTTTTATGGGGGGCCAGGGGTGTGGGGGGGGGGGGATGTGTAGATGGAGGGGCTATACCTGAATATAATGTCTTGATGGCAGGTTAAGCTAAATTAAGGGAGGCTGTTCTCATTTTGAGGCGGGGCAAACGCGGGTTCCTGTTTGAGGAAATCGAACCCAAGGAGGATTTGTTGAAAGCAATCAGATTTGCACCTGTGCCTTGTTTGTGATACGGATCAGTTAAGATCCTTTATAGGTGTGATCGAATATCATTCCAAATTTATAAGAACGTTTGCAGAAAAGACAGAAGGTTTAAGGATGCTGTGGCAAAAGGGATGTATGTTTAAATGGAGTGATGTCCAACAAAAAGCATAGAATGTGGTGAGGAAAAACTTGTGTGAGGCAGGTATTCTGATACTTTTCGCTAACCAGCTCAGATCGATTTTTAGGGTGGATGCAAGTGTATGTGGGGTGGGAGTAGTACTTTTCCAGGTGCATGTTACCAAGGATAAAACAGTGGCCTCTGCCTCACGCTCCATCATGGAAAAAGAGTGGCACCATTCTCGATAGAACATGAGGCCTTTGCTGTGGCATGATCTGTGGAACATTTCAGAACTTTATTGTGGGGTCTGAATTTTTGCATCCACACTGATCTGAAGCCTCTCATCACTGTGCTGAGTCCGGGAGGAGATGGCAAAGGGTCAGCTAGGTTGGCGAGGTTAGCCTCCAGACTTCAAGAATATCTATTCTGGGTTGAACACAAACCAGACTGGAAAAACACGCAAGCAGACTGTCTCTCATGCTTGTCCTTAGATTGGACAGCTAGTGATGGGCATAGCATTTTGACCAAGAAGCAGGAGAGAGCTCTGGCGTCACTGTGTGATGTAGAAGAATGTGTCAGAGGGACGTTTACAGCAGAAGAAGGACGTTGCGTGGAGGGCGATCTTGATCTTAAAGGAGTTGAACAAATGGTGGCAAGTGGGAGGACATAGAGAAAGTACTGTTGCCCTTTCTGTAAGACTGTTTGTGAAGATCTTAGATGAGTTGGGTCTTGCAGACAAGGGTGTTATTATGAAGAATGATACATTTGTGCCACTTAAAGGACTGAAGATCTGGATGATCAATCTAGCCCAAGAGGGACACTTGGGGAACACCATGACAAAAAAAGGGCGAGGAGAAATTTTGGTGGCAGTGTATGGATGATCAGATTATGTCTTGGGTGGAGAAATGTTGGGTATGTAAAGAAAGCACAAAAAAAGACTTGACAGGACTCCAGGCAATAGGGGGACATAATGAAGACCCTGGCATTCCATGGTGTACATTGTGCCTGGATTTCTTGGAGTCCTGCAAGGGACGAGGGATAGCATGAAGAATGCAGTGGTAATGGTAGATGTACATTCCAAATGGTTTGTTGTGAAGTTGAAGTCTTTCGTGATTATGAGAAGTATTATTGAGACTTTGAAAGGAGTGTACTTGGGGGGGAAAGATTTTCTTGCATATTAAGGATAAAGGGACACAACTCACTTCACATGAAATGATGTAATTTCAAAATAATGATGGTATAAAACACCATTATACGGCGCTGTACAACACCCAAACCAATGGCATGGTGGAACAGGACAAAAGATTAGTGAAGGGTGCCATATCTTTGACCAATAACAAAATTAAAGAGATGTTAAGGTGATGGTTGGTGGCATGATTTGGGTCCATCGCACAACAGCACATTGTGTGACCAATGTTTCTCCATTTGAAAAAATGCAAGGGGGAAAGCAGGGCACTAAGCTGACTCCAGCATGGCTATCCAATAGTAGCCACAAAAAGAGTGAAAATGAGAGAAAAAGGGAAACCTAAGGTGTGATAAGAGTTGGTAACTGGGTAGAAATAAAGCATGGAAGAGTGACTAAAGGATTATCCAAATGTTGGGGTTCATTCAAGGTTAAGAAAGTATTCAATAGTTGTGCGGAGTTGTAAAATGTAAAAGTGGAATACGTGGAAAGTGGCTATTTATCAAAGAGGAAGAACTGTTAGCAAAATTGAGGGAAAAACCCAAGGAGGGACTCCGTCACAGGTTCATGGATGATGAAGAGTTAGTTAGGAATATGGTGGCTGGTGTGAGAAGTCACTGTGAGAATGGTGGAGGGGATGGAAACAAACGTGGGTGTAACAATACTCTACCTCTCATAGGTATAAGAGAAGCGCAGAATCCCAGGGATCGCAAACCTCCTCGCTATCTGTACGATTATGTGCAAACTTCTTGAATCTTATGTTTATGTCATTTTGACACAAAGTTCTATGAACCTTAGTCCTTTTCTCTAGTTGGAGGATTATGTGCATACTTCTTTAATTTTATGTTTATATCTTCTCTTGTTTATTTTTGCTGCTTTTATGCGTTTTTCATTTGTTGTTCAGTGTTTAAGTAGAAAAGGAGAGGATGTGTAGCAATGTGTGCCCATGCATGGTTGTTTGTCTTCAACATTTAGAATGCTTTAATACCGGAGGGAGGGGGTTGGGGGGCGTTGGCCAACCACTGAGCAAGATGGTTGTGTAGCAGAGCGGCTCCGACCAGACGCGTCGTTCAACCATAAATCCGCACATTACTCCGCACAGAGAACTGTGATAATTGGCGACTACTTGCACCAGAACATGCAAGGAATAATCAGAGCCCAAAACCAGAGGTAACAGGCGAGGTGAAGCAGAGATAGGTCTGACTGCGCACGACCCGGGTCTCGCTGCGTGGTCGAAAAGAGGAGGGGCGCAGAGGTATCCGAGTGCCTACAGGCCGCGATCGACGTGGCCTATAACCTGGATCCGGCCCTGGCAGCGGCCTACATTGGGGCATCCCCTACACCTTAACAGCCTTACCCCTGTGAGAGGATTCCGGGAGGCGCAGTGGTATTCGAGGGGGTGTCGAGTGGCCGAGATAGAAATGCCACCATCCTTGAGACGAAACAAAAAGGGATGATGGACGGAGCGTTCGAGCAAATCAAACACTCCCCCCCAGTCAACAGATCTGGGTTTAATCCATCACCATTCTTTAGCTCACTCTGCGACCCCAGTTCAGACATGGCCATATGCAAATCAGTCTGACCCTGTGCCTCATGGGAACAGTCCAGCCCGAACTGCCAAGCCATGTCTTCCCTAGACCGGAAACAAGCATCCTGCGACCGGTTTCGGATTCATAATCCTCATCAGCCAGGCTATCTTAAATCCAGTGGCAAAGTGAGCAAGGGACTCACGTCTGAGCACACCCTGCCAACTAAGTGCGAACCAAGCGAAACAAACTGGATTCAAGCAAGCCGAGCTGAAGAAGGCTGAAATGCCAGAAACCGGTCCTCGGTAGCTTGTTTCTGGAGCACCTCCAAGACCAATTGTGGCAAGGTTTTTCAACTATAGGGACAGGGATATTATTTTGCAGACGGGACGGAATGCGCCTCCTGTTGCACATGAGAATAGTACATTGACCTTTTTTCCGAATTTTACTCTTAAAGTCCAGCACCAACATCGTAGTTTTCTCACGATAAAGAAGGCCTTGAGCAAAAAGGGACTCAAGTACGCAACGCTCTTCCCAGCCAACTTGCGTGTGGAGGCGGAAGGTAAAGCCTGGTTCTTCGCTACCCCTAACAAAGCTTGAAACTGGTTTGAGGGTTGGCGAACTGTTGGGAAAAGGAATTCACAGTCAACGGGACAGACAGGGGCAGTCCCGCACTGAACATGCTGCTGAAACTGAATCCGATGGCGCACCACTGGTTGACGGCACTGAAAGATAACTTATTGACACTCTGTACCGCGGTACGTGCAAAGTGAGACACAGTCTCACTTTGCACTTACCGGCATAGTTTTAAATAAGCAAGGTTCCCCCCTTTTCCTTGATAGGTGTTGTTGAGCAGGACGGCAGCTGTTCCACGCACCACAAGTTACCAGGGTCGCGATAGGCGCTCTGCAGATTGGGGGAGGCGGGAGGTTCTAGCACCTCTAGGAAGGGATGCAGGGAAGTGGGTGGGGGTAAGGGAGGTTGTTGGGGGTGGGTTTACTGTCAGAAAGCAACTTCGGCACTGTTGACGTGAAACGTAGGACGATGTACTCAGTCTTAAGCTCTGACAGACATGGGGAAACGGGCAGTTAGTTATGTTTTTTGTTTAGTTTACACACTGATGACAGGGTGCGACAGGCTCGGTCCACTTGGAACTTGCACTGAGAGACACAAGAAAAGACATGATCCTTATTTGAATGCACTGTATCAGGATGGTGGCTGGCCTGGGTGGACTCAGGGTACAACATATACTGTCATTGTAGTTCGCAATGGATCCATTATTAAAGCAGGGACTTAAATTGTTATCTTGGAACGTCAATGGCCTTGGCGATAAGATAAAGAGAGGCATTGTGTTACAGTATATAAAGCAACATTTGCAGGACGTGGTTTTACTCCAAGAGACTCACTTATTGGGAAATGCATGCAAGGCATTGACCAGATGGGGCTTCCGGCTTGTGGCACACTCTGCGTTCAGAGCTGGATCAGGGGGCGTGGGCATATTGGTGCGCAAAAGCCTCCGTTGCTGATAGACCACACTAGGACGGATAACCTGGGGAGATTTGTCACGATCTCGGGGACATGGGTAGGACGCATCTTGAACTTAGTGTCATTATATATTCCTCATGGCCTCCATGCCTCAGCTTTTGGCAACCTAGGAGATCATATGCTCGCTCTGCCGGAAGGAAGACTCCTTGTGGGGAGGGGGGGGGGGGGGGGGGGGGGTATTTAAATTCAACTGTTTCAAATAGTCTCAATCGTGGTCCCCCAAACACCTACTGGCTGCCCCTACACAGATACATAATTTCATGGAGGCAATAGGACTCATTGATATTTGGAGGGTGCGCCACCCCATGGTAGCCACAAAGTAGGTAGGTCAGGGCCTGGTAACCTTTACTGTTCTAGATCAGAGAATAATGGTAGTGTATTTGGGTGTACCCCACTCACAACCTGGTGAACCCTACAAAGCTGGATCCTCACCCAGCCTTCCACAGAACACTGCTGGACTTGTGAAAGGGTACCAGCTAGACTAATCCTGCTGCACTTTGCATCTGTGACATGTGAGAAGAACATAAGAAAGTTGGACCCACTTCCCCTGAACATCTATGGACAGAAAGTAGGACCCGCTAACCCTTGAAATCCAAGAACAGAAGAGATCTCCAAGGATGATATGGGTGATTCCTCTTTGTGGTATCAATAATATAAAAACGTTTAAGAGAACATTCATGTGAAGAATATGAGCTGAGTAATGACAACTGAATCTGGACTGGACTGTGCTTTTGCACTCTGCCTGACGGACAAAGTCTTTCATGGTCTTAGAAGTGTACTCTTGTGGTTGTTTAGGCACAAACATAACTTTGGGAACGCTTGTCAAACATTTCCTCAAGACCATTAAGGGCACCTACTACAAAAAGTATCCGACCAGTGGTTCCACAGAATGGAATTTAATATGAGGCTTTTCCCACATGAAGAAACGATTTCCTCAGAAACATAACCAAGTTCATTTAAGATTTGGACCTAGATCCATTTATCTTCTCTACTTCTTTGGGCCAAATCACTACTTGTTCATGTTCTATGACAGCCATTGACCACTATTGATGCTTTGCATTTTGTGTACCATTTTCACTTAAATCTTTAAAACAATGTCGCTAGTTCCTCCTATTTAAATTCTGGATTTTTCCGGTGTGATTTTCCAGATTTTTAATTTTTTTTAATTTTTAAAATTTGGAGTGGGATTTGTATTAAGTTGTGTTTTCAACAATCTAGGCTTTTTGGTACTTGTAAATTCCTTATACATTTTTTTCAAGTTTAGCTTGTCTGCTCGGTGCCATATTTACTTTTGGTTCAGCTCATTATTGAAACCTTTGTCTGGATCTAAAAGAATAGGGACTTTGGGCCACATGTATCAAAATCGGAAATTGCGATTTCCTGAGAATCACAATTTCCAATGTATGAATCTCCAAGAGTTTCATATACTGATTCCTAGGGGTTCGCAAATCTATCTACCTCATCAATATTAATGAGGTAGATTACACTTTGTGACCCCCTAGGAATCGCTCAAATCATAGGGATGGTGCCCTGCTGGGGACCACCATGTTCATGATTGCTTTTAAATAAAGCAATCTTTTTTTACGCTTGTTTTCCTTAAAGGAAAATGGGTTGCATTTAAAAAAAAATAAAAAATAAACACTTTTTACATTTTGTGGGACCACTGCTTGCTCTTAAACATTTTTACAATCATTCCCAAAGGAGAAGGGTCAGCATTCACGGTCACTAAACGTTCATATATACCATTAGGATTCGCTATTTGGAAGGGATGACCTAAACACGCCCCTGCCAAATTCTGAATTGCAAACCCTTTTTGCGATTCGGTAACAGGTTACCAAATCTCAAAAGCCTTTCTATTTTTGACATTTATTGCATAGTATGAATTTGTAACGATTTATGCATTCGAACTGTTCAGCTTTTCTGATTTGGTCATTTTTGATTGGCCAGGGGCTATATGCAAAAAGTATTCACCCTTGAGCCAAAGTATGGATAAATGATGTACTTCTTCTAAATCTGAAGGTTAATCCAATGTCCATGTTTTTGTCATAATTATGAACACTCTGTGATTTAAATGTATTCACGTATGTTTGTGTTTTATTCACTTTTTGTAAATATTCACACATTTGTAATGTATTTCACATATGGCTATATGTGAGGTTGATGGCAATCTTCTTTTTCTGTGTATAAAAAGATAAGATAAATTGATATAAATCAAAGACAAAATCAATTGTCTGGATAAACAAATAAAGTTGTGTTTATCCAAAGAACATTCAGTGTTTGAATTTATCCATAGAGGCTTAGGTAAAAATCCCCTGTTTTTTCATTATATTGGCCCTACCTACCCTCTTTCCCATAGGGCCAAACCACCCTTGTTTCTTATCAATGGTTAGAGCGGCAGACCCTGATGCAGAGGTCTAGCCCGGGACCAGGTTTCAATTACCCGCCTCGGCGGGTCTTGGGCTCAAAAATTCTACGAACCTGATAATTCTCGCCTCGGTGCCTATTCCAATCATAGAGTCCCACTCTGCAACTCTGGGCAATAGCTTGCTTAATCTCCACAACGGCCCTTCAACGCTAAGGATGCCTGGCCTTCACCCTGGGGATGCCCAGGAGTGGACGCCTCACAGGGAAAGCCAGGACGGGTTCCACAGCGGTATTCGTACAAGCGCCTTGAGACCCTTGCGGGTGAGTAGTGCGCTATACAAGTATCAATTTACATTTTTACATTTTAATTTGTAGATAAGCTGCCATGGGAGCGAGACACTTGGTAAGAAACAGGAGATGAGCAGAGGTCGAAAGGAAAGACCTTGAATTAATAGTGAGCACCTGCCACAGTAAAACGGAGAAACCTTTGATGTTTGAGATGGCTAGTGATCTGGAAATACACATCCTGTAAATTGAGGCTGGACAGAAAATCTGAATGGTTCAGAAGCTGTAATATATCTCCTGAAGAGTTTCCATACGGCAGGATTTTTTCTGCAGATATTTATTGAGCTTTTCTGAGGTCCAGAACTAGACTCCATTCTCCCGATTTTTTCTTCACCATAAAAAAGTGGGAGTAGAAGCCCATTCCCCATGGAGAGCGTGGTACAGAGTCTATTGTTCCTTTTTGTAGCATGAGAAATGCTTCTTTCTTTAGTAACTGAAGATGGGATGGTAGAGATGTTTGTGGTGGGTGAGGAGGGGGTGCAGTGACAAACTCCAGGGTATGGCCATATTTTATTAATGTGTGTGAAAATAGGAGGTATCCCCGACTAAATTCCTAAACCGGGATAAATCAAATGTTTGCAAAAATAAGGTTTAGTGAATAATAAAACAAGCTAAAACTGTGGACATAATTGGACACAATGATATTATGTAGGGTCTGTGTTAAACTTAAATATACACTAAAGTGCACAAACAGATTTTATTGAAAAATTCCTTTTTATTAATATTTATTTAAATTGTTAAATATTCTTCATATTTGATGTGGTGAACCTTGTTTCAACATATGTATTACTTATGTACTTTGTTTTCTTTTTCAATTAATACAATAAGTAAATCATTTCAAGTAACAGTTAAATTATATACAGACATATATTTTTGTATTTAACATGGCTAGAAGACAGTGGTTAAGGATGACAAAAACCAAAAGTCTCTTAATGCTACGCGCGTTTCGGCTACAAGCCTTCCTCAGGGAGCCATGGTGTTGTGCGCTTAATGCCACCTAAATTGGAGCAAGTGGTGGCTGTCTTATCTTAATTTGACTGATAGTGGCCCTTTAGGTGGTGGGTATTAATTTTCTGGAAGCCTCTGGAATGTGGAGTTACCCAAACCTTAAGTTTGTTTGACGAGGGCTCTTGGTCGCGGAACCAGCTGATGAAAAAAAGGAGATTTTATGGAAGATAACAGGACCTGTTGACTGGCGTGGCCCTACAAACAGCTATACTGGATAGACTTGTGAGCTGTCCTATCTGTTATTGCGGCCGCAATATACAGATGGAGTATGGGGACCCTTGATCGGATTATATTGTTGCTATCCAGGTGGTTAGTTAACCTATAGCAGCATAAAGCTCCGTGGTCTCAATGCCTGACGCGTCCGAGCTTCGGTATCTAACGGGACACATTACATGGGCTGTAGATCGCTGCACAAGAAATGACCAGCTGGTGGCTGGTGTGGTATACGGAAGGTAGTCCGGGTGGATGGCATGTCCGTTGCTACACGTCTCACGGGATCCCGTGAGACGTGAGACGTGTAGCAACGGGCTCTATCACCTTATTACTTAACTTTGGGTCTTTTTTTTACGAAAGCAAGAAGATAGGCTATTGCAGTGACTGTTCTTTGCATTTTAGCCTATGATAGTATAATTTAGTGCATTTATAAGAATACCCTGGGAGTCCCACTACGGCGATGGGGATGATTCAAGCATGTGAATATATGAAAGATCCAATACTGGCGAGGGGGAACTAACGAAATACAAGACCACACAGACCAGCTGCATAAACTGGGAGACGTCCTCTGCATGGAAACAATAACTTCAATACTGGAAAACAAATGAAGCGTTTGACAAGATGTGGAGGTACAAAAATTTAAGGAACTCAACAACCCAGCTTACTTACGTGTCCTGAGACTTACCCTGATATAACTGTCCTACCTACCTCTATCAGTTCAACATCATTTATTATTTACTTGAGACATACCACACTAGCTTTCAAAAAGGAAAGAACAAAGACCATGAATCAGCACAATTAAATAGCCTGCTTAGATTGCAGTTTCTCAACAATTTAGGAATAAGACAGGAAGAAATAAAAAAGTAGAAAAAATTACGCCAATGGAAAAAAGCGGAAAAAAGCGAAAAAACAACAGGACGAAAAAGATAAAACTGGATAGACGTACAACAGGCAGTAAAAAGTAAAAACAGCAAAGCGTTTTGGAGCCTAGCTGCCAAACAAATGGGTATAAGGGAAACATCACAAGCCCTTCCAGTGACAGCATTGGCCTGAGGAAAAAACATCTCAAACCCATATAAACCTAATACACAGAAGGTGGAAAATGGTACCAGTAGCCTCAAGGAAAGGGTCATACAAATACTGATGTTATAGCCTCAATAACAACTAAGCAAATATCTTACCTAATAAAGGCCAAAAGATCCATGGCAGCTATGGGACCGGATGGGAACCCGATTAAGGTTCTTCAATCAAATCCGGACGAGTGGAGCAAATTTCCATCCCCCCTATTTCTTCACTGTTTTTCAACAGGAGATATCTCAAAATCTTGGTGGGGGGAGTATAGTGGTTCCTATTCTAAAAAAAAAAAAAGGCTTCATACCAGATCCAAGGAATTATCGGCAAATAGCTCTACTTGACGCAACGGGAAAGATCTCTGCAGTCTGTGTCTTGGACCACCCTAAAGACTAGGCCTTTTCCAGAGGAGTAATTCTATGTTCCAGGCAGCATTTCGCCAAAAAACATTCAATATAAGACAATATTACAATTCTACAAACTATACTTGACAAATATGTTGTGTAAAAATCACAAACTGTATATTGTGCTTTTATTGCTTTTACTATGACTTTTGATAGGGTAGACAGGCCAACACTCTGGAAGAAAATGGTGAGGATGGGAATCCCTCAAGACTTACTTACAATAATTATATTCCTCCATCCAGAAACATGGTGCAGAGTTCAAATGGGGGATCAAAGTGCTTAACTAGACCAATTTCCACGCTAAACGGTCTCAAACAAGGTTGTCTCCTTGCTTCTTTGCTATTCTACCTTTAAGCGACTTACCAGAGCATTTTATTCAAGTAAATCATTTCCCTCCGAAACTGGCATAGAGTGACATACACATTTTAATGTACACAATAGATATTGCGATCTTAGGCCTTACACTGATAGGGCTCCAAAGAAACCTAAATGCACTAAGTAGCTATGCAGATGACAACTTCTTAACCCCAAATATCTCAAAAAACGTACGTTTTGCCCTTTAGGGGAAAAAGCGACCACAAACTTTTAATTTTGACATTGGTGTTGAAATCGTTAGAATCTGTTGAAGAATATACTTATCTTGGTCACATTTTCTCCCAAACTCTACAGAATGATTCCCACTTATATCATATAGGTCGTAAGGCAGAAGCCAATGTAGGAGCAATGCTGAAATGATATTCCTCTTCTGGGAATAGACATTTCCAACCTTTGTTGGAGGTCTATGGTATGAAAATCCCCCTCCCCCCCCATCTTAATGCGTGGTCTAGAGTAGATACACATAAAAGCCTGGATATATGTAAAAACAAGACAAGGAAATTCCTTACGGAATTTGAAAAGAGTAAGTCAAGCTGTCCCGGCTCAAGCATGACATCTTGAACTCTCCCTATCCAGCAGATACGCAAGGGCTATCTCGAATATATTAAGATGGACTTATCTTCTGCACGCTGACTCTGGCTCCTTAAAGCACATCTTAAAATCAGAAACTTTTAGAGAAGAGTTGTCACAATACACTTTTCATAAGAATCTTAATATAGCTTTTAATCAGTCTCATTGCACAGTAGCACTTTTACAATCCTGGACATCGGCACTCTTGAAGCACTTTTAAAAATAATATGGTTCCAAGATTAAGCTTTGATCTGGACGTAGAGCATTGAATACAAACACTATAAAGAATACGCAAGAACTATAGTCTATAAATCCCCAGAGAAATATACACATTTCTCATTAGATCATAGGGTCCGGCGTTGTATTCTTTTACTGAGGCTGGAAATCCTCCCTTTGAAAGTGTATATAGTAAAGTGGAACAAATCTGAAAATACAACTGGGCTCTGTGATTTGTGTTAGGGAGGAATAGAAGATTTAACTCATGGTCTGTCTGTCCTAACCCAACACAAGTTTAAGCCAGGAGGAGGTATTTAAGGCTTATGAGTATAAGATGCAATGCTAAGTCTATACAAAACCTAATTAAGCTTTGTAAATCACCACCGGATGAACCCGCTTGTTACCAATTGTATACATTTTTAAAGAGCTTTCTAAAAGGGGTTTTAAAATTCATGAAGATAATGTTTTAAAAAATTCTAAAAACGTAAAAGTTGATATTATGAACTAATGTACAAGTTACATTCGGTTACGATGTATACGGAAGAGACGATTCTGGCAGCAGATTCCTTCACGTAGAATTATCCCCAGGCGTGAGACTGGCTCGGACACAGCATCCCTGTGCGCCGGGGCGACATCACGCGACTCCGCCCAGGCGCCATCCTCGTACGTGAAGTCAGCGAGGTCACATAAGACCCGCCCCTGCGCGCCTAAATCATTTTTCTTCTGAGAACTTTTCCGCACCACAACGCGGAACCACCAGATAAACTGTGGAAGCATGGAAACAGTGTACCAAGAGCAGAAAAGTTGGAAAGAAACGGTGACTAACACCACCCAGAGTAGTGCTAACACTGCAGAACCCAAAGGTAGGGAAAGAATAAAGAAGAAGAACAAGCAGAACCCTGCGCAGTCACCCCACCAGCGCATAGACAGCCTCCCATCCCTGTGCCCCGGAGGCAAAGAACATGCATAAAAGTCATGGCTAGTAAACCTACCACCCCCATCCTGAGCAATGAATGGGACCAGTCCCAAGACTGACAGGGACAACAAACCTCCAAGCCACCCCAACATAGAGGGCAACCACCCACAAGGGACAAGGACAAGACATGGCCAGATGACCCATATAAAAGGATAGCAATTGAAGGAAGGGAGGGGAGGGAGGACAGGGATAGAAAGTAATCCCCCCCCAAACCTGGAGTAGCCAGAGCAGCAGGGCACCGGAGCCCACCCTCCAAAGAACCAGAGGGGTACTGACCCGCCCCCAGACCTAGCCATCCGTCAAGAACAAAGGCACTCACAGAAGACACAGCCGGCCCCACCTGGAGGAGAGTACCGAAGGCCAACGCAAGGGTACTCGCAGAATAGAGGAGGAAGGGCGGGCCGTGAAGAAATCTGCGCCTAAAATCGTCTCTACCAGATACATCGTTATCGAAGGTAAGTAAGTCTTACATCTGATAGAGACTACTAGCCGCAGATTCCTTCATGTAGAATAGATACCCTAGCAATTCCCCATGGGAAGGAGGGTCTGCGAAAGGACCCCACTAGCCAAAACAGAACAGAGGGGTCCCACAGGGGACCAAATCTGCGGACCAGGTAGAACCTCGTCCCTGCTAGTCAATGGGAACTCCCACAAGAAGACCCCCCACCTACCCCAAGGGGATGTAGGAGGGGAAAGAAGAGTGAAGGGGCCCGTACACTCACAGCAGAGGAACCAAGGCAAGGTCTAAAAGGCCAAAGCACCCCACTCCCCCACAAGGCAACACAGCATCCGCCCAATGCCAAGACAGGAAGAGCGGAAGAAGAAGCCTAGAGGGCCCAAGGAAACGAGGGAAAAGAAGGCGAACCCACTCCAGAAGGAGAGCAACCTGCCAGCCAGAACAGCGCCTGCAGTCAAAGCCGCCAGAAGCAAGAAGAACAGCCCGAGGCCACAGGAAGGCCGAGTAGGCAATGCCCGGCAAGGGAGAATACAGGGTCATCCCAGACCCCAGGACAGGAGCAGAGAGGAGGAGATGCCGGGGCACACCATTACGAGTGACCTCGCACCCGACCTCAGGAAGCAAGAGCAACCTACCTAAACGCCATGGAGAACAGGCACCCAAAGGTGACCAGAACCCCCCAACAGAGCGCAAGCCATATGACCTAGGGTACGATAAGCCTCAACCATGGGAATCCTCTTTGGAAGAACTTCCGCAGCAGAGGAACAAACAAAAGAGCCACGAAGAAAAAAACACCCCGCGAAAGGCTTGACAAGCAGCCCAAGCAAACAGAAGGCCTAATCTGAGGGCCAAATCTGCGCAACAATTCCAACACATGCACATGATCAACAAAAAGGCCATCCAGCAGCCAACAATGCCAAGGGCCCCAAGAAGGAAGCAATGGCCAGAAAATGCACGCCACAGCCAGAACAAGTGGCCTAAGAAGACCCAGAATAAACTTTACTCAGGAATTACTGAGGAGGGGACGGAGGATGATAGGGCGGCGGAGGAGGAAGACGGAGCCCTGCCAAGAGCCTATGGATGGCGGAGTCAGCCGGAGCATGGAACAACAGGCTTCCATCAAACGGAAGATCAATGAGTCACTCCTGAATATTCTCAGGGAATACTCCATCTCAAAGTCAAGCACGGTGACAAAGAGCGATCGAAGAAGCCATGGCCCGGCCCAACACCTCGGGAGATGTCCAGGGCGGAGCGGAGAATAAAGGCTGCCAGCTCCCGGCCATTCAACGCATGATGTCGTAAGTCCACTTGACCACCATCATATGAAGCTGCAGATCCTAGAGTCTCAGCCAGAGTCCCATAAACAGGAGGAGGCCCGAGCCAGCACAAACAAGGTGTTCAGAGCCCATAGGGCAGCGCTGGTCAAGGTGAACACATTGCGCCCCCAAGAGTCCAGCCAGTGGGCCTCTCGGGACGGCGGAATCCACGCCCCCGGTAGGCCAGAACACAGCCCCCGGGGACAAACTGTGACACTTACCCACCGGGGAGCGACGCTTACGTGACATCGGAGAAGGGAGAGGAAGCAGACCACGGCCGAACTTGAAGCGGTCTGCTGAAGCAAACCGAGGGGAGGACGTCGACCTGGAAAGACGATCAGAGAGAAGTTTCATGCAGCGCTCCCGCCGCGACTTCGGCTTTAACTGTTGACAGGTCTCGCAGTCGGTGGTGCCGTGATCCTCACTCCAAACACCACATGCAAATGAGGTGCGGGTCCATCATTGACATAAGACGCCCACAAAATGTACACATTTTAAAGCCCGAAGGCATTCGCACACTGTTCCACCAAAAGAAAATGGTGAAAAAAGGGGCCCGTCCATGCCCGTAGCAAGGACCGGATCCGCATCGCACGTGGAAAAGAAAAACACTGACGTAGGCGTGCCGGGGCGGGTCTTATGTGACCTCGCTGACGTCACGTATGCAGACGACGCCTGGGCGGTCGCGTGATGTCGCCCGGCTAGCAGGGATGCTGTGGCAAAAAAGTTTCTGGATCCAGTCTCACGCCTGGGGATAATTCTACGTGAAAGAATCTGTGGCTAGTAGTCTTTATCAGATGCTTTTAAGTACAACCAGTCTTTCCAGCTGATCTATTTTAGCTACCAGATGAATTAATCTGTTATTAACCATATAAATATCTAATGAATTTTATTTTAAATATGTCGCAAAAACTTTGGTGAAACGTTTTAACCTTTGAAATGCTTTAAGTTGATGTTATGGCAGTCACTATAAATGTCTTAAAATTATGTTTGTGTATTTGTTGACCTCAGTGGAGGTCTATATCAAATTTAAAATAAATTCTGACATTTCACTAACCTCGGCCTACAGGATCCCCCATGTTTGGTCGCAACCTCAGCCCTTTGGTGGGGTGTGTTGATGTTCATTTTTAGAACACTGGTTGGTCCATAGCCTGCGTGAAACGTTTGTCTCGTTGGTCCCACCTTCTCTGCCATCCAACGCCACTTACCTTTTCCACAATACCCTCCTCCAGTCAGTGGGTGTAGGAGGGTGTGTGTGTTATATCACTAACAATAAACAGATTTGGACGATAAAGATCAATTAGTCAGTTATGGTCAAATAACTGTAAAACGTCTTGGACTGTAGAATCAACTGAAGGAGACTATGTGAAAGGCAGACTAGGTCCTTGTCATTTCGTGGAAAGTGTGTGAGAGGGTGAAGATGCATATAACTGTGTAAGTCTTCTGGCTATGCAATTTCATACCAGTAATGCCAACTTGTTGCTTTTGTACTTGGCACATATTAGAAATAAAGACAACAATCCTCTGATTTTCTTTACGGTCTAGCAGAAAACAAAAGCTTTTCAATCACTAGGATATCAGCAATGTAAAATGTGAAACCAAAACAATATCTTATAACTTAATAATGGTACAAGCACATAAATGAAGAAGGAAAAAAATACCTCTAAGAGTACAGGTTTTCCTATTGAAACAGATGCTGTTAAGTCTACCTGTCCTACAGCTGTGTCACTGTAAGTAGCCAGATCCAGACAATAATGCAGCGTGAAAGTATGTGTACTCTTCCATGTTGCAGCACGGCAAATCATGACCATCGGGACGCCAGCAAACAGAGCAGCAGAAATGATATTGCTCTTGTGGATGTGCTTTGGCATTGACTGAGCGGTTTGCCCGCTGTAGCATGACAGTGCAAAAATATTTGCAACAACCCATCTTGCAATAGTTCTTTGTGACTGAAGCACCAAGTGTTTGAGATCCATATAAGACCAGCAAATGATCCGTTTTACAGAGTTGTTTAGTTCTTTGCAAATAAAACTTAAGAAATCTTTTAACATCAAAAGAGTGCAGAGATGTCTCTGCTGGAGAGGATGAATTTGGGAAAAATGTGCGGAGGACAATATGCTCATTAAGGTGAAACTGAGATGGAACCTTTGGGATGAATTTATGATTTGTTCGCAGTAAAACAGTCCTCTGTGAAACGTAGATAAGGTTCTCTTATAGTAAAAGCTTGGTTTTAGCTTACTCTCCTCGCAGAAGTAATGCTCCCCTTCCAAGTTAGGAACTTGAATTCTATTTTGTGAATTGGCTCAAACGATGGTTTCATCAGTTGAGAAAGGACTATGTCGAGACGCCGTTCCGGCAGGGAAGGCCAAATGGGAGGAAAAATCTTAACTAATCCCTTCATGAATTGCTTGATGAAACTAGAGGCATAAAGGGAGGAAATATCAGAAGTACGCCTGTATCGAGAGATGGCTGCGAGGTAGACTTCCCCAGATGCATACACCAGACTTGACTTTGCCAGAGTAGGTAGATAAGGCAGAACTTGTTCCAGAGAGAAGAGGGTGAATGTCGTATCGAAGGCACCAAGAACAAAAACATTTACATTTTAATCTGTATGTTTTATTGGTGGACTCAACTCTAGCCCTGGACAAAACATCCCTACAGTCCTGAAGGATGTCTAAATCTTTGAATTTATTGAAGTCAGGTGCCAACCAGGCAACTGAAGAGAGGCTGGTTGTGGATGCAGTATTTGTCCCTTGCTTATGTTCAGTAGAGTTATCACTGGAAGGCGATAAGGCTTGGACTACGATAGTAGGAGTAGCTCCGTAAACCAATGCTCGTGAAGCCAACGCAGAGCAAAGAGGATCAGCCAGCACGGTTCTCTTTTCACCTTCATTTGAACTCTGGAGATGAGAGGGCATGGGGGAAAAAAGTAGGCAAAGATTCCTGACCATCTTATCGAAAACGCATTCCCCCATGACCCTCTCTGAGGTTCCCAGCTGGCGAAGCACCAGCATTTTCAGTTCTCCTGTGATGCAATGAGGTCTAAGTTGGGTGGTCCCCATTTCTGGAAGATGGAGTCGAGAATTAGCTGATCAAGTTATCACTCGAGACTTTTTGATCTATTCTGCTCAAGGTGTCTGATAGGTTATTTCTCACTCCTGGAAGATGTTACGCTTTGATGAAGATTCGGTGAAACAATGCTCATTACCATATCTTTTGGGCTTCTAAGGATAGAATCAGAGATCTCGTTCCTTCCTGATTGTTGAGATAGTGCATACAGGTGATGTTGTCTGTACAAATGGGGACAGAGGATGCTTGTATTCATGGGAGAAATGACTGAAGAGCTTGGAAAATTGCCTTCAATTCCAAGAGGTTAATGTGCATTTTGGAGGGAGAGACTACATTTGCCGACAACTTGGAGGTCTTAAAGGCGGGCTCCTCAGCCTTCCAATGAGGCATCCATGGTCAGAATTAACTCCTGAAGTGGGGAGGGGAATGTCACACCCACAGAGAGATTGCTGGAGGACTGCAACCAAGGAAGTGATTTTTTTTTCATCATCAGAGTGATCTGAATAATATTCTCTAAAGATCCGGTCACCTGAAGCTACGGTCTGTCCAAATGCTCTTGGAGCAGTTTAATTTTGAGACGTGTGTGGGGCACCATGAGGTTGGCCAAAGACCGCATGCAAAATTATTTGAGGAGACAGAGGCAAACTGTTTTTTACCAGGACTGTGAGCCAGGGATAATATGTTTGTTTGCCTTTCTGTGGATAAGTGTAGTTCCGTGGTTCGAGGGTCTGTGGTTCGTAGATTCTGAACCCGTTCAAAAAGGTCGTAGGATATAGACGATTTTGGTATCAGCGGACCGCAAATCATGAGTGCGGTGTGCACAAGTGTTTTCGTCATAATCGATCAATGAGAACACTACGTATTCAGGGATTTCGTTTGAACCCTCGGGTTTCATTTTGTGTGCGGCAGCCATTTTTTGTGGTTGCCCTCACATAGGCCGAACAAGTTCTTGGGACATGTACACCTTAGCGGACTTTTGTGTGACCTGGCCGAACTGACTCCCTTGCCCGAGGCTGACCTCGTTGAGCCAGTTCCTTGTTAAGCAGCTGGTCAGATAAAGATCAAAGAGCAGGACATTGCTGAGTTTATGGTACGCACACACACCCTTCTATCTTGCTTCTCATCTGCTTCTGTTCCTTCCTTTATGGCTTAATCACTGATTTGGGTCGAGGTCTTCATGATGGGTTTGTCCGGCCTGATCGAACAGGAATATTGGAATTTGCTTGGTCATTTCTGGTGGGCTGGACAACGGAAAGTGGGATTGTCGTCATGCGCTATGTTTGAAATGTCATGTTTCCATTGGTCAGTTTGTATGTAATTGATGCTAGCCAGGAATGTGATTTTTAGCATAAAAGACGATGCTCCGCTCCTTGAATTTGTGCAGTCTCTAGCGAACCACCCGTGTTGTGCTTCGTAGACCTCTGTTCCTGGTTGCAGCCAATAAACTTGTTCTTTGACGTCATCAAGAAGTGTCCCGTGTCTGTTTGCCGAGGCAGGGGAATCCGAAGACATCGGGCGTTATCCCTGGCGCCGCTGGGTTCTAAAACCCGGTTCTTCATAAGAATGCGTTGTTTTGGAGTGTATCCACGGTTGCTCAGAGAAAAGTTAATCATTGAGAGGGCGTGAGAACGGACTTCTGGTAGTTGACTGAAAGCCCCAGCGACAGATACAGTTGTAGGTAGATGGATATGGCTTCCGAAGGCCAGTGAAGAGAAGGAGCCTTTGCTAGTCAATCGCCGAGATACGGGAGAATCTGCAGGCCCCTTATTCGTAGATGGGCTGACACGAGAGCAAGACATTTGGAAAATACAGGAGGAGCTGGGCGGAGGCTGAAGGGGAGGACCTTGAATTGATAGTGTGCGCCTGCCACAGTGAAACATTTGGTGTTGGGGATAGATAGGATATGGAAATATGCATCCTACAAATCGAGGCTGGCCAGAAAATCAGAAAGGTTCAGAAGTTGCAAAATCTCCTCGAGAGTCACCATGTGGAAAGATTTTTCCTGTAGGTATCTGTTGAGCTTTCTGTGGTCCAAAATGGGACCCCATTCTCCAGACTTTTTCTTCACAAGAAAAAAATAAGAGTAGAAGCCCTTTCCCTTTTGACAGCGTGGCGCACTCGCTCTACGGCTCCATTTTGTAGCAGGACTAACACTTCCTTCCTGTGTAAATGAAGATGGGATTATAGTAGAGATTTTTGTGGTGGATGAGGAGGTGGTACTGTCACAAACTCCAGGGCATGATTTAACTTTATTTTTTATTACCAGGACCCATTTGTTTGGGGTAATTTTGTTGTTGACGAGGACATAATGGGAATCGACAATATCATCTTTGTTGATGCACAGACGGTCGTCGGCGAAGAGGTGGTCATTGAGGGAACAAGCGTCGTTGACGAGGAAGTCGTCAACTGTTAAGAACTGGTCTGTGAGGAAGTCGCCATTGGCGAGGGTATCTTCGCCGACAGTACAGGCATCGTTGATGGAGCTGCCGTCGCACTGGAAACCTTGGCTTTGTCGACGACTATGGAGGGGAAACATGCGCTGTGGTGATGGAGACCCAGAGGACGGTGCAGTCGTCGACACAAGCTTATTAGAGACAATGATCTTTATAAAATAGGGCTCTGATGAGGTTAATTTTTTGATGCCAGATGGGCTTTCTCCTCAGCGGGAAACAAATGCTTTCCTTTTGTGTGGGACCTGCTGCTTCATGACAAGATTTTTTTATAAGCCTTTTTATGGCACTCAGGAGAATCAATTGACCTCTCTCTCCTTTTAGATTTTTCTACAGAGGTATGTGAGGCAGAGCTTTCCTCATCCCCACAGACATCAGATTTACTTTGAAGTCTCTGCAGCCAAATCAAAAGCCTACCCTGTCTATATTTAAGGGTTTTGGTTGAGAAAGTTCTACAAATCTTGCAGTCTTTTACTTTATGTTGGGGATACAAACAGTAAATACAGTTCTTATGGGGATCTTCAGCATGGAGCCTTCTTACCACATGTGCCACATGACCTGAAGAGACCTTTCTTTGAAGAATCCAACATTTTCTAGAAGAAATGTGAAGCTTGGAGGAAAAAAGTGAGCGGAGCTCAGGGACTCCCTATCACAGAACGTGCGGTAGAAAACCGGAGGAACTCAACCTCTCTTGGGAGTGTTCTACAGGGTGCTGTTGCCATATTGGATTTTGTTCAAGTTTGGTTCATTTTTACAAAAGAAAGTAGATAGGCTACTGCAGTGACTTCATTGCACTGTAGCGTATGATAGTATCATCTACTGCTTTTATAGTAATACTATGGAACTTCCACTACAACGATGAGATGTGAATCTATGATCCAATACTGGAGATCCAAATTTTATTCACAGTCAATTGCAACCATACCAGAGTTGCTACTGCTGTCCATTCCTATCAACTATTCAAGGATTGATACAGATCATCTTTGTTGAAAATGACACTGATTACTTAATTGCATCAGTTTTAAATTCCTGCCTTTTCCCATGAATGATTTTGAGCAGTGTACTATTATCAACATCAAAAGATTTGGTATCATGGCAACCTACCCTTTGTTTCTGATGATCACTGCATTGGCCTGCAATGTTCTACAACTCCCTAATCATCATATAGAAACAGTTCAACACATACAAAATGCTCAGGGACATGCCACAGGTACTTCTCCAAATACAATTGTATTCGCTGCCAGTTGGCAAAACAATTATGTATGTGTCAGTTAGAAAAACGATTATGTTCAAGGTCACTGGACTGGCAGAGAAAGTCTTTTACTGCTAACGCCCATCGTTCTCGGTTATCCTAGTTTTTTTCCCCTCAGAGGCCATTCTCTGCATTCCGAAAGTGTTTTCAAAATCTTCAGCTATTGTAAACTCAATCGTAGAAGTTCTGAGAGTGCCAATAATAATTAGAGGCACTGCAAGTAATTTGATGCTTGTGACCTTTGAATATCATTTGTTGCTGCTTAGAAAGCACCTATATATTCTGTCTCAACAATTGTTAAGGCGATTTCAGTTTGTAAGACACTTGAAACTGCAAACAATAAGCTAAAAATAGCAATTTGTCTCCTGTTAGTAGTACATTTAGCATATAGTAGAGAAAACGTTTTGGTTGCTCACTCTCAAATTTAACGCTAGCAGAGGCATTTTAAGTTTGTCACATGATAACCAGGGGGTAGGGAACAGAAATATTCAAACAATAATAGGGCTCGAATTACAATCCTAATGTAAGGCTAGGATTTTAAATTGATCCCTGGCTGCAATCAGCAGCGATTCATCTTGCATATCACTGATGCGGGCTAAATGCCCAGCAGACTAGCATTAGTGACACGTTTGCGTAACCTGTTGCACACAATTTGATGTCTGCAGCACAGCTGTGTCAAAACCGGGATCTATCAGGAAAGATAATTTTATTACTTTGCATAGTAGTGATATGTTATCAAAGATGGGTGGAAGAAATCACTCATAGCTCAAGTACACCCAGGGGTACAGGAGATACTTAGAATGACAAGAGCACAGTTTGGGAGTGGGGAGACCCCTGCAGCACTCCACAGAACACAATTAATTCACAACTCAGAAGGATAACACGGTAAAGAAAATTGTTGTGCAGCTGCTGAGTGCGACTCATGTTTAGATAGAGAAAGAAATATCATTCTGGAAACCGAGTGCCCAATGGCGTGAATAGCATGAGAAAACTGCAGCATCAAAAGATATCGATCTTTCATCCTGGTGCAGGTTATGGAATATATTTAATAGAGTTGTTTCTGTTCTGTGGCTTGGCTCAAATTGCATCATTAAATATGATGTTTAAGCTGAGAAAAGTGTCCACCTTGTTTAGCAAATGTTGGCCTATTCTAAGCCATTTGTGCATTTAGAGTGACTAGGTTGTCCAGGGTAAGCAGGCTTTAACTGGAATTTATGAACACAAGGTCAAGAGGTTAACATTAGTGAAACAGGAAGGATTGTAGCTAATTTACAGACATTTATACGAGCGGAGATACTCCGCATACTAAAAAATGCAAAGCATTAGATAGTGGGCTGCTAAAAAAAAAAATATTGTGGCACTTCCTGGATATTTTTGAGGAAGTTCAGCGGTACTCCGTAAACTTTGGTAAAAATATATAAAATCATTAAACTACTGTTCCCCAACGGTAGCCTCTTTTGTAAAGTGCCACTTTTTTTCCAATATATCGTAAAAACAGTTATTAGCCTCATTTCACGTAAAAACCAATCACAAACCCAATAGGAGCTCTAAACAACATGGTTGCCTTTTTATTTTGAATTGCCTTTTCTTAGCCAATAATACTGTGTTTAGTCATCGACATGTGCTGATGTATACCACACAATTACTGGGGAACACTGCAGCCCTATATATCAGTACATTTTTGTCCCTTATTATTTACAAACTACTGAACCAATTTATAACTACCAAATAGGACACTTTCCACAGCATAATCTACCTTCAAAATCCGTTCAGCCATTTTGCCACAACGTGGGTTTAAAAACTCTATAGAAAATGCTCTGGTGGAAAAACGTGTTTTGGAACCCCAATTTTTCCTCTGTCCACTTTTCAACTAATCACTACGAATCTTTGCATCAGGCAATGTAAGAAAACAAATAGTTTCATGAAGATTTGTCACCAACCATTTAAGATGTGATCTTTTGTAATATAAATTAATTTTAAGATGTATACTTGCCGAATCACTCAAGCTGCGACAGTTAGCTTAATGTATAGTTGTCATATAAAGGTATTCAAATTTTGCAAGTTTTAATCTTTCATTATAATCTTGTTTTCTTTCTTTCTCCTCTCTTCCCCTTCTAAAGCTCTTTTCTCTGGTAAATTTTTGCTATTTTCACTACAGTATCACTAGTATCAAAAAGTAGACATCAAGGGGAATTTAAACGATTTTGAGTTGACTAACTGAAGTACTATTCACATGAAAGTGAAAAATAAAGAGAACTCATTAGTCCCTTTTTTAGTGAACCTACTGCGATACCACGTGGGTGCTTTTATGATACACCAGAGAAGAATTGAGTTAATTACGTTTGTATTTAGACATGTATACAGTATCAAGATGGTTTTTGGGCCACAAGTACTGAATAGCACTTATGCTACAGAAAAGTGATGCTTTGAGATTGGATAACACTAGGACTATGTATAAATACCCATAAGATCATGGGTTAACTGCTTTATAATTACATTTTTGGGAGAAGTATGAGATCTTTGGTTTTCCTACATTTGGCGCCAAATAGCATTGCAGTGATCAGAAGGAAAAAATATTTAATGAATTAGAAGTTGGTGTACCTAATCATGTTGGGAAAGGAAGTACATTTATTTCCATACTGAGCAGGTTATCACCATTATTAGTTTATATGTTTAAGTATTTTCACTTTCTATAGAAAGAGTATTTAATATAGAATATGTATTTATACAAGTAAAATTAAATATGGCGACAACCTAGAAAAAAAGAGACTCCTTGGAAGGTTGAATCGAGTCGGATTTGTTTTTGCCAATAAGATTATATGTACTGCATCAATGCACGAGTGAGCAAGTTCTTGCTGTGGATTAACAGCTGTGATATTTGTAATAGTGCTGAAACCTACCTGCAGGACACATACTGCCTTAACAGGGGACAGACAGCAATAGAGTAAATGACACACACACACACACACACACACACACACACACACACACACACACACACACACGCACACACACGCACACGCGCACACACTTTTTTTCACTGAAAAAACTTAGGTTTCAGGGGTGTTATAGTTAGCTGGACATTTCACTCCTACAAAACCAATGAAATTCCTCTGTTCTAGTTAGTTGTACTAACTAACTCTTGCGCCGGCAATCCACTGGTGATGATGTCACATATTACATCATTCATTACATGGTCACTGATGACATCGCAAATGACATAACTTATGACATCATCCAGTGAATGTGGTTAGGTTTGTTATTTAAATATGTATTATATATACACCAATCTGCATTGAGGAATCAGTGGATATATAAATATCTGGTTAGATGATTTAGTAGCACTGTGAATGATTGTTTACTTGACTAATTTATAGCGTCACACTGAAATATTGGATAGTGACTAAACTGTGTGAATATCTGAATTACTTGGTCAATTGTTGTGTAAACTGCTGCACCAGTTGGTTACTAGCTACGTGAAAGTCTATATTAATTATTGATTAGTTAACTGTTTATTTGCAATGTTGAGTAAATGTGTGTGTGGTTCGGTGGGGGATCTAGGACTGCCCAAAGATATGTGAATAGTTCAATCAGTACGTATATGAGGTTAAGACCATGTGTTAGAATAGTTGTTTGGGCCCACAGGGGCCGATTCAACTTAGCGGCCATTTTGAGTGAGGACCAGGTTGCCGCGCTAGTGGTTGCGAGGCAGTGCTAGCTCACGCGGCGCTGAAACGCATAAATTGAAACAGTCACTCTACGCGCTAGCGTACGCGTTTGTGGACGCGCCATACCGCGCCAAAGGAGCGCCTAAGGAGAGCCCGTCTGTGCCTGTCCGTGCCAGGACGGGCTAGGACTGGGCTAGGGGCTATACCCATGGATCCTACCCTTCATACCAGCGTAAGTTATAGTGGAGCACTCCTCAGATCACTCAGAGGAAGGGCTAGGGATATTTGCCCTGGGGATATACTTTTAGAGGAGGTAGCGGTCCCATGTCCCTACTGTAAGCCCCCTAACCCCAGGAGCTGCAACACAGATAGTTTTTCCCTCGCCCTGATTAATTGTCGCTCTCTTCCTAGGCATGCCACTGAAATAAACTTGCTCCTGGATGAACGAGATTTCGACGTTCTATTCTTAACTGAGACATGGCTGACTGATGGCTCAGACCCACACTTAGTGCAAGCGCTACCACCTAAGTACTCCATTGCTAGACAGGACCGTATGTCCGGTAGAGGAGGAGGTGTGGCGATTATTTATAAAAACAACTTCAGATGTAGAACCTCGGAGAGTCCACTTATGGACTGTGAAAGTATTGGTTTTTCTATATCCTTCTCACCCACCTGCACCTTTACTGGGATCCTGGTCTATAGACCCCCAGGCGACTCCCATGATTTTTGCAACAATCTTTTAGATAAGATCTCTCTCCTTATCAGTAGTACCCCTAATTTTACCATCTTGGGCGACCTTAATGTTTACCTAGATGAAGTCAATGCCATGCCATCGCAATGCCTGGTGGATACCCTGAGAGTGGTGCACCTGGAACAAATCGTGGACAGTCCCACTCACACAGGTGGACACCTAATTAGACCACATCTTTACTAATCTTGGAAATATAGTATGCGCTCAGCCCAGTTTTGTACCATGGTCAGACCATGCATTACTGTCCCTCTTGTGGTCCCCAATAACACAAACCCACAAGGCCACCATTCTAAAAAAGGTTAGTCGAGTATGGTCTAGATTACCCACTGAAAAATGGGAGGCAGCCCTGAAAAGCTGTTTGCCCGCACCCCATGAGGACCCGGTTGCAGCTAATGAAGCCTTTGATCAGTGGATCAACTCCACACTAGATCCTATTCTCCCAAAAAAAGAGCTACGGCATAGAGAGGGTCCCAATAAACAACCATGGTATTCCAGGGAACTCAAGGAACACAAACAACTGTGTAAACGTGCGGAAAGGAAGTGGAGAAAGAACTACGCAGTTGCTGCGAAAAATGAATATAGGTCAACTCTGAGATCCTACAAAACTCTAATAAAAACCACACAAGCCACATATTATCAGAGTAAAATTGCGGAAGCAGCTAACGCCCCCAGGGAAATTTTTAAAATCTTTCAATCCCTGGCAACCACACCCAGGACTATTAGTCCTATTCAGAATCCACAGAAACACTGTGATGAGTTAGCTATCTTTTTCGCATCTAAGGTGTCTAACATCTATTCCGGCTTTGCATCAGTGACAGACACCCGAGATAATTGGAAGAGAGGAAAAAAGGAGGACCTGGACTTGGACTCTAACCCATCAGTAGATCTCAAAGCCTTTCCTCCATTGGATCTGGCTGTAGTGGATAGTCTCCTTAGTAATCTTAAATCTGGCTCCCCGTTAGACGCTGCTCCCCCGGCAGTTCTTAAACAGGTATCAGGGACAGTATGCCCTGTGATAACGCAGGTCATCAACGCGTCTCTGGCCTCCGGTGAAGTGCCCCCCAAATGGAAGAAGGCCAAGGTCAGAGCTTTGCTTAAGAAACCTAGCTTAGACCCTGAAGACCTGGCCAACTATAGGCCTATTTCACTATTACCAACTATCAGCAAAATAGCTGAAAAATATGTGAATCAGGTCCTCTCTTCCTTTATTGAATCCACGGAAGGATTGCACCCCACCCAGACCGGGTTTAGAGCAAAACAAGGAACAGAGACAGCCCTGGTAGCAGTAGTGGAGGCAGTTAGGGGTATAGTGGATGCAGGAGGCTGTGCTGCGGTGGTCCTGTTGGACCTCAGCGCAGCCTTCGATACATTAAACCACTCTCTTCTGCTGCATCGGCTGCATCTTACAGGAGTCTCTGGAGTGGCGATGAAATGGCTCCATTCTTTCTTATCAGACAGAAGTTTCTCTGTCTTTGAGGGAGAGGTGTCATCCAGCCAGCTGCAACTGAATCAGCCCTACTCTGTTTAATATCTATATGAGACCTTTGGCTGAGGTGGTTCTTCCCTGGGGAATCCAACTCGTTACCTACGCCGATGACACGCAGCTGGTGGTTTCCTTGGTGAGGAACGATGTTTCAAATCAGGGGATCAACAATCTGACCCCGTGTCTCACCAAGGTTCTGGAATGGATGACTTCCTCCTTTTTAAAGCTAAATGGGGCCAAAACGGACATCATGCTCCTAGGTTATAAGGCCCCAATTAATCTTGACCCTTGGTGGCCTCACTGCCTAGGACCCCCCCAGCACCCAAGACTCATATAAAAAGCTTAGGGATCTGGCTAGATTCCTCTCTAGGATTTCACTACCAGGCAAAAAAGGTAGCCGGAACCTGCTATGGGCTGCTGAAAGTCTTAAAAAAAGTGTTAGACCTTCTGCCATTCGAAGCCAGAAGACTGCTAGTCCAGTCATTGATTATGTCACGGCTGGATTACGCAAACGCCGTCTATATGGGGGGCCCCAGTCGGCACCATAAAAATTCTGCAATCTGTACAGAATTGTGCTGCTCGACTGCTTATGAAAGTCCCTAAAAGATGCTCAGCAAAAGCCGCACTTCAATCCTTGCACTGGCTATCCATCAAGGGAAGGATAACTTTTAAGACCATGTGCATGGCGCATAAATCCATCCATGGTGCTGGCCCGCCTATCCTGGATCCCCTTTTTCGTCGCCACCAATCAGTGAGATCTCTGAGATCCAACCAGCGGAACTTGCTGGTAGTTCCCAGGATGAAGCTGGCCCGGATGGGTGGCCGTCGACTTTCGGTGCATGCAGCTAAAGAATGGAACGCACTCCCAGATGTCATCAGGCATGAGTCAAACCACCTTGCTTTCAGGAAGCGCTTAAAGACGCACCTTTTCCAATAGTGTCTTTATTTTTCCTTTGTCTTACAGCGCTGGGATGCTTAAGAGTAGCAATGCGCTATAGAAGAAGGTATTCATTCATTCAATATCTTTATGGGTGTGGTGATGAGCAAAAACATTTCTCAATGGTACATGTCCAACAAAGTAGAAAAAAATAAGTTAGTGTACGTGACAGTTGTATACAAAAAGGTGTACATAAAACATTAATTGCATGAGTGACTGTATAGATAACTAT
Source organism: Lissotriton vulgaris (assembly GCF_964263255.1). Classification (NCBI taxonomy): domain Eukaryota; kingdom Metazoa; phylum Chordata; class Amphibia; order Caudata; family Salamandridae; genus Lissotriton; species Lissotriton vulgaris. Next base: position 464,801,144 of record NC_141685.1, on the reverse strand, counting down.
ACTTGTAATAGTGATTTCATAACACACTAAGTATGAGTTACTATCTATAGGAATAAATGAAGTGCTATTTGTAGAAGTGTGTAGCTGAGTAAATGTAAATAGGATACATGGTTTGCAAAAGTGAGTAGGATGACTGCATAACTGAATAGTATGTGTGCTGATGTGTAATGTTAATATAAGTATATTTGATTGTGTTCTATTGATCATTGACAACATGTATGAGTGAATCTATTGGTAATTGATTAGATGTGTGTGTAGAACCAGGAATCACTGAGTGGGTTTTTAGATACTTGTATTGCTGAGTCAATGGATTAAAATATGGTACTCTGTATTTTACAGTGACTGATGAAAGATTATAGTAGTGTATGATGAGGTGTATCTGATTGTCACATGGATGATGTCATCAGTGATGTCATTTGAGATGTCATCAGTGATGTCACTGACCAGGTCATGAATTATGTAATATGTGACATCACCAGTGGATTGCGGGCGCGAGAGTTACAGTTAGTACAACGAGTTACAGTTAGTACAACTAACTATAACCGAGGAATTTCAATGGATTTGTATGAGTGAAATGTCTAGCTAACTAGAAAACCCCTAAAACTTATGGTTTTTTCAGTGAACTTCTAAGGTTTTTTAAATGCTAATTCCCAACTATAACCTGCCTGAAACCTATGTTTTTTTCAGTGAATTTCAAAGGTTTTTTAAAAGATAATTCTAAAGTATAACCGGCCTAAAACCTAAGGTTTTTTCGGTGATTTCGAAAGATTTTCTCAATAACAATTTTTAAATGTATTAATTGGTATATTCATTTCTTTTGATGCGGATTTACATTTTTTTTTTAAATATATTTATTTTTAGAGATCTTATTTTTTAGATTAGATTACACATTTTTTATATATTTTTTAAAACAAAATGTAATATATATATTTTTAAAAATATTTTTATATTTTCTGCTTTCTTTTTTTCCCCAATATTTTGAGCAGCCCCACACCCAAAAGCGTACCTCTCTCGATTACTGCGCAGAACGTAGCCGCAATTTTACAATTGTTCAGTAGGATCCGCGTAGGGTGTGCCGTGTGTGCATGTTTTCATGCACTATTGCTATGCGACCCGTACGTGACCAAGCACATACGCAACATATACGTATCCGCCACACCACGCATGTGCGTTTCCGCATGACGTCAACGTGTTCAACACGGTGGGTACACAACTTCCGCGAAATTTTTCAATATAAAAAAAGATATATATATATATGTATTTAATATAAATATTAAGGGGAAAATGTACAAGTTACTTACCTTCGAAAACGATATATCTGTAAGAAAACGTAGATTCCTTACCTTAGAATATCCCCAGGCGTCAGACTGGATCCGGAAACTTTTGCGTAGCAGTACCCTTGCGCGTCGGTAGGCGTCGTCTGCGGCTCCGCATCCGTCGTCGTTGTTGCCGGGATGACGTCGACGGAGTACTTATCTGCCGCCCTCGTGCGCTGACGTCAGTTCTTATACACCGCTTTTCCGCGCCAGAAAAGCAGAGCCATGATAAAAACCAACACTGGTGCCATGAAACTAGGGCACTGAAAAGGGATGACCTTAACCATAGATATCGGTTCGCAGAACGGGGAGGATGGGTGGGGCGGTAAGGAGTCTAATACTAACTACTGTTTCTTACAGATATATCGTTACCGAAGGTAAGTAACTTGTGCATCTGAAAGAAACAGGTTAGTATTAGATTCCTTACTTTAGAATAGATACCCCAGCAATACCAACCCCGGTGGTGGGTCTGCGAACCGATAATCACACCAGAAAGTCCTGGAGAACGGAAGGTACGAAAAAGCCATCTCTCTGGACTTGGCTGTCCAGGCAGTAGTTTCTTGCGAACGTGTGCAGCGAGGCCCACGTAGCTGCCTGACAGATGTCCTGCAAGGGGACTCCCCGACCCAGGGAAGTAGTAGCCGCCATGGCGCAATTGGAATGGGCACGCAGCCCTACAGGAGGCTCCTTTTTAGCCAGTGAATAACAAGCCTTGATGCACAAAAAGACCCATCGAGAAATGGTCCGTTTGTGCACCGCCCGACCCTTCTTAGCACCCACGGAACCAACAAAGAGTTGGTCATCCACCCGGAACTGGCGTGTGCGATCCAGATAGTATGAGAGCGCACGTTTTGGGTCCAGGCGGTGGAGACTCTCTTCCTCTTTCGAGGGATGCGGAGGTGGAAAGAAGGTGGGCAAGGTGATGGACTGCCCGATGTGGAAGGCTGTGACTACCTTGGGCAGGAAAGAGGGTCGCGTCCGCAACACAACTTTGTTCGGATGGACAGAAAGGAAAGGAGGTTGTGAAGAAAGAGCCTGGAGCTCACTCACTCTCCTGGCAGAGGTGATGGCAACAAGGAACACAGTCTTAAGAGTGAGGAAACGAAGAGGACAGTTATGAAGTGGCTCGAAGGGAGCGCACATCAGATAAGTCAGAACAAGATTCAAGTCCCACTGAGGCATCACGAAAGGAACAGGGGGAAACATATGAGTAATGCCCTTCAAGAACCTATTTACAACTGGGGACTTGAAAAGAGAGGGCTGATTAGGGAGCCTTAAGAAGGCGGAAATGGCAGAGAGGTAGCCCTTAAGAGTGCCCAGAGTAGAGCCCTGCTGGGCAAGAGAAAGAAGAAAGAGGAGAACCTCAGAAAGGGGGGCAGAGAGTGGATCCACAGTCTTTGCTGTGCACCATGCCACAAATTTGTTCCACCTGCAGGCGTATACAGATTTTGTGGAGGGACGCCTGGCTGCCAGAATCACTTCACAGACTTCAGGAGGCAAGACAAATGACCTCAACTGTCGCCGCTCAATCTCCACGCATGGAGGTGGAGGCTGGACAGGTTCGAGTGGAGGACCGTTCCCTGCTGCTGCGACAGAAGGTCCTCCTGAAGAGGCAGACGAATCGGGCGATCGACTGACATGCTGAGTAGCTCGGGATACCAGTATCTTCGTGCCCAGTCCGGAGCCACAAGGATGACTTGGGTCCGGTCGCTCCTGATCTTCTTCAGCACTCTGGGCAGAAGTGGTATAGGCGGAAAAGCGTAAATCAGACGGCAGCTCCACTCGCGACAAAAAGCGTCTCCGAGCGAGTGCCGCCTTGGAAATTCCAACGCACAGAACTGATGACATTGTGCGTTCTCTTCTGTGGCAAATCGATCTAATCATGGCTCTACCCACTGCTGTAAGAGGCTTTGGGCCACGTCCGAGTTCAGACGCCATTCGTGATCCATCATGCACCGACGGCCGAGTTCGTCCGCCATGGCGCTCAGGGAACATGCCAGGTGTTGAACCACCAGGGTCACGCCCTGATGCTCCAGCCATTGCCAGAGGCTCAGAGCCTCCTGGCATAGGGTCCACGACCCCACGATGCCCTGTTTGTTGGAGTACCACATGGCGGTGGTGTTGTCAGTGAACACCTGCACTACACTCCCCCGGACAGAGGGGAGGAATGCCTTCAGTGTAAGCCTGATCGCCCGCAGCTCCAGAAGGTTGATGTGGAGCGGGAACTCCGCCGGAGACCAGAGGCCTCTGATCTCCGCCTCTCCCATGTGGCTCCCCCAGCCCAGGAGGGACGCATCCGTCACAAATATGTGTTCCGGTTGGGATAGGGAGAGGGATGTGCCGTTGACCCAATCGCGGTCCGTGACCCACCACTGTAACTGTCTTGCAGTGCCCTCCGCGGTCAAGACATGGTCGGACAAGTTGCCCTGATGCTGGGCCCACTAAAACTTCAGGTCCCACTGCAGAGCCTGCATCCGCCACCTGGCGTGATGCACCAGAAGGATGCAGGAGGCAACCAGCCCCAGAAGCCGCAGCGTCAACCTGAGCAAGACTCTGGATAAGGCTGAAAGATCGAATCAGAGCCTGAATATCCCGAACCCCCTGTTCGGGAGGATAAACCCCTAACTGCGCCGAGTCTAGAACCGCTCCGATGAAGAGGAGCTTCTGAGAGGGACACAGGTGTGACTTCGGCACATTGATGGAGAACCCCAGCATGTGCAGGAAGTCGGCCGTAATCTGGAGGTGGCTGATGACTGTCTGGTGCGAGCCAGACTTCAACAACCAGTCGTCAACATAGGGGAAGACTGACACCCCTAATCTGCGCAGATGAGCAGGGACCACCGCCATCACTTTAGTGAACACCCGAGGGGCGCTGGTAAGGCCGAAGGGGAGCACGGTAAACTGAAAGTGCTCGTGGCCTACCGTGATCCGCAGGTAGCGCCGGTGGGTCGGCAGGACAGGGATGTGAAAATAAGCATCCTGCAAGTCCAACGCTACCATCCAGTCTCCCGGGTCTAGGGCAGCTAAGACCTGAGCCAGAGTCAGCTTCTTGAACTTCTCCTTCCGGAGGAAGCCGCTGATGTTCCGCAGGTCCAAGATAGGGCGTAGGCCTCCTTTGCCCTTCTTGGGAACCAGAAAGTAGTGGGAGTAACAACCACACCCTACTTCTGGCCCAGGAACACGCTTGATGGCCCCCTTGGCCAAGAGGGCGTAACTTCCTCTTGCAGAAGTTGCAAGTGATAACCTGACATGCAGTGGTATTGCAGTGGCATGGCTGGAGGGGTCGCCTTAAAGGGGAGGGAGGAGCCCCTTCGGACGAATTGCAGCACCCACCTATCCGATGTGATGTCATGCCAGTGGAGGAGGTGATGGCGAATTCTGCCCCCACTGGCAATAAATGGGCCTGAAAGCTCGGACTAGGAAGGCTTTGAGGCGGATGCTGCGGGGGTGGATGTGGACTGGCCTCGCCGTTGTCCTCTGGCACCGCCACAGCGGTTACCACATCCGCCACCGCGCTGGATGTTAGTCTGCGGCCTGTGGCTGGCAGGGCTTATTGGGGTGCCCCTTCCTTGGCCACCAAAGGAGCGAAAGGCAGCAGTTTGCTGGCACGGGACCAACAGGCCCAATGACTTGGCCGTTGCCCTGGAGTCCCTAAAGCGCTCAAGTGCACTGTCTGCCTTGTCGCCAAAGAGGCGACGCCATCAAACGGCATGTCCAAAAGGGTGTTCTGGACATCAGCCGAAAACTTGGCGGACCTCAGCCAGGTGTGGCGGCGAACCGCCACCGTCGTTGCAATCGCCCTGCCTAGCGAGTCCGTGGTATCCAGCCCACATCGAACGGAATACCATGCCGCATCTCGCCCCTCCGCAAGGGCTTGGGCGAGTTTAACCCGGGCCTCCTCCGGGCATTGTGGCAGCACGTCCGCGACCGTGTCCCACAGAGAGTGGGTATAACGGCCCAAAAGACAAACGGTGTTGACCGACCGCAACCCCAAACTAAGTGAGGAAAACATCTTTTTCCCGTACTGTTCATACCTTTTGGATTCCCGATCAGGGGGAGCTGCCGGGAATGCGGTCTGGGAATTAGAGGCCTGGATAACCAGGCTCTTGGGGTGGGGTGGGTGGAAAGGAAACAAGGGTCGCCCGGGGTTGGGCGGTGGCGTCTGGCCACGTTCCTATCTACGGGGGGACCTGTAGCGGGCCTGGACCAAGTGCCCAACAGAACGTCAGTTAAGGCCTCATTGAACGGCAGTAGAGGCTCCGAAGAGTTTCCTGCGGTTTGAGGATCTCAGTGAGGAGGTTAGTCCTCACTGCCATGACAGGGAGCTCAAGAGACAAGGCCTTGGCTGCCCTCATCAACACCACACTGTAGGCAGCCCCCTCCTCCGTAGCCACGGTAGGAGGGGACACAAATCCAGTGTTGGGCGAATTGTCCAAACCACTGGCCTCCCCTAGTTCACCTGCCCAGTCCTGAAAAGACTGGCACTTCCGTGCCCGAGGGTCCTCAGACCCCTCCCAACCCGCCTGGCCCTCCATCTCTTGGTACTCGGGTTCAAATGATGGGGCTGGATCATAGAAGTATTGCACTTCTCTCAACGTCAAATGCGGCGTTGATAGACACCGTTCCAACGTCGGAACCGGATCGACGGGGGGGTTTGGGGAGGGTAGGGGATCGGGGACGACGTCGTCTGGGGACGGCATCGGGGGCGACACCCTAGGAGTCAATGCCGGCGGAGGGGTCGTTAGGTCGACCAGTGGCGACCCGGATCCGGCGGGGCCCTGCGGCGTCAGGGCCGAAGTCACCGACGGCGCCGGGGCCGAAGCACCCGGCCCGCTTGGGCTCCCAGTCGGGACCGCGGGGCCTAAAGGGGCCACAGAACCCGACGGAGGAGTGAGCAACCTCATGGCCATGAGGAATGCATCGATCTCCTCCAGCGTCACCTTCTGCCCAGGGACCGGCAGGTATGGAGCAGGCCGCAACGTCTGCTGCTCCGGCGGAGCCGCGTGGGCGGTGTCACCCGAGCCACCGACCACGTCGTGCGAGCGTTGGGGGGAGTCAGAAGAGCGGTGTTGCTTCTTCTACTTCTTGTGCCTCTTACCTGAGGACTTGGAGTCCGAGGAGGGGTGTTGACTAGCCGAGCTGTGATGACTCCGGCCCCGTGACCAGTCTCTCGACCTCCTCCTGGACCGGGACCTTGAGCGGCCCAGGGCCAACTGCCAGGGCTCGAGGCGCTTACGGGAACGCTCCCGCCTAGCTTTTGAAGTCAAGGACCGGCAGTTGGGGCACGACTTGTCATTGTGGTCGGCCCCTAAGCAATAGAGGCACCGGCGATGGGGGTCGATAACCGACATCAGTCGGCACAGGGTTTGAACCCGGGCAGCCCTACTGGCACCGATGGAGTCGTTCGACTTGAAAAACAGATCAAAAAGGATCGAAAATTTTTTGTCAAAAAATGACTAAAGGGTACCGCTTTTTCCGGATCGGCGCTTGCTGGTGCGGAAAAATTAAGTAGAACTGACATCAGCGAGCGAGTGCGGCATCTAAGTACTCCGGCGAAGTCATCCCCGTGCCAACAATGGACGTGGAGCAGCAGATGACGCCTACCGATGCGCAAGGGTACTTCTACGCAAAAGTTTCCGGATCAAGACTGACGTCTGGGGATATTCTAAGGTAAGGAATCAAATACTAACCTGTTTCTTTCAGATATAATATTCTTTTAGTTTTAATAAACTTATATTACTTTTAAATGCAATTTGGAGAAGTTGCGCTAGATTCGTGCTGCATGTACGCACCCAACGCGGATCCCATGTGACCAAAAAAAAGAGATTTCATTGGTTTATAACACTATTGAAGAACCTCACCCATTTCAATTACTCTTCTTAGACCTTCCTTAGGAGAAGACCTATCCTGAAAAGAACGTCATTTTTTGTTCATTGAAAACCTGAACTTTTTTTTTTTAGTCAAAAATGGCTACACCACTGCAAGAATCATCCGATTCTGATGATTTTGTTACTGAACAATTTCTACCAGAACCTCCCCCTCTGGAAAAGATACACATCCATCGTATGGACATTTTTTACTTTTCAGGAGGGGCAAAAGAAATGTAATCCACCAAAGTAACATGCAAGATTTGCCAGGCAGTACTGTCCAGAGGAGATCCAAACAATACCCCTGTGGCACTGCTAGTATGAACAAGCACCTCCAATCCATCCATCCAGAGCTAAATTTATATGCTAGTGTATGAAAGTTTATATAAATGCAGCATATGTACATAAATATTTTGGAAGTCTGTCCTTCCCTCTGCACTGCTGCCTAAACAGCAGGCATGTGGTGATACAGGCACCCTTGCACCATGGTGCAAGAATATCTGTGTAGTGTGGAGTTTTTGTGCAGGAAGACACACCTTCCTGCACAAAAACAATCAGTGAAGGCATTTTTCTCCTACAATGTATGCTGTGCATTGTAGCATATATTGGAAAAAAAATGAGGAGAAATGAAAACAATTCTGCTGCAGATTTACTCCCTGCGCCTCCAGTACGTCACTTTTTGTGACGTACTGGTTGCGCAAGTGGCTCCTCCATATTTACAAGGAGACAAAAAGTTACCCTGCGTGACTTTCCCTTTCCTTCTAAATACGGCCCCTTCATACACAGCTCTTTACGTATATATATTACATCATTCATGACATGGTTAGTGGCATCACGGATGACATCACGGATGACATCACGGATGATAGCATCCAGTGAATATGGTTTGGTTTGTTATTTAAATATGTATTATATATATATATATTGCAACCTGCATTGAAGAATGAGTGGATATAAAAAAATCTGGATAAAGGATTTAGTAGCAGTGTGATTGATTGTTTACTTGAGTAATTTATAGTGTCTCACTAAGTATATTGGATAGTGACTAAACTGTGTGAATATCTGTATTACTTTGTCAGTTGTTCTGTAAACTGCTGCACCAGTTGGTTACTAGCTAAGTGAAAGTCTATATTACTTATTGATTAGTTAACTGAGTATTTATATGGGAGAGTGAATGTGTGTGTGTGGTTCGGTGGGGGAGTGTCTGACTGCCCAAAGATATGTGAGTAGTTGATTCAGTAGGTATGAGACGTTAAGACTACATGTTATAACAATTGTTTGGGTGAGTTAATATCTTTATGGGTGTGGTGATGAGCAAATATATCTCTCAATGGTACATGTGCAACAAAGTACAAAAATAAAAGGCAGTGTATGTGACATTTGTTATATATAAAGAAGTATACATATGACTAAGTAATTGCATGAGTAACTGTATATATAACTGTATACTTGTAATAGTGATTTTATAATACTTATAATAGTGATTTTAAAACACTGAGTTACTATCTATATCAGGGGTCTGCAAACCGGTCCTGGAGGGCCGGATCCATTCCAGATTTTTGGGATATCCCCATTGAGATACATGTAGTAATTTTAAAATCTGGCATTGATCCGGCCCCCCAGGACCGGTTTGGAGACCCCTGATCTATATGAATAAATGAAGTGCTGTTTGTATAAGTGTTGGGGGTAGTGTTTTAAGCTTTAGGGTAGTGTAGTGGTGTTTGTGTAGTGAACAGGTTTGCTGGGGATAGATTTAGGGTTTAATGTAGTGCATTGGTCTTTGTGTAGAGTAGGGGGCCGTGTTGGTGGTAGATTTGGGGATTAGGGTAGTACAGTGGTGTTTCTGTAGTGTAGAGGGTCGTGCTGGGGGTAGTGTTTTAGAGTTTAGGATTGTGCAGTGATGTTAGTCTACTGTAGGGGGTAGTGTTCTAGTGTTTAGGGTAGTGCAGTGGTGTTTATGTACTGTAGAGGTTCATGCTGGGGGTAGTGGTTTAGGGTAGAGTACTGGTGTTTGGAATGCTAGGAAAATGTTTATCAATATTAAATGCTTCTAATCAAGTAAAATTCAAATCATCACATGCAGTGTGGCACAAATGGTATTACATATATTTAACAAGATATAGAGAGCAAAGGGATTTTTATCCACTCAAGTGGACGGAAGGGTACTCCCAGTCCCCTGGTACACGGAGGGGCGGACTAGGTGAGAAGTCACTCGTTAAGCCAAAAAACTAATACGTTCTTTTGAGCTTTGCTGCCTCCCCTCAATTCCTGTGCAGCAAGCATTTCTCCACTGAGAAGTTTTTGCCATTTTCTGTAAACCATATTTGGTTACAAGTTTTTTACCCATTTATGCAAATTGCTAAATAGGTGACTGAGAGGGTTGCAGGTATGGCAGGGCGTTAGTGTACCCTGACCACCCAACTCCTTTCTTTTTTATGGTCCTGAAGAAAAACCGGTAACTCCCACCTATGGTTTGAAACATGTAGACCTATCACATAAATTCAGATACACTAGGTCCTATTAACGCCTTTATTGTATCTACACACACTATTTTTAACATTGTCCAGTAGCCTTACAATAAATAATATTAAGTCATACCAGGACAATTTTTAACCCACTGACCTTTTTTTCACATTCATCAACCACATACCCGCTCCACTGTATTTTCAGGTGTCGCAGCACACCTTGACGGCACTCGGCTGTCAAGGTGGCCCCGATGATGAAGCATGTCACCGACCAGGTCGGTGAGTGAGGGGTTCCTTAAGAAACAAAGAAGGACTTCTTCTTACAAATCACGGTCTCATTCCACTGATACTGGCTGTATAGCCTGATTTCTGGTGGTACTCCTCCTATTTGTTATAGAACAAATGGTATTACCACAGCAGTAAGTCTCCCCAATTTAGATTTAAAGTGGATAAACATGTTTCATGTGGTAGACCCATAGGACAACGCTGCAGCTTCCACATGCTTCAACACCCTCCACATACTCAGCAAGACCTTCAAAACGACCCACCCCCCGAATCAAGGAAGACCATCACCTAAGCACTCCTCACCAGCAGGCTGGACTATGGGAACGTCCTCTATGCCGGATCAACAAATCTCTACTCCACAAACTTCAGTCTGTCCAGAACAACGGAGCAAGACTTGTCCTCAGCATCCCACGACAAGACCACATTGCCCAGAATAAACCAGCATTCCACTTGCTCCCCGTCGAAATAAGAGTGACCTTCAAGCTGCTCACACACACCTATGAAACCCTCAACAACATCGGACTCCAATACCTCAATCTCCTTCTACACCCCCAAATGAAACCTCCACTCCGCTGACCAGGCCTTGGCCGAAATCCTCTGTATCGACAGATCAAGACAGGAGGCACACCCTTCTCCTACATCATGGCAAAAACCTGGAATGAACTCCCCCTCAGCATCAGATGAAGCCCCACACTGAAAGCATTCAGGAAGAGCCATAAGACCTGGCTGTTCGAATGACCAAAGCTGCACAAATCCCCCCCCACATACTCCCCCAGCACCTGGACACCCTCACAGGTGAGTAGTGCGCTCTATACATCCGTAATTGATTAATTGATACGCCACCACAGTGTGTGTTTGAGTGTTATCAACAGGCCCTGCCATTGGTTTGGCTGTCTGTAACTCTTACGGGTAGTGAAATGAGCAGTGCTCCCTTCTTTAACATACACAGAATCTCTGAGATTGGCTTGGTTTGGCTTCACCTCTGAGAGCTACTTTCAGGGTGCTGGTGAGCTACCAGTATCTCCCGAGCTACTGGTTGGAGACCCCTGGTATGTATAGTGAGTGGGGAATTGTAGTCTTGAGGCACAAATGTGAAGGTTATTACACCACTACATGCTTAATACATAACACTTTGAATAACTCCATTCCCTAAAGCCTGGCTCACTGCATGAGTACATGCTTACTGACTGAATGATTACATTAATATAAGCAAAGACACTGGGTGAATTCCTAATTGGTTGACTTTTACTTTAGTGAATGAATTACTACATGGTACTGAAAAAATCATTATGAAATTGCAACAGCAGTCACCGTGTTTGCTGGAGTATATGGATAGTGACTGGGGAATTGTAGGCCTGAGGCACAAATGTGAAGGTGGTTACACCGCTACATCCATAATGCATAGGAGTTTGAAGCACTGCATACCCTAAAGCCTGGCTTACTGCAAGAGTATATGTACTTATGTAACTGCAAACACATCAACCAACCAAACCATTCTCTCTCAATGTTGCCAAATGGACACTGATTCAGAAAGAAAGATTACAAATATTAGATAAATAAATGTATTAAAACTCGGAGTAATGGAATTAAATAAATTAATACTCAGATATAAATTAGAATACTCTAAGTTTAATAGAGAGTATCTCTGGTACAGGATGCAGGGAAAATAGGGGTTTAGGGTAATGAAGAATAATTAAAAAAAAGTTTGAAAAAAAAACGGAAGTTACTAGAATAATAAGTCGGAAAAAAAAGGGGAACAAATGTTAATACTCGTATTAAAAAAAAGGACCCCAATAACATGGTTCAATAGGAAAAACGAGTTTAAGTAAAGCATTTTAGAAATTATACGAAAGTTAAACAGTATGGAAAGAGGCATGTTTACATAAACACGTGACGTACTAAAACAGTGGAAATGAGAACACCTGTCAACTGAAAAACGTGAGTTAAAAGTGGGAGGAACAATAAATTGATCCTATAGTGTGTTAAGTAACCAAAAAGTATATAAACCACACCCGTGGGATGATTAGTTTTGTTTAAGAGAATCAATATGGGCGAAGAAACTAAGAGGAAGGTAATGATTTGGTGCTGCGGAAGCATCTTGAGAATATCTTTCATTTCCTCAGAGGGAACATATTGTTAATGTATATTTAAAAATACATAAAACATTATGTCCCCTCCAGAGGAGTTGGATGAATTTCGACGGAGGAAGGAAAGAATATCGAAGAGAGGTAAATTATCTGAATGGGTATATGTTTTATATTTTTTTTAAAGAAAGCAAAAATATTTAAATGATTATAAAATGTGGTATGATTAAGTTTAACACCATCAGTGCTGCAGCAATTCCCCCTCTGTGCTACTTCTGATTTATTCCCATTGTTCATGACGAGCTCAGCTCGTCATGAGCACGCGACCAGTGTACTGCATGACGAGCTGAGCTCGTCATGAGCATCGAAGGGGTTAAATGGAATATAATAACGAGTTGACGAAAGAACCATTACAAGAAATATAGGTTAATTAAGGAATAACTACGTGCAAAGTAATGATTAAGAGTGATGCCATCATCTTGAGTTTATCTTTCATTTCCACAGAAGGAGCATATTGTTAATGTAAATTTTAATTTACATTCAACTTTATGATCCTTCAAGTGGAGTTGGATGACTTTCAACAGAGAATATGAAAGAATAATGAATAATATTTTTTCTAGTAAGCAAGTATTTCTTAACCCTATCCATGCTGATGACGGAACCGCTCCGTTATGGCCCGGCCGCCGCGGCGCTGATTTCGCGCCTGCGCGGCACGTTATATTGAGCGGGCGGGGCCATGACGGAACCGCTCCGTCATGAGCACAGCTCAACCGCGGCTGGTGACGGAGCGGTTCCGTCACCAGCATGTGCCCGCCGTGCGGACCCCCCACCCCCTTAGCGCTGCGGCGGAATAGCCGCCGCAGCGATGTGGTTAATGATTGAAAAACTGTAGTATAAATAAATGATCAATGAAAAAAGGAAATACTTTGGAATAAATACTCTTATCATCTTGAGTGAAAATGGGCTAAAAGTATTTATATTGAGTAGTGCTTTTACCAATTTTCACTCGTGAAAAACAGGAGGATTATCTTCGCAAGCACTTTTTTTGAAAAAAACAATATAATTGTGACTTCAGATGTTAATTGTTAATGCTTTCCATTTTTAAAAATGATTATTAAATGTAATAATGGAGTGAAATGTACATAAAAAGAAAGATGAAGTAGTGAGAGAGTGTTTGTCGTAGCACTTCTATTTTACTTTATCTGAAAGTAAAAAAAGCCCAAACATTTAAATATAGATGATGGGGCAACACTGACATAATGTAAACATAAGGAATGAGTGCTTATGATAAAATAACGAAATATGGTCCAACGTGTGATACCAATAAATGAAAAAAGTTTTTGCCTTTCACCCATATGATGAATATGAAAGACTCAAAAATATTTTGAAGGGAGAAGCTTCGCGCGCAACCAAGATGGTTGCGTGAGCACAGGGCTCACGAGACCCTCGCCACCTCCCGCATCTATCCTGAATTGTATCCCGACTACGGTGGCGGATTATTGAGAACGCAACCCAGCTGATATAATAGCTGCTTTCAAAAATCGATTTGGACCCCGGGAACCGAAACTACGATACTTTGAACTTTTGTGGCCTCCTCCATGGAACTGCCCGGGGCCCGAGTCACTGTGGTGCCCAGGTGGTAGTTGAACAAAAACGGCCTGCGGGGTCCTGCTCAAGACCTTGGAGTTAACTTTCGGTTTCGTTTTTGGTTCTTCTGCCTCTTCCTATCTCAACACCGCTCTGGCAGATCGGGAGACAGACCCCGCAACTTCACCGTGAGCCAGCTGCCGAGTGTTCCTGGTCGTGTGACTTCCTGCTGTGACTCACATTTGGAGATCCCTGTGGGTGATTCGTGAGGAGTCATTTTTACCAGGTCTCAAAGGCCCCTCCGGGGCGCAACATCTAATATGGCGGGCAAACCCGATAGCGAGAAACGGAAGACCAAGACCGTTCACCGAGGGGGTACTATTCAATCGAACATTATGGATCGCTATACCCATCCTAAAGTGTCCCCCGGTGGTGCGAGTAGGTCTCTGGAAGATGCGGGTGACGGCTCTGCAGCAGTTGATGATTTGACCCTGCGCAATGTCATGGGCGCCATTGCCAGCATAAAGACCTCCGTTGGCCAACAATATGAGGCTCTGGCTCTAAACCTTGACACAGTGGCAATCAGTTTCAACTTGATCAGGGCAGACTTATCAAAGACAAACGAAAAGGTCAAATCCCTAGATTTGAAGACCTCCAGCCTCACGACCGATGTGTCCGATTTACAGAGGGAGGTCCGCAACCTACGAACCTCCAATGTTCTCTTTGCTCGCCGGCTGGAGGATTTTGAAAGTCGGGCAAGACGCAATAACGTACGTATCATTGGGGTCCCTGAAAAAGCAGAAGAGTTAACCACAGATCTCCTTGTGGAAGACCTCATCTTAAATCATCTCGCCCCCAAAGGCTTGAGCAACTTTTTCGCGGTGGAACGTGCACACAGAGTGCCGGGTGGGAAGCCGAAGTCGGGTGCCCCTCCACGGCCTATAATCGCCAGAATTTTTTTTCAGAGATAGAGACGCTATCCTGCAGGCATCACGGGTGGGTGGCCCCACGAAGTTTGAAACCACCACGGTGTGCTTCTACCCTGATTTTACCCAGTTTGTTCAGAAACAAAGGATGGGGTTCCAGGGGGTGAAGCGGCGACTGAGAGACATGGGTATGAAATATGCGATGCTTTTTCCAACTCGGCTACGTGTTGGAATATAATGATCGGACGTTCTTCTTTGAGCGCCCCGAGACAGTGAGTGACTGGCTTGATACGTTGTCTACACAGCATGATCGCTCTGAACATTCTGGAGGTGCTGAAGGTGGCCCGTTGGAACAAGAATGAGAAGTGGTTGCTGGTCTCCGGACAGTGCACACAACTGGCAGCTCTGTGGTTTGATGACTTTTGAATTTGCTATACTTTATGGCGTTATACCCAGAGGTGGCGAGGGGGATGGGAATCTCCCTCCTCCGGGATTCTTTTTGTAGACTAGTTTAATGTTAGGGCAACAGGCACACTGCAAGTTGGGGTGGCTTTTGAGTCTAAAGCAGGGGTGAAGGGTGGAGGGGTGTGTTTCGGGTACTGTTGGGGGGGTGGGGGGGGTCTGGGTGTGTTTCATTTTGTTTCAAGGCAACGCATTATTTCGCATCATGATCTGGGTGTACTGTTCGTTGTGGGGTGGATTCTGCACTTACTTCCGGGATGGGTTGAAGTTATTGTGTTGGAATGTTAACGGGTTGGGGGATAGGGTAAAACGTGGAGTAGTGTTGCAGCTCTTTAGATGCCTCTCCCCTGACGTAGTTTAATTGCAAGAGACGCATCTGATCGGAAACACATGCCATGCTCTGAATCGGCGAGGATATCGACTAATTGCACACTCTGGCTTTACTACTGGATCTAGAGGGGTGGGTATCCTGGTTAGGAGTTCCCTCCCCCTGGAGTTGGACGACATAATCCTTGACGATAGGGGACACTATGCTGCGCTCACTGGTAGGTGGGAGGGGAAGACTATCTCACTGCTTTCTGTGTATGTTCCACCTGGTCTGCAGACCTCAGGCCTCAGACCAGAGGGACCTCATGAGATCACAGTCTTGCTTGAGTGGCTTTTTGGAGACGCTGGGACTGGTAGATTGTTGGAGGCTGCTGCATCCGGGACAGGCGCAATACACATTTCACTCTGGTGCACACGGTAGTCTCTCTAGGCTTGACTATGTCTTCATGCCAGCAGCGCATGCCTCTTCGGTTAGGGAAGTCAGGCACCTGGCCAGGGGTATTTCGGATCACTCCCCACTGTGGCTTTTGATGGACACGAAGATGGGTTCCGAGGGTCGAGTGGCTCCGATCAATCCTTGGCATCTCCGTAACCCCAAAACACGGACAGAGTTGAATAAGTCTTTGGATCACTATTTTGCTGTTTCGCTGTGGGAGGCTTTTAAGGCGGTCATCCGTGGTCAGGCGCTATCGTTAATCGCTGGCGCCAAGAAAAGCAAAAATGAGGCGGTGGTCCGCCTTGAGACCGAAATAGCTGAGCTGGAAGGGGATTGGGAGTTGGGTATCACTCATGATAAAGTGCATGTCCTTAGTCTCAAACAACTCGATTATAGAGCCCTGGTAACGGACGCTGCTAGAGCTATGAGTAGAGAGCAGCAGGGACGGCTGTATGATGTGGGAGACAAGGCTGGGAAGCTGATTGCTTGGTTGGACAGAAAGGAGAGGGCGTATCGTGTGGTTCCTGTGGTTGAGAGCGCTGATTGAGTGCGTGTGACAGACCCGGTTGAGATTGTGGAGTGTTTTGCTGAACATTTTCAAAATGTATATTTCCCAGTCTCGGACAGACCAGAAGAAGACTCGCATCTGCTGTTAAGGGACATTGCGTTGCCTCGCCTGTCGGACCCAGATAGGGATCTGATGGACGCAGCATTTTCTGACGATGAGGTGGCACTTGCTTTCCGTCCCGGAAAATCTATGGGCCCTAATGGTCTTCCCATCAAGCTTTATAAGCTGCGCCCTGCCAAAATGGCGCCGTATCTTCGTGATATGTTCTTGGAATCACGAGATATCGGCTTCCTTCCTCGTGATCAGCGACTTGCGACCATCGTGGTGATTCACAAGGAGGGGAAACCGTGGGATCGCTGCACATCCTATAGGCCTATATCGCTCCTGAATGCAGAGCCCAAGATCCTTGCAAAATTGTTGGCAAACCGATTGATAAAGGTGATCGGTGATCTGATCCATCTGGATCAATCTGGTTTCATTCCGCATCGTAATACAGCATTGAACTTGCGGCTCCTGCATGGTGTCCTGGCGAGAGCGGCGTCACTGCGTGAACCGGCCATCTTGGTTTCCTTGGATGCTACGATGACCTTTGATACAGTGGAATGGCCATATCTCTGGGCTGCTCTTGCAAAGTTCGGTTTTGGTCCTGGTTTTATCGGCTGGGTAAAACTCCTGTATGAGGAACCACTGGCTCAGCCTGTGGTGAATGGTCGGGTCTCTAAGTCCTTTGTCCTGGGGAGGGGCACGCGACAGGGGTGCCTGTTGTCCCCACTTCTTTTCGCCCTCGCATTGGAGCCCTTGGCTGTCTGGCTGCGGTGGGAACCATAGCTTAAGGGTATTCAGTGGACCCCTGATTTTGAGGATCTAATATCACTCTATGCAGATGACAACCTGCTGTATCTTACGTCGCCTCGGAAGTCGTTGATAGTATTATTTGATGTGCTTAACTCATTTGGGAGGAACTCCGGCCTTGTGAATAATTGGACTAAGTCCTGTCTTTATGTACTCTTGGGGGACACTCCCCCTTTGCCACGCGTCTGCCCCATACAGGTGACGCAGATGGGATTTAAATACCTGGGGGTCTTAATTTCATTAGACCCCGTTGTTCGTTACAAGCGTAATCTCCTTCCACACCTCCAGCGGTTAAAATCTGACATTGCGGCCTGGTGTGGTCTGCCATTGTCCCGCCTCGGGCGTGCAGCTCTTTTCAAAATGATGTCTTTACCACAGTTTTTGTACGCGCTTCAGAACACGTTTGAGGTCATTCCAGCGAGTTACTTCCTGGAGGTGGGGAGTCTGCAGACGCGGTTGATATGGGGTGGACGTCCGCGTATCGCCCTCGCCAAGCTGACGCTTCCCTGGTATGACGGCGGTTTTGCACTCCCAGATATCAAGAGATACTACTGGGCCTCTCAGCTGGTAGCGATTAATCATGCAATGTACGGCCCCGCGTTAAACCCTGCGTTTGAGATGGATAAGTGGCAGCTGCCAAGTGGAGATTATAATTGGGCGCTTTACTCCAAATCTGTCTGAGGGAAACTTTCGGGACCCACTAAGATAGCAGTGCGAGTGTGGCAGTGTGCGAATGCAGCAATGGGGTGGACTGATCGACTGACCCGGGCGACTCAGCTCTATGTGTCCGAGAGACTGGGCAACTTGTGGAAGACGAAAGGCTTCGAGAAGTGGGATATGATCGGTATTTGTAAGATTAGGGATCTCTGGACCAAAGATAGGATTAAGACCTTCGAGGAGTTGAAAGTAAAATATGAACTTAGTTACAAGGAGTTCTTCCGCTATGTACAGGTCCGCCATGCGTTGAGTTCGGTTTTTCCTGCCGGTGTTGCTATCCCAGAATCATCCCCACTCACAGATCGGGTGCTTGACGGATACGTTCCAGACAGCACTATCTCTTTGATATACAAGAAATTGATTAACGATCGTACAGACCTGCTGGTGCACCTCAGAGAGGTTTGGACCAGTGACTTTTTAGAGCTGGATGATGAGAACTGGCAATCTGCGATATCCTCACCCAAGAAGGTTGCGATTCCAGCCCATCTCCGTCTTGTGCTTAAGATCCTGCATCGGATTTACGTGACTGGCCCTCGCCGGATTCGTATGGGTTAGTCTGTGGATGGGTTATGTAATCGTAGATGCGGCTTGACTGGTACTTTCCTCCACATAATTTGGGAGTGCCCGGAGGTGGTAGTGTTTTGGAATCGAGTGCATGCAGTAATGGAGGAAGTCACGGGTGTTCCACTGCTGCCCGAAGCCAGGCGTTGTTTGCTGAACGTTTGGGAACCGACTGATTATGATGTGGCGCAGACTCGGTGGGCGACCCTTGGGAATATGATCGCCAAGAGAGATATAGCACAGTTGTGGGGGTCCCAGAGACCGCCCACTATCTCGGCATGGAAGGAGAATATGGATTGGTGTATGTTTTGGGAGAAAACGGTGTATGTAGCGCGAGGCAGACCAAAGTGGGGTAAAATTTGGGGACAGTGGAACTCGTACCGGGGTGATGTTTGCACACCTCCCCTCACCGATATTCTGGATGTAACTCTGTCCCCCTGACCCGACAATCCTAGTGCTGTCTAGTCCTAATGTGATATGATTCTGTATCCCCCCTGCTCCCCCCCCCCCGTTTCTGCACGGATGATTTGTATTAAATTGTAATGCGCCTTCCTTCCCCCCTTGAACACGTATCCAACTGTATTGCCTTCTATTGCCTTGTTTGTTTGTTTATGTTTTCTTTATTGCCAATAAAAAGTTACAAAAAAAAAATATTTTGAAAACATGAGCATTTTTCTTTCAAGGATGGTTTGAAAAGGCTGTAGACCCTGTGTATAGCTTTTCAACTGAATTGAATAAAGAAACCTCAAGAATACAAGAAATAGTTGATGTGATCATTATTGTTTACCTTAATAGAGATAACAGTTTCTAAGAAAGTTTAAGAGGTGCGCCTTGACCTTTTCTCTTCAAATGGTTTGAAAAATTATACATTTAATAAAAGAACATAGTACTCTGCACTAAAGGAGAAAAGTCAGCACAATTGTGATAGAATAGAAAATGGAAAAATATTTTTAAATACCTTTACAGTCAACAAACTCATAAGCAGAGTACACAGTTTAAGTTTAACACCCTACCACAACTAGTTTTTGAAACGCATTGTAAAATAAAGTGCTTCACAAAATGGGATACGTACATGGTGAGGGTATCGTAACGTCACAAAGAAAAAACAAGCCAATCAACATTAGGATCAGTAGGTAGAGTTAACCACACAACAGCCAATCAAATGTTTTTCAAAATCTGCGCAAGGAAAGGGATTGGTCGGGAATAAGTCTTCTTACAATGCTTCACAACCAATGAAAACAAGCATTTACAATGCAACAGTCTCGCCTTTGCAAAAGGTAGAGCTATTGGCACTGTACATGACAAATTTTTTATTTATGTGTTGGTTTTGAAAACAAATATATCATGTACAATGCAAATAGCTTAATCTCTTGCAAATGCGAGACCAATTGCATTTGCACTGCAATAGGTTGCGTATTTACGCAGAGTTTGAGCTATTGACATTGCAAATAAAAATGCGTTTTATTTAGGTTTAAAAAAATAAAACAATTGAAATGTCTCTCATACTGCTGTCTCTTACACTGCTGTCTCTCTCACATAGTAGCAGAGTAGTAGTAGTGAGTATTAAAGAGTCAGTAAAGTGTACCAGAGAGTAGTAGAGAGTGAGAAATCGAGAGTATTAGAGTGAGTACTATAGAGTGAGTAGGAGAGAGTGAGTAGTAGAGTAGTATAGAGTTGTAGAGAGCGCTTAGTAGAGTGTGATTAGAGAGTAGTAGAAAGTGAGTAGTAGAGAGTGAGTAGAGGGTAGTAGAAAGTGAGTAATAGTAAGTAGTAGAAAGTTAGTAGAGTGCGTAGTAGAGGAGTAGTGAGTGTGTAATAGAGAGTTCGTAGTAGAGGAGTAGAGAGTGCGTAGTAGAGGAGTAGAGAGTGTAGTAGAGTAGTAGAGGGAGTACTAGCGAGTAGTAGAGAGTTGTAGAGAGTACTAGAGTGAGTGATAGTGAGTATTGTGAGTAGTAGAGTCAGTAGTAGAGAGTAGTAGAGAATGAGTAGTAGAGTGAGTAGTGAGTAGTAGAGTGAGTAGTGAAGAGTGAGTAGTGAAGAGTGAGTAGTGAAGAGTGAGTTCTCAACCATCGGTCACCTTTAGCTAGCCCCTCCCTCTCCCGTCCTCAACCGACTCCCTCCCAGACCCTGTTAGGAAACAGACAGCCAGCAAGTGAGGTTAGAGAGAAAGTGTATGGGCGCGAATGTGAATGCGTGCAAGAATGAATGTGCGATAGAGAGACTGAATGAATAAGCACACTAGTCTGTGCATAGGTGTCCATGTGAGAGACCACAGTGTGCAAGACTGAGTTGGAAAGAGTGGTGTGTGTGTGTGTGTGTGTGTGTGTGTGTGTGTGTGTGTGTGTGTGTGTGTGTGTGTGTGTGTGTGTGTGTGTGTGTGTGCGTGTGTGTGAGAGAGAGAATGAGAGAGGCAATGCCTGTGAGAAATTGACCTCCTAAATGCGGTAAAAGTGATTTCGCTCAGCTGCCTCCTGCCCTAATCTCCCACTCCACCTCACCTCTGCCGCTACCAACATCTGCGCGTCCATTTCACTCACCTCATTAACCCCGCCCCTTCCCCCCCCAAACAACTGTTCTCAGCCATTGGTCACCTTTAGCTAGCCCCTCCCTCTCCCATCCTCAACCGACTCTCTCCCAGACCCTGATAGGAAACAGACAGCCAGCAAGTGAGGTGAGAGAGAAAGTGTACAGGTGGAATGTGAGTGCGTGCAAGAATGAAAGAGTAAATAAATTGCGCTATTTTTCTCCCTGGTGCAAAACTACAGCTTTGATCTGATCTCTGAAGGCACCTTCCCTACTTCGATGAAAACATGGAGCAAAATGTATTTTTGACTTGTTTTGCTACAGTGCAAAAGTTTAAGTAGGGGCTTAGTTAAACTGTGAATATTTTAGCAACTAGGCGGGGGGGGGGGGGGGGCATATCGCCCACAAGTCAAGGGTTTCTTGAAGAATCGGGGAAGACTAAAGAAAGTGCATTTAAACAAGTGTTTCTGTCCAATCTTAATCTGATTTCGTCAAATCCTCACTGCCAGAACCAGTAGCCACTTGTAGGGGTATTGGCGGCATGTCCCACAATAGCATGAATTCTCTCACCATCAGAATTCGGGGCATGCTTGAAAAAATGTCCCCTTGGAACAACTAGTGCAGGATTTTGGCCTGAAATATATGCTGTCCTTCAGATAGTTTTGTTTGCATTTGACCATTGCTTACAACTTAAATTGCAAACAAGGTTTGATTGCTTCCTGTAAAAAAAAAAAAAAGGTGGTAAAGCGATAAAACATGTTGTGTGCATTTCAATTTAATTTTATTAGTGACATCAAGGGATTCGTATAAAAATGAAAAGCGCAAAACTAAATTTGGTCTTCTCATTTTTTTTAAATCGTATTTACCGCAACAGAAAAAAAGTAGCGAACCCCACATACATTTTAAAATCAATTATTGACTAACAGTATCACATAGGCTCAAAGTGGGGCATACCACCGTGTTTGGTGCTAGTTGGTGCAGCAAATATCAATATATGTTCTACAAAATGTGATGTACTCAATTCATCGACACCGGGAGGACGAAGAGTTGATTGAACGTTTGTGACTTATTAACCGCATTCAGAATCTACAGCAGGTGAATGCGCCACTGAGCTAGTATCTGTAATAAGAAGACAATTTAATCGGATCACAGCACTTTTACGCGTTTTATAATATAAAGAAATGGAGATATACATTGTATTTAAAAGTTTATAATGAACACGACACAGATATACAGGCGTAACATATTTAATACACCATTTCTAGCATTCAGCTGCTGTTTGAATATTTTTCAAAACTCAGTAAATTCTCTGAGCGAAGAGGTGGTTTGGTCCAACGTGGGCGCTACATAACTAAGTAACGTCAGTGACAGCGAGTAAAGACAGCCAGTCACACCCGCTTTTATAAAACAATCGCGGGTTCCATAAATAACAACACAAACCTTCTCCGGCAGCGTTTGATTTTTCTGGTAAAAGGCTGCGTCTTAATTGCTGGGGGTCTGTGGGGTGGAAAAGGAGGAGGGGCACATCTATTTTCGAGCGCCTTACTGCACAAGGTGATGAGTGCTAATTGCCCCCCACCTGCAGCGTGAGAGCACCCCATGAAACTCATATCCACACAAATAAACGAAAAATAAAAGGCCGCCCACATTAACTGTACATTGTTTGTTCGACTCTTTCATTGTGAGAGGAGGATAAAAGCGATTGTTTAAAAAAAAAAATAGACAGTCCAGAACTGTGGGGAAACGAGACGAAAAGGTTAAAGGAGGAAACAAAAAAAAAATAGCCTTTTGTGAACGATAAAAAAACGAGACTTGTTGCTTTTGCCAGTACCGCTAAAAATCAAAAAACATCGAGATGCGAGTTTTGTTGCTAAGAACGTTTGATGTTCAGTTGTTTTAAGAGGCGTAGGAGAGGTGTTTTGCCTACTTTTACGCCCTCTCCACAATTTCCCGGTACCCAATTTCTCAGCATGCTTTAGTCAGTTGTGTGATCTTTTTATGGCAATAACGTTGAGAATGACTACATAACTGCTTTTAAGTGCTTTGAGGTACAGGTTTAGTAACTGACTCGCATATAACTTCAAACGCTGGCAGGGTCGCACACCTTTACACCTCTCCGACTATCAAGCGTTAATTAAATTGCAGCGCACTGGTCCTCCTTTTATCAACCTCAGACGAATGAAAGGCTGAGTAAAAGGCTTTGAATGGCAACATACTATCCATACTTTGAACACAAATCTGAGCAGAACTTAACAGCCGGCGCTTAACCTCCTGAGCTATTTTAACCAGTCCACGTCAATAACGAACTTTTAATTTGTTTCGTCTGTGAAATGTATTCCCGAAACGATGTTATGTTATGTTATTGCGTGTTTTGTATAGCGCTCAGCTACTCCGAATGCTAACCTGATGCGGAGCAGGGCAGGCAAAGGACGACCAGATCTACTGAATGAAAAGCCAAGATTTCAGATCTTTCCTAAAAGCTAACAATGTGCCAGTCTTTCTCAGAGTGATAGGCAAGGAATTCCACAATTGTGGTGCTATGCGTCTGAAAGAACGGTCTCCAATACGGGCACGCCGAATACCAGGAACGGCGGCCAAGGCTTGCGACGCTGACCTCAGTGATCTAGATGGCTGGTAAAAAGTCAGCCGCTGACTAATATACTTTGCACCAGTTCTGTGGAGAGCTTTAAAAGCCAGTGTCATTGTCTTGAAAACAATACGCTTCCGAATGGGAAGCCAATGTAGAGTTTTCAAGAGTTCTTTAGCGCTGGATCTCCGATGAAGGGCAGCGATGGCGCGTGCAGCAGAATTTTGGACTATTTGGAGACGCGATAAAAGGTACTCCGGGAGTCCGAGATATAACGCGTTTGCATAGTCTAAGCGAGAGCCTATTAAAGCCTGCACCGTAATCTTTCTATGGGCGAAGGACAGCAGCGGAAGAAATTTCCTCAACATCTTAAGAATGCCAAAGCATTTACCAGCAAGGCCAAGAATCTGGGGCTTCAGAGTGAGACCGTTAACAATTACCACTCCTAGGTTCTTGGCCAAGGTTTCCAAGCCAAAGGAACCACTCCTAAACTAAGTGAAAGGTTAAGGACTGGATTAATTAAGGCATTGATCGCTTGTGCCGATTTCACAACAAATTTGGCTGGACAAGGGTCCAAAGGGGAACCTGATTTGAGTTTGGCCAGAAGTTCCAGTGAAACTGGCAAGGAGAGGGCGGGGAAGGAGGAAAGGACAGGAGCATCATCAGAAAGGGCGGAGAGGTAGGGACCCTCGCACTGGAAGCCACCGTTGCACCGGAAGGAAGGAAAGAGCTCTGAATAGACTTGATTTTATTCGCAAAGAAATCGGCAAGTTGAAAAAACCCAAGCTTCAGAAAGAGAGCAGGTAGGCGTGCTCAAAGTGGGGGACATAAATTCCTTGACAATGGAAAATATTTCTTTGCTAGTGTTCAGAGCTGCTTAAATTCTGCCGGCTAGGTAGGCTTTCTTTTCTGAGATAATGTCACTATGGTATAATTTGATAGATTCTTTATAAGCCAATTTGGCACTAATGTCATACTTGCGGCGCCCTCCCTTTCGGGTTTCTTACAAAGCCGCCGCTACTCCGCCAGTGCAGCTGAAACGAAAGGGGCTGACGTGCGGCAGATAGGCCTGCGGGCAGTCGCCACCAGGGCTAATTCGTCCAGTCTTTCCACAAACCAAGTCTGCAGAAGGTCCAAATCGGTCTCTAAATTGCTTGACAGCTCGCAAGGATGGGACTCTAAAGCTTGTACCAGCATATCAGGGGAGACACGAAGATAGGCTCGCGAAGTTTGGGAGAAACGGCCATGCAGATTAGAGGGTGATTTATCTGAATGAAAGATCTGGAAGTTCCCTGGGTAATGATCTGACCACAACACAGGAACCAGGGAGGAAATACCAATTGGAATGGTAGAGAAGATCTGGTCAAGTGTATGACCTTTATTGTGGGTGGGAACGGAGAGAAAAGGAATGAGACCCAGCGGAGAAGCAATATCCAGGAGCTTAACAGTGTCAACCTCATCCCTGGTGTCCATGTGAATATTAAAATCTCCCAAAAGAAGGCAGTGATCAATTTTTAAGCAAAGCGCAGAGACCACCACATGGAGCTCCTTGTGAAAGGCGCCCATGGTGCCAGGCAGCCTGTAAATCAGTAGCCCAGAACAGGATTGGCGCGGGGACACGGAGAGGTTAAAACCCAGGGCCTCACACCCATGAATCTCCTCGATTTGAATGATTGAGTAGGTGAAACGTCTGTCCACCACCAGTGCAACCCCCCCCCCCTCCCGTTGACCCTGTCTTTCCTAAAGATGACATAGTTGGGTGGGATAGCAGAGGCTATGTCAGGACTCTAGCAATCACTCAACCACGTTTCAGTTAAGAACAGGCAAATAGGTTTGGTCTCATACAGTAGAGTATAGAGATCTAAAGCATGCTTGTTGAGAGATCTAGTATTTAGTAGTAAGCATGTGCTTGATGTAAGCAGGTTATAAGGGGAGGTGAACGGGGCATTTATAGGTAACCATCCACAGCCGGGGCACCGCCTCCTTTCTCTATGCCGACTAGGAAAGACAGTGCAGCACTTACCAGCCTTAACCCTAAGAACAAGAACCTCAGTCGCTGTATATTGCAGCATACTGGTAGAAAAAAGCAAAGTTCCAGCCCCCCCCCCCCCATGCCCGTCCGCCTCCGGGACGCTGACGGGCGCAGACAGGCTTTCCATAGGCACTCCTTTGGCGCGAAGGAAGGCGCCCGCTGCTCACGTCCGCTGCGCGGAGCCGGAGGCAACTAAATATATAGCGTCACTGGTCCGAGTCAGCACCACTAGTCTGCCGACCTGCCGACCGGCGATCCAGCCTCCCCACAAGATGGCTGCCAAAACTGAGAATCGGCCTACTGGTCCCAGAGTAGCCTTCAGCTCATGAATGGCTGAAAGGGTACAGGACAGTGGGAGCAGCGGAACATGGCCAAATTCACCGGAGACAGAGGGGTGAGTGATACAAATTTAAAATAACAGAGGTAAAAATGAGAGCCTAAAAGTCGCCCGGCTTTCCGCCTCAGGCGCTAACAGTGCATAAAGTGACAGAGTGCGGCAATTTTACAAATAAATACAACAGTTAAAATGTACAAGCAGCTCGTAATCAGCAGCAAATACACATGAAGGTATCTTTAGGAATGAGCAAAGGTTTCGATTTCAACAAAGTTTTTGCAAAGCGCACGATTATACGCTAGTAAACTTTGAGAATGAAGTGGAGACGGTGGGCCAGGAGGGAAGATCCGAGTCAACTGTCCTGGAGGTTCAGATAGCTGATTTTCACACAGATAATTAATGTGTACAAGTAGCTGCTAATTGCATGTTTCAGGGATGATTTATGAGTCGGCGGAGGGACACAATCTAATTTCATGCCGAACCTCAGCCACTAATACAATGGTATCAGCGCAAATGTGAGATGGACATGATTAATGAGCAGTGTGTAAACATGCCCCTGTCGCCGTGGAAGGTGCTGGTCTAATGACGTGCTTGTCAGGATCGAAAATGGCGCAGGCACGCGGCGGTGATGATGAGCTTTTTCACTCACATTTTCAGTCGTACATTAGCTTTACTGAGTGACTAGAGGTCACAGGTGTCTGTCAGAGTGGTTGTTATGTGCCAGGTCGGGTATTAGCCTTGTCTTTTTATAGCACATTTCTGCTGAAGACCAAACATAGCCCTCGGTATAAAAACAAGGGGGTGTCCTTTCTTCGTCCTCACTCCTCCACACAAAACTGATGTTAAACAGTTAATTAATAAACTAATTTCGTAATCTAATTATTTGTTTATTCGATTTCCAAAATATTCCGTAGAACTCTGTGCTAATTTGCCAATTTTGCTTTTTCCAGTGTTTCGAAGCCCCGTCCTTTTCAGACTGGGGGCGTGTTTTTGACTTTCTTTCTAGGATGCAAACAGTCAAAAACATGCCCCCCCCCCAGTCTTAAAAGGACAGGGCTTGGTTCTTCTTTGGATCTAAACCCCGTCCTTTTCAGACTGGGGGGGCGTGTTTTTGACTGTTGTTTATAGCCTAGAAAGAAAGTCAAAAAACACGCCCCCCAATCCGAAAAGGACGGGGCTTAGATACAAAGAATGACATCACTTGGACCTCTTCTCCAATGGCTGGCCGCCGTTTAGGAGGCCAGCCAATGGAGAAGAGGGGCGGGTTCAAGCCCCACTACTAGAGACATAAGATCTCGCGAGCGAGACAGCGCAAGCGCAGCCTGCGCTAGCCGAGACCTAAAGAGGTGTAGAAAGTTTCTGTTTTTAACATACGAGCAAATCAGATGACCTTGCAAGTACACGCAGGTGGAGGCAATTATTGAAGATGACTTGCTTTCGCAGGACCCCGAAAGGTTTCTTGCAGAATAAGTACGTACTTATCTGCCAGACCCCATTTAATGATTAACCAGGCTCTCAAACGTAAACACCCTTCGGAAATCATCTCTCGTCACTTTCTCTTCTTCCAGGTTCACCAAGTGCTGGTCTCCTTCCCCTTTAACTTTATTTTCATAGTAATTGTTACTCATACACTATCCAGCAAATAGCCCACAGATTCAACATACCGTACAGATGCACTCTCCTGGAGTTAGAATAGTATTTGTTATCCCTACACTAACCTGCACTTACCCTACAGATGCACCCTGCTCTCTCTTTCAAAATCCAAACCAGATTTACAACACCCTTGCACCACTTTCCAATAGTAGCCCATGTTCACACCAGAACATTGGTTTCTTTTGGAATTCAAAAGGCCATATTATCAAGCCCATTAAAACTGAGATAATTTTATTCTTCCTGCTTGATAATATGCCCCTTGGTTCGGATTTTGAAAGACATAGCAGTGAAATCTGTTCTCACTTTCAAAATCCAAACGAGATTGCTTTTCCACATGCAAGTTAGCATCTCCCCATGTGGAAAAGCAATGCCGGCTCCCGAAGGATGCGGGGAGCCGGCAGGACCGTGGGGGCATTGTGGCTCCCCCCACAGTCCCCAACATTTTTTATAAGACCCGGGGGATAGAGTCCCAGGGGATATTAGAAATTACTGATGGGGGCTATTTTTTACGATAAAATTAAAAGTAGCGCACCCAGAGCAGCGCTCAGTGCGGCCCCCTGGTGTGCACACGCTGGATGCACGGCTCAATCTGTAGGGTGCGCGACTCCAGCACCTTTGGTGCACAACTTCTACGCGTTTGGGAGCCGGCACTGCTTTTCCTCATGGGGAACTACAATACAGCTCTCCATGTGGAAAAGCAATCGGATTTAGATTTTGAAAGAGAACAGACTTCATTGCTATGGGAGGGCGGGATGGACACCCCGGGGCTTTGGAGTCGTTGCAGTCCCCCTCAACCATTTTTTTTGTAGCCCCGGGGGGGGGGGGGGGGGGGGGGGGGGGGGGGGGTAACGGGCCCTCGAGTGCTACAGGAGGGGGGCCATGCAGTCCCCCTCCCACAATACATAAAACCCCAGGGGTGGTGGTCCCCACGGCTTTGGGGACCTTGGACCCCTCCCCCCCAGGGGCGGGGGGGGTGACGATCCCCGGGGCTGGGGGGCCCCTCTGCACCCCCAATAAAATTTAATCATTTTGCCCCCGTATTTAGTCCCCCCCGGTGGCTAATTTAAAAAAAAAAGCTTAGTTTTATTTAATTTATTTTACGTCAGAGTCCACGCACCCTACACGCACCAGCCGGGTCTTTTTAAAAAAAAAAAATTGTGGGCCCTGGGGGTTCTTCTGGGACCCCCTAAGCAGGTACAATAATTTCTACCCTGCCCCCTTTCTAAGTTTTGCACACATATTCCTCTGACTTCTTCAGCCTCGCTTCTACCGAGGCACAAAATGGCTGCCAACAGTTCCTGGTTTCAAATGTTGATAACCACTTGACAGCCAATTAGCATTCAGCGCGTGATCTCAGCGGATTCACCGCGCACATAGATATATAAATGATTTTAACTGTAATTTTCCCAGGAACTACTGAACAGATTGACACCATGTTAGCAAAAGGCACAAGTCTGAACTAAGGACTACCTCTTTGCCAAATTTGGCGTAATTCCGTTCAGCAGTTCAAGCTGTAGCTGTGGCTAAAGGACCTATGGGAAATTGCATGGGGAAAACACGTTTTGGGACCCCCCTTTTTTCTCGGCCCCCACTTGACGAATCACCGTGAAACTTTCAGGATAGGAGCGGACGAGAGCTGGACAAATGTTTGGAAAATTTTGCAAGATTCATCAATCGGCGCCAAAGTTATTGGAAATAGAATGGTGCGGATTTCCTATGGATAATAGGTCCTAACTATAACTACCTACTGGCGACCTCCAGTAGGTAATATGTCTATTTTGCAGTTCCACAAGTCATTACTAGAGATCCTTTTCGAGTCGGATACAAATCTTTATTGGTCTTTCATAGAGCTGTAGATCCTCAGGGCGCTACTAGAGGTCCCTCTCAAGTCAGATAAAAGTGCAGAGGGGTTTGGCTTTAAGCTACAAAAGCAGGGTCGGACTGGGAACCACAACCGGCCCTGGCAAAGTGCTCGGCCGCCGCCCCCCCCCCCCCCCTCCCCACTCGGGTGGTACCATTTATAACTGCTCAACGCACCAAACCCAATCTACACACTCCTCATAAATACCATAATGAATTCAGCAGTATTGAACAGACTTTGTGCAGGAACTGAAAGCACTACTATTCAATCTTGCACATGAGTAACCTTAATTGGTGTCTCTTTTTAATAGCTATTTCTGGCGGCATAACATTAAGTTTGCCTTTAAGTAGTATACAGTTTATAGGAGCGACCCTCGACCCTGTTCATAGGCCAGGTCGTTCCCCCACCGCGTCAGCATCCCCCTTGCTGCCTCTGTTGATTCCTGTTTTTTTCCGCAGTTCTTGCGTTTTCCCGCTCCCGCCGCTGCCTCCCCTGCGGCCCGCCCCCAATTCGCCACCCGCTCCCCCTCCCAGCTGCTGCTCCTTCCCTCGCCCCCTTCTTAATGGAGACCACTGCGCGGCCGCGCCGGTGGAGCGGCTGCGCCTAAGGCAAGCCCATCCGTGCCTGGAACCGCGCCCAGCTCCAGAACCCCTGGACCCCACGCTCGTCACGACGCCAGACTCAGATACGACGCTGACTCCCTCCACGCACTCAACGCAGGCCAACACAATACCTGATTCCAGGCCGCCCCGAAACAGACCCATGGACCCTTCTCCTGCAGCATCACCTGTGACAGACCCATCAAACCTCCTAGAACTAGACCCAACCCCCTGCGCTGTATTCTGCTCAACACCCGCTCCGCACACAAACACGCCATCGAGCTATGGGACCTGCTCGACACCTTCGCCCCAGACGTGGCCTACCTCACTGAGACCTGGTGGAACGACTCCTCGGCACCCAACATCGCCATAGCCATCCCGGACGGCTACAAGATCACCCGCAGGGACCGCGCCTATGGAGTCGGAGGAGGAATATCCATAGTCTTCAAGTCCACCCTCAAGGTCACCACCCACGAAGACAACACCCTCAACACCGCTGAACACTTGCACTTCCGGATCCACACCGACCCCAACACCACCCTCAGAGGAACATTAGTCTACAGACCCCCCGGACTCCGGGCTCAGTTCAGCGACTCCATCGCCGACCTCGCCAAACCAACGCACTCGCCTCCACGGACTACATCCTACTACTGAAGGTCATCAACATCTCCTTCGAAAAAGCGACATTTCCGGAAAGCTGGAAGCACGCCGAAATAAACGCCCTCTTCAAAAAGCCCAAGGCGGACCCCAAGGACCTCAAGAACTTCCGACCCATCTCCCTGCTCTGGTTCCATGCAAAGGTCATCGAGAAAATCGTCAACATTCAACTGACCCGCCACCTCGAAGATAACAACATCCTGGTCCCGTCCCAATCCGGATTCAGACGAAACCGCAGCACCGCGACAGCCCTCATCGCCGCCACAGACGACATCAGACGCCAACTGGACAACGGCGAAACATCAGCCCTCATACTCCTGGACCCGTCAGCCGCATTTGACACGGTCTGCCACCGCACCCTAAAGACACGCCTCCAAGAAGCCGGAATCCCTTGACTGGACCACGTCCTTCCTCTCCGGCAGAACCCAGAGCATCCGCCTCCCACCTTTCCGGTCAGAAGCCACCGACATCATCTGCGGCGTCCCCCAGGGCTCATCCCTCAGCCAGACACTGTTCAACATATACATGGCCCCCCTCGCACAAGTGGCCCGCCACCACAACCTCAACATCATCTCCTACGCCGACGACACTCAGCTCATCCTCTCCCTCACCAAGGACCCCCACACCGCCAAAACCAACATTCACAAGGGCATGAAGGCCATCGCCGACTGGATGAGGAGCAGCCGTCTGAAACTGAACTCAGACAAGACAGAGGTCCTCATCCTTGGACCCACCCCCTCAGCCTGGGATGACTCCTGGTGGCGGACCGCTCTAGGGACAGCACCGACACCAACCGACCACGCACGCAACCTAGGATTCATCCTAGACTCATCCCTCTCCATGTCCAAGCAAGTCAACGCCGCCTCCTCCTCCAACACCCTACGCTTGCTCTGCTGGATCTACAAATGGATCCCGACCGAAACAAGAAGAACAGTGACACAGGCCCTCATCAGCAGCAGACTGGACTACGGCAACGCACTCTACGCAGGAATCCCAGCCAAACACCAACGGTGGCTACAACGCATCCAAAACGCCTCCGCCCGACTGATTGTCAACGCCCCCCCGCCGCAGCCACATCACCCCCCTCCTGAGAGACCTGCACTGGCTCCCCATCGACAAGAGGATCACCTTCAAGCTCCTCACCCACTCACACAAAGCACTCCACAACGCCGGACCAGCCTACCTGAACAGCAGACTCCGCTTCTACACCCTCACCTGCCAGCTCCGCTCCGCCAGACCTCACCCTCGCATCCAACTTACGACCGCCGGCGGCAGATCCTTCTCTTACCTCGCCGCCAAAACCTGGAACACCCTCCCAACCCACCTTCGTCAGACCCAAGACCTACTCGCCTTCAGAAGACTCCTCAAGACCTGGCTCTTCGAGCAGTAGCGGCAATCCCCCCCCCCCCCGCCTTGAGACCCTCACGGGTAGGTAGCGCGCTTTACAAGTACCCTGATTGATTGATAGATAGGAGTATAGAAAAATTTGTCTCCTTGGATCTTAGAAAGTGTGGGAGAGTTCACAATATTTGGGGAGTTTTCGCCTCAAATCTATGCATTTAAGGCGTATTTTTCCCACAAACAACAGTTAGTGCAGTACATCAATTCTTAGTGACCATAATCAATACATTTTGAGACGGGTAAGATTGTATGGTTAATTCTCAGCCAGATGAACGTTTTAAAATATTAAAAAAACGGGCCAATGTAAAACAGCTGTGCCATGATGAGACTGCAGATCTCGGATAAAAACAAACATACCATCTGTTAACGTAGAAGGAAATGCAACATTTAAAAACATTTAAACATGCAACAAGAAAAAATATATGCACTTAACGGTATAGATGTAAATATACACATACAGATATATTTACATTTTTTTACATGCAGACAGACGAAAGAACATTAACGCTATCTCATGTGTGAACAGGGTTAAAATTAAATCCTGGCTGACACGAAGGCGTTTTAAATCCTGATAATTTGTAAAAGGTTTTATAAACCACAACAGATTTCATAAGAGCACTATCAGAAATAGCACTTTATAATGCAGAAGGTTGATTTTTAGCAAGCTTGATAAAAGCCAAAAGTATGCACTTTGAATCAAAATGATTCCTAAATCGTGGCGCCTAAGTAGCCATAGCATTTGTACAGAATAGGTTATTTAAAGGAAAGACATAGAAGCACAATTGTTTGGTTGGAAGAGTATTAAGGACAGAGTATACTCTGGTATGCTATGTACTACTTACCTTCAAAAGTCAAATAAAACTTTCCTCTGTCAAACCAAACGAGGGAAGGCTGTTCATTCTCTGTGTGGCCAGGAGTTGAAGCGGGATGGGAAGGGTTAAGGAGAGGGAAAAAGAAGGACACAGTGTCAGACACAGAGCAGCTATATGATTGTAGTAGAGGGTAGGGAAAGGCACGGCAAGCTATTAAGGAGGGGGGAAAAAGGGTTGGAACATCTACGTCTGCTCTTGGTGCACACCAGAGAAAGCAGAAGCTGGGTACAGGAAGCACGGGAGGAGATGGGTGGGTGATTAAGAAAAAACGAGTTCTGTATTCATTCTGTCGATTGCTCTACATAGGATTAGCAACACTGTATTTAGTAGGTGATGTCCTGTTGTTTAATCGGTCAATGCATTTGAAATAGATCGTGTGCAGAACGAGTACTCCATAGCAGGCAGAAAGCAATATGAATGTACCCCTGTTAACGCAGTAATAGGCATTTTTCCACAACATAATTTAAAAGTAACCGTAAACCACATGCTAAAATTTTTTTACCTGGAAAAAGGCAGGTGGACCTTTCCGTAGCATTACCAAATACCATGCACTATTTTAATAGAGAGAAATATGCAACGGTGCTTGGGTCATTGATTTGCTTTACACCCTTAAATGTAAGCTTTATTTTGAGAAACTGTCATGCAATCTGCTGCTTTTGCTGTGCAATACGTGCTCCACTATTCAGAAAAACGCATGCATATGCTTTTTGACGCACTGAATATATGGAGAATATTGCCTCAGATTGCATTTAAGAAATAAAAAGACACGAGGAAGGCTTGGATCAGTATTCCAAATTTCTTGAAACCTGTAGGCTGGTACAGTACCTGCAGGGGTTTCACAACGCCTTTCAAACGTGGGCAGTTTGTCAATAAACTCATCTTCTGACATTGTGAACAAAAGAATGTAAAGAACAAAAGAATGAAACAAAATGCACAAATTAAATTAAAGTAAAAAGGTGCAAACGGGCAACAAAAAATAAATAACATGATAGCCTAGAATCTAGATTGCACAATTTAACTCAAAGGAATACATGCATACACACCACAAATACGAAGCAATAAATAATATTAATAAAACAAATGTGAACCGAGTTGTGAACTCTGCAGTTTATTCCCATTTCGTATGTTGCAGAACTGCTAAGTGGCTGTTTTCCTACATTCTAATGCCTCCTTCACTTTTGCAAAGCAAGTGCACGACTTATAAAGTTCGAGCAATGTGCTCAAACAAGCGACTATTAAAGCACAACATTTCTTGATATTTTGCCTTATGGCTGACACGTTTGCAGGAGTCCAACCTATCTGCTCAGAAAATTGATCCTTGAAGAACACGTCTCATCAGATTTCACAACTAAGAGTTACCTTACATTGTAAGAAATAAAAAATAGTAAAGTCAACAAATTTAGATTTGACATGCTTTTGCAAGTAAACTGCATGTATTCATGCCTGTTTTACCCTATTAAATCCAAACATATAGGCTTTGACAATCCTTCTTTTAGTAGCTAGAATGTGGCCCCTTAAGCAAGTGTGTGACTTGCACCCAATGACGGACTAAAACTTTTTTTTGAAGTGAGCTGTAGTGTAAAAATAAGATGATTGCGTTCTGTATACAATGCACGTATGTGATACAGAATATTGTGTGATGATTTAGTGTACTTTTTAGACGCAAAATAATCCCTCACGGATTTTAATACAAGCCCATATTAGGAGCCGGAATTATCCCTCAAACAGCAAATAGCATTAGGTGAGGCAAAGAAAAGTACTACGGGATGAGCGTAGTCCCACTATATGTCCATTTCAAAGCATTGGTAACAAAAGGTCAAGTAGACAGTGGTCTTGTCATTAAAGACATCAAAAAAGGTCCTCGCTTTAAAAAAGAAAATAAAAAACATACCCAGAGCAATTCAATATTAAGCAAGCACATTAGTATACATGCTTCAACACTTTAAAATGAGGGTGAGCAAATGATGGAACCTGAATATGGCAGAAGATTGAAAAATATAAAATAAAAAAACGGCACTGTTTTAGAACAGGCGAGGTTAAATAGGCATTACTATTTCAGGCTCTCATATATAGATGGTATACCGACCTTGAAAATGTGTTCCCACAGCAAGTAAACAATAGTGCAACTGTGCTGAATTTATGCTAGATAATTAATATGTTTTTATTTTTCACTGAAACACTGGCTGAAACCCATTTTTATTATTTCATTAGGAAATAACTCCATAACATCTTCAACTTTTCTGGATTCTTTATTCTGGAATTTATTACAGGTCTGTCAAAACATCCATGTTTTAAAATACATCACTGGTTATTACGATGTAGCGGAGATATGGCTGATTATAATCAATATTTTTAAGTCTCTTTACAATTGGTCTATTATAGTTAACATGCATTTAAATTGTATTGTTAACTCTAATACAGACAAGAAATGAGAATAGCCTCTAAAAGAGTGGATGACAAGACAAGGGACGAATTGCTCTCTTCTGCAATGGTGTTTAAAGAGAAAAAAGATGTACCAACCATAAGATTCATTATTACATTTTAAACAGAGGTTCATATAACAGAGGATCGATTTTGGAGACAGACAGAAAAATATTACAATGTTGGGGATGCACTGCAAAATATTACAATATGACTGGCAATGGCTTAGGAAACAAATAACCTATCACTTCCAGGAAGGAGAAATCATTAAAAGGACAAATTGGTGCATAGCTATTTTGGGGAAAATAATATATCAAAATGGTTATCTTTCACACGCCCTATTGCCAAATATTTTAGGTAACATAATTTAAGTTAATATGAAACATTGAAATAGTTTGCTATTGACAGGGCTGTAAGATCAATCGGAGGATGCAGGACTATGAAAATAAAGCAGAATGAAGTAAGATATATTTTATAAGTCAATTGCAAATATCCATCAGGGCTTAACATGGATGAAGAACTGGCACACCATATTGGCTAAATTAGGGAAGGCTGACAACCTAATTATTTCATGCTATTATAACGTGAACAAACTTCTCTGTGAAATTTTGATTGAATCTGAGATGATGCAGCATCTCCCAGAATCTGAAGAATATGAATTAAGTTAATAGGCACTCATGATAGATTTGCTGCACTGTACAGTGCTGTACTGAAATCCGGTATTCATGTGCATCAGATGGATATTATGCTCTGAAATAATGCTGAACAATGGGTATAATAAGGACATCACTAGTATGTGGAGTTTTACTTCCAGAAAGCTTTAATGTGATTCCTTCTGTAAAATGCATTGTATATATGTAGAGAGTACATGCAAAGAAGAGCCTGTCTTTGGTGGTTGTGCTAACTCGGTCAACGCAGTGATCGAAATGAAGACTGAACTGAAATCTAGATTATAGAACCAAAAATATTTCAAATTATTATAACATGATGATTTGTGACATACATAAGATTGTCTGGATTATAAATATTACCTGATATTTAGAAACCTGATGTCTAAAATTGAATGTTTAAGTATTTCTTAACGATTTCCAATCTGTTTATCAATTTATTTTCAAAGGGATAACTTAAAAAAGGCTCCACGTCAGAGTCAAACATCAGAAGTGGCAAGTTTATAGGTTCCCTATGAACTTTAGGTGAAAGAGTTAATCTGAAGGATACAAGAAGTGATTTGCAAGCTTTGGCAACTTGAAAATTAATGACTTCTCATATTCGTTTTACAAATGAGTGGTAACCTAAATAGAAGGACTTTTTTTTTACACCAAACAGAGTGAGTTAGCTGATATACAGGGAAACGCAGAGAGAGATGAAGGAACATTTCTCAAAAGATTTGTGGGCTGGGCAAAGGATCATAAACTGAATTATGGAACTGATCTGCAACCCATGAAATTAAGGAAGCATAATGGACGCTGTAGAAAAGCAAGCTAAAACTAGTGTCACAGTTTGATTATGTATACACTTGAGCCAAGGGATTAAGGAGTTGCTCATATCAGTGTAAAGTGAGATGCAGGGCCAAAAGCTACAGTACTATGATCATCAACTCAAAGCACAGGCATGCGCTATTGTAGTTTTCCCATCTGAACGCAACAAGCAGTGACAACTGCTGACACTGAGGAGGCCATATTGAGCTTATTAACAAGCTTGAATCCGATGCTTTTAACTACAAAAGATGCATAAGGAAGTGACCTAGCTCAGTATAAAACAAAAATTATTGGTCAAAGCAGAAGGTTGTTTCCGTATCACTAAAACCCTCTCAAAATTGAATTCAGAGTTGAATTTAAGAAAATATCTGTCACCCAGATTTGGAGAACGAAGGATTTGCGAGATATCTGCAATGAGTCATTTTGCTGAAAAAAAAAGATGGTTGTTGTCTTTATATGTGTATAACTACAGTCCAACAGAGAAAATCATTGTGGGTAAGATTTTAATACAGATCCTAAAATGATAGAGAAATAACACAGAGCCCTGAGAGACCCCGCAAATGACCAAAGACATTTTGTAGGAAAAGTTGTCATGAATGGCTCTAGTCTATGTGAACAATGTTCACAAAGACAAACTAGCTAAGAACCTGTCTTGAAATTACGCAGTCACCATTTACAGCCATAACAAAGATTGCCTATTAATTCCAATCATGTGCCACAGCTAGGACAAAAGACCAGATTTGCCTCATTAGTGTGATGGGTTCATAGTCGAGTGGAGGAGTCAAGGCTGGATTTATTTAACAGAGGTCTGACAAGCACTTCCTTTAGCTCGGATTTGAAGATTAATTAACCGGTGCAGATCAATTGGTGAGTATTAGGGCCAGTAAATTAAATAGTTTGACCTGAAGATGATCTAGGAGGAATCTGATATATGTATTTCTTTATATTCATGATCATTTGACTTTCAGAGAGGGGGATACATTGGTCCCACTTGATTAATTAGTAGTCTGGAGGAGGTACATATACAAGGGCAGAAATTGACTCAAAAGGGGGACACATTTGATGAGTCTTGGGAATGGTAGGCCACAATAGATTTGGCTTAGGTATCAGATAACTCTTCAAAGTTTTAAATAGGTTTGTTCTGTGGCTGCTTGCTGAATAAAACACCGTGAAGGCTTGTCACCTTGTAAATATCTTTGGCTTCTATTTGGATGATATTGTTTCCACCAGTCTCATTCAGCTGCCATGGTTATGCATTTCTGGTATAGTGACTTGGTATACTGATAATTGCATGAGATTTATTAGATAGTACTTTTGTTGCAACAGGAGCAAGTGTGTCTAAAATCATGACGATCCATGTATAAATAGAAATACTCCTTAACAGGCATTTTAACATTTATGATAAGTCCTCTGTCTCTGAATGCATCTAATGAGTTCTTTTTCAAATTTTAGTTATTGTAGACCTTGACCTGGTGGGAGAGGTAAAAAATGGTTTGAAAGGAATTAAGAAATTGTCTGACCAGAATACTAGAATTATTACACAATGATACAATTAATTTAATGGGGCAAATAATAGTCCAGGATATGACCAAATTCACTCATTTTAGTCTGGATGTATTCTCTACTACAGATTGTCTTCTAGATATTTTACTAGGTCAACAAAGGCCTTTCTACTGTACATTGGCAAAATAAAATTAAAATACCCATGTATGATAGAGAACTTGGCATTTGTCAAATAATCTAACAGCACGTATTATAGACTGGACATCAAACTAGGGTCACAATCAAATGGACTACATATATAGAAAAAAGGAAACCGGTGTGGCACTAGGGTTGTGGAGGGATACCGAAAGTAATTCTGTTCCATATAAAAGAGTGGATAGTCCTACTGGACATTAAATATGTCCTTCTCATAACGGCAACCCACTCTACCACACTTATCATCTGGGTGATTGCTGTAGCATTTAACATGGCTTTGTGGGACCAGTATTTGAGCATACTGTCTGATATATAAAACTTATGAAGGCTCTAATCTCAGAGAAGATCATGAGTTTTTATTACTTATTTATGGAGAGAGTTGGCAGGTATTATTACTATATATTTATTTGTGATCAGAGACCTAGTGGCTAAACATCTATCACTCTTTTAGGAGACTAGTTGATTCCTGAGACATGATGTTCTGGTCAGCATCATATGGAAAAATGAACTGCAATACATTTTCAGTTCTGAATCAGATAAGGAATCGAACACAAAATTGGCAGAGTCCTAGGCTCTGTGCTTTGCCCTGTTAGAGGGGTATTCAGGTGGTAGGCACATGATAAGCCCTGTTGTACAAGACCACAACTGGAGTCTTGGAGAAGGAAAAAAAGTTCCTCCAAGATCGGAGAAGTGCACATAACTTTGCACTGAAAGCTCTACTTTGAAGCATGGTAGTGGTGGAGCTTAAAGAAACAAACTTAATGTGCGAAAATTGAGCAATACCTTCATTTGTTTTCAAAAACATTATCCTCATTCCTACAACACGTGGTTGTAAAGCATACAAAATTATTCCTTATCCCCACAGCTTAGACAAAACTGCTATTTGATACAGTGAAAGCCTAAAATAACTCTTTCTGTAGACAATGGGCCTACTATTTAAATTTCATGATATTTTTCTCAGCTTCCCATGCTTAACATTGTCATCTCAGCTTTACATTCTCTTCAGTTTCATTAAGCAATCTTTAATCGCAAACACACCTTATTTTGTTCCTCTTTACTCCAGTTCTTTATTGCTCTTTACTACTGCACAAATGTCCTTTACTGCATGTCTCACTTTTTCATTCACTGCTCCTTCTTAAAATGGAAGAGGCAATGTCAAATTTCCTAGCTACTGTAAAGAAAATTCACAATACTACTGAGGACATGGTGGTGAGCATTATGCTACCTCTCACTGTATTACTTTATATGGAAAGCAGGACAATACATCACAACACAAATAACAGGATAAAAGTAAAAGTGACATGGTTAAAAACTATCACTAAGGCCAAATAAATCCAACAAAATGCCTAAGGACTATCCCACAATATTCTCTTGGTGCACTGTGGATAGAAGAGTCCTGTCAACTACAGTCTCCAAGGGTTTCATTCCAGTAAAGATTGCTTCTCAACAGATAGTAAAACCCAAAACCACAATACAAAATACTACAAGGATCTCAATGACATCTAACATCCACCTTAATGTTTAAGATCCGGTAGACAATAAGGACATCAAAACAGTTTCAACAAATATACATGCACAACAATCTCACCACAATCAAAGGTGCGACTACTAATTCCATATCTATGAGGGATAATAATTGCCTTTGTATCCTTAATCGAATTGTAACTGTTTAACAAGAGGCAAGGATTAGGAAGGCACAATTGTTCCTAACTACCATGATAGCAAAACCAAAGATAAGCTTAAAATAATACTTCTTGAAAGTCAATGTGGAAGACTAAACAGCAACTTTTAAATAGGCATCATACACAATAACAAAGCTTTGGAAGCTTTAGCCTCTTGGAAAATATGCTCTTTCAACTTTCATGTCACCCTCTGGGAGGCCTTTAGGGTAACTATCAGAGGGTGGTGCATTTCCAAAGGCAGTGGCATTCTCAAATACCTGCTCACTGAACTCCAAACTCTGCAATCAGACCTACGCCAGCTAGAACGTGCCATTGATCAACACCCTAGCGATTGTGCGCTGCAAGCCCAGATGCAGGACAAGCTCACCGAGTACACACAAACCGCAGATAAGCAATGCAAATTTCTGGGGCGGCCGCATATGGCCCGCAGTTATGGGGAGGGAGACAGACCCGGTAAGGCGCTGGGCTAATTCGATTAAGCCCCCCAGATTTCAGAACTATATAACTGAAATACAAGACACTGACGAAAACATACGCCTCCCCGAGCAACTCCATACCTTTAAGAAACACTATTGCGCGCTGTACTCCTCTCATAGAACTGACCCCCTAGACCTTCCCGCTTACTTTGCCGATACAGCTCTGGCCTGGCTGGGAGACGCCCAGCAGAAATTCCTCCATCATGAGTTGGAGCTTGACGAGATAACTGATGCTATTATGGGCATGCAATCCGGTAAAGCACCAGGTTCAGATGGCCTACCTATTGATTTTTATAAAGTTTTGCTCCTATTTTGGCCCCAATTCTGAAACAGGTATATTAGCAGCACTCGAGGAGGGCAGTCTCCTTCGCACCATGCGCGAAGCGCTAATCACTTCTCTACTGAAGCCGGGCAAGCCCCCCGCATTATGCGACTCATATAGGCCCCTATCGCTCTTAAATTGCGACACTAAAATCTTGGCAAAAGTACTGGTGACTCGCCTTAATCTTCTCATGGAACGACTGGTACTGCCGGATCAGGCTGGTTTTGTCCCCAACCGTGCAACTGTGCACAACCTCCGCACTCTGCATGCGGTCCTCCAAGACATAAATCCCAAGTGCAAAGCTGTGGCGGTATTCCTTGATGCTACCAAGGCTTTCGATGCACTGGAATGGATTACCTCCTTGGCACACTGCGACACATGGGATTGCCATTCAATTTCATTGATTGGGTTTGATTGTTATATTATCAGCCGACTGCTACTGTACTGCTCAATGGAGCCAGATCTGACCCCTTTATTGTTCAAAGAGGTACGTAGATTCCGTCTGAGACCCTGATAGCTGCCTGCACTGTGGATCCGCTGGTGCTGACTTCTTTCATCTAGCTTGGTCCTGCCCCCAGGTAGCCACATATTGGACACAGGTGTTCGAAGGTCTCTCTACAATGCTGGGCGTCACATTGGTTCCCTGTCCTTTGATAGCTTTGCTTGGCCTGACGCAACAGGTGGTTACTGTGCACAGAAAACTCCTGGCACTCAACCTTCTGCTGGCCAAGAGGCTTGTGGCGTCTCGCTGGGGCAGAGGCCGTGCACCTAAGTTTAAATGTTGGATCCGGACAATGTCCACGTGGCAGGAGCACTTACGTGATTATGCCGAATTACTGCCTGTGAGATCAAAACCGAAAGACATCTTGCTCCCTTCCTGTCCTTCCTACTTGGCCAGCAGTCGGGAGAGGACGACGA
Organism: Lissotriton vulgaris; assembly: GCF_964263255.1. Classification (NCBI taxonomy): domain Eukaryota; kingdom Metazoa; phylum Chordata; class Amphibia; order Caudata; family Salamandridae; genus Lissotriton; species Lissotriton vulgaris. The sequence continues at coordinate 464,759,177 of NC_141685.1, read as the reverse complement.
GCACCCCACAGACAGTGCCGGTGACGAGTTTCTCTTTCCTGGATGATCCCCCTCCCCCCCATGTCTGACCCATATACAGCGCCACCTGGCGTAGAGATGCCCCCGAGAGTATATGGTGGGAATCTAGGTCTCAGACTGCTTAATACTCGCACACTTACCTCATATAGAGCTTATAGTTCCAGGATGTATTTATTTATTTAAAGTATTTGTATAGCGCAGCTGATACCTTGCAGGTTTCCTGGCGCTGGAGAATACTCTTAACTGAGGAGAACAAGAACGAGTAGCAAGCGGGAGGAGTTAGGGAAATAACCGGATGTCGATGGGCAGACTGTTCCATAATTTGGCCGCTGCGACCCTGAAGGATCTGCCCCCAGTTTTGACTTTGTTGAATCTGGGCACTTTTACCAGACAGGCTGAGGCCGATCGCAGGGCTCTGTTAGGGGTGCACCAAGAGAACAGGGCTTGCAGAGGTCTGGGCCCGACTCCATGCAGAGCCTTAAAAACAAGGCAGAGGGCCTTGAATGCCACACGCTGCTTCAGAGGTAGCCAATGTAGCTCGGCTAAGGCCGCTGTGGCCGAGGATCTCCTCGTCCAGCCGAGAGCTAACTTGGCAGCGGCCGACTGAATTCTTTGAAGCCGATCTAGCAGCACAACTGGAGACTCAAGTAACAACGTGTTACAATATTCAAAGCGACTGAGAATAGTGCACCTGACTATCAATGCCCGAGCTTGTGCAGGGAGGAGTAAATTACAAAAAAAAACAATTTGATGGACAGAATGTAGATCAATGTCTTACATTCACCCCAGTACAAGGATCTGGGCCTAAATCCATCGTTTTTTGCACTCCACACCACCCTGGGTCAGATAATGGGAAGGACATGGCTTTTGTAGTTCGGACTGGACTGTTCCCATGGGGCAACAGGGTCAGAGCTGATTTGCATATCGCCATTGTCTAACCCAGGGTGGTGTGGAGTGCAAAAAAACGATGGATTTGGGCCCAGATCTTTTGACTGGGGGAGTGTGTGACATTGGTCCACATTCAGCCCATCACTTGTTGTTTTTGCAATTGCCGCCCTAAGTGCGCTGGGGATGCCCAGACGTGGGTCCCAGGCACTCCACACCACAGGAGTCAAGCTAGCCGGGCTGATGAGGTGTTACCCCGAAACCGGTCCGGTCCTCGGATGCTTGATTCCGTTCTGGGAAGGACATGGCTTTTGTAGTTCGGACTGGACTGTTCCCTTGGGGCAACAGGGTCAGAGCTGATTTGTATATCGCCATTGTCTAACCCAGGGTGGTGTGGAGGGCAAAAAAACGATGGATTTGGGCCCAGATCTTTTGACTGGGGGAGTGTGTGACATTGATCCACATTCAGTCCATCACTTGTTGTTTTTGTAATTGCCGCCCTAAGTGCGCTGGGGATGCCCAGACGTGGGTCCCAGGCACTCCACACCACTGGAGTCAAGCTAGCCGGGCTGATGAGGTGTTACCCCGAAACCGGTCCGGTCCTCGGATGCTTGATTCCGTTCTGGGAAGGACATGGCTTTTGTAGTTCGGACTGGACTGTTCCCATGGGGCAACAGGGTCAGAGCTGATTTGCATATCGCCATTGTCTAACCCAGGGTGGTGTGGAGTGCAAAAAAACGATGGATTTGGGCCCAGATCTTTTGACTAGGGGAGTGTGAGACATTGATCCACATTCAGTCCATCACTTGTTGTTTTTGCATGTGCAGGGAGGAGTGGCATAATTTTGCGCAGGGAACGTAAAAGGGCTGAGCAGGTCCCCACTGTTTTTGTGAATATGCATTGTTCGTTTGACCTTCTATCACCACCCTAAGTCGATGTCATGTCACGACTGCGTATTGTACTTTGGATGTGCTATTTGTATTCAGGAATGCATTTAAAAATTGAATTCTTGGGATAATCATTTAGTTGGGGAAATGTTTAGTGTTCATTTTCTTGCGTACAACTTAACTGCTTCATGTGGAATATGCAGCATGGGAATATGCAAAATATTTGCTTTATACTTGACACACAGACGCCTAAATTCATGGCATTGATGTACCGTGCTTTCAATATGTAATAAAAGATAAAAAAAAACAAAAAAAACTTTCATGTCACCCACCAAACCAAGGAGGGGGAAAAAGTGCTATAAGTAGCTTCCTGAAAATATTTTAACTACTTTACACCTATATAAATCAATTTTCACTGTTCTAGCAAACTTAGAGAAAACGGAGTACAAGATGAACAAGTTACTTACCTTCGGTAACGATATATCTGTAAGAAACATTAGTTAGTGTTAGATTCCTTACCTTAGAATATCCCCAGGCGTCAGTCTGGATCCGGAAACTTTTGCGTAGCAGTACCCCTGCGCGTCGGTAGGCGTCGTCTGCAGGCGTCCCCTGCGGCTCCGCGTCCGTCGTCGGCGTCGTGCGCCGTGATGACGTCGCTGGAGTATATAGACGCCGCCTCCGCGCGCTGACGTCAGTTCTTTGTACACAGCTTTTCCGCGCCAGAAAACGCAGAGCCATGAGAGAACCAACACTGGTGCCATTTGAAACTAGGGCCCTGAAAGGGATGTCCTTAACCCTAGGTATCAGTTCGCAGAACGGGGAGGATGGGTGGGTTCGGTAAGGAATCTAACACCAACTAATGTTTCTTACAGATATATCGTTACCGAAGGAAAGTAACTTGTTCATCTGAAAGAAACACGTTAGTGTTAGATTCCTTACCTTAGAATAGATACCCCAGCAATACCAACCCCGGTGGTGGGTCTGCGAACCAATACATTCCTACACCAGAAAGTCCTGGAGGACAGAACGGCCAAAGAAGCCATCCCTCCGGACTTGACTGTCCAGGCAGTAGTGCCTCGCAAAGGTGTGCAGCGAGGCCCACGTAGCCGCCTGGCAAATGTCCTGCAAAGGGACTCCCTGGCCCAGGGCAGTAGTAGCCGCCGTGGCCCGAGTGGAATGGGCCCTCAGCCCAACAGGAGGCTCCTTCCGAGCCAAAGAGTAGCACGCTTTGATGCACAGAACGACCCACCGAGAGATGGTTCGTTTACACACCGCCCGTCCCTTCTTCGCACCCACGTAGCCAACAAACAGTTGGTCATCCACCCGGAACTGGCGTGTGCGATCCATATAAAATGAAAGCGCACGTTTTGGGTCCAGACGATGGAGCCGCTCTTCATCCTTTGAGGGATGCGGAGGCGGGAAGAAGGAGGGGAGGGTGATGGACTGCCCGATGTGAAAAGCAGAAACTACTTTGGGCAGGAAAGAAGGTCTAGTCCTGAGAACCACCTTGTCAGGATGAATGGACAGGAAAGGAGGTTGGACAGAAAGAGCCTGGAGCTCACTCACTCTCCTGGCAGAGGTGATGGCAACCAGGAAAGCCGTCTTTAAAGTCAGGAGACGGAGAGGACAAGAATGAAGGGGCTCAAAGGGAGCACACATCAAAAAGGTCAGAACCAGGTTCAAGTCCCACTGAGGCATCACAAACGGAACAGGTGGATACATGTGTGTGATGCCCTTCAAGAATCTTGTTACAATTGGGGACTTGAACAAAGAAGGCTGATCAGGAAGCCGTAGAAAGGCTGAAAGGGCCGAAAGGTAGCCCTTGATAGTGCCCAGAGCAGAGCCCTGCTGGGCAAGAGAGAGAAGAAACAGAAGAACCTCGGAAAGAGGGGCAGAAAGAGGATCCACAGCCTTTGCTGTGCACCATGCCACAAATCTGTTCCACCGACAGGCGTATACCGACTTCGTGGAGGGACGCCTGGCTGCCAGAATTACATCACAGACTTCAGGAGGCAAGTCAAATGGCCTCAACTGCCGCCCCTCAATCTCCAAGCATGGAGGTGGAGACTGGACAGGTTCGGGTGGAGGACCGTCCCCTGCTGCTGCGACAGAAGGTCCTCCTGAAGGGGCAGGCGGATCGGGGGACCGACTGACATGCTGAGTAGCTCGGGATACCAGTACCTTCGAGCCCAGTCCGGAGCCACAAGGATAACTTGGGCCCGGTCGCGCCTGATCTTCTTCAGCACTCTGGGCAGAAGTGGTATAGGCGGAAAGGCGTATAACAGACCGCAACTCCACTCGCGCCGAAAGGCGTCGCCGTGCGAGTGCCGTCTTGGAAACTCCAACGCGCAGAACTGATGACATTGCGCGTTCTCTTCTGTGGCGAATAGATCTAACCAAGGCTCTCCCCATTGCAGAAAGAGGCCTTGCGCCACGTCCGATTTCAGACGCCATTCGTGATCCATCGAGCACAGACGGCTGAGTTCGTCCGCCCTGGCGTTCAGAGAACCTGCCAGGTGTTGAACCGTCAAAGTCACGCCCTGACGTTCCAGCCACTGCCAGAGGCGCAGAGCCTCCTGGCAAAGAGTCCACGACCCCACTCCGCCCTGTTTGTTGCAGTACCACATGGCGGTGGTGTTGTCGGTGAACACCTGCACTACACTCCCGTTGACAAAGGGGAGGAATGCCTTCAGTGCTAGACGAATCGCCCGTAGCTCCAACAGGTTGATATGGAGCCGGGACTCCGCCGCAGACCAGATGCCTCTGATCTCCGCCTCTCCCAAGTGGCCTCCCCATCCCTGGAGGGACGCGTCCGTCACGACAACGTGCTCCGGTTGGGGAAGGGAGAGGGATCTGCCTCTGACCCAATCGCGGTCCGTAAGCCACCACTGCAGTTGTGTCGCAGTGCCCTCCGAGATCAAGACGTGGTCGGACAAGTTGCCCTGATGCTGGGCCCACTGAAACTTCAGGTCCCACTGCAGAGCCCGCACCCGCCACCGGGCGTGATGCACCAGAAGGATGCAGGAAGCCATCAGCCCCAGCAGCCGCAGCGTCAACCTGACCGAAACCCGGGATAGCGGCTGAAAGATGGGAATCAAAGCCTGTATATCCCGGACCCGCCGTTCCGGAGGATAAACCCGAAACTGAGCCGAGTCCAGAACCGCTCCGATGAAAAGGAGCTTTTGAGAGGGACACAGGTGTGATTTCGGCACATTGATGGAGAACCCCAGGTCGTGCAAGAGGTCTGCCGTCATCTGAAGGTGGTGGACGACTGTCTGGGGCGAGCCCGCCTTCAACAACCAGTCGTCTAGGTAGGGGAAGACTGAAACCCCTAACCTGCGCAGATGGGCTGCGACCACCGCCATCACCTTTGTGAACACCCGTGGGGCGCTGGTAAGGCCGAAGGGGAGCACGATAAACTGAAAGTGCTCCTGGCCTACCGTGAACCGCAGGTAACGCCGGTGGGCCGGCAGGACGGGGATGTGAAAATACGCATCCTGCAAGTCCAACGCTACCATCCAGTCTTGCGGGTCTAGAGCAGCCAAGACCTGAGCTAATGTCAACATCTTGAACTTCTCCTTCCGGAGGAAGCCGTTGACGTTCCGTAGATCCAAGATAGGACGTAGGCCCCCCTTGTCCTTCTTGGGTACCAGAAAGTAGTGGGAATAGCAACCACGCCCTACTTCTGTCCCAGGAACACGCTCGATGGCCCCCTTGGCCAAGAGGGCCGTAACTTCCTCCTGCAGAAGTGTCAAGTGGTCCCCCGACACACGGTGGTTCTGCGGTGGCATGGCTGGAGGAGTGGTCTCGAAGGGGAGGGAGTAGCCCCTTCGGACGAGTTGCAGCACCCACCTGTCCGATGTAATTGTGCGCCAGTGAGCGTGATGATGGCGAACCCTGCCACCCACTGGCGTCACATGGGGCCGAAAGCACGGACTAGGAGGATTTGGAGGCAGATGCTGCGGGGGGAGGTGTGGCCTGACCCCGCCGTTGACCCCGACCGCCGCCACGGCGGTTTCCACGGCCGCCACCGCGTTGAAAGGATTGTTGCGGCGCGTGGCTGGCAGCACGTGTGGGGACACCCCTTCCTTGGTCACGAAAGGAGCGAAACAAACCCGTCTGCTGGCGCTGGGTCGAGAGACCCAAGGACTTGGCCGTGACCCTGGAGTCCTTGAAGCGTTCCAGCGCGTGGTCCGCTTTGTCACCAAACAGGCGACAGCCATCGAACGGCATGTCCATCAAGGCATTCTGGACATCTGCCGAAAAGTTGGCGGATCTCAGCCAGGCGTGGCGACGAATCGCCACCGTCGTGGACATCGCTCTGCCTAGCGAGTCGGTCGTATCAAGACCACACCGTATAGAATATTTAGCTGCGTCTCAGCCCTCAGCCACAGCCTTGCTGAGTTTTGCCCTCACCTCCACGGGGCATTCTGTCAGCAGTTCCGCGACCATATCCCACACAGAGTGGGTGTAGCGGCCCAAGAGGCAAGCGGTGTTGCAAGACCGCAGTCCCAAACTCAGGGACGAGAAGACCTTCTTGCCATACTGGTCATACCTCTTAGATTCCCGGTCGGGCGGGGCCGACGGGAATGCGGTCTGGGAGGTCGAGGCCTGGATCACCAGACTCTCGGGGGTGGGATGGGTGGACAGGAATTTGGGGTCGTCCGGACAAGGACGGTGGCGTCTGGCCACGTTCCGATCAACAGGCGAACCTGAAGCGGGCCTGGACCACGTGCCCAACAGAACCTCTGACAAGGCTTCGTTAAACGGCAGCAGTGGCTCCTGTGGGCATGACTGCGGTTTGAAGACCTCAGTGAGGATGTTAGGCCTCACGGCCGCGACAGGGAGCTCAAGGTGTAAGGCCTTGGCAGCCCTCATCAGCACCACTGAATATGCAGCTCCCTCCTCCGACGCCACGGAAGGAGGAGAGACAAAACCAGGGTTAGGAGAGTCGTCCAGACCACTGGCATCCCCCAAATCACCTGTCCAGTCCGGGTCATACTGGCACTCACGTGACAGAGGGTCCTCAGACCCCTCCCAACCTTCCCCGTACTCTTCATCATCTCCATATTCAGAGTCAACGATGTAGACCGGCTCCTCGGGGTTCACAGGCCCCATCGGCGTCGAGCCCGGCGTCGATCGACGCCGGTCCGACTCAGAGTCCGGATTCGGGGAGGGTATGGGGACGGCGCCGCCCGGAGCCGGCGCCGGAGCCGGAGCCGCGGCGCCGGCCGAAGCCGGCACAGGAGAACCGGCACCGCGCGGGGATGGCGTCGGGGGGTAACCCCGATGGAATCGGCGCCGGAACCGGCCGGCAGGCCAGCCGGCGTCGACCCCGAAGGCCCTTGCAGCGCCGGGGTCGGAGCCGTCGGCGGCACCGGGGCCGGAGCACCCGATGGCGTCGAGCCAGGGACACCCGACCCGCTAGGGCCCTCAGACAGTAGCACTGGGCCCGAAGGCGCCGTAGGCCCCATCGGAGAACTGAGCGCCCTCATGGCCATGAGGAACGCCTCAATCTCCTCAGGCGTCGCACCGTGCCCAGGGACCGGAGGGTATGGGGCAGGCCGCGCCGGCGACTCTCGCGGGGTTGGGGTCACCCGAACCCCCGGCCGCGTCGCGCGAGCGTCGGGGGGAGTCGGGGTACGATGACGACGCCCCGACTTCTTGTGTTTCTTACCTGAAGAGCCCGACGAATGGTGTCGACTTCCGGAGCGCTCGGCGCGGCTCCGCGACCGCTCCCTCGAACGCTCCCTGGACCTCCGGCCGGACCGGGACCGCTCCCGACGCGGGCCGACACCCGGAGCTCAAGCAGCTTGCGGGACCGCTCCCGTCTAGCCGTGTTAGTGAGAGCCCGGCAGTCGACGCAGGCGTCCACGTCGTGGTCGGGGCCCAGGCACCGGAGACAGAGTCGGTGATGGTCCGTGACCGACATCGTGCGGTCACAACGGTCACAATTCTTGAAACCGGGCATCCTACCAGGCACCAAAAAGATATTAGAAGTTAACAAAGTTGGTCAAAAGACCGGAGTACTGCTCTTCGGATCTGCGCTTACTGGCGCGGAAAAAAGAAGAACTGACGTCAGCGCGCGGAGGCGGCGTCTATATACTCCAGCGACGTCATCACGGCGCACGACGCCGGACGCGGTGCCGCAGGGGACGCCTGCAGACGACGCCTACCGACGAGCAGGGGTACTGCTACGCAAAAGTTTCCGGATCCAGACTGACGCCTGGGGATATTCTAAGGTAAGGAATCTAACACTAACGTGTTTCTTTCAGATAACCTGTATTGTGAGCTCTTTTATAACCTTCCAAGTAAATCAAGTGGCCATATATCTAATACTCGACAGCATAAGATAAACATAGCAGTATTTACAGAAATTCATCATCCTGTTTGAATTTGAGAGTTGAGTATCTACTTTACCGGGATTAGTCAAATGCATAAACTTCAATAACTTACAAGGAAACTAGTTTTACCCTTTCGACTCCCCCACCCTATCAAATTGTGACCCACTGAAATCTCACAACCTTACAACATCACTCTCCAATAGGATTAATCAGATTACACTGTCAGAGTTCCTTTAGGGGGCCACAGGGCAAGCAGAAGCTACTGGGTCCAACCATGGGGGTCCAGGCTTTTTACTCCTGATGTTCTGGGACCTGGCTTAATATGGATCCTGAGCAAACTGGGTGAAGTACCCCTTTAGCACTTGACTTTCAGTAATAGTGTGGTACAAGCAGTTCAAGGCTTCTCAGGAGGGGGGTAGATGCTACTCAAAATACGTTCAATAGCAACAGTAAATGATTGTGCAGCCAAATACTTGTTCTTATGAAAAAAAATGTTTTTATATATTAACACAAAGTAAACTACAGCGTATACATACAATACAAAGAACCCCATGAGATCTAGGTTCCAGTGTTCAATAGGCAGGTTCCTGAACCACTTCCCTTTCACAAATGGTAGTGCTTGTTCCTCATTCGTTATAGGTGACATAAAGGTTAAAGCCCAACTAACTTTGACTCTTTCAAATACAATATTATTCCAGTATCAGAAGCACTATGTGACAGAAGTTGGGGTCTTCTGGACCTGTGATCAGTCCTACTTATGCAGGGGTTGTGCTACCCGAGTCCGGAGGAGTTTTTCATTCTAAGATGTCACAGAGGGGGTACATTGGCTGCTGATTGTGAGTAGCACATGCAGCTCTGCAGGGGCAGCAGCTGGGTTACTACGCCGCTTGACCTGGAAAGACAGTAAGTTTCACTTATCCTGCTCATATATGGGGGGGGGGGGGGGGGGGGGGGGGAGACAGATTGCCTGGGTTCTGGGTCTCAACGGGGAATTGAGCTTGTACAGGTCACCATGGCACCCTCTCCTCTAGACGACAGCAGAACCATGCAATGCGCCTTACACTTCATTGTGGCACCCTCTGGCATACAGTCGCCAGCTATCCTGCGCACAAAGGCTATAGCCCATCGACAACTCCGTGATCTTCACTACAACCCCCTCTGGCATACGAGTGCACCAACTTCACTCCGCACAGGAGTGATGGCCCGATCAATGCACTAGCCATATCCTCACACCCGGCGAGAGGGACCCACTCGCCAGGATCCCCCACCACTGAACCTTGCTTCCATCAAGTACCCTCTTATTCCTCACAGGGCACACTAGCCTTGGTAAGCAGGCAGGCATTGGTGCTCAAGGCTCCAGCAGACTTGGATTTACCTGTGCGATATCAATTCACCCAGCCGGGAGACTGGCAGGCCCAAGACCCCAGCTCTGATCATGGGCTGAAGTCATGCAGAGCTTCTCCTCCTCGCAGAGCCCTGACTGGCTGCTTGGCAGTTGACAGGTTCCGGGGCCTTGAGCTTGAGTTCTTATAGTTCATTTCCAGACAACAAATGTGATTTTGGGTCTCGGTATTTGAAGATTTTGTTGGGGGGAGAACCATTAGCATGGCTCTCCTTCCTCCAGTGTGTATCACACCCAGCTCACAGAAATATAGTAATTCAAACATCTGTCTGGGGATTCCTCTAACCACTCATGCTCCACCCGAAATGGATAACAGAATCTTTCATATATTGTAACATTCACTGGCATAAACACACACACACAACCTCCCTTGTGATGCCCAGCTTTATATTCTAACTTGATGTAGGCAAAGGTGAGCTATGTACACAGCAGTGGCACTATACAAGTGTGCCTGTAGGACCCAGGTAACATGGCCTGTTCACTTCTACTGATCACTACACAGTATGCTTACACTACCACAACTGTGATACAGATCTCTTAAGGAGAACAAAAAGCCATTCTGAAGATGTCCTATCTTTAGGCCTTTGCAGGTTTCCAAAAAGCCCCAGGATAGAATAAACAGCATCTACTGAAAAGCCAGCAGCACCACTGCTCCAACAATCAGACTTAATGAAACATGTTCCAGTTCTAGCATCTGCTGTATATCTTTGCTGCCTATGCGGAGTGAGTGAGGAAATCCAGATATCCATATGCATTTTTGGTACCAAATCTGACTTTTCCTGATAGATAGATGAGAAAGTACTAGTCCTCCAGTAGGTAAAGTAGTAGCCCTTCAGTAGAAGTGCTTCTGTACTAGTGAAATAAAAATGTTCCACTGCTGGGCTATAAAAATAAAGTTACCTAAATAATGAGCCACTCTCTTTCACATGCAACCAGGCATTTACCAGTTTCAAGAACTTCAAATATTCCCCATCTTTTTAAAGTGCAGGCAAATGTACTACCCATTAAGGAAAATGCTACTTACCAGTATGCATCTGTTCTTGGGGTTTAGGGCTGCAGAACCACACACTATTGCATTAGATCACCATCTGGTGGTGGGCCCAGATGATTACACTTTGTTGTTGTCTTGGAAGAGTCTATGTCTATTGGATGACTCCTCCCTTAGATCGCATGTGTGAGAAGTTGGCCTGATATATGATGCTCACTAGTTCTAGTGATCACCTTGTATCAGTCTAAACAACCCTTATGGTGATTGGTTGTAAGTCAACCTTATAGACCAGCTATACTAATGGTAGCATGGACAAAGCAGTCTTAGGCTAAACTCTCTTGGCATGTGAAGCCAGCTGTTTTACCACATATAACCCCTTGAATACCAAATGAAAGGACACCACACAAGTAGTTATGAAAATAAACAAGATATTTATTAACATACACCTCTGAACTCTTTATGAGATTAGAGGGCTAAGCACATGACAAGACTCTAAAGAAAAATACGTTAAGTTGCACAAATTACAATGGTGCCCTAGGGGCACGGTAAACCATATACTATGTAAATGGTATAAGGAAATCGATAGAAGAAATGGAGCTGTCCAGAGGCTGTAGGACTACACTATCCTAACCTTAGGTAAGAAATAGGAGGCCCACAGGACGCGTGTGCAGAGTGTGAACTCACACGCGAGATGCGGGACAAAGTCAATGGACACTAAAAGTTACGAAAAGGTAAGTAAAAGACAGTTACGACTAGTTAGGACTAAAACGACAGGATACCTGGACACTAGGAGAGTCAATCTACCCTTGAGCACCGAAATGCTCTCGTTACCTCACCCACGGGCTGCGGGTGCATAGGTGTGAAAGTGTGTCGGGTTTCCGCGTCGAAGTCTATGGAGCCTTGAAGAAAGATGCTGCAGGCGACCAGGAGGAAGATGTCCGGAGCGATCCAAGGGTGGATCGAGGAAGATGGAGACCTGAAAGCAGAGGGGACAATGTTCACAGTCACTAGCCAGTGACCAGAGTGGAACCAGGAAGGAACCAGATGCTGTTGGCACGATCAGGTGAAGAGTGGACGCTTGACTCTGCAGGCACGTGGACCAGGAGGTGTCTTCGACGACCAGGATGGAGGCACGAGCTGTCCCACGCAGGCTCCGGCGGTCGGTGGTGTCTGGTCCGGATTCGGCGTACACAGGCCCTGGCAAAGGCAACCCACGCCATGAGTGGAAAAGGCGTCTGGTGCGGACCAGGAGGGTCCGGGGCACTTCTGCTTTGAAGGGAAGCACGGGCCAGTCTGGAGCAACCAGACCAGCGATGTAGATTTCATGGATCGTCGTCTAGGAGGCCACTAGCCAGCCGTCAAGTGACCGGACAACGGGTCGAGTAGCAATCAAGCAAAAGGGCCCCAGGCAGATCTCGTGGATGCTAGAGGGCTGATCTTCTGTGCAGGAGCTGCTCGGGGCTGGGGCTTCTCAATCCCCAAAGTACTTTCTCGATGATGCCTCTGAAGTCGTGCTGGAAACGAAGTGCAGTTTCTCCAAGATGGCCGGTCCCAAGTGTCTCGTCGCACCCACGGATCTCAGCTGTGCTGCAGATGTAGGTAGAGGTCGGAGAGGTCTGGAAGTCCGGATCTCGTCGGGCTCTGAAGTCTGGTTCCAGGCAGAAAGGACGACAAAGTGAACCGCTAGGGCGCTTGATGGTGCCTGCTTGTGCAGGGTGGTCACTCCTTGGCCACAAGGGAGATTTTCTTCAGTCTTCTGTGGAGCAGAACGTCGAAGTCCAGAGTTTCTTCTTTGTAGAGTTTCAAATCAGGATTAATCTAATCTGGAATGGGACCAGCTCCTACCTTTATTCTCCTAAAGGGGGCTGTACTATGACTAGGCCCCTCCTATGGGTGGGACCAGGAAGGGGGGTGGTTACACCCCCTATCCTTTGTCGGGTTTCGCGCCAGAGCTGGGGCTGGAGTGCCCATGCAACTGGTTTGAACCGGGGTATGCACAGGGACACATTGTGTGCCCCAGGCATGTCTCATTCCTTTCAGCCTGTCCTACCTCAATACACAAAATCCTGTCTGGGGTGGTGCTTGCACCTCCCAAGGCAGGAAACCCTTTGTCCAGGCCTCCCTCGCTGGAGGGACTCCCAGTAGCAGGAGGTCAGAATTATGTCTGTGGTGGCAGCATCCATTTTGTGATGCTGAGACTCGAGTTAACTTTAACCGGGGTTCACAGTTACATACATGTTGTGTCCCTCTAAAAGGGTGGAATGCTACCCCCGTCGCCAGAACTGGCGAGGGGGTAGTATTCCAATTCGTATGACACCTTACTCGACATGTTTTGATAATGCTATGCCAAAGTTAGCAATAACCGCGAGGATTATAATGCACTTAAGAGTATATGGTATAGCGTTATCATGGAAACAGCAAAAGGACTTGGTTCCGAAAGCTGCAGACAGGCTCAGCTCATGCTGGAGCACCATCTCACACAATTCCAAGCACTTTGCCTCCAGGATTGTTAAGGCCTGCCATAGGAGTGACTTATAGGAGTATATGTGTCCATTTTAGGGTTAGATATAGGTATACTATATCTATAGCAAAGGCTGATTACACCACCTTGCCCCAGCTGTGTTACCAGCCAGTTGTGTCAGTTTTCTGATGGCCAGCCAGGAGTGGCATAATACATGCTGCAGCCCCTGGTAGGCCTTGGGTACACCTATGCCCTGGGTACCTAAGGTACATTGTACAGGGGCTGATAAGGTGACTCAGTATCCAATTAGATATGTACCTAAGGTACATGGAGTCCATTTTAACAGAGAGAGCAGGAAGCCTGAGGTCCTGAATAGCAGGATCCCAGGCCAACTATGTCGAAAACCAGCAAAACACTAGGTAAAAAGTTGGGGGCAACCATAGTCAGATATCCACCTTCCTACAGCATGGGCATAAACTCCATCTTCAGATTGTTTTCGCCATTGAGCAAATGATGGAGTTGTAGGAGTACATATAGAGATGACCATGTATTGTGTATCTAAATAAGATGATAATTGACAGACACTGGTAGCTGGGGAGGTGGGTGGGCGGTTCTGCAGCCCTACATGCTAAGAACAGATGCATACTGGTAAGTAGCATTTTCCGTTCGAGGCATATGGGCTGCAGACCACACACTATTGCAGAGATGGCACAGCAGTTTCTCCCTTAGCAGCGACCACCCGTGTCTGTAGCAGTAGTTTGAAATAGTGTTTTGAGTTCAGCCTGGCCCACACTTGCTTGTTATTTTGCCTGCACATCTACACAGTAGTGTTTTGTAAGTGTGTGCGGAGTAGACCATGTAGCTGCTTTAGAGGTCATCTAATGGTATGTTCCTTAGGAATACCATAGATGCCCCCAATTTACGGATAGAATGAGCCCAACGTGGAATGGATAGAGTGTGTTTTGCTTTTTGATAACAAATTTGAATGCACTCAGCAATCCGTCTTGCAATGCCTGATTTTGAAATTGGATTTCCCTTATGTGGAGGAGAAAAAGACACAAACAGTTGTTTAGTTTTACGAAAATGATTTGTCCTATCAATGTAGTAGAGAAGCGCTCTCTTTACATCTAATGTATGTAGAGCTCTTTCTGCCACTGTTTGTGGTTGGGGAAAAATACAGGCAACTCAATAGATTGATTGAGATGGAAAGGTGAAATGACCTTTGACAGGATTGATGATGTTATTTGTACAATATACAACAAAACCTTTCCACTTTGCTGCATAACATGCTCTAGTGGTAGGTCGTCGTGCTTCTTTCAGGACATTCATACAATCAGGTGGTAAATTTAGATATCCAAATTCTAAGACCTCAGGAGCCAAATCGCTAGATTAAGCTGCATTGGGTCTGGATGCATAATCTCTCCATGGTTCTGTGTTAGTAGATGTCGAGAGAGTTTTAGTTTGTGATGGGGTACTACTGACATGTCTAGTAGCGTGGTGTACCAAGGTTATCTTGCCCACGTTGGTGCTATGAGAATCAATGTGAAAGAATGTTGCTGTAGCTTGCGTACAACTAAGGTAAATAGTGGGAGAGGTGGAAAAGCGTACGCAAATTTGTTTGACCAGTTCATCCATACCGCATTGCCTTTGGATAATGGGTGTGGGTTATCTGGTGGCAAAGCTTGGGCATTTGGAATTGTGTTTTGTAGCAAACAGATCTATCTCTGGTTGACCCCACTTTTGAAAAAATGGCTGAAGAACTTGATGATGAAGTTCCCATTCGTATGTCTATTGTCTTTGACGACTTAACAGATCTGCAACTTGATTGTAAACTCCTGGTAGATGTTCTGCTAATAGAAAAATGTTCTGATGGTTGGCCCATCTCTCTATGTTCTGTGCCAGCCGGGAACGCTGTAGGGAGTGTGCTCCTCCTGGTTTCTGAATGTAATACATTGCTGTCATATTGTCCATCCGGACTAGAACAGCTTTGATTCATAGGTAATGCTGAAACTATTTTAGAGCTAGAAAAATCGCTAGTAACTCCAGATGGTTTATGTGGAGTAGTTTTTGTTGCATTGTTCATGTACCCTGTACTGTGTGATTTTGTAAATGTGCTCCCCATCCTGTAAGAGATGCATCTGTGGTTAGTATTATCTGTGGAACAGGTTCTTTAAGCTGCCGGCCCTTGGAAAGGTTATTGATGTTCCCCCAATGCAGAGAGCGATACCACCACCAGATCTGTTATTTGTTGCTGAGCCTGATTACACTGACTTGCCAAGCACTCTTGAATGGGGCGCATTTGTAGTCTTGCATATGGCACTATGAAAATGCAAGATGCCATCATTCCTATTGGTTGCATCAACACTCGAGCTGGTAGTGAGTGTTGTGGCTGGAATCTTTTGATAAGAACCTGCATAGTTTGCTTTCTTGCAGGGTTGTGGTACGCTTTTGAGGTATCTATTGTCGCACCCAGGTACTGCTAAGACAGGGATGGTTGGAGATGGGATTTCTTTCGATTTACTGTGAATCCCAGTTTGTATAGCAGACATATTGATTGATGCGTGTGCTGTACACATTGATTGTATGACTTGGATTTTATGAACCAATTGTCCAGATATGGGAAGACATGAATGTTGTCCCTTCTTAAGTGTGCTGCTACTACTGCTGGACACTTTGTGAACACTCAAGGTGCTGTAGTTACTCTGAAAGGGAGTGCCTTGAATTGGTAGTGTGGACCTTCTAGAATGAACCTTAGGTACTTTCTGTGCGATTGATGTATGGGATTGTGGAAGTAGGCATCCTTGAGATCTAATGTGGCAAGGAAGTCTCCCTTCTTTAGCGACGGTAGAACATGTTGTAGTGTGACCATATGAAAGTGGTCTGATTGTATGTACAGGTTTAGGGGCCTTAGATCTAAAATAGGTCTGAGGGACCCGTCCTTTCTGGGTATGAGAAACTATAGAGAATAAACTCCTGTGTTTTGATGTTCTTTTGGGACTGGTTCTATTGCATTCTTTTGCAGTAGAGATTCCACCTCTTGTCTTAGCAGTATGAGGAGTTCCTGTGACATAGGACGCTGTCTGGGTGGTATTGTTGGAGGAGTGGAAGTGAGCTCCAAACAATAACCTGACTGAATTATTTGTCTTACTCACCTGTCTGTGGTGATGGAGTTCCAGACAGGTAGGAACTGTTGTAACCTCCCCCCGACAGGAGTGGAATGGTCTGGGGGGATGGAAGGAAAGTCACTGTTTGGGAGTAGAGGTGTTGCAATTGTTGTTTCCTCTACCTCTACCCTTATTGTTGTTTTCTATATAACCTCCTCTTTAATATCCTTTATTAGGCGAGGTTTGGTTGGGAGTTTTAAAAGAAGAGGAGGTATAGTCAGTTTGGAAACCCTTAGAGGCGCCCCTATATGATGAGCGAAGAAAGAAAGGTCTATGGGCTTGTGTTTGTAAAGCTCCCATGGATTTTGCTGTGTGTATCTTTTTTAATCTTTTCTAGTGCACTATCAACTGATGGACCGAAAAGATGTTCTTGGTCAAATGGCTGGTTTAAGATACTGGCTTGTACTTCTGGTTTAAACCCAGAGATGTGTAAACATGCATGTCTACGCAACAATACCCCTGTGTTTATTGCTCTAGAAGCTGTGTCTGCTGTGTCTATTGCACATCTTATGGAGGTATTTGTAATAACTTTGCCTTCCTGTATGAGGTCAGTATCCCTGGTTTTTTATTGCTCTGGCAAGTGTTGCATGAGTGACTCTAAACTCATCATATTGAGCTCTATCATATCTTGCTAACAAAGCTTGAGTGTTAGCAATCCTCCAGACATTAGCTGCTTGTGAAATGGTGCGTTTTCCCTAAGCATCTAAAAGCTTAGACTCTTTGTCAGGAGGTGGAGCATCTCCTGTTGTCTGCAAATTAGCTCTTTTACTCACATTTGACACTACTAGTGAGTCCAATGGCAACTGTCCTTTAATGTATGTTGGATCAGTTGGAGCCTCTTTGTACTTCTTTTCTAGTCTGGGATTAATTATCCCTGCTCTGTCTGGGTCCTTATATATTTCAGGTGCATGTCTTACACTCCACTAAGTATTGGAAGTGTGGTTGTGGTCTTATGTGAGGACATTAACGTGTCCATTAGGAAATCTTCCATTGTATCTATGTGTAGGTCTACCCCATGGAAAGTGGCTGCTCTATGAATGAGCTGCGTAAACCCAATAGTGTCATTTGGGGGAGATGGTCTAGACGGGTATACATCATCTTGTGGCAGATCTGGTGCATTATAATCTTCCCATGGGTCACCTGATGGCCCAGGAATGTCATCTGGGTCATTAATGTCATCCATGTGATGTTCACTCTCTACATCCTGTGAGTAACTATCCCCATCATCCTCATCTTGTGGTATAAGACTATGTGTACTAGATGGTGAATGTACAGGAGAAATATCTACTGGCACTGCTCTTTCTGGTGAAGGGATCCTCATTGGTGAAGTTTGAGCATGTTTTTTTAGTGGAACTGGCGGTGTTTTAGGATAGTCCATTTTCCTCTTTTCAGGCACAGAAGTGATATGTCCAGTCTTTGGATAATATGAAGAGTTTTTTGCTTTGGATCAGGTTTAAAAAGCTCTTCTACTGGCAAATCTATTTTTCCGCGCCGATTTACATGGTATGGGGCCGAAATGCTTAGGTTTAACAGTGTCTATTGTCTTTGGAGCAGATTTTGGTTTTGGTTCCTAAGACTTTTTTCCTAGGATCCGTGCTCTTTGGATCCGGAGTTTTTGTTCCAGGAGTACGTTTTGACTTATCTACCTTCAGAGCCGAAGTATGTTTCGGTACCGGAACCTTCTTCGGGTCCACTTTTTTTGGAACCGGGGTGGTTTTTGGTTTGGTAGCTTTAAGAACCTCTTTCGGTGACGAACTTGCTTTCGGTTTGACCACTTTCGGTACTGAAGGATGCTTTGGTGCCGGTGTTAATTTTGGCTTAAGGACCTTCTGCTTTTCGGGACCGACAGACTGACTGACTCGAGCCCGAGTCGACTGGAGGCTTCTATGTATTCTTCGCTGGCGAGCCAGAAGGCGGGGCGATGGAAGGTTTTGGTCGATGTGCACCTGGACCCGAAGGTGGAGGTGGAACCAAAGCAAGTCCCGGTATGGTGGGGTGAACAGGGTTGACGTCTGTACTCATGACATGACCTGTTGACCAGCTTGAAGATCTTCATCTTCGGATTGATCAACGACCCCAGAAGCTGAATCCTCTGCTTCGGAAGCGATGTCTTCGTGCTGTTGTTCTTCGGCGTCTACTTCAATTGGAGCCTCGTCTATGATGAGGTCTCTGGTGTCGACGAAGATGACTGCGCCATTACTCTTCGAGCTAGACGGTCCCTGATTGTTTTCTTGGACCGGAACGAAGCGCAGGGATTGCAAACCTCATGAAGATCTGTGTGAGGGAATTTGTGTCCATACCGAGGGCACTTCTTGAAGTGTGTTCTTTCCATGAGTCCAATGGCGCAGTTGGGCCCGACGGCCTCGACGAATGCTGGAATAGAGAAGGGAAGTCTCTATTCGACGCTGGTAACCGGAATCAATGTCGACGACGATGCCAATGGTATTTTGATTGATTTATGGATTCGAAAAGAGATCTGAAGATGGAGTCGATGCCCATGCACACTACGATCTAAGGGAGGAGTCATCCAATAGACAAAGACTCTTCCAAGACAACAACAAAGTGTAATCATACGGGCTCACCACCAGATGGTGATCTAATGCAATAGTGTGTGTTCTGCAGCCCATATGCCTCGAACATAACCTTATATTGAGATTGTGTTTGAAGCGCTTTTTATTTCTCACCAGAAGAATATTGCCTAGGAAACCGCTCACTTTCTGCATCAGGATTGTGGAGTTCTCCTCCAAACGCTGCTCTGACAAAGAAGGATGGAAGGGTTGGAAAGAAAAGAAAGGCACGGTATAGCCCATTTGAACAATCTCTAAGAACCATCGGTTTGACCTGATGGGACTCATGCCTGGGAGGAAATGCCATATTCTGAGTCCTACGGGTCATGGAAGGACCTGTGGGGAGAACTAAAGCAGCTTTCTAGCTGCCGTAGCAGGGCATTGGAGGATTGCTGCCCTTGCTGGTCTGGTGCACACAGCTTCGACCTCAAAAAGGCTTGGTTGATTGTTGTAGCATAGGCTGGGAAAGCAATAGTTATCAGTAGCCTAACTAATATCACAAGGGGCTGGGGTAACCAGAAAAATAAACTCAATAGAATGCCCCTTGTAAATTGAGTGAACCTATTAATGATTCAAACGTTTACTTAAATTCAAATAGGAAATTGGCACACAATTTCTTTTTTATTTTCCATTACTTTAATTTTTATTTGGAAAAAAGTGCAATAAACATAACACCCTATATGTATCACCTTAGGGTGGAGCGATCAAACCCGATCACATCTCCCTTCCAAAAAAACAAATACACAAAAACATGTATACAAAATTCAAAACCACGCAAAACAAGCAAGCCCAAGGACCAAAGGATCGAATGTGGTTGAAGTCAAGTCCTCTTCAGGTTTCAAAATGAGGATCCAATGTCTTCCTTCATCTCAATTCAGTACTGCTTGATAGAGCTCATAATCTGTCAATGTGTGGTCCCCTTCTAGCAGTTTCTAGAGATCAGGACATGATGATGGTCCAATAGTTATAGGGCGCTTTTTTTTTAGGGCGCTTTTTTTTTTACCTCTGAGTTACTATTTTCCACAGAATACATGTTCATAATAATGTCATGACCTTTCACTATAACTCACTCCTCAAATGAATTAAATATGCTATTAGAATGTTTAATTAAAGATAAAGTCCTACAGCTGTATGGTACAGGAAGGTGTAGATTTTCACAGACTAAGGATGCAATTTCTGAATCCATGAAACCAACGGGTGAACACAGCGGAATTGGCACCCTTTGTTTGTGAAAATCTACAACTGTATAACTGTAGGGCATTACTCTCGCTTAAACACTCTAATGGTATGTTTAATTAATTTTAGGGGTGAGTTGCAGTCCATTTTCCACTGCAAGAAAGAGTTCGATTCATTAATAGATTTACTCAATGTACAGCCGCATTCAATGAAGTTTGGTGTTGTCTGTAAGCCACACCCCCCCCCCCCCCCATCATAGCCCCTTACAGTTTCTGTATTGCTGCAGAAATTGCTTGGACAGCGATAACAGTCCCAATGACCTATCTGTGGTGCTAATGTCCTAAATTATTCCAGTGCCAAACCAGCCATTTCGCTGTACAGCGAACAGCTATCAAAAGACATGTCCATTAAGGATGCAAAAGGTGAGTGAAAACCTGGTTGATCTCATCCAGACTTGAAGCATGAACACTAATTGGTGCCAAAAGCTGTGCCTGTGTTTAATCTTAAAGCACCTACTTGGTAGCATCATGTATTGACTGTGCTTAAAAGAGTCCTGAGGTTTTCAAAGATAGCCGGCAAGATCCCACTACGTAACAGACATGATGCATTAATGGATCTGAAGGCTAAACAAGCTGTAGTAAACATTCTCTTTCCAAAGGCATCAATTCTTTTAGATAATCTGTCTGGAGGGTTGGCTGGAAAAGAAATCAGACTCACCTTGTCAATGTCTAAACTACCGGGCTTTCCAGCGT
The DNA here is from genome assembly GCF_964263255.1 of Lissotriton vulgaris. Taxonomy (NCBI): domain Eukaryota; kingdom Metazoa; phylum Chordata; class Amphibia; order Caudata; family Salamandridae; genus Lissotriton; species Lissotriton vulgaris. The sequence continues at coordinate 464,738,533 of NC_141685.1, read as the reverse complement.
AGGATGCTTGTTTAGGAATTCCTGGTCACCAGTAGTCAGACTGTCACCTAGCCACAGACTGACTGAACGGGGAAGACATGCATGGCTTGGACCAAGTCGCCAAAAAGGCATCAGTAAGAGCTTCACCGATGGCAGTAATGGTTTGGATGAATCCGGCCTGGTTGACGGATCTTAGTCAATACATTTTGCTAAGTCTAAATAGCAAGGCTAGAGCCCTAGCTGCCCTCCGAACCACAACTTCATACAAGGCACTTTCTTCCATTGGCGGTTCATGTGGCAAGCATAGTTATGCTTCAGGAGTTGACTCTAGTACACTCGCATTTTGGTGGTCTAAATACAAGGCATCATCAGCATAATGAGGAGGGAGCAAGTTGTATTTTTCCATATCATCATCAGTGTCCTGTGGGACACTATGTAGGTTCTGCATGGATTAGAAGAAGATCCAAAGAGACCCTCAAGCCTCCGACTGTATTGGAATTGAAGCAGAGGTATTGGAGCATAACCACTGGTTGCACCTCTATTATCTGGTAGTGTGACATGCCTGTAGTGTGTTGATGTAGGTTCAGGGTCAGAGTGGGTTTAGGACTGGATATTGAATGTGTTGAAGCAATCGCTGCTGGCGTAGATCTGTGTCGGTGTAGAGGCCTGGACTGGAGTCAGTGAAGGCCCAGTAGCCGGTTCAGAGAGGGCAGTTGGTGTTGGGATGAACCAGCTGGCAGACGCCCAACTGGAGACCCCTACGCCTCAGAGGGGGCCGGAATGGCACTGAAGATCTGCACAGTCCTGCTGAAAGCTGCTATCTGGTGTGGGTCTGAAGACAGCCTGGGGAAATTTGAGGGGTGCCAGGACAGATTTGAGTGACACCAGAAGAGTGTGATCTCTTGTGTGAAGGTTTGAGGACTCCTCCTCACTAGACTTCGAGTAGTGGGTTGGGGCAGAGTCCTTCTTGGTCTTTTTGTACTTATGTTTAGATTTTAACTTACTGAAAGACTCTCACTGGGAAGAAGACGCTTCACAGAAGAGGTCTTGTGACAGGAACCACACGTGACTTGAAGTAGGAGAGAGATCTGTGCTTCGACCGTGAACTACTCTTATGTTTGGTGATGTAGAGCTTTGACTTCTGCTCCCGAATTGCCTTTGGGTACATAAATGCACTTGTCACACGATGTGGCTGGAGCCAAAGCACCACAAACACACCTTGTCCTATTCCATGACCAACATCTGCAGCCTAACGTCTTGGATATGCTTGAAACTTGCGATCTTCAGTGGGGACAATTACCTAGAAAACTGTAATAGGAATTTGGAAGTTATCTGAAGACTGACAAAGTCGGGACCCATCGAAGGAGATGGAAACGAAGGAACAGAAGTCAGCAAGCAGACGTGGCACTTGTATATAGTTCCACTTACTCAACTCAGGGGTGATATGGGGCCACCGCAGAGCCACACAATACTACCTACCGGAGCAAGAGGACTGGTATAAAAACTGTTTATCAAAAATGGACTAGGACACTTGTAGCTACGTTACAAAAGGTTCCCTAGATAACCCTCATAAACGCTATGTTTCGTATTGTGCGGTTTATATTGGTTCTCCGCCCCACATAGACGTTGTGGCATTTATCATTGGGTGATCTAGTGTGCTACATGCCAGCCTCAAGCCTGAGGTAACCTCTGGAGTAGCGTAGCAGTGTCCAGAGATATGTGTAGGTACCACCACGGAAGAAGGTTATTCTTAAAAAACAAACCTATATCCAAGTAACTACTTTAATTATAAACGGATGTGATTTGTTATTAAAAGAAACAAACGGGTATACTCTTGGACCAAGGAAATGGATCCTCGCATATCACTTTAAACACACAGTCAACATGTTTCTGCTCCTTGTCGCCCAGCCGGGTCTATAGAGCATTCGTCAGGACAAACAGATAAAAATGTATACTTTTGTGTAGTATGTCAGGGGTTGTTATACTACCCACCGTAGTTTTATTGCAAGGCTCAATTTACCTGAAATAAAAATCAAATATTTGACAATTTTTCAAATATTCTGGGTGTACCTCTGCATGTACGCTTTTTCCTAACTGGCACGGTTTGGGGGTCAATTATTCACAAATTATCTACCCAGACATAATTTGTCCGTAATACTTATTGTTCACAATTTTAGCATTTAGACCGGACTAATCGGCGAATCACAATAGAGAATCTTTAAGTACGATCAATGGGGCACATTATTCAATAGACAGTGAACGGTGATGGTGACTATTCACGTGTTAAAAACACTGTTCTCGTTTTTAAGCTGAAAAGATATAACACTTTTGATCACAATATATCTTTGTATTTCTGAAAACGGTGCGCAAACTCGATAGTGGTATTTTTTTACTCACTCTCACTCTGTTATAAAAACGTTACTCGCATTTCATAAAGATAAAGTTAAAAACGCTGGCTCTGCCGATGTAGAACTGTTGAGACCAGCAATTATTATGGTGTTCAGCATGCACTTTGTTAATAGAGTCTTTACCTTATTAGTAGGAAATTTCTATGTCCTCAGGGGATTTAGACATTGGAGTCCCAGGCTGCAAATAGGGGGTACAAAACGTTAACGTTACTCAGGTCTAGGTTACCCTCATCGAAACGTTAGATGATTCCGCGTGACTTTCCTCACCCGCAGTTAAAGGCGAATTCCGCGTCTGGTGCTGGCTCTGCCCCTGGACGCGGAAACGCCGTCAGTGTATTGTTTTTCTAGTCTCTAGATCACGATAGTAGAAAGCGGACGTATGGCGTTAGGATTTCGTCAATACGCTGCATGTCGAATTTTCAATCATAGAAGACGGACAAATGTTAGTAGTGTATTATCAGGAGAAGAATCGCCATATATATATTTTACTTACAGAAATTATTAACTTAAGTTCTGATTATCATTAGCGTGATGCTGTACCAATGTTATTAGTTGTTATACAATATGTTGGCACAACTATTTTATTGGAATTAAAAACGGAGTTCGTGGAAACTCCAATATGCTATGCCAACAATATTATATTGCATCTTTTTTGTGATGTGATAATGTATTCAAACAGGTCCTGAGTATAACCTAAAAAGGACTGCTCACCACAACTAGTCCTACGGCTATCTCTGTTTATTTATATGTCCTGATTAGTTCATTATGATCTTAACAGCTCAGGATATAAATCTTTTGTGTCTTATTCACGAAATGTGGCATATTCAGAAATCTTCTTAGATATATACATAACTACTGCACGGAAATATTCTGGTCACATTGGTAGGTAGGTAATGTAATGTAACGGACTCAGTTCTGGTATCCTGTGTCTAGAACTATACATTTCAAAGCATCGTTAGCCATGTCTGTACAGAGATTATTATGCAAAATGATGCCAAGGAACATTGTCATTAAGTCCACACTGATGGGTTTTAAGTCTGTCTACCCAGCTTTGTTCCTTCTCATATAGGATTTTCTCAGCATGGCCGGACTTGTCTTAACATTTCAATTACTGTCCATTTTAAATCTTCTGCTCTATGGCCAGTTTCAACAAAATGGGTACAGAGTTTTGTGTTGTTTTTCTTCAGCTTTATATTACTCTTATGGTCCCCAATTCTTAGCTTTACCTTTCTGCAAGTCATTCCTATGTATTGTTTACCACAGGGACATGTAATCATATAAATTACATGTCGAGTTGCAGTTTGTATGCTGTCTTTGAGTCCAAAGCAATGTCTCTTGTCAGTTGTAGAGTTTTTTTTGTGGTTGTTAAGTTGCAGGCGAGACATGTTCCACAGGGGTGGTGTCCTGTCACGATAGCCATCTCAGTATTCCTTATGTGTCCGCTTGTGATTTGTTTCTTCGGACGAGTGTGGACAAGTATATCTTTTAGGTTTCGCGTTCGTCGGTTAGCAAATCTGGGTTTGGGCCATTTCAGATTCCCTGATGTCAGTATCCGCCAGTTCTTGTTCACTAACTTCTGGACCGTGTAGGTTTCCGGACAGTACGTTGTGACACATGTGACCAGACCTGGAACAGGTTCCTTTGTGATGGTTTCAAGTAAGCATGTTCTCGGTTGGTTTTTTGCTCTCTTTCGGCATTTCGAGATAGTGGTCTGTTTGTAATCCCGACTCAGAAGTTTTAAGCTCAGCTGTTGTGCTTGTTTTCTATAGTCATTATCTTGGCTGCAGTTTCTTTTCAGCCTTAAAAATTGACTATAAGGCAGATTGTCCCTCAATGGTTTTGGGTGGAAGCTCTTGTATGATAACAAGCTGTTCTTTGCTGTCGGTTTGGTAAAGGTTTTAGTTTCGATCTGTCCATCTTTAATCCAAATCGTCAGATCTAAAAAAATCTATACTGGTATAATCTGATGTGAACGTAAATTTTAAACACTTTTCACTTGTGTTCAACCAGTCTATGAATAGATTCAGATCTTTCACATTCTTCCAAATCATCAGGATATCATCTATATAGCGCTTCCAGTATAAAATACTGGTAGGGAAGGGATTTGTGTCAGCAAACACATTGACAGTTTCGAAATTGCTGACATACAGGCCTGACACTGAAGGAGCAAATGCACTCCCCATGGAAGTACCATGGCTCTGTAATAACAAACTTGCATCAAATTCAAAATAATTCTCAGTCAATGGCAGCCGGCAGCATTCTAGGACAAAGTGGTGTGGTGTTTGATAGTTCCACTCTTCCATAAATATTGTGTCCTCAAGCATTTGTAGTGTCTCTTTCTGTGGTAGGCTTGTATATAATGACTCTACATCTAGTCCTACCAGTAACATGGTCGCTTGGTCAAAAGGCATCTCCAGCACTTGGTTGAGAAGATCTCGGGTATCCTTTAAATAGGTTGGTGTTTTCTGGACCAAAGGTTTCAAAAACTGGTCCGCGAACTGTGATAGGGGCTCTAATATTGAGCCTATGCCCGATACTATTGGGCGTCCCGGTGGTGGGGACTTATTTTTATGAGTCTTTGGTAAGGAGTAAAAGAAAGGGATCTTAGGTTCTTTTGTGAATAAATAGTCTGCCTCTTTCTTTGATATCCATGCATTTGTTTCTGCCTCATAAACCATCATCGCAATTGAGTTCTGCAGTCTCGGCGTGGGATCTGAAATAATTCTTTTATAACATTTCTCATCCGCAAGGAGGGCTTGGCATTGTTGTTTGTAGCCTTCTTTCCCCAGAATCACAATACCACCGCCCTTATCCGCGGGCTTGATAACTATATTGTCATTTCCACGTAGTTCTTCCAGAGCTTTTCGTTCCTTCTTTGTTAGATTTTGAAAAGTCTAGTTACTTTCGATACTCATTTCATCTATGCCCTTCATGATGGCTTGTTCGAAGGTTTGGATTTCTACAGGTACTAGAGTGTTGGGAGGATTGAATGTAGATTTTCTCCTTAAGTTGGTGTCTCCATCCTCTGTCCTTTGTTCAGTTCCTGTGAAGTACGCTTTTAATTCCAAGGTTCGACTAAATTCAGCCAACTCACATTTAAGTTTGAAAGTGTCTAAGGTTGGGGTAGGCACAAATCCAAGTCCTTTGTTGAGGACTTTTGATTGGTCTTCAGAGAGGACTAAGTCTGTTAGATTTACAATTAATGACTGTTCTTGCTTGTCCCTGGTTTTTCGGTTGTCATGCTGCCTGTCAGCATATTCCTCTGTCGATCTTGCCAGGTTAAAGTTTTGCGCCGTCCTCTTTGTTGTTGGCCTCTTGCTAAAAAGGTTGTTGATTAGAGGTTTCGGCTGCCGGCATTTGTAGGACCATCATATGAGGCATTTGAGACATCCCCTGGTTGTAGGGATTCATCCAGCCTGCATATGGTGGCATGTATGGTTGGAAATATGGGACTTGATTTCCAGCAAAACTTCTTCCAGCAAAGTTTTGTCTCGGCCACCTGTTTCCTCTCTTTTGATGATACGGACGATAGTTGTTCCTCCCTCTTCTTGGGGTCGAATCTTTGGAGCCGTCCTCAGACCCATCCGTAGAGTTCCACCCCCCTGATTCATTGTCAGAGTTTTGGTCGGGTGGTGTGTATTCTTCTTTAGTGTACGGATGCATCTTCTCCTGGCTAAATCTCTTCAGATCCTTTCCCAGTTTTTGTAACTTGCTTTGCATAAGATGTTCTTGTGCGTCATTCATCTCCTTATTGATTTCGTCAAGTCTCTTTTTGTATACTGAAGGGGATATTCCTTTTTTCAGTTCACTTTCACAAGTTTGAATTTGGACAAGTAGTGCTTCTGACAGCCTCTTTGCAGTTTTTACTATGAGGACCAGATAGTCCAAGGTATAAAAACTGTCCAGATACAGTTTGGCGTCTAAGGGCATTTTAAAGGTGAGGAATCTGCAGTTAGAAGTACCCATTATAAACTCTACAATGTGCATTTCTCATAAGGCATAGCAATCATTACGCCCTTCCAAACAATACCCTAAATCGATCCGTTCCACTGACACCCTCTCCATGGCAACTGATTTTCCTTGCATTCATGCCAGGACCCGATAACACCTCCGATACCTTGCAGTTAAACATCACAATCTTACTTTCTAACTTGGGCACTTGTCTGCAATTGAGGGCCTGGTGCACGTCCCCCTAACGTGGCTCACCATTTCTTATCCAGGGGTCTGCGAAGCCCGAAAGCAACACTTCACATTTAGGAAAGGCTCCGACTTGGAAGCAGAGGGTAATGGCCTCCGGATCAAATATGTTCCTTATGCCTTCCAGGCTAGGACCCCTGCCAAAGGGGACATTGCCTGATCTTCCCTTAGCCTTTGCTGGCATCTACTCAGGGATGCCTTACCACAACCTTTTTAGGTCTCGCGACCTATCGATGTGCGCAAGCGCATCGAGCGGAGCGAGAATTCATGTGGCGAAAACATCTTCAAACCAAAGGGCTTTCAGCCCCGCGGTTTTCATGCTGTTCACGTGAACCACGTGATAACATGCACGCGCATTCAGGGCCAGCCAGCCCAGCACATCAAAGGGCTTCTCCTCCCCTAATTATTCATGGCCGGCCGCAGGCCGGCCGTACTTTCAGTTTCCCGGAACGGCTTCTCCTCACCTAATTAGGGGAGGAGAAGCCCTTTGATGTGCTTCACACCAATGCGCCTCACAGTCATTCCTCTTGTTTGTATTTGCTTCCAGACTCCACGATCTGCTCATGTGCACAAGACGCTTTACACATTACACTCATCTGCCTGAAGTGGGAGTTTTAAACAAGCAAAGCTGGTCCTTCTGTACTTGCAGTTTCACTTCTAATGTGTGTTGTTATTTATCATGATTTTTAGCTGAGGTGTATCACGCTCTTCATGAGTTTGATCTTTTCATACTGTGAAATGTTTTCTAAGTTGTTTTTGATTGTCTTACCGCTGGAGGTCTCCCTGTGCTACATTTAGCCTCTGACACATGCAACGCCACTCAACCACGCAACGCCACTCAACCACGCAACGCCACTCAACCACGCAACGCCACTCAACCACGCAACGCCACTCAACCACGCAACGCCACGCAACCATGCAACGCCACGCTACTACGCAACGCCACGCTACTACGCAACGCCACTCACCTACGCAACGCCACTCACCTACGCAACGCCACTCACCTACGCAACGCCACTCACCTACGCAACGCCACTCAACTACGCAACGCCACCCAACTACGCAACGCCACCCAACTACGCAACGCCACCCAACTACGCAACGCCACCCAACTACGCAACGCCACCCAATTACGCAACGCCACCCAACTACGCAACGCCACCCAACTACGCAACGCCACCCAACTACGCAACGCCACCCAACTACGCAACGCCACTCAACTACGCAACGCCACTCAACTACGCAACGCCACTCAACTACGCAACGCCACTCAACTACGCAACGCCACTCAACTACGCAACGCCACTCACACACGCAACGCCACTCACACACGCAACGCCACTCACACACGCAACGCCACTCAGCCATGCAGTGCCACTTTCTCACACACTGTGCAGTGCACAATAGGTCTCGCAGTAGGAAAGTTGGAGATATTGGTTTTTTAAATGGCAAAGCCCTTTATGTTTTTAACATGCAAAATAAAAGGCATTGTTATTTGCAATTGTAATAGCTCCAACTTTCCTACTGCGAGACCTATTGGCAACGCCAGTGCTTGTTAACATTGTATCTGAGTTCTTAGAGGCATTCACAAATGAACCATCAATATCTTCCTCATAAGAGACTTTGGGATCAGTAACGCTGGATGAGTATAAGGAACATATTGGTAGGATCTGCTTGCTCAGGTATGGCTTACCAAACATGTTAGGAATTCCCCATATTTTTTTTTTTTAAAAGGGTTAGTCTTACTTAATGGATCTTGCTCCAAAGAAGCTCCAAAATGGCCATACCGGTGTCATTTGGCAGCTTGATGTCAGACTTTCCTCAAAGCCAGCCCTGAAAATCTTGTGTAGCCAACTCAAAGCATCTTTGATTCCCCATTGGACTGAATTCTAGACAGACATTCAGAACTCTCTTACTGTCCAAGTAGACCTACTGCACATTCTTGTCACCAAGTAAAGGAAAACTTTGGTACACTAAATGGGCAGAGATACTAACCAACAAAAAATATACAACTTCCCAGAAAAACACAGATATACTCTAAACATGCTTGACCAAAGATGGATTTTAGGATTCTAGTGAAGTATGGGACCTGTGTGTTGCCAAGGGCAAATATATTGGTCATAATTAGTTCCACAGCGAGGAAATGCATTAAATGAATAGGTGGTGTCACCAACATACAGGAAGGGCTTGCATACATGTTCGAGCTTCAGTGTGAGGAATCTGAATGGTGTAGGTAGTTTCTACTACAACTGCCAGCAGCTCCCAGCCTGCTTGCCCAAAGTTTCTCCTTTCTCCACAATACACTCCCCAAAGTCTGTAAACACCATAGTTCGAAAGGCATACACAGCCACTCTTACTCTTAGCAGAACAGAGGGTAGTAGGCTGCCAAAGAAACTGCTGCAGCTGTTGATCTTCCCCCAAAAGTGTAGAAACCAAGCAGAGCAACACAAAATGAAGTACTGAAGGTATGCTTAACACTGCACATTCCACTCCATGCTTACAACTACTAACACATGCCAAAACGCAACGTTAAGTCAAAGTTGACATTTATCTTAACTGCCAAGAAAAAAAGAGCATTATTTTGACCCTGTTCAGACGTTTTGTGCACTTGATTTGTAGTTTTATGCCACACTATTAAGGGATATTTCGTTTCAGTACTGTTCTGACAGCATTTTAAGTAAAGACCAAAGAAACAGCATAACCTCAGCCTGCATTATTACGATGAAGTTTGGCAACTTTAGCCCAATCAATCACCAGCGCTACCTATATCCTCTCTCCACTTGGAATGGGATAAATCATGTTCAGCAGCTTTAAAGAATTAGAGTTCTTTGCTGGCTAGTATTGAGTAATGCAGCCCATTGTATTTAACAGCTGCTTTTCCAAAATAAATATACATTGGTAGAGCAGGTCTTTCGACCTAGAAAATACAACATTGTCCCCTTCCCTTCCTAAACAACTACCTGCTTCTCAAAAACAAGCATTTGCAATGCAATCGGTCTCGCATGTACAAGAGTTTCTTCCTCATCTGGTTCCACCTCTGCGAGGCGGTGGACATCAAGCTCATCTGGGTGGCCGTCATCGGAGACTGGTTCAACCTCATCTTCAAATGGCGAGTACTGGTTCTGGGTCTGTGGCGGGCTGTTAAAAACCAAAAGTAGCTGGAGGGATAGCTCAGTGACTTAATGCACCTGCAGAAGACGTCTGTGTGTAACATTCAGGTCACCGACTTGAACCTTAACACAGCTCGCCTCCTTGTTTCATCTCTATGGGTGGGTGTTACAGTGCTTGCATGTTTAAATCCTTGCTGCACCAGCTCGGTCTTTCATCATCCATTGATTGATAAAATGAGCATCATTCAGCTTGTTGGTAAAATGCTCATTTAACAAGGTGTAGCAAAATAACGGTCAGATATGGGATCTGAATCCAATGAGGTAAAGTGATTTACCCTTGATACCACAATTAGTTATAATGGGGCAATTTGGATTAGAAGAAAGTCTCGTGTATTCACAAGCAGTGACGTCACGAGCCTTGATATTATGTTGCCGTTTTAACGAGCCCTATGAAAGGGGCAGAGTCCAGGGGTCAATCGTCAGACTCTTTTGTGGTAAAAATTGTTTTGTTTTTTTGCAATTGATGTAACGACGTAGCTCCAAGAAGCAGCAGAGCGCTTTCCACAGAGAACACTGCAATCGTAGCATCAACATTTCAGACATGAGTCATCCTACAATCAACAGTGTCAGCTGGGGCAGTTTCACAGGGAGTTACTGCTGAGCCTCGAATGCAAATCTCATTTTATGAAAAAGCCTTGTCTTGCACCAACCCCATCTGGCATATACTCATGTCCTGCCATTTTATGTATAGTAAATATTTAATGGTAATCATGTGTATATAGGATACCTGACCTCGGGTTTCATACTTGGAAAGGAAGTGGAGGTCCAACTATGATTCGAATGACAGATCCTTGTATAAACAATCACTAATAGACTATAAATGACTAATACAGGAGGAGAAGACTAGTTATTTCTCCTCAGTAATAATTGCAGCTAAGAATTCGGCTACAGAATTATTTGCGACAGTAAATAAATTAGCCAAACCCCCTGAAATAGCCATCACTCCAGAACGCCAGATCTTCTGCGACTACCTGGCCACTTTTTACCAGGCGAAAGTTAAACTAGTTTAGAGTGGCTTCCCCATCTCTATGTGTAACCGGCCCACAAGTTGAGTTGGTCACCTCCAACACAACAGAGGAAGCCATGATAACCCCAAAATCCATGAAGCTTTCAGAACTAATACATTTTCCATAATTAACAGCTGATTAGGTAATCAAACTACATTATCTACTAAATCGGGATCCCCTCTGGACCCCTGCCCCCCAAAGATCTTTCATCTTCTATCAGGAACAATTGGTCCCTATCTTACCTCCATTTTCAATCAAATGTTTTCTTCAGAAATCTTTCCTAATAAATGGAAACTAGCATCAGTTCTCCCCTTCTAAAAAAAACAAACCTGGATGTGGCTGATCCGAACGGTTACCAGCCAATCTCAAGACTACCTTTATCCACTAAAATAGTTGAGGCAGCCATAAACACAGCACTATCCGAATAATATTGAGACAAATGCTTTCTTGGATGCCACTCAGTTTGGCTTCCGGAAACACCACAGCATATAGCTGGCACTCATATCTGCATCAGAACAGCTTAGGCAGACGGTGGATGCAGGGGGTAACACAGCACTTGTGCTTCTTGACCTTTCTGCTGCATTCAACACTGTTAGTCATATAAAGTTACTAGAATGCCTTGAGAGGATAGGCATAAAAGGAAAAGCTCTTTCTCTGCTTAAATCTATTCTGTATGACCGAAAAATGTTTGTTGCGCTTTTTGAATTTAAGTCACATAATTTTACACTTCCTTGTGGGGTCCCTCAGGGCTTATCATTGAGCCCCATCCTTTTTAACGTCACTGTGGCCCGATTAGCGCAGCTGATCATATTACTGGGTTTCCCAGCAATATCTTATGCGGATGACACCCAAATTTTGGTGTCAGTGACAGGGACACCATCAGAAACTGCAGCACAGTTTTTTACCTGCCTTCATCAAGTTGGAGACTGGATGGCAGGCAACTGTTTGAAGTTGAATTCCAACAAAACCGAGGTGTTACTCTTTGATAGTAACACTACCTTTTTGTCCCCCACACTTTGGCCACTGGAACTGGCCCCCTGCCCACCCCCTCAAAGTAAAAAACCTAGGTGTCACCTTTGCTTCAAAGCTCACATTTGAAGGTCATGTGAACCAGGTTACCTCAGCATCTTTCTATATGTTAAAACTGTTGAGAAAGATTCTCCCGTTCATCCCCGCCGAGCTACGTAAACTGGTGATTGCAGCTATGGTCCTATCCAGAGCATATTATTGCAACGGTCTTTTTTATCAATCTGAGGTCAAAACGCCTGACTAAACTTTAGATCGTGGAAAATGCTGCTGCCTGTCTTCTGTTGAATATTCCAAAGCATAAATCGGCCACTGCAGCCTTATGAGAATTAAACTGGCTACCAGTGAAGCGGCGCATTGAGTTTAAAGTCTTGTGCATAGCATTTAAAGCAAGCCATGATATAGGGTCAGTGTTTTTCAAGCAAAATCTCTGCTTATATTTCCCTGCATGTAAGCTAGGCTCCGCTCAATCTCACAATCTGGTGATCACTAGGTTCAAGAAAAGTGCTTGGGGCAGTAGAAGTTTTCTGGTTGGGACAACAAAACTCTGGAACTCTCTTCCCCAAAGGTTAAAAGACGAGACTCACCTGTTGGCATTCAGGAAGGCGCTGAAAACATGGTTGTTTAACTTCTGATTTTGAGCCAAGATCTTATGACATTCGTTTATCTGATGAGCTTGCTAGCACCTTGACACCTTTGGGTAATGGTTTGTGCTTTATACATTTCTTTTTTAATTCATTTCATACTGATTTACGCAGCAGTTCGCTTAACCCACTGAGCAGTCCTGACAGCAATTAGAGCTTCAGTAAAAATTATCTATCTCTTCATATGATTTCAGAACTGGGATCTCATTGCCTGGTATTTACTTATTCAACTGTCTCTACAGTATAGCCTTCTGTACACAGCTCCAGTCAGATTTGTAGGGAAAGTTTACTTTCCCACTATCGACTGCTTCCAATGGCGAAAGGTTGAGTAATGCCTGAAAAGACAGGTGGTTCCGCACAAAAAAAGGTCACATTTTTGTCCAAATTGTCAGACCCCTTTGGCCTGTTACTTTTGGAAACTTGAAATTTGTTTGTTTGTTGAAATGACAGTTATCTGCAAGGTCACACAGCCTGTGCAGTGGTGGCCAGGACTTGAACCCTGTTTTTTTTTTAATACATACACAAAAACAATACCCATCGGCTCTGCTGCAGGGATGTTCTGAGATACTGGCAAAATTACCTTTTGCGCGCTCCCCTTCTCCAGAAATGAGGCCATATTGAGGTAATTCACTCAAATCTGCAATGTCTTATGACCCTTTTCGGGATCAGGGCAAATTAGAGCTGCCTTAGAGTACTACCAGCCCTTCGATGAAGTAATGAGGACAGTCCGGTTTCAAAAAAACTTCATAACGAAAGAGGTGTACATTGCTGGGTCCAGAGAAATGGTAGCGTTTTGAGGGCAGATCTCCATCCACTAACCCTCCCTCTAGCTATCTTGTCTCTCTTTGCGTCTCTCCTTTCCCCATGAGCACTTTTAGGCCACCTCTGAGTAGCACAAAGTGCTACACAAATGAAAAAAACTCAATACCGCCCACAGCTCGTCTTCTTGAGAATACTTATCCATGGACAGCAGACCGCATCATTCTGCCAGTGGTGTGCTCAATATTCGGCTTCTCTCCCCTCTATCTTTGCTCTGACCCTCTTACGCAATCCTTACGCCCCCTGTGTTTGTCCTAAAGGAGATAACCACAGAAATGTTTTTACTTTCAGCTGTCACGTGGCCATGTTTTGTTTTATTGCAGCATTACTCAGGGATGTTTGAAAGATTTGCTGCGCTGAGAACAAGTTACAGTCAAGCGATGTGAAATGTGGGGGGGGGGGGGGGGGGGGGGGGGGGCAGAACGCGAAGGCCAGTGAAGGGGGGTCAGGGTGTTTGGAAGTGGAACAGAGCCGGAGGCCGCCAAATCCCTGCCAGGGGCCGCCACGCAGATATGTATCATCCTCAGAGGATTATTATATTAAGGATATGTATTTGTGTGGGGGTCCCTGGGGTTTGGTGGCCAAATAATATGCAAGTGAGATAATAGGTTTCTTGAAACCCTAGCTAATGGGGCCTGCTAAAAACCATGTCAAAAACCAACCAGTGGCAGGAGGGGACGAGACAAAGATGTGCTGCGGGGTTGCATTGACAAACTGTTTCCACTGTGAATTGACACATCTTACAAAAGAGATTTGCTGATTTTGCTCACTTGCACCGAACTATCTGTTTTTTTTTAAAGATGCTTTATCGATCTGACAACAGTTATTTTATATTCGGAGTTTCAAAAAGCCGAGTTTCTCTCCTTAACATAGTGCCACTAAGGATTTGTATTCATATGTCCAAAAACAGATGCAAAATTCATAGACGTTGCTACTTGATATCTAAGAAGAATACCTTCATATTACTTTAGAAGATTGGTACTTTTAGCCTGTAAAAGTGATGCATTTACAACACAGGTCACTGTAAGTGAAGTATCTCAACTTTAAATGTCTACTCCTGATCTAAAACAGATATTTTTAATTACGAGAACTAAAAAGAAGGTGTGACTAAGGAAAAGTGCAACACGCCTATTCAAATACGAGTGGCACTCCGGGTCAAAAAACAAATCCTTCAATTTCCTTCAAGAAAATCACTCCAATTAACTTTACCGACTTTACCAATTTTTCTGATTTTTAGTGCATAACCCAAGATAAAGATTGGAAATATTATATTTCAAGAACTTTAGAGAATGCCAAGCCAGTTTTAAAATGTTAAAATAGACCAAAATGAAAACTGTTTTTACCAACTGTGGGTGTTGTTGCCGCACTCAACGAATTAGTCGACGAGATGGAAGAAGTGCTTTCCGCACGAGCTAATGGTGCTACTGGAGGAGGACTTGCAGAGTGAATGGGAGGACTAAATGGCCTTGGCTGAAAAAAAACAATTATACAATTTACCACAAAGCTGTTCAAATCGCATTACACATTCAATAAGTACTTTTGCATTTCAGGTACTGTACGTTTAAGTGTTAAATGAAAAATTAAAATGTAATTATTTCAAGAACCTTTAACCTCTATTTACATAGTCACAGTTATCTTCCTAGCTAGGCTTAATTTCTGAAATGCAGAGTTTGGTCTTTATGAAAAGGCGAACACCACATCCTCTTTAGAAAGTGTCTCTTTCTGGCGCATCCCTTAGTTTTTCTTCTAGTGGCTGAAATAATAATTGAGGAATCGGCCGAATAACATGCAATAGTATGGCTAATTCTAAAAAAGTTGCAGTAATTTAGTATTGCTGTAAATATGTTCTACAACTCGATTTACAAATCTCTTCATATGAAGAGGGCCTTATTACAAATCAATATTTTTTTCCAAGTAAACCCACTTATTGGACTTGAAAAAAGCTGGTAATTTATTGTAACAGGTTTTATTCACACAGAGATTTTGCATGAGTAAATATGCCAACATGGGTGGAAAATGTGCGAGAATATTTGTGAATGCCATCAACATGGAAACCTACTTCAAATGTAGGAGAGAACCCTGGGGAAAATATTTCAGACTTTCCCATTTCCAAATTTGTGATTGCTGTTTCCTCACTCTAAACATTTATTGTCATGTAGATCGTAGTATACAGTAGAGGACAAAATGTACGCTAATATTCTACACTTGTCAGGATGTAGCCAACTCAGTAGTATGCATCTTAATATGACTCGGCATGCGTTCGGTATAATCAGTGGTGAACTTGTAGAATAAGCAGGGTCATTACGAACAGCAATAGGTTAAGAAATGGATGGGTGGAGTGTGCTAGGTAACAGATGAACTTGCCAAGTCGTGTTTCTGGCTAAGACAGGACGCTTGCTGCACTTGTCGCACTTAATTTGATGCCTGAAGCTTACACTGCCTTATGCAAGAACAAGATGTTTCCAAACGATGGGATTGTCATTTCTAGTTAAGTATCTTTCCATTATACAAAAAACAAAGAAGTAACTAAAGGTTATACCGGGGGCAATGTTATTCTCTCGAATTGCTCTGCACACAGATAACACACTGCTCAGACTCTTTGCCAAGTTATCACACGACCATCAGAAATCCAATGCCACTCAGACCGACTATACAAGTGCCCATATTATCACACGCAACAAAACATTCCAGATATATCATTGATATTGCAAATCTTTTCTGTGTGGAGGAGGTGTGACTACGCTTAATAATTAACTAATAGCCAGAGCATTGCACTATGGTTCACACGGTCTACCAGTACATCTCCTTTTACGCGTTTCATCTTCTGTATTGATCCAGCAGAGGGTGACAGTCGTGGGCAGCCACCTGCTTGAATGACAGTTGATAGTTGACTTAGCGAGTGGTGTACACCACATTCCAAAGGGACCACTGTTTCTTATGTTGTAACATGCTAGTAGACACAAGCACTCTGACGGAATATGCCTGTGATAATTGTTGGAAACTATAAAACAAGTTTAAGGAGATCTCTGAAGTTTGCAACAATTTGATGACACTGAAAATATTAATGTACTTAAGTGAGGCTGGTCCAAAAAACCAGAATCAATCATTATCATTATGATCTGTACATCCGTAGCTCACACAAATATGGGACACAACTATGATGTCAACCAATGAGCACATCTTGATTGATCCAAGAAGCAATGGACAATCACCCTCCTTCGAAAATGTAAACACAAACGGTCAGATAGTCTGGCTCTGCTCTGTCATATGACACACAAACAGAACCACCATACATACTCAAGGTGCAGAGAAGTATGGTACCAGGGCACAAAATGGCCTGCAGAGTGGTCAACTCACATATTCAATCAGATCTCCACCAAAAGTCCCACAGCTTCCAAACTATTCCTGAGCTACACTCCTGATTTACCAAAAGTACTCAAAAAGACACAACAAACACCTGCAAACCAGAATTCGGTGTGCAAGACATCTAAAACTGTGCATAAACACATACTCCAGGGAGACCAGATGAGCAGGAGCCAATACCATGGGAGGTGTGGGCTACAGAAATTACAGTTACTTAACAGGACATAAATTAGAATTTTCACAAGTTCAGAAAATTAAAGCAAGAATCACTCCGTGAATTTAAATTCATGCAGTTGCACAAAGTAATTGCAAATTAATACACCCCTTATTTTGACCCACATATTGCCAATTAAATCTGGCTTACCACATCGCCTACTCCAGGTTTTCCTGGAGGTAGCTTTGGCCGAGAAGAAGGGCGAGGAGGTGGAGGAGGAGGTGCAGCAGTGCTGCAGGAAGTTAGGGGTGTTGCTGGGCGAGCAGGCGAAGAAGAACCTAAAATAGACATGGTTAGTAAATGCAAAATATAAATTTCTGCTGTCATTAAAAACCTTCTAGGCATCAAATTATAGAGTGTCAAACGCATTTACAAGTTAACTACTGTTTGACGATTAATTCAACAAACACATCGCCCACCAAAACAACCATGCAAAACGACATTTTGAGCCTTGGCTTTCTGAGCATCAGGCATTCTCTGCACCAATACTATGCCCACATGATGTAGGTAAACACTGAGAGATGCATCGAAAGAAGTGAGAAAGTTCAAGATAACTTTTTAAAGCATGCGTTCCATCATATTCCAAAGCATCTATCTTAATACAACGTTTAAGCGCTCACTCCTTATAAAATGTTATTCATATTCTACAGAACTTTCTATCCTTCCAATCTCCAGAAGCTCAAATTCAGGCAATGGTCCAAGAAACCATCGGTATTGCACACCAATTAGAAATATTTAATTACCTCTCCGATGCCTCATTTGCTGTTTCCTGCATACAGGTGAGAGAGGAAAACTGAATTTCGATGGGGGCGGGGGGAGGCGGGGGGGGGAGTATACCAGGGATACAACACAAGCACTCTTGTAGAGTATTTGAACAAAAATAAAAATAGTAGCTCCTGAAAAGTGGGCAGTGGCACACTAGTAATACATTTTTCTCTAGGGAAGTGAAAAACAAGAGAAAAGGAAGTAAACTCCACACACACTAATGAATAAGAAAGAAGCACGTGAGCGACCACGAAGCCAACCCATGGTAAGCAATGGGGAGGCAGTAGGCCCACTGTAAGTTAACAATATGTCTCATAACCGCACTGGTTCTGTCAAGTATGTCAGAACTAGGAAGACCAGTCTAAAATCACTATTTCCTGGTACACATTTTCCCCACTCCCTTCAACTGCTTTCCAGGTGCAGTGGCTCATATTAGAACATCTTGCAGTCATCGAACACTGGTCAGTAGCCACCTCTTCAGATTCATTGTCTTCATTAGTACTCTTTCAACGAAAACTATCACCACTCAATGAGTCACTAGTACACATGACTCAGGCTACTTCACCCCGCCCATTAGTAGGGACATTTTTCCTGAAAAAAACAGGTGAATCTGAAATTGTGATTTGGTTTATATTGAAATAAAATAATTAACCAGACTGTAATACAGAGTAATCCTTGCAATTCAGTTGTAAAGTTCTATGAATTTCTTTTTTTTTTTTTAACTAAATGAACATAAAATATACTTTTTTTTATGTTACACGTACTTTCTAACAGATATTTTATCATAAGTCTTATAGGCATATTGCCTCAAATAAAAAAAATCCAATTTTTTTGTTTGCATATGTTTTGTATTCGGAGATTGCGACAGCCATAGTTCGGTTCATACGAATTCATGTGCATGAATAAAACTGCACAATCTTGAGAGAATGTATCAAGGGTATAATTGTTATATCAGTTATAGGTGGTGAACTCTGGCCTCTATTATGAAAACCCTAACAAAGATGAACTTGGTCCTCTCATAATTGAATTATAAAAACAGGAAATAATACATTAATTAAACTTAAAAAGCGCATGTCCGCTAAAGGGTAATATTAGTTTATTTGGGAAGGCGGTAAAAAGCGTATTACTGAATTATAAGAACACTAAAAACAGGTATACTGGTTTCGTTTGTCAGGGCCTGGGACAGCATGGTAGCTCTGTACCATTTTAGTTTGCCACCTTAGCCGCTTCTCAACCCTTCAAAAACCATAGATGTAAATGGAGGAGATTTCAAAGCAGGAGCGGAGGCTCAGTGGATTTATTTACAGCATTCTCTCTCCTCTTCCCCTCTGATCCGCTCTTCTTTGACCGCACATGCCCTGACACAGGCACAGAGCTCTGCTTCTAGACACCAAATCCAACGAACACGTGTTACCGGCAAGGGTGGCAAGACTACATTTAGTTACAACTTCAGTAAGCCTTTGGTGGACGATTGTTTGCAAGCGCACGTCACAAACATCAAATAAATAAATTACAAAAAAATCCTATGAAATCCTATCCTTGATGCATGTGAATAGTCAGATGTGGGGTTTGGGAGCAGTTGATTTCAGACTAGAGCCTACACAATATAATGTCAAAAGACGAAAAATGTGAAGATCACCAGGCTAGATGGATGGAAATTTAAGTTAAATAAGTTGCATTGTGGTTGGGCCCACAGGTGATCCAATTAGGACCCCCCTCCAGAAAACGATGCAATATTATGACTGAGCATGCGCAAATGCAACAGAACCAAGCAAACCGCAAAATATTTATTAGCCAACCAAAGTTGGTCCATTTCACTAGCGTGCACCATACCTATAATATGCTGTCTAAATGTGAATGGATATCAAACTTGAAGCTTACAGACAACATCTATAAACTGGAGAGCTTTTAGGTACATTTAAACAAGGCCCCAAAATATGTGATCTGGAGGAGGCACAAAAGTAGTGAACCATAACATGCATACTGGTGTCCGCTCAAAGCTGTTGCTAAAGTGGGCACTTCCTACGAGTAGGAATCAATTAACAAAAGGTGCAAATGGTACAAAACACATACTTGATAAGACATAGCATCTCAACCAGAAATTGCATCTGACTGTATCCACAAAAAGGACATTATGACCGATCAAATACATGATCTGTGCCAACGGCAACTACTGCGCAGTAAATTAACAAACCATGACTTTCCTGGTACAAAGATTTTGTACCACTTGTAAATGAAACCCGACTCCAAAATAATAAGAAAGTAAAAGGAGCAATCTGGTAAAAGCATTTTATATTGCAGGGAAACAAACAGCTTTTCCATCCATCAAATAATAAACAACTTAAATAAAATACACTGCTTTCTGTAAATTTCACTTGATAAAGAAGAAATTAGAAACATTCTGAGTAATAGAACATCGACACAAAGCACAGAAATTGACTTGTGTGTATCAAAAGTTTATACACTGCTTTTTGAACATCTCCAAGCGCCAGTTATATCAAGAACTATGAACCTGTAAGTATCATTAAGGGCACACTTACCACTTGCAGTACCGGTGCCAGAACTAGGTCCAGGAGATGACACCACTGTTCTATAAGTGGGAGGTGGGGGAGGGGGAGGTGTAGCTCTCTGTCCCAGTCCAAAATCTTTTGGAGAGGATGTTGATTCAAAGACATCATCTTTGGAAGCCAGATCCAAATTTTTCTTTTGAACATCTAGATTAAGTGGAGATGGAATACTGCGGGAGGATTCAGCAGGGGGAGAGGTAACAGAGTTTTCCTGAGTTGGTGATTCCAGAATTGGGGATTCCAGAATCGGAGATTCAACTGTTTCACTTGGAGACAACTCTTTTGCTTCATGTTCCGGAGATTGGTCGGAGAAACGTATCCATTTGTCTTCCTCATGAACAATAACAGATTTTGGAGATAATACTGGCCCAAAAATGTTGTCCAAATCAGTTATTGATGGAAGTTTATCCCTTTTGTCCTCTTCTGCTGGTCGGTCCATTCCTGTTGTCAAAGTAGACAATAATACAATCTGAATGCTGCATATTTTTAAACGTTCTTCAATTTTTAAACAATTTAAATATGCTGCTCTATGTACTGGAAATTT
This sequence comes from Lissotriton vulgaris, assembly GCF_964263255.1. Lineage (NCBI taxonomy): Eukaryota > Metazoa > Chordata > Amphibia > Caudata > Salamandridae > Lissotriton > Lissotriton vulgaris. The sequence continues at coordinate 464,717,830 of NC_141685.1, read as the reverse complement.
ACAAGCAATTCCGACAAGAACCGCACCCACAATTCCACTTCATTCACTCCTAAACTGAAGCATCTATGCTTGTTGATACTTGCAAAGTGCTGAAACAGATTCTGGCAGTGAATTCAGAGGAATTTGGGATTTATAAACAGTTTTTAAAAGCAAATTATTATGAAAGAACTACAAATCACATAAATGTCAGCTCCTTCTGAGTGAAAAGTGCATTAAACAAGACGGAATTATGGATACCAACAAAGACAACATTGCACAGGGCATGAAAGTCACATGTAAAATATACAAGGAGATAATAGGCTGCCTAGATATGTGGTACATTACAATTCAAAGACACTGGATTGCTCAGAGATCACAACACATGAAAGAAGACTTAAGATCCTTGAGTGAGAGTGAAATGCCCCCCTGAATTGGGCATGGAAATGGTGAAGAAAATTAAAACATAAGAGCATTGTCAAGCACAAGGAAAGCTTCCTTAGAAATAAGAACGGGTCCCTGAGCTTTAGTATTCTAGATGACAAAGCGTTTTTCTATTTGGTTGTAGAAGTCTCAGCAGCAATGTCCCTGATAACGTCAGAGAAAATACACTTGAACTTTATGGGGTCAGATGGTGCTCATGTGCAAGCAGATAACTGCACCAGAATCAAGGTGCGGTCAAAACCATTAATGGAAGAGATAAGTAGTGGCACTTTATTGAGAGCAATGGGACCAAACTGCCTCTGCCCTTACTGGAGACAATGCGAAGCCCCTTTTCACAGCAACGGGCAGAAGGCTACTTATAAGAGGCACTTGGGCAGATGGAAAATAAGAAATGTAGACTTTAAGCTGTGTTGGTCTAAATGTTTGATAACTTGCATTATAGACATCAGCAGGTCTAGGTGGATCACTAAGCTTAACTTCCAACAGCTAAACATGGCTACAGTCAGGTGATAAAACAATGGACCTCGTGCACTCCACTGTTGTTGGCTTCTCTACAGCTCAATTTTAACAATCACTCTTGTTGTATGGGGTAGTCGACTCCTACAGTTAATGAAGATGCAGTCCCTTCATATGGATACTTTGGCCATCTGAATTTAAATAGATCTGGGCTCTAGTATGGACGATTTCGAATAACAAGACTTAAGCCTTGCTCACCTTCATTTAAATACGTCCTCTGCAAATTTGCCAGCAGCAGCACTGAAAAATACATTGGGTTATCCTCTGAATTTGAGACCAGAGCACATACCTTCATTATTATATGCCAATGAGACTGTTATTAAACAATACAGAAGTGGGCTTACGGCGATCACTGAACAACTGTTAAATGAACATAATCTGAAAAGAACAATTCAAAACTATATCATTTGGCACAAGAAAATACCTGGAGTATGAACTATAAATGATGATAAAAAAAGAGTAATATGTTATAATTATCTGGGCCTCATCAGAGTCCACCAACTATCTCTTTTGGAGGCGAGAGCTGAAAGAAAATAATCGACAAGCACCAGCAAAACTAGAAAATGTTAAGCCACTTCAAAACAATCTGTTTAATCCACACAACAGCACCACTCCATTTAGCATACTGTGCAAAAATGACACTATATTTGGGAAACAGAGCAGGCTGTGCGGCTTTCCTGGGTTTGTGATGAGTTGGATAGTAGTGAAGTCAATCGCATTCACTACTGAGAGTATTTAACACTTCTCTGGTGGCTGTCGTGAGCCGGGGAATTGGTATCTGCTTGTCAAAGGTTGAGACGATACAAAACCTTTCGGCCGCTTAGATGATCATTACCTCTACAGCTCCAGGTAAGTAGACTGAAATCAAGAAGGGGGCCAGGACTTAGGCTCTTCAGTGAGTATAGCAGTGTGTGTGTCTGAGGGTTGGACATCATTGGTTGGGGCACAAGGCAAACATTAAGGAAGATCCTCCTAAAATCTTTTTTGTAAGGGGAAACAAGGGACTATCGGGGACATTCTGAGTCACTTCCCTTCCCTTCCCCTGGCTGACAGACAAGCAACCGAAATTGATATTTTGAAGAAGGTAACTATTCATTAAGAGCAAGATGGATATAGTGCGATAAGTGTGGCTAATAATGGCAAGTGTTGAAAGAATAAATGTGGTCTCTAAATTTGACCTTATGGTAAAAATATTGATCGTGTTGATAGGAGGGATTGCAGTTATATATCAATTTTTTCATTTGGTCAGTGAAAGACTTACTGTTTGAATATAAGCAAGAAAAAGCTATATTTCATAGTTAACATATGAAGGTAGAAATGTGCACATCCTATGTCATACTCGTTTTTGTTGAAGATAAAAGCTAGAAAGCATGTGTGGAGTGCCTACCTAGTGAATGGATAAGGTGTGAAGGAGCCACACTACATTGTGAAACAAGGTAACTCAAACCAGTAACAACATTTCTGTCTTGTACTGAAAGTGGCTAAGTGGTACAGATTCTTGTGCAGAGCATTGATAAACAGAGCCCTTTGCATTAGAGAAAGCTCATCTCTAGGACTGAGGCCAAACAGTTCACCACACTTGCTAGCAGTTCCAACCCATGCCTTGAAAATGTGGGTGTACTCTGAGAAAAGAAGTCCAGGAACAGGAATAGGTACGGTTGGGTCTAAGAATGTAAAGATTAGCAAGGACTAGCAAATATATATCGGGAAAGCTCCAAGGGAACTTACAAGACCCTGGAAGGCAAAATATCATCCACAGCTCCTCGTCTGGGCAAGCATCACAGATTGGGTCCTGATTCTTTGAGACAGCAGTTACAAAAGTACAGCAAAGCCAAATGGAACGTAAAAACAGAACCAAGCCTAAACCAACAAAGTAGCTGGTATTCATGTCACGGACGATGTCACTGAATTGATAGGTAAGAACGATACACAGCACATCCAGCACTTCTAAATGACCTACAAGGAAGGTGCTGGAGGAACAGAGTACAGCAATTCATAAGCATTTTGCATCCATGGTTTTCACAACTCCATTCTCATGGCACAAGGAGTTCAGCAGTGTGGCTAACCCAGTAGGCAAACCAGGTTAAGAATACATGCTTTGGCTAACAATCAAAACACAGTTTCACCTTGTGAAAGAAGTCGCCTACCAACTACACGGTGGAATAAAACCTGAAAATTGTGACAACACATTGTTCTCAGCAATTGAAATATAGTGGAAACTAAGAAAAAGATAACTTGTTTATCTTCTTTTAGATTTATCAAAATTCATTGACAGTGGTACAGCAGTAGTGTGACTTCATAAAAATAAGAATTACAATTCATGGCTAACACTGCTTCGCAGTTCCCACAACTCTCCAGCCGGGTAAGGAATGCCGCAGACTTGGCAGTAGCTACAACACACAAACACTACAGTTTATAACAGATCATTCTTCAGGCCTGCAACAATTAAATATACTTGGCTACAGAGAGAGAGGAGGGATGACTGAGTGTAGAAGCTCCAGAGATTGCCCCAGCAGTCTCAGACGCTCCTCTCTGATCAAAACTTCTGCAAGACAGAAGACAGAATTTTCCCTTCCCTCTCCAAGGCCTTGAGCACCTTCAGGGGCCTTCCTGCTGCTCCCTCCCACCGTCTTTTACTGGTCCTGTGCCTTCATGGCTCGGTAAGTGCTTTTTGAATGTTTGGGTGAGTGCGTGTATGTATGAATGTATTTGTATTCACGCACATGTGGATGGGTGTGTGGAAGTGTCAGCATGCATGTGCTAGTGAGTGGTGATTGTGAGAATGTGTGCTTGTGAATGGGTGGGTGTGAGAGTGCTTATGGGTGGGTGGGTGTGAGTGTGTACACTTGTTAGTCGATGGGTGGAAGTGAGTGTGTGTGCTGCCTGATCCAGCCCCACTATTCACATATATAACAAGCCATCACTGCAATGTAACAGTAGAGAATAAAAGCGAAATGCTGCTGTTTTCAATCGGCTAAGTTATATTCCATAATTGAAACCTGACTTTTACTGCTCAAGTAAAATCTCAATGACTAGGCTGAAGTAACTCCAAGCAATTTCTTTAATAGTCATAAACTCGGTTTGTAGCATAACTGTGGTACTTGTCCCTGCTGCTCAGCATAGAATGTATGATGCAAGAGCCTGTTAGAATGTTCTGGGTGGATGTCTGGCAGTTGAATGAGGGCTGAGTGGCAGGAGGCCGCTCCTGGTGGGGTCTCAAAAACCCAAATCCAAGGCCTTAGATATCCTGTTGTATATTTTAAACTGCTGCTCTCTACCTCAGCAGAAGTTCGACATTTTTAACCTATTACTGGAAGACAAACCCTGTGCACTTTTCCTGACGGAAACCTGACTTCATGACAGCGCTGGCCCTGACCTAGCCACCGCTCTCCCCCTAACTATGCAATAGTAAGGAAGGATAGAGTGGGCAAATTTGGTGGTGGTATCGCCATTATTTTCAGCAGAGAACTAATATGTAGCTTTGTACCGGTTGACATCCCTGAATGTGAATCTGCTTTCTTTAAAATCACCCTAAATCCCAACTTCACGTTTTCTGGTTTGTTGATGTACAGGCCCCCCGGAAACGCTACAACGTGGGCTCTGAATTTAGCGAATCACATCACGCCTTTCTATCTTGCCTCAAACAATTTCTCGCTGATCGGAGACTTAAATTTGCATCTAGACAATCTTTCGAATGCCACATGCACTAACCTGCTGGATGATCAAACAGCACTAAACGTGAGATTATTGAACTCTGGACCCACGCATAAAGCAGGACACCTGCTCGACCCAATCTTTTCTAACATTACTGACCTGAGATGGCTCAAAACAACTCCCGTCTGGTGGTCAGATCACTATTTAATCCAGTTCAGTCTAAAACTACCAGCCCCCACCCGTCTGTCCAGCCACCTCTATGAAAAACTGGAAGACACTTAGCATCGACCAACTAAAATACACTTTAGCCATAAATCCCCCAACTCAAGGTCATGATATGGAAAGCATTGCCAATGCGACTTATTTATGGCTCAGCGACGCCGCAAACACTTGTCTACCCCCCCCCATTACATTAAGGGAATTCATCACCGTCCCCAGCCCCTTGGTTTAATGATCACTTAAAATCAGTAAAATCTAAGTGCAAAGCACTCGAAAGACAGTGGCGGAAAGATTACGTACCTGAAAATAAAGAGATATACCAAAAAGCTAGAAATAAACATCATACGGCCTGCATAAAGCACCGCAACACAGCAACAAACAGGGCAAGAACGCTCTTCAATACGGTGAAGGAATTAGCGGGTGCACAAACTACTGCTATCGCCCGCCCGCTTAACAAAGAACAATGGCAAGATCTCGCCATTTTCTTTACAGAAAAAAATCGATAAAATAATCCGAGACATAAATAAGAAGACTAGTGTAATCGCCCCACAAGACGACACAGAGTTCACACCTTGTGCCACAAACTCCCTAGACCACTGGCCCCTGATTACTATTGAGACTCTGAGGTCCACCCTCAAAACCATAAAGTCTGGCTCCCCCCGCGACCCTATTCCCATCAGTGTCTTGAAACAATTGGAGGTTCCCGCCTTGAATATTATCGCGGACACTTTAAATTCCTCCCTCAGACTCTCCACTGTTCCTACACTCTGGAAGCACGCTATGGTCAGTCCACTTTTGAAGAAACCCACAACTGATCCAGAGATACCAGCCAACTACCGACCCATATCCCTTTTACCAGCTTTCTCGAAACTTCTGGAAAGACATTCACTCCGCTTTAACCCACTTCACTGAAGAAAATTCCCTCCTTCATCCGTCACAGTCAGGCTTCAGGGCAGGTTTCTCTAATGAGACTGCTCTGCTAGGAGTAACCGAGAACATCCGAAAACTCCTGGATGAGGGTCAAACGGTTGCACTCATTCTGCTAGATCTGAGTGCGGCCTTTGACACCATCTCGCATAAAAAGCTACTTACTACGCTAAGAAGGAATGGCATCTGTGGAACTGCACTTGAGTGGATCAGGTCTTTCCTGACTAAACGGACGTTTCAAATAACCTCCCCCTTTGCTTGTTCTGTAACGTTCAGCGCCCCCCAAGAAGTACCCCAGGGCTCTATCCTGAGCCCTCTGTTTTTTAACCTGTACCTCCGTCCTCTGACAGACGTAGCAGACAAATCGGGACTCACCCTCATGACCTACGCCGATGACTCGCAGATCATCTTATCACTGTCCGAATCCAACCCCTCAGTTCCTTCTTCTCTTAAGCAAGGTCTCCACGATATCTTCAGCTGGATGTCTAACAACCAGCTGAAATTAAATGAAGAAAAAACGGAGGTCCTCCTCCTGGGGAAAAAACAAGACTTATGGAACTCCGCACACTGGCCTTCTGGCTTGGGAAACCTCCCCTCACCAGCCACTTATGTACGTAATCTGGGGGTACTTGTCGATAATGCTCTCCATGAGACAACAGGCCAAACAAGGTCGTCGGCCTTTGTTTCACCATCATGAAGTGGCGGAGGAAAATCCGTTGGATGTTGCCCTCTGCTACCCAAAAGACCATAGTCAATGCCCTCATTACTTCTTGGCTTGACTACGGCAACATTCTGTACCTTGGTTCAAATCAGGCTGTAATTAGGCGACTGCAACTGGTACAAAATTCTGCCGCCAGACTACTATGCAAAATCCCTAAAACCACCAGGGTATCAAAATACCTGAGGGACCTGCATTGGCTCAGGGTTGAGAACCGGATCAGGTTCAAAGCCCTGAGCTACATGTTCAGGATTAAAGCCGGCACGGCACCAAAATATCTTCAAGCATTAGCCCGCCCTTACATTCCCGAACGAAACCTGCGTTCGCAATCAGCTGCTAATTTTTGTGTACCCAGGTTAAAGCTAGCAAGAATGGGAGGGAGGTCCTTTTCACATCTAGGACCCACTCTCTGGAATGCACTCCCTCCCCACATCCGTAAGGAGGAGAACTACGCAAGGTTCAGGAGAAGCATCAAGACCTGGTTGTTTGAGAAATAAATTCTGCTTGCTCCAATTTATTATACTTATCATTTCATTTCATAAAGCTTTATTCGGAACATTTAAAAAAACATGTCCATAAAAGCACAAATAATACAGACAATTCATACATTTCTTAGAGGCAAGCATAAGTATACATATACATCAACTAACAAAATACACATATTACAAAATATCCAGAGGGGGATGGAATAAATATTTAAAAAAGGTACAGAAATTTATAATTTAAAAACACATACTTTTCCTGGCGCTAATCGCTTTATATAAAAAGGATGCAGTAAAAAAACAAATGTCCGCATGGTTCAGATTAAAAATCAATTTCATAGCCTCTGTTGTGCTTCTCACTCCAAATCTAATGAATAATGGCTTCAGGTAGAATTTCCTTAGCTCAGTGTACAAATCACAAGTTAACAAAAAGTGCTTAGTGCATTGTTTTGACTTATTGTCACATTTACAGGGACCAACAGGGCGCGATTTGATGTTAGGCCACGCGACCAGATGATGTACTATGCCCATCCTCATTCTGGTCAATACAAACTGGTGTGAGGATCTAGTCACCTGTGATAAATATGGCCTGAAACCTGTAAATTCATTCAGATTATTGTATAGTACACAAGTTGTTAATTTAGAGTCCTCTAAATGATGCCTTTCGTTACAATTATTTAAAAATATAGTTTTCACATCGGATTTGGAGATTTCCGAAAGCCTATAGGGGTCCATTAAAACATTGATACCAAATAAATTTTGTACACGGTCAATAATATAACCGATCCAGGGGATCTTCAAATGCTGGTCCAATAGGAGGCAGTCCTTAATAATTGCTCTGTTCAAAGTGGTACCTTCACTGAGCCAGATCGAGCGCCACAATAAAATGGGCCTTAACATGATCAAATCATTTAGGGCTTGGGTCCCTGTTTCATTGTAAACCAAGGAATTGGAAGTAGACCTGGGTAAGCATAGGAGCTTTTTCAGGAAGAGGTTCTCCTCTACCTGCAGGCTCTTAGCAGTTATCACCCCCCAGACTCCTGCCCCGTACAGGGCAGCCGAACGGCATTTAGATTTATAGATGTTTAACATATCTTTAATGCGTCTATTCCCCAGTTTCTTGGCAAACAGAAAGACCCCATTGGCGCTTCTGGTCATCTTAGTTCTGACCACCTTATGTTCAGTGGCCCAGGTCCCATTATGCGAGAAGGTAATTCCCAGATAGCAAAAATTTTCTACTTTTTTCACTGCTTCACCATCAATAACATAATGGGTTTTCCCGTTTCTTTTAACTTTCCCAGAGCTACATTCCATTACATAAGTCTTAGCCTTATTAATCACCAGTTTCCTATTCTTAATAAAGGATACAAAGCAGTCCATTAAGCGTTGGAGACCCAATGGTGTCCTTGACAGTAACACTGCGTCGTCCGCATAGAGTAATACTGGTATGTTAAAATTATTAACTCTAGGGGCATCTGCAGCGACTGCCAGCAGGGCAGATTCAACTTCATTAATAAAAAGGGTAAAAAGCAGGGGCGCAAGAACGCACCCCTGTCTGATGCCCCTTCCTATCCCAAACTTAGTGGTACATTCTCCATTGGGTCCATAGCGGACACTGGTGCGAAGTTTTTCGTACAAACGGGCTAAGAAGTAAATAATCCCCTCTGGAGCACCCATCTCCAGTAATTTGGCCCAAAGTATTGCATGATCTACCAGATCAAAGGCACTACTAAGGTCGGCGAAACAGATAGAGCGACCCATTTTTTGCCTTGGTATATTTACCCACCAATAGCTCTAGATTCAAACACTGTTCTATAGTACCACGTCCTTTTCTAAAACCAAACTGACAGTTACTTAAAATTTCGTTAGATTCAGCCCACTCTTCTAATCTTACAAGGAGGACCCTACTCATGATTTTGACAGATGAATCCAACAAGGATATGGGTCTATAGTTTTTTGCATCCCCACGATCTCCTTTTTTAAAAATAGGGATGATTATTGACTCTTCCCATGTAGACGGTATGTTACCGCTAACAGCTGTGTTAAAGATTTTGGTGAGCAAAGGCCCCCATATATCTGGGGCGGTCTTGTACACGTCTATGGGAACGCCATCTGGCCCCTGGGCCTTACCTCCTTTGCTAGCTTTAATACTAGCCAAGGTTTCACTGATGGTTATATCTAAGGCAATGATGGGCCACTTATCCCCATTGTTATCTTTTAAATTACAAGAATCAAAGATTTTATCTTTGTACTGTGTCTCGGCGCCGGGAAACCCTTTTTGGGTAGCTGCGCGCCTTATAAGTGTATAAAATAAATAAATATATAACTGACTTACCATCTAACTTGAATAAAGGAGCATCAAGAAAGTATATGGACTACCTAGTTATATTTACAACATTTTTGGCGACATTTTTTTAGTAAAGTGTGCAGGAAACTACCTACAAGCAAACTGAAGAACCTACAAGGAGAAAAGAGTGTTGATCTTATGAAAAGAAAATCCAAGAGAACAGGACAGAAACTGAAGATTTAAAAAACAAGGTAAAATAGTTTCTAAGTATGTGTGTGTTTAAGCTAACTGGCACTAGGAGACGCCACCAGTGACCCTGAAATCGGTCGCCCTAAGGATTATGAGTGCCAGATCAAGCTCGACATCATAGACAGTGAAAAGAGTGCTGGCGTGAGACTTAGTTTCTTTAAACTAGTTTTTTGAGACATTTAAATCAAGCGCTGTAAATGGGACACACTCTTTAAAACATGAGATTCGTTTGATATGTGCACCTTTGGAGAGTTTTACACTTCGTCAGAGTTTACATGAACAAGTGTCGTATTGCACATAAGGACATCACTATCGGCAAATGCACACGGTAACCAAGTCGTGCTCTGCTACTTATGACCCCAGGGAGAGAGATTATAACACAGCGTGGGCAATTCACTCCAGTGTTAATTTTTTTTGGGAGCATGTAACACGGAGCAAAGCATTTTTGGAGGTCTGTGATTTAATTTTGAGCCATGCCGGGGACAGTTTTTTGTTTTAAAGAAAATGCGTTTAGGATTGGGTTTGTAAAAGTCGTTGAAGTGTGCGATGTTTGAACCTTTGTGAAAGTTCGGTTCTACACGCGCACACCTTACCTTGCCTGCGTGTTCTCAATGTGACATCTGATCCTACGTGGGGTGGCTCGAGAATTTTGTGCTGCATATGGACGCTAGGATGCCTTAACGTGCCAGTAGCCACCCGGGACATCGTAATCTACGTGCCGCCATTTTAACACCATCACTGCTGAGGGTTTTCCCCTCCTGTGCTGGCCCCGATTTATTCCCATTGTTCATGACGAGCTCAGCTCGTCATGAGTGTACGAGAGGTGTACCTCATGACGAGCTGAGCTCGTCATGAGCATCAAAGGGGTTAAAGGTTTGGCGCAGCTATCTATTAACACGCATAGTTGTGTGGGAACGCTACTGGAGTCGTGGCAATGGAGATTGCAGCCACGTTACTGGGAGACTGCAAGGAAGTCATAGCACTCTCAGTGAGCAGTGTCAGCAGACGTGGGGTGAGAATTTTTAAGCGTAAAATGCATCTTGCTACACTACAGCAAAAGGTACTGAAGATGAGATTACCAATGGCGGGTGTGTATATCAGCAGGCATGTCGGTAGATTCTTTGGACTTCTGTGGATTTATACCAATACTAGCAGACTACGGATGGAGATTGAAGACCTCGGTGAGAGATCGCTCATCAGACCACGAGACTGTTTATAACATTATTTTGCTGGCCATTGTAATGTTATTTTGAGTGTGGGTTTAAGGTTTAGTTGGAGTGTAAGGTCTGGACTTGTGTATGTTATGCTGAGTGCTCATCCTAGGGGAGGTCATATTGTTGGTGTATTTTGTACTGTGGTGACAGTTAATTCATAGTGTGGTTGGAGTTCCATTTGGGTCAATTTTTAAAAAAAAAGTTTTTGGGGGGTAATATGTGCCCTGGGGGGGGGGGGGTGTTTGTGGGGTGGAGGTATATGCCCTACGTTGATGAACTTCTGGGTGATAAGTTCACAGTGATGTTTATTCCAGGGTAGTGTGTACTCTATGGTGTTTTTTGAAAGGAACATGTGTATCCTGCTATTTGGAGTTAAACCCATTTTTGCGTTTTGAGAAGTTTTTTTAGAGATTTAAATGTCCCAGTGTTGGTCATAGGAACGTATGTTTCCTTTTACATGGAGTTTGAGGAAGTTTAAAGTTCCAATTTTAAATATTTTCATGGAGTTTGAGGGAGCTTGGAGTTCCAATTTTAAATATTTTCATGGAGTTTGAGGGAGCTTGGAGTTCCACTTTTAGATATTTACATGGAGATTGAGGGAGCTTGGAGTTCCACTTCTGGATGTTTACACTTCTACGTGGAGTATGTGGGAGCTTGGAGTTCCATTTCTGGTTGCTTACCAGACTTTATATTTGACATAAGTGGTGTGAAGAATGTCCATTATCAAAGTGTTATATTGTCACGCCGTGAGTTGGGACCTTTTTGCCTCCAACTGACCTGGCCAGTCGATTTGTTTGGTTTCTGGGTTGAGTATGTGATGCATGGGCGTGATAGTGTGTTGGTTATTTCGTTGTGTGAGTAATGTTTTGTTTAAGGAAGAGAGAAGGTGGTGTGAATGTTATTTATTAGTTTGCGTGATTGGTTTGTGAAGATGTTAAAATTGCTAATCTTATCTGATTTTACATTTATGTTGAAATTGCGTGATGTGACCTGTTAGCTCACTTACTCTCCGCAATTTCTATTCATATCTCTCATTTGTCAAATTAAAGAAGGGAGATGTGTGGTACTTGTTCCTGCTACTCAGCATAGAATGCATGATGCAAGAGCCTGTTAGAATGTTCTGGGTGGATGTCTGGCAGTTGAGTGAGGGCTGAATGGCAGGAGGTCGCTCCTGGTGGGGTCTCTCCTTTATATAACTGACTTACCATCTAACTTGAATAAAGGAGCATCAAGAAAGTATATGGACTACCTAGTTTTATTTACAACAATAACATTGTGGTATGATGGCCTTAACATTTTGTTTGTTTAATTAAAGCACTGGATGGCATCAATAAATTAAGAAGATCAGCTAGCAAGCTTAATCTCATTCAAACGATTAAGGCTAATTCAGGAAAAAACTGAAATGTCTTCCTTGTAAACTATGTGCAACCGAACTGACCTGAGCTGACCCTGGTCGGTGACGGTCGCTCCACCCGCAGCGCGGCTCTCCCTGAGTGTGCCCGGTCTCCCTGCCTGCCTCTACCTGCTCGCCGCTGACCCTGTGTCTCAGGCTTTCTCTTCTCCTCGCTGCTGCTACCAGTGCTTGTTTTAGTTTCTTGCCGTTTTTCTGTGCCCTGACCTCCGTGGTCGTCGCTCTTCCCCTCGGGACTGCTTTCCCGCCTCAGACCCCTCCCCGCTCCCTGCCGCTGCTCCCCTGCAGCCCGCCCCCCTTTTGTCTTCTGTACCCCGATCCCCTTCCCGAGCCACCCCGCTCTGCCTCCCAGCTGCTCCTCCCTCCCTCTGCGCCATTTATGGCAGAGTCCGCGCAGCGGGCACGGGCACACCCAAGGCACGCCAAAGGCAAGCCCGTCTACGCCCGTCCGCGCCTGGACCACGCCCAGCGCCAGGAACCGTGGATCTCACCGATGCCAACGTACCCGACGAACATACGACGCCACCAGCCTCCACGCACTCAACACCGGCCGGAACCACGCCTGCCACTGTGCCACCCCGAAACGCACCCACAGACCCTTCACCTGCCAAGAGTGCAAATTCACCTGCATCCGTCCCGGACCAGCACCCACCAAGCCTACCAGCAACAAGAATCACCTCAAGTGTATCCTGCTCAACACCTGATCCGTCCACAGGCACGCAGTCGAACTCTGGAACCTCCTAGACACAACAGCACCGGACGTCGCCTTCCTCACGGAAACCTGGATGAACGCCTCATCAGCCCCAGACATCGCCATAGCCTTCCCGGACGGCTACAAGATCACCCGGAAGGAACGCACCAACCAGACCGGAGGAAGCATCGCCATAGTCCACAGAAACACCATTCGCATCACGACCAACTCGGAAGACAGCCGCCAAACACCTGCACTTCCAGATACACACCGACCCCAGGACCACCCTCAGAGGCACCCTGATCTACAGACCCCCGGGACCACGCACCCAATTCAGCAAAGCCATTGCCGACTTCGTAAGCCTGCACGCCCTCACCTCCCCAGACTACATCCTCCTAGCAGACCTCAACTTCCACCTAGAGAACAACAATGACAGCAACACCACCCTCCTACTGGACAACCTCGCCAACCTCGGACTCAAGCAACTAGTGAACACCCCCACCCACTACACCGGCAACACGCTCGATCCCGTCTTCTCCTCCAGCAAGCATGTTTCCTTCAGCCACTCCACCGGACTTCACTGGACAGACCACAGCTGCGTCCACTTCTATTTCAAGAAAACCACGACCCACCACCACCCGCAACAGGCCCCCCCGCAGAAGCTGGAGCAAGATCACCGCTGACCAGCTCACCACGTCCCTCAGCCAGAACCCTCCCACCATCACGACGGACCTCAACGAAGCAGCCCGCAACTTCGCACAATGGCTCACCGACTGTGCCGACGAACTCACACCACTGAAGAAACCACCCAGCAGACCGCACAGCAAGAAAGCCTCGTGGTTCACGGACGACCTCAAACTCAAAGAAAACCTGGCACTCCCTGGAGAAAACCTGGCGCCAGGACCAGACAACAGAGAACATGACAGCCCTCAAAAACGTCACCCGCAAGCACCACCAACTGATCCGTACCACCAAGAGAACTACCTACAAACAGCGCCTGGACAACAACACCCACAACAGCAAGGAACTCTTCAGCATCGTTAAAGAGCTCTCCAACCCCAGCGCCTGCACCAACGACATCACACCCTCGCAAGACCTCTGCGACGCACTCGCCTTGTTCTTTCACCGCAAGATCGCCGACACACACAACACATTCGGCGCACAGACCAACCACCCAACCACCGAACCAGCGCACCCAACCGCCACCCTCTGTACCTGGAACCCGATCAACACCGAAGACACCGCCCGCACGATGAGCACCATCCACTTCGGCTCTCCCACCGACCCATGCCCACACCACATCTTTAACAAAGCCGACTCCATCATCGCACCCCAACTCCGCGACGTCATCAACAGCTCCTTTGCTTCTGCCACCTTCCCGGAGAGCTGGAAGCATGCCGAACTCAGCCCCCTCCTGAAAAAACCCACCGCGGACCCCACTGACCTCAAGAACTTTTGACCCATCTCACTCCTCCCGTTTCCTGCCAAAGTCATCGAGAAGACTGTCAACAAACAACTCTCCGCCTTCCTTGAGACAAACGGATCCCTCGACCCATCATAGTCCGGTTTCCGAGCAAACCACAGCACCGAGACCGCCCTCATCGCAGCTACCGACGACATCAGGTCGATGCTCGACAACGGGGAAACCACCGCACTCATCCTCCTGACACGGTATGTCACCGCACCCTAAAACAACGTCTCAGCGACACCGGAACCCAAGGCGCGGCCCTGGAATGGATCATCTTGTTCTTCGCCGGTAGAACCCAGAGAGTCCGCCTCCTCCGTTCCGGTCCGCGGCCACCGAAGTCATCTGCGGCGTCCCACAAGGATCCAAGCTCAGCGCCACCCTCTTCAGCGTCTACATGAGCCCCCTCGCGGCCATCGCACGCAAACACAACCTCAACATCATCTCCTACGCCGACGACACACAGCTGATCCTCTCCCTCACAAACGACCCGGACACCGACAGAGCCAGCCTCCAGGAAGGAATGAAGGACGTCGCGGAATGGATGAAGCTCAGCCGTCTGAAACTGAACTCAGACAAGACGGAAATCCTCATCCTGGGACCGTCCCCCTCGGCCTGGAACGACTCCTGGTGGCCACATGCCCTGGGCACCGCCCCCAAACCCACCAACCAAGCATGCAACCTGAGCTTCATCCTGGACTCCTCCCTCACGATGACCAAGCAAGTCAACGCCGTCTCAGCATCCTGTTTCAACACCCTGCGCAAGCTCCGAAAAATCTTCCGATGGATCCCCACCGCAACCAGGAAGACGGTCACCCAGGCCCTCGTCACCAGCCGCCTGGACTACGGAAACACCCTCTACGCCGGAACCACTGTCAAGCTCCAGACAAGACTACGATTTAGAAAAGGGGGTGGTGATGAACAGAGTGTCTGAGTTAAACAGACCACTCTTACCCAGTCCAAAGATCAGGGCTTGATCCATCACCGTTATTTATCTCACTGCCCCATCCCAGCTCAGAACCTGGCTATATGCAAATCAGTCTGTCCCTGGCCCAGTGCATCATGGGAACAGGGCAGACTAAACTACCAAGCCAATTCTTCACCAGAAAGGAGACAAGCTACCGGGGACCGGTTTCTGGCATTTCAGCCTTCTTCGGCCCGGCTTGCTTGAATCCTGATGGAGCAGTGAGAAAGGGACTCATGTCTGAGTATACCCTGCCACACCTATAGTGGCCAAAAACGATTTAGAAAAGGGGGTGGTGATGAACAGAGTGTCTGAGTTAAACAGACCACTCTTACCCAGTCCAAAGATCAGGGCTTGATCCATCACCGTTATTTATCTCACTGCCCCATCCCAGCTCAGAACCTGGCTATATGCAAATCAGTCTGTCCCTGGCCCAGTGCATCATGGGAACAGGGCAGACTAAACTACCAAGCCAATTCTTCACCAGAAAGGAGACAAGCTACCGGGGACCGGTTTCTGGCATTTCAGCCTTCTTCGGCCCGGCTTGCTTGAATCCTGATGGAGCAGTGAGAAAGGGACTCATGTCTGAGTATACCCTGCCACACCTATAGTGGCCAAAAACGATTTAGAAAAGGGGGTGGTGATGAACAGAGTGTCTGAGTTAAACAGACCACTCTTACCCAGTCCAAAGATCAGGGCTTGATCCATCACCGTTATTTATCTCACTGCCCCATCCCAGCTCAGAACCTGGCTATATGCAAATCAGTCTGTCCCTGGCAGTGCATCATGGGAACAGGGCAGACTAAACTACCAAGCCAATTCTTCACCAGAAAGGAGACAAGCTACCGGGGACCGGTTTCTGGCATTTCAGCCTTCTTCGGCCCGGCTTGCTTGAATCCTGATGGAGCAGTGAGAAAGGGACTCATGTCTGAGTATACCCTGCCACACCTATAGTGGCCAAAAACGATTTAGAAAAGGGGGTGGTGATGAACAGAGTGTCTGAGTTAAACAGACCACTCTTACCCAGTCCAAAGATCAGGGCTTGATCCATCACCGTTATTTATCTCACTGCCCCATCCCAGCTCAGAACCTGGCTATATGCAAATCAGTCTGTCCCTGGCCCAGTGCATCATGGGAACAGGGCAGACTAAACTACCAAGCCAATTCTTCACCAGAAAGGAGACAAGCTACCGGGGACCGGTTTCTGGCATTTCAGCCTTCTTCGGCCCGGCTTGCTTGAATCCTGATGGAGCAGTGAGAAAGGGACTCATGTCTGAGTATACCCTGCCACACCTATAGTGGCCAAAAACGATTTAGAAAAGGGGGTGTTGATGAACAGAGTGTCTGAGTTAAACAGACCACTCTTACCCAGTCCAAAGATCAGGGCTTGATCCATCACCGTTATTTATCTCACTGCCCCATCCCAGCTCAGAACCTGGCTATATGCAAATCAGTCTGTCCCTGGCCCAGTGCATCATGGGAACAGGGCAGACTAAACTACCAAGCCAATTCTTCACCAGAAAGGAGACAAGCTACCGGGGACCGGTTTCTGGCATTTCAGCCTTCTTCGGCCCGGCTTGCTTGAATCCTGATGGAGCAGTGAGAAAGGGACTCATGTCTGAGTATACCCTGCCACACCTATAGTGGCCAAAAACGATTTAGAAAAGGGGGTGGTGATGAACAGAGTGTCTGAGTTAAACAGACCACTCTTACCCAGTCCAAAGATCAGGGCTTGATCCATCACCGTTATTTATCTCACTGCCCCATCCCAGCTCAGAACCTGGCTATATGCAAATCAGTCTGTCCCTGGCCCAGTGCATCATGGGAACAGGGCAGACTAAACTACCAAGCCAATTCTTCACCAGAAAGGAGACAAGCTACCGGGGACCGGTTTCTGGCATTTCAGCCTTCTTCGGCCCGGCTTGCTTGAATCCTGATGGAGCAGTGAGAAAGGGACTCATGTCCCCGGTAGCTTGTTTCCTTCCCAGTGTAAGAATTGGCTTTTGTAGTTTGGTTTGCCCTGTTCCCATCATGCACTGGGACAGGAACAGACTAATTTGCATACAGCCAGGTTCTGAAACTGGGATGGTGCAGTGAGCTAAAAAACGGTGTTAAATCTAGCCCTGATCTCTTGACTGGGTGAGAGTATTCTGTTTAATTCAGAGACTCTGTCCCTCACCACCCCTTGTTCCAGACAAGACTACAGCGCATACAGAACGCCTCGGCAAGACCCATCCTGGACATCCCCCGCCACAGCCACATCTCCGCCCATCTGAGGAATCTGCACTGGCTCCCCGTTAGCAAGAGAATCACGTTCCGACTCCTCACCCACGCACACAAGGCCCTTCACGACGCGGGCCCCAAGTACCTCAACAACCGCCTTGCATTCTACACGCCAACCCGCCAGCTCTGGTCCGCCAGCCTCGCCCTTGCCACCATCCCACGTTTTCGCAAAGCCACCGCCGGAGGATATCCTTCTCCTACCTGGCAGCCAAGACATGGAACTCCCTTCCCCACCCACCTCCGGCTGACACAGGACCATCTCGCCTTCAGGAAGAAATTCAAGACCTTGCTGTTCGAGCAGTAGCAACCTCCCGCCAGCGCCTTGAGACCCTAACAGGTGAGTAGCGCGCTCTACAAATTCCCGGATTGATTGATTGATTGAACTCACTAATCTGCAGAACATCAATCGTCCACGGAGTACTGTACAAATAAAAGAAGCATGGTAGAGTTAGAACACATTCATCACAGGGGGAGTCTGAGTCGGCCCAAAAACTTTCCTTAAAATATAACAAGCACACTTCACGTGTTGCAACCCACAAAGGTATCTCAACAATGACACAAAAGGAATAAATGATGGAAATCGGTGTTAAGGTGAACAAATTGTGTAATGAAAAAGGATCTAAAGTATCTTTCACTATTGAAACCAATTAGGAAATATTGTTACAAACCCACCAAAATGTAAAGTTTACCAGCCACTATTGTGTTCCAATTTACAACCTATTATAACATACATGTGCTCCATAATAACAAACACGTTCGCACAAAATAGTTAACAATATCTACCCATCTGGCAGACAGGGAGTATAAGTCATTTGAGGCACTACAGCAAGAATAAGCTGTGACCAACACTCAGTTTGGGTACTTGCAATTGGCACGCAGGCCCGGAGTGTCCATTGCGGGCACCGGGCAAACCGCTCTCAACCGTGTGCGGATAATGCCTAGCTTCTGGGCTCATGGATATGAAGGCGGAGGCCCATCCAGGGTCAAACCGCTGTAGCAATTTAATTGCGGATAATTCTGGTGCTCTCGGCGTGTAGTCTGACAAGCTTGGCATTATCCGCACACGGTTGAGAGCGGATTTAAATACTCTATAACAGGCGTTGGTTGCCCCCTACAACACCCCAGCCCCCCACCTATCTCGTCCTGAGGAAGACTCGCAGGCAAGGCTAAAACACCCTACATGCCACAAGACGAGTCGAAACGTCGACAACACTTTATGTACCTGGACCCCTTTTTTCCTCCTGTTACGTGCCACAGATGAATGCAATCTGTGATTGTATTTAATATTGTAAATAGACCATGTAAAATAGCCTTTGGGACAGGACAGTAAGATTGATATATATGCTCAATCCGACAAATAATCTCAATTTTGTTTCTCTACCCTTCACTGTTGGGAAGTATTCCCTCACTTACCTTATTTCTAGCACCACTCTTTTTGCACGTTCTTTCCTTTCCCTCCCTTACTCTTGTAGCAATCAAAAAATGTATATAAAAAATGTATATTATATTTTTTAAGAACATCAGTTATGTAAATAAAAGTTGGTATATATGAAGTTGTTTTCTTGCACATCTCTCTCCTTTTGAGAAATTGGTTCCAATTGTCTTTTGTCGGACAGTGAGAATTTGGTTGTTCCACAAAGAATTACGAACTTGTGATTAATTCAGATACTGTGAAAGTTTTTGGTTTGAGGACCATTGTTCTTCTATATTGATCGCTACCCAGGTCCACAAACTTGTAACAGGAATCCCCTTACCAGTAATGGCTGTCCACCTTCATGCAGGCCACCTCATCATCCGCATGCTTACCAAAGAGCATCGAGCCAGAGAACGGAAGATTGGCGACTCTCTGCTGTGCCTCTGGTTTCAGCGATGTTAAGCGCAACCAGGCATGACGTCTTTGATTAATCCCGTGGCAGTATCCATGAGCCGCCAAGAGAGAGGAATCTGCAGCTTAGCTGATAACCTGGTTGGATACCATCATGCCCTTATTGATGATTTCCTGGAAGTTCTCCCTCCTGTCCCTAGGAAGGTGCTCCAGAAACTGCTGCAGGGACTCCCATAAAGACCGGTCATACCGACCCAAGAGAGCCGTGGCACTATTGGCTTTCATGGACGTAGCCGCGGTACTGCAGATTTTTCGTCCTGCCAAATCTAGCAGACGGCTCTCCTTATCTGGAGGCACCGTCGATGACGGGGCAGTAGCGTGCTGCTTTCTGGCCGCAGTGACGATCACCGAATCCAGTACCGGGTCCGATCTGAGAAACGCAGGATCAGAGTCTGGGGCCCTATACTTTTTCTACAGCTGGGAAGGAGCGGACTTTGTTGAAGCTGGAGTCAGGAAGAGCTCCATCGCCGGTTCCTCTAGCCCCGGCACCAAGGGCAACAAGGGTCGAGACAGCTGCCGCTTGTGTAGGATCTCGAAAATTGCCGACGTAGACTTTGTGGGAACTGTCACATTAATCCCCAGCTTCGCTGCCCCTCTCAGTAACACCTCTTGGAACGAGAGGATGTCATCGACCGGTGACACCCTCGTACGGGGGGAGCCAGATAATGTGGGTGAGTACTCCCTGTTGCTGGAAGAATCCGTATGACGGGACCTTGACCTGTCCCTCCGGTGGCGACGCCTAGACCGCGTTGAAGAGCGACGGTCACTCCTTGACCGGTGTCTCCGTCTGGACCGTGACCTAGACCTCCTAGGCCTCGGGTGATCCACTGGTTGTAAAGGAGGCGGCAACTGCGGAGGCAGGACCGGAACCAAAGGTTGCGGAGGCCTCGTAGGCGGTGACGGGAGGTGCGGCAGAGATAGAGACCGCGGAGCAGGCTGCGGTGGAGGAGGGGGAGGTTGATAAGGGGGAACCGGAGGAGGAGGCGGCGTAGGAGGACGAGGAGGGGGTCTCCTCAGGTAACTGAGGAGGCATAGGAGTGCTGGGCCTCGAAGGTGAGTAGGCCTGAGAGTATTCAGAGTCCGAAGACCTCATCATTCTCCTCTTTTTCTTCTGCGCAGGCCTTGACGAAGATGCCCTGGAGGCCGATCTTTTGGACTCTGAGCGCCGGCGCCACTGCGACTGTGGGCTCTTAGATTCAAAAGGCAGGGTTAACACAGAGGCAAAGGACACAGTCCTGGTCCTTGATCGCCCCCTTGACGCCGACCTATCTCTCCTCGACGATCTCTTTTTCGACGTCGAATGTCTTAAGGTCGATACATCCCTTGAAGTCGACTCTAGTCTCTTCGACGTCGACTCTCGTCTCGTCGACTCGTCTCTTCGACGTCGACTCTCGTCTCTTCGACGTCGACTCTCGTCTCTTCGACGTCGACTCTCGTCTCCTCGACGTCGAATGCCGATGTCGCCTCGACGGCGAGCGCCGGTGCCTCTTGGACCCATCTCGACGTCGACGGTGTCTCGACGTCGATGTTGTCCTCGACGTCAATCTCATCCGAGGCCTTGACGTCAGTCCCCTCGACGTCGAACGGCAACGTCGCTTCGCCCCAGAGGCCTGGGATGACGGGGAGCAGATGGTGGTCATCCCTCTCGACGCCGACGTCGAGGCCATCAACGTCGACTGAGATCTGTGCATTTTTCTGGCTTTATCTTGACTGGGGGGGCCCCCAGAGGCCAAAGCACGGGCAAAGGAAGAAGTCTCTTCATGCCCAGACCCACCTTGGTCCTGGTGTCTCCTTACCTCCAGGCCTTGGAGTCGAATTTTCTCCCTGTCCCTCAGGGTCCTCTTGGAGAAAGATTGGCAAATCTCACTATCTTCAGGGACATGAGATGATGGTAGGCAGAGGATACACACACTGTGAGAGAGTCTGATTTAGCTTTCTTCCTAGAACACTCAGGGCACTTGTAGAACAAGGCTGGCATATTCGACAGAAAAATGGCCAAAACTGGCCAAAAACCCCAGCAAAAGGAAGAAGAAGCAGTCAGACGTCATGTGAAACACTCACAACACTTGAAATGTGCCAAAAAATTGAAAAACTCAAAAAGAG
Source organism: Lissotriton vulgaris (assembly GCF_964263255.1). Taxonomy (NCBI): domain Eukaryota; kingdom Metazoa; phylum Chordata; class Amphibia; order Caudata; family Salamandridae; genus Lissotriton; species Lissotriton vulgaris. The sequence goes on along the minus strand of NC_141685.1, from coordinate 464,696,342 downwards.
AGAGCTCAATGCTCCAGGGTCCTGCTAGAAGGAGCCGGAAAAAAGAACTGAAAGTAAAAGGAGTTTGCTGTGCATCATGGGATACCGAGGGTCTCTGGAGAGTTCCTTAAAGGCACGGTATCCCTTTTCCAGACACATATTGGCAGCCTATGGGGGCTTGTCTGTCCTTCCCTTCCTCTCTATCATTCCAAGGATTTTATGAAGGGGAAGTTTTTCTGTGAGTGAAACTTGGCAGACAGTGGTAAATGTGAGATTGGTGGAATATCTTTTGCATTTCTAGTTGAAGTACTGGACAGTGTAGCCTTGTAGGTATAGGCTGCATTATTTGTCTTTAATTTTCTCTTAATTGTCTATGCGGGACTGCACTAAAGACAGCTTAAGAGATTATTTTTGATTGTTCCGGGGTCCACGCACATGGGCGGGACTATTCACTAAATTAGGACTATACACAGAGATCACCTACTACAGAACTTCCAGGACCTGTGGACATGAAAGAAGGAGTGCCTTGTTCCACAAAGGACTGTCCTGCTGATTTAGGCCTGCCTTGTTCTTCAGAGGACTGCCCTGCTGCCTGAGGCCTTCCCTGCTCTCAGAAAAGGAAGACTGGACCTGCTCCCTTCACCCCTAGCTAACCTAAGGGACTCCAAGGGGCAGTTGGCTGACTACCTGTTTTGAGCTACAGAGACACAAGCTCCAGAGGCCACTCTGCAACTGCTCAACTGACCTACTGCAACTGAACCATCCTGGACCTGCAACTAGATGTGCATGAACCCACTGGCCTGTGCTGGAGAGAGTATCTGATCCCCAGGAGGTGCCACCCCAGGTCTTGGACACATGGCTGGCATCAGAGTGACCTTCTGTGCAAGAAATGGAAAATCTCTAGGTGTTGGGCTCTTCACGACCAAAAACTGGCCCATTCAGACACAGGCCCTGCTGCCTGCAACGACCGACAACGTGAAGCTCCAGTGAACTAGACTCTTCACCAGTGACGACTAGCTAGGTAAAACCTGCACTTTGTGGTACAGCAACAACAATCTGCGGTGACCACCAACATGAAACTCCAGCAACGAGCATCTGCGCAGCCCAACTGGATCTTTGCCCTACAGCAACAACCGTCCTTGATGCCAGACTGGATCTTTGCACTACAGCAACGACCGCACCGTGACGCCAGGCCTGCTCTCTGCGCTACAGTGCTGACCATCCACGATGCTCTTCCTACTCCTTGCGGCAAACTCTGCAACAAACTGAACTCTTCGTGCTGGACTTTAAGAAGGTAACTTTTTCAGCTGGACCAACCTGGTCTGTTATCCAGCCTGTGATGTTTTTCGGTCGGCCTGTACTTGTGACTTTCTCCCTTTCTAGCACAACAATATATTTGTAGGCGTTATACTGAGCTAAAACTTTCAAAATGCATATCTCTGGTTAAAAAGATTTGATTTTTGTTATTCTGGTATCATTTTATTTACTTAAAATGTACTCTTTCTTTCTAAATTGGTTTAGGATTTGTGTTGTGCTCTCTTTATTACTATTTGTGTGCTGCATAAACACGTTACACTTATTTCCTCCAAGTTAAGCCTGATTGCTTTTGTGCCAAGCTACCAAAGAGTTAGGCACAGGTTAATTTAGTGCCTTTTGTGCTTCACTCTGAAAAGGACTGTGGTTGTTGCCTGAGTGGGGCTTCTACCCCCTCAATCAATATTCCAGTTTCCTACAGGGCTATTACGCACAACCTCAAATTTTTGGGAAACGTCAGTGGTTCACAAACAGCATTTAACAATCTCTGCAACAAGAGGCACCAAAAAGCCTAATAAATATTAAAAGATATTCATTAGGTCACGACCTGGTCATTCTATCACGATCGAGGAGGCCCCAGGGAAGGATGCTGGGTTGAGGGTCTGGCCCTCTGAGACCCGCACCCCTGGGGATCCAGTAAAATCCATCCTAAAGGACCGATCACGTTCCAGTTCGAAAACAAAATCCATTTTTGTCTAAAGGCAACAGTCATCAAATGGTCCTTTAAGAAAGAGTTCCATGTGTTAGAGAATATGTTACAGGCAACAGATACTTCTGGGGTGGTAGTGAAGTTAGAGTGGGTTTGAGGGGGCACGTTGTAGGAAGAATTGCTTCCTTTTTTGTAACCTCCTTCTTCTGCCTTCTTCAGCCAATCGTATATTTCATGCCTAAAACAGCACACAACATATGGCGAGGAAAAACCCACAGGCCTATTTATCCACCCACAGAGTCCACTAGAACACCCTTAACACATTGCCCACCAGACATAATGTATTTCTCACTGAGTTCTTGGAATGTTAATGGACTCCCAGACGGCATCAGATGAGCTGCTGTGCTGCGCTACGCAAAACACACTCAACCCTCCATGTGAGTGCTCCAGGAAACTCACCACTGGGGCACGACCTGCCCCTTCCTCCTACGCTATGGCTACGACAGGGTCTTTTTCACGTGGGGTACACTAGGGGCCCAGAGGGGTGGACATATTCCTTCGTGGATCCATTCCTCTGAAAGCGACCAATTGTCTCACGGATGCCAAAGGTAGATATGTGAGCATACAGGGTATACTGGAGGGGAAACGGTACAACTTTCTTAGTGTTTACATTCTGCCGCAACTGGGCCAGTCTACCATCAGGACAATAGAAGCAGTTATCTTCTCCCTGTCCATGGGCATCACCATGGGCATCACCGTAATCAAGGGTGACCTCAATGCACCCAATCCTTCCACCATCCAGGCAGCATACCTCAGGCTCCCCCACAGGGTCCAGTCTACTACACGCTTCACAACTCCAGGGATGATTGGACTCACTGAGGGTGCTGCAATAGCTCGAAACTAGCCTGGCTGAAGAAGGGCGACATACCCTGAAACCTGCCCCAGGATGCTTGCTTCCGGTCCAGGGAGGACCTAGCTTGGCTGTTCGGTCTGGACTGTTCCCATGAGGCACAGGGTCAAGACTGATTTGCATATGGCTGGGTCTAATCTGGGGTGGCATGATGAGCAAAAGAACAATGGATTTAACCCTGATCTCTTCACTGGGGGGTGACTGTATGATTCATTCAGCATTCCGTCCATCATTTGTTTGCGTAGCACATAGCTCGGTACCAGGGGTCATGGAGTTCACACACACATCTTTGCAGCTCACAAGACCCAATACCACATCGATTTGGTTCTACTTACAGCAACGGATGCCTACCAGGTGCAAGCAGTCAACATACACTCCTAGGCATATCCTGTATTTCTCCATTTTGGCCCACCCACTGCTGGCCCCCAACCTATGTGGTGTCTCAATGTCTAGCACCTTGCAGACCCCCAAGGCAAAGAATATATAGCCACTGAAATCAAAATCCATTTCCAAAACATTCTGTGGAAGGCAGGCAAGGCCCCCATCGGAGGCGCAGCAAAGTCATGTCAGGAGACAAGAGGGACGAAAACCAACTTATAACATTCCTTTGAAACCCAGATCACCAAACTGGAATGGAAGTCTGCAGGAAGGTACTCCGAAATCTCCAGATGCCAACTAACCCTTGCCAGCATCGACTAGACGGGTGTACAAATGTGGCAATAACAACAAAGTTTCTTTACAGGTTGGATACCAGGGACCTGGCTGCCAGGGCCGTCCTGGCAATGCGGGGTGCGAGATGTCAACTGAAGCACATGTTGTTGGCAGTTGCAGAAACATTTGCATTCTATTACGGGAACATACGCACAAAGCCCACGCTCACAACTGTCTCAGCAACATAAACCCCTTGAATCAGATCCCTCTTCCAACCTCGTCCTCTGCAGAAGCTAAAGCATTAGATGAGGCCCTGATAACTGATAAAATAAAGTACGCCATCCTGGCGATGAAACCCAGGAAACAACTGGAACGATGCAGCTTCTCGTTTGAATATTACAGCAAATTACACACTCTCCTTTCACCACATCTGCTGATCCGTTATTGAGCTGTTCATGAAGTAGGGGACTTGCCCATAGAAATGGACTGAGCAAGGATATTGGTGATCTCCAAAACAAACCACACTGGACACCGCTGCAATTACTTTTGCCCTAAATCCCAGATTAACATATAGCTTAAAAATACTTGCAAAGCTGCTGCCCTTCACCTCCCTGTGTCATTGAGGACCTGGTCCACCCGGACCAATGTAACTTCATGCCAGGAAGGAGCACCCACCACTGTATTCACCGGGCTCACATAACACTGGCCCAAGCACAGGAACTGCGAAGCCCTTGGACCCTGGAATGCTTGGACTTTGGGAAGGCTTTTGATTCCAAAGATTGATCCTTTCTACAGGGAGTCCTGAAACACATGGGGTTCGGCACAAAACTCTGTACCTTAGTAATGCTCCTCTACATGGAACTGGTTGCTCAGGTCTGGGCAAACTGAGTTTTATTCAAACTCTTCCCAGTTCATAGGGTAATATATCAGGGCTGTTCTCTCTCGCAATAGAAACACTAGCATGGAGGGTGAGATGCAACGCACAACAGGCTGAAGATGGGGGAATGGGCTGGAAGATACAATTATACTCTGCGTGGAATAAGTACTGTTGTTCTTTGAAGAACCCCCATATCTCAGGACCCAGATGCCTGCGACTGCTGAGCCTGTATGAAGTCTTCTGCCTATACCTGAACCGCAAGAAATCTCTAATGGTGCAGAGTCCAGGAGACTCAGATTCCACCACCTGGCACACATCCATACCGATATGGGACAGAATTTTACAGACCTAGGAGTCACAATAGCTCCAGAGCCAGAACTCACATTTCACCTAAGCCTCAGCCTCAGCCCACTCATGTCGAACTTAAAACTAGACCTGGCAAGGTGGCAAACCTTGCAGCTTAATGTGCTGGAGCGACTAGCTCTCTTTGAAATGATAGTCCAACCCTGCTAGACGTACTGCAGAATTTTCCACCAACGATCCAAACCGTGGTTTTGCTAGGGTGGCAGAAACATGCACTTTCCTCTGGACCAACAAACCCCACTGATTGCAATGAATAAAAGCCACCTCTCAAACTAGGCTTCTTGGCAAAAGATTGGTTCAACAGATGATGTAAAGACTCAGCTTACCACGCAGAACTCTCCCTCATTGGGCTGGACAACTTAACGGCAACCCGATCCCCAGAACCCTCGCCTAGGTGACTCGATTAATGATTAATGAATACATTTGCTGTTTCAGTTAATAAAATGTGTTACAAAAAGGGCGTGCATGGTGTGAACACCCATGCACCTTCTTTGGTGATTGAAAAAACAACATTGTATCATATAATTCAGTACATATCGAACAGTTACACAGGGCGTAACAATAAGAGACCATAACATTTGTTATATTCTCGCTAATTTGGGTGTGTGGTCAGCCTTTAGACCAAGGCTCGATCTGCTTGTAAGTTCTTTAAGTTGTCGGGCAAATTTCGCTTGTCTAGCCAGTTCCATGGGGATCTCCAAGTTAAAAATAAGTTTCATTGCATCTGGACAGGTACAGTGCCATATTTTAAAAACAAAGGTTTTAATAAAGTGCAGCATGTGTGATACAATTGAGGGAAGATCCAAACTAGGTGAGCCAAAGACTCTTCGTACCAATGATACAGTCTGCAAGTGGTGACCACCTCTAGGGATTTCCAGCGAGTATTAATATCTTTTATTGGCATGACCATTAGACTGACTGACTGTCCGGATTTGCTTTAGAATTGATTGATTCAGAGCTGGGTTAAGATATGGCTGGCTCAATTTGTCCTTAAAGGAAATGGCTAAGAGCCCATTATTGCTATTAGAGGACTCTATAAGCCCAGGGACACCTCGCTTGGCTATTAGTCTTATTTGTTTCCTTAAAATGTTTTTTTAAATTCCGAGTTGGTGAATTAACTCCCCCCCCCCCCCATTTGGACAAGTCAAGGTGCAATTCAGTGCAGGCAGTAGATGGGGCTTCAGCCCAAGGATTATTGCCTTTTGGGAAATTAAGGCATGCACTAGCCAAGCACAGACCTGATTTGGCTAACCTCCCTGACCACATTCCCATTGGAGTAAAATTGTTCATGGGTAACTCTGGCAAGGGTGGGAGGATGCCTCACCTCTATCGCACACTGGTCTTCAGTGCACCCGAGCCACTGTGCTCACTAAGACAAAAAGGGGAGGGGTGAGTGGGCTCTCTGGAGGATGTGGAATTGAGTGAGGCATCTATGAGTTCACAATATCCTCCCGTCCATGTTTCATCCAACTCTTCTACTACGTATATGCGGTTTACTACACACTCCATTGCTTGTGGCAAGTGAAGACCTCGTCCTGCCAGAGCTGTGGAGAAACCGATGCGGACTTCTTTCATGTGGTCTGGTAGTGCCCTGTAATAAAGGCTTTTTGGAACCGGTTTAACAGAACTCTCCCCGCAGTACGGCCAGGTGGACCTGCCTACCTAGGTGGCCATATTAGGCATCCTGGACAATCTGGGAAACACAAAGGGAGAATGGAAACTTGTGTGGATGGCCACCTTGGTAGCCAAGAGAGACACAGCATGCCCTTGAAATTGTCAGCAACCCTCCCCTCCCCCCTCCCCCCCCCCTCTAAAAATTGCCCACTTGGCAGAAAGGGGCGGACTAGTGCTTGCAGCAAGAACTACTCTACCCAGCCTGGGGCTGCCTGCTAAAGCATGCTAAAATATGGGTCAAATTGTGGGAAAACTATGGGCTGGAAATCACTTCGACAAATGGCTATTGTTCTGATGTGTGCATATCAGAATAAAGTTACGATTATTCTGGGTATCAGAGGCTGGCGATACAAATTAACTTTTGTATATTCTATGAATGCAGTACTCAATAAAATTGGTTATCAAAAAGAAATATAGCCATTGGGGGTCAACTGGAAATAGGCTTTATTATGTGGCTTTGCAATCTTTATCAAAGGTAAATATAATCTTCTCAGTGGAGCACCATACAATGAAAACGTTATCATTATCCAGGTGCTTGAATCAAACATAGTACTAATGGGTGCTACTCATGTGCCTCTAAATACAGACTTTGTAGACCCACTGACGCCAACTTTGAAAACTCATATGTCAACAGCACTGCACACATCTTTAAATTCCAACTATGTAACTGGATGAGTAGAGCTCATGCAGCTTTGACCATGCCTGTTGATGCAGTGGATCCAATAGTAGAACATAATATGAAAATGTATAAACAGGCATTCGTTTCATAATACCCGTGCATAAATCCCTTTTTGAAGGTTTATTGTTGTCCCATCACAAGATAACATGTAAGCCAAGAACTGATATGGACAAGTAATATTTTTTCTAAATGCTGAGGCAACAAAAGAACTTTTTCAGTAATTTCTAAGGACTAGCCTACCCACCCCCCCCCCCCCCCCCCCTCTATCTTGCAGGAAAACTGTACCAAAATGATACCAGTATATTGATCCGGACTCTCAAAAAAAGCAAAGCACTAAAACAGGGCTCTGCATGGTTTCCTCAAAACAATGTAAATTAATGCCAGAAGAAGTTGATAGAGGACTGATACTTGCACTGAAGCCAGAAATAAACCTATACATAAACACCATTGGATAGTCAGCGGATGAGTATCCATGGGAAAAAAACATTTAAGGTATTTAAGGTACGAGTTAAGAACTCCACCAGATAAAGGATAAAACAAATACAACCTTTTAAGAGGCTTTATCAGCAGCTTCTTACAGAATACATGAATCTTAAGGCAAATCGTCCTTTTGACCAACCAGAATTTGTTAGGCTACTGAGGCTCACGTCCATTTTGGATAAGAAGATAAGTAAAGAAAATAGTTGTTATCTGTGAAACAAAAGAGCAAAAACACAATTTACATAGTTCATTTCCGATTAAAATGGAGAGAAAAAAGGATTATTTTACTTCGATTCATATCACGTAGTGCTGCAGATTCACATGCTGTGCAGACTCCTGCCAACTAAAGTTGGGCTTGGACAGTCGCAAATTGTCTTTAAAAAGTCTTTAGTGTCACAAGGTATTTGGGCTCTTCTTCTCTGTGGCAATGCGTATCGTTATCAACCCCAAAGTTAGATTGTTTTTAAAACATTGGTACATATGTTAGGGGAGCTAGACATAGCACATAATGCAGACCATCTGAGACATCCAATGACTTCCACGAAGGTGAGTGGGCGCATAAGAATCTACAGCACTACATGCTACGAATAGATGGTGAGACGGTAAGCAACATAATTACTCATAGCATGGGTGGCTGTAGATACACATGCTGTGCAAAGCCTTTAAAGCAGTTATCCCATAACAGTGGCTAGTCACTGGACAGTGCATAGGCACAGTTCTGAGTATAGCCTGTCCAACATTTGCATGTTGGTAAGACAGGACATCAACACAGTAGTGTTTAGTAAATATGTGTGGAGGTGATCATGTGGATGTCAACTTTGGTAATGTTACCCAGAACAGCCATAAAAGCACCCCTTTTTCAAATGGAGTGTGGTTTTGGTGGAACTGGTAATGTCCTTTCTGCCTTGATGCAACATGCTTAGATGCATCTAACTATCCACCTAGTGATACTTGTCTTGGATATAGCGAGCCCCTTCCTTGGTTGTGAGAAAGCAACACGCAATTGTTATGTTTTACTGAATGATTTGGTTCTCGCAATGTAATACATTAGTGCCCTCTTTACATCTAGTGAAGGAAGAGCTCTTTCTGCTGGACCAGAAAAGAAAACTGATAACCCAAAAGTTTGTTCAAGTGAAAATAGGACACTACTTTTAGAAGGAATTAAGGGTTGGTTCTAAGGACTAAACGATTTTGGTGTGACTGAAAGAAAGGTTCTTCTAGAGTTAGGACATGCCTTTCACTGACGTTTTTAAAACAAGTTATTGATATAAAAAACTACTTTTCATGAAAGAAATTGAAGTGGGTATGAGTGTAAAGTCAAACGGAGGGCCCATAAGTCTGGTTTGCATGACATTAAGTTCCCAGAGTGTAGTAGGTGGTAGCTTTAGGGATATTACCTTATTTGAACCCTCAACAAATGTTTTACCAGGGATTCTGAAGAGTGACTATTGTTCTGGTTTTCTAGATCTGCAGCAATAGCTGCTAAGGACAGTTGTATATGCATGCAAGCTAGCCCTACTCTTTGTAAGTTTAGGCGGTAGTATACCAGGCATTGTACTGTAAGCCTTAGGGGATCAAGTGGTTATGTACTAGAGTAGTGGACACATTTCTTACAATTCTCCACAAAACATACCGTAGTGGTAGATTGTCTTGCTAATTTGAGGATATCCATGCATTCCAATGGTCATTTTAGGTAACCTAACTCTAGGACTCTAGGACCTAAGGAGCTAGATTGAGCCGTCTGAGATTTGGATGTATGACTCTCCCTTGTTCCTGCGTAAGATGGTCCGACCTGTTGGGAAGCCTCTTGTGAGTAACTACAGATAACTCTAGTAAAGGTGTGGGTCATGACTGTCTTGCCCATGTGGGAGTTATTAGAATCACAGTGAGAGATGTCTGCCTGAGCTTCCTCACCACATATGGTTTTAATGGTGGAGGTGGAAACATGTAGGCAAAGAACCCTGACCAATTCATCCATAGTGCACTGCCCTTGGACTGAGGGTGATAAAACCTGAAGGTGTAGTTTTGGAATTTTGCGTTCTGCGCCGTGGTGAAAAAATCTGTCTGGCATTCCCCAAATTTTTAAGTGTGGGAGTAGGACTTGTGGGTGGAGTTCCCATTAGTGGACTTGTTGCTGCATCCTGCTTAGAAGGTTGACAAATGAGTTGGCCACTCCTGGGTAATATACAGCCAAGAGGTGAATGGGATAGTGAACTGCCACCCTGTTTATGTGGGTAGTGAATGGCTCTTATGTAGTCTGTTTTTATAAAAACTACTTTACGCTGAATATTTGAGATGAAGATTTCAACACTTGACGTTTTGCAAGTAGTTCCAATAAGTTGATGTGGACAGCTTTTTCTGAGCTGCCCACAGCCCTTGAACAGTTATGTACATCATGTGCGACCCCCAACCTGTGAGTGATGAGTGTAGTGATGGTCACCTAGTGTAGGATCCATGAAAGATCTGACCTGCAACAGGTTGCTGTTGCTGTTCCACCATTTCAGAGTGATAGATCCTGGGCTGAATCAACACTAGATGCTCTAAACAGCCCTCTGCTTGTGACCCCACCACGCAAGGTAATTCTGTGTTTGGTGCAAATACTGTAAGGCATGTGGGACAATGGCTATGCAGGACGATATCATGTTTAGGAGACACATCACTGTCCTGACTGGCATGGGTCAATATGGCTGAAAAAGAGCCAGTTGGTTCTAGAAGTTCAGAGACTTCTGCAAATTGTGGTAGGCTTTGGAAGTAACCGAATTAAGAATTGCTTCTACCTGAAGTGGTTCTAGGTAGGACTTTGCTTTTATTGCAAATCCTATACAGGGGAGAGGATTGATTGCAGCTTATGGCTTTGCTGCCTCAATAACTTTCTCAATGTTTCTAGCATTTCATCGATCTGAGGGCTGGATAAATGTTCACTATCAAATGGAATGTTAAGTTGGTACGGTTGTTCCTCTGGTTTGAAACCTGAAATGCGCAGCCATGAATGTCTGCTTAAAATGACAGCTGACTTTCTATCCCCCTAGTGGAGGTGTCAGCAACATCTAGTGCACACTTAATGGTACCATTTGAGATCAGTTTTCTATCACCCATTAATAACCCACCTTTCTTTTTGTATTCCTCTGGGAGATGCTGCAAAAAAAACGCCATCTTCTCCCAGTGGGCCCTGTTGTACCGAGAGAGTGCAAAAACAACAGTTGGACAGAAGGCAGAACGATGTCATACATTCACCCCAGTACAGGGATCTGGGCCTAAATCCATCGTTTTTTAGCTCAACATGCCATTCCAGTTTGAACCCAGCGATATGCAAATCAGTTTTGACCCTGTGCCTCATGGGAACAGTCCAGCCCGAACTGCCAAGCCAGGTCCTCAAAAGAGAGAGTGACCACACGGAGTAAGCAATCCTCTAGTTATTGGCAATACCCATGGCCACCCTTTTCTCTGCTGCATCAGTGCATTTATTTCTTTATCAGGAGGCGGGCCATCTTGTGTTACCTAAGCTGAAACCCTTTTTCTAGCAACAGCAATGATTCGGGGAAGGCTGTCAACGAAGTGCATAGAGTGTCTGAGCGAGAAGGTTTATACTTCCTTTCCACTCATGGAGTAAGTACTTTTGCTTTTATTGAGTCTTTGAAGATATCTGCAGATGGTCTGAGTATGGACTTTATCATAGGTAAGTACTGAACTGACCTTTCTGTCTTGGATAAAGTCTCCACCCAAAAAATCATCATCCTCAGGTGTTATATGCATATCTACTTTATGATAAGCTGCTGCTTGTTAGAAATAGGGGTCTCTACTTGGCAGAGGCTTGCACCTTTGTCCAAGTAGTTCTTCCTACTCAGAGTACGGGGGATACACTTCTAAAATAACCCCTGCTCATCCCCTTGGTAGCTTGGCACGAGCAACCAGCCTATCTCAGAGGCAGTGTGTAAAGCATTTGTGCATGCATACAGTAACACAGTGAAAACACCACACATGGACACTACACCAGTTTAGAAACATAATCAAACTTCATCTAAAGCAACAAGACCAGAAACGACAAAAATCCACCAAACAATTACTGTGCAAAATAACATTTAAATTGCAGGAAAAACTTGAAAATACCATTCCTCCCAGTCCAGGGATACTGGGATGCTAAATACAAAAGAGTATCAATTGCAGCCAAACGCGTTGATAGAGGTTAGCTAAAGCATCGACAGACTCTGAGACAGAACCTTTTGTTGTTGGGGCAGACACGATGGTACGAGTCGGTCGCGGTTGCGTAGTTAGATGGAAGTGTTGCAGCGTGCGGTGTCTTCACGGCTCGGTGCAGGCAGCAGCTCATTGACGGAGTCAGTGAGACCAAGGCTTGTGTTGCAGGGTGACAGTGCACAATGAGGTGCTGGCAGGTCACGATGCAGCAACAGAGCTGGTCGATGTTCGAGTCGGGCAGCGAAGGAGTCAACAGTGCAGCGAAGCAATGCGAAGTGCAATGCCCATAGGACGCAGTGCAAGCAGCGGCTCGTTGATGGAGTTGTGAGCACCGTTCCCGTTAAGGCGCGCGCACCTCTCCTGACATCAGCGCGCCCTGCCGGGTGTGGAGCGCGCACACAGCCAGGACGTCACGCGAGAGAGTCGCGCCACCGCTTTAAAGAAGCGAGCGGTGTGAAAATCAGGCACTTTTGAATGGGGTGCCGGAGGAGTCGTGAGTCTTGTGACGAGTGCAGGTAAGGTAGCCTGGGGGGGCTGGTGGGCTTGTGGTGATGTGGCTGCAGAGCGCGGGGTAGATTGTGGCCTTTTGTTTAAGTATTGATGTTAATCAGAGCTCCTTCACGGGCTATGCCTAACATCAATACTTAAACAGAAGGCCACAATCGTCCCGCGCTTTACTAACAAAAGCGTAGAGCCAGTTTCAAAACACAGCGTGTACTTTAGTACAAGCTGTGTTTGGAAACTGGCTCTACTCTTTTGCTAGTAAAGCGCGGTGCGGGGACGATGCAGATTTTTTAATTTAAGGCTGAAGTTTTGTATTTGTTTTTTATTTAGTGTTCAAAACCACCCTTAAGTTATTACAATCAAAAGCGGTTACTTTTCCGCTAGGGTGGTCTGTCACAGGTTTTCTGCCATTGCAATGAATGGAAATGCAGCTCTTTGGTAGTTAATAGCTCACTGTTCTATATTAGGATTTAAACTTATAAACTGCAAGTAACAAAATGAGATTTCTGACAGAAGCAGTAATGCACGGACCTATTTACATGGCATGTAATTTGTGACCTGCATAGTTCATCAGCTTTTCATCAGCAATTTTAACTTCCTCAGCTACTTAATGAGTCAACTTCCAGTAGACAAAACTAAGATCTCTCTGCAGCAGGTCCATCATTCTTCAGAGTTATCTTGACATATTTAGGGTTGCCTGAAAATTGCTTGAACGTAGTTATAATTTTTTGCACACCACTGCATCATCTTCAGGTGGGATCTTTTGATTGTGTGCTGCTCAGTCTTCCTGTGAATTACCTTGTTCACCCACCTCAACCATCTTCTGTGATGCAGCTTTTCTCTGGGATTCAGATTTATAGACCAGTTTAAGATAATGGATGCTAATAATGGAACACATGGGCACATGCCTGTTTGATCAAGCCTGGAATCCCAGGTAATTATTTGATCGTTTGCTGACTACATTTTCTTCAATTGCAGGTTTCCAGTCTGTAAGCTATTTGGATTTGAGTGGTCAGGTGCGAGTACCCACTAAGACAAGGTAATTCTGTTTACGTTCCTAGTTGGGTTGGGGGTTGCTGGGTAAATAGATTCACAATCTGCACCCCTTTTCTTTTGGAGGTTCGTGAGACCGTACTACGAATACAATTGCACAGGCAGACGTGAGTACAGACAGAACAAACAGGTAATTGTTTGGTTGAGGTAAACTAGGGCATCTTCTGTTGCAGGTTTCGCAGACAGTATCGCACATATTTAAACAGGCGTACATGAGTACACGCATAAGAGGTAATTGTTTGGAAGAGTTAAACTGTGGTGCATCTTGAACATTGTAGTATAATGTACTTACCCATGTTTTCTTCTGTTGCAGATTTCGCAGCCAGAACCCCATACATTTAAACAGGCGTACATGAGTTCAAGCAGAAGAGGTAATTGTTTGGTTGAGTTAAACTGTGGTGCATCTTGAACATTGTAGTATAATATACTTTTTTATTTATTTATTAAAATTCTTTTTTTTTATTGCATAGGTACCTTATGAACTTAGTTTTTTGCCTACAATCCTGGGGCCGGCAGCAGGAGAACAGAAAAAATGAAACACAGCTTTGTGGCCAACAACCCAAGGGGCAGGCAGTGTTATATATATCGTAAAAAAAACATATCACATATGAATCACAACAGTGATTCACTCAAGTCAAATCAACATAATACGTTGTATTTGCTTACAACTGTCAGGAATCTATACAGCGCCTATTCTCACCCAGCAGAGGCGGTAGCAGAAAATAGCCACTCTGATTTACCCCTCTCCCTCCAGTTTTCACTACTGTCTCCGAATATCCTTACTTAACGTCTCCTTGGTCTCCCTCTAAGGATAGATTTGTGACATGTCTGCCACCAACCAGCATATGTTGCGCAATGGTGTTAAACTTCTCTCCCTGGTAGTGCCGACACTTCGTCCCCTGGCTCAACAGTCCTATTAAGCTGGTAAGTTGTGTATAAACCCCAGAAATTCTTAGGCCTGCTACGAGGCGGGAGGAGCTCACTAAAATTCTCCGATTGTGTGCAGCAGTAGAGCACATCATGGGACCACTATGTAACAGTAGGAACTGGGCCTCTCATCCAACACATCGCCACCCTATGCTTTACTATTAGGAGCCCCATATCCACTAGCCTGCGTGTCGCTTTAGGCAGGGCTTTAGAATACCCCAAAAGTGCTATCACGGGATCAGGTGTGAGCTTCGCCTCTTCCACAGTTCCTAATTCCCAAAAAAGCAAATACTCCCAGACACTGCCATGCCAGATGCATACAATCCGCTGGGAGGGCCCGACATCTATCACAATATGCATCCTCCCGCAACCCGTATCTATGGAGCCTCTCAGGTGTGTAATAGACTATATTGATGTACTTAAAGTGAACTAGTCTTTGCTAACCGTTTAATGAGATTTGTCTGGTGTTAGTGCAGCAGTAATTCCACATCGAGTCATCTATCGTAAACTGAAGGTCTCTTTGCCATGCAAGCCTGACCTTTGAATATTGATTTGCCCTGTGTGACATAGCCAATTTGTGTATGTTGGAGACCACCTTACGGGGGGACTTAGTCTTTATGACGCAAGACAGTTCCGGGACCTCAGGAGGTTCATTCATGTCTTTCCCTTGCAGTTCACGCATCGCTATGCGCACCCTGTAAAACTGAAAGCATTGCAGTAAGGTGGTGGCGTCTGCCGCGCCTGCAATTTGTTCCCACTTTTTAACCACCCAATCCAGGAACAGGTCTCCCGCCGTGACAATGTTCAATGTGTGTAGCGCTTGAGTGACCCAACAATCCCTGCAGGGGGCTATCCACAAAGCCTATGTTAACGGCATTGGCGGTGAATAGAGGAACGCCCCCGCCTTTAAGTGCAATAGAGTATGCCAGACGTGGCGGGGCGAGTTGATGGAGTCCAGAATTCCAGTTCTCCGTTCCACTGGATCAAATAACGTGGAAGGAAGGTGAGTGCGAGTGGCTCGGCAAACAATCTTTCAATACGGAGGAACGGCACGTCAGGTGCACCATGTATCCAATGATGTGCTAGTGCTCCAAGCGCAGCCCTATTGTAGAAGTCAAAATCTGGGGCTCCCAAGCACCCCAACTGGTATGGCAGGGTAAGTATTCTCCATTGCACACGTGCTTGTTTACCTGCCCAAGCTAATTTTATCATTCATTTATGAAGTCTATGGAAAAAAGAGCGTGGTAAAACTATGGGTATATTTGAAAAGAGGAACAGGAATCTGGGCAATACCACCATTTTCATAATGGAAACACGGCCAATGAGCGACAGCGGCAAACGGATCCAGGTCTCAAAATCATTCTCCAGTTTATCTATGTCAATGCCATAATTCTCTCTGAAGACTATCTCTGAATGTGTGTGGAGTCTAATACCAAGGTACCGAATCAAATCCGTGGTCCATTGTAGAGGGAAGTCCATTTCAAAATTTGTTGTGACCAGAGTGAGCGGGAAGACAATGGATTTAGGCCAATTCACCCGTAGTCCCGATAGTGCACGAAAGTGGACCACTCCTCTAAGAACAGAGGATAGATAACGTTCCGGGTCTCGAACATATAATAAGATGTCGTCCGCGTATGTGGACACTTCTATTCTATAGGCCGGGAACCGAATACTCTTGTGTCCATGATATTCTCTGATAGCACATGCCAAAAGTTCAAGAACCAGGGCATATAGAATAGGAGACAGCGGACAACCCTGCCAAGTCCCCCTAGTAATAGCAATTGGATCCGTGACCAGGTTGCCGAGCCGGATCCGCGCTGTGGGAGCATTATACAATACGCCGATCAGCTGAAGTAAAACTGAGCCCAGACCCATCCTGCTCAGCACTTGCCGCATAAAAGAACATTCAATAGAGTTGAAGGCCTTTTCCATGTCACGGAAAACCGCAAACGCCTCAATATCTTGCTTAACGTGTTGCATGTTCCCAAGCACCGTGTGCAAGTTATATGTAAGATTCCTATCCGGGATAAAGCCAGCTTGTTCGGGCGCTACCAGCACCGAAGACAGAGGGGCCAGGTGGTTGGCTAATATTTTAGCGAAAATCTTGGTATCCATATTGAGCAGTGAGAGGGGGCGATAAGAACCGCATTCTTCCGGGGGTTTACCTGGTTTGGGGATGGCCACTATTTCTGCCTCTCTCATAGTCTGGGGCATTGTACCCGAAACACACACATCATCGTATAGGGCCAAAAGATGAGGGCGCACCAAGTCGAGAAACGTTTTATATAAGCCAACTGTAAGGCTGTCCGACCCTGGGGCGCTGGCAGTTTTCATTCCTGCCAGTGCTTCCGCAATTTCATCTTTTTCAATGGGGTGCATGAGAAACTCACGATGCGCGTTGGTGAGAAATGGCAACTTAATGTGTTCTAAATAATAGAGTATTTCTTTGTCCGTGCCTGACGAACGAGAAGTATATAATTCTGAATACAACTGTCTAAACCTATCCGCAATGTCTGTTTTTTTCCGTCAGCATTGTTCCGTCTGCAGACCTGATTTCACTGATCAGATTTATGTCACGCTTAGCCTTCAGAATCTGTGTCAAGACCGAGCCCGGCCTATCTCCTTCCCCGTACATACGAGCCGTAGCGTATTTGCCCAGATGCTTAACTTCTCTGTCTACAGTCTCCTGGTATTCGCCTAGCGTGTCTTTTATTGCACCTGCGATCGCCCCACCTTCACCCACAACTTGCCGCGATTCCAAATCCTTCCGTTTCTGTTCTAGGTCTGCTAGCCTCTGTCGTATAGATCGAAGAACCCCAGAGTGCTTGGCCATGGCCACACCGCGGATATACACTTTGAAAGCCTCCCAAACGGTCTGAAAGTTATTCATAGATCCGATATTGATAGTAAAAAACGTTTCTATGGCATCTGCCAGCTCCTCCTTGAATAGGGGGTCAAGCAATGAATAGGGGGGAAAACGTAATGTGAAAGACGGTAGAGTTTTCGTAGGGGTGGCCAGGACCAGCAGCAGCGGCGAGTGATCAGAGAGCATACGAGGGAGTACCATACATTGACGCAACCGCTCCATAAGCGACTCAGTGGCTAACCAGTAATCAATGAGTGTGCAAATTGTAATAGGCCGAATAATGCGTGAATCCTCCCTTGTCGGGATCGCGCCTCCACCACACATCACAAAGGTCTCAGCTAACCATTACGCTGTCCAGCGCCCGTGCTGTTACTACAGCCCTCCTCTCCGGACCTTCAGATCTATATAGTGCAGGATTTCGGACCAAGTTAAAATCCTCTCCCCAGAGAAACTGTGCGCCTGAAAACAGTACGCAGTAGTCGCCAAATTCGTAAAAAATTCAGGGCAGTCATAAGTGGGGCCGTATACATTCACTACAACTAGATCCATACCTCTGCCCCTACATCTAGAGATACCAAACCGTCCCTCAGTGTCTGAGTGTAGCTGCTCAATTGTGTATTCAGATCTAGGATTAACCCAAGTCAGGACCCCCTGGTGCATGTGACAAACACTGAGGCATTAGTGTTGGCCAGTAACCCCCTGCTGTGCAGCAGCATGCTAGACAGTGGGAGATGTGTCTCCTGAAGTAAAGCCAAATCTATTTTCTGCCTGTTCGAATAGTTCAGTACCTTACGCAGTTTGCGGTAGTCATTAAGTCCACAAATGTTCCATGACAATGCTCCTAGGGAGTCAATACGCCTCGGAGCGCTAACCACAATAGGTGCCGTCATACTGTGTTTCTAGTCGCAACTGGAATCCTGACCTGTGCAGCGCGCATACAGTGAGTGCAACATGTGTAAAGCAAAATAAAACCACAATTAACAAAAACAATCTAACCCAATCCCTCCTACTGCCACCCCCCACCCACAGCAGACCTCCCCCAACTTGGCCGCGCAATATTCCAGAGAACCCCTACCCAGCCCACCGCTACCCACCACAATCCAACAATTAAGACCCTGGTACGGGACACTCGTGGGCAGAGATTTCTCGACAAGTAGAAAAAGAATGTACAAACACACTTCTGCTCTGCCTCACTAACACCGCCCGCAAATTTATACAGCTCCTTCAGCCAGACCCCATCCAGAAACGTAGTAAGGAACCAATCAAGGCCAACCCTCCATTCCAATGTGCACCTGGAGCCCCCAGTCGCCGTCGTCGCAGCTTCCTTACCAAATGGGCCAGTAAGCGCGTATCAGCCGCCAGATACCGGCCAATCCAAGTGATGCAGACGATCCCATATAATCCCCAAATCAGAGCAAACCTAGTATCGCAATGTTCCAACTGACACATTATCACTAAACATTAGCCGTCCCCCCCCCCCGGACTCCCCAATCGCCCTCATGCAGTGCCCCCCACTATACTCATCAGGCAGTCGTTGCAGTTCCTTTTCAGTAATGTTCATCCAGCGCTCCCACAGCCGCTGCGTCAAGCAGGGGCCGTTCAGGACTCCCACGGTGTTCTTTAGACCAACCCTTCAGGGCCTTCTGCAGGGACTTTGGATCTGTGAAGATGTGGGATCTGCCTTGCCTATTAACTTGTAATTTAGTAGGATACAGCATGGCATAATCCAAGTTCAAGTCCCGTTGTTGTTTCTTCATAGAAGCAAATTGTCTGCACGCCTCTTGCACCCGAATAGTGAAGTCCGGGTACAGCGATATTGAGGATGCTTCATATGACAGTGCTTGTTTTTCACGTGCTAGGCGCAGCGCGATATCACTGTCCCGGTAGATGAGCAGCTTTGCATCCGGAGGTGGGCGCAGACCCAAGGGGCGATGCACTCTCTCCACCACGAACATATTGGAGAAAACTCCGTACCCCAGGAGAGTAGTCAGTAATTTTTCAATGAATAGTTCTATATTGCCCATGGAGGTCTTCTTCGGAAGGCCAGTAATTTTCAAGTTGCAGCAACGCGAACAGGCTTCAAAATCCTCTGTTTTTTGTCCTATAGGACTCACATAACCCTCCCCAGTTGTTTGTGATCGGTAGCCAGCGTGGTGTGCGCCTTTTCCACCTCTGTGAGTCCAGACATTCCACCATTCTATCTATCCTGTAAGAGAGAGCGTCCATTTTTGTGCCTAGGGAGGCAAGGCCGCTTTGCAGGCTTTTTTCCATAGATAGGGGCCGGCGTCGTCCACAACAGGGGTGTGTGTCCTGGAAGCCTCTTCGGTGGTAGCGTCGTGTGATGTCGAGCGCTTCTGCTCGAAGGAGAGCTTAGGGTGGGCTTAATCAACTAGACCCATGTTCAAGCCAAAGCAAGTGCGTCGATCAGGGGGCCGGCCACGCTTCGCGTTGTGTTTCCGACTACAGCTCGGCCAGAGCAAACGACTCCCAGATCCAGCGGACTCAGTCCACGTTCCCCCGCCGGACAGGCAAGTGTCGTCCGGCGCGTGGTGTCACCGGTCTTGTCTCAGAGATACCCTGTGCACTCCAAATCGGGCTGCCTGGGCCCTAGGGCTGTACGATCCCATATGTAGCTCCTCGGTGCTCACTGGCGCCAGCGTATTTAGCTCCTCGGTGCTCACTGGTGCCAGCGTCCACTGTCCCGGTTACCAGTCCAAAAGGCTCTTGCTGCACTTTGTCCTGGTCCAAGCGGTTCCTCCAAGCTCCACGCCAACAGATGAGGGAGTCAGTCCCGAATATATCCTCAACCACCACTTTGCCGCCCCTCGGTTGTCACTCTGTAGGCACTGAAAGGGCACCTGTACCGGCACCACTCCAGTCCCAGGAGCAACCGACGAACCACAGTCCGGAAGTTCTCTGACTCCCTTTGGCAGCAAAGATTATTGCATGGTCAAGGCAATGGGTGGTGGTCCAGAGTAGAGGTCTCACTGCCAATAAACCACGCATTGCGGGATCCTTCGCCGTTCTACTAGGGGCCTCAATAGGACGCAAATGCCCCAGGATGCCTCAATCCAGTCGCCACCCCTCTGTGGAGTGGGTCACTCTTCACAGTGAGTCCCTCCCAGACCGCCACTCTCCAGACATGCACTGGCTCCCAAAGTAGGCAGGCTCCCCCGGGCTCAATAATGTGTCACCAGCGTGCACCTACCTGGCGAAATAACTCCACCTCACACTGAAAGTCTCAGGCAACCACTCTAAAGACGTGTGGTTAAGCTTGAAATTAGTGAGGGCACAGCAAAAAACTGCATTTTGCCTTCGTTTCCACTCCACTGCAGTATGAGAGGGTAATGCTCCTCCTCAGCGCACTTACAGCCCTCCTCACACAGCAAGGTAGTCTGCCCCGTGCTCACTCCGTCGGGGGCAGCAGTGGTGGCCAGTCAGGACGTGCACGTATCCGCCACACAAACCTGCAGCTCTAGGGTGCCGTCCAGACGTACTTCATAGTCAGGAGCCAGTCCTAGGTACCAAGCGACATCGCAGGCTCAAAGCTGCTCCGGAGTCCGCTAGGGTGCCATGGTCCACGTCGCACATCGGCCCACTCAAGGCCGGAGATCACGGGCCTTGCTAGCGGTCAGCAGCTCACTATATAGCTCCGGAGCAGCTCCACGGAACGCTTCGCGGGCAGCGGGTGAGTTCCGGTGGCCAGTGCTGTGTCGGGTGGGGTCAGGTAGCCGCAGGGCTGACGGATTGTTGGGCGGTGATGCAGAGCTCGAGGCTCAAGCGGCCATCCCGGTCGTGATCAAGCCCCACCCCCGTAGTGTAATATACTTACCCATGTTTTCTTCTGTTGCAGGTTTTGCAGCCAGAACCTCATACATTTAAACAGGCGTACGTGAGTTCAAGCAGAAGAGGTCATTGTTTGGTTAAGTTAAACTGTGCTGCATCTTTTACATTGTAGTATAACAGATTGCATTCATGAGCTAGGCATCAACTAAGCCATGTTCCCTTATTTTGCAGGCTTAGTGGCACAGCAGGTTCAAATCGGCGGGCACGGAAATGTTCAAGCATCATGCAGTAACTTTGGGAGAGTGCGGTGCTTCACCACAAAGGAAGAAATGTAGCCTTGTATTCAAGGAAGAGTGGATGAAAGAAATTGTGGAGGCTGAGAGACAGAAATCACAAAGCAAGGTTTGCGTGCAACTCGGGGAACTATTTCAATACAGTCCAGACGTGGGCTTGATTTGTAAAGCATTTGCCGAAGCCAAGATTGTTGGGGACTTTTCCACAGGGAAGACATGGAGTGATGGCTGGAAACTGGATTACATCAAACACCATCTACTTAGCAAAGTACACGAATCTGCCATGGTGATATTGAGAAACAGAAGTGCTGCCGCCAGGTTTGGTTATGGAGTGCGGGCAATGCGGACAGAACCTGCCACTGACCAAACAAATAGAATGGAAGTAGTTGAACGCCAAAGATATATGCCTGAGGAGATAAGGATTCTCATCAACAACGTGTTGCTGGCAGTCAAGATGAATACTTCAATGTTATCTATACAAGACATCCATGACCACCTAGCTTTGTATGTCAAGATACCAGACAGCTGAAGGAGCAAGAACTATGGCTTTGAGTTCCATGAGGCCATCAATAGCGTGATACACTGTGAAGCTATGGCAGAACTTCGGCACGCTTAATATCACCCATTGATAATTGATGAGAGCACAGATACTTCTGTTACAAAAATGCTTATCCTGTACTTCAAGTTCTGACCTGTAACATCACTAGAGCACAAAGTACAGTTTGGGGGCATAGTGAAGCTGACTAGTTGTAATGCTGAGGCTATCACTACTGCTGTGAAAGAATTCTACACTGCCAATGAACTGGACCTTATGAAAATGGTCATGTTCACATCCGCTGGTGCGTCTGTGATGCTGGGTAAGAATAATGGTGTTGCTACTCGCCTTAAACAATCCATTCCTCATCTAGTAGAGCAGCATTGTGTCGCCCATCGAGAAGATTTGAGAGTTGATGATGCCTGGAAGAGGGTTCCAATGATTAAAGAGATGGAGACATTATTGCGGACCGTCTACACTGCGTTCTCCAAATCTCCTGCAAGAAAGTCCAAGCTGGATGAAATTGCATCGGTCACTGACTGTGAAGTGGTCTCTTTTCGACACTGAATGAAGTCCGGTGGCTTTCAAGGCATTTTACTGTTGGTGCACTCATTCGTAATTACGAGGCTGTTAAGTACTTTGAGCATGAGAAAGTTGAGGAGAATGATCCAGTTGCTGAATATTGTTACAAAAAGCTATCAAACTCCAACTACCATATTTCACTTGCAGTACTTGATGACATTCAAGGTAAATTTGCATCTTTGTGCAAACTATTTCAAAAAAGTTCTTTCACCACTGTTGAAGCTGTACAGTATGCAAGAGCAAAGATTGGCCAAGTTATGCAACAGTATTTAGGGGACACTGTCTTTTGGAGCAGCAATGTAAGAGATCTGATGGTGTTGTACAAGGAAAGGCAAGAGTTTGACAGTGGGCCTATTTTGTCTTTTGTTTTCCTTCTTTGTGAGCACATGCAAAAAAGGTTCCCTGAAGATGAGCTGAAAGAATGGGCAAGTTTTGAAATCCAGGCAATAGCAACACAATCACATTTTGTTTTTGGGACTGAGAATATACAAAGACTTGTTGAAAAGTATAAAAATGTCTTGGTCCTGGGTGACTGTGAAACACGAGAAAATGTTGTTCGATAATACCGAGACTATAAATATGTGGTGGCAGAACATGTAAAGGGAGGGTTATTTACCGCCTTTCAAGACATGGTGTATTTCACTGTACGCAATACTGCTCAGTATAGTGTGGTGTCTCAGCTTGTTGATGTCTGCGCAACGTTTCAAGCATCAAGTGCAGATTGTGAATGAGGATTCAGCCTCATGAATACTATCAAAAGTAAATTGAGGAATAGACTAGAGCAGAAGCATCTGGATATGCTGATGAGGACAAAGGCCTATCTCCTGAATGGTAAGGTTGACCTAGATAGAGTTTATCAGCACTGGAAAAATGGCTAGGATCGCTGTGAGAAGCAACCCTGTCCCCCATCTAGTGATGCCATTTGACGTGTCTGAACGGCCCTCTCCCTTATTGTTTATATGTGATATTGTATAGACTCTCAACATTTCCCCACCCAATGAACAGTGCTCCAGTTAAGAATATTTATTAAAATCTTATGATGGTACCACCGTTGAAGTCTTGTGCTTTTCTAAACTTAAAGTGAACTTGCCTGAGTAACCAATTAATGTCATGGCCTGTTTATCCAATTTGCAAACTGCCCTTAAGTCCCTTATTGTGGCGCTGGATGTGTGAAATCGCACCATTTTTTCACTTTTTAAAGTAAACGTTTTGAGTGACATTTGGCGCCGCACGCACGGTTCCTGGCGCACATAGCCATGGTTGCAGCACACAGAGTGTTAAAAAATAAGAGAGTTTCCAAGGGGCCAGAAAGGACCGGGTATCAACAATATTAACAAAAAGAGTTCCTTTCTGTGCTATTATGCTTTTAATTAGTGACCAAAGGGCCTACACATAAATCGTGATTTACTTTCCCATCAAAATTATGACACACTTCATTAATACTAGGTACCACAAGTGATTTACCATCAATTTTTCAATTTTTATTTACTTTAAAATCATTTACTTTATCATTTAAAAACATGAGCAAGCATACAACAAATATCATCACGATCACGTGCTCCGGTACATATCAAAAAATTCTATCTAACAATTCCTCTTACGGTTACTATCTCATAGTCACTGATCCTAATGTTTAGAATAAACATAAATTTATATCACACTCTTGGTAAAAAAACGTAAATATTACAATCAATTAAAACACAATATATAAAATCCTTGGTCGACGCGTTTCGGTGCTTAATGTTGATGTAACACCTTCTTCAGGACAGTTGGGTTAAAATCAATGTGATCTTGCTACAAAATCAATATACATAATGCAGCACACAGAGACCCTCCCCTACTGCACACAGAGAAAAAAAATTTGAGGGAACATTGGTTGTGAGACCAGGGTTGCGTTGCGAAACAAGGCGGTGCTTTCTATTGTGGCTTCAGGACACGGAATCCTGCGACGAACTCAGTGACGGAGTCACTTACCCTTTTCTTATGTGGCAACTATAACCAGTGGTTCCAGAGACAGTGCCCAGAAGCTTGGTGAAGTCTTTAATATTCCTGAGACCTCTTGAACAAAAGCGCCACTTCAAGCAGGGGACACAACACACAGCAAAGACGGTCTCCTTTCCTTGGTAGAAACAGCCACTGCAGGCCAACCCCAGACAGCACACCGCAAATGGGCAGTACTCCTCCTCCAGTTTCCCCAGCTCTTCTCCTTGGCAAAGGTTCCTCTTGATTTCCCAGAAGTGATCTTTGAAGTCTTTTCTATCCCTGAGACTTCCAACAGGAGGCAAGCGCTACTTCGAGCTCTTAGAGAAAACTAACAGCAGGGTAATGAAAGCAGAGTCCAGTCCTTTCTCTACCCAAGACAAAATAAACCACTGCAGGCCAACCCCAACAGCACTGGGGAAATACTCCTCAAGCTTTCCGGTCCTTTTTCCAGGCTGGTTCCTTGGTTGAGCAGCGATCTAAAGTTCTGGGCCCCAATATTTATACAGCAAAATCATTAGTTCTCTGAGGGCAGAGTGTGTCTGTGCCCAGCCAAAACCAGTTCTGCCCTCACTGGAGCAGCTTGCTGGCAGGAGGTGGAGACAGCATTGTGGAAGGCAGACTAGACAGACTGGAAGGCTGCCCAGCCCTGACTCATCCAGACTCTCTGGAGCCACTGCTCATCCCCATCCGATGTCACTCACAAGCCGGACAGTCAATACACATCCTAGCAGAGGCACACTGGATGACTAAGCAAGAAAATGCCTACTTTAATGTCAGAGTAGGGAGCAATATTAGTAGATCCAGAGGAGATCGCCAATGAATTCACCAATTATTACTGCTCTATCTACCAAACAAGCCCTTCCTTTCAAGAGGAAGATTCTAGAGCCCTGCTTTCAGATTTAACGTCCCCACTTTAACGACTGAAGATATGGCAATGCTTAATAGTGCCTTCACTAACAAAGTAGCCCAGGCAATAAGAAGCCTCCAATCGGCTAACACCATGGGTCCCAACAGGCTGCCAATCGAGCTAAACAAGCTTAAACCAGACAAACTTGAGCCACATTTAAGAGATGTTCAAAGAAAGCTGCGACTTGGGGGTGCTCCCGCACGACCAAAGGGGGGCTACATTAGTCCCCATACACAAAACGGGTAAGCCCAGAAACAATTGTTCTTCGTACAGACCCATTTTGTTACTGAATGGCAAGCTCAAAGTACTGGCCAAATTGCTGGCCAGGCGTTTTGTCCAAGTGATTAGCAAACTAGTGCACCCGGACCAGTTGGGCTTTGTGCCTCACAGAAACACTGCTCTTAACTTCCGGAGGCTACATGGAGTGTTAGGACAGCAGGGGTTTATAAGAGAAGAAGCAGTAGTAGTGTCATTGGATGCCACAATGGCCTTCAATACTATTGAGTGGCCATACCTACTCGCAGCATTGAATAGGATGGGATTTGGGCCAAACTTCACCAAGTGGGTATGCTTATTATATACAGAACCCCTAGCACAAGTATTTGTCCTTAAAAAAATTTGAAAATATTTACACTTGGCTGTGGGAATAGACAGGGATGTCTGTTGTCCCCTTTGCTCTTTGCGCTGACTCTGGAATCCCTGGCAGCATGGATCCGTAGAGACCCGGTTATTCGAGGCCTAAAATGGGTGACAAATGGAGGTCCGGATCTCCCTTTTACGTAAATGATATCCTGCTGTATTTGGCATCCCCCAAACCATCACTTAATAGAGTTCTCAACATATTTTCAAATTTCTGCAAATATTCCAGATACAGAATCAATTGTAGTAAATCCTTCATGTATGTCCTCTGTGGAAGGCCTCTTTCCCTGCCTAGGGACTGTTCTGTGCAGGTAGCGACGGGCGGATTTTAATACCTTGGGATCTTCAAAACAACAGACCCCAAAACTAGTTACAGGCGTAATCTGCTCCCCCGCTACAACAATTGAAACGAGATGCGGTCAACTGGTAAACTCTCCCAATATCGTTACTGGGAAGAGCGGCATTATTTAAAATGTCATTACCGCATTTACTCTATGGGCTCCAGAACTTCCCAAACCAGGTTCTGGCGAAATATTTTTAAAAGATGGAGTGTCCAGACAGAGAGACCTGCTTTGGGATGGACCACCCTGCATATCATTCTCAAAACTGATGAAGAGTTGGAATGACGGGGGAGTTGGACTCCCTGACATAAGAAAATACTATTGGGTGGCCCACCTGGCTGCTATCAATCATTGCACATACTGTCATTGGGATGACCCGGGCTATAAGATGGACAAATGGCTGCTAACAGGTGGTAACTTCAGTATGGCTCTTTACTTAAACAGACAAAATGTTCTCTGAGCGGGCCGACCAGGCATTCAGTGCATGTGTGGCAGGCGGCCATCAGAAGTATGGGTTGGGGACAGAAAATTACGCAGGCCACTCTCCTGTGGGACTCGGAGCAACTGGGCAACCTTACGAAAGCAAAGGGATTTGAGAAACTGGACAGGATTGGGATCTCAAAGGTAGGCGACTTATGGAAAATGGGAGGGATCATATCATTTGCCACCCTGCAACAGGAGTATGAGATGGCTGACACAGAACACTTTCAGTACCTGCAGGGGAGCCACACACTGACATCACAGATACCAAAGGGAGAGTCTCTCACAAAGGATAGACTGCTCGATGGCTACATGCAAACAATAGCAGTATCCCTGACATATAAAAAGCTGATTAATAATGCCCCAGATGCCCTTGGAACAGTTCGGGGACACTGGGAGGAGGTTGTCTAGGAGATAGACGAAGATGAGTGGCAGGAAGAGATGGCCTCCCCCGGGAGGTCGCGATCTCAGCTCAACTGCGACTAGTTCAAATTAAGATCCTCCACAGAGTATACATCACTGGATCCATGCTACCTAGGATGGGCAGGGCAGATGACTTGGGGTGCAGGAGACATTGTGGTAAAGAAGGCACATTTATACATATACTGTGGGAGTGTGTACACATTCAGAAATATTGGAATGGAATTCAGGATTATTTCAGAGAGGTCCTTGAACTCCGCATGGAAATGAACGTCAAAAGATGTCTGCTAAATGTTTGGGAACCTACTGATCTAAATAGCAAAGACAAAATGTGGGCTACACTGGGTTGGATGGTAGCTAAAAAAAACGTTGCTAAAATGTGGGGCGTAAGTACGTCTCCTACAGTGGCGGCGTGGAAGGCAGACATGGACTGGTGCATGATCAGGGAGAAAACTATATGTTGCAAGAGGCTGCCCTGGTTACAAATGTGGTGCAAATGGAATGAATGTCATAGGAGTAGTAGTTTCTGTCCTGTAACTCCAGTTCTGTAGTAGGGGTATCTCTGTTATAGTCATAATCTAGTGAATAGTCCCGCCCATGTGCGCGGACCCCGGAGCAATCAAAAATAATCTCTTAAGCTGTCAAAACATGCAGACCTGCATAGACACTTAAGAGAGAATTTAAAGACAGATAATGCAGCCTATATCCACAGGCTACACTGTCCAATACTTCAACTAGAAATTCCACCAAAAACCACAACAGCACAGCCTGTCCAGGGTTTTCCACAGAGAAAAACCTT
This sequence comes from Lissotriton vulgaris, assembly GCF_964263255.1. Lineage (NCBI taxonomy): Eukaryota > Metazoa > Chordata > Amphibia > Caudata > Salamandridae > Lissotriton > Lissotriton vulgaris. The sequence goes on along the minus strand of NC_141685.1, from coordinate 464,668,457 downwards.
GCTTTTAACAGCAAAACCCTCTGGAGGAAGGAGTGGACAGACAAGCCCCATAGGCTGCCATTATGTGGCTCAAAACAGGATACTGTGCCTTTAAGAGAACTTTCCAGAAGCCTCACAGTATCCCAGAATGCAGTGCAGGTCCCTTTCACCTTCAGTTCTTTTTGAAGGCTCCTGCTAACAGGACCCTGGAGCATTAGCTCTTCTTTTCTGAGCTTTTTCTATACTATTTTTGTGATATTTTTGGATTTTTGTAGCTTCACTCGACGTCTTTGGCCTTTATCTGCATTCTGCTGTGTTTTTTTGGCAGAATTTCTGCAGTCTTCTTGTCTTTAGACTATTTCTAGTCTGACATGTGCTTTGTCTGCAGCTGAACTGAAGGCCAAAGCTGAAGCTCACAGGGTTTGTACTCTGTGCTTGCCTGTGTCTTTGGACACCTGTCTTCTCTGTACCTTCTTTTCTAGGGGGCTTCGGCTTCCAGGTTTCAAACAGAGGAGTTTGAAGGCATCTTCAGCCTCTGGGTGAGGTGAGGGTAGGTCCTCTACCGAGTCCCATGCTGTAATCTCTGGGGTTATCCCCAGTAAGGGCACGTCTGAGCTATGACGCGGTTCCAGTCTGCGTCGGGCCGTCGTGGAGTGCCTGGACGTCATGGAGACCTGCATAGACACTTAAGAGAGAATTTAAAGACAGATAATGCAGCCTATATCCACAGGCTACACTGTCCAATACTTCAACTAGAAATTCCACCAAAAACCACAACAGCACAGCCTGTCCAGGGTTTTCCACAGAGAAAAACATTGCTTTTAACAGCAAAACCCTCTGGAATGATAGAGAGGAAGGAGTGGACAGACAAGCCCCATAGGCTGCCATTATGTGGCTCAAAACAGGATACTGTGCCTTTAAGAGAACTTTCCAGAAGCCTCACAGTATCCCAGAATGCAGTGCAGGTCCCTTTCACCTTCAGTTCTTTTTGAAGGCGTAACACGCCAGACCTGTAGCATTCCTTACATGAATATCTCTCTCCACCGGGGAGGAGGGCGGGCGCTTATGACTATAACAGAGATACCCCTACTACAGAACTGGAGTTACAGGACAGAAACTACTCCTTCTGTAGTAGGGATCTCTGTGTATAGTCATAATCTAGTGAATAGAATGGCAAGCCCATCCCCACACCAAAGCGGCGGTGGAGAAACGAGAAATAACACCACTATTGTGCGAACAAATTTCGCAGCGAGGCCTGCCCAACCTGAGCATCTGCCCTGTATCAGTGTCCAGACAGTAATGCTTAGCCAAGGTATGGACCGACTTCCAAGCGGCGGCCTTGCAGATTTCTGCAATCGGAACATTAAGTAGCAAAGCAGTCGTGGCAGCTTTGCCCCTGGCGGAATGAGCCTTAGGTTTACCTCCTAAGGTCGTATTAGTCTTTTGGTAACACAATTGTATACAGGACATAATCCACCTAGAGATGGACTGTTTTGAGGTAGCAAGACCGGTCCAGACTGATCCATAATTGACAAACAATTGATCTGAACCACGAATATCTCTGGTTTTAGCCAGATAAAGTTTCAATACCCTCCTAACATCCAGGGAATGTAGGGACCTTTCCGCTGGAGATACAGGATTCCGAACAAACGTAGGCCAAGTTATTGTCTGGTTGACATGAAAACAAGAAATAACCTTTGGAAGGAATTTAGGGTGAGTATGCGTAACAACCTTAGCAGCATGAAATACAGTATAAGGTTCTTGGCAACACAACGCCTGAGTATCACTCCCCCTGCGGGCCGATGTGATGGCACGAGGAACGCCGCCTTCCAGGACAGATGCTGCAGCGAAGCCCTATGAATAGGTTCAAAAGGCTCCTACATCAATCTGGACAGCACCACATTCAATTACAATGAAGGCGAAAGAAGCAAGACAGGAGGGAATGCTTTCTTCCAGCCTTCCAAAAAATCTTTGATCACAGGGATCTGTTAGAAGGAAGTCTGAAGGGCATTTCCTGTAGGCAGTCAGCGCAGCAAGATGAACCGTAATGGATTGGACATTAAGGCCCGGCTGCGCCAGGCATAGAAGATACGGAAGGATGACATCTTCCTTACACGTCGTCAGGTCATGGTCCTTGGACTTGCACCAGATGCAAAAACCTCTTCCACTTGTAAGCAGAAGAAGTCCTAGTGGAAGGATGCTTAGCCTCCTTCAGTATGTCCAGAAAAACTTCTGGTAGATTCAAATGGCCATATTACACTATCTCAGGAGCCATGCAGCCAAACTCAAAGACGAGAGGTGGGGGTGCAACATCTGCCCCCTGAACTTTGTGAGAAGGTCCGGCCTGCATCAACCAATCGTCCAGGCACGGTAGAGAAGCCACCTCGTTTTTCCTCAGGCGTGCAGCTACCACTGCCATGCACTTCGAGAATGGTCTGGGCGCAGACTTCAGCCCGACTGGCAGTACTGTGTACTGATAATGATGGGCACCGACTTGGAATCGCAGGAACTTCCTGTGTGCAATGAGCACATGGGAGTATGCATCCTGTAGATCTATGGCACCAAGCCAATCTCCCTGTTGCAGCTGAGTATAAACCCGATGCAACGACAGCATGCAAAATTCCTCTACTGCGAATCCACTTGTGTGCTTGTCGCAAATCCAGAATGGGCCTGAACTCGTTCCTGTCCTTCTTGCAAACCAGAAGGAACCGGGAGTTCAGACCTCTCCCCCTTTGAGACAGAGGTACGTCCTCTATCGCCCTTGTCCTAAACAGGATAACGGCCTCTGCTTAGAGCTCGCGCAGCTGAAACCGCGAGCCGACCGGAGGAAGTGCTGGAGGAGGGCCGATGAACCGAAGACTGACTTAGACCCAGCCGGCCTTTGTTCGCCGAGGAGCAACAAGCTCGCTCGCGTATGCGCACAATATACTTGTAAAGCATTAAATGGCGGCCCGGGACCACCGGCAAATCCTGGGAGGAAAAACGGCGCTAGAAAGGACAGAAGGCCTCAGGCCGTTCTCCATGCCCCAAACCTACAGCCGACCAAAAATCTCCGATTCAGACTTCATGCGAGCAACTCACTACTCTCATGGCAGCCCAAGGGTTGCCCAAAGAACGGGAGAGTAGAAGCACACTAATGAGCCGCAGGCTGCAGAGACGCCAGGCGAATAAAAGTATGGCAACGTAGGACAAACCCACAATACCTGGGGGTCGGCAGGAGAGAAAACTCCGCTCCGAAACCGATGTCTAGATCCGAAACTATCAGGCCCATTAGACCACCTCTGGTAAGGCTTCCCTCCTGTCTCTCGGCAGAGGAACCACAAACCGGTGAAGAAAACCCCCCCACAGAGGGATCTCACAACAGCGGTCCAACAACAGCGGGCCACAGCGCGAGGTATACATGCCGCCACCCCTGCGACCAAGTCAGGAGCACGGTCGGAGCCAGAACCTCCTGTCAGGCAGTAGTGGACGAAAGTTAAGTCCCGCCTGTGAGAAGGTGGCCTGACATGCAGTGCTCACTATTCTAGTGAACACTATGTATCAGTCCAGCAACCCTTATTGATGATTGGTTGCAAGTCAACCTTATAGACCAGCTATCCTAGTAGCGTGGATACGAGCAGTCTAAGGCTAAAGACTCGAGAGGGCGTGTTAAGCCAGCTGTTATACCACATATACCCCTTGAACACCAAGTGAAAGGACACCACACAAGTGTTATGAAAATAAACAGTTATTTATTAAGAATCACAACAGCCCTGTACTCTTTATGAGGACAGGGTACTAAGCACAAACCAAATCTCTTACAAAAATACTTAAGTTAGCACAGTATATACAAATGCCCGAGGGGCACGGAAAACCATATACTTGAAAAGTGGAATGCGAAATTACTAGCAGGTAAGTACAGTACTAATAGCCTTTGGAATCGCTAGGACTTGACTATAGAATCGTTAGATTACTTCTAGGAGACCCAGGGGACTCGGGTGCAGTGTGTGCACTCTCACGCGAGATGCGGGACAAAGTCTATGGTAGCTAGAAATGGCAAAGTTAGTGTTCTCGGGCGAACCCGACCTGGTAGGAGGAAAATGAAAGTAGATTCTGACCCTTGGATAGTGAGGCTATGCTGGGGCACTGAAATGCCGAAGTTACCTAGCCCAGGGGCTGCAGCTGCATAGGACTCAAAAGACGTCGGGAATCCTCGTTGACGGACCAGGAGCCTGGAAGAAAGAAGTTGCTGGCAGGCGACCAGTGAAGAAAGTTTGGTGGATCCAAGCCTGGATCGATGGAAGATGACACCTGAAAGCAGAGGGGACCAAGTTCGAGACTACTAGCCAGTAGTCAGTGGGCACCAGGAGGGCACCGGATGGTAGCCACCTCGACAAGGCGTGTGGGTGACGCTGGGCTCGGAGATCTCACGGACCAGGAGGCGTTGTCGGCGACCAGGAAGGAGGATCGAGCTGTCCCACGAAGATAGAAGCTGTCGGCGTCGCTGGACCCAGGATTGGGCAACAAAGCCTTGGCAAATTCAAGCCCACGCGGTGGACCTAAAATGGCGTCTGGAGTGGACCAGGAGGGTCCGGGGTGCCTCTCTTCAAGAAGGAAGCAAGGGCCAGTCTGGAGCAACCAGACCAGCAGCAGTGATGTCGTCGGGCGTCGTTCAGAAAGCCACAAGCCAGCCGGATAGTAGCCAAACAACGCGGTGCACAGCAAACAGCAGAAGGGCCCCACGCAGATCGTGGAGATGCAGGGAGGCTGATCTTGGGTGCTGGAGCTGCTGGAGCTGCGCAGGGTCGGGGCTTCTCGGACCCCAAAGCACTCACCCGTGGAGGACACGGTGGGCTTGCAGTAAAGATGTCGTGCAGTCTTGGCGATCGTCGGTCCCTCGAGGTCTCGTCGCACTCACGGTTCTCAGCTTGGCTGTAGAGGTGAGTAGAGGTCAGAGGTGCCAGGGAAGCCGGGTCTCGTCGAGCTGGGTCGTCGGATTCGTGATGAAGGACTTGCAGCAGACCGCAGTGTTCTTTAGGATGGTTCCTGCGGATGCAGGGTGACTACTCCCTAGCCACAAGGGAGAATCTTGATGAAGAAATCGTGAAGTCCTTTCGCAGAAAGTCGTGTCTTGATTCCAAAGATGATCTAATTTGAACAGGGGGCCCGCTCCCATCTTTATACTAAAAAAGGGGGCTGACCCGGTGACTAGGTCCTGCCTATGGGTGGGACCAGGAGGGGGGTGGTTACACCCCTCTCCCCTGCCGGACTTCCCCAGGCCAGGGGCTGGTGTGCCCCTGGAACTGGTTCTGACTGGCCTATGCGTAGTGAGCACCGGGGTGCCACTCAGCAGTCACCTTCCTGAAAAGCCCTGCCTACCCAGGATACACAAAACCATGTCTGGGACGGTGCTAGCTAACCCTTTGTCCAGGCCTCCCTCGCTGGAAGGACTCCCAGCAGCAGGAGGTCAGACTCGTGTCTGTGGTGGCAGCATCCATTTTGTGGAGCTGAGGCTTCAGTTAACTTTAACCGGGGTTCACAGTTACATACATGGCGTGTCCCTCTAGAAGGGTGGAATGCTAACCCCGTCGCCAGAATTGGCGAGGGGTTAGTATTCCAATTCGTATGACACCTTACTCGACATGTTTTGATAAAGCAATACCAAAGTTAGCATTTAACCGTGAGGATTAGAATGCACTTAAGAGTATATGGTATGCGATATCATGGAACAGCTATTAGGACTTGGTTCCGCAAGTTGCAGACAGGCTCAGCTCATGCCAGAGCACCATCTCACACGATTCCAAGCACTCTGCCTTCAGGATTGTCAAGGCCTGCCATAGGAGTGACTGATAGGAATCTGTGTGTCCATTTTAGGGTTAGGTATAGGTATACTACACCTACAGCAAAGGGTGATTACACGACTTTGCCCCAGCTGTCATGCAGCCAGTTGTGTCAAATTTAGGAGGCCAGCCAGGGGTGGCATAATACATGCTGCAGCCCCTGGCAGCCCTGGGTACACCTATGGCCTGAGTTACAGGGTCTGATAAGGTGGCCCAGCACCAATGGGTAAATGCACCTAGGGTACATGTGGTAATTTAGAAAGAGAACAGCCAGGCTGTGGGTCTGATTGGCAGGCCCACAGCCAGAGAAAGTCGTAAACCAGTGAAACAAAAGCAAAAAATCTGGGTGATCATAGGATTGCAGACCCTACTCTCCTACATGACCCCCCCCCCCCCAAACTTTGGGACAATAAGCTAACCTTGACCAGGTGAGTCTTCTTGTTCTAAGTGGAAATATCTGGAGAGCCCATCGGCATTGCCATGATCAGTACCAGGTCTATGTTCCACTGTAAAGTCCATCCCCTGTAGGGAAATGGACCACCTAAGCAGTTTGGGGTTTTCACCCTTCATCTGATTTAGCCACAAGAGGGGCTTATGGTCGGTCTGAATCTTGAAGTGAGTGCCAAACAAGTATGGCCTCAGCTTCTTCAGGGCCCAAACCACAGCAAAGGCCTCCCTCTCAATAGCTGACCAATTCTTCTCTCTGGGGGTCAGCCTTCTGCTTATAAAAGCAATGGGCTGGTCTTGACCATCAAAATTCAGTTGAGAAAGAACAGCTCCCACACCCAACTCAGAAGCATCTGTTTGGACAATGAATGGTTTGGAGTAGTCTGGACTCTTAAGGATAGGTGCTGTGCACATGGCCTGCTTTAGGTCATCGAATGCTTTTTGACAGCCTGCTGTCCACTGAACCTTTTTTGGCATTTTCTTACTTGTCAGTTCATTTAATGGTGTCACAATTGAACCATAGTTCCTGATAAACTTTCTGTAGTATCCAGTCAGGCCCAAGAAAGCTCGAACCTGAGTCTGGGTGGTTGGAGGAGCCCAGTCCCTGATTGACTGTATTTTGCTCTCCAGTGGCTGAACCTGGCCTCCACCTACAAGGTGGCCCAGGTACACAACCTGTGACTGCCCTATCTGGCACTTGGTGGCCTTGATAGTGAGGCCTGCTGCTTGCAGAGCCTCTAACACTTTCCTCAGGTGGACCAGGTGATCCTCCCAGGTGGAGCTAAAGACAGCAATATCATCTAGATATGCTGCACAGAAGTCATCCAGCCCAGTACGGACTTGATTCACCAACCTTTGGAAGGTGGCAGGTGCATTTTTCAGACCAAAGGGCATTACCACAAATTGATAATGCCCACCAGGGGTTGAAAATGCTGTCTTGGGCTTGGCATCCTCAGCTAACCTGATTTGCCAATACCCAGCTGTTAAGTCAAATGTGCTTAAGTAGTTGGCAGAAGCCAATCTATCTATCAGCTCATCTGCCCTTGGTATTGGGTGTGCATCAGTCTTAGTGACTGCATTGAGACCCCTGTAGTCTACGCAAAACCTCATCTCTCTCTTACCACCCTGGGTGTGAGGCTTTGGCACTAGAACTACTGGACTAGCCCAAGGGCTATCTGAGGGTTCAATGACTCCCAACTCCAACATTTTCTGCACTTCAGTTTTTATGCAGTCTCTAACATGATCAGGCTGCCTGTAGATTTTACTCTTAACTGGCAGACTGTCACCAGTGTCAACCTCATGGGTACACCAATTGGTCTGACTGGATGTCAGAGAAAACATATGTCTGAAAGACTGAAGAACCTGTTTACAGTCTTTCTGTTGATGCTCAGAGAGGCTGCCACAAAAGACAACACCATCCACTGACCCATCATCAGGATTCTGAGTGAGCAGGTCTGGGAGAGGGTCACTCTCTTCCTCCTGTCCCTCATCTATGGCCATGAGCAAGCTCATGTCCTTCCTGTCGACATATGCTTTGAGCCTGTTGACATGGAGTACCCTGTGGGGACTCCTGGGAGTTCCAAGGTCCACCAGGTAGGTGACCTCTCCCTTTTGCTCAAGAATTGTGTGGGGCCCAGACCATTTGTCTTTGAGTGCTGCTGGGGCCACTGGCTCCAACACCCACACCTTCTGTCCAGGCTGATAAACAGTCAGGACAGCCTTTTGGTCATGCCAAGCTTTTTGAAGTTCTTGACTGGCCTTAAGGTTTTCTGATGCCTTCTCCATATACTCAGCCATCCTGGAGCAGAGACCAAGTACATAGTCCACTATGCTGGTTGCAGGCTTTTTGAGAGGTCTCTCCCATCCTTCCTTCACCAGACACAGGGGGCCTCTCACAGGATGCCCATACAAAAGTTCAAAAGGGCTGTAGCCAACCCCCTTTTGTGGGACCTCTCTGTAAGCAAACAGAAGGCAGGGAATCAGGACATCCCATCTACGCCTGAGCTTTTCAGGTAGTCCATGAATCATCCCTTTTAGGGTCCTGTTGAACCTTTCAACAAGCCCATTGCATTGTGGATGATAGGGTGTAGTGAATTTGTAATTGACACCACATTCCTTCCACATAGCAGTTAAGTAGCTTGACATGAAGTTTGCACCTCTGTCAGAGACAACCTCCTTAGGGAAGCCCACTCTGGAGAACACTCCAACTAGGGCCCTTGCCACCACAGGTGCTGTGGTGGTCCTAAGTGGAATAGCTTCAGGATACCTGGTGGCATGATCCACTACCACCAGTATAAACTTGTGCCCTGATGCTGTCTGGGGTTCCATTGGACCAACAATGTCAATCCCCACTCTTTCAAAGGGCACCCCCACCACAGGCATTGGTATAAGGGGGCCCTTTGTTGTGCCACCTGACTTACCACTGGCTTGGCAAGTGACACAGGAGCGACAAAACTCCTTGGTATCCTCATTCATGTGAGGCCAGTGAAAGTGTGAGACAAGCCTGTCCCAAGTCTTTGTCTGGCCTAAGTGACCTGCTAAGGGAATCTCATGGGCCAAGGTAAGTAGGAAACCTCTCTGAGACAAGGGTACAACCAGCCTCCTGGTCATGCCAGGCTTGGGGTCTCTTGACTCAGTGTACAAGAGTCCATCTTCCCAGTATCCCTTGTGGGTACCTGTGGCGTTCCCAGCAGCCTCAGCAGCAGCCTGCTGTCTGAGGGGTTCAAGAGAAGGGCAGCTTAACTGGTCCTTCCCCAGGTCTTCCCTTGAGGGTCCCCCTGAACCCAAGAATTCAACTTGATCAAGTTCAAACTCTCTGGGCTCAGTTTCCCTCAATTCCTGCAGGTCAGCCTCCTCTGAGACTTGATCCTCAACCTGGGGCAAGGGGGAAGGCACAGCCTTAACCCTACTGCTCTTCTTCTTGGGAGGTGTCTGGTCCATTGTTCCAGGATCCAGCACCTGTTCAGTGGGGCATTTCCTGACCTGTGACCTGGTCACAGCAAACACATGTGCTGGCAAGCCTAACATTTCCATGTGAGTCCTCTGCTCCACTTCTGACCATTGTGATGACTCCAAATCATTGCCCAACAAACAATCCACTGGGAGGTCTGAACTAACTACAACCTTCTTTTGGCCAGTTACCCCTCCCCAGGAGAAAGCTACAATTGCCATACTGTGATTGGTAGTGACATTGCTTGCATTGGTCACCAGGAATTCTGTACCTGGCATGATCTGTCCAGGGTCCACAAAGTTAGGTGTCACCATTGTGACACTGGCACAAGTGTCCCTATAGGCCTGAGCCATTTTTCCATTTATGAAAGGTGTCTGTCTGTATTTGCCCAAAGTATTGGGACTTATGTCAGGGGACATATCCATATCCCCTGTACTGACAAGGACAGCCTGAGTGAGTGTACCAACTAAGTTGTCACACCCCTCAGAACCCAGGGTTAACCCTACTAAACCCTTGGGAGGTGCACTACCACTGCTGGCTGTACTAGGGGGCACAGGTGCCTTAGGGGCTGCAGTGGCAGGAGTCTGCCCTCCTCCTTTCTTGGTGCACTCACTAAACCAGTGAGTTTTACTTTTGCAGTATTGGCACCACCTTTTAGATTGGCCTTCTTTCTTCTTTTGGGGAGCCTGACCCCCACCCTCTTTGGGTTGTTGGGGACCTGTCGAAGACTTCTGGTCATTTTGTTCCCCCTTAGAATCTTTACCCTTCTGGTCTGCTTTCTTCTGACCACCTTGATTCTGGCCCTGGTTCTGTTTAACTCTTGTTCTAACCCATCTGTCTGCCTTCTTTCCCAATTCTTGGGGAGAGGTCAGATCTGAGTCAACAAGATGCTGATGCAACAACTGGTTCTGACAATTGTTTAAAATTTGTTCTCTCATCATCAAATTATACAATCCTTTATAATCAGTAACCTTACTGCCCAGCAACCAGCCCTCAAAAGCCTTAGTGGCACAATCTACAAAGTCAGACCAATCTTGAGACTGAGTTTTCTGGGTATCCCTGAACAGCACCCTGTACTGCTCAGTGGTTAGGCCAAACCCTTCAACCAGTGTATTTTTCAAGATTTTGTAATTGTTAGCATCCTCTATCCTTGTGGTGAGGAGCTTGTCTCTACCTTTACCTTCAAAGGAGAGCCACAAGATAGCTGCCCACTGACTCTGGGGAACACCTTGCACAGTGCAGGCCCTCTCCTAATCCATTTGTGGATGCCATCCCCTTGTTTAAAGGGGGGCACTATCTTACAAAGGTGTTTTGTATCAAAACTCCTTTCCCTATTGCTAGGTACAATGCTGCCACCAGTGGGGACTACCCCACTTAACTGTTGCTCTCTAGCAAAGGCAAGCCTCTCTTTGGCCAGGGCAAGTTCTTCCCTTTCAATCCTCAGATTGGCTGCCCTTTCTTTAGCTTCATACACTCTACTCTGAGGTGATGTCATCCCTCTTTGAGAAGAGTTGTGAGAGCCATTGGTTTGAAGGGATCTGCCAGAGCCTCTTGACAGAGATCTGGCTCGTCCATTTCCAATGTTAAGCTGACCTGATAGTGGCCCCAGGGGTCCCCCAGTACCACTGTCATGTTTGCTTAAGTTGGACCTGGTTAGTCTAACGACTTCTACCTGTCCCTTATCTGCCTCATCTCCAGAGGGATCCTCATTCTCATCCTCCTCCACATCTTCATTCTCAGTTGAGAGGTGGATGAGGTCAGGGTCTCCTCTGGTTCCCTCAAGGGGAGGCATACCTCCTTCTGGATTAGAAGAGCTAAGAAGTCTTTCAGCTTTTCTGGCATCATAAGTCTCCAAGAGACCAATCAGAAAAGAGGTGGTGGGGTTAGCCCCTTGCTTAATCTTCCTAGAGGTACATACTTGTCGTAACTCATGGAAGCTAAGCACAGTATATCTTGAAGGGATGACCTGTGGAGGGTCAACTGACACAAGGGGAGACTCAGAGTTTCCTCCTTTGTCCGACATACTGTTTCTAGTGTGGTGTAAGTGATGCACCTACCTACACTATGTGTTTACCTACTGATCCCTTGCTAAGAGTTGCAGCCAAGGTGTGCTAGGCCTTGAGGAGCTGCAACAGCTGGTTCAGTAGAACTCGGAGTATTCTAAGCTTGGTTATATGTACTAACAGTACTTATGTGATCTTTCAACAAGATATTCTTAGGATACGTGTGGTAAAACAACAGCAAGCTCAAATCCCAACCGCTGCTCACCAATGTGAGAAGGTGGCCTGATATGCAGTAGTCACTATTCTAGTGAACACTATGTATCAGTCCAGCAACCCTTATTGATGATTGGTTGTAAGTCAACCTTATAGACCAGCTATCCTAGTAGCGTGGATACGAGCAGTCTAAGGCTAAAGACTCGAGAGGGCGTGTTAAGCCAGCTGTTATACCACATATACCCCTTGAACACCAAGTGAAAGGACACCACACAAGTGTTATGAAAATAAACAGTTATTTATTAAGAATCACAACAGCCCTGTACTCTTTATGAGGACAGGGTACTAAGCACAAACCAAATCTCTTACAAAAATACTTAAGTTAGCAAAGTATATACAAACGCCCGAGGGGCACGGAAAACCATATACTTGAAAAGTGGAATGCGAAATTACTAGCAGGTAAGTACAGTACTAATAGCCTTTGGAATCGCTAGGACTTGACTATAGAATCGTTAGATTACTTCTAGGAGACCCAGGGGACTCGGGTGCAGTGTGTGCACTCTCACGCGAGATGCGGGACAAAGTCTATGGTAGCTAGAAATTGCAAAGTTAGTGTTCTCAGGCGAACCCGACCTGGTAGGAGGAAAACAAAAGTAGATTCTGACCCTTGGATAGTGAGGCTTTGCTGGGGCACCGAAATGCCGAAGTTACCTAGCCCAGGGGCTGCAGCTGCATAGGACTCAAAAGACGTCGGGAATCCTCGTTGACGGACCAGGAGCCTGGAAGAAAGAAGTTGCTGGCAGGCGACCAGTGAAGAAAGTTCGGTGGATCCAAGCCTGGATCGATGGAAGATGACACCTGAAAGCAGAGGGGACCAAGTTCGAGACTACTAGCCAGTAGTCAGTGGGCACCAGGAGGGCACCGGATGGTAGCCACCTCGACAAGGCGTGTGGGTGACGCTGGGCTCGGAGATCTCACGGACCAGGAGGCGTTGTCGGCGACCAGGAAGGAGGATCGAGCTGTCCCACGAAGATAGAAGCTGTCGGCGTCGCTGGACCCAGGATTGGGCAACAAAGCCTTGGCAAATTCAAGCCCACGCGGTGGACCTAAAATGGCGTCTGGAGTGGACCAGGAGGGTCCGGGGTGCCTCTCTTCAATAAGGAAGCAAGGGCCAGTCTGGAGCAACCAGACCAGCAGCAGTGATGTCGTCGGGCGTCGTTCAGAAGGCCACAAGCCAGCCGGCTAGTAGCCAAACAACGCGGTGCACAGCAAACAGCAGAAGGGCCCCACACAGATCGTGGAGATGCAGGGAGGCTGATCTTGGGTGCTGGAGCTGCGCAGGGTCGGGGCTTCTCGGACCCCAAAGCACTCACCCGTGGAGGACACGGTGGGCTTGCAGTAAAGATGTCGTGCAGTCTTGGCGATCGTCGGTCCCTCGAGGTCTCGTCATACTCACGGTTCTCAGCTTGGCTGTAGAGGTGAGTAGAGGTCAGAGGTGCCAGGGAAGCCGGGTCTCGTCGAGCTGGGTCGTCGGATTCGTGATGAAGGACTTGCAGCAGACCGCAGTGTTCTTTAGGATGGTGCCTGCGGATGCAGGGTGACTACTCCTTAGCCACAAGGGAGAATCTTGATGAAGAAATCGTGAAGTCCTTTTGCAGAAAGTCGTGTCTTGATTCCAAAGATGATCTAATTTGAACAGGGGGCCCGCTCCCAATTTTATACTAAAAAAGGGGGCTGACCCGGTGACTAGGTCCTGCCTATGGGTGGGACCAGGAGGGGGGTGGTTACACCCCTCTCCCCTGCCGGACTTCCCCAGGCCAGGGGCTGGTGTGCCCCTGGAACTGGTTCTGACTGGCCTATGCGTAGTGAGCACCGGGGTGCCACTCAGCAGTCACCTTCCTGAAAAGCCCTGCCTACCCAGGATACCAAAACCATGTCTGGGACGGTGCTAGCACCGCCCCGGACAGGAAACCCTTTGTCCAGACCTCCCTCGCTGGAAGGACTCCCAGCAGCAGGAGGTCAGACTCGTGTCTGTGGTGGCAGCATCCATTTTGTGGAGCTGAGGCTTCAGTTAACTTTAACCGGGGTTCACAGTTACATACATGTCGTGTCCCTCTAGAAGGGTGGAATGCTAACCCCGTCGCCAGAATTGGCGAGGGGTTAGTATTCCAATTCGTATGACACCTTACTCGACATGTTTTGATAAAGCAATACCAAAGTTAGCATTTAACCGCGAGGATTATAATGCACTTAAGAGTATATGGTATGCGATATCATGGAACAGCTATTAGGACTTGGTTCCGCAAGCTGCAGACAGGCTCAGCTCATGCCAGAGCACCATCTCACACGATTCCAAGCACTCTGCCTTCAGGATTGTCAAGGCCTGCCATAGGAGTGACTGATAGGAATCTGTGTGTCCATTTTAGGGTTAGGTATAGGTATACTACACCTACAGCAAAGGGTGATTACACGACTTTGCCCCAGCTGTCATGCAGCCAGTTGTGTCAAATTTAGGAGGCCAGCCAGGGGTGGCATAATACATGCTGCAGCCCCTGGCAGCCCTGGGTACACCTATGCCCTGAGTTACAGGGTCTGATAAGGTGGCCCAGCACCAATGGGTAAATGCACCTAGGGTACATGTGGTAATTTAGAAAGAGAACAGCCAGGCTGTGGGTCTGATTGGCAGGCCCACAGCCAGAGAAAGTCGTAAACCAGTGAAACAAAAGCAAAAAATCTGGGTGATCATAGGATTGCAGACCCTACTCTCCTACACCGCCAACCAGTAAAGAGTCGGAGAGAGACTCCCCGTACTCATGGCAGACGCATCCCTGGCATCAAGGCACGGAGGTTCGCAGACTGAGGGGCAAAAGGCCCCTGGGGTGGTGGGCAGAAGAGGGAACCGAGAGGATTCTGAAACATCCCCGGTGGTCTCACCAGTAGTGGTTGAGCAGGAGGCGACCTAGCAGACGTGCAGGTATGCAAGTCCTCAAAACTAAGCAAAAGGACAAACGTCCCTCGCTTACACGTAGTGAGTAACCACAAACTCCCCATCAGAAGGGTTCCTCGACGCTGATCAACTGCTCTGCGTCGTGAGTGGAAGGTGTCGGGAACACAAAGTCCCCTCCTACGAAGGGAGGCTCACCAAGGAGCGAGGCCTGGAAAAAGACCCAGGCGTCAAGAGCCGGCAGTACTCTGCGGCTGTAACCCATGACGCCGACCTCACTACGACGTCACCATCACTAAGACAGTGACTGTCTCTACGACAACCAACACTCAGACGTCACAATGTCACTACGGTGTCAAACACGGAGACGCCGAGCCATCCCTAACGGTGACGTCCGGACCCAACGGAAGAGAGCAGAGCCCAAGCGACCAATGCCCCAAAAGGAGCCTCACCGCTCCACGACGTCGAGCATCCCCGCTCCACGACGTCGAGCATCCCCGCTCCACGACGTCGAGCATCCCCGCTTCACGACGTCGAGCATCCCCGCTCCACGACGTCGAGCATCCCCGCTCCACGACGTCGAGGCGCTCCACGACGTCGAGGCGCTCCACGACGTCGAGGCGCTCCACGACGTCGAGGCGCTCCACGACGTCGAGGCGCTCCACGACGTCGAGGCGCTCCACGACGTCGAGGCGCTCCACGACCTCACCCAGAGGCTGAAGATGCCTTCAAACTCCTCTGTTTGAAACCTGGAAGCCGAAGCCCCCTAGAAAAGAAGGTACAGAGAAGACAGGTGTCCAAAGACACAGGCAAGCACAGAGTACAAACCCTGTGAGCTTCAGCTTTGGCCTTCAGTTCAGCTGCAGAAAAAGCACATGTCAGACTAGAAATAGTCTAAAGACAAGAAGACTGCAGAAATTCTGCCAAAAAAACACAGCAGAATGCAGATAAAGGCCAAAGACGTCGAGTGAAGCTACAAAAATCCAAAAATATCACAAAAATAGTATAGAAAAAGCTCAGAAAAGAAGAGCTAATGCTACAGGGTCCTGTTAGCAGGAGCCTTCAAAAAGAACTGAAGGTGAAAGGGACCTGCACTGCATTCTGGGATACTGTGAGGCTTCTGGAAAGTTCTCTTAAAGGCACAGTATCCTGTTTTGAGCCACATAATGGCAGCCTATGGGGCTTGTCTGTCCACTCCTTCCTCTCTATCATTCCAGAGGGTTTTGCTGTTAAAAGCAAGGTTTTTCTCTGTGGAAAACCCTGGACAGGCTGTGCTGTTGTGGTTTTTGGTGGAATTTCTAGTTGAAGTATTGGACAGTGTAGCCTGTGGATATAGGCTGCATTATCTGTCTTTAAATTCTCTCTTAAGTGTCTATGCAGGTCTGCATGTTTTGACAGCTTAAGAGATTATTTTTGATTGCTCCGGGGTCCGCGCACATGGGCGGGACTATTCACTAGATTATGACTATACACAGAGATCCCCTACTACAGAAATATCTGTATCGCACCAATTGTTCACTCTCTTTCTGTTCCAAGTACACCGTAAATAATGTAACACAAGATTACCAATTATCGCACCTTACAACCAGGCTATGTCTGTATGTCTACGCTAAACAGGAATTTATCCCATCCTACTGCAAACATGAATGTCACTTATCAATAAAAAGTTTTTTTTTAAATAAATACCTACTTTCTAAAAGTTGTATTTTCAAAAACAGAATGTAAAAGTCACCTTTACTAAAAGATGTATTTCAACATTTTGAGTTCAGGCATACTAAACTTTATTTTCCTACCTTCTTCCCAGGGGTAGTTATATTTATAAGATGTTATAAGCGAACTCCACATTCTATCTTATGGGAACATCTAGCCTTGCAATAGTGAAAAACAAAATTGGCAGTATTTCACTAGAAGGACATGCCACACACACCAGGGCATGGCCTACCTTTCACATACACTGCACCCTTCCCACAGAGATACCTTGGGCCTACCTTAGGGGTGAGTCATATGAGGGAAGGTTAGGGCCTGGCAAGTGGGTGCACTTGCCAAGTAGACCTGGCAGTGCAAGACTGCAACAGGCTCCGCAATGGCGGGCCTGAGTTATACTTATAGGCTGCTTATGTGGGTGGCACAATCTGAGCTGCAGGCCCACTAGCAGCATTTGATTTACAGGCCTTGGGCACACAGTGCACTGTACTAGGGACTGACTAGTAAATCAAATATGCCAATCATGGAATCACTGATCCACAACGGTCATGGACACCCAGATCCTAGCTAAGACAACCCACGTTAGGAAACAGAACCTTTTACCCAAGGGGCTCCATTGGGCTGCTCACTCCCGATGCTGGTGCAGGAGCCATTACACCAAGACCTTTGGTGAACCCCTTTTTGAGCATGAATGGGAGGATATAGAGGATCCTGTACAGTACCAAGATTAGACTGCACATAAAGGCTGTATACCATCGATTTGACACATATGAGTGAGCCTACCCCTGTGTGTGAAATGCAGTGCCAGGATGAGATTACACATAAAGCGCTATGATCTTCCCCCACATGTGGTTTGGTAGTGGTATACATTGCACAAACACAAGCAGGGCCAAAGCAGCGTTATGTTAGCAAAAAGAACGCTGGTCACTGCCAAACTCTCACAGGCACAGCAACCACGCGTAGGGCTAAAGCGGCGTTACGCAACAATAACATTGCAGAACGATTAAGGACTTAATTTCCCATCATGTCTAGATCCGCGCCTACGTGCCTGCCGGCGTTGGCCACTGTAGGGTACATAAACCACTCCCAACGACCATGCCCTTGCTAGGCAATCCGCCTATTGGAGGAAGACAAGCTCTGTCGGCCGTCAGTATCCGGGCTCCTGCCGGAAAAAATCCCCAACTGGACACCGCCGTCGAGGGACGCCTGCCAGTGTTACTGCTCCTGGCAGCCGCCCAGAATCCTGCTCTATGGGGGAGGCTCCCCTTCAACTAAGTCAGCGTCACCGAGCCCTCGCGTGACTAATTGTACTCATATTTTTCTGTACTGAGTGTGCTGGGTATTAAGGACCGAAGAAATTTACATATGTGATTAGGGGCTATTAATCTCAAAGTCGCTACAGTGCTAGCATGTACTATTTCACAAACTACTAACACTTTTAAACTGCACATGATGCAGCTCTAGGAAAGCATAAAGAAACTTTCAATAGAGATCAAAAGGCACTGATCTCTAAGATGGAAAATGCTACTTAACAGTATGGATCTGTTCTTGGCATGTAGGGTTGCAGAACCACACACTGTTGCATTAGATCACCATCTGGTGGTAGGCCCGGATGATTACACTTTGTTGTTGTCTTGGAAGAGTCTTTATCTGCTAGGTGACTCCTCCCTTAGACCGTAGTGCGCATGGGCATCCTCAGATTGTTTTCGCCATTGGGCAAATGATGGAGTTGTATCATTACAGATAAGGATGACCATGTATTGTGTATCTAAATAAGATAATACTGGAACAGAGGTGGGTGGGCCTGTGTGGTTCTGCAGCCCTACATGCCAAGAACGGATGCATACTGGTATGTAGCATTTTCCGGTCAAGGCATATGGGCTGCAGACCACACACTGTTGCATAGATTGCACAGCAGTTTCTCCCTTAGCGGCGGTCACCCACATCTGTTGCAGTAGTTTGAAATAATGTTTTTAGTACAGCATGGCCCACACTTGCTTGTTGTTTTGCCTGCACATCTACACAGTAGTGTTTTGTCAATGTGTGCGTACTAGACCATGTAGCTACTTTACAGATATCATCTAGTGGTATGTCTCCTAAAAATGCCACAGATGCTCCCATCTTGCAGGTAGAATGAGCCCTAGGAGGGATGGATAGAGTGCGTTTTGCTTTTTGGTAACAAATTTGAATGCACTTAACAATCCATCTGGCAATGCCTGATTTAGAAATAGGATTCCCTTATGTGGAGGAGTAAAGGACACAAACAGTTGTTTACTTTTACGAAATGGTTTTGTCCTATCAATGTAGTAGAGAAGCGCTCTTTTTACATCTAATGTATGTAGAGCTCTTTCTGCAATCTTTTGCAGTTGTGGAAAAAATACTGGCAACTCAATGGATTGGTTGAGATGGAACGGTGAAATTACCTTGGCAGAAACTTTGCATTTGTCTTGAGAACCACTTTATTATGATGAAGTTGTATAAATGGTTCTTGAATTGTTCATGCCTGTATCTCACTCACTCTTCTTAGTGATGTAACTGCTACTAAAAAAGAAACTTTACATGTAAGACACTGTAACTCCCACTTATGCAATGGTTCAAAGGGTGGACCCATAAGTCTTGTGAGAACAAAATTTAAATTCCATACTGGAGATGGTGGTATTCTCAGAGGAATTATTTGTTTAAGTCCTTCCATAAACGCTTTGATGGCAGGTACCCTAAGCAATGACAAATGTTGTCTGTTTTGGAGATATGCCGCTATAGCAGCAAGATGTAACCTGATTGAAGAGTATGCTAAATTAGATCTTTGTAGATGTAAAATATAGCATATGATGTTTTGTATGGAAACATCTAAGGGGTTAATGTTGTTATTTGTGCAATAAACAACAAATTGTTTCTATTTTGCTGCATAACATGCTCTAGTGGTAGGGCATCTTGCCTCTTTAATGACATTCATACAATCAGGAGGTAAGTTCAGATATCCAAACTCAGGAGCCAAATCGCTAGATTGAGCTGCATTGGATCTGGATGCATAACCTCTCCATGGTTCTGTGTTAGTAGATGTGAGGAGAGTTTTAGTTTATGATGTGGTACTACAGAGAGCTGCAGTAGCATTGTGTACCATGGCTGTCTCGCCCACGTTGGTGCTATTAGAATCAATGTGAGAGAATGTTGCCTTAGTTTGCGTACCACTAATGGAATTAGTGGGAGAGGTGGAAAAGCGTACGCAAATTTGTTTGACCAGTTCATCCATACCGCATTGCCTTTGGATAATGGGTGTGGGTACCTGGCGGCGAAGCGTAGGCATTTGGAGTTGCTTTGTGTGGCAAACAGATCTATCTCTGGTTGTCCCCACATTTGAAAAAATGGCTGAAGAACTTGAGGATGAAGCTCCCATTCGTGTATCTGTTGTCTCTGACGACTTAACAGATCTGCCAATTGATTTTGAACTCCTGGTAAATGTTCTGCTAACAGAAAAATGTTTTGAGGAATGGCCCATCTCCAAATGATCTGCGCCAGCCGGAAGAGCTGTAGGGAGTGTGTTCCTCCTTGCTTTTGAATGTAATACATTGCTGTCATTTTGTTCGTTCGTTCGGACTAGTACAGCTTTGTTTGTTATGTAATGTTGGAACGATTTTAGAGTTTGGAAGATTGCTAGTAACTCCAGATAATTTATGTGGAGTACTTTGTTTCGTTGTCCACGTACCTTGTACTGTGTGACTTTGTAAGTGCGCTCCCCATCCCGTGAGAGATGCGCCTGTGGTGAGTATTATTTGTGGAACACCAGATCTGTTATTTCTTGTCGAGCCTGATTCCACTGACCTGCCAAGCATTCTTGTATGGGGCGCATTTGTAGTCTCGCGTATGGTACTATAAAAATAAGAGATGCCATCATTCCCATCAGCTGCATGAACACTCTAGCTTGCAGTGAGTGTTGTGCTTGGAATTTATTTTATGAGATTCTGCATAGCTTGTATTCTCACTAAGTTGGGGTATGCTATTGCCTTGGAGGTATCTATTGTGGCACCTAGGTACTGCTGAGATAGGGACGGTTGTAGATGTGATTTCTTTTGATTCACTGTAAACCCAAACCTGTGCAGTAGGCAGATTGTTTGCTGCGTGTGCTGTACACAGTTGTATGACTTGGATTTTATTAGCCAGTCGTCTAGATGTGGAAATACGTGAATGTTGTCCCTTCTTAAGTGTGCTGCTACTACTGCTAGACACTTTGTGAATACTCGAGGTGCTGTTGTCACTCCGAAGGGGAGCACCTTGAATTGGTAGTGCTGACCTAGCACAAACCTTAGGTACTTTCTGTGAGACAGATGAATGGGAATGTGGAAGTAGGCGTGCTTGAGGTCTAATGTGGCAAGGAAGTCGCCTTTCTCTAGTAACTGTAAAACATGTTGTAATGTGACCATATGAAAATGGTCTGAATGTATGTTCTGGTTTAGGGGTCTTAGATCTAGAATTGGTCTGAGAGACCCGTCCTTTTTGGGTATGAGAAAATAAAGGGAGTAAACCCCTGTGTTTTGATGTTCCTTTGGTACTGGTTCTATTGCATTCTTTTGCAGTACTTAGTAGTAAGAGGTGTTCTTGTGACATAGGACGTTGTCTGGGTGGTATTGTTGGGGGAGTGGAAGTGAGCTCCAGGCAATAACCTGACTGAATTATTTGTCTCACCCACCTGTCTGTGGTGATGGAGTTCCAGACAGGTAGGAACTGTTGTAATCTTCCCCCGACCGGAGAGGAATGGTCTGGGTGGATGGAAGGGAAGTCACTGAGAGTGGAGGCATTGCGATTGTTGTTTCCTCTATACCCTGCTCTATAGTATCCCTTACCGGGCGAGGTTTGGTTGGGCTGTTTGTAAGTAGAGGTGTTGTCAGTTTGGAAACCCCTTGATGCGCCCCTATACGAGGAGCGACGAAAGGAAGATCTATGAGCTTGTGTTAGTAAAGCTCCCATTGATTTTGCGGTATCAGTATCTTTTTTCATCTTTTCTAGTGCGTAGTCTACATTTGGACCGACAAGATGTTGTTGGTCAAAAGGCTGGTTTAATACACTGGTTTGAATCCAGAGATTCTTAGCCATGCATGCCTACGCAACAGTACCCCTGTATTTACTGCCCTAGATGCTGTGTCTGCAGTGTCTAGTGCGCATTTTATGGAGGTATTAGTTACGACCTTGCCCTATTGTATCAAGTCAGTAGCCCTAGCCTTATATTGTTCTGGTAGGTGTTGCATGAGTGACTAACTCATCATAATGAGCTCTGTCATATCTTGCTAACAGAGCTTGAGTGTTAGCAATTCTCCATATATTGGCAGCTTGTGATAGTGTGAGTTTCCCTGAAGCATCTAAAAGCTTTGATTCTTTGTCAGGGGGTAGAGCATCCCCTGTTGTCTGCGAGTTGGCTTTTTTCTCGCATTGGACACCACCAGCGAGTCTAGTGGCAACTGTCCCTTAATATATGCAGGATCAGAGGGAGCTGCTTTATATTTCTTTTCCAGTCTGGGGTTAATTGCCCCGACTGGGTCTTTAAATGTTATCTGGTGCGTGTCTTACCACTCCATTAAGTATTGTAAGTGTGGTAGTGGTTTTATGTGATGTTAATAGTGTATCCATTAGAAAAGTCTCTTCTATTGGATCTGTATGCAGGTCTACTCCATGGAAAGTAGATGCACAATGGATGAGTTGTGTGAACCCAATGGTGTCATCTAG
Organism: Lissotriton vulgaris; assembly: GCF_964263255.1. Lineage (NCBI taxonomy): Eukaryota > Metazoa > Chordata > Amphibia > Caudata > Salamandridae > Lissotriton > Lissotriton vulgaris. The sequence goes on along the minus strand of NC_141685.1, from coordinate 464,646,683 downwards.
TGGAGATGGCCTAGACGGATATGCCTCGTCCTGTGGTAGATCTGGTGCATTGTAATCTTCCCATGGGTCACCTGATGACCCAGCCATATCATCTGGGTGATTTCTGTCATCCATTTGCTGATAACTCGGTTGTGAGTATGTATCCCCATAATCCTCCTCCTGTGGTATTATACTATGTGTGCTAGCTGGCGAGTGTACAGGAGCAATATCTGGTAGTATTTCTAATTCTGATGGAAGGAGTCTTATATGGGAAGTTTGAACATGTTTCTTTGGAGGAACAGGAGCTGGTTTAGGACAGTCCATTTTCCTCTTTTCAGGCACTGTGTACACCTGTCCAGTCTTTGGGTGAATTTTTAGAGTCTTTTGCCTTACGTCAGGCTGGAAAAGCTCTTCTACAGGTACATCCTTTTTCGGGCCGTTTTTTCTCGTTTGGAACCGTCAGGTTTAGGCTTCACGGTGTCCATTATCTTTGGAACAGGTGTTTATTTCGGTTCCGAAGACTTTCCTTGTTTTTCCTTTGGATCTGTACTTTTTGGATCCGAAGCTTTGGCTGCCGAGTGTTTAGACTCGTCCGCTTTTGGTGCCGAAGTGTGTTGCGGTATGGAAACCACTTTCGGGTCAGCTTTCTTAGTTACTAGAGTCTTCTTTGTTTCGGTAACCTTTGGAACCTCTTTCGGTGCTGAGCTTGGTTTCGAAACCTCTTTTGGTGCCGAACTTAGCTTCGGTAACTCTTGGTATCAATTGGTGTTTCTGTGCTGGTGTTGACTTCGGCGTAAGCACTTTCTGCTTTTCGGGACCGACAGACTGACTCGAGCCTGAGTCGACAGGAGGCTTTTTAATACTCTTTGCTGCCGAGTCTGAAGGCGGGGCGTCGGAAGGTTTCGATAGGTGTGCACCCGGACCCGAAGGCGGGGGTGGAAAAGAAGCCTGCATGGGGGGATGGGGGGGGGGGGGGGAGGGTGAACAGGGTCGACGCTCTTACTCACGACCTGTTGACCAGCTGGAAGAAGATAGTCATCTTCGGATCGATCCTCTGCTCCAGAAGCGGAGTCCTCTGCTTCGGAAGCGATGTCTTCTTGCTGTTCGACGTCTACCTCGATCGGCGCCTCGTCTAGGATGAGGTCTGGTGTCGATGACGGTGACTGCTCCATAGCTCTTCGAGCTCGACGGTCCCTAATTGTTTTCTTGGACCGGAACGAAGCGCAGGCCTCACAGTCTCGACTCTCGTGACAAGCACAGGTTGCAAACCTCATGCAGGTCGGTGTGGGGAAACTTGTGTCCACACTGAGGGCACTTCTTGAACGGAGTTCTTTCCATAACCCAAAAGGCCCAATGGCGCAGTTGGGCCCAACGGCCTCACGAGCGCTGGGATGGAGAAGTGGATCCTCTCTTCTACGCGGGCGACCGGAATCAGTGTAGAAGCCTATATTGATGTTGTAGATTGATTTATGGATTCGAAAAGAGATCGGTAACGGGACCGAACGATGAACACATCCGAGCCGGATGGCGGAAAAAAACAATCTGAGGATGGAGTGGATGCCCATGCGCACTACGGTCTAAGGGAGGAGTCACCTAGCAGACAAAGACTCTTCCAAGACAACAACAAAGTGTAATCATCCGGGCCCACCACCAGATGGTGATCTAATGCAACAGTGTGTGGTCTGCAGCCCATATGCCTCGAACCTTAAGTTTTACTGCGTTTCCCTGTGACCCTACGTTCTCTCGCACTCAGCTTGTATCATTAATGTAAGTGTTCATATTACTTCTACTTGAATAGCTACGCTAGACCTAAATTCCTGTATGCCTGTTGACCGCGCGTTTGAGGGGGATGAGCGTGCTTATACTCTCTTGTTCTTCTCCCATACAAAAAGTGGATGTTCCCTGGGTATAGTCCCTCCCCACACCTGCACCAGGACAAATAACCGGTGAGGGAGGTCCGCTACCTATGCAGGCTGTCTATTATTTTGTCCCAACCCCCCATTCCCCTTGACATGCTTCTCGGGGAGCATTTTCCTGTTCTCAGTGGAGAACGGCATTGGGAGCGTTCGGACTGTCATCGCTCCTGCTGGGCCTAGATACATCAGGTTAGAGCACGTGTGTTTGGCTTCTGACAATACCAATACTGTACACAGGGAGCACTTGCAGTTTGACAGTGAACAGCAGTGGCAAAGTGCCCAAAGCATCTAGACCAGCAAAAACAAAGTCCAACACACAGCAAAAACACAGGAGGAAACCCACACCAATGGTGCCAGGTCTAACACTGCCGATTGAATGATGGTATGGTAGTTTGCAGTGTCATCAGGCAGGAATGGCTTAAAAGATACAGGTTCCAGGTCAGTGTGTCATATGGCGGGTCGACATTGAAATTCTCCTAAGGGGGTCATGACTATGAGGGTGGTACATGGACTTCCCAAAGTCTTCTGCAGAAGAATATGGGTTTAAATTCCCTGTGTCTGATAGAGTGTGCAGAGACTATGGAGGTGAATGAGTCGGAGATGGTGGTTAACTGGTGCCTTTGTGTGTCACAAGTTTATTTTTTAGTGGTACTTTCCTACAACTAAGGCCGCCCTTGTAAAGGTGGTGATTTTTTCAGTCTGGAGGTTAATAAAATTGTCCTTTGACCTTTGTCCAGAGGTTGCTGCACCATTTCAAGGATTGGACCTTCCTGTTACTTAGGAATTACTCCCTCATCATTTTTTTCACCAGCTTGCTCTTCAATGGCAATAGTTTCTTGGAACCAGTGTGAGTGCTCAATAAAAGCATGCCTCACTACTCCTCCTAGGTGCCAACGAGCTCCTCTTAAGGAGGACTCTGCCTCGGCCTACATCTCCGTGTTATGAGCAATCGCTGATCTTTTCGATACCTCAGAGTCTTTTTTGATGTAAAATACAGACACGCCGGACAATCCTTCTCGTCCAGGGAGAGAGACAGGTTACAGACCTAATGGTGGTCATTGTGTGGATATTTTGTTTTGCACCAAGGGCAGTTTTAGACTAGAGTCCGATCTATTACCCCTGATGGCACATTCTGTTGTTCATTAATTGATGTTTACTGAACCGCTAGGTATGCTGGTGCTTACTCAGCTGGTACATAAACCCACACACCAGGCAGGGCACCATCTGGATGGCATTTTTTAATCAGTTCCAGGAATGACAGTTAAAAGTATCCTCCCTATTGCTTTGTCAGATCATTCCCTGGTTCTATTTGAATACCCCCCCGCCCCCCCTTCCCAAAATCATTCCCAGAAGCTAGTACTATTAAAGCACAGGGAAAATCTTTTAAAGCATGGAATAAGATAGACACTAAAATATTTGAACTTCAACTTAGCCAGACACATCCAAGTCTGAGCATACAAATGGATGAAGCAGTAGAAGATTATACCGATTGGCTGAACAATGCCTTCTCGGTGATGGTGCCAAAGGGAAAAAACTCGGGGAACCAGAACCAACCTTCTGCCCCCTGGTTTACGGAAGCTCTGCGACTGGAGAAACAAAAATGTTGCAGACTGGAAAGGCGCTGGAGAATGAACTACGTAATAGAGGAAAAAGAGAGCTGCAAGCATGCTCTAGCTAATTATAAAAATGTACTGGATTCTGAGAAAAAGACCTTCACCAAACAAATAGAATCATCCAAAAACTCTGTAAAACAGTTGTTTCAGGTAGTGAAGAAGCTTACTACTCTTCCCAATAGCTCAATATCAGTGAGCAGCCAATCTCTATGTGACGATATTGACCTGTGCTTTCAGGAATAAAGTCAGTGATATATATATAATATTTTTGCTGCCACCTCTAGCACGGTAATCAAAGCACTTTCCATTACTGATGCCCCAAAAAATATAAATGAGTTTCCGACCTTTTCACAAGTATCTAGTGAGCTGGTGGAAAAGCTTGTTCGCGGTGACTAGGCGGCTGCCTGACCTCACCAATCATTCTCTGGGGGTAAAACGCGTGTTGTGATATTTTAAAAAGGAAGCTCTGTAGCGATTTTTAAAAACCTGAAAACTGCTCACCTTTGCTTATTTTGCACACTGCTTTTAAACCACAAATGTACTCGCTCACCTACACATCTTTTTGACTCGTGCCTCGGTCCCCGCAGCTGATTGCTGTTTGTGTGGAGGGCGTGGAGACCGGGCACTAGAAAGCGCAGGGTGTTTCCGGCAGCAGAGGGGGCGGAGCTGCCTCTCAGCCTCATACGCTATTAAAGCCGAGGTGTCAGCGCAATCTCAGGGGATTGCGGTGAGTAGGCGGCTGCCTAACCTCACTACTCATTCTCTGGGGGTAAAAGGCTTGTTGTGATATTTTAAAAAGGAAGCTCACTAGCAATTTTCAAAAACTTGAAAACTGCTCACCTTTGCTTATTTTGCACATTGCTTTTAAACCACAATTGTACTCGCTCTCCTACACATCTTTTTGACTCCCGCCTTGGTCCCCGCAGCTGATTGCTGTTTGTGTGGAGGGCGTGGAGACCGGGCACTAGAAAGCGCAGGGTGTTTCCGGCAGCGGAGGGGGCGGAGCTGCCTCACACACTATTAAAGTCAATGTGGCAGCGTGCGCGCGGCGGAGGCGTGCAGCGGGAGCGCCGCTGGCGCGCCAAAGGCAAGCCCGTCTGCGCCCGACCGGGACCAGGACCCCAGCTCCTAGCAGAACGATCCTCAACCTACCCCAGAGAGACCCTTATCGATCTAAACACTCTTACCCCTTAAAACAACGCGGACTGTATCAGAGCCTCTCCTGATTTCACAGAAGGACCATTTACTTGTCTGAAATGCAAATGGAGCAGCCTAGCGACCCTAGATCTCACATCCAACATAGGGAAAAGCAACTTAAGAATTAAATGCTTATACTTTAATTCCAGATCAGTACCAAAACACACTCTGGAGATTCAGGACATTATTAACGAAACAAACCCCGACCTAGTTTTCATAATCAAAACATGGCTGAGCGAGTACAACTGCCCTGACATAGCCATTGCCCTCCCCCCAAGATATAAAACCATACGTCAAGACAGACAAGGGAAAAGACGAGGGGGACTCGCCATTATATTTAGGGACAACTTCAAATGCCTCCCCATTACAACTGCTCCGTATGATGAACACAAACTATTAGCATTTCAAGTATCTAAAGAAAATCACACCCTTTTAGGAGGAGCAGTGATCTATAACCCCCCGGGCCACCATGCAGACTTCAGCGCGAGGCTACTTACACAAATTTTTCCCGCCTGCCTCAAATATAAAAACTTCATGGTAATTGGAGATTTCAATATTCACTTTGAAAAATCAGGCAATCCAGCGGCCACACATCTAAACAATGACATGCAAATCCTCCAGCTCAAACAATGGATCCAAGGCCCCACACACAGTGCAGGCCCCACACTGGATTTCCTGTTCTCCAATATGGATACTACCTTGATCGAGGAGATTCAACCAGTAACATGGACGGACCACTCCCTAGTCTCCTTCTCATTTGCCCAACTCACACTACCCAGGAGATCGTCTCTACCAATGCCCGAATTCTACAGACCCTGAAAACTTGTCACCCCAGAAGTATTTGAACTCCACTGGCCTGCAAACATCAATCTAGACCTGCCTGACACCCCCTGCACAAACAACGGCGCCCTAAATCTCGAAACAGATCAGTAATACTCTGGACCTTTGCACCCCCAAAATCAAATCCATAAAAAGGACCATCTCTCAAAAATGGTATACCCCAGAAATCAAAGCACTAAAAAAACTGCAAAACAAGGGAACACACCTGGAGAACGTCCCGCTCAGACACTGACAAATTGACCTATAAAGCTGGGCTCAGAGCTTACAACTAAGCCATTAAAAAAGCAGAAAAAACACTATGCACAAAGAATAAACGAAAATGGCAACTCAGCCTAAAGAATTATACAAAATCATAAAAGAACTGTGCAAACCCAAAATGCATGTCCCAAACTCTACACCCCTCAATCGAAAACTGCGAAATGATTAGCAACTTTTTCGCAGATAAAATAGAAGAAATATACGCCAGATTTAACACAAATACCAGTAACAAAGAATCTGCCTCTTCTTCTAAAAACCATATCAACTTAAACAACTTCACTCCAATATCAGAAGCAGATTTGTCAGAACCATGATGGAAATCAAATCCGGCTCACCTCTTGACCCTTGCCCACAATTTATCTTTAGACAGCTCATACCTACCCTCACCCCAGCCATCACGCAGCTTTTTAACAAATCCTTATAAACAGCTGTCTTTCCGGAGACATGGAAACAAGCCGTAGTCACCCCACTACTTAAAAAAGCAGGTACGAATGTAACAAACCCAGTCAATTACAGACCCATTTTCCAACTCCCTTATCTCTCTAAAATGTTGGAGAAACTGATTCCCTGGACCAGGGCAAAGCTGTGGATTTGATCCTGTTGGACCTGTCGGCGGCATTGGACACTGTCTCCCACCACCTACTACCAGAAAACCTACAAGAAAAAGGGATAAACGGAAAAGCCCTTGAATGGCTCAGTTCTTTTTTGCATAACAGAACACAAACAGTACAGCTAGGAACCTTCTCATCCAAGCCTAAACAACTGAAATGTGGCGTCCCGCAGGGAGCATCCCTCAGCCCCACGCTGTTCAATGCCTACGTATCACCTTTGGCATAAATGGGGTTTAAGTGTATGCTCCTATGTGGATGAGACGCAACTCACAATCACGCTAGGGAAGGGGCATAAAGACAGCAAAATGAGACTTAACAACTACCTTACCGAAAGGGCTGGCAGATCACTGCCTCAAACTAAATGCAGACAAAACCGAGATCCTGCTCCTCTGTGAAGCCAAACACAAAAGGGACAATTCCTGGTGGCCCTCCACTCTGGGAGACACCCCTGCACCCAAGCACTCAGCCAAAAACCTGGGCGTCACAATTGACGACACACTATCCATGCAGGCCCACATTCGAACTCTATGTGGGAAAAGCTTTGTCACTCTAAAACTTCTAAGAAGGCTCTTCCCTTGGATACCCTTGGAAAGCAGGAAATCAATCACACAGGCCCTGCTAGTCAGTATGCTGGACTATGGCAATGCTTATTTTGTGGGCATGCCAGACTACCTATTTAAACGACTACAGGTAGTGCAGAATGCCGCAGCTAAGCTAGTATGCAATAAAGGCAAATACAGCTCAGCCAAAGAGTGCCTAAAACAACTTCACTGGCTGCCCATGCGTCAAAGACTGCTTTAAGCTCATCGGTCATGCCGATACGGGACCCATGAACCTTCAGAACAGAATATACTTCTATACCCCCGCCAGACCGCTAAGATGGCAACACCTCGCTCTTGCTAACATAAAAAAAAATAAACAAATCCAGAACAGGAGGACATACTTTCTCCTATTTTGCTGGACGACACTGGAACGAACTCCCAGTGGAACTCAGGCTAACCAAAAATTACAACCTCTTCAGAATAAAACTTAAAACACACCTTTTCCCCAAAGAATGACATCTGTGATCTGATCAACCCCACAGACCCCACCTATTACCGTAGTCCCGTGACATCCCCTGGGATAAATGTTGCGCTCTACAAATAAATAAACAAAATCTGGATCACTTTCTGATCCGTGTCCCCTGGCAGTTCTCAAGGACATGGCAGGGGAGGTAAGCCCTATTTTAATCAATATTTTTAACAATAGGTTTTTAACATGGACATTCCCAATAGCCTGGAAAGACGCAATTATCCTCCCTCTTTAAAAAAAAACTAATTTGGATAATTCCATTACCAGCAACTATCGCCCTATCGCTTGGCTCACTTTTCCTGCCAAAGTAGTAGAGAAAATAATGAACAACCAACTTACCCAGTTCATTCAGGATAATAATTTACTCGATCCCAGCCAATTTGGATTCCGTGCAGGGTATAGCACCGAGACAGCCCTTATCAAAGCCACGAGGAGATTAAAGCAGTGATGGATAAGGGTGGTTCCGCTGTTCTGATTCTCCTCAATTTATCAGCGGCCTTTGATACTGTGCAGCATGGTACTTTGCTAATGCGTCTTGAACACATAGGGATCAAGGATCAGGCCCTTGCCTTACTAGCATCTTTTCTGAAGGACAGGAAACAGACAGTGTCCCTTGACCAGTACCAGGCTACTCCCTATGTATTGCCATGTGGGGTTCCTCCGGGCTCGTCGCTTAGTCCCTCGTTCAATGTTTATTTTTCTGAACTTGCTCTATTACTACAGCAGTTCGGTTTTAATTTGACATCTTATGCAGACAATACGCAGATTGTGGTTGCGGCACATAAAAACACCTTATCCCCGGCACTGAAGTTTCAGCAATGCATGAAGGAAAATTTGCCTTTGGATGGGAAGACATTGTTTAAAACTTAACTCGGACAAAACCGAAGTGGTGACCTTCGGTAATCTCCAACCAAAATGGGATGAACTGTGGTGGCCCAGCCGAATTAGGACAGATCCCTGTATCAGTAAAAAAAGGCCAAAAACCTTGGAGTGCTGATATATAACAATCTCACTTATGCACAACAAACTAATGCAACAGCTTCAGCCTCTTTTTATTTATTGAAGAAACTCAAGAAGGTCTTGCCATACATTCCCGATGACCTTAGGAAAACAATTGTGACTACCTTGGTGCTGTCCAAGTTAGACTACTGTAATAGTCTATACCTTGGATTACAGAAACAACACCTAAGGAAACTTCAGATGGGGCAGAACGCTGCAGCCAGGCTCCTATTGAATATACCAAAGTATCAATCTGTTGAAGAAGAGATCCAGAAGCTTCACTGGTTGCCTGTGGTGCAACGCGTCAAATTCAAGGTACTATATCTTGCCTATAAAACTTTGAATGGGACAGGTACCTTTGAAACAGCTCTTTCCGTGGTATCACCCAGGCAGACAATTAAGGTCCACAAATGTCCGACTTATGTCGATATCTAGGATTCAAGCTGCGAGTTGGGGAGGTCGGAGTACAGCCTACTGTGCTGCTAAACTATAGAACACTCTTCCTGCTGATATGAGATGCTAACTCTCTCCTTTCCTTTAGGAAAAAGCTTAAAACCTGGTTGTTTTCAAGATAACCCCCCCATTCCATGTCTAAAGGTCCTACTCTAGTTTAGCGCCAAGACACCCCAGGGTATTCGTGCGCTTTAAAATTCTATTTAACATTAACATTAACATTCTCTCGTCTGTGGTGGATGGCGATTGGGCCAACCTTGAGGCAAAGCCCCATGAGTCCATTCCGGCAACTCTCTTACCGTTGGATGTCAAGTGAGTGATGTATTTGTGCAGACTGAGCAGAATCTGTTGCTCCTTGAAAGAATCTGCTCGGCTGGCTAAGTGGCAAAAACGCAGCATAAACTGGAGCTTTGAAATACATACAAGACTGATGTGGAGAAAACCAATCAAAGAACGACCATGCGCATCGCAACGGAGAACATGAGCCACAATAACTTGGGCCTCGAAAGACTTCTAAGCAGAAAAACAAGTTGAAAATGTATGAGCCCAACACTAGATGGCAAGAAAATGCACTGCATGTGTACCTACAGACACACATGCTATAAATTGTATGCATACATTTGATATTTGATACAAGGCAAACTTCGCTGAAAGGTAAATTCTCCTAATATTTAGTATGGAGGTATAGACCCTGTAATACGCAAGTCCACAACTATTTTATTTTTCAATATAGATTCTAAGTTTTTGAGCAACATGTTTTTATGAAGTGTGATTCTACTTTGCCGATTCATCTACTGATCACTTCAATGATCAGCAGAGACACAAAAGCATTTGGAAGGGTTTCCTTGGCATTCCTTGGCAGGACATGGACACTTTTGGAATTAGCCCCTAGCTTAAAATAATTGTTTACCTACTGTTTTGAGTTTTATTAACTTGAAAACCCTTAAAATATTGTTATTAGTAATGAAATAAGACTGAGATGAACTCTGTCACCATTTACTTTCTATATCTAGCTCATTGGTATTATGATGAACCAGAACTTGCAAAAACATTTTGTTGAACAGTGATAGGGCTGCAAATGTTGGCATAAATGTGGATATTATGTTGTACTCTCTTCTTTCCTAAACAGAACAAGCATTTGCAATGCAATAGGTCTCGCATTAGGAAAGTTTGAGCTATTGGTATTGTAAATGACACATTTTTTATTTATGTGTTGTTTTGAAAATCGCTAAATTAATAGCTTTGTCATTTACAATGCCAATAGTTATAACTTTTGCAAATGTGACACCTATAACATTTGTAATGCAATATGTGTTGTAGTTACGTGACTTGCATGTATTGGTATTACAAATAACAATGGCTTTTATTTTTTTAAATAATTAATACTTAAATAAACGTTAATGTTATTATCAGGACAAAGGTGAAGTGGGGGGCCAGACTTCCTAGAGTGTAAGGTAAAAACGAGGTAACAGTGTTTGAGGACGTATGAAAGTGAATAAAAAACGAGAGAGAATGCAAGAGAACACGAGCTTACTAAGAGAAGTTAATCACGGTGGGTTAATCAAGGATTGGGGGGCTTGTAAGCTCCATTCAGAGGAGAACCGGTTAGAGGCAAAATAATGTACCTGTAACAAGCAAGAAAAAACCGGACTGAAAAACATTGGAACAACAATGCGTAGTGAGATAAAAGCAGAAGCTATTGATGTCTCACTTACTGGTGCAGGAAGGAATAAATCATCCCCGTGCAGTACGTAATTACTAAGTAGCCGCCAAAGTCGCTCTGCTACATACGTTCTAGAAATACATAAAAACAAGGACCCATCATGTGTAATACTAAACAGTCTACGGATTACAAAAAATATAGCGGGTGGACAATGCAACCGCTCGGTTGTCGAGATAGAAATATCTGTGGGCGGTGAAATGACATTGGATTCAAAACATCCTGAGTCTCCCAAAAGGCTGTGTCCGTCCCGGGGCAGAGAGCCGTTTGCGTGATTTGTCGGCTGGTTAATAGCAGTGAGAGCAGCGGCGCGTGCACGTAGTCTGGCGGTGGATGCAAGGACTAGCAGTGAGGGAAGTCTGCTCGGCCTGACTGCTGCATCCCGATAGAAGGGAATGTGCATGGATGGGCATAGGGTTACAGGAATGTAAACGGAAAATAAACCCCCCCTTTTTTTAAAGTAGATATTGTGAAAGGGCAGATAAACGTTTCAGTGTGGAGTTATGAAACACAGCCCCAGATTAGCAATGACAAACCTCGTGCAGCACAAACTTTAAAGAACACATGAGTTAGCCATATATACCTTTTGACACGGATGCAGTTAGGATGACATGGAGTGCTAGCGGAAGTCAGGCAGCCTTGGTTGGGACGTGGGCGGGGCCTGCAAACAAACAGGAAGGAACTGCCGGGAGAACGTCCTGGAACCCTGCACGCTGAATGCTGGCTGCCGAGGGACACGCGGAAAGAGCCCGGTGAGTGGAGGGGGAGGGGAGGGGGTGTATGCGCGTGTGTCTGTGTGTGTTCGAGTGTGTCTGTGTGCGCGTGGGTCTGTTTAAGGGGGGGTGCGTGTGTGTATGCAGTGTGTGTGCGCATGTGTATGCGTGTGTATGTGCGCATGCGTGAGTGTGCCTGTGTGTGTGTGTGTTTGCGCACGGGAATATGAGGCACGAGATGGGCACGGCGCCGTGCGCGCCCACGAAGTGAAATCTGCGCTTGTGCCCCTCTCGTGTCTACATTCCCAAATACGGGCAACAATAGGTCTCGAGCAGACACTGCTCGACCTAAAAAGAAATCTGTAGGAAGGAATTCAACAATTTTAAAACTGTAGACCGCTACAAAATAAACCAAGAAAACCGAAATTGTATTTAAGAATTCAAGATTGTTTTGTAAACAGAAGCAGAGGTTCATGTTCGATATACTAATGGGATCTCTTAACAAGACAATGCAGGTAAATGTATCAAATAGTTTAGTTGGTGAAGTTGTGACATGGGATATTTTCCACTTGCAGAATAACAAATATCTTTACATGCAATTTATTTTGGGAAATAGTGATTGATCTCTTTTTTCCTTAATAAGATAGGCATATAGAAATCCAAACAAGAATTGAAAAAACAATGTTTGTGTTAAGAGGGTGGGGCTTGCCAAACTTTACAACGCTATTTAGCTTACAATCTAAGACGGGATGGTGAACTCACTCAGTTAAATTTCTGGCAACACGTCAGACTATACACTTTAGGGTTTCTCCCAGTATGACTTATTTCTCGCACACTAAAAACCAATCAGACTAAAGATGGCAAGCTTGCTTGTTGAAACACTTAAGGATGATTTTCTTTATCTTCTAAAGCTGAAATTTCACACAATGATATAGACATTCACAGTGTTACTGAATATTTGGCAAAAGAAGGGTTCAAGCATTACTTTATGCAACTAATGTTATGCTTCCAAAAAAAGTTTTTTATTTTTTATTTTTACAAAGTAGCAACAGGAGATGTACCATGGAAAGCTTTTAACGATATAGAAGCCACTGAGAGGAATTTCCAGGGTTCTAATGACCAGTTTGTTAATATAGTACCACTCCAACACTGTTAACAGAAAAAAAACGTATTTAAAAACAAGATATGACAAACTTTATTCAAAAGGACTTGATTATGGGTGAACAGTTATTTTTCTACTTCTATACTTATACCAAATTTCCAAGTCTATCTTCCATGTTTTGATTCTGCAACCAAATGGGTAGTGGGATATGCTGCCAATTATGTTTTTGTTTTTATTTTGATATTTTTCTCCTCAAATTCGCAACAGAGCATTCCTTATAAATTCACCCTCCAGTGGGTTATTAAGAGTTAATTATATCATAAATTATATTTTATCCAATTAAGATATTCTAAACATACATGCATTTCAGTATCAAAATTATGACCAGGCTGTTGTAAAATATGTATCTGTAAAATGAATCGACATTCTCACTGTTGTAGTTTAGTCAGTCTATCACAACCTTTTTCTTTTAGTTTTACATGTTCCAACTCTATAAACTTTAATTATCCATTCTTCCCTTCATGAATCAACATGTCTGGCCAGTACTTACAACCAGTACGTATTTTATATGGTACACAAATGTTTCAAAATTAGCTTTCCAAGTTTACATTTGATATTACAAATGTAATGCTCACAAGGACAGTTCAAGACATGCACCCCATAGCTGCTTTCACAAGTTTCTTTTTTATGTAAATGCACAAGCAACTGATTAAAATAGGTTTCTGAAACGGTTGTTTACTACAGATGAACCACAAAAGGAATATTCATAATAAACCCATGATTCTAGCTGCTAGCCCAAGCAGATTGGCATTTATATTGTTTGAACTATACTGCAACATGATTAGCTCAAATTAAGAAAATTGGGGGAAGACACATTATCCTTAGCATTAAGCTTGTGTCTGACAGCACTATTGATGTTGACCTGAGTGTAAACAGATCTCCTGAACATTTTAGGCTATTGACTTCACCTTTCACCTGTACATACTATAGCTGGAGTTAAGACAAGCTAAAAGGCAGATGTGATTATTGACACAGTAAAAATGATTTTCCTTCACTTTCTGAATATCATAGTAAAATTAATTGTCATTGTTTTTACCACAGACAACCAAACGGTGCTGTTCAAACTCAAAAAACATCTTTCCTGCTAGGTGTGGCAAAATAAGTATGCATTTTAAGAAATCCATGCATTAATTTAGTATTGGTCTTTTATCTTAACTTTACATGGGATATGATGAATAAAGGCCCTGCAGTAAGAACTTTCCAAGCGCTCACTCACACATTGGGAAGTCCATGCCTACAACCTTTCAGAATGACTCTAAACAGGCTCATTGTGGCATGGGACACTACTAAATATGCCATACTATGTGCAATTCTGCCGCCTCGACATGTTTTATGTGATGTTGACACATACTTGGCGTTGAAACTGATTCTGAAGTGTTAACCCCATAACATGTTTATGCTTTTTTGAAAAACAAAACATTCAAGCAAAAAAATACAATAAGATTAACAAAATAGTACATCGAATATGAATAAACAGAGTAGGGACAAGTCAGCTTGCACATTATCACATATGAATGAACAGTGATCTTTACGTTGTTTCCTAATGATAAAAAGTGAAGGAGCAGAACATATCACAACTGGATGATAGTTCAATAATTTAGGGCCAGTAACACGAATGAAAGCACAAAGAAGCAAAAGGAGGTAAAGTAACACAAATAATTTGGGAACAAGAATTAAGAGATTGAGCAGGAGTACACAAATAAAAAGAGCACAGATAAAAAAGGAACTAGATAGCACAAACATTTGAAATCAATAGAGAGAAAACACAGCCTAAACACAAGTGAAGATGGAAGCCAATTTAGCTGAGCACAGTAGGTTGACTTATGAAGATACAATAGTGGAGGAAGCAAAGTAGACATCCATGTGAATTCTGGATAACATGTAGAGGAAAAAACCAACATTTCGGAAGAACTATGTATAATAAAGAGCAATAGTAAATATAACAAAGAACCGTGGTTAGTATAGCACAAAGGTTTGATTTTGCAAATAGTATGCAGTCTAAATTGACAAGAAAACAGAAAGTTGATAAATGAAATTTAATGAAAGAGTTCAAACCCCCCCATTGCAGGATATTGGGTAGAGGTATTCCACATCCCCCCCTCCCCCCGGCCAAATCGGGATATTGGGTGGTGTTATTCGAGAAGATCTGGATACTGGGATTTGTGAAAGAGACCCCTACAGTAAATTGCATGCCATGCTGCTACTGCTAGCATAACGTGAGGTGGCAATGCTTTGGGGGAATCCCAGGTTAAGACCTGGTAGCAGGATATCACCTTTTGTCAAATACAGCTTCTGGCTATTAATGATCGAAGCCTTCAGGCCAATAGAGATATGGGTGCCGGTGTCAGAATGGCTACGCACAAACCAACCCAGGGAGACCAACACACCCAACTCCGAAACAAACAATGCAGGTATCTAAATTAGTCAGCTGTCTACAAATGAGGTAAACGTGTATGGTGCGATGGGGCCCGTGATATGATCAATATGATACAATGTAGTAGAGAAATTAATGGATAACAGCTGTATGTGATAATTGTAACATTGGTTTGCTGATCCTAAACAACAATGAAATTAATCTGAACTGGAGTTAAATGTTTAGGTTGTTCAGCTACGGATGTCATGCACTATTATTTAATGTGACAATGTTTAATAATAAAAATGTCAATAAACAAAAAATCTATATATATTAAATGGTTAAACACAAAACCAATAGCATTTAGCAGACACAGAGAAGGGGGTTAGCGTACAAAAAAATATGCATAGGAGACAGAGCTAACAGTCGAAAATGCCTGGAAAAAGAATTTAACCTTTTGGTGGATTACGCTTTAAGTAGTGCAATGCCAACCATTGGTTGATGGTAGACAAGTGAACAGAAAAATAGCACTGAAAACAATCAGAAAAGGTGGAAGAGAAAAAATAAATGTGCAAATAATATACAAAATCACAGCCCTGTGACTGATACTAGCATGCAGAAGGATAGATATTAACTAAAAGCAAGCACAGGCACCTAAATAAGCATTATAGAAAAATTACTATTGGAATAGAGATTGCAGGAAGAACTGTGTTGACCCGAAATCCAAAGCCGATAATGTAACATGGAAACAATGAATAGATACTAAGAGGTGACAAGATGCACAAGAAGATTAGATAATGAATATATTTGTACATGAGAAATAGTGTTGTTGGGCAAAAAGATAACATGCAAGTTTGAAATGCAAACTTAAATGGTGCGGGTGATAAGAAATGATATGTAAAATATATTTGGGTATTCATTGAACTTGTGTTAAATATAGAGATGTATTTGACAACCAAATTGAACATTACATGTAAAACCCTGATAAACCGATTTAAAAACAAATGTGCATCATAATAGGCATGCATTCGGTACAACAAAGCAATTCCTGGATTCGGAATATATTTACAAGTAACTACCTTTGGCTTTCTGAAGCATGACAGTGCCCTGCAACACCTAATATTATAATAGGTTAAGCAACATAACTCACAACTTGCATTTCTAAACTGCTTACATTTCCTGTGAGAGTAAAATCTCATTAGCCATTTTTCAGTAAAACACAAATAGAAACAATATTCTCCAGTACTAGTGGTTTTTTTTCTTCGTGAGACCAAATAACACATTAGGTTTTGCAGTTAATTTAAAATAGGGGTGTACAACATTACTCCTCAAGGTCTAGATACACGTCAGATTTTCAGACTATGACCTACTGAGCAAATGAATCTTGAAAAACTGTCATGAATCTGGCTCTCATTAGTCAACCGGATGATACACCCATATTGAAATATTTTAATAAAATACTGAAAGACGTATTAGTTGTACAGTATATAGGCATATAATCAGATCACCGGGTTGATTTTTCAGACGTTAGCCATTATACTCGTGGACTTAAAGAATTGTAAGGCACAATGTATACAAGTACTGGACTGTGCAGATCTATTTATTAGATTAGACCGTAGAGTATGCTTGCAAGTGCATCTGGATGCTGATATTCTTGACTTACCAAGTCCGGTGGGCAATGGGGAGGCGGTTCTTGGTGGTGATGCAGGAACATTTTTAGGCGGAAGTGGTGGAGGGGCTGCAAAAAAGATGTAAAGGAAACAACTGAAATAATTGGCAGTAGAAGTACATACTAACAGATTTTTTGATCATCAAGAACTGACGAGCAATTACATTTACAACTGTAATTACAGCATTACATGCTGACAATAAATTAGTTAATTTATAAGGACAGCAGGATGGCTCATTGGGAGGAACGACTGGATTGCAATACTAGTATCCAGATAGTAAATTACATATTTAAAGTCACCTCTAATATTCCCCCCCTAAAAATCAGGGCTCTGTATACAAGGTATTTTTAACAAGTACCGACATGGCAAATAGAATTACAAGGTTTCTTTCTTCAAGATCTGAATACACTTTGATACATTTGATGCCCAGCGTTTTCAATATAATGATAGGTACACTTCTTAAGCATAAACTAAGACAACATATGCAAGAGATCACCATTCAGCATCAAACTGTGCCATGTTGTTTCTGAGTATGTCACCTGTATAAGAGCAGTATCAGAGTCATGTCTATTCTGATACGTCAATACTGGTTGGGACTTTTCGAAGTAATTGAACCTTGAGACGTTACAAGAAAGTAATTTAAGACATTTGTCCAGAATCCAGATCACCATGTAACCAAGTATACAATGAACATCCAAATTATAAGTAATGTTGTTTGATGATAACATGAACTGTAGCCACAGACCTCCATGACAACCTGTCATCTAAGCCCGCCCCCGCCCCCCCCTCCCCCCCCCCCCTCGCACCACCCACAGTATTCACCAAACAGCCAGTGGATCCAACAAACCACAACAAAACAATTAACAAATATTCCAACACTGGGTGAGAGTGATTACCATCGGAGTGCACGGTCAGTATCCCATCCTAATGCCTATATATTAAGGATAGCAAAATAATGTTCCCTCCCCCCACAGCACAAAGCATAGATCAATTGACCTGCCCACTTCAGCCATTGGATCCCTTCACTTTGAGTGACTATATTTTGACCTTATACATTCACCTAAAACGTTGTTCACCACGAATCGAACTTTCAACATTTCTACTGCCACTGACTGCTGTCACTATGTATAGCAGGGTGTCGGCAACTATTTTCCGCTCACTGACCTGCTCCTTGCTCCTGCTTGAGGAACTGCTTCCCTGTCCACGAACTCGATTGCATTCCCTGTGGCAGAGGTCGGCTGGTGGGATCGTTACTGCAATCGGCGGTATACCACCTCGCTCTCAGCGCGACCCGCCCAGGTTGTAGTGCAGAGGCTGGGCCCTGGAAAAGCCTACCGGGGGACTGCGAGGCCCAGAAACCACCGCTCTTTGCAGCAGGCGCCTCTTCCCCCGGCGGTCACGCCCATTGATCTGACCGGCTCTTTTAAAACCTTTCGCGACACCCGCTGCGCGGGTGCCGCTCACTGACCTGCTCCTTGCTCCTGCTTGAGGAACTGCTTCCCTGTCCACGAACTCGATTGCATTCCCTGTGGCAGAGGTCGGCTGGTGGGAGCGTTACTGCAATCGGCGGTATACCACCTCGCTCTCAGCGCGACCCGCCCAGGTTGTAGTGCAGAGGCTGGGCCCTGGAAAAGCCTACCGGGGTACTGCGAGGCCCAGAAACCACCGCTCTTTGCAGCAGGTGCCTCTTCCCCCGGCGGCCACGCCCATTGATCTGACCGGCTCTTTTAAAACCTTTCGCGACACCCGCTGCGCGGGTGCCGCTCACTGACCTGCTCCTTGCTCCTGCTTGAGGAACTGCTTCCCTGTCCACGAACTCGATTGCATTCCCTGTGGCAGAGGTCGGCTGGTGGGAGCGTTACTGCAATCGGCGGTATACCACCTCGCTCTCAGCGCGACCCGCCCAGGTTGTAGTGCAGAGGCTGGGCCCTGGAAAAGCCTACCGGGGGACTGCGAGGCCCAGAAACCACCGCTCTTTGCAGCAGGCGCCTCTTCCCCCGGCGGCCACGCCCTCATTTCCTCCTTTAACAACAGCCAGTCTCTAACGCGTCGCGGGTCGCGCGCGGGTCGCAGCCCGGGGCGAAGACCGGGCAAAGACCGGGCCGTTTTAGGCCGTTAGAGGCTGGTAGAGACTGGACTGGGCCACCCCCCTGACATCCCTACCCGTATACCCGCCACTCCTTTGAACTTCATAAGGATAATAATGGTGAATACGAGGGGTTCGAAATCTAAAACCAAAGCCCCAACCCCCGCAGGTAAACTACTCGGCCCCATGGATGACTTTCTAGCGAAGGCTAACACCCTCATAGATGAGAGTATATCACTAATAGAAGAAAGGGTTTCTTTAGATCTGGCATTCGCTAGGAGATCTTCATTAGGTATCCTAGCGGAAGCCAGGTCTCCAGCACTGGGAGCTTCAAACGCTGAGAGAGCACAGACACGTGAGAGGCGTAGCCTGCCGAACACAGTAGATCTGTCAGTATCCCAGCTGGCGGACTCCCAGCTCAGCTCCGACTTAGAAAAACCCCCAGAACTGGTTCCTACAACACCCACACAAATTTCTTCCATAGACAAAAGAATAGAAAGGGGCAGGAGAGAGGGAGCCATTAGTAAGAAAAGAGCGACTAGAAATTCCATCACGTTAGTAAGCCCGCCACTACCCTCTAGCACCCCACAAATTCATGATGACGGACCACCACAAATAGAGATTCTAGCGTCAGTCCATCAGACAGAGAAGGAAATAGCCCCACCAATAGTCTTGGATCCCCACCCTAACAAGCAAGCCCAAGTGGACCTGAAGGCTTCGGAGGCTAATGAGTTAACCCTCACCGCAATAGCTAACATAGTTAAACATGCACTACAACCCCTAGAACACCGGTTAATAACTATAGAGACACAAATCACCAAACTTTTAAAAATTCAACAGTCAGCTTACCCATCATGCCCACAGAAAACAGGCGGAAACAACACTAAAAAGCCAACCACTACTGCAAACCCAGCTCTTCCCAACCCACAACAAAAAACTCTCCGGATAACTACACCTAACGTTCCCGTTAACAAAAATACATCAAACACAACCAAAATAGCAAACACTGCAACAGCCTCGTCCTCCACCAATAACTCGCAGCAGATAATCAGCATAACCTCCCCAGGTGCGGCATCTACAGCTGCTGTTACTCCGGCAGCATCTAGTGTCTCCACTAATAAAACTCCTGCCAAGAATACAACTAAAACAGTAACAAAAACCCCATGCCCCTCCACCCCCTCCACCAAAAACCCCGGCGGACAGGCCCAAGAGAAGTGCTGCGAGGAATCCTGGTCCTCCAAGACTCCCAGCAGACTTCCCTCCGGAGGCCTCACCGTACGTGGTGGTGATGGCTGGAGTACCCGAATTAACAGATTCTACCCCAGAACCTATCTGGTCCTTAAAAAACAAAGCCCAGCACTGGCTCCAGACCAACCGCCCGATCCCATCTTCTTGGAGCGGAAGAATTAGATCTGTTGCTAGGGTACCGTGGGTGGGCAGTACTAGAAAAACCATTCCCGGTGATTGTATAACAATCACATTCGAGGACCCGCGAATAACAGACTATGTCTGTTCATGGGAAGATATCACCCAAAATGGAGGAATCAAGGTCAAACCACTTTCTTTCTTCTATCCATTTAGACAGGCAGGGGGCTTCACACAGGAGCAGGAGCCTCCCTGGTCTGCCCCATTCCCCAGACAGGATGAACCATTAATCCCCAGATACCATGGTCCCCCTAACTTACACGAGCCAGATTACGCCTGGCACACGGTAAGACAACGCCATCAGGGTGGACGTTGGGATGACAGAAGGCCCTATACCCAATGGTTCCCTCACAGGGAACAACCCCGGTGGGACCCATGGCATAACATCACGCTACACAATAGGTATAATGGCCTAAAAATGGTCGATTGACCATCAACAGAAATCTTTTCAAATGACCCTCAGGTACCCCCCTCTCCTCAGTCTCTTACAACCACTCTAGCCCCCAAAAATAATGAACCCGCAGTCTCCATAGACGAACTTAATGTTGATTCCTCATCTATTACAGTACTCTCCTGGAATGCCGCAGGCCTCCGTAATAAAATCGAGGATGGTTCCGCGCAGGAGTTCCTAAAATCATACCAACTAATCTGTCTGCAAGAGACATGGTCTGTAGAGGAACTACATCTACAAGGCTATAAAACCTACTCTGTCCCAGCACTACCTAGTACAATGGGCAGACCAAAGGGCGGGTTAATAACTTACATTTCAAACACCCTACCGCTTAATAAAGTGGTTATTCTCTCGCAGGATGCCAACCACCAAATTCTTTCATTAACTCTTGTCAACAAAGAAATAATAATCCTGACCAATAGTTACAATAACTTATCGGAAGAAAACTTCATAATTCTTCTCACCACCCTTCATGACAAATTAAAACAGATTCACCACTCTAGATCCGTAAATAAACCAATCCATCTAATCTGGGGCGGAGATTTCAATCTCCACCCCTGTACAGCTTCCAACTCATTGCGCTGTGGGATAATGGACGAACTTAACGTCCCAATGGCGCACTTCGCCCACAATAAATTAGGAAACCTTATTAACACCGTCCTATCCGACCTGGATCTTCACATCGTAAACCATCTAGATGCAGAACCAAATGAATTTGCTCCAACTTATGTGGGCAGAGGCCATCAAACCACAGTAGACTTTATACTTCTCACACCAAACCTCATGAACAGACTCAAAGATTTCAGGGTTATTGCCACCCCCCTTAGTGACCACTCCGCCTTAGCAATAAAGTTATTTATGCCACCTAACTCCTCTCACAAACTGGAGATGGCGGTTACTCTTACACAGAACAAGATCCAGGTTGGAAAACACAATGGTTTTACAATCAAGTGGGCAAAAATCAACCCATCTGATATATTGAAAAAATTAATAACTAGGGCCTACCCAAACATTGTGAAATGCCTGGACCTTGCATCAAGCCATAAAGAGGTCCTGATAAATTTCGAACAAATTTTGGATTTTATAAAGGACCTACTTACTTCAAAACCCAATTCAAACTCCTCCACAAAACCAAAATGGTTTAACCACAACTGCACTGCTGCCTTAAAAAAACTAAAATCTGCACTTCAAAGTAAACCGCGAGATGCAGCCCAGATCCAACTCTTAAGGCGCCAATATACAGGGGAAAGAAAGCTGAGAACTGCCCAACTCAAGCAAAAATTATGGGAGGATCTTCATAAAGGTGCAGTCTCAAAAAATAGCGAACTTTTCTGGCGCACAGTAAGAACCCCTTACCTTACTAATAATGGCATCCCAAAAATAGAAGTCGCCATTGATGAAAAAACATGGGTCTCTCACTTTGAAGAGATTTTTAAAAACACTTCACCAACAGAACCCAAGCTTTTAAAACCACACTACCCCATTTTGGTTCCGTTCGACATTCCAGACCTCATAGGCGCACTCCAGAGTAGTAAATCAGGCAAGGCTCCAGGGCCGGATGGGGTCCCAGTGGACCTCTTCAAAAACAACTTAGACCTCTGGGCACCCATCCTAACTAGAGTCTGCACAGCGGCAGCGAATGAGGGAATCCTTACCTCCTGGACCAAATCAATAATGGTCCCCATTTTCAAAAAGGGGGACCGTCAAGACGCAAAATGCTACCGGCCCATTTCACTGCTGGACTCGCTCGGGAAAGTAGTGGGGAGAGTAATCCTTGAGCGTTTCCAGCAGTGGAGTGAGGACCGGGGCATAATTTCTGACATCCAATTTGGCTTCCGCAAGGGCTTTGGTACACTAGAGCAGGCCCTTAATCTCCACTTAATAATGAGCAAATACACCCAGGCCACTCCTTCCAAGATATACATGGTCTTTGTCGACCTATCCGCAGCTTTTGACTGCGTCTCGCACGCAAAGCTGTGGAAGGTCTTGGCCCAGATGGGAGTAGATCAACCCCTTTTAGACTTCCTAAGAGAGCTCTACACAGGGGCAACAGCTAGAGTTCGCTTTGGGGTAAACGGAGAGCTGACGTCACCGTTTAGCGTAGGGCGTGGGGTCAGGCAGGGATGCGTCCTGGCCCCCTTCCTCTTCTCACTCTATACCAATGGTTTGGAGGAGGAGATGTTGAGGGGGGCCCAGGACCTCCCACGCATAAACCGCCGCCTGATTCCAGCCCTGCTCTACGCGGATGACGCTGTCATCCTTGCGCGAACGCCCCGAGAACTGCAGAAAGCAGTAATCAAGTACACCTCATTCATGGGCAATCTCGACCTAAAGGTGAACGTAAAAAAAACGTTCGTAATGACAGTTGGTAGAGGTCAAAAAAGAACAAATCCCATTTTCCTCAATAACCAAAAGCTTGAAGCTACCCCTCAGTACCCCTATCTAGGGGTTATGATAGATGACCAACTTAGCTGGAAGCCAGCAGTGAACACTAGGTCACACTTATTTAAGAGAGCTATCGCTGCTCTAACAACCTTTTCACAGAGATTAGGCAAAAGACCACCAGTAGAGCTCCTCAAGATCTATAACGCCAAATGCCAGGCAATCGCTACTTATGGTGCGGGAGTCTGGGGCTACACAAATACTAGCCCCATCCAGAAAGCTGAAAACGCCTTTTTAAGATTCTTGCTAGCCACTCCTAAAGGCACCTCTACTTATGCAATTCATCTCGAACTAGCCATACCGTATATAGAGGACCTAATTAAAATTGAGCCGTTGATGCTGTGGCAACGCATTTGGAAGTCAGACAAAAACGCCCTGACACAAGCCATTATTTTAGACACAATGAACTTGGATCACTCCACAAAAATAAAATGGCTCTCCTATGTGAGAAACTTTTTTACCGACTTAGGTGTTGAGAACTACTATTTGGACCCGGTGTCAGTAACAGACATTTCGAAAAAAGATCTTAAACAGAAAGCACTAAGACACCTGGAAACTTTAAGACTTGCATCCATTTCCTCAAAAACGGCAGTCATCCATGCAAATATGATCCAAACAGCCCCTGACATCCACCCGTACTTGGCACTTCAAATAACAACCTATGAGAGAATGTTAATCACAAGATTCAGGCTCAATACCTTCTATAGAATGGTTACCTTCCCAACACAAAATTGCTGGAGTGACATTCTTTCCCCCTGCCCATGTGACGGTTTGTCAACGCAGTCTAACTTGCATGTGATCCTACTTTGTAAATACCATCAAGCCCACAGAAAGACCTGGCTTTTACCTATATTAAGAACGTGGGGGCTAAGACAATGTAGACCTGCCCTCTTAAGACTGCAAATGTTGGAAACGGAAAATGTCTGCTATTTTGTTAGTAGTTTTCTAAAATGCATTCTGAGACATAGAAAGAACCTTTAAAATCTTCGTAAATTTTAACTTTGAGCGGCCCCTCGCATCCCCAGTTTAATTTTTATATTGCGGAATGAATTTTATATGAAATTTTATGTAACACATGTATTTTTGCACTGTATGATTCTTTGCTCTTTTATGGTTTTTTCCACTGTGAAACAAGCCGAATAAAGAAATTTATATATATATAACTATTTTCATAACACTCAAGATATGTAATGTAATTTGCACTGTTGACCCTTACTATGATATGTTTTGGTATATTTATTTATGATACAGAAAATTAGCATAAGTAATTAGAGTTGATAGAGTATATATGAAAACAAGTTTTGGTATATTAAAGAAGTCATGGATGTGTTCCTTTTGCAGCACTTGCATTTCAAAATTGCAAGTATACACCAAGAAAGGGCCACTATGATGCCACTGCACTCTTCTGGAGGCCAGCGGTTGGTAATAGGATGCGACAAGCTTTACATATCCATTTTTATTGTCCCTTATGTGAGGATCTCTGTTGGCACTATAGACCAACTGCAGCATTCCCTTCTCAATTGCACTCTTCTGTGAGGACCTCTTTCGGCAGCACAGTGCAACTTCAACTTTGAAGCTTCCTTGTAATTTCCTCTGAGGAAAAGGACTTGCAGTACACTGCACCAAGCTTTCCATCTCCACTATACTCCTTTGTGAGCGCATCTGTCGGCTGCATAGTCACATTTGTGTTTAGCAATGTTTGAAGCCAATCGTGGAAGGCTGACCTGAAGACCCTTTCGATGTCTATGGAGTATGTATTGAATATTGTGCTTGCCAAAAGGGAACAAGCACCATGACATGCCAAACTTAATCCTGGTGCACTCACCATTACACGTGAAACCTAAAAACATACACTCTCATTATTTTATTAACTTATTAACTTTATAATGCATTCAACATTGCCATATAAAAGACACAGACAAGGCCAGAGCTATTGGCTCTGCCAATGCTTGCTGGAAAAGGAGCGGTTCCGTTGAAATTTTTTATATGGAAAGCTTTCAGAGGCATGATGCACAGTGCTGTATATGAGAAACTATCATGGCAAATGTTATTTGAATGATTATTTAACTGCTTTGTAACATTAAGGTGTGGCAGTGTTCTCTCTCTTGTAGAGATTTCAAATGTTCTGCTATTTAGATATTAAACGTAGGCTTCAGGCTACTTCTGGGGAGGCAGCTATAGCAGCCTCTGGGCCTAATCTAACCAGCATTGGCAAGTCAATAGGTGTTGGCAATCTGAGAGCGAATGACGTTGCTAATGACAATATCTATTACCCATGTTTTATGGAGTAGAGTGGATGCGTGTGGAGTGGAATTATGTAGGTTGCAATGGAATTGTTTATTTTGCAGTTGTGTGGTGTGGAATTGTGTGGTGTTGAGTAGAGTTGTGCACAGGAATTATGGGTCACGATATGCAGTGGAAATAAATGAACAGTAATTATGTGGTATTGAGTGTACTGGAATTATGTCGAGTGTTGTGTCATGGAGTGTAATTATGTGGAGTGGTATTGTGTGTTATGGCATGGATGGAGTCGAGTTGAATTATGGGGTGTGGTGTTGAATTTTGTCGCAGATGTGGAAATCTGTGGTGTGGAATGGATGGATGTGGTGTGCAGTGGAATAATATTGTGGAGTGCAATTATGTGGTTTGTTGTGGAATTATGTGGTGTGGAATGGAAATGTGTAGAATTGAATTGTGTGGCTAGGAACTGTGTGGCGTGGAGTGAAATTATGTGGCATAGTGTGGAGTGTATTTATGGGGATTATTGCTATGTGGCGTAGAGAGGATTTATGTGGTACTGAGTAGAGTGTAATTATGAGGAGTTGAAAAACCATTAAAAAGGCCATACATTCAATCAAATTGGCCATTGGTGCACAAATCCTGTACACTGGAATTCCTTGCGGTTGCTTTTTTTCCACTAGAGCATTTTTTAAACTTCCAATACACACTTTCATACCATTTTGCAGAATAGTGGGACCAGTTGTAGAATGGTGTGCTGCACAAGGACAGCGCCTGCCCTCTTCAATCCTTTGTGAAACTGCTCTGTAAAGGAGAATGCAGAGTTGTACCAGTGGAGGCGGATGTAACGCTTTGTTGTGAAAGGGTGTGGGGTTTCTTTCTGGTCGAGGGGAGGATCAGTGCCACTTGCTGCTGTGGAACCCTCACGGAGAATGCGGTCACTGTTGGCTTGGCAGGGAATGCTGAACACCAATGATGGCCTGTTTTCGTTAACTGCGTGCCCTCTCCTACAGCCCGTAGCAAAAATGCCACAACAGGGAAGAGGCGTGTCTTCGGATTGAGGGCAGGTTAAAATGTGTTTCACGGATGGCCGGTTCGTGTGGTAGATTATTAAAAATAAATTGGAACTGTGTCACCACAGATGGCTGGCTGATGACCACAAAATTAGGGAAGGAAGTCGGTTGGATTACCTAGCTCAGTGTCAACATTTAATATATAACATAATCCAGCTGATTTTGGAAGTTAAATAAACAAATAAGGCTCGTATGAAATGCCATCAGCATGTAAGTCAGGTCAGCCAGCGCCTTAGCTGCCTGCTTAACAGTGAATATATCAAGAGGAAAAATAAATCCTCAAATTCTGGCATAATAATGCTCTGTGTCGCTGTTGATACGTGCCGAAACCCAACTACTGGCTCCTGAGTTCAGATCCAGTGGCTTATCACTCCGGATCACGCCTGCACTGCTGTATCCAGTGGGGAAATATGTCCGGTATATGTCGCTGACTGCACCTTCTCTTGGTCCTGCTAAGGCCAGTTACTGCGGAGATAGCGCTTCTAAACAGTGGGAGCTATAGCTACCAGGGTTAGAGATGGGCAAGCAAACAGCCTGCGCAAAACCCTGAAAGTGTTTGCAATTTAGATAATGAAACACAAACCACGTAAAATATGATGAGGTTTATAAAATACTAGGAGTTTATTTCTTCAACATGTTGAAACTTTGATATTGATATGCCACATTACGGCACGGCACCGAGAAGTACTTTTTCAAAGTGATCGTTATTAAACGTTTTTTTGTTTTTTATAAGTGAGAAGACGAGCCTGTGCGTGAGAATTTTGAGGATACGAGGAGAGGACCTGGAGTTACAGCCAGAGCCGACTGCTATGGGGTTGGGAAACAAGGGTTCGAGCTTCATCACCAGCACAACATCCTTGGATCTTGGGCAAATCACTTCATCTCCCTGTTCCTCCAAAAATAGCTGTGTCCTTTTTTTAATTTTATTTTTAGGTCGAGCAGACCTACCCTCAATGCGTGAGCATTGAAGGTGTCTGCTTCAGACCTATTGTGGCCCGTATTTAGGAATGTGGACAGCTACCAGACGCGCGCTTTGACAATGTCAGATTTCACCTCGGGAGCGCGCGTCTGATAGCTGCGCATGCGCGGTGCAAAGCCCTTGCTCTCACACAGACACAGGCAGCCCCCACCCCTCTGCATGCATGCATGCACACGCACGCACACACACACAGGCGCGCGCATGCACACGCAGGCACACGGCACACATACAGGCACACGGCACACTATCCCCGCCTCGCATTCTCTCTCAATCACACACAGTCACGCATCCGCACACACATTCCCTCGCGCACACACGCGCGCGCACACACTCCCCCCCCCCCCCCCCTTTCCTCCCCTCCCCTCCCCCACAGGCATACACACAGGCATGCACGAACTTCGCTTCAGCCCTGGGCCCCACTCACCAACTGCGCTCTTCCGGCGGGGCTCCTCACGGCGCGGCGCGTCTCCTCATCTAAATCGGGGCTCCCTCAGGTCAGAGGAGCCCCGCAACAGGTGCCACACTCCTTCTCCCCGGCCCCCTCCTGGGGACCCGGGCTACCCCGGACGGCAGGGCGCTCCATGCGCCGGCAGCTCGCGGACCTCGTGAGGCAGGACTTCCGGTCGGCCGCGAGCGGATTGGCCGGCCAGCCAAGAGCTTCCGGGTCGCCGCGGGCAGCGCCCTATAATATGAACTTGTTTTGTATATAGTGTTATTGTAAAGCACTTTAGGCTGCAGGTCTGCAATTCCTAAGTACTATGAATAACGTATTAATATTACAGAGTATAATAACATTTCATTTACACGCATGAAAGAAAAGTGTTTTCTACCAAAAGTTGCACTCCTGACCTAAAGATCGTAGCATATACTGGTTGTTTAGTATGAAAGGAGTGGCCCGCATCTGCAAGTAATTATTTTGTCGTGCCATATTCCAAATAGAATTTGATAATTGCTTGAGTTCTCCAAAGTAAAATATAAGTCGCAGGTCATGTGCTAAGCGCTGGTGCATGAGTAAAGTTAGACAGGGGCTGACAAGTAAATAATATCTGGTTTCAGTCTCAGCCTTTATTTTGTAACCTGCTGCTCACTGTTCTAAGGGCGCAGGCCAGGCTGAGTCGGCTTGCTCTGGGCTTCTCTCTCAAAGATTTCCCCTCCCACACACAAACTCGACTGAGAGGTGTTTCTTAGCTCCAAGCTGCTTTTCTCACATCTCACTCACCCTGACTAAAGCAGAACAAGCATTTGCAATGCAATAGGTCTCGTTGTGCCTTTCTGCCCTCTGCACCACCACATTATCACTCTGCACCACTCAGCGCAGCCACCACAGTACCACTCAGCGCAGCCACCACAGCGCCACTCAGCGCAGCCACCACAGCGCCACTCAGCGCAGCCACCACAGCGCCACTCAGCGCAGCCACCACAGCACCACTCAGCGCAGCCACCACAGCACCACTCAGCGCAGCCACCACAGCACCACTCAGCGCAGCCACCACATCATCACTCAGCGCAGCCACCACAGCATCACTCAGCGCAGCCACCACAGCATCACTGATTCAAATATGCTCTCTCAATGTTTCAAGCTGTATTACAAATGTCACAAAAGATGTTAATATTTCACTTCTGTTCTTGGATTTTCGTCACAATAAAATACACTGAACATAGTCTTAAAAGTTATTTACAAATGTTTAAGCTATTGCCATTATAAATTACAATCACTTTTATTTAAGTATTAATTATTTCAAAAAAATAAAAGCCACTGTTATTTGTAATATCAATACATGCAAGTCACGTAAATACAAATCATGTTGCATACAAATGCTATAGGTGTCACATTTGCGAATGTTATAACTATTGGCATTGTAAATGACAAAGCTATTAATTTAGCTATTTTTAAAAACACAAATAAAAAAAATTGTCATTTACAAGACCAATAGCTCAAACTTTCCTAATGCGAGACCTATTGCATTGCAAATGCTTGGTAAATTACGTTTTTCCCTAATTAATTTCACTGGCGAGACGCATAGGACTATAACCAGCACAAACAAATGAGCTTCCTCAGTCTATTAATGCAATATATTAAAAAAAGAATGATATAAATGTATGGGGGACTGTGTTTTTGCTGCCACATACTGCCACATATTCACCGGGCTGTGCTGATTCCTGCCTTCCATTGCTAGCGCCACAGGACCACCACTCCCAGTACCGCTTGCGGCGAGCACACCGCTGACGCGGTTACCACGCGCCAGGAGGCACTGAAAAGGTTGCCCGGATCCTCGTCCCGCGGGACGCGCACAGGCGGCACCGGGAGAAGCCCGGGACAAGAACGGGCCGTCTTAGGCCGTCAGAGGCAGGAGGAGGCTGGGCTGGGCCACCCCCTTGACATTTTACATCAAACCAATGTAGTGGTGAGCTTTAACAGCTCTTATTTAGCTTCATAGTATTATACGTGTATAAAATGCTTCCGAGACATTGTTTGAGACATTGTTTGTGTGGTCAGGACTAGTTGTATTACTCTACTATTCTTGGCGTAGCAGAGCTGGCAATGGCTAAAAGAAAGTCGCTCACGGGGAAAGGGGTTGCGGGCACCTTAGATGCCTTCCTGAATAGAGCAGAGTCAGTCTTAATGCATGAGATTGCCATTACGGAGCGTATGCTTTCTCTTGATCCCTTGAGCACAGAGACAACAACTTCTTCGTATGTCCAGGAAGTAGGTCCACCTACAACCCCTACCGCTATAACTCCCGCTCTTACCCTTCCAGCAATGGTAGTCCCATCCCAAGATTCCGCTAATAAAGAGGGTGCCACACCAAAGGCTATTACCAGGGCCCAAAAAGCTAAAAGTACACGTTCAGCCCAAATGAAACCTTGGGGCAAGAAAAGAAAATCAGTGAACAGTCTTGGTCTCCCTAACAAAAGACGGACTACCGGCATGGGTCACCTTATTCTCTCCAAGCAGTCTTCACCTCTACCGTCCCCTGACTAAGCTTCTGCCCCAGAGACAGTGGTAGCTGCTCTGGTGGAAGCGGGAAGCATGGACTTTTGGCGAAAATTGGAGGACATAGTAAGGGTGGCTACGTCTCCCCTGATGGCGTCACTTATTAACTTGGAAAAAAGATTGGTCACTCTGGAAAAATTGTGTACAGCCATCGTATCACCAAATTTACATCTAGGTTCAACCCCTCTTTCGGTACCATCTACTGCCTCGATGGTCCCTTTAAGTACTATTGATCAACGTAGAGCCAGTGGGCCTTCGCCACGTCCAGGAAATCCCCCTAATATTACTGTTTCCTCGGCTGTAAGTGGCAAACCTGCTGAGAATACACCTTTGCAGCTCCCTGTGGGTTGGTCCCTCCACTTAGGAACTGCAATAATGGCCAGCAACAGGGGTTATTGACTCCTGAATATGCCACATCCAATTCTGACCGTCCTGCATTAAGAAAGGATCTAGCTAATCAATCTTGGACGGGCCAAGTGCAACAGAGGGCAGATAGAGGGGGTTTTAGTGCTCCAGGTATATTCCATTTGCTGCCAGAAGCTAATTCACTAACTGTAGTTTTAGTAAATGTTCCCATGTTACGTCAAGGGGAGTTTGAGCATTGGTCAACCTTGCGTAACAGATCTCTTCATTTTTTATCTGGAAGACGGGCCTGTCAAATGAACTTTTTTCCAACTTTAAGATGGCCCGTAGGATAGACTGGGTGGGTGGCTCTGCAAATTCTTTGGAGGGGGACTGCGTTGTTCTTACTTTTGCTTCACCACCGCTTGTTCGTACAATTCTTAGTAGGGTGACTTTTTTGCCAATAAAGTCCCAGGGGATCAATGTAGTACCTTTGTTTTTTTTTTATCAGCCCGATAGAGCTCAACAATTATGTGTGAGGGTTCCTGATGGTCCTTTGTTATATCCTGGATATTCAATACCAGTTAGCAATTTTTATGAGCCACTTTGTAATTTAGATGCGGTTGACTGACTGTCAACTTCCACCCCTACCCAGTGCGACATTATGGTGGGCAAATTGATAACTTGGTGATTCATCCCGAAGCTTCTAACTTAGACCCTAACTGTCCCTCGGGATCAATTTATGCTAGTGTACATACTATCTTGCCCATTACAGAAGAGATATCCGTCAGCGCCAGAATCAAGCCAACTATCACTGGAGCGTTGCCCACGAGTAGAAAAGATTTACCTGACATTAATGTCATCTCTTGGAAAATTG
The DNA here is from genome assembly GCF_964263255.1 of Lissotriton vulgaris. Lineage (NCBI taxonomy): Eukaryota > Metazoa > Chordata > Amphibia > Caudata > Salamandridae > Lissotriton > Lissotriton vulgaris. Next base: position 464,615,220 of record NC_141685.1, on the reverse strand, counting down.
CTGGGCTGCGTGAAAAGGCTACATATCCAGTATGGGTTGGGTACATAGAAAAAACAGATATTATTTGCCTTCAGGAAACTTGGGCGTTAGAACCCGTCCCCATTCAGGGTTAGTTGACTCTTAACACTCCAGCAGTAAGGGGACTAGGAGGCAGGCCTAAGGGAGGCTTGTGTATGTATGTATCCAATTCATTATGTATGGACAGGATTTTAATTAAAGGGGTGGGGGGTTGTTACCATCAGACTGTTCAATTGTCTGTATCAAGCTCAAAAAGAATCCTTTTGGTGAACTATTACAATAACGTTCCTGTAGAGAATTTGGGGGCTGAGATCTCTTGTATTGCTGAGACCTTGGATGCTATCTGTACTTTGACTACTTTGGACACTACAATTTTATAGTTGGAGGATTTCAACTGTGCATTATGTAGACCAGTGAGCGCACAAATCTGTGCTAATCCGATGGATCAGTGAGTCTCCTATTGTCATTTTACCCACTCTAAGCTGGGCGATCATCTTAATGATTTGATGTCTCATTATTATTTGGGTTTTGCTTACGACCTAGTTCCTTCTCCTGTCCCTATATCTGCTACCTATAACAGAAGAGGTCTATCCTCTACTATTGATTTTATTTTTGTTTCATTCACATTTGCCTCAAGTCTGCTATCTTTTGATATAGGGACCGTTGTTTTGAGTGACCACTACCCGCTTTGCCTTAAGTTCCATCTGCAAGCTTTTGGGCTTGTGAGGAAGAAAAATGTTAAAAGTACAGTGGGCCTATTAGAACTGAATAGAATCAATTGATATTCCATTCGCTGGTCGAATGTAGATCCTGAGGTATCAAGCAGCTCATTTCTTCGCATAAAACTGCCTTTGATATCTGCCTCAGTGAGTCCTCTACCCCGGAAGAAATAACTTCCTCTTTCAATGAGATAACTAACTAAGTTAAGAAGTTACTGTCCGCCCAATGTGGTTATGCCCCTAAAACACCTGGCTGGTTCAACAGTGCTTGTACTAAAGGGTATTCCAATCTCAAACTGGAACTTCATAAACCCAGATCCCAAAAGGAGGTAAGGAGGGCAAGAGCCATTTATAGGAAGGCAATAGCTGACCGAAAGAGATCATTGAGAGAGGAAGCATGGGGGAGTTACATGAGGCCGCCCAAAAAAAGGACTCTGCAGCTTTTTGGAAAATCTTAAGAATGCCACCCTTGATAGGGGAGGGGATACCTACCATTGAAATGGCTATTTCAGAAAAGGACTGGATAAGCCATTACTCTTATATAATGGTTCACCCCTTAATGAATATTCACTTCTGCAGTCCCCGTGTACTTATAAGGGCAACCTACACATTACCCTGGAGGAAACAATGTTAGCCCTTGAGCGAAGCAAGGGGGGCAAGGAGCCATGTCCCGATGGGGTCCCAGTTGAGAAGTCAAACGTTTTGTTATGGGCCCCTCTTAACACAGCTGATTAATGCCAGCGACTGTTCCACCTTTCCCAAGACGTGGTCTGAATCAATCATAGTGCCAATTTTCAAGAAGGAAGATCGTCAAGATCCTGTATGCTACAGCCCAATCTCCCTTCTTGATTCTATGGTAAAGGTGGTAGGTCGAGTCATCTTGCAACGCTACAGGATTGGGCAACTGAATCAAACGTCCTGTCCGACCTGCAGTATGGGTTCCGGGAGGGCCTGGGTAGCCTTGACAAAGTCTTAACCTGGCTATGATCGTCAGAAAATAAACGCGAGCAAAAAATGGGAAAGTATATTTAGTTTCCGTTGACTTGACTGCAGCCTTTGATTCTGTTGTCCATGTGAGGCTATGGGAGACACTCGTTGATCTTGGAGTGGACCATTACTTAATCGCTTTCTTGCACCGCTTCTATTATAGAGCTTCAGCTAGCGTTAGATTTGGGACAAAGGGGCAATGCACATTGAGATTTCCTGTTAGAAGAGGGGTCCGCCAGGGATGTGTGTTGGCCCCTTTTCTTTTTAACTTATATATAAATGCTATGGCTGAAGTACTTCTTAAGGGTGGTTCGGATTTTCCGCAAGTTGGAGGGAGAGGAATTCCTGCTCTCCTTTATGCCAACGATGCGGTTCTCTTGGCGCGAACAGGTAATGGTCTACAAAAAGCCCCGACCAGTTTCAGTGCCTTTATGGGTGACCTGGGATTAAAAATAAATCTGCCCAAGACTTTCACAATGAACTGTGTTTCTGGGTCCCAGAGCACCACTGGTCGAGCCATATTTTTGGAGGTAAGTAAGTTAGGTAATACAAGTACCTTTTCATATCTTGGTGTCCTTTTTAGCTACAACGATACTTGGTCCCAAGCATTCGCCCAGAAAAAACTTGTCTTTTAACAGGTCCACCAGTGCCTTGGTCACCTTTACTAAGAGACTTGGGAGGAAACCCCCTAGTGAACTTATACATATCAGTGTATTTCTGCTGCGGTATAAGGGTCTGGGGTTTGGGGCATTTCTAATCCCTCCTCCTTGCAAACAGTAGAAAATTCCTTTTTTCACTATAATCTTAATGTTCCACCTGGTACGTCTTCTTTTTTCTGCCATGAGGAGCTGGGCCTTTCGTACATTACAGATCTTATTAAACTTGAGCTTATACTTCTCTGGCACAGGATTTGGGTTAGCGAACAGACCCAACTAAACCTTGTATGAAGCTAGATGGAGCATTGAAAATTTCTTGGCTCGGGTATATATTCCAGTTTGTCAAAGATCTTGGTCAACCTGAGTATTATTAAAACCCGAATTCAATGATCCAAATTTCAAGGAAATCTCTGAAGAAAGACTGCTTGGATGCACAAGTTACTACTTGTGTAACAATATATCTGTAAGAGACATTAGTTAGTGATAGATTCTTTACCTTAGAATAACCCCAGGCGTCAGACTGGATCCGGAAATTTTAGCGTAGCAGTACCCTTGCGCGTCGGTAGGTGTCGTCTGCGGCTCCGCGTCGGTCGTCGGCGCCGTGATGACGTCGTCGGAGAACTTAGACGCCGCCTCCGCGTGCTGACGTCAGTTCTTAGACACAGCTTTTCCGTGCCAGAAACACAGAGCTATGCTAAAAACCAACACTGGTGCCTTTAAACTAGGGCCCTGAAAGGGGATGACCTTAACCCTAGATATTGGTTCGCAAAACGGGGAGGATGGGTGGGTCGGTAAGGAATCTATCACTAACTAATGTCTCTTACAGATATATCGTTACACAAGTAGTAACTTGTGCATCTGAAAGAGACACGTTAGTGATAGATTCCTTACCTTAGAATAGATACCCCAGCAATACCAACCCCAGTGGAGGGTCTGCGAACCAATAATCACACCAGAAAGTCCTGGAGGACGGATCGGTCAAAGAAGCCATCCCCCTGGACTTGGCTGTCCAGGCAATAGTGTCTTGCAAACGTGTGCAGCGAGGCCCACGTAGCTGCCTGGCAAATGTCCTGCAAGGGCACTCCTCGGCCCAAGGCAGTTGTAGTCACTGTGGCCCGAGAGGAATGAGCCCTCAGCCCAACAGGGGGTTCCTTCTTAGCCAAGGAGTAACATGCCTGGATACACAAGATGATCCACCGCGAGATGGTCCGCTTGTGCACCGCTTTTCCCTTCTTAGCGCCCACGTAACCAACAAAGAGTTGGTCATCCACCCGGAACTGGCGTGTGCGATCCAGATAGAACGAGAGCGCATGTTTTGGGTCCAGACGGTGGAGCCTCTCTTCCTCTCTCGAGGGATGCGGAGGTGGAAAGAAGGTGGGCAAGGTGATGGACTGCCCAATGTGGAAGGCCGTGACTACCTTGGGCAAGAAAGAGGGCCTTGTCCGCCACACAACCTTGTCCGGATGGACTGAAAGGAAAGGAGGTTTACAGGATAGAGCCTGGAGCTCACTCACTCTCCTGGCAGAGGTGATGGCTACCAGGAAGGCAGTCTTCAAAGTAAGAAGGCGGAGAGGACAGTTGGGAAGTGGCTCAAAGGGAGCGCACATCAGAAAAGTAAGAACGAAGTTCAAGTCCCACTGAGGCATCACAAAGGGCACAGGAGGGAACGTATGCATGATGCCTTTCAAGAATCGATTAACAATAGGGGCTTTGAACGAAGAAGGCTGATCAGGCAGCCTCAAAAAGGCTGAAAAAGCAGAAAGATAGCCCTTGATAGTGCCCAGAGCAGAGCCCTACTGGGCAAGAGAAAGAAGAAAGAGAAGAAAATCAAAAAGAGGGGCAGAGAGCGGATCCACAGCCTTTGCTGTGCACCATGCCACAAATCTGTTCTACCTGCAGGCGCATACAGACTTTGTGGAGGGACGCCTGGCTGCCAGAATGATGTTACAGACTTCAGGAGGCAAGTCAAATGGCCTCAACTGTCGCCGCTCAATCTCCAAGCATGGAGGTGGAGACTGGACAGGTTCGGGTGTAGGACAGTCCCCTGCTGCTGCGACAGAAGGTCCTCATGAAGAGGCTGACGAACCGGGGGATCGACTGACATACTGAGTAGCTCGGGATACCAGTACCTTCGTGCCCAGTCCGGAGCCACAAGGATGACTTGTGCCCGGTCGCGCCTGATCTTCTTCAGCACTCTGGGCAGAAGTGGTATAGGGGGAAAGGCGTACAACAGACCGCAACTCCACTCGCGAAGAAAAGCGTCTCCGAGCGAGTGCCGCCTTGGAAATTCCAACGCGCAGAATTGATGACATTGCGCGTTCTCTTCTGTGACGAATAGATCTAACCAAGGCTCTCCCCACTGCAGAAAGAGACCTTGAGGCACGTCCGAGTTCAGACGCCATTCGTGATCCATCAAGCACCGGCGGCTGAGTTCGTCCGCCCTGGTGTTCAGAGAGCCTGCCAGGTGTTGAACTACCAGGGTTACGCCCTGATGTTCCAGCCATTGCCAGAGGCGCAGAGCCTCCTGGCAGAGGATCCACGACCCCACCCGCCCTGTTTGTTGCAGTACCACATGGCGGTGGTGTTGCCCGTGAACACCTGCACTACACTCCCTCAGACAGAGGGGAGGAATGCCTTCAGTGCTAGACGAATCGCCGCAGCTCCAAAAGGTTGATATGGAGCCGGGACTCCGCCGGAGACCAAAGGCCTCTGATCTCCGCCTCTCCCATGTGGCCTCCCCAGCCCTGGAGAGACATGTCCGTCACAACTACGTGCTCCGGTTGGGGAAGGGAGAGGGATCTGCCGCTGACCCAATCGCGGTCCATGAGCCACCACTGCAGCTGTCTCGCAGTGCCCTCCGAGATCCGGACATGGTCGGACAGGTTGCCTTGATGCTGGGCCCACTGAAACTTCAGGTCCCACTGCAGAGCCCGCATCTGTTAACGGGCGTGATGCACCAGAAGGATGCAGGAAGCCATCAGCCCCAGAAGCCGCAGCGTCAACCTGACCGAAACTCGGGATAAAGACTGAAAGATTGGAATCGGAGCCTGTATATCCCAAACCCGCTGTTCGGGTGGGTAAACCCGAAACTGCGCCAAGTCGAGAACCGCTCAGATGAAAAGGATCTTCTGAGAGGGGCACAGGTGTGACTTCGGCACATTGATGGAGAACCCCAGTGGGTGCAAGAGGTCTGCCGTCGTCTGCAGGTGGCTGACGACTGTCTGGGGCGAGCCCAACTTCAACAACCAGTCGTCGAGGTAAGGGAAGACTGAAACCCCTGATCTGCGCAGATGAGCTGCGACCACCGCCATCACCTTCGTGAGGCGCTGGTAAGGCCGAGTGGGAGCACGGTAAACTGAAAGTGCTCGTGGCCTACTGTGAACAGCAGGTAACGCCGGTGGGCCGGCAGGACGGGGATGTGGAAATAGGCGTCCTGCAAGTCCAACGCTACCATCCAGTCTCCTGGGTCCAGGGCAGCTAAGACCTGAGCCAGAGTCTGGGGGAAGCCGTTGACTTTCCGTAGGTCCAAGATAGGGCGTAGGCCCCCTTTGCCCTTCTTGGGTACCAGAAAGTAGTGGGAGTAGCAACCACGTCCTACTTCTGGCCCAGGAACGCGCTCAATGGCCCCCTTGGCCAAGAGGGCCGAAACTTCATCCTGCAGAAGCCGTAAATGATCCCACGATACGTGGTGGTGTTGCGGTGGCATGGCTTGAGGGGTCGTCTCGAAGGGGAGGGAGTAGCCCCTTCGGACGATCTGCAGCACCCACCTGTCCGAAGTGACAGTGCACCAGTGAGAGTGGTGATGGCGAACCCTGCCCCCCACTGGCATCACATGGGCCGAAAAGCACGGACTAGGAGGGTTTAGAGGCGGATGCAGCGGGGGAGGGTGTGGACTGGCCTCGCCGTTGTCCCCGACCGCCTCCACAGCGATTTCCACGGCCGCCACCCCGCTGGATGTTAGCCTGCGGCGTGTGGCTGGCAGCACGTGTGGGGGCGCCCCTTCCTCGGCCAAGAAAGGAGCGAAAGGCACCCGTTTGCTGGCGCAGGGCCGAGAGGCCCAAGGACTTGGCCGTAGCCCTCGAGTCCTTAAAGCGCTCAAGCGCATGGTCTGCCTTGTCGCCAAAAAGGCGACGGCCATCAAACGGCATGTCCATCAATGTGTTTTGGACATTGGCCGAAAAGTTGGCGGACCTCAACCAGGCGTGGTGTCTTATCGCCACCATTGTTGCCATCGCTCTACCTAGTGAGTCGGTGGTATCCAGCCCATACCGGATAGAATATCTGGCTGCATCCCGGCCCTCCACAAGGGCTTTGCCGAGTTTGGCCCGTACCTCCAACGGACACTCTGGCAGCACTTCCGCAACCGTAACCCACAGAGAGTGGGTGTAGCGGCCCGAGAGGCATGCGGTGTTGGAAGACTGCAGTCCCAGACTGACTAAAGGAGGAGAAGACCTTTTTACCGTACTGCTCGTACCTCTTGGATTCCCTGTCCGGCGGAGCAGACAGGAATGCAGTATGGGAAGTGGATGCCTGGATGACCAGCCTCTCGGGGGTGGGGTGAGTGGACAGGAAAACTGGGTCACCCGGGGTCGGGCGGTGGCGTCTGGCCACGTTCCTATCTATGGGCGAACCCGTAGCAGGCCTGGACCAAGTGCCCAAAAAAACGTTGGTCAAGGCCTCATTAAACGGCAGCAGAGGCTCTGTCGGGCATGACTGCGGTTTAAGGACCTCAGTGAGGAGGTTAGTCCTCACGCCGCGACGGGGAGCTCAAGGCCCAAGGCCTTGGCAGCCCTCATCAACACCACACTGTAGGTTGCCCCCTCCTCCGAAGCCACGGTAGGAGGCGAGACAAAACCAGTGTCTGGCGAAGTGTCTAGACCACTGGCATTCCCAAGTTCACCTGTCCAGTCCTCTTGAGACTGACACTCTCGGGTCAGAGGGTCCTCAGACCCCTCCCAATACTCCTCGTCACCCATCCCCTGATAGTCAGTGTCATCAAACGATGAGGCCGGTTCATAGAAGCTAAACTCCCCAAGCGGCGTCAAAAGCGGCGCCCAGGGAGGCATCGGGGACGGCGCCAGAGGTGACACCTGAAGGACGGACGCCGGAGGGATCGTAAGGTCCACCGGCGACGACCCAGATCCCGAAGCGGGTCCAGTGGGGTCCCGCGGTGCCGGGCCCGGCGGCGGAACCGTGGGGCCCTGCTGCGTCAGGCCTGAAGGCGCCGGCGGCGTCGGGGCGGAAGCCCCCGACCTGCTAGGGGCCCCAGACGGGTCCGCTGGGCCCGAAGGCCCTGCAGAGCCCGTCTGAGGAGAGAGGGACCTCATGGCACTCGATCTCCTCCGGCGTCGCGCCCAGGCACCGGAGGGTGTGGAGCCGGACGCGGCGCCCGCGACTCCGACGGAGCCGCGTGGGCGGTGTCACCCGAACCTTCGGCCGCGTCGCGCGAGCGTCGGGGGTTGGGGGGGGGATAGTCAGAAGAGCGATGACGCCTCTTCGACTTTTTGTGTTTCTTACCTGACGACGACTTTGAACCAGAGGAGTGGTGCCGACTCTCGGAGCTGTGGTGGCTGCGACCCCAGGAACTGTCCCTCGACCTCCCGTGGGACCGGGACCTCTCATGGCGCGGGACCAACTGCCGGAGTTCGAGTCGCCTGCGGGACCGCTCCCGCCTGGCTTTCGAAGAGAGGGCCCGGCAGTCAGAGCAGGCCTTGTCGTCGTGGTTGACGCCTGGACATAGTAGACACAGGTGGTGAGGATCCGTGACCGACATCGTGCGGTCGCTATCCTCGCAGTTCTTAAATCCAGGCATCCCTATGGCACCGATCGGAGTCGTACGACTTCAAAAAGATGATCAAAAAGATCCAAAAAGTTAGTCAAAAAGTGACTAGAAGTACTGCTTTTTCCAGATCTGCGCTTGCTGGCGCGGAAAAAAGAAGAACTGACGTCAGCACGCGGAGGCGGCGTCTAAGTACTCAGACGACGTCATCACGGCGCCCACGACGCCGACGACTGAAGCGGAGCCGCAGACGACGCCTACCGACGCGCAAGTGTACTGCTACGCAAAAATTTACGGATCCAGTCTGACGCCTGGGGATATTCTAAGGTAAGGAATCTATCACTAACGTGTCTCTTTCAGATATATTGGGATCTGCTAGATTAGCGGTTGAAGCCCCCAAACCCACAGTCATTTACCGTCAGTTAAGACTTACAACCTTTGTCATGGAACCGTATCTAAATTTTGTTCCCACAGGCCATGATAGAATGTTATTAACGAGATTCGACTAGGAATACTCCATAGAATTCTGTCTGTTCCATTAATGAATGATTGGTCAAGAGAACTCCCTCGGTGTATGTGTGACTTTACATCGGACAGTCTACCATTCACCTACTTTTCTTTTGTAAGTTCTTTAATGAACTAAGGACATTTTGGATACTCCCCATTTTAAGTTTCTTTGGCCTAAGGCAATGCCGTCCAGCCCTTGTGCGATTGCAATACTTAGAGAATGAACTGGTGGCTTGGAGGGTATCTGGTTTCCTGAAGAAAGCTGTGTGTCTGAGGAAAAGTATGTCTTTTGAACCCTGATGGGTCTTTTTTCCTTGCACACCGATCTGTATAAATATTTTAAAATGTATTTTTCTATCATCCTTTTTCGATCTGTATTTTTATACTGTGATTTATTTATGTTTTTAGTATTTGATGTCTGCTTTTATGATTATATGCATATGATCGAATAAAGCTTGATTTGATGATAAAAAAATACATGTGTTCCGTAATGAACATTGCAACAGGATAGCTTAGAGCAGGGTTCTCAAAAGTCTGTCCTGGTAGGCTGGATCCATGCCAGATTTTTAGCATATCTCCATTTAGAAAAATGTAGTCATCTTAAAAATCTGGCCCTCTTGGATAGACTTTGGAGAATCTTGGCTTAGAGGATAAAGTGAAGAGGATAGAATATCAAGTAGTAGCCAGTACAAAAGAGGTAAGTATAAAACTGCCATAGAGCGACCATTACAGAGGCCCCTAAATTCCATATCAAGACAAGCCATGAAGAGAGAGAGAGCGAGAGAGAAAAAGAGAGAGAGCGAGAGAGAAAAAGAGAGCGAGAGAGAAAAAGAGAAAGCCAGAGAGAGAAAAAGATTGAGAGAGAGAACTAAAGCGCAAGAGGCTTCCTTCAAGGCCTAGAGCAGATGTGGGAAAAAATACAGGGTAGATACTAGAAAATGCAGGTCAATACCAGGCAGGGGGCCACAACTCCACTTTGGGTACGGTTTTATGAACATCAGTGCAATTATTCGATTTTCAGCATCAGCACAACTTCTTGTGATCTAGGGCAAATCTTTTTATCTCCCTCTACCTACAAAAACAAACATTAGCTGTGATATCTATATATAGATATATAGATCTATATATATAGATCTATATATATATATATATATATATATATATATATATATTTATATGTATATATCCATCTATCCATCCATCCATCCATCCATCCATATATCTCTCTCTATATATATATATATCTCTCTCTCTATATATATCTCTCTCTATATATATATATCTCTCTCTCTATATATATATATATATCTCTCTATATATCTCTCTCTCTATATATATCTCTCTCCCTCTCTCTCTGTCTCTCTCTCCCTCTCTCTCTGTCTCTCTGTCTCTCTCTCCCTCTATCTCTGTCTCTCTCTCCCTCTCTCTCTGTCTCTCTCTCCCTCTCTCTCTCTATATCCATCTCCCCCTCTATATCTATCTCTATCTCTATCTCTATATCTATCTCTATCTCTATCTCTATCTCTATCTCTATCTCTATCTCTATCTCTATCTCTATCTCTATCTCTATCTCTATCTCTATCTCTATCTCTATCTCTATCTCTATCTCTATCTCTATCTCTATCTCTATATCTATCTCTATATCTATCTCTATATCTATCTCTATATCTATCTCTATATCTATCTCTATATCTATCTCTATATCTATCTCTATATCTATCTCTATATCTATCTCTATATCTATCTCTATATCTATCTCTATATCTATCTCTATATCTATCTCTATATCTATCTCTATATCACAGAGAGAGTGACCTGAAAACACAAGCACTAAAAAAGTAGCCCTGAATAGTAGTACTTGGTCCCTGCTCTCGGGCAGGGCTAAAGACAGGAAAAGGCAAGACACATGCATGCCGTGGGCAAATGGGAAGAACGAAAAATGGAGTGATTACAAAACCAGCAAATGGCAAACCGATGGGTGAGCTGAAGTTCATAAAGTACATATAACAGGCCACTTTGAGAAAGCGCATGATCGCCATCTAGAGCAGAGACGTAAACATGATCAGAAAGCTACAAAATGAAGACAGTACAGGAGGGCCTCTTCGTTATCTAGTAGAAGCCACTGAGGAGAGGAAGTTAAGGTATTTCTGAGTTTAGGATGAAAAAGAAGCGCAAGAATAGGCCTTGAAAAAAAATGTGTTTCCCAAATGCAAGGAGCAGTGGAGATAACCTATTGGCATCCAACAAAGACTCAAAGTCACAGGCCAAATGAAACCATGCTTGGTTTGAAATTTTTGCTTCAGTGCTCTTAGAGGTTTTATCAGAAAGTACGTTTTGCTCCTCTAACCTAGATCTGCCAGCCATGGTTAATTTTTCATGTTATTCTCTCACAATGGGGCAACCAATGAAAAAGATTGAGTAGTGTGTGATCGTGCAGTATTCCCTTTGTCAAAACAGCTTTAGTGGATTCGAATTATAAGGTTTGGTTATTAACTGAAGGAATGAGCCAGTCAAACAAAGATTCTTCAAACCCCAGCACTATTGTAGATTCCATAATAACTGCTAAAGTGTTTTGTGTCCGATGTCTGTCTTGTGTAGTTTATAATGATGTGGATCTCAAAACACAAATTTACATTCTCAAACAAGTTATTTATTAACCTGATTAATGTCTGTGTAGGCATGCATGATTCTCCTGTAAACAACTGCTGTATTTAGCGCCCAACAGCATTGCAGGTGTACAATGTGCATCATACAAATAATCATATATAAATAATTACCCAACACCATACACTTTCCATAACAAGTCATTTAAAATAGGTTAGATTCTCAATAGCCAAAAAAGAATAAGTTTGCAATATTTAAACTTTACAGCCTAATATGGATACATGTTGGATGACCAGTTTTGGGTGTCTTACTAGTGATTATGCTACTTTATAATGTTTGTTTTTGGTTACTGCTCAGCTGGTTCTACAATAGCTTAGGCACTTTAATGATAATGATGTTTGAGGACTGACACAGTAAGGAACTGACAAAGCGCAACAATACATATTTTAAAATGTATTTGTGGCTGGTGTCAAACTTACAAAAGAGAAATATCTAAACATTAATTCAATTCAAATAAACATTAAAAAGAGACATGGTTTCATAGAAATTCATACATGACGTACTAGGAAGGAAGGCGCTGAATGCAAAAGATAATGTGAAAAATATATAAAACCTTATGCATAAATGTTAGAACTGGTGGTCACTAGTTGGCTGCGGTAGGTACCTTAGACCAAATAGGGACGCTTGCTTCCATGTCAGGGAAAGGAAGGACACCTTCTCAGATAGCCCCTGTTTATCCCCTCAGTAGCTTGGCATGAGCAGCCAGGCTTATCTTCAAGGTAAGTGTGTAAAGTATTTGCAACCACGCTCTCAGTAACCCAATGATGACAACACACATGGACTCCACAGGAGTTTGATAAAAACAAGAATATATTTATATAAAAAGATATACAATGAGACTACACAATATAAATCCAACATGTGCATATTTGTAATATTTCTCCTGGCTGGTTTTTAGGCCTGCCAGCCCTTGTAGGTTCTGGCGATAATAATGAGACATTCTAGATGATCCACTGCAGTCGTAATGCAATACTATGCAGTTCGTAATGCAAGAATCAGGCACTTCGCAATGTAAAAATAATGCAGTTTGTTATGCAACTATCAAGCAGTTCGTAATGTCAAAATAATGCAAGGCGTAACGCAACAATCAGGCAGTTAGTTATGCAAACTAATGCGATGCGTAATGTAACAATCAGGCAGTTTGTAATGCAGAAATAATGCAATGCGTAATGCAACAATCAGGCAGTTGGTAATGCAGAAATAATACAATGCGTAATGCAAGAATCAGGTAGTTCCTATTGCACAAATAATGCTTAATACACTCCAGCACCGATCACAGTGCTTTAGACGGTCTCTCCCCTACTCTTACTGACTCTCGGTCAGCTTCCGCCAACAGATGCCCCCAACACAGCTATGGTGTATACCAAAGTGCAGCTCCGCACTTGGCCCCGGTACTGCCACTCCTTGGCAAGTACGGGCCGCGATACGAGCTGAAGCAGAGGCTTGCGTTGCAAGAATGGGAGAGGGCGTCTCTCTCCGAGTCTGCACCCTGCCCCAGGCGGCGACACACGTTACCTGGGGGGTGCGACCTCGCTCTCCTCTTCTCGCGACTTGGGCCTCCAATACAACTTTGTGGATTCCGGGCAGTGGCACCTGGGCCCTCTCCCATCGTGGTTGGTCCGAGGTCCCGCTCTGGAAACAGCAGGCTTGGGACGTCGGCACAGCTTCTGTAGGGATGCCGGTCCTGGGGGCTGGCGATAACGAAGATCTCAGGCTGCAACAGGGCACACGCACACAGCATCACTGAGACTCACTTGAGCTTCGGTGTGCACGATCACAGGGCAATCCTCACGAAGGTCTCAGGCTGTACACACAGCATCGCTGAGACTCACTTAAGTTACTGGTGCACACGATCACAGGGCAATCCTCATGAAGGTCTCAGGCTGCAAGAAGCACACGCACACAAAGTCGCTGAGACTCACTTGGACTCCGGGTGTGCACAATAACAGGGCAATCCTCACGAAGGTCTGAAGCTGCACGAAGCACACGCACACAGCGTTGCTGAGACTCACTTGGATTCCAGGTGTACATAATCACAGGATAATCCTCACGAAGGGCTCAGGCTGCACAAAGCATACAGCACACCTCGTTGTTGAGTCGCTTGGACTCCAGGTGCCCACGATTACAGCGCAATTCTAACGAGGGTCTCAGGCTGCAAAAAGCAGGCGCACACAGCGTCGCTGAGACACACTCCTAGAAATTTTTGTATTCCAGAGATTCCACAACAGGGAGCCAGCTCTACTCAGGGCCTTGGGGAAAAGTTACTTCCAGACACAGCACACATCAAAGTCCTTTAGCCTCTCCTTGGTTAAAGCAGCAAACTGCAGGCCAGCCCAAGAACACACAGCAAGGGTCGGTCCATTCCTTCAGTCTCTTCAGCTGTTTCTTCCTTGGCAGAGGTTCCTCTTGACCAAGAAGTAGGTTCAATCCTTTTCAGTCTTGATATTCCTCCAACGTTCAGGGGTTTCAGCTCTCATAGTTATACTCTTCAATGTCTTTGAAGTCTTTGTGTTCAGGGGGCACTGACACCTGTCCACACCAGTCCTGGGTGTCTTCCTGCCAGTGACACCTTCATTTGATAGTGGGGGTCTGGATCCTTAATCACTCAGCAGGAGATGAAACCATCGTTTTATGGCAGCAGCTTAGGCCTCTTCACCTCCAGGGGCTACTCCTCCTGTCTACACTCCAGATGCAGGTTTGCCTGTTGCAGTCTCACCTCCTCCCCTGGGTCAAGACATTCCCCAGATTCTAGCACCTTCAAATCCAGATAGTCAATCCACAATCAAGCAGAGAGACAAAGAAATGTTGGAGCACAAAAACCCAGCCACATCTAAAAGAGTGGTTTCTAAACACACAACGCAAAATACACCTTCATAAAAAGATGTGTTATTGAATTGTGAGTTCAGGCACACTAAACTTCACCTCTACATCTCAAGCCTATGGGAAGATAGGCTGGAAAATATATTACACAGCCTCCCCATTCTGTCCTATGGGCAAGATGAATGAATTTGGTGTGGGACATGATCTCTTCTGTGTTCATAGCCCAGCCAAGCAAGTTAGGCTATCACCTGCTTATACTGCAACTCGTCACACTATTTGAGGAGATGGCGGAGAGTAAAGTGATGCCCCCTCAATGCGAGAGGCTATAATTGTAACCGTTCTCACACCTGGAAACCCCCCTAATGAGTGTTCCTCATATAAGCCCCTGTTCTCTGCTCAATGTAGCTACGTTAACTATTTGTCAAAATACTGGCAAACTTAATTTTGCCCTTGATCTTTGGACTTGTGGGGGTGGAGCAGGCGGGATTCGTCCCTGGAAGTAATCCAACATCTATTCTCAGGACACTCTTTGTAGCGATTCAGCACATTAACTCAAACGTCAAAGCTGCGGCAGTCTTTTTAGAAGCAGAAAAACGGTTCAACTCTGTCAAATGGCCCAGTACTGAGACGGTTTGGGGTCAGGGAAGTCGTTTTTCAGCTAGTGAAAATGCTGTATGAAGCTCCAGTGGGCAAAGTCAGGCTTGGGAACAGGGTGACGTCACCAATACTTATCTCTAGAGGCACACGACTGGGGTGTCCTCTGTCTCCACTATTATACGCACTGGTTGCCGAACCTCTGCTGTGTGCTCTCAGGGAATATCACGGCCATAGAGGGGTACGCTTCTCAAGTTATCAATTTATTGCCTCCGCTTATGCAGATGACATGCTCCTATACGTTAGAGACCCCGCAACGCACCTCAATCAGGTTCTGAATGAAGTCGTCCGTTTCGGGCAGTTGTCTGGTCTAAATATTAACTGGACCAAATCCCTAATTTTCCCGTGAACCTCATCCACTCAGCAACCAAATATGCAATTCCCTCTGAGATGGACCACATAATCTGTCTTATCTGGGGATACAGGTGCATACAGACTCAGAGGTAGATCTCACTGACAATTATGGGAAAATCCTAGGTAGGCTTGAGGATGATGTGGCCAAATGGATACGATTGCTACTTTCATTGTTGGGGTGGATCTCACTAATGAAGACGGTTGTTCTTTCTAGACTGCTATTATTATTCCAAAACATTCCCATGGTTCTCCCAGCACATATATTCTCCAAGATGAGGTCTCTCCTGATTAAGTTAACTTCGGTGGGAAAACAGGTCAGGGTGAAATGGGAGACTCTCACTTTGCCATACTCCATGGGGGGCCTTGACACCCCAGACCTAGATCTAGATCTATATTATAGAGCAGCTCAGTGTTCACACGCTTATGCTTGGATACACTGCCCTGAGTCCCTTCCACACATACATATAGAGAAAATAACAGTTGATTCAGATACACTCCCACAGGCACTGTTTTGAGCACCAGCTAGAAAACACAGCATTCTGGACTCCCTCAATGCCACAACTCATGCCTGGCACAACCTGTTGACAGACAGGCGAGTGCGTTTCTGTACTCACCCCTATCTCCCCTGGATTGGTTCACTTGGTTCCCAACAGGCAAAGAGTGAGGTATCCAAAGCTTTACACAGGGTAAACATCACCAAAGTGGGGGACCTGTTCAAGGAGGAGAATTCAGCAAATGGGTGCATATATTAGCTGAGGGACATACTCCTTCACCCTTGGTGCACTACCAGCACTTCAGAATGCAGCATGCTTTGAAGGTACTATTAGGAAAATACCTCCAGGAGCATCTGAATTGCTAGCCCTCTCTCACGTTAACCGAGCCCCCTCCTCTGCAAAACTAGTGTCTAGGATTTATAATATAATACAAGAAAACAGAAGATCGCAGCATTTGAAAGCTAGACAGGGCTGACAGAGATTTGGGACATGTAATTGGGGACAAGGAAGCCCAGAACGTTTGCTCAGATATGCCTCACGAGAAACTGAATCATGTCACCGTTGCATGGAACCAGAAGCTGGCTTTATGCATGTAGCCTGGAGTTGCCCTGGAATACCAGAATACTAGGGGAAAATATTCTACGTAGTAAACAAAATACCCGGGCTTACACTTGTCCTGGACCCGCTCCTCGCTGTCCGGGGTACAACAAGGCAATTAATAAAGAAGTCAGACAGTTAGTGGCGATGGGGCTATTGCTGGCTAAAATGTGCGTTGCGATGCGGTGGGGCAGGGGCCCGATCCCAACTATCGAGAAATGGACAAGGGACATGATTTATTGTAATACACAATCTGAGGCCTACAGCAAACTCCTATCTCTGCAGGCCAACGGTGTATTGGAGTATACTCCAACAATACCTGGTGGGTAAAGAAACTGAAGAACCTGAGGGTGCAGGAGACAATGAAGAGGCTACGAATCATGAAGGGAGTGGGGATGGGGTCGCAACCCTAGCTTGATTGTGAGAATGTTGGGGATGTACCCTACATAACCATGTGTAACCTTACGGAGTTTCATGCAGTATTATGTATGAATAAGTCTCTCCCAATGTAATTTTAAATAAGCAGATAAGATGCTCATGGTACTAACAATTTGTACTGTACCCCAGCATTGACAATGCATAATTGTATTTGAGTTGTGTTAACTAAAAATCAAGAAAGAAAAGAAAAAAAAGAAAGGCACCTCATGTACCAATACCTGTTAAATGAATTTCATGATATACCTGAGCTGGGTGGATAAGGAGCTTAGTAATCGCTAACCTGTAGTCATTTTTTTTAAAACCACAACGGTATTTCATATTCCTGTTTTAGCTGGGAAACATTTTAAACAGTAGCCTGGAAAAAATAGTGGCACAGCCTTGAAGATGTGAAGTTTGTTATTTTGTGAAATTTCCATTGGACAGAGGAGGCCCAAACTATTAGCACTGCTCCAGGAGCTGGGACGTAGGCAACCTTCCTCATTTCTGCATACAACTGAAATAAAATTACCAGGGTTCGAAATTCAGCTCTTGAAAAACACAGACTCAGGATATTTTTTACAACCAATTAAACATAGAAACTACAGCATCTAGAAATAGATTGGAAAAGAGAGCCAAACAAATCTAAAACGCTTGTACCAGAATCAAGTTGCCCACACTAACCAGCCAGAGTAAAGAAAGTGGACAGTTCACTGCTTCATACTCCTCATTCCAAATATTTTCTATGAAATTATTTCGATCCCAGTATGATACCCTCTGACAATTGTTAAATCGGATGACTTGTACGGCCAGCCAATTACATTAGTATCTTGCACCATTATACACAGGTTTTTATCTAAACCAGAAGTATATTCAGCCCCTCGACACTGTGAATTGATTGAAACCCCTTGCAACAAAGACAAGCATTGGCATAGCCAATAGGTCTCGCCTTTGGGACCTTATAAGTGTTTAGTTATCCAGCACAATATCCTTGGTGCAACAAGTGTTGCATGGCTAAACACTTATAAGGTCCCAAAGGCGAGACCTATTGCTATGCCAATACTTGTTTCCCTTTGCTAAATTTTTCCGTCTTTTTCTTTCTCTGTTCTTCTACTTTGTGTGTTCTTCCTCTCTTACTCTCTGTAAATGTTTTATGCAGAGAAATAAGTGTGGGTCATCAAAACGAGTGCCGGTGGCCTTATATACCACTGGATCTAATTAAGCACTGCCTTTCCCTTAATATCTATATCTGACCCACAGTCCGTGCATCAGTCGGACCCTCGCCCGAGATATATCTTTCCTATCTGGGAGCAAGACATTGGAAACTTCTTCCAGGATCTCTCTGCTCAATCAATTCTTTTCAAGAATTCAAAAAGGCATCAAAAACCTGGCTCTTCTAATGAACTCTGTTCTCATCATCATCAAATTACCTTTATTTGATTTAACAAAGCAAATATTAAAAGTACAGATTTAATTAAAAAATACATTTCATAGTACTTTAAGAATCATGAATTAGCATGCTATACACCAGCTAAAAACATGTAATATAATAACATACATTAGAATTCTCTAAAAACTGCAGATTTAATAATACTGCTTAGCTTGTTTGATATTCAAAGGTGAAGGGGATGAATAAACTTATGTCATAAACTTACCCAGGGTCTTTCAACTCAATTAGTTTTGTTCAAGAATTGAAAAATGCATCAAAAACCTGGCTCTTCTAGTTCACTCTGTTCTCCTTATCTTCCCAGTTTATCAGCTAGCTTATTTATGTTCAGGGATATCCTATGTGCGCAATTAAAATCGAAATAGCATGGCATGTAGGCATATTGCAATTTTCACTGACTTGCCAAGGCCACTGTTGTGAAAGTCTCAGTGGATTGGAGCTCCAGTCCTTAGTTAGCTCCAGTTTGACCCTGCAGTATAGGCCCGAGTTTCTCCGGTCTTGTACTGAGATACAATTCACATAAATATCAGGCTCTTTAACTAGATGGCTGGTGAGAAGTCCTGAACTAGGTGTCTCACACCATTCAATCGGATACTAAAAATGTTGGGGAAATAAATCACAATTGTTAATTTGAGTCTTGTCCTAAACTTGAACTAACATTGAACCATGTCTGCCAAGGACTTCTTTGGTTTTGCGGCCCTTGCAGAATCTACACTATATATTGATCTAGATTTTTGTTTCTTTTTTTTTTTTTACTTTAATTGCAAATTCCGCAGAGTCCTTCAAATCATTTCATCAACTTTGGTAAATTCATATTTTCTAGCACCCTCATCTCCTGTTTTTAACCTTCTAATTAGATTCGCAAAGTAGGTAAGTGAATTCATGTGTCTCCTTTTCAGAATGATTAACCAGGGGTTAGAGGTTTAAATCTCGAGAGGTCTGTCCGCCTTCTAAGTCTGATAAGAGTGCCATTCCATTCAGTAATATAATCTTTTAGTAAAGCATTAGGATGCGATGAATCAGCAGTCAATAAAATGTCCATTATTATAAGCTTTCATTACCTGCTGCCTCCTTTCTACATTGCACGCTAACATTTGCTGTCTCTGCTAAATCCTCTTCCTTAGGCATCCACTGTTTGTATTCGGTACATGTATCCTCCAAGGTTGTAAATTGCAGTGACACCTCTTGTGTTGGTGTCAAAACTTGAATTCAATGTTGTCAATCTGACAGCACTTTTCTTATTGAACGCTCATGATTTTAGTTTTAACTGTGCGCATTAGGAATGGAGGGGGAGGGGGAAAGGCTCCGACAGTGGAGTGTGGGGGGAGGGCGTTTCCCTTGCGGGAGAGAGCAGCAACGCGCGATAATTGCTGACACATGGCGCCACTGCTCGCTCCCGCAAGGGAATCGCCAAACGTGCATGCGTTGCCATTGAAAGCAATGCAACAAGTGCACGTTTTGGGGACAAAAGCAAATCCATTTCAAGAAGTCTCATCCTATGAAGCGCATACGCGCTGCGTAGGCGAGACCTTAAAAATGACTTAGGCGACTAAAGCATGCATACAGCTCACTAAAAGTAACAGGCACTAGACTATGGAATTATCTGAACCCCATGTTGAGAGCAGAACCCAGCCTCTTGAGTTAACTTCTTTAAACAGAATTTGTCAGGTTGACAAAGTGAACAAGTAAGAAATAGGTTCTGCACATTTATCTCATTGGATTTTCGACTTTCTGACAACCTGGTTTTGGAATTGTACTGCCAGCGAGTCTCACTGCTAGAGTCTCACTCTAGATAAATTCTGTGCAAATGGAATGAGAGTGCTGAACGCCAGGGCTTGCCTTTCATGATAAAGTTGCTGCTGTGCAGCCAAGACAAGAGGCTTTGTGCTGGTTTCACAAAACCAAGGGAGCACACATGTGTGCAGGCTAATCAGTGGCGTAGGAAGGGGGTGTGGTGGGTGCGGGCCGCCCCTGGTGTCATCACTGAGGGGGGGTAACAAAATGGGCAACATATATGCTTTAAACACATATTTTTGCAATTTTGTCAAGCTGGGGGTGACACGAAATTTTCCGCACCGGATACCACCTGACCTTGCTACGCCACTGAGGCCAATCATGTGAGACTACAGTCTATCTCAGCCCAATATCTGCATACAGGTAGTCTTCCACAGAAGGGACCCTTTGGGAATTGGTACTGACCGTGTGTCGGCCTTTTAATATTAGAGTGTGTTCAAAGGGTAGTTCTGTAGTGCTTTACTGTAAAGTCAGTGTGCTGTCTGCAATATACCTTATGGAAGAAATCTGTGCCACCGCACATTTTCACCATATTTAAGACTAGCGATTTACGTTAGGTATCAATTGGAGAATAAACATGTACACCAAGTGCGGTCTCTTTGGAGATAACTGTACTCCTTATGGCACTTAAAGAATGTGTAAAGCTGGGGCTTGAGTGTTGCTGCTGAAAGGCTGTCACTCGGGTTGCGAGTGTGCCCACTGTGCGAGTTCTTAACTGTTAAGCTGTTTTTAAAGATACTGTGTATGTTCTTAGATTTCCAGTATACATTTCACTGTCACACTCTCCTGGGTAAAGATCATGTAACGCTACAACCCGCGGTATCCGTCTGTAAGAGCGGGCCCGCCTCAACTGGGTTAGCGTTCTAACTGCTCACCTTCCAAACTCCTTAAAAACCACGCTGGTGCGAGCGCAGAGCGGACGCACGCCGAAGGCAAGCCTGTCTGCGCTCATCAGCGCACGGAACGTGCCCCCTGTAGTTTTGGGCCCCTAAGATACTCCAGAGAGAAGCTGCTGAAGCTCTGGGGGGAGCCCTGCAGAGACTGCGTAATTTTTAATGTGGACGGTGAGAGGGGAATACTTTTCTGCACACACTGACTATCGAGTTGATGGGAATACTCGCATGAGTAGCAGGAAGAAGGGCGGGGAAGCCCGTCAGACGGAAGGGGGAAGCCCGGACGGTCTCTGGCCTCATGACAATACCTCCCCACTCTTTTATGACCAAGGGCCGGTGGCTATCTTAGCAAATAGGCTTTTGTGCATTCTTTTGAATACATGTTCTGTAGTGAAACACAAATATGAGTTGGAAATACTACTGAAAGCGCATGATCCAGATATGGTTTTTGTAACAGAAACCTGGACGGACATAACCTTAATCCCCGACTGGAACGTGGCTTGCCATCTGGCTATGCATTTCTGAACCAAGATAGACCAGGCAGTAGAGGGGGCGGCATAGCCATTATTTACAAGGAGGCCCTGAATGTTCAGGTGGAAGCAGTGGCTGATCTCTAGGCCGAAGCGATGCAATTTTGTGTTAGGCTCAAGGACAGAACTGTATTTTATGGCCTATTGGTCTATCGACCGCCAGACCCTAGAGCTGCTTTCCCACCGGCCCTCATGTCCTATATGGGACCCTGTACTGATTCTGAATTTTTTACAATATTAGGTGATTTTAATTGCCAACTGGAGCTGGGTACTAACCCGGAGACGGGTAGACTTTTAGATACCATGGAAGCGTACGGTTTGCATCAGTTAGTGTCTGAACCCTCACACCAAGTGGGCCATATTTTAAACGCATTATTTTCCAATCACCCAGATATCTCATTGGGCCGGGTAGAGGCCCTTCCCTGGACGGACCATAAGGCAGTGTTTCTTGAGGTTAGGGCCAAGGCGACTGGTAGGTGCTCTCCTCACAAAGCCACTAAGGTCACGTTCCGGCGATGTAATAATATAACAAGCAAAGGCTTAGAGTCTGCTCTTGACCACTCACCTCCAATTTTAGATAATGAGGTGGCTGCCACCCAGTTCAACGAATGGATCCAAGGAGTGGTCAATTGTGTTGCTCCTGAGCACACCACCACAGCAAACAGGCACCCTTTGGGGACAACGTGATATGGCCCTGAACTTAAAAGCTTGAAAGTTGAATGTAGAAGATTTGAGCGTCTTTGGAGAGTGGACTACAGTAGGAGTAGCAAAGATGCCTACAACGGGGCCTTGAATAAATATAAAGATGGTCATTCTGGCAACCAAGAGAGCGCATTTTACCTCGAAAATCCAGGAAGCTGGTAATTCTGCAAAAGTGCTGTTCAAATCTGTGTCTTTTTCAGCAATACCCCAGCAGGGCAGTCTGTTTAAATCCGACCAGGTTTTCTGTAATCAGCTGGCGGTTTTCTTCCAGAACGAAGTGCAAACAATATATGATGACCTGACTAACACAAACACTTTGTTTGGTACACATCAACTCCCCCAGGGGGAGGAGACAGTGCCATGTAAATTGACACGTTTTGACCCCTTATCGAAAGTGGTGGTAATAGACATTTTAAAATCTATTGAATCTGGTTCACCCGGTGACCCCTGTCCCCCGGCCTTCATGCATCTGGCGAAGGAGAGAATCAGTGAAACCCTTACTTCTTTGATTAAATAAGTCCTGGTATCTGGGATCTACCCGGCAGCCTGGAAGACAGTCAGTATCAGGCCGATCTTGAAGAAAGCTACATTGGACCCCACTGAATAAAAAAACTATCGGCCAATCTCAGGTCTGTCATTAGTAGCCAAAGTCCTTGAAAAATCGATCAGTAAAACATTAAGTCAATACTTGGATATTAACAAGCTATTCAATCCATCCTAGCACTGCTTTCGTCCAAGACACTCCACGGAATCTGTCCTGATCGCTGCGGCTGAGGGGATTCCAACTGATTTTAATCTGCCTTGAGGTGTGCCGCAAGGTTCAGCTTTGTCCCCAACACTGTTTAATGTTTATTTGAAGCCGCTGGCCAGGTTGGTGAGGAAAAACGGCTTGATCATTGTGTCGTACGCGGATGACTCGCAACTGGTGATATCCGTCTCAGACATGCCCGAGTTAACTGCGGCAAGATTCCTGTTTGAAGGATGTCATGGAGTGGATGAGTGAGTTTCCTCAAAATGAATACGGAGAAAACAGAAGTGATCAAATTTGGGAACGGATCACCAATCTGGAGCAACCTGTGGTGGCCGCAGGAGGCGGGGGAACGTCCTTTACCTGCAAAGAAGGGGAGGAATCTTGGGGTCATTTTGGACGATAAACTGAACATGTCAGCTCAGGTGAATAGCCTAAAATTGGCTAGCTTTTTCATACTTAAGACCCTGCGTAAAATTTTCCCTTTCATTCCCCGGGCACTTCAGAAGACTGTAATGGCCGCCCTTTTTATGTCCAGATTGGATTACTGCATCGAGATGTTCCTGGGGATCGATAAGCATCAAATTAGCAAACTTCAATCACTGCAGAACACTGCAGTACGAGTGATTCTAAAGCTTCCGAAGGGCCACCCCACCACTCAGGGCAGAAGAGCACTACACTGGCTTTCTGTCCAGCAGAGAATTGAGTAGAAGGCACTCTGCCGGGTGCACAAGGCATGATATGGCGGTGGCTCTGAGGACTGTCAGGATAGGTTAAGGCTTTATACCCCCTCGCGAGACCTACGGTCGGCCAATCTTGGCCTGATCTGTATACCAAGGTATAGACTGGCCAGATGGGGGGCCGCGCTCTCTCTAGTTGTGCGGCCCTACTATGGAACAAACTGCCGGTGGCCTTGAGACTTCAGCCGAATCTCTCATCTTTCAGGAAAACCCTGAAATCCTGGCTGTTTAATTCAGCGTAGCTTTGAGTACATCATTCCGCTCCACTTACACACCAGCGCCAAGACGCCTCGGCATTCGAGCACTTAACAAGCATTTTTAACATTACCATCATATTTCTAACTGCTAATTAACTTGTCAAATTGCACCCGACCAGGGCAAGCCCACAGAAACTGACGAAGGATAGACTGCAATAGTAGCAGTGTAAAATATAGAAAAGGGAATCATGTCCACATTGCAATGCTTTGTTGAATACATATACATGAAGAGTGGGTCTGAAAGACATGTTAATATCTTGGAGAGAACGCCATCAGAAGATGTTATTAACGCCATCCCCAAGTTTAAATGCCATTTTTCTATTTTTATAATTATGGTGACAGCCAGTAAGCTGGACTTATAGGTTCCCTATTATAATGTGTTTATACATGTGTGTAGTAGTACAGTGATTGATAGTTAAGGATTGCTGGGGTGCCAACTATTCTGTGGTTCACCAAAGGTATTTCTGACTGCCTATTTGCAAAGTAATTAATAATACTTAGGTGCGTGTGATAAAGTACTTTTCCTAGTTATAAAAAAGTACTGATTAGACAATGTTTGTGATTGTTATTGTATACCAGCTAGCCCACACCACCACCCCTGAGTAGGCCTTGGACTCCTCTGCTTCGCTACCAAGAGAGAGTCAAGTGCTACAATGAGGTACTAAGTTCCTAGTAAAGTGAAGTTTGAGGACTAATGACTTGTGAAGGACTCTCACCCTTTACAACTAATAACCCAATTTCTTTAACTTCGCCCATCTGTTATAAAGAATATTGATTAGAGGTACTCCTTCACAGACAGTAACGTATGAACTACGTCCTCCTATTACTAAGCATAAACCTTTCCTACACCGAAGTAACCACAAAGTGACATTTTAGAATAACACACAAAATAAATGAATGAATCAGGTCAACACTTTTAGTTCAGCTAACAATCAAGTCAGTCCGATAACATGAAATACCACACCATGCTAGGGTAACTTCTTAGGTCTGATCTTCCTATATACTGCATTGAAAGTGGCTGAAACACTGCATCCCTAACAATATTGAAATTCAGGAGTTCAGATGAGTACACAGATGACAGTCCCTACGTTCAACACCCATAACGTAGAGATATATTTTCATTTTTTTGCGTTCTATACAGTGCAAACATGCCCCAAGGGAATTAAAGTTCCTGAGACCAAATGTTTTTTCACAAGCTGCAAATACCATTGAAATCAAAATCTTATTAAGCAATATTACACCTAGTACCATGCACAAAAACATTTGCAGACATCACATTTAAATATACATATATTAATTCCAGGACTAGAATGCAGGAGTGCTGTTAGAATAGTCAAACTAAATACTCAAACTCAAGAGCTACTTACTTCCAGCTGGAAAAGGTTGCGATGTTATCGTTGGGGACTCTATGCTAGAGTTAAGCGATTCAACAAGACCCCATATTTCAGGTTCACCTAAAGAAACTGAAAACAAAATATTGATTGAGTTATACTTCATTAATTTGATTCCACTGCTGATCAATATCTTGATCCTTTACAATGTTATTAAACTGGTTCGAAGATGCAAAATTTTAAACAAGTAAATGTGAAATTAGGCTCTTTATTTCATAAATATATCACAAAAAACATAAGCATGCATATTCCTCCCTTTACTACCCAGTTCCTCGATTAGGTTAAATAGGTGTGTCATTTTTTATTTTACTAGTTTGTTAGCCCTTTTACTGCTTCTAGTATAGTTCCTTTTTTAATAGTCACCATTCATTCCACCAATAGATAAAAACGTATGGGCATCCTACATTTTGTGGAGTACTGCGTGGCTATCAGAATTTTGGAATCAATGAACAAAGTTACATACCTTCAGTAATGCTCTTTCTACTGGCCACTCTAACCGCAGATTCCTCATCTTAAAATACTCCGCAGGACAAGACTGGATCAAGAACCATTTGAAAGCAATACTCCTGCGTTGAATCAGAAAGAGGAGCTGCACACAAGTGTCCCTGCAGCATGCTGATGTCAAGCTCATGGTTATAATTCTCAGTACCACTGTGCAGATTCCTAACTTGGGCCCTTAACCTCTTGGCTGCTAAGGGTTTTCCCCTCCTGTGCTGGATATGCATGATCCCCCATTGTTCATGACAAGGTCAGCTCGTCATAAGCACAGCTCCGGTGTACTGCATGACGAGCTGACCTTGTCATGAGCATGGAAGGTGTTAATACAGGGGTGTGGAATTTATTAAAATATCTACTTGTCCATGGGGCAAGTTGCTTCATAAATCTACTTGTCCTGTAACAAAATCCACTTGTCCCTTTGGCTCCATGTGGTTTGGCGACTGATTGTGGCAGCAATCTCATTGTATGGGAGCTCTTGTATAGCCTCTCTGATTGTGCCAGGGCTCATGCAGTGGTGGTTTTTGAATGCTAACAATCACTGTATTGCCGTGTTTCTGCGGATCTGCATGCTGGGACTGGGGGTAGTGGTGAGCGGTGGTTCCAGGGTTGGAATGCCCTTTGGGTCTGTGCAGATCTACTGACTTGCATGTTTTAGGGGTTTTCAACAACTCTTATCTAAACTTTTCCCATGCTTAGAAGTGTTGGAGATTTGCTCCTGACAGTGGCGGACGTAGACCTTCTTCCAGAGTTGGGAGAAGAGTGGTTGATGGGGGGGTGACCTTGCAAACACTTGGGTTTTCACATGAGCAAATCTACACATGCATATTTGCTCATGATAAACTGAAATTTACAGATATTTTCCGGGAGTCATTTCTTGCCCTACTTCTGTAGATTCTTGTGAATTCACGAAAGCCATATAGCTGCACTTAATGCAAGGACATATACCAGGGGTGCACTTTTGAGACTTTCTTTCGTAATAGGGCCACTAGTTTGGTCTGGAGTTGACCACAACCTATTGTCTTCGTTAAAATTCTCTCCCCCTCTCTCTGTATCGGCTGGCTTCGCTGTGGGTGGCAGTGTTTGGCTCTTTCATGGGGAGTATGTTGGCACACAGAGTGGTTTTGTTCAGTGGCAGTAACTGGTGTGGCAGTGTGTGCTCTTTTCAGACAATTTTTTTTTGCTTTTGCCAATGTTTGTTATATTGGTGAGGGCCCGGAAGCTCTCACACCAAGAAGGCTTTACAGAAACCATGCCAAAACAAGTCACGTATTGGCAAAACTAGAGGGCTGACCACTAATTTCAGACCTACTGGCTTTGCCAGTGCTTGTTTATTTTTATGTTTCTCATGATCTTATTGAAACTGGTTACACTGATTTTCCAATATGAGTGTTTTTGCAAAATACTAGCATGCATCAACACATTTTACTACATGATGCTGCAAAGAAACGGTACCTGAAATTTCACAGTAGTTTATCAAAATGTTTTTTTTTTTTCCTACTTTCTTTTTTAGGAACATTTTATATTGAAAGCAAAGAGTCATTAATCCTGCTCTTAAGCTTCTGCAAATATTTGCATCTAATCAGAGAGCATTCTGGGTGCATTATGCATAGCCTCATATTAGTAAACTTTGAAACCGTGAGTACACATTTTTATACTGTAACCACTGTCAGTAGTGCAGTCAGAACTTACATTTACTTAGAGTGCTCACCCGAATAATAAATGATTTCAATGAATGAACCATAAATACAAGTTTGAACAGCATTAACATAGGCACACAAATAATAACTTTACTTCAGGCAGTGACCTTCCCTTGCCTTGCCCTTAATGTGCTACTACAAACTGGCAGCCAAAGGGTTTGTGCTGCAGGGGGTTAGGCCTACTTGTCCCAAGTACAAAATACACATTAAAACTTGTTCCCCTTGACCCCAAACAATATGTCCTGGGCGTTGGGCTATAGGAATTCCACATCCCTGTTAATAGATGGAGGCCATTTCATAGAACAGGGAGATGGGAGGGCAGTGAGGAATCTGCAGTTAGAGTATCCATCAGAGAGCAATATCGAAGGTAAGTAACTTGCTTTTCCGATGGATACCATTAACTGCAAATTCCTCTAGTTAGAATACATACCAAAGCAGTAACTTCTGAGGTAGAGTGTCTTTGGAGAGAACCAAAACGTCTTGCAGGACCGAGCAGATGAAATACCCTTCCCACCAAACGTGGCTGTAGAGGCAGTAGTGCTTTGAGAATGTGCACTGGTAGCAGTCTGGGCCCTGGTGGAGTTGGCTCTCTTGACCTTCCAGGGGCCGCTTCTTGGCCAGTGAATAGAAAATCTTGATGCAGAGGCCAATCGCCTCAGGAGGGTACTCTTCTGCACAGTTCCCACTTTCTTTGCTAAAAAAAAACACAAAAAAGGGTTCCTTGGTGCTATCAACAAAGCTTTATGCCCTTTTGGGGTCCAGTCAATGAAGTCTTTCCTTTCCTGGGTTAGGGAAGCAAAGAAGGCTGGTAGAGTTATGGCATTGCCTAACATGGAAAGGAGCCACATTTGGGAAGAATGACCGCCATAGCTCCAATTTGTCTTGGTGGGCCCAGTCACTCCAAATCTATTTTCAGAAATCGGGGAAGGATAGGCAATGGTAGGAAGGTGTACAGAAGTGTTCCAATCTAGCCGTAATGAAGCTACTAGTGAGTGTTCTCACAGAAACTCAGACACACAAAACCTTTGACAATGTCATTTTTTGGCATGGGGAAAAGACCAATCCAGGATTCTTCCCACTGTTGGAAGTTGCTCTGTGTCACATTGGGATATAGACACTATTTGTACCTGACCTGCAAGTCAGTTTGCTTAGCTTATCCACTCTGGCATTCAAGGATCCTGCCAATAGTTCAAAACTAGGGAAAGGCCCTGATGCTTCAAACAGTTCTAGAAGTACAGAGCCTTCTGACATAGGACCCATATCCGCCCTATTTGTTGCAATAACACATGGCAGTGGGGTTGTCTCTGAGAACCTGCACCAGCTTCTCCCTGATGGACAACAGCAAAGCCTTTCATATCACATGATTAGCCTGCAACTCTAGATTGATATTGAGTTAGGCTTCTGTTTGTGATCAAAGTCTTCTGAACACCACCTCCCCTAAATGAACTTCCCATTCCAGTAGTAACCCATCCGTCACCATTTTTAGCTCTGGGTGGACCAACTGCATTCAAGCAGACATCACTGCAAACTGTGAGCAGGCTCTTCAGAAATTTGGATGGTATTCAATAAATTTTCTCAGTGTTGGGCCCACTGGGACTTGAGATTCCACTGCAAAGCCCAAGTGTCACCTGGCATAGTTGACCAGGAGGATGAAGGAGACTCAGAGCAAAAGGACTACAGAAATGCTCCTGGACTGGTTGTGGTGGAGGGAAGACCTTAAACTGCAGTGTTTCCAAGATCGCTCTAACGAACACCAATCTCTGCGAAGGAATCCGGTGCAACTTTGGCTCCTTGATTGTGAACCCCAAGAAAATCAAGCGGTTAGCCGTGACCTTTAGGTGGTCTACAAATTACTATGGCAAGCCTGCCTTCAACAGTCAATCTGCATGCTAGAGGAAAATTGCTATCCCCAATCTTTGGTCTATCGCGACCACCACCATCGCCATCACTTTCCTGAACACCCGAGGGGAGTTGGCAAGGCCGAAAGGAAACAATGCACACTGAATGTGCTCTGGCTGACTTTAAACCATAGGCAGTGTCTGTGGGACTGCAAGATTGGTACATGGAAAAACATGCCCTGCAGATGCATGGACATCATCCAGTCTCCCAAGTCCAGAGCAGCAGGGATCTGGGCAAGCGCAAGCACTTTTGAATTTGTCTTCCGCAAGAAAATCTAAATCCCCTCTTCTTTCGGAGTCACATCTCCCCGTCCCCACAGTAGCACGCGAGGAGAGCAACACTTGCATCTCCTGTAATAGAATACAGAAATGGTCATCTTAAAGGTAGTCAGATGTGTGTTGGGTGGGGGGTGTTGAATTTTGTGAAGAAAGAGAAGGTGAAAAGCCATGCTGAACTATTTGTATGGCCAATCCATCGGACCAGAAGGAAGGAAATACTGAATCCTGCCCCAATGGGATGGGCGTACGCCGCTAAGGGTAAACTAAAGTGGCTTGTTGCCTGTTACCACAGGAGACCTGAGTTGAGAGGACTGATTACCCTGCTGGTCTGCCACACCCACATCCCTGGCCTCAAAAGGACTAGGGTGACTGCTGCAGTGGTTAAAAACATTATTGCTCTTTATATACCAGTTCCCTAGAGTAGCCCTTGGATTGTGGGAACTAATGCAAAGCTTCAGGCCTAATCAACTTTTTCACCATAAAGACGTGAGCCATCAAATAACTTATTCTTGATCAAGACTTATATATTTTCCAGAAAACCCTGTAGAGTTCATCCATGCATGATACCAAGAATAACAGCAATGCTGGGCCGATTGCCTAACCCATGCAATTAGCAGTATCAAGGCCATCAAATCACTTATTTGCCAGATCCTGAAGATCACAAACAAATGCATTAGAGAGATTAAAAGGTCTTCCAGGACCTCTGGCTAGATCTCATTTGCCATGTTACAAAGGCTATGCATGTTGTAACTAAAAAAGCAGACTGCACTGACTGATCCCAAAGTCAAAGTATCCAATAACAATTATTTTCCAAGATTCTCAATTCTCTTGGACTCCTCATCCGGAGGCATAGTGGGGAATGAATTGTATTTTAAAGGGGCTGGTTGCAGCCTGAACCACCAGACTCTCTAGGGTAGGGTGTTTTGTGAGAAAATGAGGATAGTTAGGCACCGCTCTGTAAAGCCTAACCACCTACCTCTTCACTGGTGCACAAGAACAAGGCTTTAACAAGAGTCCATCAAGTTATAAGTGAGGGCCTTCTTACAGGGAAGCAAGGGCTCAGACGCGGCTGGTCCAGGTTGCAAAATCTATGTTAGTCTCCGTCTCAAGTGATGGCAGCTGCCATTCCAGGACCACACCACCCCGTCGGACCAATACTGCAAATGATGCACACTTTCATTGATGAAACCTTGTATCAGGGAGGTATTAGCCCGCCGGCCTCTTATTAATGCATTGAAAAATGTCATCATCATACTGAGGGCAAGGATCAGCATCCTTTACCCTACCATCATACCACTCTAGTGTTGTACCTTGTTCAGATTCCAAGCCAAAAAGATTAAAGGAGCCTCTGCGGTGCGCCTGCCCTGGTAGAGCCATTGGTACAGAGTCAGGTTGATATCTGGCTTAAGTCGATTCGGGATCAAACAGCAAAATCAGCACTTGATCTTTCAGCTATGGTGATTTTGGTTCCAGTGTCTATTATGAATGATCCAGCACAGACCCTACAACCGGTGTAGACCTACATACAGTCATCGGTACAGGACCTGGAATGGGGATGAACCTGCAAGCAGGAACTGGACTAGGAGCTCCTGCGATTACTTGGGGCATGAAGGTGCGCCAGAAAGAGCCAGGAGTGCGTAGAAAATCTGCAGCATGGTCTCTTGAACGGCCTTAATTATCTCCTGCATTTCTGATAACCCAAGAAACTTGAAGACCACTGGGATTACTTAGGGTATCGGCTACACGGCGGGGGACGTACAGGAAGACCAACACACATGACGTCCTTTACTGAATGCAAATTTTAAATTAGCATTGAGCGGAAGAGACTAATTGCCGAATAGTAGAGAGGTGGCAGAACTGAACCGAAGACATGCTTTTCTCATTCTGCATACTGTGAGATTTTTTAGAATCAATCATTTTTATTACGTGGCAACAAGGTAGCAAGTACACAGCTGAACTGCCTACATCAGAATGCCGGCAGAGCGAGAACTAATGAAAATGACAGCGTTTAGGTCTACATCCCTGAGGGCGACCACGCAATGAGTTCAGGTCATAATGAGTCATTAAGGCATCTAGCAAGGGAACCATTTTGACAAGAAACATTAACACAAAGAAACAACCCCGCCTCCCCTCAACCCACCCTCCACCCTTCCTCCGCATCAGTTCGTGTCTATCCAAGTCAGCGCAACCCTGCCTCTAAACAATGGTCCGTCATCTAGCAAGTCAACCTGTGGATGCACCAGGTGGGTCTACGGGTATGAGATGCAGAATTTGTAAATATCTCAGGCATGTTATTTCTCTCATATCTTTGGTAAGAATCTGAAATAAAAGGGCCCATAGTTTAGGAAAATCCTTGCCTCTCCCATCTACACTAAGTAACAGGCGCTCCATTGCTAAGAGTTGCCAGAGTTTTTTAATCCAATCTCGAGGGTCTGGGATCGTCAGGGACCCCCAGTGTGTCAGAAGTACCTGCCATGCTGCAAGTAAAGCCATGGCGATCTGCTTACCCTTCAGGGATTTCAGCTGGAAAAACTTAGGATGGGGAAGGCCCAACAGTGTATACTCAGGGGCATCAACATCATCAATGACTGCTGTCCAGTAACGCACTAGCTTCGAGCAATGCCATAGCAAATGGACTAATGTGCCAACGCCCACCAGCAGAGGTCTGACTTGGACCTGTCCCAACTCTTAATGCGCACTGGAGTATAATACCAGTAAGTAACCACCTTGTATGCAGATTCCGTCCCCGCCGTATTAGAGGCAGTGTGATGTGCTCTGTAAAAAATGTGTTCCCACTCTGTGTGTAAGGGGCCTCCCTAGTTCAGTTCCCCATCTGATTTGTGCTTTTGTGCAGTGTCTTCGGTTGTGTAGGGATCATGGAATAAAATTCAGAGATGAGTTTGCGGTCATCCTTTTTACATACCAGCGATTTTTCAAAAGATGTCAGGGGGCGAGACATGAGAACGAAGTTCTCCGACTGCGTAACCCAGTGTGCGTTTCTATGAGTAGGGGAAGGCATCTGATGCTGGCAAATCATAATCCCTATGTAGCTGATGAAAGGGGATCAGCCCTCGAGGTCGAACAGGGAGTCCACTCTTTTGCAACCCTCCTCTCTCCAGCGATGAAAGACCGGGGTCGCGTATCCTGGCTGAAAGTAGGGGTTATCAACTATGGGGGACATAGGGGAAGTGAAGGTGGTCCACCCCTTCGGGACAGCTAATTGATCCCAAACCTTGAGGGTCGGGGAGGTAACCGGAGAGGAGCATAGCCCCCATGCTCTATGCTTGCCCTGAAGCCACAGTTCCCGCCATATATTCTGTCGGGAAACTGTTTGGTCCATAAAGTTCCAATGTTTGCTGGATGGGGCCTATTCCATTCCGTGATGCATCAGAGGCATGCTGCTTGGTAATAGGCACTCACCATCGGGAAGCCAAGACCCCCCCTGGGCTTTCGAGGGAGCCACATGTGCAAACGCAAGATGCGGTTTCCTATTGTCCCATAAGAACTTATTCAGAAGTCCCTGCAGTTTCGGCAGCGCACCCGGCAGTGTGCTCAAAGAAAGCATTTCGTAAATGTATAAGATGTGTGGCAACACAGTCATCTTCACTTCCGCTATCCTGCCATACCACGCCAGTTTGAGTCGCGACCAGGCAGCCAAAGCCTTGGGCGTCTGTTCCATCAGCAGGGTGTAGTTAAGAGTGGCTGTCCTAGCAATGGACGAGGTAATACGGATGCCCAGGTATGTGATATCCGTGAACACCCAGTGGAATGCAAAATCTTGTTGGAGATCACACACTTCAGTCTCCGGAATAGAGATATTGAGGATTTGCGACTTTGGAAACAGCAGGGTTTATGGCCAACTTTACAAAGGTGGTAAGCTCCGTAGTCAGGTAACGCAGCGTCATTCGGGGTTGTGCAAGTGAAAGGATGACATCATCTGCATACAAACTGATTTTATGTGTTTCAGCTCTAAATTTAAGGCCCACAGTGTCAGGGTTTGAAAAAATGCGTTGGGTAAAAGGCTCCATGTAGAGCGCAAATAGGAGCGGGGACAAGAGACAACCTTGCAGAGTGCCTATGGCAATGGGGAAAGAGGTCGACCTGCAACCATTGACCCGCAGCACCGCCGTAGGGGAGGCATATAGGCAATGGACCCAGCGAATAAAATTATCTCTGAACCCGAATGTGCGTAGCACCGCGAATAAGTACTCCCAATCCAGGCGGTCAAAAGCCTTCTCTGTGTAGATTGAGAGCTAAAAGGCCTGAGTGCGCGATCGGTCTATAAGGTCAATGAGGTGCAGAAGTCTCTTAGTATTATCCCCTCCTTGCCGTGTCGTAATAAAGCCGGACTGGTCCAGATCTATAAAGTTATCTATGAGGGGACTGAGGCGTCAATATTAAGGAGCGAGATCGGTCGGTACGATCCACACTCTGCAGGGTCTTTCCCGGCTTAAGGATTACAGAAATCGCTGCCTCAGACATTGAAGACGTCACCTTCCCAGTGTCTAGGAAGGAGTTAAAAAGTCTTGTTAAAAGGGGGGCCAGTTCCGTGCAAAATGTCTTGTAGAACAGTGCCGGGAAGTCATCTGGACCCAGTGACTTAGCCACTTTGAGCTGAGCTATCGCTGATATCACCTCTTCAATGCGAATAGGGGAGTCCAAGTTGTCAGCCGTTGGCTTGAGTAAGGGAGTGATAGCGCAGGAGGCCAAATATTCCCCTGGATCATGTAAGTAGGTATCCCCCATCGAATAGAGGCTTTGGAAAAACTGACGAAAGGTATCAGCAATAAGGCCATCCGTGGTATGTTCTACTGCATTCTGGTCCCGTATGGAGGGGATAGTGGACGCCTGCGCTCGTAGTTTATGTGAGAGCATCCTCCCACACTAATCCCCACAGAGATAGAATTTATGTTGAAGTCGCAGGAGCACATGCTCACCCCATGTTAGATCCAGATGTATCAGCATGCGGCGCCTCCTTTCCAACTCCCTCCAAACTCTTGGTGCCCTGGTGCGCTTGTGAACTGCCTCTAATTCTCCCAACTCCTTCTCCAGTTCTGCACGTTTCTCCTTGCAGAGTCGCGAGAAAGACGCTGCAACCGCAATAAATTCTTCCTGCACTACGAGCTTCAAAGCCTCCCATACCGAAGCGAGGGAAGTGCCTACCTGATCATTCTCAGAGAGATGATGTTTTACAGTGTCCCGGATTCGCTGTGTGACTTCATCAGAGTGAAGGAGGAAATTGCGGAGTCGCCAGCCCGGAAGGGTAGAACTCTCACATCGCGCTAGAAGCTGGACTGAAATAAGGGCATGGTCTGAGAGGGAGCGAGGAGTGATATCCGCAGCATACAAGTGAGGGAGAAGGGATGATGAGGCTAAAAAGTGATCAAGACGCGCGTATGTATTGTGTGCCACTGAGAAGTATGTATAGTCTGGCTCATTAGGATGTTGTACACGGCACACATCACACAGCCCACAGTCAGACAGCCACTGTTTTCCAGCCTGCGACATCGTTCCTACTTGAGTAGCCCTCTGTCCTGATCTATCCAACTCCGGATCCATCACAACATTCAAGTCCCCCCGATCAGAAGTGCAGAATCAGGAGAAGCAAGGACCTCAGCTAGAGCCAAGCGCAGAAAGGGTTCTTGTCGTTCATTCGGGTCATATAAGGATCCTATCGTGAAACGTGTACCCCCTCACCCCCCATTGTACACCGACTGCCAACAACCGTCCTTTAATTTCAGTCACGGTAGAGACCACTTTGCATTGTGAGCGCGCATTAAAGAGAAGTGCCACCCCATTTTGTTTGGACAATCCCGAAGACCAGAACTGGTGTGGAAATTGCCTATCCCTCATTAGCCTGGTATCTTTAGCTAACAGATGGGTTTCTTGGAGCAGACAAACATTCCCCCCAGCATTTTCTAAAAGGGAATGTATTGCAGATCGCTTTACAGGATCCCCAAAAGAACACCCCAAAATACCCAAAGTCAAAAACATAAAAAATCCCTGAAGAAAACCAGACAAAGAAAAAACAAGGCAACATGACAAAAGTTTGTTTTGATGGTCAGTGTCCAGGGGAACGGGGCAGAGGCCCAGTAGGCACAAAGATTGACGTGTCCTTCACACCCATGACTAGGGCGTAGAAAGACTGCGCTCAGTCGAAGGGCCTCCTCCCTTCGGCGCAGAATGAAACGCCCAAGCAGTCGAAATGCCAAGTACTTCAAGGTGTTGCGGGGTTGTCAGTCACTTGTGTAACTGATGAGAGGGCTGCCTCCCTCTCTAGCCTGCTAGCAGTCTAGTCTGGTGCGGGCTTGGCATCTATCTCAACACCCTTTGCCACTCAGCAGAGCGATGCAGTCTGTGAGGAAGTGGTTGGGCATCTTCTACCCCAGCGGGAGGCCTTTCCATACCCAATTTGTCATAAGCTTCCTCCAAGGACCGGATCTGAAGCACTTTGCCCTGAAGTTTGAAGATGAGGCGGAACGGATGGCCCCAGAAGTAAGGAATCTTCTGTTCTCGGAGATGGTTGGTGATGGGCTTGAATTCTTTGCGTTTAAGCAGTGTAGAAGCTGCTAAGTCATGGCACAGCGCAGGCTGGTGGCCGCGGAATTGTACTGGGTTAATGTCCCTAGCTCTCTGTAGGATGCGCTCCTTTAGTTGGAAATCGTGCATGCAGACGAGAATGTCAGGAGGGGAGCCTTAGTCCCACGCGGAAGGCCTACTCGGTGAACACGGTCCATTTATATCTCCCGTACCTCCTCATCGCCCAGGATCTGTAGGAACCAGGCGCTGACATAGGCACGGAGGTCGTCGCCTTCACCTTTCAATTGTACCGCTCGAATTGGGATATTGTTACGTCTGGAGCGGTTCTCCAAGTCCTCTGCGTGAGCTTGCAGATCAATGTTCTGCTCTCGAAGGCGTACCATGTCCTGCTGTAGTTGGTGCAGATAGTCTTCCCTGCTCAAGTCGTGTTCCTCCAATGTCGCCACTCTTTGCCCAATTCCATCAACATCCCGCCGGACTTCACGCAGATCCACAGAAAGCTGCTAACGGAGGTCTTCAATGTCCTCTTTAGTAGCGGAGAAGAGCTCGATCATGAAGGCCTTAGTTGCTGGCGCGTCTTCCCCGTTCATCAGCAGGTTGTGCTGCAGAGTGTCCCGTTGTCTTCTGCAGAAGATCTTTTAGGGATGTGTCTCTTTTCCCCCTGGTTGATGACATATTGGGTCCGGGCGTCCTCCACTGGCACTCTTCTTGCCCTTTTCACTGCGTGCGAGTAGCGGGCCAGAACACAAACACTATCACCAGGCCTTCTCTAGCAGGAAAGGCGAGCTGCGTCAGAATACCGCTGGCACGCCGGGAGATTCATAGAGTCTCGTTGCACCGGCTTGTGTCGTCTATTCACTCTGTGCTTCCTAACGGTGCCCCCTCTCAGCAGTATTCTCTTGTCTGTCAGCTTAATGTGAGCGCGGTGATTATTAAGATTCAGTAAGGCAGTCAGGCCCACATATCAGCAGAGTTAAACAACGTCCAGGGAGAGGCAGGGCCACATGGGCGACCACCCCACCAATAGCACAATCCAGAGCGCAGTACCGGCAGGAGGGTGGAGCGCCGCGGCTGGGAAGGGTCACTCGGCGGAGCAGGTCACCTGTGCCCCAAAATGGAGCTCGCCTTCAGATCCAGGGCAGTTCTGTGAGTCAGCTCATCCACCAGCAAGCTTGGATGGGCGCCAGGAAGGGCGATATACCACAGCTAAGCAGTGGAGGCGCCGGAGTGATAGGGGCCCACGTACTATCTCGCCGCCATCTTGGCCACACCCCCCTGAGATTTTTAAGACCTGCCTGTCTAAGATGAAGCTCTCTTAACAAACCTGGTCCACCCAAATCTTCGTTACCTGCAAAATTTTCACGGAAATCACAGGACTCATCTCTTCGGTATTCAAATAGGTTTTCTGTCATTACAACAGTCTTTTAATGAACAGTGGATCCTAAATTATGTAGGTTATACATGTTTTATAAAGTAAATCCTAAGATGCGTGGTATTTAGTATAGGGATTTTGGCGCCTCTTGGTGGAATTGCACAAAGTGTGATGTTTGAAAAAGTATATCAACGGTGCTCAAAAGTGTGGAGAACCACTAAACTCCACAATTAAAAGTAATAAAAGCCCATGGTTTGCAACTTACACCTTACGCAGACGACACCCAACTGGTTCTGGCGATCCATAAGGACAGCCCAGTGGTGGCAGCTAATTTCCAAAGGGCTATGCTTGCTGTCAGTACCTGGATGTCCTCCAATTGTCTGAGGCTGAACTCGGACCAAACCGAGGTCATGACCTTCGGTAAACTCTCCCCGGAATGGTCCTCCATCTGGTGGCCTAACCAGCTGGGCTCTCCCCCTGTCCCAGTAGAAAAGGCCAGAAACCTGGGAGTTATTTTTGACAGCAAGCTGTCATTCAACCTTCACGTCAATAAGGTTGTGTCATCCGCGTTCTTTATCCTAAAGAAAATTAGGAAATTACTGCCTTACCTCCCTACCTCAGCTGGGAAGACCCTGGTCTCTACCCTAGTGTTTTCTAAAATTGACTACGGGAATGCCCTCTTTCTTAATACTCAGAAATTCGTTCCATCTAGGTTGCAGCCCATACAGAATGCGGCTGCAAGAATCCTTCTTGGCATCCCCCGCCGCCAGCCTACTACTCCCGCCATTCGTCATCTGCATTGGCTAAGAGTAGAGGGCCGCATTAAATTGAAGGCCCTCTGCATTGGCTACAAGGCAGTGCATGGCGTTGGACCTAAGTTTCTGACTGAAGCGTTTCAGTTGTATACCCCTAAAAGGCAGCTGAGATCCGCCAACACCTGCCTCCTGCCGGTACCTCGCACGAGAACGGCAACCTGGGGAGACAGGCGTTTCCTGGTTGCTACTCACAAACTTTGGAACCTTTTGCCACTCATGATTAAAACTGCCCCCAATCTGATGAGCTTTCGTAGGCTCCTAAAGACATGGTTGTTCAACCAGTAAGCCTGCTGTTCGGTCCCTCTAGCCTCCACATGCGCCGAGACACCTTCGGGTATTTGTTTGCGCAATAAAAATCTCAAAAATAAATAAATAAATAAATAAACAAACACAAAGCCTAAGCTCTATACAAAATCTACTTCACTGCCAAGCACGGGTTACGTGTTGTAAATGGTTTCCTCGTGAAAGTAAAGACACATTAATTTTCAAATAATATAAGCAATTTCTTTCGGTCCTTTCTTTTCAGGCTTTTATTCTTTTGTTTCAGCCAGAGCCAACACGTATTTCGTCGCAATTTGGGCGTGATCCGGCGGCTTCATCAAGGCTGTATACACATAAACATACAGAATTCCTCTGTATTCAATTTCTCCAAAACCTTATTGCATACAATATACATTGTACATTGATCACGTTTCTAGATGTTTAGTAATCTCGATCCTTAACACAAGGTGTAACCATTATACTCAACAGTTTCTTTACATTTGTGTACATGAGCCTCTTAAATAGAGGTGTGCAGTAACCCGAAAACGATGGAGAGAATGAAGTAAAGGACACCAAATTATTTCAAAATTGTAAGTGCCACCTCACTGCCCAAGAGTAGCAAAGGTTGTGAACCGTGCTATACCGGGAAGTTAATTTTATCCTGCAATGTAAAAGTGCATTGCGATGAAGTGCATATTTAAAGTTCCTAAACCACATCTAACCAATCCCAAGTGGATATACTTATGTTACAACAAACGCAGGCGCCATAACCCAAGCGTGTTTTCGAATTAAAGGAACTTTAAATATGCACTTCATCGTGATGCACTTTTACATTGCAGTATAAAATAAACTTCCCGTTATAGCACGGTTCACAACCATTGCTACTCTTGGGCAATAAGGTGGCACTTACAATTTTTAAATAATTTGGTCCACCTTACTTCATTCTCTCCATCGTTTTCGGGTTACTGCACACCTCTATTTAAGAGGCTCATGTACACAAATGTAAAGAAACTGTAGAGTATAATGGTTACACCTTGTGTTAAGGATCAAGATTACTAAACATCTAGAAATGGGATTAATGTACAATGTATATTGTACGCAATAAGGTTTGGAGAAATTGAATACATAGGAATTCTGTATGTTTATGTTTATACAGCCTTGATGAAGTCACGGGATCACGCCCAAATTGCGACGAAACACGTGTTGCTGTGGCTTAAACCAAAAGAATAAAAGCCTGAAAAGAAAGGACCGAAAGAAATTGCTTATATTGTGATATTTGAAAATTAATGTGTCTTTACTTTACCGGGGAAACCATTTACAACACGTAACGTGTGCTTGGGAGTGAAGTACATGTTTTATAAAAGAAGGACTTTTGTAATTAATAGTACACGTAAAGTACGTTTATACTGTATTGCAACCAGGAAAAGCTGTTACGCGGAAAGATTCTTAACTGTAAGAGAAGCCTGGGAGTATGATATCTGCTGTTAAGATGGAAGAACCTTATGACAATTAGGTCTTCATTTCATTGCGATGCTATGCGAAACACCCTTCCTCAAACTGCCTACTGGTTTTATATGGAAATATATATGCTTGCCAACTGCACTATTCAATGTACAAAATTCAATAAATACATGAAACAAAAAAATAAAGGAAGGACATATTGGTCAGGCTGATTTTGAGGCAAAAGGTACTTACCTTCGGTAACAATATATCTATAAAAGACATAAGTTAGTGTTAGATTCCTTACCTTAGAATATCCTCAGGCATCAGACTGGATCCGGATTTTTTTTTCATAAGCAGTACCCCTGCGCGTCGGTAGGCATCGTCCTGCGGATCCGCGTCCGTTGTCGGCGTCGTGAACGCCGGAATGAAGTCGCTGGAGTACTTAGACGCCGTCCTTGCGTCCTGACATCAATTCTGTACATATCTTTCCGCGCCAGGAACGCAGAGCCATGCAAGAACCTGACACTGGTGCCATGAAACTAGGGCCCTGACAGGGAAATACCTTAACCCTAGATATCGGGTCGCAGATCGGGGAGGATGGGTGGGGCAGTAAGGAATCTAACACTAACTAATGTCTCTTACAGATATATATCGTTACCTAAGGTAAGTAACTTGTGCAGCATCTGAAAGAAACAAGTTAGTGTTAGCTTCCTCACCTTAGAATAGATACGCCAGCAATACCAACCCCGGTGGTGGGTCTGCGAACCAAGATCACACCAGGAAGTCCTGGAGACCTGAACGGTCAAAGAAGCTGTCTCTCCGGACTTGGCTGTCAAGGCAGTAGTGCTTGGCAAACGTGTGCAGCAAGGCCCACGTAGCTGCCTGACAAATGTCTTGCAAAGGGACTCCCCGTCCCAAGGCAGTAGTAGCCGCCGTGGCCCGAGTGGAATGGGCACGCAGCCCCACAGGAGGTTCCTTTTTAGCCAAGGAATAACAGATCTTAATGCACAAAACAACCCACGAGAGATGGTTCGCTTGTGCACCGCCCGTCCTTTCTTAGCGCCCATTTAGCCAACAAAGAGTTGGTCGTCCACCGGGAACTGTTGTGTGCGGTCCAGGCAAAAAGAGAGCGCACGTTTTGGGTCCAGGCGGTGGAGCCTCTTTTTCCTCTTTTGAGGGATGTGGAAAGAAGGTGGGTAAGGTAACGGTCTGCCCGATGTAAAGGCAGTAACCACCTTGGGTAGAAAAGGAGGACGAGTCCTCAGAACCACTTTGTCCGGATGGACGGAGAGGAAAGGAGGCTTAGAGGAAAGAGCCTGGAGCTCACTTACTCTTCTGGCAGAGGTGATGGCAACCAGAAAAGCAGCCTTTAGAGGTAGAAGACGTAAGGGACAGTTATGAAGTGGCTCAAAGGGAGCACACATCAGATAGGTTAACACCAGATTAAAGTCCCACTGAAGCATCACAAATGGAACAGGAGGAAACATGCGAGTAATGCCTTTCAAGAATCTATTTACAACAGGGGACTTGAAAAGAGAAGGCTGATCAGGAAGCCTCAAGAAGGCTGAAATGGCCGAAAGATAGCCCTTGATAGTTCCCAGAGCAGAGCCCTGCTGGGTCAGGGAAAGAAAGAAGACAACCTCTGAAAGAGGGGAGGAGAGGATCCACAGCCTTTGCTGTGCACCATGCCACAAATGTGTTCTACCTTCAGGAGTACACTGATTTTGTGGAGGGACGCCTGACTGTCAGAATGACATTACAGACTTCAGGAGGCAAGTCAAATGGCATCAACTGTCTCTGCTCAATCACCACGCATGAACGTGGAGGCTAGGCAGGTTCGGGTGGAGGACCGTGCCCTGTTGCTGCAACAGAAGGTCCTCCTGAAGAGGCAGTCGAATCGGGGGATCGATTGACATACTGAGTAGCTCCGGATACCAGTATCTTCGTGCCCAATCCGAAGCCACAAGGATGACTTGGGCACGGTCGCGCCGAATCTTCTTCAGCACTCTGGGTAGAAGTGGTATAGGCGGACAGGCGTACAACAGACCGCAGCTCCATTCGCGACAAAAAGCGTCGCCGAGCGAGTGCCGCCTTGGAAATTCCAATGCGCAGAACTGATGACATTGCGCGTTCTCTTTGGTGGCGAATAGATCTAACCAAGGATCTCCCCACTGCTGAAAGAGACCTTGCACCACGTCAGAGTTCAGACGCCACTCCTAATCGATCATGCACCGACGGCTGAGTTATTCCGCCCTGGTGTTCAGGGAACCTGCCAGGTGTTGAACCACCAGGGTGATGCCCTGATGTTCCAGCCATGTCCAGAGGCGCAGATCCTCCTGAAATAGGGTCCACGACCCCACCCTGCCTTGCTTGTTGCAGTACCACATGACAGTGGTGTTGTCTGTGAACCCATGCACTACACTTTCCCTGACAGAGGGAAGGAATGCTTTCAGTGCAAGCCGAATCGCCCAAAGCTCCAACAGGTTGATGTGGAGCTTGAGACCAGAGGCCTCTGATTTCCACCTCTCCCATGTGGCAACCCCACCCCAGGAGGGACACATCTGTCACCGCTATGGTTGGGGAAGGGAGAGGGATTTGCCATGGACCCAATCGCGATTCGTGAGCCACCAGAGCAACTGTCTCGCAGTGCCCTCCGAGATCAGGACGTGGTTGGACAGGTTGCCCTGATGCTGTGCCCACTGGAACTTCAGGTCCCACTGCAGAGCCCCCATCCACCACCTGGCGTGATGCACCAGCAGGATGCAGAAGGCCATCAGTCCCAGAAGCTGTAGGGTCATCCTGCCCGAAACTCAGGATAAAGGCTGAAAGATCAGAATCAGAGCCTGAATATCCCGAACCCGTTGTTCGGGCGGATAAACCCAAAACTGCGCCGACTCGAGAACCGCTCCGATGAAGAGAAACTTCTGAGAGGGAATCAGGTGCGACTTCGGCACGTTGATGGAGAACCCCTGCAAATGCAGGAGGCGAGCCCGCTTCAATAACCAGTTGTCGAGATAGGGGACACTGGAACTCCTGATCTGCGCCTTTGAGCTGCGACCACCGCCATCACTTTCGTAAACACCCGAGGGGCACTGGTGAGGCCGAAGATGCGCACTGTAAAAGCTGAAAGTGCTCCAGGCCTACCGTGAACCTCAGGTAGCGCCGGTGGGCCGGTAGGATGGAACATGGAAATAAGCATCTTGCAAATCCAACGCTACCATCCAGTCACCAGGGTCAAGGGCAGCCAGAACCTGAGCTGAAGTCAGCATCCTGAACTTCTCCTTCCGGAGGAAGATGTTGAGGCTCCTGAGGTCCAAGATAGGGCGCAGGCATCCTTTGCCCTTCTTGGGAACCAGAAAGTAGGGGGAATAACAACCACTTCCTACTTCTGGCCCAGGAATGCGCTCGGAGGCCCCCTTGGCCAAGAGGGCCGTAACTTCCTCCTGCAGAAGTTGCAAGTGATCCCCCGACAATGCGGTGGTACTATGGTGGCATGGCTGGAGGGGTCGCCTCGAAGGGAAGGTAGTAGCCCCTTCGGATGATTTGCAGCACCCACCTGTCTGAAGTGATGGTAGTGGAGTAGGTGATGGCGAACCCTGCCTCCCACTAGCGTGGAATGGGCCTGAAACCTCGGACTAGGAAGTCTTTGAGCCGGATGCTGCGGGAGTGGATGTCGACTGACCGGCTCTCGGACCCCCTGCTCCGCCACAGTGGGCTGCATGTACACGACCGCGTTGAGGTTGGTTCTGTGGCCGGACGAGCGTGTGGGGGTGCCCCTTCCATGGCCACGAAAGGGACGAAAAGCAGAAGTTTGCTGGCGCTGGGCCGAAAGGCCCAAGCACTTGGCCGTAGCCCTCGAGTCCATAAAGCGCTCCAGAGCACTATCTGCCTTGTCGTTAAA
The DNA here is from genome assembly GCF_964263255.1 of Lissotriton vulgaris. Classification (NCBI taxonomy): domain Eukaryota; kingdom Metazoa; phylum Chordata; class Amphibia; order Caudata; family Salamandridae; genus Lissotriton; species Lissotriton vulgaris. The sequence goes on along the minus strand of NC_141685.1, from coordinate 464,571,351 downwards.
GAGGCGACGGTCATCAAAGGGCATGTCCATGAGAGTGGCTTGGACATCCCCTGAAAAGTTGGTGGAAGTCCGCCAGGCTTGACGACGAATAACCACTGTTGTTAAAATTACTCTGCCCAGAGAGTCCTTGGTGTCAAGTCCACATCGAATGGAATATCGTTCTGCATCCCGCACCTCAGCAAAAGCTTGGGCGAGCCGTGTCTTGGCCTCCTCTGGACACTGGGGCAGCACATCTGCCACTGTATCCCACAGAGAGTGGGTGTAACGGCCCAAAAGGCATGCAGTATTAATGGACCGCAACCCTACACTGACAGAGGAAAACATTTTCTTGCCAAACTGTTACAGCCTTTTGGATTCCCGATCCGGGGGGTGCAGTAGGGAATGCGGTTTGAGACGTGGAGGCCTGATAAACAGGCTCTCAGGGGTCGGATGGGTGACAGAAAGCAGGGGTCGCCAGGAGCTGGGCGGTGGCGCCCGGCCACGTTCTGATCCACAGGGGGAACTGTGGTGGGCTTGTAAATGTAAATGTAGTAGGATTTGTATAGCGCACGGAATCGACCCCCGAAGGGGTATCTCAGGTGCTTGTCCTAGTCCTCCCCTTCAATCGTGTCCTGATAAACAGGCAAAAATTACAGAGCCAGGGCATAGGTGAAAAGCTCACCAGTCTGAGACAGCGCCGAGCGGCGATGCTCCGACGCGGAGCCCTGGCCGGGGCTGAAACTGGGGACAGCGTTGTCCGAGGATGGCACCGGAGGCGGCACTGTGGGGGCCGGAGCCAGCGGAGGAGTTGCAAGGTCAACTGGCGTCGACCGGGATTCAGGCCCGGATCCTACCGGGTCTTGCGACGCCGGGACCAAAGTCGCCGGCGGCGCAGATTATGAAGCCTCCGGCAACACAGGGCTAGGACCCCCAGTCAGACCCGCGGGGCCTGAAGGCACGCCAGCGGGTCTCGACAGCGGGAAGAGACTCCTCATGGCCACAAGGAAGTCTCTGATCTACTCCGTAGTCGCATCGAGTCCAGTGACCGGGGGGAGTGGGGCCCGATGCGACTGCATGGGCCTCACCGGAGCCGCCACCCGAACCCTTGGCCGAGTCGCCCGACCAGCGAGGGGGAGTTGAAGAGCAACTATGCTTCTTCGACTTTTGTGCCATGCCTTGACTTACCCGACTGAGAGGACTTGGATCCAGACGATCGATGATGACTGGGGCTCCGCGACCGGTCCCTCGAGTGGCACGGAGCTGACTGCCATAGTTCCAGGAGCTTATGGGAATGCTCGCGCCTAACCTTCGACGTTAAGGCCCGGCATTCGGAGCATGACTGGTCATCGTGGTCGGCCCCTAAGCAGTAGACACACCGCAGATGGGGGTCGGTAACCGACATCAGTCGGCGACAGGCGTCACACGGGTTGAAACTGGCATCCCTACTGGCAACAAGAGGCGAGTCGACTCGAAAAAGATAGACAAAAATGTCAAAAAAGTTAGTAAAAAAATGACAAAAGGGTATGTGCTCTTCCCGGATCTGTGCTTGCTGGCGCGGAAAAAAGAAGAACTGAGGTCAGAGCGCGAGGGCAGCGTCTAAGTACTCCAGCGACGATATCGGGCACTCACGACGCAGACGACAGACGTGGAGCCGCAGGACGACGCCTACCGACGTGCAGGGGTACTGCTGACGAAAAAACTTTCTGGATCCAGTCTGAAGACTGGGGATATTCTAAGGTAAGGAATCTAACACTAACATGTTTCTTTCAGATGCATTAGCTCAATGGACCAATTTCCATTTGACAACTTCTGCCATCAACATAGAAAGTATTTGCCCATAACTAGTCAAAGGCATAGTCTTTCTCAAACTAAAAAATTTAACACCTAATCAATCAAACCTTTATTTGGTGCCAGTTTGGATGGCAACTATTGTATTTAGTGGCCAATTTAGACATTTGCCTTTATTGTTTTTAGATTGTTTTCTTTTCACCCTCAAAATTTGTCACAAACAATAACATACTAAACTAGTTATTCCTGTTACTTAGCAATAGGATAATAAGGACAATAAGTTTTGCAGGCCATTCGGTAGTATGGCAATGACATTCTAAACAGTTTCAACGTTTCCATCGAAGACTGGAGTAGAAATAGGTGTGTGGAGAAGTAGTATGAGTAGGGTAAGGAAAGGTTTTCTGGAACTGGTTTGTCTTTTCTGTCACTAACAAAATAATATAGTGTGCTAACCGTAAAAAATGTAAACTGTGTATTACTTATTGTACAACCTGCATTAATCTTTCACATTTGTCACATAGACTGAAAGTCGTTCTAAGGCTAAACTGAATGGTCAATGAGACATGGTGCAACACCTATGTTGTACATCTTCAATACAGTGCAAATATGTTATTTGTTTCCATTCAAAGTAGCCAAACACTTTATCAGTACCCATCACATCAGGGCAATATTTACCAAATAGCTTTTCACCAATTTGCAGATTTTAAACTACAGAAAACTGGTGTTAGGGAGCCTCTCTCATCCTGAAGGCACCTTGTGGATTCTAATTTTCACTACCCATTCTTCTCCGACTGTCCAGATCTTTAGTCGTATTGATATTTATTTTGGCTATAAAATATTACTAAATAGGTGTACATTTGTTGTAGACTGTCAAATATTGAAGATTGAATTACTAATTTTACACCAAGGAACATTTTAAAGACAATGTATGAAAACTGGCAAAAAGCCTTCAAACTATTTAGCCGCAGTGTATCCTTAAAATGCTTAGAGTTACAAGATGGCTCCATGTCATTTGGGATCCATTTTCCAGTCCTAGGCTTGAATTCAACTGGATTAAAATGAAACCAATAATACAACTTCCATAACACATAATCGTTATAGGCCCTTAGACTTGGAGGAGGCCAAATTAGATTAGTCTATTTAGGTGAAGTTGGAAAGTAGTTGGGTGATTATTGTACTCCTTAGAAATAGATAAGAGCTTATTTCTCATCGGGATGTTAAGCAATGCAAATTGTGAGTATCTATCACAAAAATAATATAGCTGATGTTATTACTCAAAATTAAAGCTTTTTCTTCCAGACCATAACACATGATGCTAAACAGATTAGAATGCTACTGTTTTTATTTGAGTTTATCTGGTAACAATCTTGTGATGGACTAAAACACAGCTCAGTTAACAAGTTGCACCCTGTGTGGTGTCTCTACCTATGGTTTAGTCAGTCCAGAAAGTTACCACAGCACAGATCAGTTGGTAAAGTAGATAAGAAAGAAATGTAATTGGTAATCATTCATTCTATACGAGCATCGGAATCAGTGAAGGGAATATTTAAAATGGGTGCCGTATTTCCATATATGTTTAGTAATGTTGCACATAAGTGGCTCAACACAGTGCTTTTGAAAAGGTAAAGTGGTATCAGTGTAATAGCCCTTCAAATGCAGAGAGGTTGCAAGTTTAAACTGTCATGAACGAAACTACTTATCCAAGACACAAAGCAAAGGTACCCCACTTGATGTATACATAACAATTACGCTATTTATAATCTGCTTTGCCAATGAATATTGTTCCATTGTAATTTTAAGCCTTGAGAAAGCACTGATGCTGCATGCTGAGAGACTTGCAGCGTTCAATGAGGGTCGGCATGCAGTTTAAGATACTGTTTGAGTCCGGATGGTGTGATGGAGAGGTAAGAAGAGATAAATAAGACTATGTTTTATTTGTATTGAATTTTAGATGAAGATCCATCAACCATGACTGGCTGTAGTCAAGAATCAAAGCAGGAGGGGGGCGTGGCTAGCAGCATGGCCGAGTCAGTCGCACTCTGCGCCAGCTCCGGCTAGCCGAACTAATCCGACGCACATTAACACATCCACGGACCTCAAAAAAATACACCACAGCGGCGGAACAGCAACTGACCCCAGCGGCCGCATCGGAGGGCGCCTGACTGCCGACTAGGAGGAGAAATCCTGCCGAACTCCCAGCCTCGGTACGGAGTCCCGACCAGACCCAAGATGGCGGCGGTCTCGACTGATCGCTGAGAGCTCCGGGACCCGCACCAGAAACCGAGTAGAGGAGCAAAGCGGAGCCACTCCTGCAGTGCCAGACGCCTTCGGGGAGGAGCACTGCAGAGGGGCGAAATATACCTAACGCCAGAGATCGACTGTGGGAGGCGGCTGACCCCGATTTCACCACGGGTGCTGAAGTGGACACCCGGCTCGAGGGCGGACCGGCGCACCCTGTGCCACTGACACTCTGCCTGGGAGATCCTGGTGGCACGGAGGAGCGTGGGACAGGACCAACTGGAACGAGACTAAGGCCATCACCCCAGGACTGGGAGTCGTCCGAGTGAGGGTGGCCTAGCCTTACAGACCATTGGGATTGAGGGCATTGCTCCGGATGGCCGGGTACCCGCCTGTGAGCCTGCGGTACACACGCCCAGAGCCAGGACCCACTGATCTTAGCCCGGACTGATTGCTCTCCACAGCGCCAACACGGCAAGTACTTTCTCAGGCGGAGAGAGAGGCCTATGAGGCCCTTACCAGTGCACATAGTAGTGGGACCCGCAAAGTATAACATAAGAGCCGGTGTCGTTGGCCGACACGCCTGGAGACAGACAAAGTGGAGGGCCGGAGTAGCCGTCGGTCAGCGGTGCAGAACATAAAGCCTTCTCTCCCGCCCCTGCGGCAAAGAAGCCAGACCACCATGGGGAAGAGGGATGTGGTCCCGAAGACACAAAAGCGGGGCCTTATCGACAAATTCACGGTAGCGCCGGAGGCGCTGGAGAGCTGGGAGCTAGCTCAGACACTGCCCTCCTGATGGGGGCGATACAGGCCTCTAGGGTGGATATCCAGGCGTCCAGAGCAGCTCTAGAGGTGAAGATAGGAGAAGTGGGAGTGGAGGTCGACTTACTGCGGCAGGACTTCTGCAACCTCACAGAGAGAATCACCACAGCGGAGACTAGGTTGGGTGAGACGGAGGAGGTGGTCCACGACTTACAGAAAGACATCAGGGACCTACAAGATGCACACAAACAACTACTGTGGAAGGTGGACGACGCAGAAAACAGGGCGCGACGGAACAACCTCCGTTTTGTGTGATTTAGGGAAGAAATTGAAGGACTTAACATGGCGGAGTTCCTGCGCTCCTGGCTCCTCGAGACATTCCCCAGAGCGGCATTCTCCAACTGTTTTATCATCGAGAGGGCGCACAGAGCACTTATGGCCAAACCACTGGTAGGGGGGCGGCCGAGACCGATCATAGCGAGGTTCCTCAACATTGTAGACAGTGACCTGATTCTAAGAGAAGCCAGGAAGTTGGGCGAAATTAGACTTGAAAACTCGCAAATCATGATCTTCCCTGACTATAGCCAGGAGGTGCAGAAGGCGCGACGCTCGTTCGATACGGTAAAAGCGAAACTGAGGGACCTGAAGATTCAGTACATGCTACTCTTTCCAGCTAAATTAAAGGTCATTTACAAAGACAAGACGCACTTCTTCTCACACCCGGATGATGCCTGGCAGTGGCTGGAGGAACGTCCGATCCCCCGGAATCGTGAGGGGAAAGAGCATGCTGAGACAGCGGCGAGCCGAGCCGCCGGCAACCTGTGGGAGAGGGTGCAATCACAACGGAGGCGTAGACAAAGGGGGCAGCAGAGGACTCAGGCGACACTACACCCCTCGCAACAAGGGTTCCCAAAGCAAATGCAAGATCGCAGCTCGCCTCCACCCGGCAGTCCAACGGGATCCAGGTTTTCAGCCCTCGCCATAGTGGAACACGCCGAAAAAGAGAGTGAAACAGGCGGAGAAACGTCGGAGGTTGAAGAAGGGGAAGGACAGTCACTTCACCCGCTGGTGGTTGCTATTCATGAATTGTGTATTATTGTTATTGTCTTTTCTTTTTGACTGCTTTTGTTCTAGGTCTTTTCCCCTATAACGAACTTCCGCACAGTACTGTGGTCTTGGTGCTACACAGCCTCATTGGCTGTAGTTTGACAGGCGAGTTGGGGTAGTTCGGTAGGGGAGGGAGACACCTGGGTGGGCGACAGGTCTGTCGCCCACCAACAAGTCCTATCGAAGGGAGGTAGTTGATGGGTATGCTGGGGGAGGAAAGTGGGGGGAGGGGAGCTGAGTTGGGGCAGTTTAAAGTTCAGTTAGGGGGGGGGGGGGGAGCAGTCATGTACACGCAGACACACATTTCGGTGCTCCACGATACACCTCCACACCAGATGCCGATCCCACCGTACAATTTGAGAGTCTGATTGGCGGATGAAAACGACACACAGCCTCGGGATCACAGGGGGTTCAGTCTCCTGACACGGAATGTAAACGGGCTTGGCAACAAGATTAAGAGGGCGCTGCTGAACACTTACATCAAACAACAGAATCCAGACATAATCCTACTACAGGAAACTCACCTCAAAGGGTCTAACTGTGCCTTTTTGGCTAGGGGCCGACACAAAGTCCTAGCACATGTGGGGTACACCACTGACTCGAGGGGGGGTTGCCATCATTATCAAAAAGACCACCCCGTTCTGTGTTACCCGCACATGGATCGATCCACTGGGGACCTATGTGAGGGTCAAGAGGACTTGGAATCGACGAACATACACGATTATCTCTGTATACGCCCCCCCCGAAGATACAGGCAAATACCCTCCGGAGAGTGGCTGACATACTCCTAGACACAGCGGACACCATTCAGATTCTGGGGGGTGACTTCAATGACGTCATGGACTTGGGACAGGACCGGTCGGGAACGGCCCCCGGGTGGCAGCCCGGACCCCCCTGTCCCGACTGATCGACAATATAGGACTTACGGATGTGTGGAGATGGTTGCACCCCACTCAGAGGGCCTACTCCTATTACTCAGGCGCACATAGGGTATTCGAGGTTGGACTATCGATTTGTAGCTAGGCAACACTTGACCGTGGATGACACTGCGGAATATAATTCGAGGGGGATTTCCAACCACTCCCCATTGCTGGCCAGGGTGGGGTTGGAGAGGAATACAGACAGGGCTTCATGGCGCCGGGCAGCGTGGGACTTGCGAAACACAGGTGGCCTGAGAGGCCTGAGGGCAGATCTGACGGTATATATATCGCAGAAAATGAGGGAACAGTCGAGTCAAGCGTGACCTTCTGGGAAGCACTGAAGCCAGTAATGAGGGATAGGATACAGAACAGACTGACGGAGGAACGGAGGAAACTCCACTCCGAGGTAGCGACAGTGGAGGCAGCTTTCATGGAGCTGGAGAGGGACTACCAGACATCTAGGAGTGCTGAGACTAAGGAGGCTGCTAGACCGACAAACACTATAGGGAACTAGTGACTGGCAAGGCTAAGACTCAAGCACTGGCCACCCTCCATCGCCTATACGTTGTGGGGGACAAAATCGGGTAAACTACTGGCGTGGCTGAGCAAAAAGGAACGCGCAGCCAGATGGGCGGAACAAATTAGGGACTCCTGTGGACGATTGTTAGGTCTGATGCCCGGATTGCTGAGGCATTTGCCACACACTACGAACTCTTCTATACAGCCAGGAAATTGGGGACTTGTGAGGATGCCCTACGGTATCTGGAACAAGTGGACTTACCAACACTGCCTCCTGAGGCCCTCAATGCACTAGAATCTGACATTACCCTAGATGATATCTCAGACGCAATCGCTCGACTGCGTCCAGGCAAAACACCGGGGCCCAATGGCTTCCCGGCAGAGTTTTTCAAACGCACTGCGGATCTCCTGGGCTGCCATCTGAAGGGACTCTTTGAAAGGGCCCTGCGGGAAGAGGGACTCCCCCCCGACATTACCAGGGCAACCATTGTCCCAATACATAAGGAAGGGAAGCCGAAGGAAGAGTGTGCGACCTACCCCCCCCATTTCCTCCTCAATACGGAGGTGAAACTCCTGGGGACCATCCTGGCGCAACGACTAAGGTCTGTGATCCCAGATCTAATACACTTAGACCAGACGGGATTTCTCCCAGACAGGGCTACCAGTCTGAACCTCTGGCGTTCCCACAACTGGTTACAGGAGGTGAAAGATAGGGGGGGAGCCCAATTGGTTTCTTTCCCTCGACGCGGAGAAGGCCTTTGATGCCGTTCATTGGCCGTTCCTCGAGGGAATCTTGCAGAAGTTTGGCTTTGGACGAAGTACCAGAAATGGGTACAGCTCCTGTACACTGGCCCCAGGGTCAGAGTCAAAGTTAATGGGAGGATGTCACGGGAGTTCCAGATCCAAAGGGGAACCCGTCAGGGATGCCCGCTGTCCCCCCTCCTCTTTGCACTCACTATTGATGCGCTGGCCTCTAGGATTCGGCAAAATGCAGACATCAGAGGTTTTATGAGGACTGAGTTGGACTCCGCACAGGAGAAAATATCCTTATACGCGGATGATATCCTGCTATATATTACAAACCCTGCGACGACCTTACCCGCTCTGTTCCACGAATTGGAGCGGTACAGTAGACATTCGGGGTATCGCATCAATTGGCACAAGTCGATCCTGTACGACTCCAGGGGGCAGGGCGACTGGGGGCAACTCCTGGTGCAATTACTGACCACAGTGGAGGGCTTTCATTATCTCGGAGTTTATATAACCCTCGATAGAACGGTATCATTCCAACGTAACGTGGAGCGATTCATCTTGAACTCCATCGTGGATATGGACCGTTGGAGGCAGCTCCCACTCACACTCCTGGGTCGGGCGGCCATATATAAGATGATTATCCTACCCAAGTACCTATATGCCCTACAGAACGAGTACTATCCACTCCCAGCAGCTGTACTCTCCAGAATACACGCAGACCCGAGGGCCTTCCTCTGGTTGGGTAAGCAACCCAGAGTGGCGCCAACTACTCTCCAGAGACACCAGTACAGCGGGGGGGGATTTCCCTACCGAACCTGGAGGCATACTATTGGGTGGAACATATTGCCCCAATTAATGACTGGCTCCACGCTCCAGCTGGGCACCCTACTTACGCCCTTGAACGATACAAAATGTCATCGTGAAACCTACTGTACTATCTCTATGGGGGCACTGGTAGGGAACCGCTCCTCCCGGCGATGGTAATTACCCTCCTCTCGTGGAATAAAGCCATGAAACGCACGGATTGGGAGAAGTCGCCCACGAGACAGACGCAGGTGGTTGACGGAACTTAACAAGCTGAGAGGCTTTCACAAATGGGATGACCTCCTGCTCGCCTCGCGGCCGTTGTGCTTATTTTCCCCGCCGTTTTTTCACTAGCCCTCAGTGCTCCACCCCTCCTCGCCCAGCCCCGGCCGCGTTTCCCGCCACCTCCTCGCCGCTGCCCCCCTGCGGCCCCGCCCCCTTCCCTCGCTCGCCATCCCCATTCGCCACCCCGCTACCCCTCCCAGCGGCCCCTCCCTCGCTCCGCCCCCCACTCTCCTCATATGGCAGAGTGGCCAACGCGCAGCGGGCGCGCCAAAGGTTAGCCCGTCTGCGCCCGTCCGCGCCTGGACCGCGCCCAGTGCCAGGACCCCTGGGCCCCGCAGACACCAGCCCACCCGCCGGACCTACGACGCCGCCACCCTCAACGCACTCAACACCGGCCGAATCCCGGGATGCTACCGAGCCACCCCGAGACGAACCCACGGACCCTTCAGCTGCCACGCCTGCAAGTTCACCTGCATCCGGACCTGCCTCGCACCAGCACCCGCCAAGCCTAACACCAGCAGCAACCACCTCAAGTGCAGCCTGCTCAACACCCGCTCCGTCCACAGACACGCCATCGAACTCTGGAACCTCCTCGACACCACAGCTCCCGACGTCGCCTTCCTCACGGAAACCTGGATGAACAACTCCTCAGCGCCCGACATCGCCATCGCCATCCCAGAGGGATACAAGATCATCCGGAGAGATCGCGACATCCATACTGGAGGAGGCATCGCCATCATCCACAGGGACACCATCCACATCACGACCAACACCGACGACACCCTGACTACAGCCGAACACCTACACTTCCGGATCCGCACCGACCCGAAGACCACCCTCAGAGGCACCCTGATCTACCGACCCCCGGGACCACGCACACAATTCAGCGAGGACATCGCCGACTTCGTCAGCCCGCATGCCCTCACCTCCGCTGACTACATCCTCCTGGGGGATGTCAACTTCCACCTGGAGAACAACAACGACCGCAACACCATCATCCTGCTCGCCAACCTCGGACTCAAGCAGCTGGTGTCCACCCCCACCCACCTCGCCGGACACACACTCGACGCCGTCTTCTCATCCAGCAAAGACATCAACTTCAGCCACGCCACTGGACTACACTGGACGGACCACAGCTGCGTCCACTTCACCTTCAGAAGAACGACGATCCACCACCACCAGCAACAGGTTGCTCGAAGAAGCTGGAACAAGATCACAGCCGACCAGCTCGCCGCTTCCCTGAGCTAGCACCCTCCCGCCAGCTCAGCGAACCCCAGCCAGGCCGCCGACAACCTCACGAAGTGGATCAGCAACTGCGCGGACGAACTCGCCCCACTGAGGACCCCGCCCAGCAGACCCGGCAGCAAGAAGGCCACATGGTTCACCGACGAACTCAAGAGCTCCAAGAAGAACTGCCGAACCCTCGAGAAAGCCTGGAGAAGGGAGCCAACACCGGACAACATGACCACCCTCAAGCTTGCCACCCGGAAGCACCACCAACTGATCCGCGCCACCAAGAAAACTGCATTCAAAAACTGGACAACAACGCACACAACTGCAAGGAACTCTTCAACATCGTGAAAGAGCTCTCCAACCCCAACGCCGAAAACAACGACATCACCCCATCGCAAGACCTCTGCAACTCCCTCGCCTCCTACTTCCACAACAAGATCGCGGACATACGCGGACATACACAACAGCTTCAGCCCTCAACCGACGCACGCCACGACCGAACCACCGCCCCCCACCACCACCCTCCGCGCCTGGACTCCGATCAGCACCGAAGACACCGTCTGCATGATGAACTCCATCCACTCCGGATCTCCGACCGACCCCTGCCCTCACCACGTCTTCAACAAGGCCGACGCGGTCATCGCACCCCACCTGCGGGACATCATCAACACCTCCTTCGACACCGCCACCTTCCCGGAGAGCTGGAAGCACGCCGAACTCAGCGCCCTACTAAAGAAACCAACAGCGGACCCCACCGAACTCAAGAATTACCGCCCCATCTCGCTCCTCCCGTTTCCAGCCAAAGTCATCGAGAAGACCGTCAACAAACAGCTGGCCGCCTTCCTCGAGACGAATGGATCCCTCGACCCTTCACAGTCTGGCTTCCGAGCCAACCACAGCACCGAGACCGCCCTCATCGCTGCCACCGATGACATCCGAGCCCTGATGGACAACGGAGAAACAGCGGACCTCATCCTTCTAGACCTCAACGCGGCATTCGACACTGTCATCACCACCCCCTTTTCTGAACCGCACCCTAGTGCAGCGCCTCAGCAACGTCGGAATCCAGGAGAAGGCACTGGAATGGATCATCTCCTTCCTCGACGGAAGAACACAGAGAGTCCGTCTACCACCGTACAAGTCAGAGGCCACCGAAGTCATCTGCGGCGTCCCTCAAGGATCTTTGCTGAGCCCCACCCTCTTCAACGTCTACATGAGCCCCCTCGCGGCCATCGCACGCCAACACAACCTCAACATCATCTCCTACGCTGACGACACCCAGCTGATCCTTTCCCTGACCAATGACCCCGCCGCCGCCAGAGCCAACCTTCACGAAGGGATGAAAGACGTAGCCGAGTGGATGACAACCAGCCGCCTGAAACTGAACTCAGACAAGACGGAAGTCCTCATCCTGGGCGCCTCGCCCTCCGCCTGGGACGACTCCTGGTGGCCCCCCGCCCTGGGCACCGCACCCAAACCGACAGACCACGCACGCAACCTAGGCTTCATCCTGACTCCTCCCTCTCCATGACCAGACAAGTCAACGCCGTCTCCTCGTCATGCTTCAACATCCTGCGCATGCTACGGAAGATCTTTCGGTGGATCCCCACCGAGACCAGGAAGACGGTCACCCAGGCCCTCGTCACCAGCCGACTGGACTACAGCAACGCCCACTACGCCGGAACCACCGCCAAGCTCCAGAAGAGACTCCAGCGGATCCAGAACACCTCAGCCAGACTCATCCCCGACATCCCACGACACAGCCACATCTCCGGACATCTGAGAGACTTGCATTGGCTCCCCGTCAACAAAAGAATCAACTTCTGTCTCCTCACCATCGCACACAAAGCCCTACACGATCAAGGCCCGAGCTACCTCAACAACCGCATCAACTTCTACGCTCCCAAACGCCATCTACGATCAGCCAGTCACGCCCTCGCCGCCGTCCCCCGCATCCGAAGAACGACAACAGGAGGAAGGTCCTTCTCCTAACAGGCCGCCAAGACCTGGAACTCCCTCCCGTCCAACCTGCGCCTGACCCAAGACCACCTCTCCTTCAGGAAGAAGCTCAAGACCTGGCTGTTCGAGCAGTAGCAGCACCCCCCCCCCCCCCCCCCCCAAGCGCCTTGAGACCCTCCGGGTAAGTAGTGCGCTCTATAAATGTCTTTGATTGATTGATGACATAGGTATCTCCACCATAGGGGATGTGATCGCCAAGGGGGCACTGAAAACCTTTATGACATTAAAGACAGAGTTCGGTCTGCATCCATCGCAGTTCTTCAAGTACGCGCAGCTGCAACATGCGTGACAGGCCCAGAACATCCAATTAACTGAACTCCCGGAGTATGCGCCATTAGAGGGAAGACTACTACAGGAGCAAATACAGGGGAAAGCGGTCTTACTCACGTATAACACTTTAACAAATAACATGTTAGGCGATCTGGCAAAACTTCGACGGATCTGGGAAACTGAGGTGGGAGCCATGGACGACCTTGACTGGGACACAGTATTAATGCACCCCAGAGACGTCGCAATTAAATCCAGACTGCGCCTTATCCAACTTAATGTGCTCCAAAGAACTTACTATGACAGAGTGCGTCTCTATCGAATGGTGAAAAAGGACGACAAGAAATGCCTCAAATGTAAACTAGAGGACGGGGACTTTTACCACCTTGTGTGGACGTGCGCCTCGATTCGCCACTACTGGCTTGCATTTTTGAGGAACTGAGCGAGGTGGTGGGGATCACTCTCCAGCCGGAACCCAGACTGGCCCTGCTGGGTATGACCAATGACGTCGACCTCACGAGACCTTTACTAAACTTCCTAATGTTGGCGTTACTGGTGGCGAAAAGAAACATAGCGAAACACTGGGGGTCCCCGGAATCGCCGGAGATAGAGGAATGGAGGAGAGGGTTGGACATGTACATGGCCGCCGAAAGGGTGACCTACAAGGCTAGAGGGTGCCCGAGGAAGTTCCGGTTGGGTTTGGTCTAAATGGAGACACTACCACAGTTTGGATGAGGGGCTGTGAGGGATCTATTTCATGCCTAGGATTGTACAATTCCGTGAGCACACCCAATATGCCTGTACCTAAGATGCTGCGGGGGGTGGGGGGGTGGGGGGGTATATACTGTTGTTATTGAGGTCTAGTCACCATTTTTAACAAGAATGGACAACGCCAAAGGGGGTGGGTGTGGGTACTGGATATGTGTGCAGGTAATTACATGATTGTCATGTTGTGTTATGATAAAATGAAAATAAAAATGTAAAAAAAAAAAAAAAGAATCAAAGCAGGAAAGGAGATGCAATTAGAGGAGGAGACCTTTGATTAGAATTGAGTGTAGTCCGACAACTGTTGATGTAATATATCAGAATCCTTAATGTTATCTCCCTGGGGATCAATATATAGTTTGTAGTGAGCGGGTGATAGAGTGGAGCCTTGGGAAAAATCTTTAAGTATTGGAACTGGACTAGAGAAAGTCACCCATCTTAACTTTTGAAACTGACTAAGGAGATAGTATTAAAGCTAAATCATGGTTCTGCCATGGGGTCTCTTGAAGTTTGAAATAGGACCTTATGATCAGCAATAATTTCCTCATCATGTACAAGTTCGCTGAATCTGAGAAATGGGTGAACAATCTGAATTTAGAGTTGAAGTTGTTTAAAATATCAATCTAAAGTTTCCCCACAACCGCAAAATCGCTTGCAAGTCTAATGTTTACCTGATTTTCTGAGAGTCCACTCTCCTGCAATCCAGAGCTGTGCAGCTTTGTAATAAGCTGGGATAATTCAGAATCTTAGGCCACCCTCTGTGGCATTTGCATTTATTAATATTTTTCATAAACATGGGGCTTTGCTATGTCAAACAAAACAAAAGCGTTGTTTCTCAAGGTCACTGAATATATTCCTTTCTAGATTCATAGGTAAGGCTTCAAATGTATATAGCAGGGTAGAACATTACTTTGTATAGCGGTCATGTGGCCCATCCAGCAAAAGGATCTCCCAACTTTCATAAATCCACCTAAACATTTTAACCAAAGAATGTATATTTACTGCATATCGTCTGTTGACGGATACCCACAATCTGAACCCTAAATATGTTATCAAATCATTAGTAACTTTAAAGGAGGTACTTCCTGTGATAGCGAAGACATCCCCATCGCAATATTCAATGGTAGCAGGGTAGATCTAGGAACATTGCTATCCACTTCAAGAGACTGCAGTAATGGTGACAACAGATCCTACAGCAAATCACTGCCAAGGGATTAATAACAATCATGAACACAAGGGGGGGAAACATCAGATACCCCTATCTCATGTCCCATGTCAAGCGGAAAATTCATGCCAACTCCTTCCACCATGGTATTTGCATTCAGGCACCTATTTTTTTTTTTTTTACATGTACGTTTTCCTTTAACCCCTTCTGTGCTCATAACGGAATGGTTCCATCATGAGCACAAGTGCAAGTGTGCTCATGACAGAACTATTCCGTCATGAGACCACTTGAAAAAACTCCCTTTGCTGTAAACAAAAGTGGAGAAGAGCTTCCCCAACCTCCCAAGGCATATTTTTTGTTTTCCTTGCAATGACTATCGCGAGCTTGGCGCGCTGTTGTCATTACAATGAAAACACAACTGATACTTAGTTACAGTTTCGCTATCTCAGCCCCCAAGCACCAAAACACATAGGAGAGATATCGCTGGAAAGGGGAGAATCTCCCCTTTTCGAATGGTATCACTCCCTAGTGGATCCCTGCTTGGGGAATCGCATCAGGAGGGAGACCCCCAAGCAGGGATCCACATACAAACCACCAGGGAGGGCGTAGCGGCCCCTTGGGCAAGAGCCTTTGCCCCCCCATTTAATTTTGCCAAAGGCAGTCGTTCTTCCCCCGCCCCCTCACCACGGGGGGCAGAAAGCACCCTTGACGCCCTGCAAAATTTGAGGTTTGCAAGGGTTCTGGGTGGGAAAATATTGGGAGGTCCACGCAAGCCATACCTCCCTGGACTCCCCCGGGTGTCTAGTTTTCAGGAACGTGTGGGTTTGGTAGGTTTCCCTAGATGGCAGCCGAGCCTGGGCCAAAAAACTCAGGTGACCCCACTTGCAAAACCAAGGCGTTTTGTGGTAGGTAATTTTGATGTCCCCTCAATACGTTTTGGGCCCTTACCTGTCGCGAGTACTTGGGCCACCCACACGAGTGATGTACCATTTTCATCAGGAGATCTGGGGGAACGCTGGGTGGTAGGACATTTGTGTCAGCCCAGTGATAACACAACTTCCCCCACACAGAAATTTGAGAAACAAGTGATTTTCAGCTAAATTTGAGGTTTGCAGGGGATGCTGGGTAGCAAAATGTTGGGGGGTCCAAGCAAGCCATACTTCCCTGGACTCCCCCGGGAGTCTAGTTTTCAGAAATGACTGACTATTAGGTTTTCCTAGATGGCAGCCGAGCCCGGGGCCAAAAATCCAGGTGACCCCTCCCTTGCAAATCTAGGTTCTTTTGTGATAGGTAAATGCAATGTCTCCACAATACCTTTTCGGTCCTTCCCTGCCGCGGGCACTTGGCCCACCCACACCAGAGGGGTACCATTTTTATTGGAAGACTTTGGGGCATGTGGGGTGGGTGGAATCTTGTGGATCCATGCAGATTCCCGAACTTTCCATCAAAGAAATGTGAGGAAAATGTGCTTTTTTGACAAAGTGTGAGGTTTGCAAGGGATTCTGGATAACAGAACCAGGTGAGAGCTAGACACATCACACCTTCCTGGATTCTCCTGTCTAGCTTTCAAAAATGTATTGGTTTGCTAGGTTTCCCTAAGTGTCGGCAGAGCTAGGGTTCAAAATCTACAGCTAAGCACTTTGGGGAAAAAAAAGGTCAGTTTCACTGTAAAAATGTGGTGTCCACATTGCATTTTGGGCCGTTTCCTGTCGCGGGCACTAGGCATATCCACACAAGTGAGGTACGATTTGTATCGGAAGACTTTCTCTGGGGAATGCTGGGTGGGTGAAATTATGTGGATCCGAGCAGATTCTAGAACCTTCCATCACAGAAAGGTGAGGAAAATGTGTGGGGTTTTTTTCTTTAAAGCTTGACCTCTGCAAGGGTTTCTGGGTAACAGAACCTGGTGAAAGCCAGACAAGTCACCCCGTCCTGGATTCCCCTGGGTGTCCAGCTTTCAAAAATGTATGGGTTTACTAGGATTCCCCAGGTGCCCGCAGAGCTAGGGTTCAAAATCCACAGCCAAGCACTTTGCAAAAAAGGGTCTGTTTTCAATGTAAAAATGTGGAGTGTCCACGTTGCATTTTGGGCCATTTCCGGTCGCTGGCAAAATGAATTTTGGCCTAACCACAAAAGTGATGTACCATTAATATCGGGAGACTTAGGGGAACACAGAATTGTAGAGCAACTGTTATTACCTATTGACGTTTGATGCATGTCTGCCTTCCAAATGTAAGACTATGTGTAAAAAATAAGTCACTTTGAAAAATGTCCTATAATTCACATGCCGGTATGGGTAACCACAATTTCAGAGATGTGCAAATAGCTACTGTTTCTAAACTCTATATTTTGTTCCCATTTCGGAAATACATAGGTGTCTTTCAAACCGATTTTTCACTGTTTTTAATTTCCCAAATGAACTGCTATATATCCAGTACACAATAAAAAACCAATGAAAGAGGGTGGGCTCAGCGGCAACCATAATGGCCGCAACTTAGGGCTGCTCCGTGACCCTCCAGCCCTACCACATCAATCTGACCCAATTACCCGGACATACAAAGCTGTATTGTCAATGGGAGAATGAGCGGTGCTAAATGAGGCCTCCCTGAGGCAAATCGGTGAAGGTGGGCTAGAGCGGTGTCGAGTGGCGTCTCTGGGCCTGTGTCTGGTGGAGCCGGGGCCTCAAGTATTGAAGTGGCCGGCCGAGGAGGTGGTGTGGCTTGCGTGGCCCCCTCCCCAACCTCAGAAATATGGAGCACCGGAATCTGCCCTAGCCCTCCTATGACTGTGGGGAAATACATCAAGCATAGCCTGCAGAACAACTGCCTCAGAGTGAATGTGGCTTATATTGCACTGTATCTAGCATAACAGTGCCTGGGCCAGGGCCGGCTGCAGCCGATGCCTGAAGGGCCTCGTGACCTCGTGACAGCCGCCTGGCACTCTGGAGTAGTCAGCTGGGTGTCACCCCCCCCCCCCCCCCACTGGGACCCGAACGGCGGGGATACTACGTGACAAACTGGTGGACTGTAATTGGGTCGCGCTTCACGCTCACCTCGTCTTGTTTGGGACTTCACGATACCTGCGGGCGGCACCGCCCCTGGTGCACCTTGCCTTTGGAGACATTGAATTGCCATTCCCACCACGTAGCCTGTTACAACGTAGTTACATCGGCGCCACCCCGCCTTGTTGCGGGTCAGGCCCCGCACCACCCTGACTACCTTAGAAAGACCTTGTTAAGGATCAGTTCCACCTAGCATTTCACCATAGGACCCTCTCCAGGGCACTACCGATGCCTTGCAGAGCGCCTCAACAAAGTAGACTTGATCGATTTACCTGTCCGAAGATGGACCTCGCCGAGAAGAAGGGGGCCGGAGACAAATCGCAAAGTGGAGCAGAACAGGACCCCACTGAACAAACGATGAAGGACTTGATGGCAGCTATCATGGGCGTCCGCACCTCTGTTGACACGCTTTCCTCGGAGGTGACACTGATCAGAGCTGCTCTCACAAAATTCACAGAGAAGGTCAAACAATTGGAAATCACCACTGCCAGCCTTGTGGAGGACACCTCCCAGCTCCAAGCGTATATCGGTGAGCTCCAATCATTTCGCAAATCCACAGAGGACAAGCTGAATGACTATGAAGGAAGTCTGCGACGCAATAACATCCGCATTCTTGGCGAGCCTGAGAAATCGGAGGGGCCAGCTGCCGACTTATTTATCGAGAAGCTGATCACGATGAGGCTACAACCCAAGGGCCTTTCTAAACTATTTGTGGTGGAGAGGGCTCATAGAGTGCCGGGTGGTGGCCCCCCCCCTCAGCCAATTCTGGCCCGGATGCTCCATGACAGAGACAGGGTGGCTCCTCCAATCCAGGTGGATAGCTCAGAGATCACCTTCTTCCCCGACTTCACCTGTGCGGTGCAGACGCGTCAGCGCTCCTTTCTTGATGTAAAGAGACGGTTAGGAGAAAGAGGTCTCAAGTAAGCCAAGCTCTTCCCAGAACGCCTGCAAGTTGAATTTGATGGTAAGACCCGCTTCTTTGACTTAACGGAGGTGGCATCTGACTAGCTGGACAGCCTCAAACCCTCGCCAGAACGAGACTCTTCCGACCAGTGAACCCAACAATGCTACCTGGAGAATAGGGCCTTTGCTGCTTCGCGATGCCTTTCTTCAGCGGTTGTATAACTCTGAACCATTGCACCAGGCCAAAGTGGCCATAGAACTTTATACAGACATCCTGCAGTTCTCCCATCTGGCGACCTGCTATCGGACATGTCCTGCATCGACAACCTGTAGTGGTAGGCCGGGGGGGGGGGATTGAAGGTGGGGGGGGGGGGGGGGGTGGAAGCGGTACTGAAACCTCCCCTTGTGTGTGTTTTTCTTTTCAGTAGAATAGTCGGGCGACAGGCACTCTGCATTTAAATAATATGGGCAGTTCAAAGCCCGGAGTGCAAGGGAGCAGGGTTGTTGGGAGGGAATGTTGATTTTTCTAGTATTGTTTTGTTGTATTTTCTCAACGGTACAAAGTATACATGTGACCCCATTAGGGGGGCGCTATCCAGCTTACAATGGGAATGCAGTACAATAGGGAACTAAAAATCTTAAGTTGGAATGTTAAAGAGTTAGGGGAAAGAATTAAGAGGAGTGTTGCGTTGCAATATATTAAGCGGCAGGCGCCGGACATCGTTTTACTTCAGGAAACACACCTTGTTGGTAATTCATTTAAAGCAATGCATAGATGATGATATTCGATGATAGCGCATGCAGACTTCACCTCTAGTTTCTTTACCTGTGGAGATCTATAAGATCTGTGAACAGGAACTCCTCCCCCTACTTAAACAAGTGATAGACTCTGTGGGAGAAACTGGAGCTGCCCCTACCTCAAGGCGTACAGCTAAAATTGTATTCTTTCTAAAAAAGAACAAA
The DNA here is from genome assembly GCF_964263255.1 of Lissotriton vulgaris. Taxonomy (NCBI): domain Eukaryota; kingdom Metazoa; phylum Chordata; class Amphibia; order Caudata; family Salamandridae; genus Lissotriton; species Lissotriton vulgaris. The sequence goes on along the minus strand of NC_141685.1, from coordinate 464,551,820 downwards.
CCGCCGGAAGAACAGGGTTCATACAGGCCTATTTCATTAATCAATACTGACGCTAAAATATTTGCTAAAGTACTTGCTAACCGATTAGCGCTAATAATGCCTGCTCTAGTTAATTGTCAACAACACGGTTTTGTGGTGGGCAGAGATACCACTACCCACGTCAATACTGCAATAACAGCTTTGGATGTTGCGGCGACCACTCTCACCCCACTCGGAATGGTCATGTTAGATGCAGAGAAGGCATTTGATCGAGTGGGGTGGGAGTATCTCTGGGCAACACTAACGGCTTATGGTATACAGGGGCAATATCTGGGATGGATCCAATCTCTGTATGAGACGCCTACAGCAATAGTTAGTTATTCAGGGAACAACTCTGATAACTTCTTAATAAAAAGAGGCACTAGACAGGGGTGTCCTCTTTCACCCCTATTATTCGCTATAGCTCTAGAGCCATTCCTCAACGCACTAACTGCTCAGGAACATATAACTCCAATAGAACACGGAGGCATATGCTTAAAAATTACAGCTTTTGCTGACGACATCGCTATATATACTACAGACTGGGTGCGGGCCATACCTAAAATCATCCAGGAAGCTAGAGAATTTGGCGACATATCAGGATATAGACTCAACGTTAACAAAACACAAGTGATAGCTAATTATCAACCTACACACCCGATAACAGGGCTTTGTCACAATGCTACTTATTTAGGAGTCAAACTTACTGCAAATATCGAGAAAATCGTTCCGTTAAATTATGACCCCTTACTCAAAGATATCGACTCCATGCTTAAAAAATGGAATAAAATACCACTTAGCCTGATCGGACGTATTAATATAATAAAGATGAAAACAGTTCCGAAAATACTATATTTATTCAGATCTATCCCGCTGCAACTTAATAAATCATACATTAAGAAAATAGAAAGTATTTGCAGTAGATACATCTGGGGATATAAAAAAGCCCGTTGGTCAATGACGGTATTGAAATTACCTGTTGAAAAAGGGGGACTAAACTTCCCTGATTTAAAAATTTACTTTTTTGCCACTTTTATACAACGTATACGTAGCCTTCTGGCTAGTGATGTCTCCACATTTTATCACCAATTTATGTTAGGATCACAAAGCAATAAGTTTCTATTTAGGGTACACGATCCAAATTACTATAAGAGAGTCAAGTTCAAGACCGCGAGAGCCATTAAAAGAATCTGGGACCAAATTATGGACACTGAAAAAATGTCCTTCTATAATGCTGAACTTCCAATATGGGGGAACCCAGGGCTGCCAACTATCTTCGCAGATGGTGCTTGCACTTTATGGATAGATCAGAACATTAACAAGCTAGGGGAATCTTTATGGCCCTGATGGCCTTCTAAGCTTTAATGCTCTAAAAATACTATATAACATCAATGAGACAACATATTTTAAATATATTCAGATACAAGATTTCTTAATTAATAACAAGAAAATTGAGAATGTAGAACACTCAGATATCTTACAATTTATTTATTCTAATCAGACTAAAGCGATTATTAGCAAGAGCTATATTATTCTTAATAAAGGCCAAGTCGGAGACTGCGAGAAAATGGCAGATAAATGGACTACTAGGCTAGGAATCAACATTTACCCTAGCCAGATTGAGAGCTCACTAAAACAAATAAATCGAGTTGTCCAGTCATCAAATCTGAGGCTACAATATTATAGGACAGTAACCCAAATTTATTACACGCCTCAAAGAATTTCCAGCTGGACACCAGGCAATATCTCCACTGAACGCACCCAATGCCCAAAATGTAATTTAGAAGCAGCTGGCATAGAACATATGCTCTATGAGTGTCCTAAACTTTATAAACAGCTCTGAGCTCCACACTGCCACAAAAGCGATACCCCGGTAAAGCGGAGCACTCTTGGCTACAGGTAGGCAAACACGACTTCTTTAACAAACAAGTTATGCACTGTTTACAGCGTTTGCCCGCCCCCGCAATAATGATAGCGCTGCTACAAAACCGGTAAAGCGATACAATTTTGACTACAGGTGGGCTAACACTACCTCTTTTACATATAAGTTATGCACTGTTTACAGCGCTTGCCCGCCCCTGCAATAATGATAGCGCTGCTTCATGTTTTCATGTTTTCATGTTTTCTGCCAATGTAATTTCCACCTATAAGCACACTATAGCGAAACAGTGTTTGAGTGTCTATATTATACCTACAGTCTCTCTTTACGCACTACAGATAAGGGTTGTGTAATATAGATCCTAGCGTATCATACCAGTATTTTGTCTATGAGTCTCCGTCTACCCTGAGCGAGACTCAGAATTATCATCTCTACTCTCCATTTTTTGCCTTCACAAAGTTAAAGATGTTTTGGTAAAGAATAGTGTTACTTAACCAAACTACATAAAATGAAATACATTACAAAGTAACGAAATAAGGTGTGTGTGTGTATGCAATCTATGTACATTACTTTCGTCTCATTGCAGATTACGAAGGAAAATTTCCTAAATTGTATAATCAAAACAAGAGTGCTTGTACGCCATATATGACTACACAAATTGTGTAAGTACAATACCTTTATGTTTGTGAGTCCTGACGAAAGCTCCGCAGACCCTTCCAGGCCCAACGGAGCTGAAACATGTCGACGTACCTTATCAAATTATACTATCAGACCCAGTAACTCGGTCTAAAATCGTACCACCCAATTTTTAATGTGGTAAAAACAACCCCCATTAAAGAACTTCCGGGCTGTTTACCTTTTTAACCATTTCTTCCTTTTTTGCACATTTTACTTTACACCTTTTTTCACTCAAAATCTCTGGACACTGCACCCTAGACCAGAGGCGCCTCGGGTGAGGCTGGCATATTCACTTCGGAGTAGCCAATGATAACTGCCACAACTCTAATGCGGGGCGGACGAACCAGATATACCGCACCTCCTTCCAACAAAAACATAGAGTTTTTTGAGGCTACTCTGATCTTTATCCCTTATACCAATGGTCATAAGGTGTAACTAGTGTCCGTTTTCCTATTTTTGATAACCAGTGTCCTAAACTTACAGCTTTTTGGTTGGGAATAATGGACGTCCTCAACAGGAAGCACATAACTATGCCTGTACTCTCTGCCCATTTGGTTCTGCTGGATTTACAAGACACGAATAGTAATTATAAAGATCTGTTAACAATCGTTTTTGCATGTGCCAGATTGGTTATCGCGCGTACATGGATTTCGAAAGAACCATCTAGTGTCAATGAATGGTGGTACCTCATCCACGAAATACATACTATGGAACTCTCTTTGGCTAAATTAAGAGGCCCTAAAGCGCTAAAAGGAAGGGAGAAAATATGGGGCACATTCACTGGCTAAATGGACAAATATATTGTGAGACCGACATGTCACATCCTTTTGACACGACCTTTCCGTAAAGCTGCCTTGTTAACATCCGTGTCTTTCTTTCCTTTTCTTTATTCCTTTTTTTTTCTCTCCCTTTTGTTCTCTTTCCAATGACAATAACATCTATCGAGAATTATGTATATGTATACGATCGAGATGATTTTATTACTGCATTTATGTTCTTTCTTGCAATAAAATAAAAAAAATAAAAAATAAAAAATAAAAAAGACTTCACCTCTAGTTTCAGGGGAGTGGGAATTATGCAGAATAAGTCATTTCCTTTCTTGCTCACCTCGACATGCGTAGATGACCGAGGCAGATATGTTGGGATTACGGGCTCGTGGGAGGGCAGGCTCATCACCTTAATGTCCATATACGCACCCCCAGGGATGCAACCCCATTAGAGGGGCGCTATCCAGCTTACAATGGGAATGCAGTACAATAGGGAACTCAAAATCTTCAGTTGGAATGTTAACGGGTTAGGGGACAGAATTAAGAGGAGTGTTGTGTTGTGTTGCAATATATTAAGCAAACGATTCAGAAAAGGGGGTGGTGATGAACAGAGTGTCTGAATTAAGCAGACCACTCTTACCCAGTCCAAAGATCAGGGCGTGATCCATCACCGTTATTTATCTCACTGCACCATCCCAGCTCAGAACCTGGCTATATGCAAATCAGTCTGTCCCTGGCCCAGTGCATCATGGGAACAGGGCAGACTAAACTACCAAGCCAATTCTTCACCAGAAAGGAGACAAGCTACCGGGGACGGTGATGGATCAAGCCCTGATCTTTGGACTGGGTAAGAGTGGTCTGCTTAATTCAGACACTCTGTTCATCACCACCCCCTTTTCTGAATCGCAATATATTAAGCGGCAGGCGCCGGACATCGTTTTACTTCAGGAAACACACCTTGTTGGTAATTCATGTAAAGCAATGCATAGATGGGGATATTCGATGATAGCGCATGCAGGCTTCACCTCTAGTTTCAGGTGAGTTGGGTATTATGCAGAAGAAGTCATTTCCTTTCTTGCTCACCGCCACATTTGTAGATGACCGAGGCAGATATGTTGGGATCACTGGCTCTTGGGAGGGCAGGATCATCACCTTCATGTCCATATGCGCACCCCCAGGGATGCAGGGCACAACCTTCACTGACATAAGTACGGTACTCCTAAAGTTGCCTGAGGGATACCAGGTGCTTGGAGGCGATTTTAATTCTGTTGTCTCAGGCGCCTTAGACAGGCACCCCCACGAGATACTCCTCAGGCCGCTCAGGCATTTACCAGTTTTCTAGAAGCAAAGGCACTAATTGATGGCTGGCGGACACATAATCCCGATAGGGTACAACACACCTTCCACTCAGGGGCGCACAACAACCTATCCCGCCTGGATTAGATACTGGTCCCGGCTTCACAGATTGCAGACATACACGAAATCCGACATCTGGCGCGGGGTATCTCAGATCATTCCCCACTATGGGTCCACATAGTTCTGGATCACACGCAGGTGGGGAGAGTTGCCCCAATAAACCCGTGGCATCTCAAGAACCCCAAAATACGGAAAGGAATAATCAAAACTATCGAAGAGTACATTTTAGAGAACGAACACTCGGTAGAATCACCTCAGACGCTCTGGGAAGCCTTTAAAACTGTGGTCCGATGGCAAGCCCTGTCCTTGATAGCTGGCTTCAAAAAAGATAAGATGAGAGAGATCTCAGACATGGAGCAGGACCTATACCGTCTGGAACAGGAGGTCTCCTCAGATCCCACGCCCGAAACCATCCATTTTCTACGCCTGCAGCAGGAGGAATACCAGGCATTGGTCACCGATCGTGCCAAACTAATGGGGCAGGAAAGGCTGGGGCGGATATATGACAGGGGCGACAAGGCTGGCAAACTGCTCGCATGGTTAGATAAGCGCGATCAGGCCAGCAGACTGGTACCAGAACTCAGTAGCCCTGATGGTTCCACAGTGACGGACACCCAAGACATAGCTGATCACTTTGCAGCTCATTTTCAAACAGTATATAGTTCGGTAGCGCCATACCCTGCAACAGACTTTACTGATCTAATTAAAGATATAACTCTTCCTAGGCTGTTGGACTCAGACTTCACGTTTATGGATAGTGAACTCACCACTGGCGAAATAGCCACAGCAATAAGAGCACTGCACTCTGGGAAAGCTTTGGGCCCAAATGGTATTCCGATAGAGCTCCACAAGCTCCAACCGGACAAATTAGCCTATTACCTGAAGTCTATGTTTGAGGATAGCCTAAGGGAGGGGACTCTACCGTGAGACCAACGTATTGCAAATATAGTCACAATCCATAAAGAAGGGAAGCCTAGAACAGAGTGTACCTCCTGTGAGAAGTTGGCCTGGTATATGATGTTTACTATTCTAGTGAACACCTTGCACCAGTCCAAACAACCCTTATGGTGATGGTTGTAAAGTCAAGAGGCAAAAGCACATAACAAGTTACACTTAGAAATACTTTAAATAGCACGATTTACAGTTAGGCCCTAGGGGCGCGTCAAACCATATACTATGTAAGTGGTATAAGAACCACAACATGGGAAAGGAAGAGGCCTAGGGCATCGCTGGGGCTACACTATCTGACCCTTAGGTTAGGAGTAGGAGGCCCACAGGCGGCGCGTCCAGAGTCAGTACTCTCACGCGAGAGTCAATAGAAAGTCAACAGGAACGTAAAAGGTAAGTAAATGAAGATTCAGGACACTTCTGGTGTAGCTAGAAGGATACAACTAAAAACCTAGACACATGGCTAGTCAATACCCTTGAGAGCACAGAAGTACTGGCGTTACCTCACCCACAGGAAGTGGGTGCATAGGTGTGAAGATGTGTCGGGTTTCGCCGTTGAAGTCTATGGAGCCTGTGAAGAAAGATGCTACAGGCGATCAGGAGGAAGATGTCCGGGTGGATCGAAGATTAAGAGGACCTGAAAGCTGAGGGGACAGAGTCCAGGTCAATAGCCAGTGACCGGGTGGAACCAGGGAAGGAACCAGACGTCGTCGAGGAGCAATCAGGTGCTGGGGTGAAGCTTGTCGTTGCAGCCACGCGGACCAGGAGGCGTCAAGGACGACCAGGTGCTTGAGAGGAGCTGTCCCACGAAGGATCTCATAGATGGAGGGGCCGGCTTCAAGATCAGAGCCAACAAGCCTAAGCAAAGGCAACCCACGCAGGATACACAAGGAGCTTCTGGTGCAGACCAGGAGGGTCTGAGGCACTTCACCTTTTCAGGGAAGCAAGTGCCAGTCTGGAGCAACTAGACCAGCGGTGGAGTTTCAAAAAGGATCTTCGCCAGTGGCTACTAGCCAACTGGCCAGCAACCGAACATCGTATCGAGCAGAACACAGGCAGAAGGGCCCCACGCAGATCTCGTGGAGTGTGGAGGGCTGGTCTTCGGTGCAGGTGGAGCTCGGTGTCGGGGTGTCTCAGTCCCCAGGGCACAGCTTCGAAGAGGCCTCAGGTACTGCGCTGTTAGCAAGTTGTCGACTTTTCAAGTTACCTGCTTCCACGGGTCCAGACGCCTTCCACGGAGTTCAGCTGTGCTGGAGTCGGGCAGTGGGGTCAGAGGGATCCGGGAGTCGAGGTCTTGTCAGGCTCTGTGCTCGGGTTCCGGTGGGAACGGGGACAAAGCAAGCCGTCGAGTTGCTGGATGGTGCCTGGTTTCCCAGGGTGGTCACTCCTTGGCCACAAGAGAGATTCTTCAGTCTTCAGCTTGGATGAATGTCGAAGGGTCCAGAGTTTTGACTTCAGTCGATTCCAGGATTAATCTAAAGTCTCGTGGGTCAGCTCCTACCTTTATACAACTAAATGGGGCTGGTTTGGTCACTAGGTCCCTCCTATGGGTGGGACCAGGAAGGGGGGTGGTTACACCCCCTTTCCTTTGTGCAGTTTTGTGCCAGAGCTGGGGCTGGAGTGCCCCAGCAACCGGTTTGAACTGGGGTATGCATGGAGCACCTAGAGTGCTCCAGGCAGTGTCTGATTCTATTCAGCCCTCCCTGTCCCAATACACATCCTCCTGTCTGGGGTGGTGCTAGCACCTCCCCAAGCAGGAAACCTATTGTCCAAACCTCAGTGACTGGAAGGACTCCCAGCAGCAGGAGGTCAGACTTGTGTCTGTGGCAGCAGCATCCCTTTTGTGATGCTGGGGCTCTGGTTAACTTTAACCGGGATAGTCAGAACTAACATGTCTTCTCCCTCTAGAAGGGTGGAATGCTACCCCCGTCGCCAGAATTGGCGAGGGGGTAGTATTTTAAAGCGTATGACACCTTACACGACATGTTTTGATAAAGCCAAACCAAAGTTAGCATTAACCGCGAGGATTATTATGCACTGAAGAGTATATGGTATGGCAATACCATAGAACAGCTATAAGGAAATGGTTCCGAAAGCTGCAGACAGGCTCAGCTCATGCTAGAGCACCATCTCACACATAACCAAGCACTCTGCCTCCAGGATTGTTAAGGCCTGCCATAGGAGTGACTTATAGGTTACTATGTGTCTATATATAAGGTAGGTATAGGAATACTATACCTAAGCAAGGGGTGATTACACAACCTTGCCCCAGCTGAGTGAACAGCCAGTTGTGTCCATTTAGGTGGCCAGCCAGGGGTGGCATAATATATGCTGCAGCCCCTCGTAGGCCTTGGGTGCACCTATGCCCTGGGTACCTATGGTACACTTATACAGGGACTCACAAGGGTGACCCAATATCCAATCTGGTATGTACTTGCAGTACATGGAGTCCATTTTACAGAGAGAGCAGATAGCCTGGGCTCCTGAATAGCAGGATCCCAGGCCAACTAAGTCGAAAACCAGCTAAACACTAGGCAAAAAGTTGGGGGCAACCATAGTCAGGTATCCACCTTCCTACACCTCCTATCAGCCTATATCGCTTCTGAATGCTGAACCCAAAATCCTGGCTAAGGTGCTGGCCAATAGACTGATCAAGGTGATAGGCGACCTAGATCATCCAGACCAATCAGGGTTTATGCCTAAAAGAAACATGGCCCTCAATTTGCGCAGACTACACGGAGTCCTGGGCAGGGTACCGATGTTACGAGAAGACGCCGTTGTGGTCTCTCTTGATGCCACCATGGCTTTCGACACATTGGAATGGCCCTACCTATTTGCAGTGTTTGCCAAGCTGGGCTTTGGGCCAAATTTCTGCCGCTGGATACGGTTGTTATATAGTGCGCCAATGGCCCAGGTAGTGGTAAATAACAGGAAATCTGAACCCTTTGAACTTAGTAGAGGTACCAGTCAGTGGTGCCCCCTTTCTCCTTTGCTGTTCGCTTTGGCCCTAGAACCACTTGCAGCATGGATCCGTAAAGATGTAATGATGCGCTGGTCGGAGTGGTGGGAAGATTGGATCTCCTTATATGCTGATGATGTTCTCCTTTATCTTGCATCCCCCAAGAGATCCCTAATAGTAGCTTTTGATATATTGGATACTTTTGGGAGGTACTCTGGGTTTCAAATCAATTGGCAGAAATCGCTCCTCCATGTCCTTTGGGGAACTCCTCCCCCTTTGTTTCGAAATTGCCAGATTCCAGTGGTCTCAGAAGGCTTCAAGTACCTGGGTATTTTTGTATCTTTAGACCCTTCGATTCGCTACGCCCGTAATCTACTCCCTCCACTGCAGCGATATAATGCACTGGAAGTCCATCCCGCTCTCGCTGTTGGGCAAAGCTGCCTTATTTAAAATGTCTTTGCCTCGCTTTCTATATGCACTTCAGAACTCAGCTGATATTGTCCCAAACACGTATTTCAAAGACGTTGAAGGGCTCCTTAGAGACCTGCTATGGGGAGGGAGGTCACGCATAGCGATGAAAAAACGAACACTTGGTTGGTATGATGGAGGAATTGGGCAGCCTGACATCAAAAAATACTACTGGGCCGCACATCTTACAGCAATCAACCACTGTACGTATGGGCACCCGGACAATCCGGGATTCCTAATGGACCGATGGCTATTGCCCAACGGGTCCTTTTCAAGAGCACTATATTAAACACCAAATAAATATCCACTCACCGGACCCTATAGCCCATACAGTCAAAATCTGGCACTCGGCCACTAAATCAATTGGTTGGCAAAACAAATTGACGATGGCCACACCTTTGTGGGACTCACAAAAACTAGGATACATGGGAAATTCAAAAGGATTTGACAAATGGGACCCGATAGGGATTTCCCATATCAAAGACCTTTTGTGTGCAGGGGGGGAGGGGGGGGGGGGGGGAGGGGGTAAAGCCCTTTGGCACTCTGCAATCTCACTATGCCATGGCAGATTCCGAATACGATCGCTACTTACAAATAAGACACTCGCTGCAAGCAGCTATCCCCGAGGACTCTGGTGTACCAGAAATTTCCCCACTGGAGGACAGGCTACTGGATGGCTATCTACCGGATAGGGCCATTTCACTAACATATCGGAAGCTTATCAATAACATTGACAACCCTCTTCTCAGGTTACGAGACAAATGGACGGAGGACGGAATACAATTAATGATGAAACCTGGCAGGAAGCGGTCTCCTCTCCAAAGATAGTTGCTATACAAGCAAGACTTCGGCTGGTGCAACTAAAGATCCTTCACAGAACTTATATAACCGGTCCCCAACTGATGCACATGGCTGTTCTTGTAGGAGAGGATGCACACAAGTAGGCACATTTATACACATCTTATGGCATTGTGACCAAATCCAAGAATATTATCGCAATATTCATACGATCATGAGTGAAGTAGTTGGGGTAGACCTTCAACCAGAAGCACATATGTGTCTCCTAAATATCTGGGGAACCTACCAACCTCAATGCTACACAACGAAATGGGCTACACTTGATGCATGATTGCCAAGAGAAATATTGCACAGCTCTGGGAAGCCCCACATCGGCCCACAGTTGTAGCTTGGGAACGGGATCTAGACTGGTGTATGTTGAGGGAGAAGACAGTCTATGTGGCTCAGGGCTGTCCCCGCAAACGGTCTAAAGTGTGGTCCCCCTGGAACGATTATCGGGGGGATATTTGTTTACCCTCATGTGATGCTGCTGAAGAGGACTTTCCCTCCCAGTGAATTTCAATGAACTGTGTTGCAATACTGTGTATTACCTGATGTTGCTGTAAATCAAAATGATTCTGTGATTTGTACCTTCATGTTGAGACTGTTAAATAAAAAGATTTATTAAAAAAACAAAAAAACAATGAAAGACGCCGCTCAATTATTGGCTCTGGGTTCCTCTGGTTCTTGGTGAACTTACATGTCCTTTATATCCCCACAACCAGAAGAGTCCAGCAGATGTAACAGTATATTTCTTTAAAAAATTTGTCATACTTAGAAGAGGTTACAGGTTAGAACTTTGGCACAAATTGCTGTTTATTACAACCTATTTTCATTTTTTCTGATTTTCAGAGATTAGTTTCTATAAAAAAAAAAACCTTGAAGGATCTACACAAATGACCCCTTGCTGAATGTAGAGTTTTGTCTACTTTTCAAAAATGTATAGCTTTCCAGGATCCGTTACTGCTTTCACACCCATTTCTACCACTAACTGGAAGGAGGTTGAAAGCACAAAAAGTAGCAAAACAGGCTATGCCTCAGTCAAATGCCAAAACTGTGTAAAAATGTTACTTTTCTGACAAAAGTCTGCCTGTCCCTGAAAGCCGGGAAGATTGTGATTTCAACTCTTTGTTGAAACCATCGGCAGGTAAAAAAGCAAACACTTTCTTCTGCAGCACTTTTTCCCCAAAAATATAAATTTTGCTGTGTTTTGGCTAATTTCTTGGTTCACTCCAGGGGAATCCACAAACCCTGGATACCTTTAAAATCCACATGATGCTGGAAGAAAAGGACGCAAATTTGGTGTGGATACCTTACGTGGACAAAATGTTACACAGGCCCAAGCGAACTACCCCAAAGAGCCCAAAAAAGGCTTAGCACAGGGGGGTAGGACTAGCAGCAAAAGGGTTAAGTCAGGGCTATTGTTTACTCTTGAAGGTTGTATGTCCACAAAGATTCTACTGTATAGAATATGGAACTTCAGTTGACCGTTTGACTGGAGCCGAGCATCTAAGCAGATGTTTGTGTGTAAGCTGCTCATTAAAGAACATATACCTCATCTGGATTACTACCTTTAACAAGTCGTAACAAGTGTTTGAGAAGTTCCTACAAATTGGGCAGCACAGGAGTGCTACTCACTGATGAAAATGTGGATCTTAGAAGTTCAACTTTGAGGTACATTTGTGAAGAATCTACAATGTGGAAACATCAACTACTTATCTGCTGTGCACTGGTTTGGAGGATCAACTGGTATTACAGGTACTGTGATTACTCACTCAAGTTTATTTGGAGAGTGCAGTTCAAGGATTTCTATATCACACGCTCACTTATTGACTCATGCTTTCTCCTCTTCGCACAACTTACTTGCATTTTCTCTCGCTGTGGGATTTGACTTTGCTCCCCAGTGTTCTGTGCGCGCACTCTGTAGAGTCTCACAAGTTCTGGGGGGGGGGGGGGGGGGGGGGGGGGGGGGGGGAGTGTAACCTAGCAACCCTCACATGCGCAGTTGAGCATGACGCCATCATTGCCGTCAAGTTTTGTTGGACCTTTCAGCACCTCATCAACGCAAAAGTAATCTTCTTCGGATTTTATCGAGTATCCTGGAGGAGTTACTCCCTGTGAAACGCTGTGAGCACTTATTTTTTATAACTACTTACTTGGGGGTGGGGACATTTTGTTTTAGACTTTTTTTCAATTACTAGTACTATGAAGTTTGACCCACCAGTGAAATTCCAACAATTTAAAGGAGATCAGCTCATTCCCTGGGTGCAATGGATAGAGGAATTCATCACATTTATAAAATCTATTGATGGAGAAAGAATGAATGCGGACAGGAGGAAAAACATTTTATTCCACTGTTTAGACTCTAAAGGACAAGCTGTCCTCAGGAGGTTACCTTACATGGTACCTCAGGATAGGCAGGGTACATTGATGTATTAGAGGAGGGTTTGTTGAGGATACGAGTATCGTTTTAACCTTCTTCCAGCATTGCCTTTAGTACATTTACATTTTACACCAGAGCACAGAAAGAGGGAGAGTCATTTGATGAATTTCCGACTATGTTAAGAGCTCCCTTTGTGAATTGCAACTTTGGAACTAATGATGATGAAATAAGGGACCAAATTATAGTACATGAGGAGCAAGAAGATTTAAGAACAGTTGTGGTTCAAAGTTAAAGGATGCCATTAATATTGCAAAAGCTTTAGAGAAATCTGAAAAGTGGATGCTTTCAGTACATAATAGTGATAATAATTCTGTTAATGCGGAAGATGTGTGCAGTGTGAATGGAACAAGTGTGCATTAATGCAACACTTTGTTCGGTAAAAAGTGGAGAGATCAGTATACTGTAGGTGTGATAGTCTAGGTCATATTGATCTTTTTCTCCATTGTCCTGCTGTAGGGAAAGAGTGTAAAAAGTGTGGTCGCATGGGGCATTTTACGTGGGTATGTAGAGTTGTTACGACTAATACTCCTTCCAAAGGAAAATTGTCTTATTTGAATGAGGTTATAGAGAAATTGCATGTATGTGAATGAAACAAGACAGATGGAAGAAGTCCGTGGTTTTGTCTGTTAAGGATAGGGCATGAGTGGTGTAGTGATGGCGCCACCTAAATGCTAAGTTGAGGTTTTGGGGATAGAGCTAGAACTTATGGCCAATTTTGGTTGTCTATGGACAGTCATTACTAAAGAGTATTTTGGGGAAATATTTTAAGGTTTGTTGTTACTTGATGAATTGAAGGACTAACATATTGGCACAAAGTTGTGATGGGTCAACAATTGATAGGATTGGATTGGATTTGAGACTGTTCTACTGGAGCTCAAGGGATAGAAGTACTCGTCAAATTGTATGCGGCTGTTGAAGGAGTAAATGTGTTGAGATGGAGAGACGAGCGGAACTGGGAACAATTTTAAGTCTCAGGAGTAAGGAACCTGGGATGTTGGTTGCTCAGGTTCTTGATGGAACTAGTATGGCTGAACAATTTTAAGTGTTTTTATTGACAAGTTAGAAAAGCTGAGTGGGTACGCACACAGGGTGAAGCAAAGGTTGAGAGATATGCCGATAAATTTAAAGTAGGAATTGAGAGACATGCTGGATAATATAGTAAAAGAAGGAATAAGTGAGGAAATGGAGTCCTCAGAGTGGGTGTCTCCCATACTTTTAGTGTTCAAGGCAGACAAAGATTATGTGCTGACTTGAGAGAGAGAGGAATGCCAACATTGTAGATGATTATCCCCTACTATACCATCTATTATAAATTAGATGGTATGTATGTTGGAGAGGTCTTAGGTGCTCTCATCGTTGAACTTGCATTCTGCGTATCATCAGATTGAACTGTCTAATGATACTCCACAGAACCTATTTCAAGAACCTATTTCAATAAAAAAGGATGCTGTTTGGCCTGGCCTTGGCAGTGTCTGCTTTTCAAAGAACCATGTTTCACGCATTCAAGGATATGGATAGCTTTGAAAAATGCTTTCAGAATGCCATTCCTATATTTTCACACCACATGGATCATATATGAAAAGTGCGAGAGACTGAAAAATCAGGGCCTGACCATACAAGAATCCATGGGTAAATAGTTTTGCAGTTCATTGGAGTATCTTGTAGGAAGGTTTTCAAGTTTCGTGATGGCTCCAACTCTCCTCAGGTTCCACAGTGCTTTGTGAGTTCTTGTGTTTCAAGGTTTGCCATAAAGGCATTTTTGAATTCCTTCATGGGTGTTCACCTCTCACAGGCTTTCTTGTATTCCTCAGTGAGCAAAATAGAAAGCAGGTCACTCCTTCAAATGTTTTAAGTAGTCACACTGTTCACTGTCTGGGTCCCACTTTTACACGGATGGCTTGTTTTGATTTGTACATTCTACCCTTTCCATGCACTCATACCCCAGCTTATCTGTCTGCATCGAATAGTCACAAGCTACCTACTTTGCTGCTTGTCAATGCATCCTACCGCATCATCAGCACCTTCATTATGGTTCACTGCCTCTGTTTTTTCCACTCACCATACAGGTACCAATATTGCTCGCTTTTAGGCGCCAACTCTCTTCCACAGTCTTAATCCCTCAGGCTATTAATATAAACCACAACTAATGAACCGTTAGGGTCTCAAGGCGCTTGGGAGGGGGCGGGGGTTGATGGGGGAGTTGGGGGTAGGGTGGTGTCTGCAGTTTAGTTGAAGAGTTTAGTCTTGAGCTCCTTCCAATTTAGGCAGTGAAGGTGATTGCCTGAGATCTAGAGGTAGAGAATTCAAAGTCTTCACAGTGAGGTGGCAGAAGGCTCTTCCCCCGGCCGAGGTCCTATGGATCTGTGGGACAGTGGCCAGGGTCAGCTGGGCGGAGATTTCTGGTGAGTGTGTAAAAGGAGAGGTGGTGGTGGTTGAGGTATGCCGGTACGGTGTTGTGGCGAGCTTTGTAGGCATGCGTGAGAAGCCTCCAATCAATTAATGTACTAAAATTCACCTATGAAGCCAACATGACCTACCCCACTTTGTTTCTTTAATGCATAAACTAGTGGCAAACAGCAGCTACCCATTGCCATGTCTGGCAGATCATGCTGGATCCATCTACTAAAGCGACATCCCTCCAGATACACGTACCTATCCAAATACAATATATTCTGAAAAGTTTTCCAAGGGTCACATTAGCACGCATTCTATCAAACTGAAGAGACAGTAATGAATTAGAAGCTCTATTAACTTGAACACAATGTGAGAACTGAAAGCAAGAAGTTTTTTTTTCTTCCCTATATTCATTCAGCACTTAAAAGATACACGCAAAACCTTTTACTTAATATCCCAGTCAGAAAACTATTTTTCTTTTAACACCTGGAGCACAACTATTAGCAAAGAGCAGTCCATCATATCCAGTACGGAATATCAACCATTTTCCTCTTTGGGCTTAGGCAGATAAGTACCAGGATGTTTCTTAGTTGTGGGTTACTGGACACGCTCAACTGTGTTATTGCAATGGTTTGCAGGTTCTTGTTTTGCATTAGACTGGATGCTGTGTTTTTTTGCTATTCTTTTTTCATTGAGCAAAGTTAATTTTGATTCTTCAGCAAATCTTCACCCCAAACTTTAATACTGTATACAAGGAGGTGCAGTCTTTCCAGGAGGAGCACAAGTTCTACCCTCTTTCACTTCTGCATGTGCTGCACAGATGCAGCTTACTGGTTGCCCCCAGGCTGATGTCAGAGATCGGAACCACAGACTGACACAGCCCAGAGACAGACTCTCTACAGAGCGGGGCCCAAAGTTCAGTCCCATGCTGCACCCTTAAGTGGTACCGTGCTATGAACTGAGAAGTCCTATGTTATCAGTTGTAATGCATTCTAGGATTTATGTGATCTGCCTGACATTTGTTATTGGTACTTCCAAACTTCAAGCACTCTCCAATGCGTGTAAGGCCAGCAGAGGTCCACTGTTACACTTGTTGGATCACTTTCCATTGGCTCCTTCAGATGAATCTTGCCCAGTAAATATAGGGTGTTTGGGCTACCGGAGATCATTGTTTTTATCATCATCACTAATGCCTGGGCTTGAATTACTCTCTAATCCCTTCACATCCCTATTGTAGAACAAAATGTCCACAACCTCTACAAAGAAGTTTAAGAACAGACGGTCATATAGTCCATCTAGGGGACCATCCCCCTGTGGTTGTTGACATGTCTGGCAAAAAGGGTTCCTCGTGGAGGCTCTCCAACTCATATGCGAATTGCCCTAAACCCACCTTCATGAGTGAAGTCAATCTGCAACACCAAGAGAATTTTGTAATCCAGTTGTTGATGGGAGCCCCAAGTGAGCTGATGGGTAAGGCAAAAATGGAAGCAGGAGGAAACAATTCCCCACTTAGATGCCTTTGGACTTTTTCCAACAGCAGTCAGACATCATAGACAAACAGGTAAACAAACTGGAATACATAGAGCCACAATGCGTCCACATCACATCCTTGTAGGTTCTTAAGCAATCTGTTCCTGGTCTAAAAGAAAGCCACGGGTCTTTGTCCAATGAAAAACCTCACAGAATTCAAGAAGTGGTTAGTGTACCGGCATTTCAAGATGGAGGGAATCCAGATATTGCAGAATATCATTGAACCGAGAGACTTGCGTGAAGAACACACACCTCACAATTCTAACCTCATTACAAGTTACTCCAATTCCAGTGATGAGCCCAAATCTTACAGTTCAAAGTTCTCCCCTTTGGACTTTTCTGCCCCAAGGCACCTGGTAATTCACCAAACTACTTTGACCATAAGGGGCCTGATGCTGATAATTATTCTAACACAAACCTTCTACTGGGTTTGTGCCAAGAGCTGCTGAAGTCTCATCTAGTGACCATGGTCAACATTTACACGGACTGAGTTTGCGATTAATGCAGACAGGTTTGCACTGGTTTTAGACTCACTGAATTACCTTTCAGAGGTTCTCTTGGCATTACATGCAGCAAACATTTGCCTCCCTCGACAAAAGATGATAATTACGCAAGGCTAATCTACGGAATCTCACTGCATGCCCTGGCCCGGATATTAGAACGTCTTTCCTCTTCTCAGGCTATTTCACCAGGATTTCGCCATTATCAGGCCCTGCAGAGGCTGACAGCTTTACATTTTTGGAGGGTTCCTAAATATTCAGATCTGGGTCCCATCTTGGAGAAAGTCAGAATGGAACTTAGGTGGTGGCTCGAACACATGGAGGCCTTAAAACATTCAAGGAGTTTTTGGTTACATCTTCGATCTGATCATAGAATAAGATGCTAGGTGAAATGGCTGGGGAATGAGTCTATCTTGACTATCTAAATTACAGACCCATATACTCCTATCTCTGGGCAGTTAGACTAGTTCTCTTCCTTCATATATTGTGTTCTAAAAATTATTTATGTCAAGCTGACAATGCTATTTTGCCTGGTTTATACAGAACCGTGTTAGAAGTTCACACAATGTATTTACCAAGCAAGGCTACACTTCTGATGGGGTAACTGTCAGGAGAACTTAATCCAACACTTAGTAGAGTTCCTATCTGACCTTCCAAAAAAACATTTGCCTGGACCAAAGCTAGAAAGCTTACAAGGCTATGATAGTGCAAATGAAACAAGGTTGTGTTATTCATCTCTTGACTTCCATCTAGACTGAATAGAGTCTTCAGCCATGATTGCTTGATGGGTCCGTTGGACCATAGCCGAAGCAGGCATTGATACATCAATGTTCAGGCCTATTTCAGTGAAAGGAGCTATGGCATCTAAGGCCTTCACTGGGTGGGAGATTAAAAGATATTATGAATGCTGCAGACAGGTCCTCTGAGACCACATTCAAACAATTTTATTTTAAGTCAGTGGCGGTGATAGCTTCCTTGGCTTTAGGAAAGTTTTACACATGTATAATCCACGCTTTTGGTCCTGACATAAAATGTAACATTTCCTAGACTTCATAACACAAAGTTTCAATCGTATCAAGTTCAATGAGGTGAAGAGCACTCCCCAACCCGGCATCAGATTAACAATCTGTTTTGGGTTTTTTCCCCATCATAAGAGGAACTACAGCACAATAAGTATAAGTTCTTTGTTTGCTCATCTTTTAATACAGTTATCTATACATAATGGTATAAGGATGGCACATTGTATCATGTTTTTTTTTGTAACTCTTGTTATTGACAATAAAGAAAACAAACAAACAAGGCAATAGAAGGCAATACAGTTGGATACGTGTTCAAGGGGGGGGAAGGAAGGCGCATTACAATTTAATACAAATCATCAGTGCAGAAACAGGGGGGGGGGGCAGGGGGGAAACAATCATATCACATTAGGACTAGACAGCACTAGGATTGTCGGGTCAGGGGGAAAGAGTTACATCCGGAATATCGGTGAGGGGAGGTGTGCAAACATCACCCCGGTACGAGTTCCACGGTCCCCAAATTTTACCCCACTTCTTCGGTCTGCCTCGCGCTACATACACCGTTTTCTCCCAAAACATACACCAATCCATATTCTCCTTGCATGCCGAGATAGTGGGCGGTCTCTGAGACCCCCAAACTGTGCTATAGCTCTCTTGGCGATCATATTTCCAAGGGTCGCCCACCGAGTCTGCGCCACATAATAATCAGTCGGTTCCCAAACGTTCAGCAAACAACACCTGGCTTCGGGCAGCAGTGGAACACCCGTGACTTCCTCCATTACTGCATGCACTCTATTCCAAAACACTACCACCTCCGGGCACTCCCAAATTATGTGGAGAAAAGTACCAGTCAAGCCGCATCCACGCTTACATAACCCATCCTCAGAATAACATACGAATCAGGCGAGGGCCAGTCACGTAAATCCGATGCAGGATCTTAAGTTGCACAAGTCGGAGACGGCTGGAATCGCAACCCCCTTGGGAGAGGATATCGCAGATTGCCAGTCCTCATCATCCAGCTCTAAACCGTCACTGGTCCAAACCTCTCTGAGGTGCACCAGCAGGTCTGTACGATTGTTGTATATCAAAGAGATAGTGCTATCTGGAACGTATCAGTCAAGCACCCGATCTTCGAGTGGGGATGATTCTGGGATAGCAACACCGGCAGGAAAAAACAAACTCAACGCATGGCGGACCTGTACATAGCGGAAGAACTCCATGTCACTAAGTTCATATTCTACCTTCAACTCCTCAAAAGTTTTAATCCTATCTTTGGTCCAGAGATCACTAATCTTACAAATACCGATCATATCCCACTTCTCAAAGCCTTTCGTCTTCCACAAGTTGCCCAGTCTCTCAGACACATAGAGCGGAGTCGCCCGGGTCAGTCGATCAGTCCACCCCATTGCCGCATTCGCACACTGCCACACTCGCACTGCTAACTTAGTGTGTCCCGAAAGTTTCCCTCCAACAGATTTTGAGTAAAGCGCCCTATTATAATCTCCACCCGGCAGCTGCCACTTATCCATCTCAAACGCAGGGTTTAACGCGGGGCCGTACATTGCATGATGAATCACTCCCAGCTGAGAGGCCCAGTAGTATTGCTTGATATCCGGGAGTGCGATACCGCCGTCCTACCAGGGAAGCGTCAGCTTAGCAAAGGCGATACGCGGACGTCCACCCCATATCAACCGCCTCTGCAGACTCTTCACCTCCCGGAAGTAACTCGCCGGAATGACATTAAAAGTGTTCTGAAGCGCATACAAAAACCTTGGTAAAGACATCATTTTGAAAAGAGCTGCACGCCCGAGGGGGGACAATGGCAGACCACACCAGGCCGCAACGTCAGATTTTAACCGCTGGAGTGGAGGAAGGAGATTACGCTTGTAACGAACTACGGGGTCTAATGAAATAAAGACCCACAGGTATTTAAATCCCATCTGCGTCACCTGTATGGGGCAGACGCGTGCCAAAGGGGGAGTGTCCCCCGAGAGTACATAAAGACAGGACTTAGTCCAATTAATCACAAGGCCGGAGATCCTCTTAAACGAGTTAAGAACGTCAAATAATACTATCAACGACTTCTGAGGCGACGTAAGATACAGCAGGATGTCATCTGCATAGAGTGATATTCAATCCTCAAAATCAGGGGTCCACTGAATACCCTTAAGCGATGGTTCCCACCGCAGCCAGGCAGCCAAGGGTTCCAATGCGAGGGCGAAAAGAAGTGGGGACAACAGGCACCCCTGTCGCGTGCCCCTCCCCAAGACAAAGGACTTAGAGACTCGACCATTCACCACAATCTGAGCCAGTGGTTCCTCATACAGGAGTTTTACCCAGCCGATGAAACCGAACTGTGCAAGAGCAGCCCAGAGATATGGCCATTCCACTGTATCAAAGGCCATCGTAGCATCCAAGGAAACCAAGATGGCCGGTTCACGCAGTGACGCCGCTCTTGCCAGGAGGCCATGCAGGCGCTGCAAGTTCAATGCTGTATTACGATGCGGAATGAAACCAGACTGATCCGGATGAATCAGATCACCGATCACCTTTATCAATCAGTTTGCCAACAATTTTGCAAGGATCTTGAGCTCTGCATTCAGGAGCGATATAGGCCTATAGGATGTGCAGCGATCCCGCGGTTTCCCCTCCTTGGGAATCACCACGATGGTCGCAAGACGCTGATCACGAGGAAGGGACCCGATATCTCGCAATTCTAAGAACATATCACGAAGATACGGCGCCATTTTGTCAGGGCGCAGCTTATAAAGCTCGATGGGGAGCCCCATATCTTTTCCGGAACGGACGGAATGGATAGCAAGTGCCACCTCATCGTCAGAAAATACTGCGTCCATCAGATCCCTATCTGGGTCCGACAGGCGAGGCAACGCAATGTCCCTTAACAGCAGATGCGAGACTTCCTCTGGTCTGTCAGAAACTGGGGAATATATATTTCGAAAATGTTCAGAGAAACACTCCACAATCTCAACCGGGTCGGTCACACGCACTCCATCAGCTCTCTCAACCACAGGAACCACACGACTCGCCCTCTCCTTTCTGTCCAACCAAGCAATCAACTTCCCAGCCTTGTCTCCCACATCATACAGCCGTCCCTGCTGCTCTCTACTCATATCTCTAGCAGCGTCCGTTACCAGGGCTCTATATTCAAGTTGTTTGAGACTAAGGACATGCACTTTATCATAAGTGATACCCAACTCCAAATCCCCTTCCAGCTCAGCTATTTCGGTCTCAAGGCGGACCACCGCCTCATTTTTGCTTTTCTTGGCGCCAGCGATTAACGATAGTGCCTGACCACGGATGACCGTCTTAAAAGCCTCCCAGAGCGAAACAGAAGAGGACACAGACCCCACATTTTCAGCAAAGTATTGATCCAAAGACTTAACCAACTTAGTCCAGGTTTTGGGGTTACGGAGATGCCAAGGATTGATCGGAGCCACTCGACCCTCAGAACCCATCTTCGTGTCCATCAAAAGCCACAGTGGGGAGTGATCCGAAATACCCCTGGCCAGGTGCCTGACTTCCCTAACGGAAGAGGCCTGCGCTGCTGGCATCAAGACATAGTCAAGCCTAGAGAGACTACCGTGTGCACCAAAGTGAAAGGTGTATTGCGCCTGTCCCGGATGCAGCAGCCTCCAACAATCTACCAGTCCCAGCGTCTCCAAAAAGCCACTCAAGCAAGACTGTGATCTCATGAGGTCCCTGGGGGGGTTGCAGTCCTCCCTACCGAAACAACAGAATTGAAATCTCCAACCATCACCAGAATGCCCTCAGGGAGCCCAAACACTACTCTCCCCAAATCAGCGAAGGTCATAGTCTGCAGACCAGGTGGAACATACACAGAAAGCAGTGAGATAGTCTTCCCCTCCCCCCTACCAGTGAGCGCAGCATAGCGTCCTCTATCATCAAGGATTATGTCGTTTAACTCCAGGGGGAGGGAACTCCTAACTAGGATACCCACCCCTCTAGATCCAGTAGTAAATCCAGAGTGTGCAATTAGACGATATCCTCGCCGATTCAGAGCATGGCATGTGTTTCCGATCAGATGCGTCTCTTGCAATAAAAGACGTCAGGGGAGAGGCGTCTCAATAGCTGCAACACTACTCCACATTTGATCCTATCCCCCAACCCGTTAACATTCCTACACAATAACTTCAACCCCCTACCCCCCCCCCCCCATCCCGGAAGTGCAGAATCCACCCCACAACGAACACGACACGCAGATCATGATGCGAAATAATGCGTTGCCTTGAAACAAAATTAAACACACCCAGACCACCCCACCCCTCAACAAATACCCGAAACACACCCCTCCACCCTGCACCCCTGCGTTAGACTCAAAAGCCACCCCAACTTGCAGTGTGCCTGTCGTCCTAACATTAAACTAGTCTACAAAAAGAAACCCGGAGGAGGGAGAGTCCCATTCCCCTCGCCACCTCTGGGTATAACGCCATAAAGTATCGCCAATACAAAAGTCATAAAACCACAGCTGCCAGTTGTGTGCACTGTCCGGAAACCAGCAACCACTTCTCATTCTTGTTCCAACGGGCCACCTCCAGAATGTTCCGAGCGATCACGCTGTGTAGGCAACTTATCAAGCCAGTCACTCACTGTCTCGGGCGGTCAAAGAAGAACGTCTGATCATTATGTTCAACACGTAGCCGAGTTGGAAAAAGCATTGCATATTTCATACCCATGTCTCTCAGTCGCCGCTTCACCCCCTGAAATCCCATCCTTTGTTTCTGAACGAACTGGGTAAAATCTGGGTAGAAGCTCACCGTGGTGTTTTCAAACTTCATGGGGCCACCCACCCTTGATGCCTGCAGGATAGCGTCTCTATCTCTGAAGTTGAATATTCTGGCGATTATAGGCCGTGGAGGGGCACCAGACTTCGGCTTCCCACCCGGCACTCTGTGTGCACGTTCCACCGCTAAAAAGTTGCTCAAGCCTTTGGGGGCGAGATGATTTAAGATGAGGTCTTCCACAAGGAGATCTGTGGTTAACTCTTCTGCTTTTCAGGGACCCCAATGATACGCACGTTATTGCGTCTTGCCCGACTTTCAAAATCCTCCAGCCGACGGGCAAAAAGATCATTGGAGGTTCGTAGGTTGCGGACATCCGTCTGTAAATCGGACACATCGGTCGTGAGGCTGGAGGTCATCAAATCTAGGGATTTGACCTTATCGTTTGTCTTTGATAAGTCTGCCCTGATCAAGTTGACATCGATTGCCACTGTGTCAAGCTTCAGAGCCAGAGCCTCATATTGTTGGCCAATGGAGGTCTTCATGCTGGCAATGGCGCCCATGACATCGCGCAGGGTCAAATCATCAACTGCGGCTGAGCTGTCACCCGCATCTTCCAGAGACCTACTCGCACCACCGGGGGACCCTTTAGGATGGGTATAGCGATCCATAATGTTCGATTGAATAGTACCCCCTCGGTGAACGGTCTTGGTCTTCCGTTTCTCGCTATCGGGTTTGCGCCACCATATTAGATGTTGCGCCCCGAAGGGGCCTTTGAGACCTGGTAAAAATGACTCCTCACGATTCACCCACAGGGATCGCCAAGTGTGAGTCACAGCAGGATGTCGCATGACCAGGAACACTCGGCAGCTGGCTCACGGTGAAGTTGCGGGGTCCGGCTCCCGATCTGCCAGAGCGGTGTTGAGATAGGAAGAGGCAGAAGAACCAAAAATGATAACAAAAGTTAACTCCAAGGTCTTGAGCAGGACCCCGCAGGCCGTTGTTGTTCAACTACCACATGGGCACCACAGTGACTCGAGCCCCGGGCAGTTCCATGGAGGAGGCCACAAAAGTTCAAAGTATCGTAGTTTCGGTTCCCGGGGTCTAAATCGATTTTTGAAAGCAGCTATTAAATCAGCTGGGTTGCGTTTTCAATAACCCGTCGTCGTAGTCAGGATAAAATTCAGGATAGATGCGGGAGGTGGAGAGGGTCTCGGGAACCCTGTGCTCACGCGACCATCTTGTTTGCGAGCGAAGCTCCTCCCTGTATCATGTCTTAATGCTGTTTTCATGATTAACATTTAAAATTTTTGCTGCCATACCAAGGTATGTTATATCTTATTTGTTCTTGAACAGTGTATAGCAGAGTCAGACCAGAAGTACGAGTATTATCCCGATGGGAGGTTCAACATGTGCTCTTCGGAAGCAGAAAGATGCATGAGGGTCTGGGCTGGACAGGACTGTGTTAAGTGACTGGTGGAGTTTCAAAATTTCCAGGTGTTATGAGAAAGCTAGTTTTCTATCAGAGATGTTAAACCATAAGGTGTTACAATGCTCTTTAAGTGCTGGAGCAGAACTAAAAAGAAATGGACAACTCTTGCCTCGGTGTCCATAATAGAATTGAAACTGTCCGGTATGACAGCAAAGACATTTTAAATATCAATCAACACACAATGACTACCCCCCCCCCCCAGCCCCTCCCAGAGCAAACTACTCCAGTTTAGTATTTACCCTAAGTTTATTTTAACCAAGCACAGATGGAATTACCTAGATACCAGATAGCTCAAAATCTTCCTCGTTTAGACATGCCAAACTGTATTCATTATTAATAAAGAAATATTAATTGTACCTTCAGATTTTTCTTCTTCAAAGGCAGATTCCAGTGGTGGTCCAAATAGTGGTTCAAGGGATATATTTTCAACTGGTGCAATTTTGCTGCTGAGTAGTTAAAAAATAGAAATGTAAACAAAATAAGATTAAAGCCATGTTTTTCCATATTTCAGTGCATTTATTTCTATATTGGTACCCAAGTTAAAATGAGTGCCATTGCTCAGATGTGCAGTTATGCTAATATTTAAGGACCAGCCTTGAAATAAAACATTTGTAAGCACTTTTGAGATATTTAAGATTATTTTTTTCAAAGCACTTTCGAAAACTTTAAAAAAAAATCTGAAACTTTGGCTAACCCTGCAATTATAAAACTGGGGATGTGATTCTGGTTTTAACTCAATCTCCATTGCTCAAAATGATCTAATTATAAATGTGTTGCATCTCGCTCTTAAATCTCAACATATTTCAAGCGGCTTACTAACAGATGGATTTACTCAGGGCAATAAAAGAGGAAAACAAAAATTCTAGCTTAGAACAGGAATTCAGAAAGCAAAGAATATATAACTGAAACAAGCACATAAGAGGGCATTTCAACTTGCCTGAAAAAACATTACTCGGTGAATGTTCACATATAAATATTATTGTTAATGTTAGCATCAGACCAATTTATAGAAAGGTCCCACTCTCAGGAGTCCAGCACACCACAGAACTGTTGCCTGCTCTACTCAAATTTACCATAAAACACTTGTTACGGTTTCAGAGTGATCCTTTCAGCAGTTTAACATAACATAGCTGCCCTCTGTTCACTCCTACACTGTCTGTGATGGAGATTCCAGATATGGAACAAGCCTCACACAAACCTGGAAGATTGCAGTAGTAAATCATCTATGGCCCCAGGATGTAATATCTAAAGAAACAAACCAGATGCACACACTCAGAAACACAAATAAATGCACAGCAGAGGGCCTGCATTCGGGCCAAGGACACAATGCCATAACAGCTGGTCAACTGCATTCATCACAAAAAGCCCAAACAATGACTAGTAGTAAGCATCACCCTAGCTAACAAGACACAACCAGCCACCTGGGCCACCTCAAAATGTGACCTCCAGTTGGAATTTATGACCCCCCCCCTTCTATCAGAGTGGGAACACACATCTAAAAACACAATTTATGACCTACTGTACCAGTATGTCTTGCCCAAAGGGGGACAAGCTTCACTTTATTGTACCTACTGTACAGTACAAAGCATGTCATGTACCTAATGTAAATTTAAGTCCAATACACAACTGTTAAAGATGCGACTGCTATTCCTGCCATTATTGTTTAATTCATCCTAAACTGTTCCTGATTTCAAGCCTCACTGTTCTCCATTTTGATCATCAAAACGTGCTTCAACATTTTGATGAACTGCCTGAATTACATGAAAGAAATGAAGTTCTATTTCATGGGCTCTTTTAAAGACTTCGAACTACTACTTCATTATACTAGTATAAACATAAAAGGAATTCTTGTGCATCTTAGTCATGACCAAAGGGAAACTATGGAGCTGCATCACCATTACTCTACACGCAATCTGAACAATTGCCCTTAAAAACATGTTACTGCTACACCACTTCAGTCTTCATGTAGAGAGCCGCAATAATTTGTTTAGTTTTAATACACACGCACCAAGCTTTAGAAAGCAGCATTTGCATGAGCTGAGAAAACTCTTCACAACATAAGTTTGTCCACTGACCAGACAAGAGGAAACCTTGCTCTGTAATTGAGAGTCTTGCGTCCTTGCACCGCAGGACATTGTTTCTCCCACCTTGCCGTCAAATCCTAGTGTTCTTCACCTGCGACCTGCACCATCAATGACAGACTTCAGGAAGGGACTCAAGACCTGGCTCTTCGACTGAACTCCCGGAGCATACTGCCTGGATACCCTCACGGGTGACAGGCTGTGCTATACAAGAGCTGATTGATGATGCTTCTATGGTGAACTCCTGTTGCCGTCTTGTGTAAGAAGTACTTGACAAGTGAAGGTTTCTCCAGTGAAGTTCCACAATCATGCTAAAGGGCAGGTGCTTTTCGTGCAAAAAAGTCAAACCCAGTCAGATTTAAAATCCCCTTCCTATCAAGAAGGTGCCAAATAATGCCAATGTAGCATAGCCAAAGGACCACTTTGGTAACACGGGTCCCTCAAGTAAATACATCAAAATTGTCTAGAAGCCTAACATGCCTGGAGTAGGGATGCCTGGAATTTGTGGAAGAAAGGGGCCCCTACCTTATAGGATAAACCCTGGTAAGGAAATTAAACTTTTTAGAAAGAGAGAAATTTTGCACCGGGTTACGTGCATCAATTCATCAGCACAAGTCAGACGTTGTGAATCAAATCGCAGACTACTTGATGTTTATGTATTCTTTCTATTTTTTACTGTACAAAATATTTTTTTTGTGGGAATATATTTTTTATTATAAACTTTGTTTTTTTTAAAAAAGAATGGATTGTTTAGACAAGTTATATATTTTTATACATAATGCATCATGTTACGATTGATTATATGAATATATTTGTCAATTGAAGTTACATATAAATCACAACAAGTTCATTGATCATTTCATACAATACAGAACCAATTCCTCTTCAACGCGTTTCGGCGATTAGCCTTCCTCAGGAATTCTGTATTTTCAAATGCAAAGCGTTGATACTATTGTGAGTAGAGAAAATGATTTACATTTTAGTTCACGATCATACAAATTTGATCTAGAATCACAATGTCTAACTTTATTTGCTATACTTATTATACACAATTCTTATTTAACAATGATTTATGTACAAGGGACTATCTTTACCTCGCTAGGTCCATATCTGGTTGAACTAACCAATTCATGATCTAACTTCTACCTTTTTGTGACAATCTTTACAATATCTTACAACTATTTACATACTATTTACACATATCACTTTAGAGATCCTATACATATCTACATTATATACATTATTAACAAAAAATAGCATTTCATAGGTCGCATACCTCTGGTTCTAGATCCAACATGAATAGCTTATCTGCGGATAGGGATATTTTAAACCCACCTGCCTAGAATGTATATTAAAGTGGCATGCCACAATGACTCTGTTCTGCATAGTATCTAATTGATAGATAAACTAGAAACCTTGTTATGGGTTGCATATTAATGTGTGTCAAATACGCCTGACATACGTTTCGCTCGTGCATTTACGTTTATGTTGGGTATCGGGTCAGTGAGTTCAGTACTAAAAATAAGCTGTAATGATATCACAGACGCTTGAAAGCAATAGAATAAATGTTAGATCAACCCCTTTTAAACAATCGGGAACCAGAGGTATGCGACCTATGAAATGCTATGTTTTGTTAATAATGTATATAATATAGATATGTATAGGATCTCTAAAGCGATATGTGTAAATAGTATGTAAATAGTTCTAAGATATTGTAAAGATTGTCACAAAAAGGTAGAAGTTAGATCATGAATTGGTTAGTTCAACCAGATATGGACCTAGCGAGGTAAAGATAGTCCCTTGTACATAAATCATTGTTAAATAAGAATTGTGTATAATAAGTATAGCAAATAAAGTTAGACGTTGTGATTCTAGATCAAATTTGTATGATCGTGAACTAAAATGTAAATAATTTTCTCTACTCACAATAGTATCAACGCTTTGCATTTGAAAATACAGAATTCCTGAGGAAGGCTAATCGCCAAAACGCGTTGAAGAGGAATTGGTTCTGTATTGTATGAAATGATCAATGAACTTGTTGTGATTTATATGTAACTTCAATTGACAAATATATTTATATAATCAATCGTAACATGATGCATTATGTATAAAAATATATAACTTGTCTAAACGATCCATTCTTTTTAAAAAAAAACAAAGTTTATAATAAAAAATATATACCCACAAAAAAAATGTGTACAATAAAAAATAGAAAGAATACATAAACATCAAGTAGTCTGTGATTTGATTCACAACGTCTGACTTGTGCTGATGAATTGATGCCCGTAACCCGGTGCAAAATTTCTCTCTTTCTAAAAAGTAGGGATGCCAGGAGCCTTTTTGGTGCAGAAACCAAGTGAAATAACTGAGGTTAAAGGCTATAAAAAGCATCCTTAAGATATGGTGTTCTGAAGGTGCAATACCTGGAGTGCTGTATACATCATAGAATACATTAGTAATATAAACATAAATAAAAATCCACTTTGCTATGCAAAAAAGAAATTGCCTTATTTACTTAGGTTTGTGTGCTTTGCTGAAAGAATTATTTAAAACAGTGCTGGGATACAGCGACTTTAATGGCCGTCTTTACACTACAAAATTGATTTTCCGTTCATAATTACAATACTAATGTAATATACGTTGGTTATGCATATTAGCCATTAATAGATACACACACTTGTATAATATGTCATCTAACCTACTGGTTGAATGTATTTGAGCAAGCAGTCTCTTATTCTCCCACATATTGTGTGTAGTTTAGATTCAGTCCCTAACCTCCTCCCACTGGTGTCTGCCTCTAACCCTTCTGTGTAGCTGCAGCAAATTGGAGTCAAAGTGGACAGGGATTTGATTGTATTCATATATACGCTACCACATAATCAGATGAGTTAACATTGAGACAAAATTAAATTAAGATGACCCTTGATGTGGCTAGGCACCTGACTGAGTTGGGTGGGTGGGGTCAGAAGGACAGATAGGGATTAATTGATGGCACTTTGAAAGTTTTGTATATAGGCCAATCAACAGCAAATGCAAAGTAGACCCTAGTATTACACAGTGTTTAACTTTCACTTTTATCAGTTAACAAAGAAGCATAACCAATTAATTCTACTTATTGGTCGCCCAAGACATCAAATTTGTGTAAAACGCCTTTCAATATATTGGTACTCATTCACGGGAAATCTATGAGCATTCTTTGCAAACCACAATTTATGTGCGCCATTAATATTACGGGTTTCAGACAAATCCTTGTAGACAGGAACACGTTTTCATCTCTTGACAATTTTTTTTCCCTTTTTGAAAGAAAGACTTTTGAATTGTAAAAGTACAGTGAAGAACCTCTAGTACAAGCCCTGGCTCCTTACATTCTGGAGTGGAATTTGTAGTATGTTTTAGGTATTTGAAATGGAATCTCTGCAGGCTGCCTAAAATGAGGGAGTCACCGGATTTAGCATCATCAACCTGCATGGGCAGTGACATGGCTGGATTTGTCATCATCCATCTGGCCAGGATGTGACATCACTGGTCTCCCAAAACCACCATCTTTAAAACAAGAAGTCAGACAAGAGAACTTGATTTCCCATCATTCGTGTGTACTGAATAAGACATCACTGGCTTCTCTTTACTTCTATCAACGTTTCAGGTCATTTCTAGTAAAGGACAGACACTACAAAGGCCTTGCCTGTTTGGCTGCGTAGTGAAACTTTTAAGGTAATATGTAATTATGTTTCTTTCCTAGAACCTCATATTGCTAATTCACACAATCACATCCCGAAACATATGGGCAAAACACTGACAGAGCAATCACACAACAAACAAACCCAACTTTGTACCTTGTACTTTGTTTGTCTCTCTCTCCGACACTGAAATTCCTCAAAGCCACATCATAAGAAAATGACCAGCTTTAAAACTAGGGGTGGAGGCAATTAACTGCACACGTCTGAAGAGGCATAATGGCTGCTGTTAAAATAACTATTTCAATTAGGAGAAATAAACACCTCGGTACCAAAAAGATGCAACTTGGGTAAGAAAGGAAAGCCTTACGCCCAAACAACAAATAGAATCAGGTGCACACCCAGTAAGTAATAATTGTAAAAAAAATCAGAACATTATATCATTAAGTCTTTATAGCCGACAGTCGGGTCTGGTTTTATTTACAAGTTGTATAGTGGACCATGTGCCTATGTTTTTCTCACACAGGTTGAATTGCAATATACCTATTTGAGCATGAATGCTTTCAGATTTGGAAATTAGTTATCCGAAACGAGAAACTTATCATGGCTAAATTTAAAGGGCTGTGAGGACCCATAATATGAAAAATAGTTACAATGAAGAGTGCTCTTGACAGAATGACAGAGAGAGACAGAATGAAACAAGACTGTTTGATCATCGTGTCTGTGCTGTAGGAAAACAGAAGCCACAAAGAGAAAGCCAAGAGAAGCCAAACATTCAAAGAAAGTGCTACAGAAAAGGCAAGTAATGCAATAATGCCGAGACCCAAGCACCTATCAACCTAAATTCCAAAGATAACAAGAAGAGTGTGGGGTGGTGCATGTGGAGCCAGTGGATCTGGACAATGCAAGTGAAGGTTGCTGGTAACAGCACAGGAGCGAATACATTTGGTCTTTGGCTCTAAGTACTCATCTTCGTGGATCTACATGACCTACATGTCAGGACCTACATGTCATTAAAAATATGATTTCAAGTGGCATACAACCCTGACCGATTATATTATACTGACCATACAGCATACACCCTTGAATCACAGTGGCAGACAGTATGGGTTGTTGTTCAACTAACGCAGTAGCAAGAATACATGTCTAAGCATCCCTTACAATGACAGGTACTTGTCAGATCTGATAACAGTTATAATGCAATTAAAGCCCCTAAAAGGCATCACAGTTACAATCACATGAATAATAATTTACAACCAGGTACCCTAGCAGGAATGCTTAGCAACATAACCCAATTTTGCTTATCATTTCACAAATCACATGTGACTTCCAGTCCCCAAAAGGAGCACCATTCATAAATGCACCACCTATGCAATTACACCTTTCCACCTCTAGCGGGTATGATCTCGGTGACAATCCATGTTTAATCTTGCAGACTTCGATACAGCCCTACCTTCAGTTCCTGGCTGTAGAACAAAAGTTCCAGCATGAGGTTGGATT
The DNA here is from genome assembly GCF_964263255.1 of Lissotriton vulgaris. Lineage (NCBI taxonomy): Eukaryota > Metazoa > Chordata > Amphibia > Caudata > Salamandridae > Lissotriton > Lissotriton vulgaris. The sequence continues at coordinate 464,520,460 of NC_141685.1, read as the reverse complement.
CAGAAAACATGAATAGCTCTAAAGGAGTTCTTTCCTTTAAGTCCCCCAGAGGCTGAGGGACTTACAATGTTCGTGCTGGAAGAGTCTGCGTTGTTCCTGCAGCTCCCCTTGCCCCTTTTCCAACAAATTGGGCTGACCCCCTCATCTGGGGGCCACCACGTGCCAAAACAAGCAGAATTCCCTATGGCTTGCAATGCATTCGGGGGCGCTTTGTGCTCAGCTCGTGAATATTAGAGCAGCGGCTCTACCACTGCTCTGGGGAGAACCACGTTGCTGTTGCTGGCGGCCTCACGCCGCATCTGCCCTTTGTTGGGGCCCGGTCCTGTTGGGGGCCCGGTCCTGTTGTGTACCATTTTAGGACCCTATTGTAATTTTCCTGATTCATGCCCTTATTCAGGTATAAAACACCATATCCTTATATAGGCATAGAAATCAACCATATTTGGCCTTAGCTCATGCAGTCCAAATACGGCAGGGATACTTCCACTAGTTCCGAAAATCTACAACGATTTCTTGGAAAACTCTGCTTCAGCCGTCAGGGACTTCCCCTTGCTCGAGAACTGACTTGTCCAAGAACTCATGCAGTTTTCAAAGAACTGAGACTCTTATGATGTTATTATGTCCACCTTTACATCAAAATTGGCAACTTCAAGGTATAAATATGCCCACACTTGCCTTAGCAAACACACAGTGGTTTGGAGCAGTTAGACTATCTACTTGCCGGACGCAGCCTGCTACAGCAAGTGCCGAAGGAAGCAGACCCCCCAGCAGACGCACTGGTAGAGACTGTCTTTTCTCTTGCCGAGAAATCCAGCTCCAGTGTTTCCAAGCTCCCCTTGCGGGGTGTTGGGAAATCGAGTCCTGAGCCTGACCTCCTTCATTCTAACCCAGGTACGGAGCTGATTAGACCCTAAAACAAATCTTGGACAGATTCTTGGCAAAATAATACTATATTTATTCTACACCTCACTTACTTCTTCCCTCGTACTAAGCTTAGGTTAGGTACATCGGGGTAGGCGTATCTTAGAAGCACAAGTTGAGTACTTTTAGCCTCTGTTATTTATGTATGTATTTATTTATGGTTTAGGAACCATACAAATCTTACAGTATTATTTTATTCTACTATTTCTACTGCATGCATATTTTGCAACTAGTTTTACGATTGTAGTAGTTAATTTCTTATGCTTGAGAAAGAAGACTGTTCAATAAATCCTTTTATTGAAAACGCCCGTCTATCTATTTTCTCGGCACCTCTGGTGAAACGAATCATGCACGATTGACTAGGTAAAATATCTATCTATTGTTCCCACGACTCTGAAGATCAGTTTATTCTTGGGGAAAAAAAGTGGTCATGTTTATGCGGTTGTCAGAAACTAATCCCTTCTTGTTTATTTGAGAAAGTTTCTAGTGAGCTCTGAGCTAGCTGGAACTCACAAATTAAGTCTAGTATATTCGATAGAGACCTAGTCGACATATGTCCTACGTCACATCTATATGATATATATTGCAATGCGCAGAGCCTATTGGGAATATAGGAACTACTCTACATGGCGCCCAACATTTGGTAAGGCACTAATTTAACGCTAGATATTAGATGAACTCAATCGTGCTTTTCACAGAGACCCCTTTTTCCCGTAAAATACTCCAATAGACGTCTGGAGTGGGTTAAAGGATAAAAATATCCGCCATAACTAAGTAGGACAGAAAAAAAAATCCTATGTATTAGTTTTTGGTTTTGTTCAACGTTGAAGGATACAGTGTTCCAAAATATTGTGCACCTTATCTTTATTTCCTTGACACTTGCTCTGCAAGACCTTCAACAAAATGTCGAACTCCGAGAACGGTGGAGCTGTAGGAACTGCAACCGGACCAGGTTTTGACAATACAGGGTTTAATGAAGACGACCCGGATGCTATAACCATCCCGGAAAATGTAAGGAAAAGCATAGCTATAAAGCTTATAGAAAATGGCCTATCAGCAAGAGGTGGTAGAGTCATATTTGTCATAGAGGCACATAAATATCGGCAGACAGAGGTATTCTATTCATGGATTATCTTTCCACAAGCAAATCCAACAACACATGTGTTCCACTTCTACAAGATGGAGGAACCTCCAGCGGAATACGCTCCTTTCGAGGACGTTGAAATTCCACTAACTTACCAAGAGCATCAGCTCTGGTTTAAAGTTGCCCTACAACATTAAAATCACATTACCAGGGTGGGTCCACTAGGTAGACTAGGAGCAACATGGCCGGTACTAGCCAGCTATACACCACATCCTGCCATTGAACAAATGACAGGTCCAGAACTGTTAGCTCAGCTAAAACAATTAATAAAAATATATAGACAATTGGTACAATATGTCATGCGGACTCCAAAAGTCCAACCTGCTATAAGAATTCCACTGCAGACCCCTCATCAGGGGAACACAAACAAAAGCACACCACAGACTATACAGTCAGTCATCGGTAAGTTGCCGGCAAAAAGGGAAGAAATTCCATTCTGGTTAGCCCAGAAAATTACTCAAATAGAGGCAGTATTTCCTGATAGTACACCTAATGAGAAACACAGGATTCTAATAATCTGTTTACCAATGGGGATAGCACCACACGTGGAGGACTGTGACACTTGGGGAACAGTCTTTGCTTCAATCTACACATGGTGTCCCGTCTATGGCGGTAATACCAGACATCCTGAGACAGATTCAAAATGAATACGGACCAAAACTGGCCTTGAATCTTGGTATGAAATTACTGAAAGATTTCAAACAGGTCTCAGCTATTTTATTAGCTAACATTAAAGGTGAAGCAGCATCCGTGGCAATCCGCCAAAAATTAAAAGAACTCCGATAGACCAGCAGCCCCAACTTTCTGCAAAGCTAATTGCAAAACGCACATAGATTTTATATTGGTCTCCCTGAGTTTATGGCACCTACTCATTGATCTAAAAATAGACCCCAGAACCGAGAGTGACCACCACCCACTCCAACTATGGGTACATTCACAACCTTTTATATCCAAACGAGATAAGGAGGTTGCGCAAAATAGTTTCGTAGGGGATCCACAGATATCTAATAATAGACGTGCTCTAAGATGGCCAAGTATCTTTGTTAAAGAAGATGTAATGATAAATATCTATAATACTTTCTCTGATACTGTTACATCTTGTAAGGACATCTTATTGGGGAGCCAGAATGTCTTAGACCTACACTATAAACTGGTTGATGCTTTAGCCCCCTCTTGAGCAAAGCTTGCCAAAGAGAAAAGACCTAAAATCATCTAGAGTTGGTCAACCCCTGGTATAATAAGGAATGTCGCACAGCAAAATCCAACCTTATCCAGGCTGTTAAAACTAAAAACCCCCATTTTATAAGATAATGCAGACACACCTATAACAAAACTTTGTCCCAAACCAAAAAAACCTGGGATGATGCACTATGGGAAGACTTACTAACAGCAGCCAAATTAAGAGATCAAGGCACCTTTTGGAGCTTAATATCCAAAGGGAATAGAAAGGGTAGATCACCCAAGGATGTTTACTTAGATGAAAAAACTTGGTGTGACCATTTCGGTAAACTTTACTCAGAAGACGAAGAGGGGTTGCACACACAAAACCTAGATTACAACTTAGAGCTGAGTATTGTGCCATTAAACTTTAGTATAGAAGAAACTATGCAGGCAAAAGGGGCTATTAAAGCGGGCAAAGCCCCAGGACCGGATAGGATTCCTGGAGACCTATTAAAACATTATGTGGAAGTATGGGGACCATACATTAACTTTTTATGCAATTCTATAGTGGCTGGCACGCCAATCCCTGAAAGTTGGAAAGGGGAAGAAATTTTAACAATATATAAAAAATGAGATCGCTATGATCCGGGCAATTATCGCCCAATTAGTTTAATTGACCTTTTACAGAAGGTTTTTGCCAGGCACATTTTAAATCGACTTACAGAATGGATAGATGAGACCCAAATACTAAATACCAGGCAGGGTTCAGACCAAAAGTTAGCACAGTAGACCAAGTGTTCAGGTTCAAGTGCATCTGCTGGAAGTACATTAACATAAGGAAGGGCAGTTTGTATGTGGCATTTATAGACTTGCGGGCCGCCTTCGACCTCGTCCCACGGAAGTTTCTGTGGGTTACATTACGAGACATGGGGGTCCCAGGCGAACTACTTAATGAACTTATTCGCTTACACACAGAGAACTATGCAAAAGTTAGATGGGGAAAGGATGGCGAATTATCAAAGCCCATAACTATAAGCCGTGGTGTGCGCCAAGGATGTGTATTGGCCCCTACGCTATTCTCATTGTACGTTAATGATATACCCATGTGTTTAAGGGACTGTGATCACGATTCTCCCAGGTTAGGAGATAAGGCAATCACGGCATTGCTTTTTGCTGATGATACAATCCTCATCTCACAGTCCCCGAAGGGCCTTCAAAACCTGGTGAATTCCTTTAATGGTTACTGTGAAAAGAAGGGGTTGAAAATAAACTCAACCAAAACAAAATACATGTCAATAAATCCACAAAAATCTTTTAAGAAGAATTTGGCCTTAAACAACCAAAAATTGGAATATGTGGAGAGCTTTAATTACCTAGGTATTACACTGGATAGTAACAGTTTATGGAAAGGGCACCTGACAAAGAGTAGGTTGGCTTTCAAGCAAAATTCTATGCCCATCCTGAAAGTACACGGAGCTAGTGACTCTAAAGCCATTACACCGGCATTGGAAGTCTTCAAAGCAAAGGCCGAATCGGCCGCACTTTACGGTGCGGAGGTATGGGGGCATTGCTGCAAACAACTTCGAACGGGAAGAAAACCACTTTGTGCGCAGGCTATTAAAAATACCAACTAGAACCCCCCTAGTTCCAGTATTCCTAGATCTGGATCTTAAACGGACAGATCATCAGCAGCTCTCAGGCCATCGATGTATTGGGTGAGGTTATGGACAACCCCTGAATTGTGTAACTATAAAAAAGGATTGATAGAAAGTACCCAGATTGATGAGTACAAGAAAATTGCATGGCTAAAACACATCGAATTTTGGTGTACCAGGCTAGGGCTGTCCCATTTTTGGGATGAACCCCATAACATGACTGCTGTGTGTAAAAAGATTTAAAAAACTACCTATTGGTCTTACGTTAATGACGAACCATCTCTCTGTCCATCTATTGGTACATTGACCCAGAAATTTGTATCTGTAAAAGACAATGCTGCATTCGAATCGTTTATGGATGAGATAAACCCACCATTGGCAAAAAGTTTATATTTGCAATTTAGATATGGGGTATTACAGACCAATGCTCATACATGCAGATGGGGAGATGGCAATGATGATGGTACCTGTACCCTTTGTCCACTAAAGGCCAAGGAAGATGATGCCCATCTATTGTTTTTCTGTTCCGTTTATGCGTTACCTAGATAGCGCTGGATAAAACCATTGTGTAAAAACCTGGGTGTCAGGACATACAAAGAGGCTGAGCGTATTATAAGGTCTAATACCTCACAATTGGTGGTTTTTTGCATAAGCAGGTTCTTATTCAATGTGTTCCTTATTAGGAAACGCCTTGGACATAAATTATAATCTGAAGTTTTCTCCCACAATGCTAAATAACGTAGAATGCACTGAGTCCACTTTCTGTACAAACCATGTGTTTTTAAGGTTTTTAATCTAGGTTTTAATCTGGCTTTTTATATGTAAATAACCTTTTTAATGGTTTTAATTAGTTTTTAAGGTAATAAGCACAAATATTCGCACAGAATCAATTGTTAAATCTGTCCCACTATATTAACTGCAATGTGTCATGTGATGAATTGTTGTCAAAGGCATTTTTTTTATCATTTAAACTGTTCTTTGTAAATGTTTCTATTTTTCTTGTCTGTACTTCCTGCTTTTATGGCTATTTTAGCCGAAATAAAGTTCAACTGACTGACTGAAAAGAACTCGATATTACTGAGCAACTATATGAACTTGCCAGAATTATTGAAAAATCCTATGAAGAACTTAGGAGAGATAGTTTGGGAGGGAAACCTGTAAAGCCCGAATAGAAAATCCTGAAAAAGTTATCAAAAATAATCTAACTACTCCTAAAAAGAAATGGGAAAATAGTAGACAGTAACTTCCTGAAGAGAAGCACTCTTAGTCCAGAGGTAGATCTCCTCAAAAGGAGCACTCTGAAAAGAGGTATAACCTCAAAAATAGGGCTAATTTGAGAAAACCTGATAGATATCAAGATACTGATACACGTTCTTCTCGTACCTTTCAGACTTCCTCGCAGAAATCAGAAAGAGGTTGATCAGAGCACAAGGAAGAACGCGTGAAGTCCAAAGACTATCAACACGTTCCAAAAAATAAGAAAACTCAATTCTCCAAAAAAGAAGGTAGCAACTATTAAAATCAGACATGTTGAGGATCAGGAGGACACAACTCAAGAACAGGGAGTGGGTCCAGACAATGCTGGACAGTGCAGTAGAGGTCACCATTGCTCGCAGGATCCTGAAAGATCATCTGGAGACAGTGGATCTGAATGAATACATTCAGGTTGACACTGCTGATACCAGGGTTAGTGTACCCCGTAAGTTACACAAAGTAACACTCGGGATAGAGGGGGACATAACTAGGAAAATAAAAAAACTCTTTTGGGAAAAACTATCAAAGGGTTATGATATCCTTCTGGCTGAACAAGACTGGCCACCAGAATTTGTCAGGGAGTGCCCACATGGCGAAGAAATCATTATGCCAGCCTTTTCCAATCATATTCCTATTCATAAAAAATACACCTATGCCAAAAAATGGTCTGTGGCCCAGGCTCCTGCATCATATTAAAATCATGTGGGATGGGATGAGGACTCGCCACACCATAAAATCCAGTTCAAAAATCAACCTACCTCTCAGAGGCAGTATCCAGTAAAGCAGGAAGCTAAAACACAAGTCAGGGAGATCTTAGATCAACTTGAATACCAGGGGGTGATTAAAACATGCACCTCATCCATGAACAATCCTTTGTTTTCTGTCTCCAAACCAGACGAAACATATTGTCTAGTTTTGGATTACAGACATTTAAACTCTTGTTACAAAACTTTTGCAGTACAAAATGCACACAGTGCAGAACTGATGAATAACATTGTGCGCAAGAAATATAAAACCACCTTAGATTTTCAAACGTTTTCTTCGGTCAAAATATCTCACCAGAAAGCAGGTATTTGACCGCTTACTCAATAATGGGGACACAGAATCAATTTTGCCGTCTCCCCCAAGGATTCAAGAATAGTCCAGGGTTATTTTCAGCTAGAGTAACAGAGTTACTACAAATGTATGATAATGAGGCATTATCTTAAGTCGATGACATCTATCTTGCAGACGATGACTTGGTTGTGCACTTGAAAAAGGTGACCACCATAATACTTGGGTTCACTTCTGAAGGGTACAAGTTCAATTTAAAAAAATCAAGAATTGCCCACCTAAATGTCCTATTCTTGGAATAGGAACTTTCAAGTGAAGGCAAAAGCCTGGCAGCCAACTTTTTAGCAAAGTGTGCGCTGTGCCAACTTCCAAAAATGCTGATAAACTCAGTCAATTCTAGGTTTCCTGAATTTCGGAAGAACTTTCATTCTAAACTACGCAGAAAGGGTAAAACCTCTAGGAATTAATCAAACCCAATTACAAAAAAACTAATTGGACATACAGAAATTTTGCGTTCAGTGCAAACAGACATGTTAGCAACAAAACATTTACAAACAAGAGACAACGTACGCAACCTTGTAATACGAATCATCCCCGGGAGATGCGGATTCACATACTTAACCTTTAATGATGGTGAAAAGGTACCGATTGCATATAAATCACACTTGTACACACAAGCTGAAATGAAATAAACTTCAAAATAAAAAATTCTAATAGCGGTTTAAACTGCAGTAGCAAAAGAGAGAGCCCTGGCACAGGGAAAACGCATAATGGTCGTTACGCCTGTACCTGCCTTGGAGGCAGTGACAAAAGCCAGCATTCCAAATGCAAAAGCCTTACATCCAAGAAGGATACAATGGGTTGCTGCAACAAACGTTGAATACGTTTTTGATCCCTACTTGGGAACACAAGAATTTCTCTAATACCAACAAGAATGTCCTCTCCCTACTGAGATTCTGCCTCTAGAACATTACGGCTGTATAATATATACAGACGGATCAGCACAGCCCGCAATTGGGGGTAAACGAGCTTACAGTGCTGTGTGCGCGATTGTTAAAGGTCGCTGGCGCGATGGTAAATTCAGACCTATGAACACAAAAACTCAATCACTGTACAGCTCAGCGAGCTGAACTACAGGCTTGAAAATACCGATCGTGAATTCCCCACACTCATAGTGTGCGATTCGTATTACTGTGTCCAGTCTTACAATGAATATCTGCAGAACTGGGTTCAAAATGGATTTAAAGATGCAAAAGGTGGCACAATCAAGCATAAAATGCTTTGGGAACAAGTAGTTCTATTACAGAAAGAACTACAAAGACTCATGTGATCCATACACTGAGTCATCAGCATGATGGCGTTCACGTTGAAGGGAATTCATTGGCTGATGAAGCCGCAAAGGCAGCTGTGCAAACGGCTTACGTAGCTGCAATCACTCGTTCAAAAACAAAAATAGACTGGGAAACCATGCTCGCTGTCAATGCCACGAGCAAAGGCAGCGGAGCTGTGTTGCCTCTACATTATCTACTCGAGTATACATACACAATTGATGCAAACTGTGTTCCTTTTGCTCGAATCCCTGGAGTGGGGGATAGGGTAATTCTGAACAGGAGAGGTGCTCTGATTCACAAAGCACATATGGGAGAGGGTCTGATACATCAAGGGATCTCAAAATCTCTACTAGAATTAAAAGAGATGTACTATTGGCCAGCGATGAGCGCCCACATTTATGAATATGGGATTAATTGCGATGTCTGTTATAAAGATCATAGCTTTGAAAGCCACCAGATACCAGACTACAGTGTAGCCAGCCCAGTTCAGATACCATTGTTAGACAGCATTAGACTTTCTACACGCAGAAGTCCACATGGACAAAAGAGGTCCCACAAATACTAGGACAAGATTAATTTGGATGTGGCCTCAGCGCTCGGCTGACGCCCAAACTGTTCTAAAAGATTTGCGAGTCTTTATCAGCACATACGCAATCGGCACGCTACATTCTGGCCAGGGTCCTGCGTTTAACTCCAAAGCTTATAAGGAGGCCATGGCCAATTTGGGCGTTGCATTGCGATTTTCGAGTCCATTCCATACTGAGGGAAATTCAGTTGTGGAGAGAAAAAACAGTGACATAAAGCAATCTATAACAGCTAGGGTATTAGGTTCAGGTGATGGGTGGGTCAAACATCTAATAAGTGTCCAACGTAGTCTTACTAACCTGCCATAAAATTCTCTGGGTGGAATCACTCCATATGAAATCCTTTTTGGTACTAGAATGTTGGTTGAAGACCTCTATCATCATACTTCAGTGGTGGAACAAAAACCCTTTGATATCAAAGATAGTTTGGCTGTTTTACAGGACTTAAATGAAAAAAAAGAAGAAGTGTAAGCAACACCAGCGAAAAGCCAACGACCACTGAAGAAAAATCACCTGTCCCTGCAAGACCTGTCTGGATTCCAAAGATTGGTGATCTGGTCAGAGAAAAAATAGCGGACAAGAAACAATTTGGGCCTTCTTGCAGAAAATCAGTACCTGTACTAGCAGTCCACAGATCAAGAACCGTGTTACTGCCGCCCCTTGCTGGAAGAAAGGAGAAACGATTCGTATCAATTGACTTGCTAAAACCACACCATGTGGCCGATAATAAGTAGTAGGCCCAGTGAACTCCCAAGATGTAGCAGACGACCAAATCTTGCTACTATTCAAGAGGTTCAAACTGAAAGACTCATCACCTTTGAAGAATCTACAGTGAGAAAAGAAAGACTATGCAACAAAGGCTTGAAACTTGTGCCTCTTGAAACCCAAATAACAGTTTGTCAAGACATTCCAGTCTACAATGATGTAGCATTTGACTATACGATTATGTCAAGGGAACAAGCAGCTCCAGCAATTTCAAATAATCCGGATGCAATACCAACAATTGACAGAACTGCCTCTGGCTATTTCATCAACTTTGATAACTTTTCTGAGGATCCCAGTGAGTCTGAAACAACGCCAGCAAATAAAACTTTCAAGGAAGAATTAACAGAACATTGTCACCAGCTTGCAAATACATATCTGGTTTCACCATGGGTTGAATTTTGGATTGTGTACTTTTTCTCCTACTACGGCTGATTCTCGTTTTAAGTTTGGGAAAGCTGATAAGTGGAAAATACAGTAAAATGGACACAGCAAGTAAGAACATCAACTTGCTCCTGAAGCCACACAAATCATCTCATCGTGAACAACGAGACCTGTCATCAGCCTTCCTCTACCTGGTGGAAAAGCATGGGATTGAACTGATTATGGCATTTATGGTCCTGTCGAGCTGCTGAAGATTCCACACCATTAAGGTTTCCTTGAGTGATTTTGTTTCACCCAGCACATTTTCCGATGATTGGGACCTTGAGACTGTTAATAACATGATAGGAACATTGTCCAACGCCACCGAAGGGTAGCTCTAAAACATTCAATTGAAAATTTCCATACTTTTCAGGGTTCAATATCACAAATCCAGAAACATTTTACTTTAGAAATGTTAATAAGACAGGCATGAAAAGTATGTTGACTAATACTAAACAGATCTATTCTGCGGCCTTTTATGCTCAGTTGTCCACATTGGGGTTTAACTTTTGGAAAGACAACATTGAGACAAAAACTGCCTGGGGCACAAAGGGCTGGCAGGTACAAGGTCTAGATGCATTATTGAGAGCCTGCATCATCCCAGAACAAATGATGTTTTTAAATGACACTGTTCAACAGACATCCCACACCGGATAGTAATAGAACTACAGATGAGGAGGTAGACGTAAACTATATTTTACCACAGAACAGAACTAATCCTGATTGGAAAAAATTATTAATATGGCCCACAGACAAGAATATCTATCAAAATAGATTCCTGAACAAGACACAAGGGTTTACAGTAACTAGGCTAGATCCAATATATGTCCAAAGAAAACATCCAGGGATAATAACAACTTACAGTGTAGGAAAACTATGCCTAGAGTGCCTGCAGAAATCAACACTTCCAGAAATAAAACAACATTTATCTTTGCTTAAAGATGGCGTTGACTTACGAGACTTACTTGGACCTCGTAATCCACGTCATAAACGTTTCATAAACGCTGCTTATAACGACGCATGGAAAGTCACGCAAATGGAAACAGCAGAAATACGAGAAATTGATCGTATTAATTTAAAGAAAGCACTCTCTGTGGTTGACAATGGGTTAACAACTCTGTCGTCCAGAATGTATTCTTTGGACAGCATTGTATCCTCTGCCATAGACATAATGTACCAGGACTTGCTGATGTTACGAAATGGCCAGTCTCAAACACGTTCTATAATGCTGTTAGGCTGGACGTTACAAAACCTTAGTTCTGGCTATGTGCCTTGGCGTTTAATCAACACTATGTCATTGTTTACTGTATTTAACCTTACAGATAAACAAATCTCTTTGGCACAGAGGGGAGCAGACTATACGGTGCGGAACATAGAAATACTTGAGACATTACCGTTTCGAAGAAACCATCAGTTGAATGGATAATACATGGCACCATCACAATACCAGTGACAATTTTCCAGTTTCAGTATTGCTTAAAACACATATCAGCAGGTCTGTATGTAAGGTTGGTTAAAGAATACCTTAAGTCGACCTGGGATTTACCATACACACACAAATGTTGGAGTGGGGGAAAGGAGGTATTTCGTAGTTTTTAAAATTGTAAAAACTCACTAAGTGGTACACTGTTGTGTCATGGTATTAATTTACACGGAGCCTGCGAGGGTTATTCAAATAACCTTTCTTGCCACCTGCAGAGTTCGCCCACAGCGGTGATAGATCAAATTTTTAGGTAGCTTTCCAATGGTAGCTACATGTTAAATGAGCACAGCTGTTGTGGAATGATGCCAGGAATAGCCTATCTCTTTAGTGTGTCAGCCAGGGTCACTTGTTGTATGCAAGTATTGTTTCTTAAAACTAAGAGAGACGGGGAGTCGCCGCTATGGCCTTCACTGAACAGCTCTTCTATATGAATTGATACTTTAAGCAGAATGAAAGCCATTCTTTTATATAAAACTGTGCCACTGACCTCGTCCAGAGAGACATAAGATCTGCAAGTTGCAAGGACTTCTGTAGAGATACATGCATTATCATCATCATCATCAATGCTTTATTTCGATATAAATAGATCTTAAAAGCATTTCACAATTTATATTAAAAAAAGCGCATTTTATAGAGATTACACGTAAAAGTTGAATTGGAAATCTTCAAAAAACAGCTCTCAAAGGATGCAGTTTACTTTACAAAACAGTGTAGTGGCTAGTCAACATTTTGGACAATTAGTCAACTACGTACCACAACCTGAGAGACTCATTTAACATGATCATTCCATCAATAAATAACATTTTAATACAAGATAAAAAGATATGAAACCCACAAGGGGAAGTTAAAAGTGAATTAAACTATCTCAGCTATGATACAAAATATAGACAAATTTAAAAAGAATCTTCAGACTGGTCATAACGCATTTGATCTTATCGCCCAGGCCCAGCTAAGGAATTTTGCCACACCGCAAGCAAAAGTTGTGTTGGCGTCTGCTTGCAAAATTCTAAGCGCTTCGCGGTGATTCCTAGTTCCTAGTTGCCAACAGATGGGTTTCAGCCACTTAGTTCTAGGTTTGGTATAGACTGGGTATGCAAACAAGAGATGTGGAACACTTTCAACTACTCCTTCACAATGTGGACAAATTGGGAGAGTTTGATGGGGAGGCTTCCCTTTATTTGTGTTTTCTCGAACAGGAAGCGTGCCCAGTCTAAACTGAATAAAAAGGGCCCCATCCCTGGGTTTCTGAATAAAGTCTAGATAGGGCTCGAAACGGGAGACCTGCTTATGCTGACTAAACTCGGTCAGTCTACCTGAGCTGGGATTTCTATTTTCCTGACCATCAACCCATGCCCAGTAGGCTCCCTTGATCTCTGCCTTGGTCAACGGAGTCCCTAATTCCCACGCCGCTTTGAATCCCAATGCTAAAAGAAACTTTTATGTTTGTTAGCCAACTAATCTTATGGGATCCCTGAAGGTTCATCACCTCTTAGGCCGTCGGTATATTTAATAACTCAGGTGTACGCCACAGACGAGCCCAATAGAGAAGGGGGTGTAAGGTAGCAAGATCCTTGATTGAGCGGCGTCCCAAGTCACTTGCGGGAGTGAGGCCAGTTCTAAAAAAAACGTGTTTTCCGCTTTTACAATGACATCGACACTGCTAAAGCCCCAAAGTTCGGCACCATATAGTGCCGAACCTACGGCTCTGGCAGCATAGATCTCAAGGGCAGGAGCAATTGGCCTAGATTTTAAAGCACGATGTTCCCTTCCTATCACACCCACAACTCGCTTGTGATTCAGAGCCATTTTATCAACGTGTGGTCGCCAACTTAAGTTATCCGAGATTCTGATTCGTAGGTAATCAAATGTTTTGACACACTCTAGGGATACCCCATCAAGTGTAAGGATGGACTTAGCCGACCTGCTAGGATTAAAATAGAGAAGCTTTGTCTTAGAGGTATTAATTACTAAGCCCCTCGAATGGCAAAAAGTTGGAACCTTGAGACCAGCGCCTTGAGTCCCTAAAGTGTGAGTAGCGCGCATTACAAATTCCTGATTGATTGATTGATTGAACCGGTCTAACAATTTCTGCAGTCCGAGATGGGTTTTGGATATTAGTAAAGTGCCGTCCGCAAAGAGTAGGGCAGGGCAGGCACTTTATCACTCGCCAGAGCCGGGGCATCAGCATTTATTTCCAATAAAAAGGAAACCACCCCGTTCACAAAAAAGTGAGAAAAGGGTGGGAGCCATAACGCATCCCTGACGGCGCCTCTATTGACGGGGATTTTATCTGTTTTCTGTTCCTGTGTGCCCCACCTAATGCGGGCATAATTATCCTCATGCATGCGGACCAAAAGGCTTAAAATAGACTGAGGGAACCCCATCCCCTGTAAGACCGACCATAGGCGGTCTCGAGGGACCAGGTCAAAGGCAGTCTTCAGGTCAATAAAAGCGAGATAAAGACTGCCCTAGCCAATGGTCACCACTTTCCAATGCTAAAGGGCCAGCCTAAAGGCCTGATCAACCGTGCTTGTGCATGCCCTAAACCCTGCCTGGAATTGCGAAAGGATATTTTTCTCCCTGGCCCAAGAGAATTATCTCCAGTAGGACCCTGCCAACCATAGTTGGCAGGATCCCCCTGGGACTCCTTTTATAGATGGGAATTACTTCCACCCCCTTCCATGAGGCGGGGACGGGGGCCCCTTCCAGGAGAGCGTTAATCAAAAGTACAAAATATGCGGCTCATTTTCCGGGAGTTGCTCGAAATAAATCACCTGGTAGGCCATCTTGGCCAGGGGCTTTTGCCAGGACGATCTTATTTATGGCAGCCTCTACCTCGCTTTTCACTGTGGTATCAAAGGGTGCGGGGGAAAAAAAGGTCAGGGGGCAACATGGGAGCCCTCTTCCCTCGAAACCCTCATCTACCGCATAGAGTTTTTAAAGTGGTCATGCCACTCCCTGTTGGTAATATGGTTTGGAATCTGATCAGGGTCCCGTCCATTGGATCTCCTAACCAGGCTCCAAAAGAGCTCACAGTTCTTAGACTAGTGGCCTTTAAATCTGTCCAATGTGATTCCTCCCATAACCTCTTTGCCTCTAAGATAGCCGGCCTGTACTCCAATCTGGCCAAACGTACCTCAGCAGTATTATGAATTTTGATAGCAGATATCAATAAAGTCTTTTTCTGTCTGCATACCCTGTTGTACCATTTTTCTGGTGATTTACGAACCATAGGACGCTTATTGGGGGGAAGAGTTTCTATATAAAGAGAACCCATCTGGTCAACGGTGTCGACCTAGATGGACTCAACAGCTAAAAACCCATCGTTGTCCAAACATGCTATAGATAGTTTAGTGGTCTGTACGCTCATAATCTCCCCTAAAACTAGCATTTTCTGTTTGTTTACAACAATCTTTGGCCATTTAATGAACCTCTTACAATTAGATGGTAGAACTTCTTTTGTGAACATCCTGGGGCCAGTATTAGGGCGACATTCCTTGCTAGACCACAGATCCATCATAGAGAGGGACAAAGGATTGTGATCGCTATCAGCAGATGGAACAATGATCATATCGATCACATATTTCCAGAGTCTCCTGTAGACCAATATATAGTCAATTCTAGTGGGACACGAAACCCTTTTATAGGTGTTGGCTCCCAAAGCGTTCGAAGGCATGCGTCCATTGACAGCCCTTTACCCAAATTCCAATACTAGGGCATTCAGTTGAATAACCACTGGTGACCATTTCTTAACTGGCGGTATGGTTAATGATGGTATGCCCCATCTAGCATCCTCATCCTCTGTTCCTGTAATGTCATCAGAGGCCAGTGGTTCGAATGTACAGTTTAAATCTCCGCCGACTATGGCGAAAGAGTTAGTAGGACAGAAAAGGAGTTCATTAGATAAGATAGAAATGATTGGGGATTTTGTTCCTCCTCGTGTGCCTCTATCATAAACATTGAATAATTTGATGGTGTTATCACCAGTTGGCCCCCTCAAAGTTAGTCTCATCAAATCCGGAGTGGGAAAGGAAGATGGAGAACTCTACAATTAAGTGCAATCTGAGCCCAGAACATAAGCCCCACACCGGCGGCCACACCCTAAAGAAGTTGCTGGTATAAAGAAACACGAGTAGCCAGATTCATTCAACGGCACTAAACTCCATGTTTCTTGAGAAATGCATAGTTCATAACCATCTATAAAGTTATTCCAATCTGGTAATGATAGTTTGTTACGTAGACATGCTATGTTCCATGAGATTATTTTAAGGTTTAAGTGTGCCACCAGAGAACGTGACATGAAGGGGGGAATCCCGAGCACTAACAAAGTCTCCTATATGGTTGATGTTAAGCATCATGGGGTATTCTTCATGTTGGACTGGTGAATGAAAAGGTGTTACACTTGTATCATGGGCTTCAACAAGAGTGCTAACGTGATTACTAGTAGAGTTGCTACTATTGGACAGTCATCATTCATTCATTCAGGACACTTTATTCGATTAAATTAAAATCATAAAAGGACACAATACAACATAAAATATAAATACATTCTATCGATGGGTGAGCACAATATAAAATCAATAATATTCATTCATAAGTTTTAAAAGCCAAATACTACACCCTATGGTGCAAAATGCATAACCAGATACAATGGACTACATTAAAACATAGAGCATCATACTTCAGCGATATTAATAGGTCTTAGCTTTTTCAATTTAACAACTGCCACCAAGTAGCTCCCAATATTAAAAATGACCCAGACATTGTGCAACAATTGCAGGAACATTAGAGCAGGTTTGACTTCACGTAACCCTGTGCCCTTAAGTAATGGAATGATGTATTTTTTCCTTACTACTGAGTAATGTTTACAGAAAAAGATGAAATGAGTAGTGTCCTGGTCAGAACAATTATCACAGTCACAGGGTAAAACCTTGTCAACAGTATTCCATACCTGGTTTGTTCCTAACAAAAAAGGGATTTGATTGAACCTAAACCTTCTTAGTAGCCATCTGTGGATAGGTCTAGTAACTACCTTTAAATATAATTCCAAGGAATCTGGGGTAGCAATTAAAAAATGGGCTCTTACTGTGGGTTTAAGCAATTAATCAGCCTCCCGCTCATGTGACCGTAGAGCCATAAAGTGCGTTTTGACCCAATTTATGTCTCCTTTCATAATAGAGTCCGGCCTTTTGTAAATTTCTGGTCTTCCTAGCTTAATAAAAACAGATTTGACATAGGAAAGCCATTTAATATCTTTGGCATTATCTAGGCAAATACAATCCCTCATGATTTTCTGGTTTAAAATGAAGTCTGGATTAAGCCATATTTTTATCCATTGTATGAGGGGGGCCAAATTTATCAGGTCTTCAACATACCCCATACCAAATTCCTGGTGTACTGCAAAAGTGGCAGTAGATTGAGGGACGGAGAGAAGACACCGAAATACCTTATTTTCAGCCCTTAGTATCTCGTTCATTGATGTATAACCCCAAATAGCAGCACCATAGATGGTTAATGCTATGCATTTGGCTTTATATATTTTTAAAATTGCTTCATATGGCTTTCCCCCTAGGCGATGGGTCAGATTAAGCAGGGCAGATCCTGCACGAGTTAGGGTACTATTGGACAGTCAATCATTTAGATCCAAGGCAGAGGGCTCCGCCCTGGTTAAAGGATGGACACGGTCAGTCCCTTTGATAATTCCCATGGTAGGAAATCGCCTAAACTGAATTGCAGAAGAGCCTGGCGGTGAAGTTTTAAAATCATGTACTAATAAACCCTCAGCAAGCGCATGATTAGTCAGCGTTAGCTCAATATTGTCTGTGCTAATACCTCCTGACCCTCTTCTTTAAACCCTTATTATATCTTACCTTATCAAGGACCGACACCCCCTTACATGGTGGATCCAATGTGTGGCCTTATTGATCAAAAGGCCCTCATCTTCTCTTGAGTGTGATTTAGGCACATTCACCATATAGACTCTAGGCTGTCTATTCGTAGATGAAGGAGGAGCATTATGTAATGATGAAAGTGGTAGGTAAGGCCAGGATTATTATGCTTTGGATGTGGAACCGATCTGAGACTAGCAGAATGGCAAAAGTTGTCAGCTATAAGCCGATTAGGTGCTTTATTTGGATTCCAATCCTCTGGTCTACTCGGCTGCCTTTAGGCTTTGCATGGGTCAGAGGGAAGCACTGGTGTATGCAACTTAGTGTTTTTAGTGTTGGGGATTATTAGTTTTAATTCCTGTGATGATTCTCTATGGACACTATTACTACTGTATATGAATAGAGAATTACTAGATGGCTTCTTAACACTCAGAATTTCTTGCAATAACTGCTTTAACTTGCCCAGTTCTATTCTGAGCGAGGCGATGGATTGAACTGCATCATATAGGTTCCCTACATCGGAGGATTCCCTCACATTAATACTAAACAGAGGAAGTCAGAGGGAGGAAAAAAAAAAGCTACGGCTCACCCTCCAAAAACTATATTTAACATAAGGTCTCTGTTACCAGATACCGGAGAGCCTTGCTAGTCACTATATAGTTTGGTTGTGTCACAGTAAGGTGTTTTATCACGTTTTTATGCATGAGAACTACAACATTTTGTGCATGAAAACAATCACGTTTTTACATGAAAAAACATCCGTTGAGGACCACGGGAAATGTAATAACGTTTTCCAATGCAATCCATAAGATATGGTCTATGTGTGCTATGTTCGGGGTAACAAACCCCTTGACTTTTCAAGTTGTCTTTTGTTTCACAGGACCCACGTGTTTGGATTAAATACGTAGGTATTACTGCATGCACTAAATTATAGATTGCATTCATTAATTAAAAAGAACTCATCACAGAGCTAAGGAGTGGCGAACACAGGGCTGGTCCCTGTTTAGTCCCGAAGAAGTGCTTGGGGCAACCCTGGTGAGTGAGGGGACACCTAGAAAAAGAGCAATTTCTCCTTTTCTATCTAGTATGACTTTCTAGACCAACCCCATTGAGTGTTGTGTATGATTCCCTCACATTGCCAGCATGAGTCGTAATTTCTGCCTCTATCCCAGGTTCCTCTAATAGGTCTATAGTGTCCGCCAATACAGAATAACGATTTGTGCATGATATTACCAAAGGCTCTAACGGTATATGGTTAGGGATGGTTATAGGGCAACCAGGTTCATGCGGTATTACCGCTTGTTTGGCTGGGGGTTTACGAAACATTGACGTTACAGTAAGTGGACGTGTAGGGCTAATATTTTGAGAACAACTTATGGGGATATTACTTGTGAGGGCGGAAGAAGAGATAGTATCTTGGAGCAGGACACCCTGACATTCATCAACCAGAGTCTCATTCCTGTCAATAATGTGTTACCTTTATCACACAGTAGGTTGATCAGGTCCCAATTCGTGGTATCTGTCAGAGGGTTGGCCCAGCCCAGCCTGTTCTGGGCTAAGACGGGAGCGGACGGGTCCGCTGTTGGCCTGGGCAACGCCAGCGTGTGTCCCGCGCTGCGGGAGTCCGCGGTCCTATTTGGGCACCTCCTGGCGCTTGGGCTGTGACACGCTTCTCGCGCGCCACCTGGAACTCTGGGTGTTGTAGTCCCCCTTAGAGCAGGCACCGGTGATGGCGCGGCAAAATGGCGGGAGCCGCACCCGAGCAGCAACAGTCCCCCTCCTGAGTCCCAAGGTGAGTGGGAGGGTGTGCAGGAGTCCGGTGAAAGCAGCCAGCAGGCAGTGAAAAGAGCGTTATCAACAAACTGCCCAATACATTGCGCAGAAATGTTAGGTCATATCTTAAATATGTCTGATACCAGTGGTATTGTACATGTATTTAAGGCGATTTTTTATGGACTGTTAGCACCGTTTGAAGCAGTCCTCGGCATTTTTCCAAACTTTGTGCACTCTGTGTTCGGCGGCCTGCCTCTCATCTTGGGACTCGTAGCAGGGATACTATTTTTGTTCCTTCTGCTCCGATATGGCAATTCCGGTCACCAACGATACCCAGATGGAAAATGCTCTTCTGGCGATGCAGTATCGTGAACACAACACAGATCCTTGGCTGGTATGCGGACCAACAGGCACAGGTACCATCTGCTATGAACATTGCTAACGCGGCTGACGCTGACGGCGATGTTTCATATCTATGTACAATTGATTTTCTTAATGAAGTGGTTTAACTTTAATCTACAGTTGTAGACTATTTCTTTGCCAGCCTAGAGCATTTAAAATTTCTCCTGACACCGAGAATAACTTTTGAAGTAAGCACACAGCGTTCTATGAACTCTGAATTCGACCTTCGCTTTTTCATAACAAAGGCTTCTAAGTTTGGAACTCTATTTCACTACGATTTAATTAGATTTTTCTTATTACCTTTCCAAAACTGAACTTTGGCACAAAGTAATCTGCTTAAAGTAGAACTATTCTTAGAGAATAAGAATTATTTGAATACTTCCTTGGAAAAACTTTGACCTTATCTACAAAATAACACAGTTTATATACTCTGCTATGAGATGGTCTCGGATTTTTTTTCTGTAACTAAGAGCCATTTTATAAATGTAATCTCATGATTGATTGGTTAGCATTTCCCATATTACAATGACATCATTTCCTTTTTAATGCGTACTATGCAAATGCTCATTTTTCCATGAACAACTATTTCAAATGCATTTTATATGAATTCTTTGGGGGTTGTAAACACATGCTCTAGATTATATGTTTTAGTGCTTGATCTTAGATGAACATGATAACGTAGAGTGGGTGTTGTGTACCATTTTAGGACCCTATTGTAATTTTCCCGATTCATGTCTTTATATAGGTATAAAACACCATATCCTTATATAGGCATAGAAATCATAACCATATTTGGCCTTAGCTCGTGCAGTCCAAATAAGGCAGGGATACTTCCACTAGTTCCGAAAATCTACAACGATTTCTTGGAAAACTCGGCTTCAGCTGCCAGGGACTTCCCCTTGCTCGAGAACTGACTTGTCCAAGAACTCATGGAGTTTTCAAAGAACTGAGAATCTTTTATGACGTTATTATGTCCACCTTTACGTCAAACTCTGCAACTTCAAGGTATAAATATAACCACACTTGCCTTAGCAAACACACGGTGGTTACAAGCACTTCGACTATCTACTTGCCCGACGCAGCCTGCTACAGCAATTGCCGAAGGAAGCTGATCCTCCAGCTGACTCACTGAGAGAGACGCTGTCTTTTCTCTTGCCGAGAAATCCAGCTGAAGTGTTTCCAAGCTCCCCTTGCGGGGTGTTGGGAAATCGAGTCCTGAGCCTGACCTTCATTCTAACCAAGGTACGGAGCTGATTAGACCCTAAGACAAATCTTGGATAGATTCTTGGCAAAATAATACTATATTTATTCTTTACCTCACTTACTTCTTCCCTCGTTCTAAGCTTAGGTTAGGTATATCGGGTAGACTTATCTTAGAAGCACCAGTTGAGTACTTTTAGCCTCTGTTATTTATGTATGTATTTATTTATGGTTTAGGAACCATACAAGGCTCTCACTGTATTTTATTCTACTCTTTCTACTGTATGCATTATATTTTGCAACCAGTTTTACGACAGTAGCAGTTCATTTCTTATGCTTGAGAAAGAAGGCTGTTCAATAAATCCTTTTATTGAAAAAGCCCGTCTATCGGTCTCGGCACCTCTGGTGAAACGAAGCATGTACGATTGACTAAGTAAAATATCTATCTATTGTTTCCACGACTCTTTAAGATCAGTTTATTCTTGGGGAAACAAAGTTGTCATGTTTATGCGGTTGTCAGAAACTAATCCCTTCTTGTTTATTCAAGAAAGTTTCTAGTGACCTTTGAGCTAGCTTGCACTCACAAATTAAGTCTAGTATATTCGATAGAGACCTAGTCGACAAATGTCCTACGTCACATCTATAGGATATATATTCCAATGCGCAGAGCCTATTGGTAATATAGGAACTACACTACAGTCCCACCCGAAGCCCTTTTCCACAGGTGAGTTGAAGAGCAGCTTGGGGAGCCCACCCCAGGCTGCTCCTGCCGCTCCCTGTCTGGCCAGCACCCTTTTGTGCTGCCGCAGGAGCTAGCTCTTTCATTCTGGTCTGCTCGCTCCTGCTGGCACACACGGAGGCTGCCGCTGGTCAGGCGGGCCTTGGGGGATTGCGACAGGAGTCCCCCCTCCTTCCTTCTGCCACGGGGGAGTGCAACGGCATTTCTTCCTCCTTCCCGCTGACACTGGGTTCCAGAGTTGGGGGTGGGGCCGAGCCCCCCTCCTCCCCCAGAATTCTTCACGGTGAGAGCGACGGCGCTCCCCGGATTAGTCTTCTCTTGCCGCAGGGGAGTGCGATGGCACCCCCCCCCCCCTCCTTACCGCAGACACAGGGGCCCGGAGTTGGGGATCCCAGGCAGCAGAGAGTTTCACGGGGAGTGTGATGGCGTTACCCGGCTTTGTCTTCGACAAGGCCCGGAGTTGGGTCCCAGGCCCCTAGAGTTACTACACAGGGAGCGCAACAGCCCTGCCAAGGATTTCTCTTCGTTGGAGGCCAGGGTAGGCTCCTGGCACTCCTGAGGCAAATTCACAGGGGGGGGGGGCGCAATGGCGCTCCCCAACTTTATTTTGAGGGGGCACAGGGGAGGCCGGGCCTCATAGGCACCTTCCCGGGGGTGCGAAGGTGCTCACTGGCCTCTCCTCCTTCTGGGGGCACCCCCTGGGAACTGACCAACCCCAGGGGCACATCCAAGACCGGCAGCCGAGCCCCATATGCTTCGTCGTCTGTCGCAGCAAAGGCCAAAAGTTGAGCCCCCCAGCGGCCGATTCTGACAGTCCTGGCCTCTTCTTGCTCCTGGTGGCCAGCCCTAGCCACCTGGAGCACTCCACCACCCTCCTGGCATCCAGCTGGGGGTACTCGGCAAGGAGCAGTCTTCATTGTCTCTCTGTGTCAGCCCTTCACCTGGCTCTCCTTCTGGGTCTCTCTTCTCCATGTACAGTGGCCCAGGCTTCTCCTCACTGGCCCTGGACTCCCTCAAAGGCACAGTCCAGAGTCCTGGGACCGTCCTGGGGTTCCTCCTTCCAACTGCCCATGGCGCAAGGCTCCAGCGCCAGTCCTCAGTAAGACCACCCCCCAGAGAGAGCTCCTCTTCCTGTGCAAGACATTTTAAAAGAAATTGGAGGGGGCTGGCAGAAAGGCACTTCTGCCCTATCCTGCAGCGACAATACCACTCTGCCCCTGCTCCCTCCTTCCTGTACAAGCCTACGGGATACTTCAAGATGGCGTCGTCCAGGGGCTCATGACTCGGTCTCTAAAAAGCCCCCTTCCTGATTTAACCCGTTAACCGCGGCGGTAATTACGCCGAGGTGCGGGCGTTTCTGAGCGCGGGTGGGGCCACGTCGGCCATTGGCCGGCGGCAGCACTGGGGAGGTAGTGCTGCCGTCGGCCAATGGCAGACGGCAGCAAGGAAAGGGTTAATGGCATGGGCTTGAAGCAGGCCTGGTGCCCCATCTCTCTCTCCTGGAGAGAAGACATTCACCCTTAGAATGCCGGCAGTGAAGGGATAGGCCTCTGATGCTACAGCTTGGCAAGAAAGGTAATTGATCCAGCCAGGCTCCGGTTATGAGTTGAGTCAGAGGAATAGGGCATTTCTGGATGACCCATAAACAGTACAGATATTGCTGTGGACTCACTAGAATACTTTTTACAAAACTTACAGTGTACTTTGGTGCGTTTCTGGAATTTGTAGGCCCTAGGAAGTGAAACTACTCCATGTGGTCCCTGTCTTTATAGTATACTATAGAGTAATGGAGGGTTCCTACAGTTTAACAGTAAAGAGCACTGACTTTCCCGTACACGTGTCTTCTCACATTATAAAGCCTACTCTAGGTCACCACCCAACTCTGCATAATTCCTGCCACACCATCCTATCTGTCCCTGCTTCTGGTCTGAGCACGACAGGAATCTCCCCCACGCAGCCCTTACAAGGGTGCACACCTGTCTACATGTAACCAGTCCTGTGCCCCTTACCCTGGCTGCAGCGCAGCGGCCTTCTCCCACAAGGCGGACACCCGTGGAATAACGTCTATTTCATCATGAGTTCAATGTGGGTGAGTACCAACTTATGAGGCTCTCCCACAGTAAAAACTCAAAAATTAGGTGTTCAAAAAGAGAAAAATCCAGGCAGCTCAGATGGCCAGAACCACCTTCTAACAATGAGCGATAAGGAATACTCTCCAATTTACTCAACCAATAGTGGCAAGAGGCTCTTTGCACTAGGGAGAAAGCAGAGGATAATCCTAAAACAGGTGATGCATTATTACATAAATGGTTTGCTCAGTGGGCTGCTTGGTTCTGTTTTGGCTGGTTGGGCCTCCCTTCCCACTTGAAGGCCAAGGAGTAGTTGGACACTGGATGTAATCAAAGTGGTATTGAGCTGAAGTTCAAACATATAAGGTAAAAAAAACAGGTGACCTTCTCTTCAAAAATGTTAACTTTCGTTATTCCTCTTCTCTCACCATAAGTTCCCCTCTTCTGTTTCAGTCAATGGGTCCAGGTGAGAGATTCAATACCATCATTATTGTCATATGAACTTTAGAAATATAACTGCCATTGGTATACCTTCTGAAGCCTGGCAGCATTTTTGTCAGCAGCATCTGTTTAAGTTGATGCTTTTGAAAATAAATATCGAAAATTAACAAGTTTCAATATGTGGAAGTAAGACAAATGAAACACTGTAGGATTGGGTCCTTGCTTAGGCAATGGTGATAATATTTCATGCTGGAGAGTTGGGTAAAGATTCAGACGCAATTACTACCTGATCTGGGAGCTGGTAACCTCCACTAAGACAAATGAAACACTGTAGGATTGGGTCCTTGCTTAGGCAATGGGGATAATATTTCATGCTGGAGAGTTGGGTAAAGATTCAGACGCAAGTACTACCTGATCTGTGAGCTGGTAACCTCACTAAGAAGATTAAGAGTCTAAGTAAATCTAAATGTCCAAGACTTTGAAGCAAGAATTTTGTTTTCTCCATATCTATAGTACTCGACAGTAGCCACACATGTACATTTCACATAAAGCAAAGGGAAACATCACTCTTCCCACCAATTGCCATTCCCAGAACACAATTTCCTTTCTTTCCTCAAAATAGTCCAATGTAACGCAAACATCAAAACCCTAATTTGCAAACTAAAGTTGAACTCATTAAGCCTCCTAGACACTCCAAATGGTAAGAGCCAGGCAGTCAAAATCTACTCACGGTATGGGTTTTTACAGAGGTCAGGTATGATACAATACAATATTACAGCTGCAATAAAGATGCGCAAGTTCATACAGAGTTTGCAATAACTCACTGATAAATAAGTATCCATAGGAGTATCCAATAGGTAGAATATATAACACAATAACATGGTAACACATGTCGTAGTAAAACTAGGGCTACTGGTTGTGCATAATAAGTACAGTACACTAACACCAAATGATTGTAATATTGCACAACTGTGAAAGCAAAAGTGTAATGCCACAACAGAGCTGTTATGGAACCATATAAAATATCACAATCGCTAGCTGATTGCAATCCACACACTGCAAAATGAGGGTTCCTAATCCTACAGCTATGATAAAAGTAATTTATTGTAAGTCGGAAACATTTACTGTTAACATCACTAGTGATCACAAACAAACTAAACAATGCAAACACAAAGCAAATTCCCTATTTTCATTTATTTATTTCAAAGGTTTTATAAAGCACTGGCTAGACCCGGAGGTATCAGAGCGTTTTACATGAGTATCAGACCATACCAGGGACCTGGTAACCTTCCAGTAAATCAGGAAGTGTCTTAAAGGTCAGGGACCGTGGTTAAAATGCCAAGGGAGGAAAGTCCAACTCATGTGTTTAGGGTTAGTTGTGCGGCGTTTGCTCAAAATAGGGCTATAGCACTGACTTGGGTTATATCACCAACTCAGTCGCTGGTCACTCAGAGAGGCCAACCACATTAATAATGGGGCAGATGTTTGGTGAGACCAAAACGCAAGAAGTGCAAGTTTACAGGCACAAAGGGCTCCTCTCAGACAACACTGGTCTCTCATGAGGTACTGTAGTGTAGTTCCATATTTTCCCAATAGGCTATGCGCATTGGAATAACATAAACCGCAGTGTAGACGTAGGACTGAGGTCATCTAGGTCTCTACTGACTATGTTAAACTTAATTAGGTTTGCCCCAGCTAGCTCAGAGGTCACTGGAAACTTTCTCGAATGAATAGGGAGGGATGAACTCCCCTGACTCAGAACAGAAGGGATTCAGTTTCCGACAACCGCATAAACATGACAACTTTGCTTCCTCAGAATAAGAGTGTATCTCTAGAGTCGTGTGAAAACAATAGACAGCTATTTCACTCAGTCAGCAGTGCATACTTAGTTTCACCAGAATGCAGAGGAATAGAAAGACTGGCGTTTTCAATAAAAGGTGTTATTTATTGAGAAGTCTTCTTCCTCATGCAAGAGAAATGAATTGCCACAATTGCAATACTTAAAGTAAAGTGCTTACAGTAAAAGTAGTATTATGAAATAATACTGTAAAAGTATTGATATGGTTTCTTAGCCATATGATACTTTAAAATGGATAAAATATATACATACATAAATACATTGACTAACGTACTCAACTGGTGCTTCTAACTAAGCCTACCCCGGTGTACCTGACCTAAGCCTAACACGTGGGAGGGGATGAGTAAGTAGCAGTTTTTAAGTTAAGTTGGTTAAGATTATTTTTCCAAAAATCTGCATCAAGAATTCTCTTAAGGGTTTAGTCAGCTCCGTACCTTGGTAATAGAATGTGGGAGGTCTGGTATCTCTTTCCTCCGGAATCGATATTCCAGCAACCCGCAAGAGTAGGCTGGAAACACCGGAGCTTGATTTTCTCGCCTGGAGAAAAAGACAGTGTCTCTCTCAGTGCGTCAAACAGGAGGGGCGGCTTCCGTGGGCTTCTCGCATCAGCTGGGCTCTCGGGCAAGTAGATGGCCGCTCTGCTCCAAACCACCGTGTGTTTGCTTAAGGCAACTGTTGGTATTTTATACCTGGAAGGTGCAGGGTTTGACGTAAGGTTGGACATAAGACGTCACTAAGAACTAACAGTTCTTTCTGGACTTCAGGAGTTCTTGTTCAAATCAAAACAAAAGCAGGGGGGATTTCCCGGGCTGCTGTAGGCTTGGTTTGTTTAAAGAACGCGTTTTGCTTTCTAGGAGTCGATGGGTTTAGCCGGGCTGTGCTTTGGACTGCATGGGCTATTACTGAATATGGATCTGATTCTTATGCCTTTATCAGGATATTATTGATAATAACCACACAAGGGAATAAATCGGGAATATTGAATTAGGGTCCTTGATATAAACACGACAGTACTGAACCACCATAATCGCAAATGGGTCAAAGTGAAAAGAAATCAAGAAAAGTGGTACTGAGAATAAGTGTGCTCACTAGACTCATCCCCAAGTTCACCTGCACTTGTACCAGCAGTTTACTTGGGTAACTTGCCACTGCTCTTTGGTGAAGGAAAGAAAGGACTTCAGGAAGCAGTGTTCATGGCTCTGGTTTCCTAGAGTAGGCACGGGGCTTCAGTGCAGGCAAGGTCAGCAAAAGAGCAGGCCTGGGGAACTTAAGCAAGGGCATTTCAGCTTGTTACTAATGAGAGGAAAATAGGCAGTCCCCAGGTCCATGCTCTGGACGCATCAACAGCATTAGGATCCATGCAATTTCAGATCCCAAACTGTTTAACAGGCTGGAAGGAAGCCTCACCATATAAGTTCAAGCAGTTGGGACATTTCGCACTGCCACAGTCAGCGCATCCTCCAGATTCAAAAGGTCCTGCCAACCATTCTCTTCAGAATGCCCTGTCAATGCCTATGTGCAGATGATCAGGCATGCCTTCTAGGAGGCTGCTGCCTGGGTACATTTACTGGATCACTCAGTGTTTATGTAGAGGAAGGTCTCAAAGAACCATCTCTGTGCATTTTCTACAGACAGCCCTAAAAGGCAAACATAAAAAGCAGCAGTTGAGGATGAGTTTGTTCTCTGTGGTGTAAATACTTGTTAGGTGGTCGACGAGTGCACAGCTAGTATAGTCTTAAGTTTTAGAAAAACTGATTAGTTTATGTAGGTGCTCCCAAGGTATCGTCTTCACCCTGGAGACGAGTAAGAAATGTAATGACTAACAGTGCTGTCAATTGGAAATTGATGGCATCCCTTAGGGCACACTAATGTCGGGGTAATTATCCTCCTTATGATGTTAGAAAAAATAGGTTTGATCTTTTTGAACTTGAAATAAAGTTTTATTCCATTATAATCATTGATGCATGTCTCTCCACATAATCAATGCAGTTAATAAAGTTTTCGCTTTTTCAACAATGGCATTTTCCAGCTCCAATGCATTTCGGGTTGAAACCCTTCTTCTGGGAGCATCTACCAAAAAACGACATATGTGTGTGTGTGTGTGTGTGTGTGTGTGTGTGTGTGTGTGTGTGTGTGTGTGTGTGTGTGTGTGTGTGTGTGTGTGTGTGTGTGTGTGTGTATATATATATATATATATATATATATATATATATATATCATGTCTATTCACTTGAAAAATAGGATTAATATAGTTCTGGGGAATCATGGGAGAATTTGAGAATGACAACATATGGTCTAACTCGAATTGGAACAAAAATATCAAAATTTATGTTTGTTTCATCGACGACTTATTCATTCTTTGGAAGGACACCAGAGAGAATCTTGAACAAGCTCTGATGACATTAAACACCATCAACCAACAAATCAAGTTTACATAGACTATAGATGCTGAATCTATAACTTTCTTGGATGTTCAAGTCACAATAAAGAATAACAGTATCTACACTGACATATATCGCAAACCAACTGATCGTAATAATGTTTTACATTATACAAGTTTCCACCAGACATCACTCAAAAAACACCTACCCAAGTCCCAAATGATAAGAGTTAAACGCATTACCTCAGATTCCAACTTGGCAGAAACTCGAATAGAGGAGATGACAAACAGATTTCGCAAAAGAGCATACCCCAACCAAATTTTAGAGACAGCCAAAAACCAAGTCAGAGATCTTAATCGTTTGGATTTACTACAAAAACCAAGAATAAAACCTCAGAGTGACAGGATGGTCATAGTCTCAAATTCTCCAATGTGAGTACTACATTTCGCAACATTGTGTTAAAACATTGGCCTATGCTACAATTGGAGACGGACTTCAAAAACATGTTCAAATCGCGACCATTGTTCGCATATACCAGAGGGAAAAATTTGGAAGAAATCCTCAAACAACCAGTAAACATTCAAACAGAATCACGAGGGACCAGACCTTGCAACAATTGCAACAATTACAATAATATAATTTTGGGCAACAAGGTGACACACCCCATGAGAGGCACCAATATAGCGATAAACGTCACAGCCACCTGTGACACCAACAATGTGAAATATATGTTAAAATGTCCGTGCGGAATAACCTATGTTGGTAAGACTGAGCGAAAAATCAAAGTACGCTTGAACGAACACAAGACGAATATCAGAACCAAGAACATGAAATCATCTGTAGCCAATCATTTCAATGAAATGAACCACAACATTTCCCAACTCAAGTTCATGATACTGGAAATCATCACGAAAGTAGAGGGGAGAGACAATAACAAATATTTACTTCAAAGAGAGAACTACTGGATTTACAGACTGAGCTCCATGAAACCACATGGATTAAATGAACGCATAGAATACTCTTGTTATGTGTAATCTTAACACAGAAATCCGATTTATTAACCCTCATAGTTGGGACACAGTGTTCTGGATAGTCTCCTTGCTGTAGCAACTCATGTTTCATGTTGATGTTTCTGTTTCTGTTTTTTAACTATAGTTTATTGCTTTAACACTTACTGGTTTTAGGTTTTGATTTAATCATGAATCATCTATGATCCTCACATACCACCACTACACCATCACCCTCGGGTTAGCACTCATTTTAGTCCTATTTTTACTTCGATTCCACGCGCGGTCACGTGATTAACATTGCATCACTTCTCATTAGTCGAGCCGGCCCACCTACATTAACGAACCCGTCCACCGAGCACTCGGCAGACGCCATTCAAACCCAACGATAACGGAGACAACGCGGCGTTTATTCATGTAAGTTAATGCGCACTCTACTCTTTTACTAAATGAGGATAACGGTGACGAATAAAATCACAGTTTCTTGGTAACAACGAAAGCCGTACGGCATTTTTAAACAACTAATATCTCACCCACATCAGCGCAACCGAATGTTATCAAACCCGCAACTCGTCGCCACTATAAAAGCGACTTTAACATATCACTTACCACAACCCGACCATCTTTAATCAGCACACCACTTAAGTTCACGTTGCATGCCCATTTATTAATAACCCACCTCCTTAACGCTTCCGTACACACACGCTATTAGATCACAAACTTCCACTTAAACCACTAACACCATCCCTCTCCGGCACATTGAGCACAATAACCGTCATAGCATTCACCCATAAAGCACCCCCAGCACAATATTAATCATATTTTTCAAGTGAATAGACATGATATATATACCACATATGTGTTTTTTTTTTTTTAGATGCTCCCAGAAGAAGGGTTTCAACCCGAAATGCATTGGAGCTGGAAAATGCCATTGTTGAAAAAGCTAAAACTTTATTAACGGCATTTATTATGTGGAGAAACATGCAGCAATGAATATAATGGAATAAAACTTTATTTCAAGTTCAACAAGATCAAACATATTTTTCTTACATCATAAGGAGGATAATTACCCCGACATTAGTGTGTTCTAAGGGATGCCATCAATTTCCAATTGACAGCACTGTTAGTCATTTGTTCTCTGTGGGCAACAGCCATTCTCCACTCTGTAACAAGCATTAATGCATTATAAATGCTTGCAAATAGTTACAGGTAATGTTAATGATGTGTGCTGATATTGTTTACAAAGCAATCAAGGTATGCACGCATTCCTATATCCACGGTCGATGCCCCAATCCTGTTTGCTAATGCAAAAACAACAGTTGATGGACAGAATGCAGAACAATGCAGAACAATGTCATACATTCACCCAGTACAGAGATCTGGGCCTAAATCCATCGTTCTTTTGCTCCCCATGCCATTCCAGTTAGAACCCAGCCATATGCAAATCAGTCTTGAACCTGTGCCCCATGGGAACAGTCCAGCCTGAACTGCCAAGCCAGGCCCTCCTTGGACTGGAAACAAGCATCCTAAGCATACCCGTCCCACTCGGGTTGACAAATGCAAAAACAGTTGATGGACAGAATGCAGAACAATGTCATACATTCACCCAAGTACAGAGATCTGGGCCTAAAGTCATAGTTTTTTTGCTCACCATGCCATTCCAGTTTGAACCCAGTCATATGCAAATCAGTCTTGACCCTGTGCCCCATGGGTACAGTCCAGCCCGAACTGCCAAGCCAGGTCCTCCCTGGACTGGAAACAAGCATCCTAGGACGGGTTTCGGGTTTTCAGCCCTAATCAGCCTGGATAGCTTGATTCCGATTGATTAAATCCAGATCTGTGACTGGGGATGAATGTTTTGCCATTGTGCAACATTCCGTCCATCAAGTGTAGGTTTGGCATTTGTCACCCCGAGTGGGACGGGAATGCTCAGACGTGGGTCCCGTGCTCTCCATGCCACTGGAATCAAGCTATCCTGGCTGATGACGGCTGATAGCCAGAAACGGGTCCTAGGATGCTTGATTCCGGTCCAGGAAAGACATGGCTTGGAAGTTCGGGCTGGACTGTTCCCTTGAGGCACAGGGCCAAGACTGATTTGCATATGGCCATGTCTGAACTGGGGTGGCGTGGTGAGCAAAATAACGATGGATTAAACCCAGGTCTGTGAATGGGGGTGAATGTTTTGCCATTGTGCAACATTCCGTCCATCAAGTGTTGGTTTTGCATTTGTCACCCCGAGTTGGACCGGGTATGCTCAGACGAGAGTCCTGTGCTCTCCATGCCACTGGAATCAAGCTATATTGGCTGATGACGACTGATAGCCAGAAACCCGTCCAGGGAAGACATGGCTTGGCAGTTCAGGCTGGACTGTTCCCATGAGACACAGGGCCAAGACTGATTTGGGGTGGCGTGGTGAGCAAAATAATGATCGATTAAACCCAGATCTGTGACTGGGGGTGAATGTTTTGCCATTGTGCAACATTCCGTCCATCAAGTGTTGGTTTTGCATTTGTCACCCCGAGTGGGATGGGTATGCTCAGACGTGAGTCCTGTGCTCATAATGCCACTGGAATCAAGCTATCCTGGCTCATGACTGCTGATAGCCAGAAACCGGTCCTAGGATGCTTGATTCCGGTCCAGGAAAGACATGGCTTGGCAGTTCGGGCTGGACTGTTCCCATGAGGCAAAGTTATTCCGTTTCAAATGTGCGTAAAGGGAGAATCCGCTGACCTAGATACTGATAATAGCACTACTCGAGCTACCTTTTATAAAAAAGGGGAGTTTCTTTATACACAGATATTAGGCAATATTGGCTGTCTCTCCTACAAAAATCTTTAAAGAAATATTATCCTCAATTTAGTCTATTTTCTTTAAAAACACATCTTTATTTTCCAACCATACATTTTGTAGAAATCAGTTTTGTTTATGATTGGACTGCAAATTTGGAATTAATTTCTTAAATGGTTTCTGTGATTCTCACACCAATGTGAAATCTCAATATACAGTTTGTGAAGGGATAATGCATTTTAGACCGCAATGTTGGTCCTTCATCAGGAAAGTCTGCTTTAGGCAAATTCCTTATTAAAATCGACCGACAAAGTTTGAGTGTCTGACACATGGTGGTAGGTGTCTACATTCTCAACAAGCCCCGGATTGGAACAGGTAAAATAGCTTAATATCAGCTGTACATAAATTGCCTAAGAATGACCGCCAAAGCATGGCACTCACTCTGAAGCAAATTCGTTGCTATAGTACAATTGATGCTGTGCAAAAGGATGCGTTAGGCTTGTTTGCAAATCATTTCTCCAGATGTTTAAATGTGATCTCAGTTGTGTGTCTGACCTTGCTACAAATTCTATTTTTTTTTAACTCTTCACCTTGTTTTCAAGAGCATCTATCATCACAACTCATTTTGTGACATGGAGCGAAGCACTGTTTACCGAAGATGGTGGAGACCAGGTTACTGCAAAGCTAACAATGTGATTCCTGACTAAAAGGACTAGGCCACACATTTCAAAGATGTGTGCAAGATATAGAAAAGGAAGGTGTTGGTTCTGTGTAGACCAAGTTCATCGTACAGATTTCTAGCTCTAATAAATGACTGCAGCAGCTGTTGGGGGTCTTGGGTAAAAGGGTAGCTTATGGAGGTTGATTAAACGATGCAGTGGTCCTACTCCTGCAACAAAATAAGCAGCCTTATTTTTCAACGTTGAGAACAGCAAATAAATTGTTTAAAGAAAATCACCAACGTGAAAATTACAAGCTAAAATGGGATAAAAACAACCCATGACATATTCTAACATCAACTTTACTTGATTCGATACTAAAAGATAAACAAACACGAATGCATACCAAAAGGATGTGTATTAAACAGAAAAAAACGTGTATAGCTAGAACAGTAAATCTTTAGGAAATAGAAACAAGGAAGTAAGAAAGATTGATGAATAAAAGATAAACCAAACCCAAGATGGCGAGAGGGTCAAACATGTAAACTAATGATAAAGCAGAATGATTTACTTCTGAGCTGTGGAAGCAGTCCCTGAATACAGTTCGAGCGCACTCGGATATGTATCTTTAAATGGTACGTTTCTCCTATGAGTGGTTTACTTTGCAGTTTCCAGAGAACAAACATATCATCCCCATTTGAGAAAATCCGAATCATTTTAGCACACTAGAAAGATTTTGATAAATTTCAGTCCCACTTAGGGAATGAGCACGTGGTGTAAAGTTTGAAAGAGTTATATTCCTTGCTACCTATTATGTGAAACACAAAGAAAAAGTTGTATGCTAGATCTTTTTAAAAAATAATCCCACCGTTACTTACCAAAGTTATTTATGGAGGTAATTTCTTTACTTTAAAAAGCCATGGTAAAAGTTTTATTTTTCATAAAAGATAAACAGGTCTCCATACAGTTCACAATGTGACCAACTTGAGAGAACCACCAAGATGTATACTGGTATTCATGGTTTTCAAGACATTTTAAAGGAGTCATATTTAGGGTACAGATACATCGGACAAATGAGAACGTTTAAGGCCAGATTTTGGGGCAGAGAGTGTAATGGGTATAGGAAATATAGTAAAATGAAAACTGCATATCAAAGGTACATAACGTCAATTAAAAAACAGTCCAGCAAAGTGAATGACCGTTAGGGCACATCCAATTAAATGAGATTTTTGATAAAGCCCAATACTTAAACGGATGAGATAACATGGATCATCAGAAGTGTGGTTCTTCAACAAAGACTAAGACAGACATGGAGGGGCTAGCC
Source organism: Lissotriton vulgaris (assembly GCF_964263255.1). Lineage (NCBI taxonomy): Eukaryota > Metazoa > Chordata > Amphibia > Caudata > Salamandridae > Lissotriton > Lissotriton vulgaris. The sequence continues at coordinate 464,486,161 of NC_141685.1, read as the reverse complement.
CCTTTGAACCATTGTGGGGTTCTACAATGAATGGATTGTAAACGCCTTCACCTTCCTTCCAGTATAAATTGTTGGGCTTTCTGTACATCATGGATATCTGGACTGTAATATTGACAGAATGATAAATTACATGGATATACTTGGTCGATCGCCAACAGGAATGCCGAAATAGTTCCATTTCAGAACTGTAGACATAGACAATGTAAACTAAAGATAAACCTTACACGTCATTAACTTCTATTCTTTTAAATTGTATCTACATACACCTTTACATTGTGCAAAACCTCTAAGTGGGTGTTCAGTCCCTTCAAAGCTTATAGTACAGTCAAAGTATGATTTTCACATCAAGGAACAAAGGAGTTTACAGATCTTCAGAGAGGCACACACTTTAGATGGAGGAGTTGGGCCATGTAAAAAGAGAGAGTGTCACATTGAGTGTGAAAATGGCGTCTGCAAGTCCCAAATTGAGGTGTGTCAAAACTTTGAAAAACTTAAGCTACAAAGGGACCCCAGATGACAGGTTCAATCAGAATTTTGAGCGCTACTACCACTTCGCAGCAAGTATGAATCACTTTCTACTTACAGGACGTTCAGCTGTAAGGCGTGAACCTATTTTTTTCCCCACAGTTTGGTCTTGGATGATAAACAGTAAGTTGCAAAATCACATCTGAATGGATGAGCACCTTAGATATCTACATTCCAAAGGAAGGCACCGCCATTATCAGTGACCGCGTTCCAATTAAGGATATCTAGCATAAAATCCTTATTGTAAAAAACAAGAAATTTAAAAGAAAGACAACAGCTCCACTGAGTGATCTGCAGGGATAAAATCGCTAAAAAAAACACAACAACCATTAACAGGATAGGATAAAAAATAATAATAACAATCAGGCAAGAAAGGAGTGAAAACACCAATGTAATGTGAGCAAGCACCAGGTACCCTAAGAGTCATACAATGAGGTAAAGAAAAGATAGACGAGTAGAAAGCAAAATATGCACATTCCACTCTCCACAACAGTAATGGTAAGGAGGCCTGAAAACCAGTGGTCGTCCAGGAAATGGAAAAAAGCCCGATATAACTGGTAAGTCTGGGTCTCCTCATAACAAGGAAGACGAAGGTCTGAGAAATACTCCATTGTGTCAGGGCAAAACACATTTTATTTTAATGGTTCTTGTGAGAGGGAGAGGTCTTAAGGAAAAATATTTTGCAACAAAAATGTATTTGCTATTAATGCTGGATTAAATGGCTGATGCTTTCCCTTAAAAAAATGTAGATTTGAACAAAAAACCCTCCACGTCCACATATCTAAAATTAAAAGAATAGGAATTTCCAAATGAAAAGAAAAATGTATGCCTGCTGGCACACTGAATCTTAAGTTTAGTGAACACAAAACTAGTTGAAAGTTTTGATTTTAATGGTAAGATTATTCAAATCCACCAAAACTGTCACAATGAAGTGATTATAAGAAACAGCTTATAGCTATGGAACAAAAATACATGTATGTCCTGGTGCGTGATATGATTGATATCACAGTGAAATTATTTGAATAAAGTGTAAACAAGTATTATAGCCAAATCCAATTACACAATAAAACGTTTTATGTGAAATAAATGTAAAACTGCTGGTTAACATTTTTATAAAAGCTTTAGAGTCAAACAAATCAATATCTATTGATTGACGAAAAACTCCCCTAAAAAATATTTGAAGAAATTAAATAATTTATCAACGAAAAGATTTTAACTAGGTACGAAACATGCCCTCAGACCAACAAATCCCTCGATCCATCTCAATCCGGGTTTCGAGCCAAACACAGCACCGAGACCGCCCTGTTTGCAGCAACTGACGACATCCGAACACTACTCGACAACGTTGAAACAGTGGCCCTCATCCTACTCGACCTCTCCGCCGCTTTCGACACAGTCTGCCACAGCACCCTGATACAACGCCTCAGCAACATCGGCATTTAAAGGAAAAGCCTTGGACTGGATCACCTCATTCCTCGCTGGGAGAACTCAAAGAGTTCGACTCCCCCCGTACAACTCTGAAGCCACTGAAGTCATCTGTGGCGTATCACAAGGATCTTCACTCAGTCCCACCCTCTTCAACGTTTACATGAGCCCACTTGCCTCCATCGCGCGTCAACACAACATCATCTCATACGCTGACGACACCCAGCTTATCCTTTCCCTCACCAAAGACCCTAACACCGCCAAAACAAATCTTCACGAAGTCATGAAAGAAGTAGCCGATTGGATGAAACACAGCCGCCTAAAACTCAACTCAGACAAAACGGAGGTGCTCATCCTAGGATCCCCCCCTCCACCTTGGACAACTCTTGGTGGCCCTCCGCTCTGGGCACAGCACCCACACCCACAGACCACGCACGCAACCTTGGCTTCATCCTAGACTCCTCCCTCTCGATGTCCAGACAAACCAACGCAGTCTCCTCTTCCTGCTTCAACGTACTTCGCATTCTCAAAAAGATCTTCCGTTGGATCCCCCTCGAGACAAGAAAGACTGTCACTCACGCACTGGTCACGAGTCGACTGGATTACGGTAACACACTTTACGCCGGAATCTCAGCAAAATTACGGAAAAAACTCCAACGCATCCAAAATGCATCAGCGAGACTCATATTAGACATGCCTCGCCAAGATCACATAACTGGACACCTAAAAGACCTCCACTGGCTTCCCGTCAACAAAAGAATTACATTCGGCCTTCTCACCCACGCACACAAGGCCCTCTACAATCTAAGCCTCGAATGCCTCAACACTCGACTATCCTTCTACAAGCCCACCCGCCAACTAAGATCGTCCAGTCAAGCCCGCGCCACTGTCCCGCGCATCAGAAAATCCACCATGCGTGTCAGATCCTTCTCCTTCCTTGCTGCCAAAACCTGGAACTCACTCCCCACTCATCTCCGCCTTACTCAAAACCACATCTCCTTCACAAAAGAACTTAAAACCTGGCTATTCGACAAATAATGAACCCCTTTCCCAAGCGCCTTGAGACCCTCTGGGTGAGCAGTGCGCTATACAAAAACCTGAACTTGAACTTGAAATTGAACTGCCACATTGAAGGCTACCAATTGACTTGAGTGTTATTTCCTCAACTAAAATAGATTTAAATAGGACCGATACTGCAAAACTACTAGAATAGCAGGTATCAGGATTACTGTTTTCAGACATGCACATAAGCAGAGTTATAATTTGTAGTAATCTCAATAAACATCGAGTGTGGCCTAAATAAGACCACCAATTGAACCGGCAGATAATTTATGAGCACTCAGTGGGAATAAAGCCTAAAACCCAAGCAGTTCTGCAGAGACACTTTTTCTGCATGCTGCACTGTGCGGCCCTTAGCTATCAAACACAAATCTAAAACAATGAAGTATTTATACTGTATTCAGGCAGGTCAAGCATTCACGTGCAAACATGTAGGAAGGAATGTGTTTTTGATACTCACTTTTCAACCTCAATAGGTGGTGTTGCACGTCTGGGCCTTGCAATTTCTTCACCTATTCCATAAAACATACATTTTAGAATGCACTATATAGGTAAGATGTTGAAGTCACAAACAGATCTACGAGAGGTATGAATGAATATATTCCCTCTCTTTAGTAATATGGCACATTTCAAATATGTAACAGAGTGAATATTTCTGTATTTAATTTAAACATCTTTAACGTGTGCCAGGCCTAAGAAAGACATTAAAAGCTAAGCAGAGCAAGCATTTTCTTTGAGGGGTTTCAGGTGACCGGGCTGGGGACAACTGCATGCTGCATCTTGCACTTTGTATCAGATTCAACATGAATCATTGCAAAACTAAAATTAATCGGTGAATAAATTAAAACATAGCATAAATAGCCATAACCGAGATTTCATGAATCAGGACATATAGCCAAACAATTTACGAAGCGGCAATGGCATTTCGAGTATTGTGAGCAGAATACGCATGGGCATAGTTCTTCAATAATGCTGTCAATAAATTGCAAAATACGTTTTTAGAAACATTAATTGCAGCACGACCGAACAAATTATGAAAGAGACAGCAGCAATATGGACATTGTAGGCGGAATACACGTTATTATTATTACAGTGTGATCCTGACAGTAAATTTCAAAATACATTTACACAGACACCAATCGCGGCACAAATGCAAAAATTACCGTCATCTTGTCTAGCATTATAATGTGCCACTATGTCACATCGTAATAATTGCAATAATATGGATGTCGGTTTGTCCCATAACAGCATTATGCTGTCATTTACATGCTTTAGAACATTTGTATCATATGTTCTTATCAACTAGTGTAGCGCCTAAATAGTGCTCCCGCTATAAGTAATATCAGAACATATGCCCAGCGTTTCACTGTTCTCCATGAAACACAGGTTGTATCCTTATCTAAGTGCTGGGTGTGAGGAATGTGAAGGGACAGTGCGAGTGTGTGAATATATTTATTACTTAAGTGTCATGTGTGTGTAAAGAGCCAGGATATACGAAGGGAACATGCAGTGTATATGGAAGTATACACGGCTTCCTAATGAGACTCCACAATTGTGGATAAAACTCATATGTTTACCTAAATAGGCAAATCACCCAGCCAAAAAATCTGTCTGAATCAGTCTGTCAGTTGCTGTGTAAGCGGTTGCATGGGTTGGCGAGTAGCTAAATGAGTGTCTATATGGGTTAATTATTGGTTGTCTGAGTATCTGTATGGGTGCCCGAGTGTCTGTAAGCATGGGTGGGGATGTGAGACTATGCAAAGATGTGTGAGTGGGTGATTCACTGGGTGTATGTGTGCATCTGTGATGGACTGTATGGGTGCGTTGGTGAGTGTGTGCATGGGTGTGTTGGTGAGTGAACAAATGTCTCACTGGTACAAGTGTAAGTAACTACATATGTAAAAGGCAAAATAGGTGAGTGTTGGAGTATATAAATGACTATATGTGAGAGAGTGATTATGAGAGTGGCTGTATGGATGAGAGGGTGCTTGTATTAGTGATTGTATAAGAGTGTAAGTATGTGTTAGTATATCTATGAATACATGAGGTGGTATGTGTATAACTGTATAGGTGAGTAAATGGGAGTGTGATGGACTTTTTGCATGACTGACTAGGTATGTGAGTAACAATGGATGAGTGGCGGTGTGTGTCTGTTTAGGTATATGAGTACATGTGATAGTGTCGTATTGAGTGAAGGCATGTATGAGTGACTGTATGGGTGAATGAGTAGATGTGTGTGTAGCCCTAGGAATCAATGAGTGGGTATGTAGTAACTGGTATTGGTGTGTCTATGGTTTCGAAAATGGTAGTCTGTATTTTAGAGTGGATGTATCAAAAGTTATATGAGGAGGTGCATCAGATTATAACGAGGATGAGGTCATCAATGATGTTATATTAGCATGTTTGTATAGCGCACAGCTGCCTTAGTAAAGAGGCATCCCAGCGCTGAAGCAGAACATAGGGGCTGGTAACCAGAAGGTGGCACTTGGAGGGAGGGAAAAAGATGAGTTTTGATGGCCCTACGAAAGGCCATGTAGTTGTTCAAGGCACGAATGCTGGCTACACTCAGCTGGCAACAGGCAGCCAGTGTCGGCGATTTATTGCACTAGAGGTGGGGCAGGTTCTAGGGAAACCCAAAAGGGTTCTAGCAGCAGTGTTTTGAAATCGCTGTAGTCTCAGGGTTTCGGTCTTATTTACCCTAAATAAAGTGCATTGGCATAGTCCAGTCTGGATAGAATGGAGGCCTGAATAATCATTTGCCTGATGGACGGGTCAAAAAACCCAAGCAGTTGTTTGAGCCCCCGTAGTATGCCAAAGCAGGCCCTGCAACTTTCTTGGCTTGAAACCAAAAGCTGAGGGCCGAATCAACCCAGACACCAAGATCTTTCACCACCTGCTTTGGGGTCGGTGCACAACCCAATATGGCCTGCCACCTCCGTTCCCCCAACAGCTCTTGATCCTTTCCCACCAGCTCTTGATCCTTTCCCACCAGCAGAACCTCTCACTTACTAGAGATCAGTTGGAGACAGTTGGCAGCCATCCACTCAGCGACAACCATAAGATCGTCCTGAAACTTTATTGCTGCTCCCACTGAGTCGTCCGAAAGAGCGACTACCAGCTGTGTATCATCAGCATATGATACAATGGTAAGCCCTCTGCTCCTTGCCAGGACCCCCAGAGGTTGAACATGAAGGTTAAAAAGAGCTGGCCTTAAAGCAGAGCTCTGAAGAACCCTTTGTTTGTTGGCATGGAGCGTGGCGGCGAATGGAGGGGCCACAACCTGGAAGGTCCTGTTGGAAATAAAGGAAGCAAACCAAGCCAAGGCCAAGCTCACAACACCTGCCTCCTCCAGCCTGCGCAACAGGATCTGATGAGACAGTATCATAGGCGGCACTGAGGTCTAAAAGAATCAGAGCCGTCGTACGTCCCTCCTCTAGAGCAAGCCTAAGATGCTCAATGACAGCCAGGAGAGCAGAATCCCTGCTGCGGCCTGAGCGAAAACCATTCTGTGAAATCTCCAGGCAGGTGTTCAATTCCAAAAATCTCATAAGGATAGACCTAATAAGGGTCGCAGTGATCTTGGTGATCCACAAGAGAAGAGAGATCGGGCGATAGTTTTCCAGTTTGGCCGCGTCCAGGGAAGGTTTCTTCAGATGAGGAACCCCCCCTGGCTTGCTTCCAAGTCCTGGGAACGATTGCACTGGACACGGATTTATTAATCAACTGGCACAAAGGTGACAAAAGCACATGTAGCGTTCTCATGAACTGGTCAGGTTTAAGGGGATCAGAAGGGTAGCCGGATTTGATCTTGTTATATAGAGACTATAGCTCCTCCAGGGAGGCCAGCGGGAAAGCAGCCAGAGTATGAGTCGGAGGTGGTCCCGGCACATGGTCAGGACTCATAGCGGTGTGCGTGAAGGCCGTATAAATGTTCTCCACCTCTTCAACAAAAAAGGTGGCAAGAGCCTCACACGGCAAGAGAAATGCAGAAAGAGACAATAGAAGTCCAAAAAGACAAAACAAGTTGCAGAAAGAAGCAAGAACTATGCAGAAAGAACCTACAGAGGTGGAGAAAGAGGCCTTGTTGCAAAAGTCATCCTGTGCCCCAAACTGTTTGCTGACTGGTACTGGTGGTAACTGACTAACCAGGCCCTTAGCCAGTGCTATGCTGAAAGACACTTCGAATACAGTGAAAACGCCAACATACACTAGGGTACACTGTGGGTTGGGGTACCCCGGTGATTGGCATGACCTCTCCTGTAAGACCCTAGTACATAATAGAACAGGGGGATTACAACTACATCTACCCACTTCTGGGCCCAAGCCAACTCCATCGCAGGGAGTGACAGTCTCTAGTGAAAGAGCTCCTTTAAAAAAACAATTTTGCGTAAACTTGCCACCAGACTCTGCCCCTTTTATGGCAATCCTGACAGGAGTCCCAGCAGTTGTGCCAAACAAATCGGAATCAAATCAGGACCTCATAAATAAAGTAACATTCTGGCTTAATAATGATAGGCCACTTCCCCCTGCTTCTAAAACGAAAATACTTAGTGTGCGAAGGGTCCCCTGGGTGGGGCCAAGTGAGAAAGACCTAGAGGGGATTGTATCCTGATTAATTTTAGGGACAGCTGGGTAAAAGATATGATTTGCCGTAAACCAAGGTTCGCCAGATTGGGGGATATTCAATGTATAGGTTTGGAATACTTTTACCCTAATCTGAATCATGTTCCTCCGAACCTATATCAAAACAATTCTGGGTTAAGATTTCAGAGTGAAAGACATCCTGGGTGGACACAGAAATGTTGTTGCATGGCCGACCCAAAATCACCCTGGAATGAGGTACCAGGGTGATGGTTACTTTAGGGGGCCGCCATGTAATAATAACAGTTTTCTGCAACCACCCTACAATGACCCAAGACTAAGAATTCAGGGAGAGGAATATCTAGGGTGGATGCCAAGTAATATTCCCCTAAGAAACCGCTTTGATCCACTTGTGGGAATGGAGGGGCTGGACTGACCATCAGTTAGCCGAAAGGAAAATGTTTTCCCCATAGGAGAGTTGAGCTTGAGGGAGAAGGGGGATGAAAGATGTCACAATACCTTTGTGGAGGATGTCTCAGCCTGTGAAGCACAGATTACTAACCCCCTAGAATCAGAGGTCCCTGTTATTTCAGAATGTGAGCCAAATTTACCCATCCAAAGGCAAGATTTGGCAACACGACCAGAACCTGTGGTTGATAATTTATGGGAACCAAGGCTTTGCCTGATCTCATGGAATATCGCTGGTCTTGCTGGTAGATTAGAGGATGAGGCTTGGTTGGATTACGTGGGCGGCCATAATATCCTGTGTTTTCAGGAGACACGGAGCCGAACGGTCCAGGACATTAATGGCTTTCAACCATTTAACGTCCTGGTGGTGCCATCACCAGCGGGGAGGGCAAAGGGCGGGATAATGACAGCAATTTCTCTTAAATTGAATAATCTGGTAACTTCTAAGATAGTTGACACCCCATGGTACCAACTGCTTTTGTTGGAAAATCTGTTCCCTGAACCGCTGTTACTGGTCAACTGGTATCACAATATCTGTGACGATAATGAGATATCCATAATTACGAGCTTGGAGGAAGCAATATCTAAGGCACGTTGTGACCGGCCTCTACTTTTCATTATAAGGGTCGGGGATTTCAATTGTTCATTGTGTAAATATGGTGGCTCAAATGTGTGCGGTTTGGAGGACTTACATGAACAACCCCTGATACATTTTAAGCATACACCCCAGGGGGATGCACTAAATAACATCATTGTTTTAAATGATCTATGCATAGTGGAGCCTTGGGTTGCCCCTAATTCATCCCCAATACCAACCTTTCAGGGAAGTAGAGGTTCGATGAGTATTATTGATTTCGCAATTGTGTCTAGTGGCTATTTCCATTATGTTGACAAGCTTGAGGTAATTGCAAATGCTGCAAGTGATCACAACCCCCTAATGTTATCCTTGTGTTGTCCTGTTATCGTAAAACATCCAGTCTGGGAGCAACCCATAAAATATAACAGGAACCAAGGTGTCATCTTGAAATGGGAGAAAATAGATGCTGTGGGCTTAGAGGCAGAGATCTTAAACACTTACAGCTCCGAAATTGAGTCATGTTTATCGTCTACAGCTAACCCTGAAAAGGTTATTGGGAATTTTGAAATTCTATGTGGGCATGTGGCCGAGCATCTCAAAAAACAAATTGGGAAAAATAAACCAAAGGGCTTCAGATGGTTTGATGCCGTGTGCTCTGCATCGCATAAATCCCTAAAAATGGCACTAAAACAAAAACCAAGGAATAAAGAGTTGGTAAGAACGACTAGAATGGCCTATAAAGAGGCCATTAGAAAAAGGAAGCAGGATTTAAAAAACCTTGCATGGGAAGATCTAGAGAAGGCCTCGGAGCTAAAAGATAGTAGGCTTTTCTGGGAAGTAGTTAATCGCCCCCTTTTTACGAGCGATGGAAAAGATAATATAGTGATGCAGATTACTGGTGAATCATGGGAAGCCCATTTTGGATTTTTTTTTAACCCAAATGTAATACCACCTCTGGGCCTGCCGGAGGACTCTAGGGATCTGGTGGCCTCACAGACAGCTCTGTCTCTGAGCTCTTCGCTTACACTGCAAGAGGTGGAGGAGGCCTTGAGGAAAGGCATATTACTAAAAGCCCCTGGTCCCGATGCAGTACCTCTAGACTTCTTTAGGCATAATATCGATGTATGGGCACCATTGTTATTGAATGTGTTTAGGGCAGCTGTTATTGGCCGTATCTCGGCATCATGGAAGGAGGCAGTGGTGGTGCCGATTTTTAAGAAGGGTGATAGGTGTGACCCCCAATGCCATCGCCCTATTTTATTAATCGATGCATCATGCAAATTGTTGGGAAGGGTTATCTTGGCCAGACTGGAAACATGGGCAGACTCGGTGGGCCTTATCGTGAACTCCCAATACGGGTTCAGAAAAAGAAAGGGGACGGTCGAACAGTGTCTGAATTTGGCACTAATTATAGGCAAGTACACGAAGGCAAGGAATTCCTCCATCCACCTTGCCTTCATGGACCTCTCAAGTGCATTCGACACTGTTTGTAGAAGCAAGCTCTGGCAAATGATTGATGATATGTGCTTTGAGGAACCTTTAGTTACATTGCTTCGCAGACTGCATGAAGCGACAACTGTGGCCATAAGGTTCGGACCAGGGGGGGAAAAAACAAAATCTATTCCCACAACCGAGGGTGTGCGACAAGGCTGCATTTTGGCGCCTTTCTTGTTCCTAGTGTACACAAATGGCCTGGAGAAGTACTTGTTGGACCATTGCTGTGATTTCCCAAAGGTAAATAGCAGGAGTATCCCGATGTTCTCTTACGCCGATTAATGACCCTTACAGGAAATAGTATGCAGATTTGTCTTGACGCCTTTAATACCTTCATGCTGGACCTGGATCTGAAGGTAAACTTTGCAAAATCTTTTGCAATGGTCTGTGGTCCAAAAGGGTCAAAAACTAGGAAGTTCATGGTAAATAATTTCACCATTGAAAAGGTAGATAATTTTAATTACCTGGGAAACCTTTTTAATAACAAACTGAGCTGGGCCCCACTAATGAAGGCTCGAGTTCAGAGTGCCAGTCGTTCCATAGAAGGTCTGTTCTGCTTTTGTGGTAAGCTAGGTCAAAAACCGGTCGCACACCTAAAAACCCTGTATAGATCTAAATGTCTGTCTGTGGCCACCTATGGGGCAGGGGTATGGGGGACTGAAAGCCCTGCCACGATACAGGTCATGGAAAACAAATTCTTAAAGCGTGTATTATTAATTCCATCGGGTTCACCGAATAGTTTGTCATGACGAAATGGGAATGAGTTATGTGAGTGATATCATTCGCCTCTCGCCCTTATTATTATGGGGCAAAATATGGCTATCTGAGGACCTCCAGCTTTCCAGAGATATTCTCCAAGACTGCAAGAGCCTTGATAATGCAAAGCAGATCCCTTGGTTGTCATATGTCAGTGACATGTTACATAAAAAAGGCCTGGGTCATGTTTATTACAATCCTGAAAATATCCAGGGAGACATTAAAGCCCAAATTAAAACAAGTTACTGGAAATCGTCACACACATTTTCCTTGGTCAGGTCAACAGGATGTGTGGTTAAATTACAGCACCAGTTCTACTTAACTTTTACAACCCATGTGCAATGGCGGTTTTATCTTACAAGGTTCAGGCTAAACATTCTGCACTTTCTTTTCGCCTTTCCTAAACAAGGGGGTTGGTGTGAGAGGCTGCCCCCGTGTCCTTGTAATAACAAAGTTAGTCAGAGTACCATACATGTTGTCCTCTTTTGTTCTTTATATAAGGAACCAAGGACCAGATTTATTAAGCCCATTTTCAAGGGGCGGCAACCATGTAATTATAAAGAAGGTTATGACTACTTGTTAGCATTATCATCTTCTGGAGTATGTTGCGCCATGTTAGACTTTATACGAGTGTCACTCCTGATTAGGAAACGGTATGGCTAACTCTGCCTTAGACCTGTACATCGTTGTGGGAACTTGTATTTACTTGCTGCTGTATGATGGCCATTCAATTATAAATATTCTGTGAAATAACACTTGCTGACTTAAGGTGATCAGTACGGGTTCTATTGTCTGTATGTTTCATCCTGATAAATGACTTGTGGAATATATCAACTTATGTTTTAATTTTCTTAATATGTAATTTTAGATGGTTCATTTTAAAATTAAAATTGTAATCATGTTTTGTAATTTAAAATGTATACTTTTATGATTCTCTGTTTGAATCGAATAAAGTTTTTTAACCGAACCAAACTACATCTAACTCAGGGGTGCATAAAGAGGCAAGAGAGGTGCAGAAAAAGGTATGAGAGGTGCACAAAGAGGCAACAGAGTAACAAAGTCAGGAGGGGTGCAGAAAGAAGGAAGAGAAGTGTAGAAAAGGCAAGAGAATTGCTGAAAGAGGCAACAGAGGTGTAGAAAAAAGCAGGAGAAGTGCAGAAAGAGGCAAGTGATGTGCAGAAAGAAGCAAGAGCAGTGCAGAAAGAATCAACAGCGGTGCACAAAGAGGCAAGAGGGGTGCAGATAGAGGTAGGAGAGGAGCACAAAGAGGCAAGAGGTAAACAAAGAGGCAGGAATGGTTGCAGAAAAAAAGGAAGAGATGTGCTGAAAGAGGAAAGAGAATTGCTGAAAGAAGCAACAGGTGTAGAAAGAAGCAAGAGAAGTACAGAAAGAGGCAAGTGATGTGCATAAAGAAACAAGCGCAGTGCAGAAAGAACCAACAGAGGTCCAAAAAGAGGCAAGAAGGGTGCAAAAAAAAGGTAGGAGAGGTGCAGAAAGAAGCAAGAGAGGTACACAAAGAGGCAGAAGGGGTACAGAAAGAAGGAAGAGCAGTGGAGAAAAAAGCAACAGAGGTGCGGAAAGAAGCAAGAGACGTGCAGAAAGGGGCAAGTGAGGTGCATAAAGAGTCAAGAGAGGTGCAGAAAATGCCAATTGAACAGCATAAAGAGGCAAGAGGGATGCAAAAAAGGGAAGAAGGGTGCAGAGAGAAGCAAGAGACGTGCCGAAATAGGCAAGAGACGTGCAGAAAGAGGCAAGAGACGTGCAGCAAGAGGCAAGAGATGTGCAGAAAGAGGCAAGAGACGTGCAGCAAGAGGCAAGAGACGTGCAGCAAGAGGCAAGAGACGTGCAGCAAGAGGCAAGAGACGTGCAGCAAGAGGCAAGAGACGTGCAGCAAGAGGCAAGAGAGGTACAGAAAGAGGCAAGTGGCGTGCAGAAAGAGGCAAAAAAGGTACAGAAAGAGGCAAGTGACGTGCAGCAAGAGGCAAGTGAGATGCAAAAAGAGGCAACTGAGGTGCAGAAAGAGGCAAGAGAAGTGCAGAAAGATAACGGACGACAGCGCTTCAGTTTTTTAATTTTCTCAGCAGGATTCAAACACCCAGCACGAATTCTGCCGATTTTGTTTAATAAAATAAAAATGCTTTTTTGAGCCTGTGGGCCCCCCTGAGCAGGCCTAGAGGGTCAGGGTGTTTCTACCCTGCCCCCTTTTCTTGTTTTTTTAATTCCTTTTTTCTTGTAACTCGGTTTTTTAAGATGGCTGCCAACACTTCCTGGTTTGGAGTGTTGGCAGCTAACCAGAAGTCAGGACACTGGGGGTCTGCTGCTGCTTGCAGGCCATCATCCCAGCTTTTGTTGACAATCGCTCGCTGATAATGACCTCTATGATTAAAGTCCACTGGGCAGGTAGTTCTGAGACCCTCTCCAAATGAGAATTTTGAAATGAACCAACAAGTCCATAGATCGCATTGAAAATTGCAGGCATATTTTACACCCACTGTTTGTGACCGCGTGTACAGACATAGTACCATTGTTAGTTTAAAGGTACAAGGCAAATCACAAGCAAGATTTCAAATCGCAGAAATAAAACAGATTAGAAAACAGAAGGTTACATTTAATGCATTTATCAAAGTAATTTATAATGAAAGTCCACAAACATACTTGCTCTTAATTTAGAGCCAAAAATTTGGGTTTAGAATGTTCGTGGGAAAGAGGCAAATATCAACTTTCAAAAATCCTAGGACTAAAACCTCAGGACCTTTCTTTTTTTTTTTTATTGTGGTATGCCAAGAAATAGATATTACAGCACAACTGTACACATGCAGGCAAAAGGTGAAGCAGTGGACGGGTTAAGTAGTAGTACACAGCCATTCAGTCCACAACCCTGAGGTCGGACGCCATCTTAACAAGACAATACTATATGAAAAGCAAATTAATACCTGCATGAGACACAGATAAGGTCACGACACCACATATTTTGTTACGAACAACAACAATTAATCAAATAATGAAGCATCCAATCCAACCCAAGTGTCCAGTTCAGACCATCATGCAACATCGTCCAAGGCCCCTGTTGGTGTAAAAACATCTTCATGGGAGCAACACTTACTTCACAAAAGCCCATGCAGATCACAACAGAGGCGAATCTAATCCCCCCAGGCTTATAAACCCAACCCCGGGTTCCTACGGGATAATGCCAGTTCCGCCGTCGGGGAATCACACAGTTCGCCACGGTATGAATTCCAGTGGCCCCATTTCTTGTCCCAGACCTTAGGGCAGCCCCTTATTTTATACACTGTCTTCTCCGCTATCATGCATTGGTCCATTGCAGCCACCCATCCTACTGCCAAAGGTCTATCTGGGTAGCCCCAACCCATCGCCACGGACCGTTTAATCAATAGAACCCCCAGCGCCGCCCATTGTAACCCTGGAGCGTTTAAGTCGTTTGGGCCCTATACATTGAGGACACATTCCCTAGGTTATGTGGGGAGTGGTTTACCCAGGGAGCTGCTCATTTTACGTATCGCTGTCGTCCAGAACGGTTGTATCACTGGGCAATCCCATAGTATATGGTAGAAGGTCCCGGGGAGGCCACATCCTCGTAGGCACAGAGCATCAGGCCGTCGGCAAATCTTGGCCAGGTTAAGGGCAGACATATACGCTCTGTGCAGCACTTTTAGTTGAATCAATCTAAACCTATGGCATATGGCCGATTCCCTCGGAGACATTAGTGCCGACCGCCAATCCTCTTCATCTAAGGGACCCAAGTCTGCCTCCCATTTGGTCCGGAATGACAGGAAGGGGTCAGGGAGGTTATTGCAGAGCGTACGGTAGGTAAGGGAGATGGCCTTTTCAGGGAGGGGTTTTGACAGCAGCCAGTCCTCCAACGGGGAGGTGTCAGGTATGGAGGCAATGTCCGGGAAAGCGGCCCGAAGAGCGTGTGTGATTTGCAGGTATCTGAAAAACTCGGTGGGTGCAAGGGCATATTTCGTTCGTAAGTCATTAAAGGACAACAATTTACCTTTGTGGACAAGGTCTCTGACCTCGGAAATCCAGATCATGTCCCATTTATCGAAGCCCTGGGAGAAGTAGAGGGAGCCCAGGCGCTGCGCGGACCATAATGGTGATGCCTTGGTAGGGTGTCCGCCCATCCCAACCTTCTATTGGCTCTGTGCCATATGTCCACTTTGTGTAGTATGGGACCCACGTATCTAGATTTAGTGGGTTTGCAATATAGAGTCCCAAGGTAACCTTCGCGTCCTGTTTGATCTCTATCTAATAGGAAGGCCGGATTAAGAGGTGATCCGTGTATCCATTGGTTGATCACTACTAGCTGGGAGGCCCAATAATAAAGACGGAGGTTGGGGAGGGCAATTCCCCCATCATACCAGCCCTGAAACAGTTTACAGAAAGCAATTAGCGCAGCGCCGCCGTCCCAGAGTAGCGTTCTGAGCTCGCTGTCTACCGCCCTGAAGTAGGAGTCCGGAATGGGGAAGGGGCAGTTTTGTAGTGCTAGACCAAGGAGCACCAAGAGGAGACGAGTCGCTAATAATTTAGCCAGGACCTTGGCCCCAGCGCTGATCAAGGAAATCGGACGATAGGAGTTGCATGCAGTGGGAGGCTTGGCTGGTGGCGCTAACATCCTAAACAACGCCGCCCGGCCCGGGAGAGAGAGCAGGAGTGATCGCCAGTGAGCTACGTCGCTACGGAGTGGGCCTAGTAAATTGCAGTCAAAAAACAACTTGTGGTCGGGAGTGATGAAAATACCAAGGTATGTAAAGCCTTCTGTGGCCACTGTAATTGTAAAACCCCTGGGCATGCAGGGTGGCGGACCATGCAACACGTACATCACCGATTTGGTCCAGTTTATGGCATAAACAGAGTATTTTCCGAAGTTTGTGAGGACGTGGAACAGGCTATTGATGGAGGACTGTGGGGACAACACATATATCAGGATGTCGTCGGCGTAGAGGGAGATCTTGTCTACAGTCTCGTCGCTCCACCGCAGGCCTCTGATAGAGGCTTCGGTGCGGACCCAGTGAACCAAAGGGCTCCAGAGTGAGGGCAAATAACAAGGGGGAGAGGGGGCAGCCCTGCCTGGTGCCCCGATGCAGCGGGAATCTCCGGGATGTATAATTATTGACCCGGACTTGGCCAAAGAGGTCCGTATATAAAAGGCGCACCCATCCTATGAAAACGGGCCCAAAGCCAAATCGGCGTAGAACCTCAAACAGGTAGGACCATTCGATCCAGTCGAATACCATCGCTGCATCAAGGGATAGAATAGCCGCATCTTGGGACATGGTGGGTCGACGACTCAGCACGTTCTGCACCCTACGGAGATTTAATGCTGTGTTTCGCCCAGGTAAAAAAACGGACTGGTCGGCGTGTATCAAGGAAGGGAGGAGCACCAAGAGGAGACGAGTCGCTAATAATTTAGCCAGGACCTTGGTCCCAGCGCTGATCAAGGAAATCGGACGATAGGAGTTGCATGCAGTGGGAGGCTTGGCTGGTTTCAGAATGACCGCAATGGAGGTTAGTCTTTGGTCGAGGGGGAGCACTCTGAGCTCTAGGCTCTTCGTAAACATATTCAGAAGATGTGGAATGATGTCATGGACCATTCCTTTCAGGAACTCAACGGGGACTCCGTCGGGGCCCATGGCCTTACCAGAATTTACCTCAGAGCGCCGTAGTGAGTTCATTCGCGGAGAGGTCAGCGTCAAGGGCAGTCCGGTCGGAGTCCGAGATGGTCGGGAGACGCATCTCCTCCAACAATTGTCTGGACTCAGCGGACGAATAAACATTACTTGCAGTGTAGACCTGTTCAAGGTGGTCTGCAAATGCCTCCGCTATGTCCTGTGGATCTGTCGCCACAGATCCATCTGGCCTAGTTATGGACGGAACCCATCGAGATCCTTGGTCACGGCGCTCCAACCATGCGAGCATCTTGCTTGCAGTGTCCCCGAATTCATAGACCCGGTGACGGGTGTCGAGCAACTGCGCCTGAGCTTTCTCTTGGACCAGCGCCTTGTAGGTTAGTTGTTGGGCACGGAGGCGAGCAGCAGTAGAATCTGAGGATGCAGCGTTATGGGACGCTTCAAGGCTGATAAGAGAAGATTCCGCCTCTGTGTGTTGCTCGGCGTGCTTGCGCAGGTGACACGTCTTAAGTGCTAAAGCTTCACCCTTCAGAACAGCAATGTAGGCCTCCCAGAGGGTAACCGCCGAGTCTACCGAGCCAACGTTTTCCGCAAAGTAGAGTTCTGTTCGCTCCTGCAGCGCCTCCCTAATATCGGGGATCTGCAATAGCCAGGGATTGATAACAATAGGTCCGCGCGTTATCTGGCGATTGTATGTTAGGTCAACCATGAGTGGCGAATGGTCAGATATACCTCGGGGGAGGCCCCTCGGACGGACAAAGCAACCAAGGTCTGCGATGGGGCAAAATAAATAGTCAATTCTGGACAAACTGTTGTGGGCGTTAGAATAGTGCGTGAAATATGGTGTGTCCGGGAAGTGTAGGCGCCAGATGTCTTTTAGCCCCAGAGCATGAGCAAAGTCAGCCAGTTCCGAGCTCTGACGATACGATCCTCTCTTGGGTCTACGGTCTAGGTCATCATCGCACATTGTGGCATTGAAGTCCCCTCCTAGTATGAGTGTACCCCGGGAGAGACCTAGTAGTTGGGTGCCCAGTTCCTTGAGGGATTCCGTATTAAAGTTGGCGGGAGGTATGTGGAAATGATATTCAAGAGATGCCCCTCCCAGGTGGCCTCTACTATTGCAAAACAGCTTAGGGGGATCACCCCAGCAGCGTGAATAGGTGAGTGTGAGGAATTTCCTAACTAAGATTCCCGTGCCCCGGGAACCTGAGGTGAAACCAGCATGGACCAGGAGCTTGTACCCCCCTTTCTGCATAGCCTGGCAGGTGTTACCGACCAAGTGGGTCTCCTGCAACAAAACTATATCGGGAGAGTGGCGTCTAAGGAATTGGAGGACCACACTTCTTTTTATCTTGTGACCTAGACCATTGACAGTCCACGTTAGGACAGTAAGGGATCTAGTGATGTGATGAGCCATAATTGTGAGGTAGGAAAGTCAAGTAAGTGGTTCGTCTAGGAGGGGTCCACTTGTGGCGGCCAGTTCCCGGGACAATTCGGTGTGTAGGGCGGGTGAAGACATGTTGTCCCCGGAGGCCAGGTAGCAGGCCGGGGAGCCAGCCACGTCTCAAGTGACCCTAGACAGGCAAGAAGGCCAAGCTAAAGACATCTCTGCTGGAGACGCAAGGATAAGTGAATTAAGCTAGATGATCATTTGAAACTCTGCTAAGAGCAAAAGTGAACCACAGAACAGCAACAAAACATTGCCAACCCCTCCCACTCCCCACCCCTTCCCCCCACCCTGCTTCCCTGCCCGCGGATTCAGAACTATCCACACCCCAACTCGGCAGAGTGCCTATCGCCCTGCCACTCAAAATTGGGGTACAAGAGAAGCCGCTAGTCCCGCTTGCCCGACTGAAAACATTATAAATATAATACACTTGTATAATCATAACTGAAGACTCATGCATTATTCACATAATATAAAAGTTACTTGTCAGTCAGCTGGTGCGGCCCGGCCACGGCCGATGGAGACAGGATCCAGGAACAGAGGCCAGTTCAAAAGGAAGAAGTACTTTACTTCGAGCGGCCGCTCCAATCTCAAGGAGGCCACCTGGTAGAGACCGCGTTGTGTCTCATCAGAGCCCTCCTCAGGATAGAAATGTCATTCCACTCCATCAAGAGGTCCGGTGAAGAGTTCCTGACTCTCCGGCGGGCGATCTTCTAGTGACGGCTAGTGCATTGAAGAACGATTCCGTTGAGAGCCTCCGCTCCCGCTTCGGCCCTCCAGCCAGTCCCACCCTTCCTCCGGCGAGAAGAAGAACCATGTTTTCCCATCCATTTCAACGCGTAGTTTCGCCGGAAAGAGCATGGAGTACATGACGCCCTTATCTCGCAGTGCCCTCTTGACTTCCAAAAAGCTGCAACGCCTCCCCTGCACCTTAACCGTGAAGTCCGGGAACATGTTGATGCGAGTGTTTTCTAGAAGGAGGGGAGGGCCGGACCTGGCAGTTTGTAGTATAGCATCCTGGTCTCTAAAGTTGAAGACCCTCGCTATGATAGGGCGGGAGGGGGGGCCTGGTCTTGGTCTACCCCCCTCCCCCCCCCCCGGGAGTCTGTGTGCTCTTTCTATAGAAAAGTAGTTTGAAAGTTGTTTCGGTTTCAGGTACTTCGTAATCAGGGATTCCACAAAGAGGTCTGCTGAGGGCTCCTCCATTTTCCCTGGGACCCCTAGGATACGGATGTTGTTCCGTCTCGCCCTCCCTTCATAATCGTCCAGCTGTTCGCTTATCTGCATCTGCTGTTTCTGAAGCTGGGCAACCTGCTGCTGGAGTGTAGAGGTGTCATCGATTAAGGCCGCCGTCTTGACTTCCACGTCCTTGACTTTAGCGTCCATCTTACGCAAGTCCACTCGCAAGAGGGTTACCTCGATGTTCACGGAGTCGATACGGGTCTCAAGCGAGGAACGGACTCCAGCAAAGGCCTCCATTACGTCCTCCAGGGTGAGTGTCTTTGCCCCTTGCGAGGGGGAGGCGAGCTTCGGGTCTCCCGAAGGGGCAACATCCGTGTTGTCTCCTCTGACGCCCCAGGAGTTCTTATTGATCTGTCTATGGGTAGGAGGTCGTGTCGCCTTGCCGGGCGCCATCTCTTCCTGTAGGTAGGATCTAGAACAGTCTGGGTAAGGTGAGGTCGGGGGATAAGATGAAGGCCTACACATTTCTGCGGCCAGTCAGAGGTGGATTTCACTGCGTCCTCGGGGCCATCCACTGCCGCTCCAGCTAAGCACCAGGTATCAAGACCCAGGACAGGGGGGGGGGGGTATAGCCCCCAGGCGCTCTGTCCCCACCGCTGGAGAAAGTCAGGCTCTATGGTAGGCGCTGTGTGCAGTGTAAATCAGCAGGTGGGCCACCTCTGGGGCTGTAGCTCCCGGTCTCGGCCTCCGGCGGTATGTACAAGGCCGAGTAGGTTCCCACTAGGTGTGCCTGGAGCAGGAGTGGAAGAGACTCGCAAGGGTCCTCAGGGCACACCCCCCGCAGCTCAGGAAAAGCGCTGCCGAGAAGTCACCAGCAGGTGGGGGGGGCCAAAAGTTCCTGCCGGTAGAGTAGAAAGCGCACCAGGGCCGCAGGATTGATGAGGCCAGAGCCGATTTTGCGATTTACCCTCCCACGGGTCTGAAACTATTGCAGCGTGGATCAGGGGGACCACCCCCTATCAGCAGGGTGGGGCGAGGGGCGGTCCGGCGAGCAGCGGTGTGGTGATCGGGTCCAGCGATCAAGGTGCGGCAGAGCGGGCCCCGCGGTCAGTAGGCCTTTAAGCCGGGGCGTCGCGTAGTTGGCTCCCCGGCACGGGAGGGACCTCCGCAGCGTCTCCTCTTATCGGCCAGGGGCGTCCTCAGGGGTCGTGTAGGGGGGCCCACATAGTCTTTGCGGGGTAGGAGGCAGGTCCGGTGTACCGCTGGAAGGCTAAACTGGTTCCGCCGTATCTCAGGTCAAGCCGTTCTCAGCCTAGGACAGTCAGAGGGCCGGACGGGGTTCCGACGCGGCCGCCATTTTGCAGAGCCTCCGGGGACCTCACAAACCCGGGCACCACAGCCTCCAGAGAGCCCAGACGAGGCCAGCACTTCGCTGAAGTGAGCAGAGTCGGTTTCTGGAGGGGTTCCCCGACTAAAAGCAGAATCCCCGATCTGTAGACGGAGCAATGTGGCGGATCGTTGGGCAAGGGTCGGGAGTCGCGTTAGCAAGCGACCATTCCCATCGGCTGTCGGCCCAGGACCTTTCTTAAATAACAATACACTCCAATAACAAATGACAAAGCTAATTTGCCTAGTGATAAAGAAGAGGAATATATGGATTACAAGTAATTACTCTCCCTCTAGGCAGGTGGGAAAAGATCAAGAGGCCATGTTTCCACCTAACTATTTCACATGACCGTAATCTGCACAACTAGGAAGAGCTATCTACAGTGGGTCGAGGGGGCATGTAGTTCCCTATCCTTGGATTAGGAGGGAGCCTCTAAGACCTCTAGGTTAGCTGGGTTCACTATACTCCCCTAACAGACTACAGTATCCGGAGTCTACTTCCGCATCCCTAAACAGTCCATAAATGATCATCTAAGCTGAGTATAGCAAAAGGCTGCTCTTATTCTTGAAGGTGTCAAATCTGACACTGCTAGTAATGCAATGATCTCTCAGAATCAGTAGTGCTAATTGGAATGGGTAACACTTTGTTTGCCTCAAGTGTCCGCCTGCACATCAAGCCCCACTGGTGTTGGCTCCTGCCACCATAGTTCTTCCACCAGTGAGTGGCACTAATGACCACCACACATACTTTAATGGGCGGGGTTTTCTGGCCGCTCTTGGGCAGTACCAAGTACAGCAATAAAGCCCAGATGCCAACTACTGCCATAATTGTGCACAAAGGTTTAAATGGTATTAGTATAGAGATGTATGGCTGACATCATAAAATAAAACCTTCAAATAGAAACGTAGTATTTTAAAATACATAGTTGCACTAGAGATAGAGTTTAGTTAAATAGAAATAATAAGAGTCATGAAAGAGTAGGCATAATTTACGAGTAATTATGACAGACTACTTATATGAGAAGAACAGTCTATATTTCATCCTGAAAAATATAAGGCATTTAGTAAAGGGATATTTAAACCGCAAAAAAAATCACTGACCAGTAAAGTCGTGCAACTACGTAATTATTCTACAATGGAAATCTGTTAGTAAAGAACATTAAAATAATACACTAAAATAATAATTTGTTGGATAAACCGTGTTAACACAAACATAACTTCAAAAATCTTCCAAAGGCATCAGTTTGGTATCCTCTGTGCGATCAGAGTGGATTTAAGTTTACCCAAAGAGAGCATCTGAGCTTCCAGTCTCAGGGTGGAACAGAGTTAAAACTTTGTTAACCAAGGACAAATATTAACAACTGCATACTGTGGCTACTTCAACTGCAGTTGGCTACTTCAGATGTGAATCAAGAAGAAAGGGCCCACCACCGTAGGTGTATAAACAGTAATAGAAATCATATCAGGTGATAGCAATTTCCCCCGGAGACGCTGGATTTGCTAGCACCCGGTGATTAAATAGTGAAACACTGGAGTGTCACGAAAGTCATAAGGATCAGAGCAGGGGGTTCCAAAGGATGCTTTCTCTGTTAACATCCCTTCCCGAAAAGCCCCTGCAGTCCCTTTGAAGCAAGCAACACCTAATCCTCTGCTGTATCATTGGCATCAACTTAAACAATGTTAAAACCATCCTAAAGAAATTAAAAATGCATTTAATAATACTTAAATCTTAGACTATCTACCCTTACGGTCAAAAGACTAAATACACACACAAACCTATATAAAATTAATCAGAAGATTGCATATTTTTAAAAGACAGTACTGCTGGGCTTTAAGAGACAAGAGTTGCCTTCAAAGATCACGCTATCTTTTCAGTCCTACACTGTTCTGTCACCTCTTCCATGGTATCTGATAAGGGGGCAGCTATTTTGCTATTTGATTTTTCCCTTAGAGTTTCCTATATCCATTCGGATCCAGAGGGTCGATCGGTCACAGGAGGTAATAAAATTGGTGATCTTTAGCTACATATTTGCTTGGTTTTGGCCATAATGTAGACTATTTTTTTTTAAGGGTAGCTTATAAAGCGCATGGTTACGCAGAAGCGTGTCCCCGCGCTATTTCCTAGTATATACTCCGGTTCAAAGCCAGAGCAACCACATAATGGCTGCTTCATTGTGGTAGATGATTTCAAATACCGTATTTGCTCTGCCATATATACTATCAATGCACATTTACACAAATGGGTGATGCAGCTACACTGTGTAATTATTGCCTTAATGGATTTATTGGATATAACTAAGCCATGTTGATAGAGGCATCTCTCCAGAGGAACCTACACCTACTATTTACTAGTTCATTATCAACAGAGGATAGGTATTTTCCTAATTAGTTGCAACGTGATAGAAACTCTTAGCTTTATCCCCCACCCTGGATCTTTGTTATTAGGTTTAGTTCTAGGATTAGAGCAGCATGGTCAGAGCCCATGCACTGGTAAAATTGAGATTTCGTAATGCATTACTACATGATGAGATATATAGCAGTAGGATTAAGACTGAGGGAATTTGTGGAAATAAACATTCACTCTGTTGCTAATTAGCAGGATGGAATACAATGAAAGCTGGCATACATGGCTTTAAATTGCATTATACCATTTAACAGAAAGAGTATCAAGCGGATCAAACTTGATATTTTGGAGAAAAGACATACAAGTTACTTACTTTCAGTAACGATATATTTCTGTAAGAAACAGTAGTTTGTATTAGATTCCTTACCTTAGAATGTCCCCAGGAGTCAGACTGGACCCGGAAAGTTTTACATAGCAGTACCCCGGCGTGTCGGTAGGCGTCGTCTGCGGCTCCACGTCCGTTGTTGGCGTCGTGGTCGCCGGGATGACGTCGTCAGAGTACTTAGACGCCGCCCTCACGCACTGACATCAGTTCTTGTACATAGCTTTCCACGCCAGGAACGCAGAGCCATGCCAGAGACAGACACTGGTGCCATAAAACTAGGGCCCTCAAAGGAAAATACCTTAAACCTAGATATCGGTCCGCAGAACGGGGAGGATGGGTGGGGCGGTAAGGAATCTAACACTAACTACTGTTTCTTACAGATATATCGTTACCGAAGGTAAGTAACGTGTGCATCTGAAAGAAACAGGTTAGTGTTAGATTCCTTACCTTAGAATAGATACCCCAGCAATACCAACCCAGGTGGTGGGTCTGCGGACCAAGATCACACCAGAAAGTCCTGGAGAAGGGAACGGCCAAAAAAGCCATCTCTAAGGACTTGGCTGTCCAGACAGTAGTGTCTAGCAAACGTGTCCAGCGAGGCCCACGGAGCTGCCTGACAGATGTCCTGCAAGGTGACTCCCATACCCAGGGCAGTAGTAGCCTCCGTGGCCCGAGTGGAATGGGCCCTCAGCCCAACCAGAGGCTCTTTTCTAGCCAAGGAGTAACAGACCTTGATGCACAACATGACCCATCGAGAGATGGTCCGTTTGTGTACCGCCCACCCCTTCTTCGCGCCCACATAGCCAACAAAGAGCTGGTCGTCCACCCAGAACAGGCATGTGCGATCTAGGTAGAAGGAGATCACATGTTTTGGGTCCAAATGGTGGAACCTCTCTTCCTCCTTAGAAGGATGGGGAGGTGGATAGAAGGTGGGCAAGGTGATGGACTGCCCGATGAGAAAGGCCTTTACTACTTTGGGCAGGAAAGGACGAGTTTTTAAAACCACTTTGTCCGGATGGACAGAAAGGAGGCTTAGAAGAACGAGCCTGGAGCTCACTCACTCTCCTGGCAGAGGTGATGGCAACCAGGAATGCAGTCTTAAGAGTAAGATGATGAAGAGGGCAATTGTGAAGTGGCTCGAAAGGAGCGCACATCAGAAATGTAAGAACAAGGTTCAAGTCCCACTAAGGCATCACGAAAGGAACAGGAGGGAACATGTGCGTGATGCCCTTCAAGAACCTATTAACAATAGGGGTATTGAAAAGAGAAGGCTGATCATGAAGCTTCAAGAAGGCAGAAAGGGCAGAGAGGTAGCCCTTAGGAGTGCCCAGAGCAGAGCCCTGCTGGGCAAGAGAAAGAAGGAAGAGGAGAACCTCTGAAAGGGGGCAGAGAGGATCCACGGCCTTTGCTGTGCACCATGCCACAAATTTGTTCCACCTCCAGGTGTATACTGATTTTGTGGAGGGACGCCAGGCTGCCAGAATCACATCACATACTTCAGGAGGCTAGTCAAATGGCCTCAACTGCCGCCGCTCAATCTCCACGCATGGAGGTGGAGGCTGGACAGGTTCGGGGGGGGGACCGTCCCCTGCTGCTCCAACAGAAGGTCTTCCTGAAGAGGCAGACTAACCGGAGGATCGACTGACATGCTGATTAGCTCGGGATACCAGTATCTTCCTGCCCAGTCCGAAGCCACAAGCATGACCTGGGCCCAGTCGCGCCTGATCTTCTTCAGCACTCTGGGTAGAAGTGGTATAGGCCGAAAGGCGTACAACAGACCACAGCTCCACTCGTGACGAAAAGCGTCTTCGAGCGAGTGCCGCCTTGGAAATTCCAAAGCGCAGAACTGATGACATTGCGCGTTCTCTTCGGTGCCGAATAGGTCTATCCAAGGCTCTCCCCACTGCCAAAAGAGGCCTTGCGCCACGCCAGAGTTCAGACGCCATTCGTGATCTATCATGCACCGGCAGCTGAGTTCGTCTGTCCTGGCGTTCAGGGAACTTGTCAGGTGTTGAACCACCACGGTGACGCCCTGGTGTTCCAGCAAAGTCCAGAGGCACAGAGCCTCCTGACAAAGGGTCCACGACCACACCCCGCCCTGTTTGTTGCAGTACCACATGGCGGTGGTGTTGTCCGTGAACACCTAAACTACACTTCCCCGGACAGAGGGAAGGGATGCTTTCAGTGCAAGCCGGATTGCCCGCAGCTCCAGAAGGTTGTGTGGAGCCGGGACTCCGTCGGAGACCAGTGGCCTCTGATCTCCCTCTCTCCCATGTGGCCCCCCAACCCAGGAGGGACGCATCTGTCACCACTACGTGCTCTGGGTGGGGAAGGGAGAGAGATTTGCTGCTGACCCAATCGCGGTTCGAGAGCCACCACTGCAACTGCTTCGCAGTGCCCTCCGGGATCCGGACGTAGTCGGACAGGTTGCCCTGATGCTGTGCCCACAAACTTCAGGTCCCACTGCATAGCCCACATCCACAACCGGGCGTGATGCACCAGAAGGATGCAGGAGGCCATCAGCCCCAGGTGCCGCAGTGTCAACCTGACCGAGACTCAGGATAGAGGCTGAAAGACCGGAATCAGAGCCTGAATATCCCGAACCCGCTGTTCGGGAGGATAATCTGAAACTGCGCTGAGTCCAGAGCAGCTCCGATGAAGAGGAGCTTCTGAGAAGGACACAGGTGTGACTTCGGCACATTGATGGAGAACCCCAGCGAGTGCAGGAGGTCAGCCGTAGTCTGGAGGTGGGAGACGACTGTTTGGGGCGAGCCCTCCTTCAACAACCAATCGTCGAGATAGGGAAAGACTGAAACCCCTAATCTGCACAGATGAGCTGCGACCATCGCCATCACTTTCGTGAACACCCGTGGGGCGCTGGTGAGGCCGAAGGGGAGCACAGTAAACAAAGTGCTCGTGGCCTACCGTGAACGAAAAGGTATCGCCGGTGGGCCGGCAGGACGGGAATGTGGAAATATGGGTCCTGCAAGTCCAACGCTACCATCCAGTCTTCTGGGTCCAGGGCAGCTAGGACCTGAGCCAAAGTCAGCATCTTGAACTTCTCCTTCCGGAGGAAGCCTTTGACGCTCCTTAGATCCTAGAAAGGGCGTAGGCCCCCTTTGCCCTTCTTGGGTACCAGAAAGTAGTGGGAATAGCAACCACGTCCTACTTCTGGCCGAGGAACGCGCTTGAAGGCCTCCTTGGTCAAGAGGGCCGTAACTTCATCCTGCAGAAGTTGCAAGTAATCCCCCGACATGCGGTGGTACTGCAGTAGCATGGCTGGAGGGGTCGCCTCGAAGGGGAGGGAGTAGCCCCTTCGGACGATTTGCAGCACCCATGTGATGGAGCACCAGTGGAGGAGGTGATGGCGAACCCTGCCCCCCACTGGTGTGGAATGGGCCTGAAAACTCGGACTAGGAGGATTTTGAGGCAGATGCTGCGGGCGGGTGTGGACTGGCCTTGCCTGTGTTACTGCTCCTGCGACCGCGTTGAGGTGGGTTCTGTGGCCTGTGGCTAGCTGGACGTGAGGGGGCGCCCCTTCCTTGACCACGAAAGGCGGAAGTCTGCTGGCGTTGGCCGAGGCCCAAGGACTTGGCCGTAGCCCTGGAGTCCTTAAAACGTTTCAGCGCGCTGTCCGCCTTGTCGGCATACTTTTTGGATTCCCGATCCGGAGGGGGGGGTCGGGAATGCAGCCTGGGAAGTAAAGGCCTGGATCACCAGGCTCTAAGGGGTGGGGTGAACCGACAGGAAAGTGGGGTCGCCCGGAGCTGGGTGGTGGCGCCGGGCCCGTTCCGATCCACAGGGAGGCCTGTGGAGGGTTTGGACCAGGTGCCCAACAGAACGTCAGTGAGGGCCTCATTGAACGGCGGGAGAGGCTCCGAGGAGCTTGCCTGCTGTTTGAGTACCTCAGTGAGGAGGTTAGTCCTCACGGCCGCGACTGGGAGCTCAAGAGTCAAGGCCTTGGCTGCCAGAGTCAACACCACGCTGTACGCAGCCCCCTCCTCTTTAGCCACGGTAGGAGGGGAGACAAAACCAGTGTCAGGCGAAGTGTCCAGACCACTGGCCTCCCCAAGTTCGTCCGTCCAGTCCTGACTCAACTGGCACTGCAGTGCCAGAGGGTCCTCAGACCCCTCCCAATCCCCCTCGTCCTCCATCTCTTGAAGGTCAGGAAAAAATGGAGCTGGATCTTTGGTGAAGGGCTCACCTATCGGCGTCGAAGACGGCGCCGGTCCGACACCGGATTCGGACCGGGGTGGGGATCGGGGACGACGACGCCCAGGGACGGTGCCGGGGGCGACACCCTTGGTGACGACGCCGGCAGAGGGGTCGTAAGGTCGACTGGCGTCACACGGATCCAGGCCTATATCCTGGGGAGCCCTGCGGCGTCGGGACCGAAGTCGCCAACGGCTCCGGGGCCGAAGCACCCGCCGGGGCCGAAGCCGCCGGCCCGCTTCGGCTCCCAGATGGGTCTGCGGTGACCGAAGGCACCTAGACTGGACCAGACGGAGGGAAGCGCGACCTCATGGTCGCGAGGAAGGCACTGATTCCCTGCGGCGTCACGTTCAGCCCAGGGACCGGCGGGTGTGGAAGGATGCAGCGCGAGAGCGTCGGGGGGAGTCAGAAGAGCGATGTCGCTTCTTCGTCTTCTTGTCCTTAACTTACCTGAGGACTTTGAACCCGACGAGTGGTGTCGACTCGCCGAGCTGTGATGACTGTGGTCCCGCGACCAGTCCCTCAAACCTCCTCCTGGACCAGGACGTCAAGCGGCGCGGGGCCAACTGCCGAATCTAGAGTCGCTTAGCCTAGCTTTCGACGTCAAGGCCCGGCAGTCGGGGTACGACTAGTCATCATGGTCGGCCCGAGGCAATAAAGGAACAGACGGTGGGGGTCGGTAACTGACATCAGTCGGCTACAGTCGTCACAGGGCTTGAACCCGGGCATCCCTACCGGCACCGGAGTCAATAAACGACTCGAGAAGATCCAAAATAGAGCGAAAAAAGTTAGTCAAAAAGTGACTACGGAGTACTGTTCTTCCCGGTCTGCGCTTGCTGGCGCGGAAAAAAGAAGAACTAACATTAGCGCACGAGGGCGGCGTCTAAGTACTCCAACTACATCATCCCATGACCACGACGCTGACGAATGCGGAGCCGCAAATGACGCCTACCGACACGCAAAACTTTCCGGATCCAGTCTGACGCCTGGGGATATTCTGAGGTAAGGAATCTAACACTTACCGGTTTCTTTCAGGTCAATGTGTCTCAAACATCCACAACATCAGTTTAATTGAAGAGAGATCTTGTTCATATTCGATCACAGATTTAATCTCATCATGATAAAGTCACAGCCCAACAACTTCAATTCACTTGATACTTTCAGGATCAGCATGGGGATTAAAGCTGGATCGCTTCTTGCTAACAAGACTTGGGATAGTATTTCCCATAAAGTCATCCTATAAATTATCATAAGGAGGAACAATGTTCTACTACACCCGAGTTACTTACTGCTTTTATTTACTTAGATCAGCAATGTTATACTGTATCACTAGGCAGTAGTCTTGATGTGCATGCCATTTCCTGTCATTTCTAAATCTGACCCCATTTAAACAAGAGCTACTCATTGCCTAGAACTCTTACACATAATTCACATTGTTTCATTAGG
The DNA here is from genome assembly GCF_964263255.1 of Lissotriton vulgaris. Lineage (NCBI taxonomy): Eukaryota > Metazoa > Chordata > Amphibia > Caudata > Salamandridae > Lissotriton > Lissotriton vulgaris. The sequence continues at coordinate 464,457,223 of NC_141685.1, read as the reverse complement.
TAAAGCTGAAAACACTATCGCTATCCCAAGCAACTATAAAAAGCAATTCTCATTGAATTCTCATTGAAGCTGCTCAATCCATTAATCGACGACGTCAAGTGCACCAATACCCTGCGTCTCAGAATTCTGCTTGTATCTTTGTCTTCCAATAAATAAATCATTCAATTGAATTTATACCACACAATTTTGCTTAAGCTCAGACTACAAAACTTAGGCTTGCATGTTATCCTTGCGATTTCATGAACAAGTTACTTGCCTTTGGTAATGCTTTTCCTGCTAGAGACTATCTAATCACAGATTCCTCACCTCTGAATATTCCCCAGGATTCACACTGGATATGGAAAACTGGAGCAGTCCCTCTGTACGCCTACGGGCTCCACTTCGACATTATTCGTGTTGGAAAGGACATTGTGGTATCCATAATCCATATATAAGCCACCATGGTGAGCGAACATCCGTTCTTTCTCAACTATTTCCACGCCACAATCACAGATGAAGGTACAAAATAACGTTCTATGTTACGGTTGATGTAGAAAGATAGAGCTCTCTTTGGGTCAAGGTGATTAAGACACGCAAGTGTCTTAAACGCCTCCTTTCATGTCGGTCTGAGCATCACACTGCCTACAAGTAATTGTAGGCAGTGTGATGCTCAGACCGACATGAAAGGAGGCGATTACTTTTGGCAAGTAAGAGGTTGGTGTATGGAAGGTGAACTGACAGAGCTGGAAGCACGCTGACCCTCCTGGCCAATGTACTGGCCACTAGGAAGACTGTCTTGATACATAGGGAACAGCTGTTGGTTGAGGAGTTCAAAGGGAGAACTCATGAGAAATTTAAAAGGACCAGATTGGGGTCCCACTGGGACATTACAAAGAGGGGAGGAAGGAAAGAATGTTGCAAACCTTTCAGGAAACAAGTCACAGCTGGTAAGTTGAACAGGGAGGGTTGATCTGGCAAACGCAGTAAGGCCAAAATGGCCAACAAGTAACCTTTACCGTTGTCCAGGGCAGTGTCTCGCAGGGCGCAAGATAAAAAAGCAACAACAGCAATGCAGCAATGGGGTCCGCATGACATTGGAAACACCAAGACACAAACATATCCCAAAGCCAGGCATATACAGTCTTAGCAGGAAGGTTTTCAATGCCAAGCTGACAGATCTCCGCTCCAGAAGACTGATGTGGATCTGGGAATCTGCCATAGACGAGAGTCCTCCAATTTCCATCCCTCCCAGGTGGCTGTCACAAACCATAAGTGATGCATCAGTCAAAACTGCAAGGTCTGGGTGAGGAAGAGAGAGGGGTCTTCTACTGACACAATTGCAGTATCTCAGCCACCACTATCTCCTTGAAAATCTGGATCAGGTCGGAGCGATTCCCCTGGTGTCGTGCCCACTGGGAAATCAGATCTCATATCCCACTGCAGAACCGGCATATTAATCAGGTATGCTTCACCATTAGGATGAAGGAGGCTATCCAACCCAGAAGCCTCAGAATCAGTCTCACCAAAATCCAGGATGGAGTCTGAAAGATCAGAAACAGAGTCCAAATATCCTGCTCTTTCCACTGTGCAGGATAGGTGCGGAACTACAGTGTACCCAGACTGGCTCAATGAAAAGAAGCATCTAAAATGGAGGCAGGTGTGACTTTGTCATGTTGATAGTAAACCCCAGCGAGTGCAAAAGATTCGCCAGACTCTGGATGTAGGTGACAACTGCCTGGCAGCAGCCAGTCGTTGAGGTAGGGGAAGACTGGGACCCCCACCTTCCCTTGAGAATGTGCTGCAACAACCACCATCACGTTTGTGAACCCTCTAGGGGCATTGGTAAGGAAGAAGGAGAGCAGAGCGCGCTGGAAATGCTGTAAATCGAACGCAACACATGTGAGCCTGCAGGATGGGGATTTGGAAGTAGCGTCCTCTAGCTCCAACATTACCATCCAGTCTCCAGAATATAGGGCAGAGGCAACCTGAGCGAGCATCTTGATTTTCTCTGTCCGCAGAAAGGCAATGAGAGGGTGCAGTTCTAGAATGGGACAACGGCCTCCATTCTTTGTCAGCACTAGGAAGTAGCAGGAATAGAAAACAGACCCTATCTCTGGAACTAGAACCCTCTGGATGTCTCCTTTGGCAAGCAAAACCTACACTTCTTGACAAAGCAAGGAGACATGGTCCTCCATCAGCTGTTTTCCGGATGGTGGTAAAGGTGGAGGAGTTTCCAGGAATGGACGGGAATAACCCACAATTTGGAGCACCCACTTGTTGTTGGTTATGTTACTCCATTGAGGCAGGTGGTGTCAGATTCTGCAGTCAACAGGAAGAGAGTTTGGAGTGGAGGGCCTGATAAAGGAGCTTGGAGGCTGCAGCAGCTAGAAAGCAGGGGTCTGGGAAGCAAGCTAGGTATGACCCTGTATCTTTTCGTGTATCCTCAACCCCGGTCATGAAAGACTTAACAGCCTACTGGGCTGTATGGCTGGTATTGCAGACACCCATTGGTGCTCCGGCCATGGAAGAGGTGTAAGAACTGCCGCTGTAAACAGGAAGGAATGGAGACACTCAGGGACTTGGCAAGGACTCCGCTCTCCTGAAACCGCTCGCGCACTGTATTGGCTATATGCCATTGAATGACATGGCAAGGAGGGATGCCTAAATATCACCTTAAAATCCAGTAAACCATAACCAGGCGAGGCAGTGAAGTGCCACCTTGGAGGCAAAGGCCCTGCCTAGGAGTCCGTGGTGGCCAGTCCACACCTAATAGCAAACTTTACTTAGGCAAACCACCCAGCAAGGGTGAGGATGGTGCAGCCCTCTCCAGGGAGCATGGGTAGCAGCTGCGCAAACAACTTCCACAGAGCATGGGAGTATCAGTCCAAGAGGCATGTGAACAGGAGTATCAGTCCAAGAGGCATGCCATGTTCACAGACCTCAAGGCCAAGCTGGCAGATGAGAAAATTAGCTTTAAAAAAGTATCCAGTCCCTTGGGTTCCCAATCTGATAGGGTAGAAGGTAACATTTGGTTTCATTGAATGCGAGGGCCTAAAGCACCAGGCTCTCAGAGGCTGGGTGCTGGGAGAGGAAAGCTGGGTCCCCTGGACGGTGCAAATGGGTAAATATGCAGTGCAAGGAAGCTCCTGTGCAGTGTGTAGCACTGGTCCCAGGGAGGGCCTCATTGAAGGTAGGCAGAGGTTGTGCAGAGCGCACTCCTGAGTGAAGAATATTAGTTAAGACATTGGTCAAAACCTTGAAAGCTGGCAGGTGTACGTCCAGGACCTCAGCTGCCCTGTACATAACAATGGCAAAGGTTGCACATTCCTCTGAATCAAGACCCAGACGGAAAGGCATGCAAGAGCCTGCAGAGGTATCCAGGCCACTGATGATGCCCATCTCCTTATAATAGTTTTATTCCTGTTCATGGTGCACCACAAAAGGGCCATACCCTTCTTCCTAATTGTCCTCCTCCCGAATAAAGGGCCTGTCCAAAGGTGGAAAAAACAGAAGCTAGTACGTTCTTGATGGCGCAGGTATTGAGGTTGAGCGGCATCGACACAGAGTAAGAAATGATTGTCTGTTTGCTGTCCAACCTCCTTGACTGGCGTCCGGAGTAAACCCTCCGCCAGTCACCCACCTGGGGCACTTTGCAGCTCCATGGTTCCTGAAGGCGCTCCAGATGGAGTTGGTGACTGAAGATTGCATTGCATGCTGTAGTAAAATCCTTTTGGCTGGGCAGACACCGCTCCAGCTGTGTGGAACTCAGCTAGTGAGGAGCAGGCCTGGATGTCGGCTCTACTAGTGGAGTTCAGGAGCAGGGCTGTTAAACTTAATGTATAAGGCACAGAGCAAGAAAACACATGCACGCTCATGGAGTGCTGAATGAAAAAGAAAACAATAGTTTACTGAATATGAGCAGTGGAAGAATACAAATCATCCAACCAAAAGGATGGTAAAAAAGCTATACCCCAGGGAAGGTGAAACACAAAGCCATTGAAGAAAAAGTAACCAAATGACCAGAAAGCCAAATAATGGTTATGTTATGTTAAATGAATATATACAGCGCAACTTATACCAGAGGGCGTCTTGGGGCTAATAGATAGGCAAAGTATGCGGGTATGTTGTAGGAGGCAGATTACAAGTTAAAAAGCCAGGGTTAGAGAAACTTTCTAAAAGCTAGCAGCAAGGATGCTGATCTAATATGGAGGGGGAAGATTGTTTCACAGTCTTGTGGCTCCTGTGTGGAAGCCTCCGCCTCCCCATCTAGTTTTCTTAAATCTAGATGGAGTGACTGTAAAGATGCCCAGAGATCCAATGTTCCAGGTAGGTATGTGCCATGAGATGGTATTTCTCAGAAATTCTGGACCTATTACGTGTACGGCTGCAAAGCTAAGACAGAGTTTTGAATTTGATGCAGTTGCTCACGGACAACAGTGTAATTCTTTAATGGACTGGGATACAGACTGATGTTTTAGAAGATTGAGCAGGACTCTGGCAGCCGAGTTCTGCAAAACCTGTAATTTATTTAGGTATTGTTGCTGCAGACTGATGTAAAGGCTGTTACAGTAGTCTATTTTGAATAAAATTCGGGAGGAGAGAACTGTTTTTCTGGCGTTGATTGGAATATAAGGAAGAATCTTTCTCATGATTCTTAGTGTATTACATGAAGTGGATATGATCGAATTAACTTGCTTACTGAAACCTTGGAAGAAGGAGTTGGAACGGGCCCATCAAAGGAGGCCAACACTCAGGAGTCCAAAAGAAGGGATTCTTTTTAAAGAACATCACTTCAGTCTTCTCTGAATTTAGCTTAAGAAAATGCTTCCTATCCAGGTGCAGATTTCTTTCATGCAAATGAGAAGCTGACAACTCGTATTATTAGTCTTATTTGCAGCTGAGACCACAATTTGTGTGTCATCTGCATGAGACCTGAGAGAGAGACTAAAAGATTGAATCAGCGGGGCAAGATCTGCCACATATAGGTTGAATAGAGAGGGGCTTAGTGAAGACCCCTGCTGCACTCCACACGGAAGAGAAAATGTTTTTGAACTGAACGTATTTAGCGTCACAGTTTTTTCCCTATTTTTTAGGAATGATCTAAGTAGGTCTAAGGCTGCTCCTTTAATACCCATAGTCTCAAGAAGAAGGCATAGTGTTGAATGGTCTACTGTATCAAAGGCCGCGGATGGGTCCAACAGGATCAGAGCTGCCTTTGCTCTGACGTCAACAACAGTTTTATGGCAGTCTTTGACCAATGCCGTCTCAGTGCTGTGTTCCGACTTAAAGCTAAATTTGGTTCGATCTTACAAATTATGTTCCTTCATGAATTGTGAGAGTTAGGAATTCATGATTGTTTTCAATGGTCTTGGCCGGGAAAGGAAGTTTAGAGATAGGTCTGTAGTTAGACGGAGTATAGGGGTCAAAGTTAGCCTTTTTCTTTTTTTTTTTTTTAGAAGAGGAACAATGAAGGCCTTTTTCAAAGCTGTGAGAAAGATAACCAATAAAAACATGGCGTTGAAGATGCTGACTAGGCATTTTGCTATTGCTCATTTATTTGTTTGAGCACCAAAGAAGAGAATGGATCGCTGAGGGTTCCTGTTTTAGTAGTCAGAATAAGATGTTCAACCTGAGTTATAGAAACTGAACTGGTCTTGTCAGCGAGGGAGGCCTTATTTACTAAAGTTTGCTGCAACATAGGGTAATGATTCCCTGGAGCACTGAACATATTGTAAATATGTTCCACCTTATTCCTAAAATAACCGAATAACCGGCGATATCGTCGCAGGAGGTTTGACTGCTGGTACATACTTTTGGCTGCAGAGACGTTAGTGGATTTGTTCATAACTTTAAAGGGTTCCCTAGGTGAATTATTAGACTTCTATTTGAGCTTTAAAATAGCTTGTTTTTTTTTGGCTAGCAGATTTTTATATTTGGCCAGAGAGTGGTTAGAGATTTCCTTTTCTTGAGTATCATAGTTAAACCTCCATCTTCTCTCCTGTTGTCTACGATTTTGTTGTTCTAGTCAGACTCAATGCAATGTCACAAAGCGCACTAAGAGTTTGGCATGGTCCACAAGATATTTTTCATCAAGTAGTTAAAAGTTGTCTGTGAGCGAGTAGTGAAAACTGAAGACATCCAGCTCATCTTTTATTTTAGGATACAAAAGACCAAGTGTAAGCAAATGCTTCTTTTTGCATGATCACTACCATTTTTCTTTTTAAATTAATGAATGCTTGTTTTTGGACTCTACACTGGGACATTAACCATACCTCAGTGCATATGCTCTGTCCCCTTAAAAAGCCACTAAATTATTAAAAAACATAACTGGCAGATTTCACTTACCTATAAGTCCCTAATACATAGCACTAAGTATACTCTGGGCTATAAGTTAAATGTCGCTACTGGACTCCAGAACCTACTGTGCCACCACGAAAGTGACAATACAAACCATGCCTTCAAGGCTTACCTCTGCAGCGTGAGTGTGCAGTTTTAAAACTGGAAATTCGACCTGGAAAAGTAAACTCTTTACTAGGCTGGACCCTTCCTTTTTAGTACCAATAAGTTACCTCTAAGATGGGTCCTAAAGGCCCGTAGGGCAGAGTGCCTGGTACTTAAAATGTAACCCTCAAGGTTGTGCCCACCAACTGCACAAGCTTAAAAGGGGCATCCTTTGTCAAATGCAGATGTAACTCACACCTAGGCCTACTGCTGCCATTGTCAAAGTAGTAAAAGTGGCATCAATCCCAATGGTGTGAAACTTGTTATAGAACTGGTTTCCAAAAGGAGTTCTCATTTTCTTACACAAATCTCAGGGGTGTGCCCAGAGCTCTGCATGAGGGAAGAAAGGTTCCGCCATATTGTGTTTTTGGTATAGAGGGGAACTGTGTGATAGTATACAGTAAAATATACAAGTGCTATACAAGTGGATTGGGGCACCCTTGGGAAATTTTATCTCACGGGTTAGCGAGTTGCCAGGAGTTCCCATCCACCCATAGGCTGGCACTGGGTACTGGTTTGAAACCAGTGTCAAGTCCTAACGCTCCCAACCAGTGGATAAAATGTGACTGTGACTGAGTTCACTTCAAATCGTTCCAATTCGTTATTTCAATCAGGATTCCTTCTTACTGACTCACATTTCCATTCTACATTCATTTTACAAGTAAAAGAACTAGCCCATTCATACAAAGTCTATTTAATATGTTTTCGTTCTTATTTTCAACTACTACGCAGAAGATACAGCATAGCATACATAATATGTGCAACATGCCTTTAAATAGTGTTGCTGAGGAACAGAAACATGACCCACTCAAAGTTTTTTCTCTGTGCGGTATGGTCCCCACTCCCCCATCCATTCCCGCCGTTTTCTCCAAACCCTATCGCGAAACACGCTCCTCACCCTCTCGCTAGCCCTTCCCACCTTCCAGGGCTGCTTACTGAGGATGCACTTAGTGGCAGCACCACTGGCAAGCCAAAGGCATGTCCTTCTACGCCCCTCCGTGCCTGGACTGTGCCCAGCGCCAGTGCCTCATGTTCTTCCACCATCTGCCGCAACAGCTGCTTCACGTCCTCTAAGCTGTCTACCACAGGACCCTTCACCTGCCACCACTGCCACTTCTCCTGCTACATAGGACCACCTGCCCACTCAAGAGCACGAACCACCTGGAACTGTTCCACTTCATCTTGCACAATGCTTGCTCCCCCTACAAGCACGCGACTGAAATGCGGGACACAATCACCACACTCTCCCATGACCTGGCCTTCATCACCAAAACGTGGTTCAATCCCATCTCAATCCCTGACACCGCCACTGCCGACGGCTACAAGATGATACACTGAGAATGCACCAACATACACCGCAGGAGTATCATCTTCAAGGAAACCATCCACTGCACCGTCATCAACGACGACGACCCAATGCCTCACTGCAACTTCAAACTACAGACCAACGCGAAGAGGCACACTTGCTTACAGACAAGCCTCCCCCACCCCTGGGGAACATCGCCATCGTCTTCAAGAAAACGATCCAACGCACCTTCACCAACGACGATCGAACGCCTCTCATGAAACAACTCAACTTCCAACTACAGAACATCTCTAAGTCCACGGTAAGAGGCACCCTCGCTTACTGACACCCTGTCCCCCGGACCCTGACCTGACTTCTGCAAAGCTATCTTCAACCTCATCGCCTGCCGTACCATTAATTCCCACCACTATCTACTGCTTGGCGACCCCAATTTTCACGTCAAATCCCACAACCCCAACTACGCCAACTCAACCTCCCTCCTAGAGAACCTCATCAACATTGGACTCACCCAACTAGTCACTGAACCTAAGCAATAAAACAGACACACACACATACACTCTAAACCATTGTTACCTCCAGCGACAGAATCAAATTAACCCACATCACAGAACTCACTTGGACTGATCACACTATTGTTCACTTTACCATCTCTGATGCTAAGCATACCTCAGCCAAGCATCACTTAGCCACCCACCACAGCTGGGGCAAATTAACAGACTCAATAGACATTGGCCCTCAGCACCACTGAATCCAAAACATCAGGAGATCTTAATCAAGCAATCGAAAACTTCTCCACCTGAATCAACAAATGCGTCAACATTCACCCCGATGAAACCAGCAAAAAGCAACAAAACCTCAAAACAAGCCAGCTGGTATATACCACAAGTGCATCAAGAAAGCTAAAAGAGCAGCCATCACTGACTGTATCAACACCGTGGCCAACCACACGAAGAAAAACTTCAAAATTGTCCAGGAATTCTCCTACCTAACAGCCACAGAAAACACCATCCAACCCTCCCTAAGAACTCCATGACCCCTCTCAGACTACTTTTACAGGAAGACTGCCACCATCTACAACAACTTCGACCCTCAACCCACCACTCTCAGTCTTGACAAGGTCAATCAACCAGCGAACAATAACCACCTGGTCTCCGATCACCACTCAGACCACCTCAACCATCATGTCGTCCATCTATACACCCAAGGCCCCCACCGACCCCTGCCCCAAACATCTTTTCAACCTTGGAACCAACCGAATCAGCACATAACTCACCTGCCTCATCAACACATCCATCTCAACAGCAAAATACCCAGATGGATGCAAAAATGCAGAGGTCCGACTCTTCTGAAGAAGCCCTCCGCCGACCCCACATCAAAAATTACCGACTGGTTCCTGCTCCCCTACCCAGCTAATCACCAGTTCACAGAATACCAAGGACGAAACCACCTACTCGATGCCTTACTATCAGGATTCCATGCCAAACACACACTGAGACCGCGCGATTGCTGCCACAGACGACAGAACTCTCCTTGACTGCTGAGAAACTGTGGCCTTAATCCTCCTCTACCTCTCTGCTATGCTCGACATCATCTCCCACTACGCCCTAATCAACAGACTACACAATGTTGCATACAGCAAAACACCCTCAAGTTGATCGCATTTTTCCTTACAGGACGACAGAGCATCCACTGCCTACCTTCACCTACGCACCCAAGGACATCACATGGATTACCCCAATGATAATCTCTCAGCTCCACCCTGTTCAACATCTACATGACACCCCTCGTAGAAGTCGTCAGATCTCACGGACTCAACATAATCTAATACGCTGATGACATTCAACTAATCCTCTCGCACACCGAAGATCTCTCTAACGCCAAAACCAACGTCTGCAACGCCAACATAGCCAAATGGATTAGAGACAGCGGTGTCAAACTCAAATCCAAAAAAACAGAAGTACTGAACTTCATCAAGAACACCTACGCATGACACCAAAGCTGACAGACTGCAGAACTCGGAGTCACCCACACCACAAACCATGCACACAAGCTCATCATCCTATATAGACAACTGACCATAAAATGACAAGTCAACGCATTTGCTTCCTCCTGCTTCCACACCCTTCACATTCTCCGTAGAATCTTCAGATGGATCCCAATCAACACCAGAAAGACAGTCACACAGGCCCTCGTCACCAGCCATCTCAACTATAGCAACGCACTCTGTACCAGAATTTCCACCCAGCTCCTCAAAATTTCCTGGAACTCCCCAAACAGATCCGCCTCCCTCCAGAAACCTCCACTGGTCCCCCCCCATCCAGAAGATATCAGTTCAAGTTTCTCATGTACACATACAAAGCCAACAGGATCTAGGACCATCCTTCAAGGACCAACTTCCCCATGCCCACAAGACAACTGTGTCCGCCTCACTCATCCTCGCACACACACACACTCCGGATCCTTAGCAGTCACAATGAGCCGATTATTCTCCTACATCGCTGCCAAGATCTGTAACAACTGCCCTTCCATCTCTGAACAGCACCGACCCTGGCAGACTTCAGGAAGAAACTTAAGACCTGGCTTTTCGACAGAGACACTGCTCCCTCAGTGCACTGATACCCCTAGGTGTGACAGTGCTGCGCTATACAAAAGCTGATTGAGGGTATTATTGTTCATCTGCTCGATCTATCCCAAAGTTTGAGGTGTTCTCTCCTTCTCTTCCACATGCATGCCACAACCGTTTTTATCACAATGATGCCCAACAACATAAAAAGCTGGCAACAGGTAGCAAAGGAAAACTCATCTGTCTTTCCAGACACCCCGTGCCATTTTGAAAAGGATCTTGAACAGATTTTTCAAAAAGCAGGCGCCACTCATATAGATATTCAGGTAGATCCATCAAAGACCCGTTTTGCGAGTCTTTAATAGCGATTCATAAGGAATCGCTATTACAGACTCGCAAAATGGGATTCATGTAGGAATCGCAAAATAAATTGCGATTCCTACACATTCCTTATTTGCGATTAGCAAATTGCTAATCGCAAATAAGGAATAACTCCCCATTCATTCCTAGGGGCCTAAAGGCCCATATGAATGAATGGGGAGTATTCCTTATTTGCATGGGGAATGGGGAGTATTCCTTATTTGCGATTAGCAATTAGCTAATCGCAAATAAGATAGCGATTTCAAGGGTGCCAGGGGTGTCCAAAGGACACCCTGTAGCACCCCTGAAATGCAATTTTACACAGGTGTTGCGCACACACATGTCCAAAGGACATGTGTGTGTGTAACATGCAACAGGGAAAAAGGCACTAAAGTGCTTTTTTCTACTTTTTAGATATTTTCCACGATGTCAGACTTCGTGGTAAATAGCGACCAAATATTGCAAATTCACAATTTAAAATTGGTTCATGAATTGCATTTAAGGAATCTCTAATTCCTCGCAAATATGCGATATCGCAAATAGCGATTTTTGCATTTGGGATGATGAATCCCAAATGCAAAAATCGCACTCGCTAAGGGCCAGATTCGCAGAATCTGGCCCTTTGCGAGCGCTATTTAGCTTCATGAATCGGGCGGATAGTTATTATATCATTATATTTACAAAACGAGCACATATTTACACAGACCATAAAAGGAATTCAAGATTGCCCAAGACATCTTTCCTTGCACCTTAGTATAATTATGTTCAAAGATTTTTTTCTGTGCTTCAGAAACGTTTCCATGGCATTTCTGAATTAAATGGAACACATTCTGACTTTTGCCCATTCAGATCAATATATGTGAAACGTGGTGACACTATTACATGTGCAAACTGCAGATTAGTCAAATGGGGAGCGATCAATTAGTGATACTGCAAGTCATTCATAACTATACTGGGGCTCAAACAAATCTACAATTAGTGCATTTTTATATCCTTGGACAACTGAAGCATGATGAACACTGTCCAAGGATTCCAAAGTATTACACACTTTGTAAGTCATATCATAAACACCCTTATCCTTATATTTATTAAAATAAAATTAAAATTGGAATAGAGAAGAATTAAGTCACATTTTACCAAATGTTGATATCCAGCTAGAATACACTATTAGGTGCACTTAAAAATCCAATGAAACTATTCAGTTCTTTTTCAAGAAAGAACTGCTTAGATACGGTCTGGAGTCTTCTACATTTCAGTCGTGCCTAGTGCTTTCTTGGTAATACTATTGGAAAAGGGCACATCAAATGATCCAGCAAGTCCGAACGAACAAATGTTCTGTGAAAATTCTCCGAACAGCATATGAGCACAACGTAAAATGTGTTACCAAATCGAGGACATAGCATAAGCTGATGCAGAAACAAATACGCTGGCAACTACATCCAGAGCACATATGAGCCATACCTTCCACACTGACTGAATATATTTTTGAATGTCATTTGGTACTAAGTCGATGCTAAATACTTTGTTTATAATTTCATGTTGCATAACCTTAAAACATCTGCATCATGTGCAGTTCTAACAACATCCACCACACACACCAAACTTACATTTTGATTTAAAATACACGCAAACAAATACCTCTTTTGCTTTTCCTAAACAGAATAGACATCTGTTCTACATTCACCAAGGACAAGCATTCAACCGTAATACATTATCCATTCGCTAATCGGATCGACCAAAGGAAAATCTAAATGACATTAGGACAACTGAACACTTGCATCTAAATATACATTTGTTCCAGTAAGCTATGGCAAATTGCTCATTATCAGCAGATACGTTAAAAATCCCTGAACAATATTTCTACAAGAATGCACAAAATTCCTTTTACAATTTACGCATCGAAAAAGGCTTAAACGGCTGCAGTTTTTGTTGTGTGCATTACTGCAGTGCGGATTCTTTCTCTAACGAAAAGCTCCACTATGAACATTATACCGAGGAGAAAGCAAATATGTTTAGTTTCGTCTGATATTGGGACTAGTCACATGAATGTTTTTAGTTTGTTTCATCCACCAGTAAATGATGGCTTGAAGAACAATTTCGAAACAAAATTACGAAAGAATTCTGGTCAGAATTAACTATATTTTTATATAGTAGAAATAAAAACGAAGTCTTTATTTTGGTTATGCAACTGTACTTGTGGTTAATAAGTTAAACATGTATGATTATAGTTTAGCGATCTGACTCTGAACCAACTCATTCAGCTTGAGGTAATCACTACATGTTAGCATGCCCATGGCATTGTATGCGGTTACATGGTTTGTGGATTTGTATGGCGGTCCAATCCCCCGCGATGGAATCAAGGCGCTGGAGCAGGTGTGTAGGGGTAGATGTTTGGGTTTTGGATAGGGTGCTGAGTGTTATTTTGGGATTTATGTAGGTTATCTGTTCAAATATGGCAAGAGATTACTTTAAAACACAAAAATATGAAATAAGTTTTCCTCAAAACCAAGAAAGCTATGCAAATCTAGAGGACAGTGTGTCCAACTGCACCGTTAAAACATTATTTGATGCTCTCAAAACATTTAAATTATACATATACTTACTGGATACGTTTCTTTTAAATGTCGCCTAAAATTGAAAACACAAATTTCAGTTAGAATCAAAGAAAAAGATAATTGAATTTAATTTTCAAAAACTCAGAAATGTCCAGTTGGCAAATCTAAATCGCTTTTTCATCAAGTAGTAAGACAAGACATGTTCAAAGCTTGACAAATTCAGTGACAGACTATTACATTTTATTTCAATACTGTTCCAAACAAAACTTTGAAATCATTAGGTAGATGCAAACGGGTCAAGTCATTAACTTGAAAAAGGAGTTTGTCATTGAAGAAGTGCTATTGCTTCATACTCAACCAATCATGCGGTTTAATTTTTTTTTAATAATCATCACAGACGTTTAAAATGCTGTCTGATGGCCTCTGTATTAAGTCCCTGCTACTAGAAGCAAGACTTCATAATTCTAAAGGCAAAAAATAAATGACTTGAGGAAACCCTCTTGCATGGAGGTGGGTTCGGTGATTAGTGCACAGAACAACTCAGATGGAGACTGCTGCCACAGAAAAACAAGTGATTAAAAAACACATGATTTTCATCAACTAGATTCTACCAATAGTGCTCAACAATCACAATGGTGGATTGAATCATACGTCTGTATTGCACACACACAAAAATAATTAATTCAGCTGTAGGGGTAGCAAAATGCAGATTAGTGCTTCAGCTTTATCTTGTTTGTGTGTCTGAGGGAAGTGAATGAAAGCTGCTATTGCCTTGCACAATGTTGATTTATTAGTCCGGCTTTTACTACCAAGTTCGAAAGTTGGTCTCTGAAGGATTGTTGGGCTTTAAATCCGTAATGCCACGGAGCATCCATAGAGGTACAGATAGGTTTGTCTGTAAGGTATGGGGATTAGAGGAAGAAGTATACAGATCGATTTGTTCAGGATGAAATCAGTAGGATTGCAAACGAGTAATTGCCAAAGAGTTGGCAGGTGCAGTCGGCAGGACCAGGAAGTTAATTATTGCAGACGTCCACCCTGTTGAGGGCTTTTGCAATGATCAGGATTTCAGAGGTTAACAGAAGGCCTGTTCTGCAGATGATGAGCACAATACAGCAATTGAAGATGCAAGTAGGGGTAATTCAATGGGGCTAAGGGGAAAGGTGTTAATGGAACTGGGAACGGAAGTTGTGAAGTCATTTGTTTCCCTCTCAGCAGGAGTAAGCATTGTGAGGTACATGACTGACCAAAGATGGAGAAAATAAAAAACTGAGGTTCAGATTCAGGAGGCCGGAAAAACGATTTTGAGATTAAACTTTAAGGGGAGGTAAAAGTGACCTACTTGGGAGTGGATTCTTCTGGCATAGATTTTGTAGAGAAAGGGGTACAGGCAGTCTTTGGGTGTACAGCCAGTATTAACATGAAGGGGAGGCAGGGAGCAAGAAGTTAGGGGCACAATTTTAGTGATGCTTTCTTTCCCCTCCGGTGCAACTGTTTCCATGACGTTTTCCTTCTCAAGATCCAATGAACAATAATATGCCATCACAAGTGACTTTCCGCTCACACTTTCAACCTCAGGACATTACTCTTAATCCCCCAGTGGTTACTTAAAGAAGGAAGCCAACCTTATTTATAACGCCTTGCTATCATCAAGGTGTATCACAGTTTATAGGTTCAATGATACAAGATGGATCTATAGGAATATATATATATATATACTGACGAAGCCGTGAGGCGAAACGAGTCTGTCGGGAGGCAGGGGGGGGGGGCGGGGCGGGGGGGGGGGGGGGGGGGGGAATATAATAAAGCACTTTTTGCAAGAATATCTGCGTGCTCTCTACTTTCAGCATCGTAGACTGTGCTGATAGTGTTGGAATATATATATATATATATATATATATATATATATATATATATATATATATATATATATATATATATACACACACACACACACACACACACACACACCAATGAGGAGATATAATTAGGCATTATTCTCTAGTTGTTTTTGGAATCCCAGTTGCACCCTGGAGAGGGCTCCAGCTACTATCTGAGCACTTCTGTAGTTTGTTGTAGAGTATCCTTCCCAGACTAAAAAAGGGATATGGGTCATACCCGGTGTTCGAAAAGAAGGTCAGAGTTGCAAACTGCATTGAATAATCTGGCCAGTCCAGTGGTCCAGAGATAGGGACTGTGCTTGCACAGATCAACAGCCCCCCCTATCCCACCCCTTGGGGGCATAGGCTCTTATTGGCAGGAAGAGTGCCAATGTATTTCAGTACTTACCACAGAGAACTCTGTACATTTTACACCAGGGAGATAAGAATTACAAAGTTCTCCTGTCTCGCTGTTACCATACAGTTTACTAAAATGGGGAAACCATTGCTCCGCCGGTATAAAACTTTCATAAAGTGATCAAGTCTTCTCCCTTATACAGTGTTCCTGAAGGGCCTACACTCTGACCCTAAATGCAGCAGATAACTACTCCCATGATTAGATTCTACCTTCATGTTTTGCTACATGTATAGTCTATAGTCGGATCTCCAATTGGGCCCATTAAGAGAACTTTTAACAGCAGCCACACTTCCCGTTCAGATTTTCTGTAAGACGCATTGAAGCAGGTGTCCACCTTCGGCCTAGAATATCCTTCTGTTGTCATAAGTGAATTAGCAATCATGGTGCCAATCTTCCAAAAATCAGCTAAGACCAACAAATCAGGTATAGCTTGATCCAGAAACCTAGAGATAGATGTACTATCAACCCTCGACCATGCGGTTAGTCTGCTACTTGGAGTAGCTCACCACACCGAAGACCACAGCCATCATGAACTTCATCCACTCAGGAGCACGCCTCCACTCAGGAGACCCCCTGCCCCTTCAACCTAGGGAGAGACAAGATCAGCCAGCAACTCACCATCCTCTTCAACACAGCCCTCGCCACAGCCACCTTTCCCGAAACATGGAAACGCACACAAGTCAGAACTGTCCTTATTCAATCCTCCGCAGACCTACGCAAACTCCAAAACTAACAACCAAATCTGTCTGCTCCCTGTCCCTGCCAAAATCCTGGAGAAGGCTATCAACCAGAAGCTCACTGAACACCTGGAAAGAAACAACTTGCTAGCTGCGCCGCAATCCAGCTTTTGCACTAACTACAGCACAGAGACCACCGTGATCGCTGCCAAAGACGACATCGGCACCCTCCTCGACAGGAGAGAATCAGCGGCCCTGATCTTCCTCAACCTCTCTGCAGCTTTCAACACTCTATTCCACCACACACTCATCAAGAGATAGCACCAGATCAGGATCACGGGCGATGCACTCCAATGGATTGAATCATTCATTACTGTACGAATACAATGAATCAGCCAACCTCAATTCACCTCGGAACCCACAAGCACCATATGCGGCATCCATTAAGGTTCATCGCTCAGCCTCACTCTTTTTAACACCTACCTGCCACCTCTAGCTAACAGTCAGAAACCACGATCTCAACAGTATATTCTGCGCCGATATCTAGCTCATCCTCTCGCTCTCATCAGGCCCCACCACCACCAAGACTATGTTCTATAACTACATACAGAATGTCTCAAATGGATAGAAGGACAACTGTCTGAAGCTGAACAATGACAAGATCGAAGTGCTGATCTTTAGCAACCATGCCTGCATCTAAAATGACTCCTAGTGGACCGCTGAACTGGGATCCACTTCCAAACAAAAAGACCATGCCTGCAACCTCAGCATGATCCTAGACAGCAAACTCTACATGAAACGACAGATCAGCACAGTCTCCTCCACCAGCGTACACTCTCCACATGCTCCGAAAAATCTTCAAATGGCTTCAACAGCCACAAAAGCCTTAATCACCAGCTGGCTTGACTACGGCAATGCAGTGTATGCAGGAACCACCATTGAACTCATGAGAAGGCTCCAGACGATACAGAACTCAGCGGCCAGACTGATACTCAACCTGCCCAAACTGACCCACATTACCAAACACCTGAGAAACCACCTTTGGCTCCCTGTCCGGAAAAGATGCCATTTCAAACTACTGACACACGCCTACAAAGCCCTCCACGGCCATGGATCAGCATACATGAATCACCGCCTGAATTTCTGCCAACCATCCAGAAGCCTTCGCTCTGCCTCCCTCACTCAGACACCACGAATCCGTTATAGCCACGGAATAGGCCACTCCTTCTGTGCCGCCAAATACTGGAACCCCCCCTCCCTCACCACCTCAGAACATCACCCTCGCTGATAGACTTCAGGAAGAGACTCAAGACTTGGCTTATCAACTAAGCCCAGCAACCCAACGCCTGAATATCCTCACGGGTAAATAGCTGCGCTCTACAAGTACATATTGATTGACTGATTGAGATAAGTTCCCTGTACAGGTGCAGTGAATCGGGTGGTACTTACATTTACACAAGTTACTAGGCATGTCATATGTCTCAAGGAAATACTGTAGAAATAAGCTAAGAGTATTCCTTCTGTCTATATCTCCCTATGATGTATCTATTTCAGGAGTCTATTACAATTCAGCACAAGCTAGTTTTTTTCAGTTTAGTGTTAGAATCACCCATAGTCATGACCCAATTTAGGGGAAAAAACAGCATATTTTATGGCAGATGGCTCACCAAGAAACTCAGATAATGCTACCAAACGTGGGGAAATCGTAGTCCCAAAATGACTGCAATAATAATATACTAGTAGAAGGGCGAACCCAATATGAAACCTTAATTCAACTGTAATGTCATTTCTTGATTTTAGTAGAATATGTCAGCAGAGACGTTTAATGATAATTACAGTCACTAAGCTGCCTGAGGGAATGTCCGGCTGCAGCATGCACTGGGACAAACAAAAATGTATGCTAAAATTCAATATGACAAGGATCACCTAACCAGGACTCTTTCACACATACCATCTCGAAGGTTGCAATATAAGAGATGCACACGAAAAGTATCCCACTAAAAGGTATTAAATATGGAGTACTGGGAAATGCTTTTCCTAAGTATACCACTGTGTTCCTAGAGATGGGGTAGGAAATACTTTATCTTTATAGAACCCTCACACACTCTAATAGGGTTATGCTTCATCATCAGGTTCACATTAACACCTAAAGGTCAGGGTGGGCTCAACCATCTCCCAGGGAGCACATGAAAGAAAAGACCAGGGGGTCTAAAGATTACAAATACCACAACTTTCTCCAAGGTATCCCTTTATTTGTGGAGTAGGTGGGGATATTTAAACTTAACAATATTTATAGGGTATTAGAGTATGATGGTTCTATGACCCTATACTGACTTGTTACAGCTCGAATCTATGGCCCTAATAGGTCTGGGGCTTTCATCAGGTTGATGTGGCTCACCTCTCTAGTGCATAAGCTCTTCGAGCTGTCTCACTTGTATCGATTTTGTGCATGCATCTATGTGCATATCAGGGCAATGTGTTCACTTGCCCTTTTATTTGTTTTTTTCTTTTTCGAGTACAACCCATTGATGTTGAACTATGTATCTCGGGAGTTGGAGGAAAAGGGGTCGCCCTGTAGTCACACTCATAAAGGGTCCTACCCTGCTTTTCTGCCTACTTGGCTCCTCATCTCCCAGCTTGTGATTATACTATTAAGGCCTCAGAGTAGATACACCTATGTTCATACTTTGCAGTGTGTGGGGGAAAACAGTAGAGCTCAAAATCCAAGTCTGCTCTGATTAGCTATAATGCTAAGAGTGCACTACAATAACACTAGTGCGCAGAGGGGTGGCCTCCTTTTCATGCTTTGACGGGTGTGGTAGAAGATCAGGTTTCAAAACCCTAATCTGTACTAGCCGATTATAGATGTATGTTCTAGCTAACCGGCTATAATGTCAAGTATGGCCTGTAATAATTCTAGTCCACAGAGTGGTAACAGAATCTGCACCGAAAGTCTCACAGATCCACAAAACCAGAACAGGAGGCAGATCCTTCTCTAACCTCGCCATCAAGACCTGGAAGACCCCGTTCAGCCACCTTAGGCAATCCACATCGTTGACCCAGTTCAGGAAGTCCCGGGTCTTCGACTGAACCTCCATGCCCAGAAGGATCAGCAGCCCCTACCTCATCAGCACCTTGAGATCCTCATGGGTGAGTGGCTGTGCTTTATAAACCCCTGATTGATTATCTAGACTGAAGAGGGAATCAAACCTATTATGACACAAAAAACTAGTTATTTTGTGTCCTCTTCTTGTGCTAACCAATATTCCCAAGTGCACATGAATTACTATATGCTAGGCTCAGGTAAGCTCGTTTAAGAGGTAGTGCCCTACACAGTTATATGCTGCTGCATATTGTGGAGCTTGTCTGGGGCTTGTGAATCAGGACATATGACAATTATATTCGAGTTGGGCTTAAACATTCCTACATGGGGTTAGAGCAGGGGTCTTCAAACTGTGGGGCGCAACCCCCAGGGGGGCCGTGGAGTAATAGGAAGGGGGTCGCGCATTCCCTTCACACTTCTGCCCAAGCCCAGAGCTTCAGCCTCCCTCCTTCCCCATAGTGTATCTCAGCCCGGGCTGCTGCAGTGCAGGTCGCGCTGCTGGGGGCTCGGCTGGGAGGTGTATGGAATCTTATCTCTGGCCGCCTGAGCTTTTCACAGGTCTTTAAAGACCATTTGCATATTTACATGCCTTTGTTAACTGGTTACTTAGGCTTAATTTTTTTTATGGTTCCAGTACCCCCTGGGTCCTACTCTGCCTATTCCTTACCTTAGTATTTTTACACTTACTGCTGTAGTGTGAGAATGCATTTAATGAAAAGAAATATAAAGTTGGGTAGCCAAAAGAAAAATGCCTGCCGTGTATTGTTTAAAGAGCCCGCAGAGACCTGCTCTTCACACTAAATAGAGTTATAAATAAAAAAGTATGTATCAATTAGCTATGTGACTTTTCTGTCTTTCTTCTCTTTAATTATCAATCATGGATCATTGAGGCAGTCCTAGAACACAATTAAAAGTGATTTCTATTTATATTTGCTGTTCTAAGTATTCACAGATAAGTGCTAAACATACAGCTTTAGGTGGCTGCTTATTTCTGGGCCATAAAAATAATCATCTGTATCGGCACATTATTTATTTCCTCCAACCTCGATCCCTGATTAATGCCATTATAGCAATAGTTTAACTTCTATCTGAAACCCTACGCTTCAAGTTTCTGGAAATGCACCCTGAATTCAGACAAGTCACTTCTCATTCTCGACTTCACTTTCACGCTCGCCCTGCACTCACACTGATCACCATGCACTAATAGTGATCACCATGCACTAATAGTGATCACCATGCACTCACAGCGATCACAATGCACTCACAGCGATCACAACGCACTCACAGCGATCACAACGCACTCACAGCGATCACAACGCACTCACAGCGATCACAACGCACTCACAGCGATCACAACGCACTCACAGCGATCACAACGCACTCACAGCGATCACAACGCACTCACAGCGATCACAACGCACTCACAGCGATCACAACGCACTCACAGGATCACAACGCACTCACAGTGATCACAACGCACTCACAGTGATCACAAAGCACTCAAACCATTCACCCGCTCACCCTGCACTCACAGTGATCGCAATGCACTCACTCTGATCACCATGCACTCACAACATTCACCCGCTCACCCTGCACTCACAGTAATCACTCTGCACTAACAATACGCTTGCGTTGTTCACCCTGTACCTCACCCTGCAGCCACATGAGCACACTACTCACCCTGCACTCATATGACACTTCACTCATCTGTCCCCCCCTCACTGCTCAATCTGTAGCTCACTCAAACAAGGCCATCACTAACCATGCATTAATTCGTCCCACTCTGCACTTACAGCCGAACCCCAATTCATATGGTCACCTCACCCTGCAGTCACTCCTTTTACCCTACTCTCACACTGTTGCATCGCTCACCCTGCAGTCACTTGGGTACTCTTGTCACCCACACAGGGTTATTTTTGTCAGGAGGGGTCCTTACGCCTGAAAATGTTGACAGGGGGGTCTCGGCATCCAAAAGTTTGAAGACCTCTGGGTTAGAGTAATGTTGACTTATAATGCGCACGTTCACTCTAATGTATAGTCGAGCAAGTCCTAAGAAGGAGACAGAAGGTGTATTCTATAAGTTCCTATATTTCGAGCAAAAGGCTTTCTCAAATAGTCCGGTTTCTAACACCTGCCTAAAACGTGATTTTATTGTTCAAATAGAGGCCGGGAGGAAAGTGCTGGTCTTTGGGGGCAAAATTGGAAACCTATGACATCCTATTCTAGTTTTCTGGAACCTGGGTATCACTAGTAGATTGCCCGTAGATGACTGTAGAGTCCTGGTCGGGATGTGTGTGAACACCAGCTTAATGAGAAAGCCCAGGCCTAAGCCATGGATAGCCTTAAAGACTAAACAGCAGCCTTTAATGGAATACGCTTTGCTACTGGTAACCAATACAATTGTGTTAGCAGAGGGAGAGAGTGGGATTTGAGAGGGGCATTAAGCACCAACATGGCTGCTGGAGATGTTGTAGGTCACATCCTGGTAATCCCAGATAAATGCTGTTCGCATAGTCAAGTCTATGTTGGGACCGGAGGAGCTGATTATGCTGTTCTTTCTTCACTTTTATTTTTGCAGAAGCCAAACAATTAAAAAAAAACAATTTTTCCCATGTCCACTAGGAATAGAAACAACAAACAATTAGAGGCTCTCAGTCCAAATATTGTCCATTGTTTTGTATTTTTGCCATTATTTTCTGCTTGTTAAAGCTGACTGTGGTGATTTTACGTTATTTTCCTTTTAGGGGCCCACAGGATTGCGCTCATGGATCCTTATGCGGGCATTTGATTCCTTATTGGGAGGTTGCAGTGCAGTGTGTAGGCTACTAGAGGACAGTCTTTGATCATGGATTCCTTCTCCTAACTTCACAGCAGCCACGCACTCTGCGCTCTTCACAGTGGGAGAGCAGACACCACGCCATGGAGCCTTGACCCTATTCTCAGCCCGAAGGCAGCCTGACCTTGATTTGCGGCGCATGCAAGGGGTTAAAGCAAATGAGGCAATAACAGAAGAGGTCCGCTCAGAGGGGGAACATCAATTCTTCTTGTCCTTTTGTGAGGTTTCAAGGCGGTTTCTTCTTCTAACATGGTCAGATGGGTGAAGTACATTATGCAGGAGACCGGCATAGATGTTTCGCTTTTTGGCGCCCTCTCAGGGGCCATGGCTTCCAAAGCTTTCTCTCTGAGAGCTAAACTGGAAGATATCTTGAATGCGGCTGATTGGTCTTCAGATTCTAAGTTCACTCAATCAATCAATTGGGACTTGTAGAATGAGGCTTATCACCCATGGGGGTATCCAGGAGCTGAGTTGCTGACCTTCGTTTAAAAGCCAGGTCTTGAGACTCTTCCTGTAGTCAGTCAGTGAGCACGATGTTTGGCGGTGTAGAGGGAGGGCACTCCAGGACTTGGTGGCAAGGTGGGAGAAATAACGGCCTCCACTGTGGCTCCGACGTATGTGCGGTGTCTGGGCAAGAGAGGCAGAACAAAGGTTTCTGGATTGTTGGTGGAAGTTCAGGTGGTGGTTAATTTATGCTGGCCCTTGGTCGTGGAGGGCTTTGTAAGCGTGTTAGTAGTTTGAATTGGCATTTCTTCTGGACGGGGAACCAGTGGCAGTTCCTCAAGTGCTGGGTAAAAAGGGTCCATTTGGGCAGGTGGGGATCAGTATGTCTAAGTTCTGTACTGTGTGGAGCTTTCTCATGAGTTCAGTGTTGGCTCCTGCGAACAGTGTGTTGGCTTAGTCCAGATGGCTGGTGATTAGCGCTTGTGTGCGGGTTTTTTGTGCTTAGGGTGAGCTATGTGACGATTCTTCAGAGCATGCAGAGAGTGTGGAAGCATGCAGGGGAGACTGAGTTGATCTATCATTTCATGGGGAGTCTCCTCTCCAGGATGACAACGAGGTTGCAGGCGTGATCTTTTAGTATGGAGGCAGGTCTGAGTTAAGCAGCCCACCAGGTGCCTTTTCTGAATGAGGCATACTTGCCAAAGATCAGTACTTCGGTTTGGCGTGTTTAGCTTTAGACAGCTGTCCTTCATCACTTCATGTAGTTGTGGATGGTCTTGGTGGTAGTGGGATCTTCTAAGAGCAGGAGAATGAGCTGGGTGTTGTCAGCATAGGATATGATGAGGATGTTGTGGTTTCTGATGATGTCAGCTTGAGGGGTCATATAGGTGTTGAAGAGAGTGGGGCTGAGAGATTAGTCTCATGGGATGTCGCGCGCTGTTCGTGGGTTCAAATGTGAAGGGGCGTGGGTGGATTCTCTATGTCAATCCCTTGAGGAATGAAACAATCCATTGAGTGAGTGTCCCTTCATTCCATTCTGTTGCAGCCACTTGAGTGTGTGGTGGGAAACAGTGTCCAAGGCTGCAGATAGGTCAAGAAGGATTAGGGCAGCCAATTCTGATTCAAGTAGGGTGTGGATATTGTCCATGGCAGCAATCAGGGATGTCTCGTGCTGTGGTTGGCCCAGAGTCTGGATTGGGAGGCATCTAGCAGGTCATTTCTATCCAAGTGTTCGGTGGGCTGCTGTTTGATGGGCTTCTCCAGGACTTTGGCAGGAACCTGGAGCAGCAACATGGGGCAGTAGTTCTGAAGCTTGCTGGGGTCTGCAGAGGGTTCCTTGAGGAGAGGGCATTGGGAAAGGTGGATGTGGTGATGGATGCATCTTTGTTGCTTCCTAGGTTGAAGAGGCGTTGGGGGCAGCCATTGGTGGGTGCTCCGCAGTGGCTGGAGATCATGATGGCTGTGGTGTTCAGAGTGGTGAGCTGTTCCCATACGGTGGGATGTTGGTTAGGGAGGTTTCCATTGGTGTGAGGTCGGTGAGCTGAGGCTCAAAGTACCTGTAGATGGTGGATATCTTGTTGTAGAAGTTATTTGCTTGCACGTCGCAAAGTTCCTGTGGGGAAGGGATCTTGCTCTCATGCTCTCAGTGGCTGTTGGGCAGGAGAACTCCAACAATGGTGAATAGTTGATTGGTGTGGTTGTCACTAGCTTGAGGCGGTCTGCAAGAGCATCTTTTTTCGCATATGAGTCGTTGGTGGTATTTGTTGAGGGCTGCCTTGAAGGTGACTCGGTCTGTTTCATTTCTGCTGTCCAGTTGTTAGTGGCCGTGATTCATTGTACTGAGTTCCGGTGTGCACCAGCTGGCTTATTTGCTGGATCTGTGGGTTTTGACTATTTGATGGGCCACCTCGGTTGGTGGCGTTGGTGATGCAGGTTTTCTCGACCACCTGTTTTAGGTTGGTTGCGGCGCCTGGCTGGGTGGTGTTGAGAGCATCTGTCCATTCGGTCTGTCTCACTTTGCCCCGGCTGCGGAAGCAGGTGCTGGGAGGGGTGGTGCGAGATGATCCTGCGATGGTGAAGTGGACAATGGAGTGGTTGGCCCAGGTGAATTCCGTGGTGCTGCTGGATGTGAAGATAGGGTCCAGTCTGTGTCTTTTTCTGTGTGTGGGGTCTGTAATCAACTGAGCGAGGCCAATGTTGTCCATCTGTGCCAAGAGGTTGGGGTCGTTCAGGTGGAAGCGGAAGTCTCCAAGGAAAATGCTGCACTTGGATCTGATGGCAAGTGGGCCAAAGAAGTCGGTTATGGCATCGCAAAGGCTGGTGCGTGGTCCTGGGGGTTTGTATCTGAAGGTGCCTCTGATGGTTGTTTTGTAATCGGTGTGAAGTTTGAAATTCAGGTGTTACACTGATCTCGGGTAGTCTTCAGTGGTGGTGCAGCGGATTAATTGTGAATGATGGCGATGCCACCTCCTTGTTTCTTGTTGTGGTCTTGGTGTGTCATCTTATACCTGTTACGGTGGCGATGTCAGAAGCAGTGGAGGGGTTGAGCCAGGTCTCCGTGATGGAAGGTTACTTTGGGTGGTGAGAGTAGAGATGGTGTCCCAGCCTTCGGCAATGTGTTTGCAGAGCAATCTGGTGTTGACCAGGAGGCCTCGGAGAGGTTGCCTGGTGGTGGCAGTTGGGCGTGGCGCCGGTTGCTGTGAGGGCGAGTGATCCTAGGTTCCAGGTGAAGAGAACAATGAGGTGAGAGCTGAGACTTGAGGAACTCCACAGCCAACTTTGGCCTCAGAGGCTATGAATGGTGCCAGATGCACTGCATGAGTTTATGAAAAAGAAATACCCTAACGGATCTCACAGGACTTGTGCACACTGGATTCAAGCGATCAGTCACAATTGCCGGTGTTCGCAGAGTAAGAACAACGCAATCGCCAGTAATTGATTTCTGTGCAGGAACTACCCAGGCAACACAGCACACTAATTGGATATTCCCCATAGGTAAACATTTGAAGTAAGTATTGTATTATAAGTATTGGAGGGACTTGTTTATGAAGAAAGACATCTCCTCAATTTGTTAGCCTAGCAGGACACACATGTAGGAATAACTAAATATGGCGTTGCTTGTGGTGGGAGCGAGAAGACGGGGCCCTTGGACCGAATAAAGCCATGCTTCCACCTTCTCTGGGTAGTGTGTGTACAACTTGTGAGGACTGTGCAGACAGTAAGAGCGCTCCCGATGTATTGTAGTTAAAACTCAAGAAATTAGCAGAGGCATGACTAATCATGTGCATAGTCTACTCCTGCAAACTGAATATGAGTTGACTTATTACTCTTAGCTACTGCTGAAATGAAATGAAATGAAAATGGGTTTTGTAAAGAGCAGATAGTTGCCCGGGGGCGTCCAAGCGCTGTAACTAAAAGGAATTCCCACAAATGGACGGATAGCACAGAAGGATGGAGAGGGACCTACTTATTGAACAGAAAGGTTTTCAGTTGTTTCCTCAAGGAGGTTAGGTCAGGATTGGATCTTAGGTGTAGTGGGAGAGTGTTCCACAACCTAGCCACGTTTAGGGTGAATGAACGGCCCCCCGCTCTGGTCCGTTTGACCCTGGGCACGATGGCAAGAAATGCATTGGCTGAACGCAGCTGTCTGCTAGGGAGGTACGGGGTAATTAAAGGGAGATTGATTGCAGGACCTGTTTCCCAGAATGACTGATGGGTGATACAGAGGGACTTAAAGCTAATCCTGTCCCTAACAGGGAGCCAGTGCAGTGTTTTCAGTCCAGGTCTAGCAGAAATCCTACAGGGAATTTGCAGTAGGGTGCGAGCCTCACAGTTTTGGATAACTTGCAGTTTTCGCATTGTGGAGTCAGGGGCTCCAAGATAGAGTGCGTTTCCGAAATCTAACCTGGAGTGGATCAGTCCCTGTACGACAATCTGTTTGGCCTTGAATGGTAACAGGGGAAGTATCCTCCTCAACATTCAAAGAAGGCCAAAACAGGTGGCCGATAGCTTGGTGGCCTGGTAGTCTAAAGTCAGGGACCTATCCAACCAAATGCCCAGGCTCTTAATGGCATTCTTGGGAGCTGGAGGGGAGCCTAGACAGGCTGGCCAAATCGAGTCCACCTAAGATGAAGCAGAGTGTCCCAAAAGCATGACCTCTGTCTTGTCCCCATTAAGCTTGAGACAAGACAGGGTCATCCAGCTGTTCACTTCATTCAGGCAGCCTGCCAGATCCACCAAGTCTGCAGAGCCCTCGGCCCGCGTCAGAGAGACCACTAGCTGGGTGTCGTCCGCATAGGTAACGATCTTAATACCATATGGACGGACGATCCCAGCCAGCGGTCTCATATAGACGTTAAACAACGTCGGGCTAAGCGAAGAGCCCTGCGGGACTCCACAGCCTAAAGGTCTGCTGGTGGAGGTGATATTTCCCTCAAAAACCTGAAAGGTTCTGCCACTCAGGAAGGACCTGATCCATTTCAACGCTCCCCCTGGATTCCAATGTCAGAGACCCTGCAATAAGATTTCATGATTCACAGTGTCAAAAGCAGCGCTTAGATCGAGGAGGATGACAGCCGCCGATCCTCCTCAATCTAAGATTCCTCTAGTTTCCTCCAGAACTGCCAGCAAAGCAGATTCCGTCGCGTGTTTCGGGCGGAAACCCGTTTGTGAAAGGTCAAGCGCTGGTTGTTTTCTAGGAAATTCGTCAAAAGACTTGATATATTTCTCTAGTATCTTGCTGATCCAGGGGAGAAAAGAAATGGGACGATAATTACTGAAATTATTTATGTCCATGTTGGGTTTCTTCACGAGTGCCTTCACTCTAGCCTCTTTCCATGCTGGTGGAACCGTGTTAGTGGAGATTGAGGTATTAAGTACCTCCAACATAACAGGAAGGATGGCGTGGCTAACAGCCATTAGGAAACTCGGAGGTGCAGGATCACAGGGAGAGCCTGATTTTACTTGCCTCATTAAAGTGGCAAGCAAGTCCAGATGTAGTGGAGGGAACTCAACTAGCACAGATGACAAATGTCCTAGATTGTCCTGCTTAGGGTTTGCCAAGATGTCTACTGGGGCATTTGAAAAGGTGTTTGAGAATGTTGAATAGATGAGATCTACTTTGTTGTAAAAAAAAGTCCGCTAGATCATTGCAGTGAGCTTGTAAGTCTTCAGTATTTAGGGGGGCTGAGGTAGTTTAGTAAGACTCTTTACAATCCGGTAGATCTCCTTAGAGTTAGAGCTAGCTTCAGAGATTTTGTGTGTATAGTACAAGGTTTGAGCTTTCTTTATCTCCTTCTTGTAGTCACTGATGGATTGTCTATACAAGATTTTATCTGGGTCAGTATAGCCCAGGCGCCACTTTCTCTCTAGCCTTTTACACTTGCGTTTGATGTCCCTAAGCTCCTCCGAATACCAGGGGGCCGAGGTTCTGGATCTTTTTGCCAAAGTTTTCCTAACGGGGAGTATGATGTTGAGTGATTTGGTTATCCAGTTGTTAAATTCATCATTAGCTATCAAGGGATCTGCGTTGATGGATGGTGTTGTGGCTTGTAACTCACCAACCCACTTGTCAAGTGGGAGTTTGGACCAGTTACGTGCTTCCCGTGGCCCTGGTGTCAACGCAGGAGGTTTATGAATGTTCCAGATCAGTGGTACTAACCAATAGTCAGTCCACAGGAGCACGATGGGATGCTCTGCCTTCAAATCAGGGCAGTTACTGAACACAGGATCAAGCAAGTGCCCCTTAGTGTGAGTGGGTAGTGAGACAAGCTGCGCTAGCTGTAGCGCAGAAAAGTCAGCGGTCAACTCTTGAGCCGTGTGGTCTCCAATATCATCAAAGTGTATATTCAAGTCGCCCAGAAGTGTGAAATTAGCTGCAGAGGCAGCGAGATCAGCGACTACTGGGGGCAAAGAGCACAGGAACTGTTTGACCGGTCCCGGAGGACGGTAAATCAGTGCTCCAGAGAAGTTAATGTTTGACGAAAGCTCCAGACTAAAGGATATGCTTTCGCAGTCCAAAAAGGGGCTGGGGGAGCAGCGGCAGATCTAATGATCTTTAAATATTATTGCTAATCCACCGCCTTTCCCTATTGAGCGGTCTATCCTTGCTATTTGATATCCCTGTGGGAGTGCTTGTATTATGTCGGGTTGTGAATGCAGAGTCAGCCATGTCTCAGTGAGAAAGAATATATCCGGATTTAGCTCGTCCAATAACAAAGATAGTTCTGTTTGATGTTTGGGCAGGGACCTGCAATTGAGAAGGAACATCTTGTAGGTATGCTGGGCCTTATTGGTGGAAATAACTTTAATATCGGCATTACAATACTGACATTGAGGTGGCAGCTTTAGGGGGTGATAAGAGTGATTACATAATACCTTTGCAGGAGGTTGCAGACTAATTAACTCGTTGGAGCTGTACCTCCTAAAATAATCAGGAAAAGGGGCAGGGATTGTGGCCCCTGGTCCCGTCCGGTCGCAGACGGGCTTGCCTTTGGCGCGACTTCGCTGCGCCGCCGTCGCGCCCGCTGCGCGGACGGGAAGACATCTTTTTATTCAGACTATAGGCGGGTGTGAGGCGTCCAACAACTCGAGCGCAACCCTGATTCCCCCCAATATGGCGTCCTAGAGCCCTGCTGAAGAAACATTCACTGACCCCATTTTCATGCACACCAAACCTTGGAACCAATATGTTCAGTGATTTATCCAAGCTGGTAACTGCAGTAGGCACAGTGTGAAAATGTGGCTGTGCCCCATAAGATTTCAACTGACCATCCCTTCCAGCTCTCACATCCTTCACTCCAGGGCCAGGAGTGGCCGGCTTAGTACCACTTATGCTGAATTATACTCAAACAAATTAAAATCACTGGTACACCTCAAAGTGCTCTTGTATGAGTTAAAAGTCACTGAGTATACAGAGTGCATTAATTATAGTCCCTAACTTGCTATTTTCTCATTGAGTTCTCTTATAACTTTAGCCAGGAAGACTTTAATTGAAGTCTCCA
Organism: Lissotriton vulgaris; assembly: GCF_964263255.1. NCBI lineage: Eukaryota > Metazoa > Chordata > Amphibia > Caudata > Salamandridae > Lissotriton > Lissotriton vulgaris. The sequence goes on along the minus strand of NC_141685.1, from coordinate 464,427,600 downwards.
TCTCCACCATGCTATTGATATTATGTTCCATTTTTGTTGTTCAAGTGGAAGGCATGCTTTTTCCTTTGCCTTCCCTAGGTTTTCGTGAGTAAATGTATGAAGCAAAATGATTAATATTACAAATAAGAAGGGGGGCGTGGCTTGGCACGTGGCAAGATGGCCGCACTGTAGTGCAGCTCTGCCGGCCGTCGACAATATCCTCAAATTATCCTGCTCCTGTAGGTACCATCTGCGCCTTTTCCTGCACAGTGGCAAGTCGCTGTGCATGGCGCAACTGATTTTGGGGATTTGATCTCCGCTGGAGCTTCTGCTGCGTACGCAGAGCGCCTTCCACCGCGTGGGCCTGGAGACGATGTGGCGGTTGTGTAAGGCCCGACGCCTGCGTTTGGGACTTTGAGTGTCCTGTGCTGTTCCGGTGCCGCCATGGCTCAACACGTCGTTGCATGTGACTGGAGGTACTGGGATTGATGGGGGCATTCTGATACCCTTGTTGCCGAGAGACGCTCCGGTCTGCTGTGGTCACCAAGGGACCCTGCACTTAGTTCGGCTCGCAGCACCAGTCCACACACCGAGCGGCCTCCGGGGCTCGCCCGTCTGCCAGCTTGAGGCCCCAGACAGTGATTGGCCCCTGTCTGCGTGGCGTTGCTGGTGTCGGACCTTGGAAGGAAATCGCTGCAGAGGTGGGTCCTGAGCGCGTTGCTAGGCCAGGCCCAGACGTTCCTTCCCAGGCTGCTGCTGTCGGTTCTGTGAGGCTGCCCTTCTGCCCTGGACAGGCTGCGCTGGGGCCGCATATGTGGGGGACTACATAAAGTGCCTAGCTACCACGACGCTGGCCCGGACAGTGGTGAGTACCTAGGGCGAGCTTACTTGTGCAGAGTGATTAACGGACCTTGAACCGCCAGATAGCTGCTGAACCTCGAGGCCTAGCTATTGATCTTGATAGCCTCTGCATGCTTCTGGTGCACCCGCATGACTCGAGTGTCTGGGGTCTCTTGTGCTGAGCAGAAATTGCTGGAATACATTGTGTGCTGGGGCCTTCCGGGTTTTACAGCCACTGCTTGGCCAGCTCTGGCGCTGCCGCAGTGAAGTGTGTGGGCAGGCTTTTGAGGCGTCGTGGTGCTTATCTGCAATCCTTGGGGGCAGGAATCCGGATGCGCCTGCCATCTACACACTTTCCTCTACTGGGCACAAGAAAGGTTATGCGCAGACTGCATTATATATTGTGCTGTGGTGCTAATTGATAAGGAACAGTGGTCCTCTTGGGTTGGCTAGGTGAGGAGAATTTTTCTAATGTGAGCATCTTCCTTGTGGTTACTCAGTGCGAGGGGGGGCCTGCAGCTCACCGGATAAGTGTTTTTGGGACAAGAGAGCAAAGGGTCAATACTTGAAAACGGACACTGGCGCTATCATAATTCTGCTAACATGGGCAAACCAGATAAAAATCAACCGCGCCTCAATTTTGATTTACGCAAATCAGGTAAATCTCTGCATACTGCGGTTTCAGACTATGACTCCGCCTCTCTCCCGCGACTGCATGGAACAGATCTTGACCGCCATCCAGGCCAGCTTGCAGTCCATAGACGGTAAGATAGAGGCCCTCAATGGTCGCATGGACCACATATCTGCTAAGCTGGATAAACACGCGGTGAGACTTGGAGAGGCGGAACAACGCATCTCGAATACCGGGGATGGGCGGCAACAAATCACCACAAAGATCATCAACATCGAGAACATTCTTGCAGTTATTCAGGCCAAGAACGAGGACCTTGAGGCGCGCTCGTGGCGTAATAACGTGCGCATTTTGGGCCTGCCAGAGCCAACAAATATAGGCCGGCTGAAAGCATGTTTGAAAAAGTACTACGTGACATATGTGGTCCAGAAAGTCTGTCTGCTCTGCTTACTGTTGAACGGGCTCATCGCTCTCTGGCAACCCGCCCTCCTCCGGGCACCCCTCCTAGGCCCATTATTGCAAGTTTACATGGCAGAAAGGCACCATTACCTACGAAGGGAATACTTTATCCTTTTACTCTGATTTCACATCCAATGTTCAATCTGCACGGAAGGAATTTCAAACTGTGAAAAAGATGCTGTTTCCCTAAATATCCCTTATACCATTCTGAATCCAGCACGTCTGGGGATTGGTATGGACGACAAGGCTTAGATTATTACCAGCCCTAAGCTAGCGATGGACTTTGCAAAGTCCCTCCACAGTACAAAACAGCCCCCCCTGATACATTCGATAATGAAGATTGATACATTGGATCCATGCCCGAACTTATAACTGTTGGTTATTGTTAGAGCCCTGATGTTACTAGTGACACTGTTGTAATGCTATAGATTCACTGACACTCAGTCGCTGAATGTCATGATGGGCACAGGTGGTGGGCTGTAAATGTGATTTCATAGAATAGTTTGCCCTCTGACATAGTGCTCCTTAAAATATAGTGCACCCTTAGATGTACGCAAATCAGGACATAACTGTTTCTCCTTTGCAGAGAGGGAGGGGGCTGGCTCTGAGGAGCACAAAGTAATCGATTGCTGTTGCACTGATCGTGTGAAATATCTAATGTATGCTTAGATACATGCCACTATAAGTTGTCCTTTTACTAAGATGGATGTGGACTCGCAGGAGTCTGAATTTGCCTTTGGCGGCCACCTCCTGGTCTTATCTGGGGGTTAGACGTGCCGCTGAAATTTGTTGCATCAATGTTGGGAGGAAGTTCCAGATTCAGGAAAGAACTGTACTTAAAAAAACTCTACTAGAAACAATGCGAAGGAAGATGGATAGTTGTGGCCTTGTAAAATTACAAATTAGTGATCTGTCAACAGAAAAAATTCCGCCTTACTATGCAACTGAAATAATTCACTAAGCAATCGGGATAATTCAATCTGCACCTATTAGTTTTACTGTACCTCACTGCTCTCAAACGGCACATGGCAAATTTGTTCCAATGTTATGTCTGTCACCATATGGCAATCTTTTAAATGTTTTCTCCATAAAGTTGCATGACTGACTTACGAAAGTATGACAGCAGTTGTTACAACTAGTGGGAGAAGCTGCAAAGGCTTAAACATATTGGCATGGTAGATACTGATGCTAAGGTTGTATTCAAACAAATGAAACCACATAATATGAAAGGGGATCCTCAAGTGAAAAGTATGACAACATGCATACGGGGGTTAGTGCTTGAAATGGTGATTTGGGCGATTATAATGGGGATTATAAATATATTAGAGATGTTGCAGGGTCACAAAGACAATGGACCAGTTGGTTTGTTAAATTAGGCATTGAAGTCCCAAAGAATATTTGTTTACTTTAAGAATTGGGCAATATCAGTCTAGATTGACACAATGGAGCCCATTTTAGGGTGGTCACTCCCTAGGTTTTTGCTACCAATATTGAACTTTAACACTGGGACACTGTTGTGTGTCATGAGGAGGAGGGCACCACAGTGGCCCAAGTCCCGACTAAGGATCAGTACCAGGAGAGTCGCAACCCCACACCCCCATTAATGTAGAGGAGCCCAAGAAACTTACCAGTACTGGAGGACCATTGAGGAACCCCTTGCGCCGCTGCCCCTCCGAGGCCGTGTATGAGGAACCTATTGAAGACTGCTGCTGCAGCTGCAGTGCCATGAAAGGGGGCCTCCGAAGCTCAGATCCTGCTGGTGCGGTTTAAGACTTATTTACGGGCCAGACAGCCCTGGGGGAACTTGCCTTCCATACAGCGCTTCAGCACTGGAACATTTTTGACTCAAATAGGCAGAGTGGAACGCCTGCGACCTAGACTAAGAGTGGCACTTAACCTGAATTTTGCCTACAGTGAATTGGAAATAATCACTACCACTCAGGTACCCCAGCTATAAAACACTAGAGCCTTGACCTCAGGGGACTGTGTGTATGGTTTGTGAAATGCTGTATTTTACTTTGTCTTCCTTTATAAATACTCCTTTTTTCAAACATGCTGGTATTTAACTGGACAATCACTTATTGCTGCTTAACGTATTTTAAGTTGTGTGCCCCCCACCATGCCCGCAAAAATCCTTTGACTGCTCGACCTGAGTGTCACATGTCGAGGGGGTACTTGGCCCAGATGCTCAGGATCCAAACATAGCAGGTCAAGCCCCAGGACATGAGGCGTAAAAGGCCTCAATCGAACATAGCACCTTACATCGCATGCGTTTACAACGCATGCAATTAAAACGCGGTTGTTACAATGACCGCGTTTTTACATTGCAGTACATTGCACTTGCTCTAGGGGGCGCGCTGGACTTAGGAATAGTATAATTTACTATTCTAACTCCAGTGTGCGCAACAGTAGGGAAGGTGTTGGTATAGAAAATTATACTATTCCTAAGATAAGCACGCCCATGGCTGTTTCCCCCTCAATCACCACTGTTAGGCCTACTCACTCCCGCTTGGCACATGGTCCTCTGCATGGGGTCCTGACACAGGCCTTCTAGTCTGTCAGACCGCCTGATTAAATGCTGTCCAGAATCAAGAAGGTTTATGTAAAAGAATGTCCTATCAGCATTAACAACCGAATTTACTCTGTTAATACACAAAAAAACGATTACACTAATTGTATCTGAGAAAATGAAAAACCCCCTTTTATCAGTTAATGATTACAAAAAGGTTAATGGCATGGCTAGATTAAACTGGTGAGAGACAGTGATGTGTTATTGGCCTACAAGATCTTTCTTTCACTACGAGTGATAACAGGAAGGAATCATTTTACTCCCTCAAAGTACTCCATAAATGTTAGTTAACTTGCAACTGAACATATTAGACATGGTTGTCCTATAGATTTCGCAGTACAATCTTTTGCAAAATAAGGCCCCATGGGTTTATCTGCAGTTCCGAAGGCACCATGTAGCTTTTGTCCAAAATCCACTTCCGTACTTTGTGGTGAGAACTGTCGCTTCACTGCCTGTGTGTGCTTGGTTGCTGCGCTCATGGTGTCCTGGCCATTCAGAATTGCAGTTTGGTATCTCATTAAGCTGGTCAGCCGAGATAGAGAAATTCTGATAGTTGCTTTATTTTACTCTTAAAGAAATCTGTAATAGAGTTACATAATTCGTGCAAGGAGAGAATAGCCTGAAAACAAGCATGAGGTTTAACAAAGTTATTGAGGACTTTAAATAATTCTTTAGACGAGTTTCCTGCTTGATCAGTTTTTAAAATTTTATATATTTTCCGTGCAGATTTTACTTTCAGATAAGAAGAAAGCATACATGTATATGCATCTTTATAGTTCAGAATTTTTGTCTTGTACCATCTTCTTTCCAACTTTTTACAAGATTTCTCCTGCATCAGCTCCTTAGAATCGATTTTGGAAAAGGGGGTGGTGATGGACAGAGTTTCTGAATGATGCAGAATACTCCTACCCAGTCAAGAGATCAGGGCTTGATCCATCACCGTTTTTTAGCTCACTGCACCATCCCAGCTCAGAACCAGGCTACATGCAAATTAGTCTGTTCCTGTCCCAGTGCATGATGGGAACAGGGCAAACCAAACTACCAAGCCAATTCTTATACTGGGAAGGAGACAAGCTTCCGGGGATGGTTTCTGGCATTTCAGCCGTCGTCGGCCCAGCTTGCTTGAATCCTGATGGTGCAATGAGCAAGGGACTCACGTCTGAGTATACACTCCCACTCCTTAGAATACCAGGGAGCGGAAAGCTAAAAAAGTTTTAGATCCATTTTTTGAAGGTGCAATACTAGCAAATGCAGAATTTAGTGACTTCTGATAAATCAAGTCCCAGTTATAGCAGAATTTTGCAAGCTTTCAGGCATACACACAAACTGGAAAACTCTAGGGTATTTGTAAAAGGAATCATACTGGGAAGCACCATCATCCAGTTCCCAGATCATGGGCTCTTGTGACAGGCAATTTGATGTAAATATCTGAGCATGCAAACTACAGATAGTACTGTGATCACGAGTACCCCAAATATGGACTTGTACTGGAGGGTTTTTGCAGGTCTCTTTCATTATGGCAAACATTGCCACTGTTCGTGACTTGGCACGTAGCATTATTCAAGATGGTGGTTCACCCTAGAACTCCATATATATTGAAAGGTACACCTCCCACCTAAGAGAAAATGTGAGGAAATATACAGCTGTTTATACATATTGATCTCTGCTGGCCGCAGTATTAAAAAAACATTATATACGATTACGTTGTGGTATGATCTTGGAGGATTGGGGCCGCCACACTTGAAAACCTATCATTCAGTGCTGAAACTGCAAAAGTAGCTAAATTGTTAGACCGGGAGCAAATCTCAGAAGAGAGGGCAGGGAGATGTATTCTTTGCAACACCTTTTCATGCTCAAAGTAAAGAGGAGCACCAATAAGTCTAATTTAATCAAACTGAGGACCGTGTTATGGAAGTGGGCTGAAAGGAGGATAATTAAGAAAACATCTTTTCAGTCTGGAATGCCTCTATCTGAGCTGGTATACTTAAAAACGCAGCAGGGTGATAGAAAAGTTAAGAGGAAGTCAGAGTGACTGTCTGCTAGTGGGGAACTGATTCAATGTAGAATGTTTCTTTTCATTTGAAGAGGCCAAATCTTGGGTTGGATACAGCAGGGGTGGAGGCATTCTGTTTCATGCAAGACTTCATGAGAGGGGAGCATGGTTGACATGTTTACTAAAAAGTCCATCATACAATAGTCCTGGACCATCCTGATCTACCGCCAAGGTGTAGAAGTGGGAACATGGGTTTATTTTCATATGATGCTGTACTGCCTGATGAAGATACAGTTGGGCTGACACTTTAACAAATCTACAGTGGGTGATGGGGTGTATAGTTATGATGGATTCTAAAAATATTCACTGGTACCTTACACACAGAGAAGAAAGAATGCTTCTGACATAAGCTGCAATCCATATGTACTGACTGCAGCCAGGTAGTTCCATGGATTAAACCTGCGATAAGGACTACAGACTGGGTCCTAGCAGAAGAGATGATTATGATTTGAACGAGCTAAGAAGAGAAACTCAAGGAAGATTTGAGTGAGTGGCGTATGTCAGTGTTGGAATGGCTGTATCCCTGGACACCACTGTGTCACCAGGGTTGTCAAACCAATAAGCATTCACTGGTATGCTTATAATGTGGTTTGTCAATTAAGAGAGGCTTTTGAATCTATCTATCAATTAAATAAGAAACTACATATGCTATGCCGATCTACCAGAAAAGCAAATGTTGATACAAACCATGGCTCTGCAAAAGGAGTTTGTGTTTATACCAATACAATATTATCAAAAATATTAATATTCAACAACTTATTGCAGTTACGCACAATAGATAAATCAATTAAATAAGAAAATACATATACTATGCCGATCTACCGGAAAAGCAAATGTTGATACAAACCATGGCTCTGTCGGGGAGTTTGTGTTTAAACCAATTAAATATTATCGAAAATATTAATATTCTACAACTGATTGCAGTTCCGCACAATAGATAAATGTTCTCTATAATTTATCGCAGATTTGAACTCTGCAAAACAAATGCACAAAAATACAAAACATATGCAACTGAATGATATAACGTCCGTGCTATGTTTATTACAATATTTTTGCATGTACAGAATAAAGAAAATGCCACTCCTTACCGGGCTGCGCCTCTGTGATCAGCAAAAGGGAAGAGAGAACATATACCTAGTCAGAGAGTGACAGATCAGTAAACATACTTTGTAGATATTTTACCCAACATAATAAAATAATATGGTTTCTTAAAATTCACAGTCCAGACATTACACATGAAGTACCAATCTAATTCTAGAGGATACATTGACACAAATAATGCAAAAAAGTGATTGGCACCTCAGTTAAGTTGCCATAAACTAAGTTGAATGTCTAAAACAGTTGCATTTGAAAGTGAAATGCTGCCAAAATATTCCAATGCAGTTAACTTGAGGTATAAACAGGACTGAAAACCATAAAAAGGAACCCTTCAGTAAATAACCAAGTAACGACTAGATAAAAATACTAACCTCCAAGAAAGGTTCCAAAGTATTGTTTAATGCTTAAAGAAGATCTCGGAACAATTCAGTTAAGACTGGTTTAGCTTCTCTACATAACTTGTAACTAAAATATTCCTTTCATTTCACAAACATAGAACCCTAGGCATCCGTATCACCGTTGACTGTAGAAACAAAAACGGTATGCAAGTGTTGTGAATGAGGAGTGGAATTTAGCTTTGGCACCATCCTAATGTGACATGTGTCGATATCTTTGGGGACTAGTTCCTATTCGGTCAATAACCTTGTGAGACAAAGGTTTAGTGTAGCAGATTGTTTGTACTTCACTGCACAGCCTAACTGAAAGCCAGCAATTGCAAACTGGCTTAGTGCCATTGCCTTGATCAAAGTCATCCGACCAGAGGTATAAATAGAGCAAACTGTATTGGGAATTGTTCATGGATGGCGGAAAGCTCAGGCCAGCATGTGAGCTATAGCTCTACTGTTTGTGGAGAGGTCTAGGAGGAGCCAGCTTCCTCTCTGAACAGCTGCTGACCATCAAAGGGCATAACCAAAAGAGGTAAGAGAAGGCAGTGACAAACTTGCCAGTGGACTGAGCAATGTTGTCCGCAGTGTGCAGACCACAATTTAAGATCTGTTTGGATGCCACCATTCTTTCATTGACCAGGTCGTACATGGCTTTTTAATGAGTCACTGTTTGTTCCCCCAATTCCCACAAAGCATGATCATGTCGGACCAGGAGGCAGATGGCATTAGTGGTGTGGAAGAGAGCACTGCTGGAAGTGAGGAATTTTCTGTTAATTGAATCAAGTTTCTTCGACTATCAGGTGGCATTAAAGGAAGACATTTGGATTTTGCTTCAACGACGATGTTTGGACAACCAGACTTTCCCGTGACAGGTAAGAAAAAGTGAAGGCCATCTGAAGCAGGCCTATGATGTCTGGATTGCAGGGCATGAAAAGGGTTTCTCCCATGCAGTCATGACATTATCCACCAGAACCTCGCTGAACAGATGCAAAAGCTCGCCACTGAGGAGGGCTGCAAGATCAAAGTCAAAATATTTCATTCAGCATTGCCTCTTGTGGATGCAGAGTCTAGGGCGTCAGCTGATTTTCGTGCTACAGTCCCAAGTAAACTTCCTCTGAAGGATGGTCAAATGGTTATGTGATGTCCCCTTCTGGTAAACTTTCCAGGCCCTGTAAGCCAACATCAGCATAGTGTGGAAGGAGGTGGTCAACCTCAAAATCATCATCATAAAAAGGTTTTGACCAAAACGGAGATGGTAACTTGGAAGACTTCAACTTTCCTTAAGTGCTGAAACCTTTGCGGGTGTGGAGTCAAGAGGGGTAAGAGCTGTCAAGAATTTAGGCATGTACTCCCCCTTGAGGGGCAGACTGGAGGGTGTCAGTGTTCCTGAAAAAAATCAGCATAGCAAGTTAGAAGGCCTTGGCCTGCATGGGGGACGGCCAATGAATCTGGTGACTCCAGTCTCATCCTTGTTAAAGTCAGGATCATGTCCAACAATAAAGAAGAGTGAGGTGTCAGGGAATGGTGTCGGATCTCTAAATGCTCCAGGATGGTTTCCCCATCCTCATGGATGAAGGGGAGCTTATCCTTTCTGTAGTGCTTTTTTTAAATAATGGAAGATCTTTTAAAATATCGTTCCCATAAAGATGTCCAAACATTGGCTGAAAGATTGCTAAGGAGTTTCCCTGCAGGTCTTAACTAAACACCTTGCATTCCAATCCCTGACAGTGTTTTGGCACATTAAGGTATACGAATTGCAGTCTATGTTTTGATCCGAGACTCCACATGTTTTTATTTAATGCGATTTTATATAGCGCGAACTTTACCCGAAGGCGTCAGAGCCCTTTACAAAAGAACCAGTTGCAAAATATAAGGATTTAGGATTACATGTGTTACATAAAAGATACACAGAAAAAAATTGCAAATGTACAAGATGTAAAGTCCCACAAAGAAGAGATTGGGGCTTATAATTATCTCTATATACATAGGGAAGGCAACAGGAGAGACAAAAGAAAGGTCGCTGGGACAGAGGGGGAGGTCAGAGATTGCTAAAATGGCGGAGGAGAAAGGTAGAAAAAGAAGCGAGTCAAAAAGAAAATGGCGGGGAGCATAAAGGTCCAAGTCCAAAAGTCCAGGAAGAGGGCTGCCATAGCCAGCACGTCCGGGGGGAGAAAGGCAGTCCGCAGCAAAGTCACAGCCTTGTCGTCCATGAGGAGCTGGGGCAGAGGAGTTCAATCCGGAGACCAGGGGTCAGGGAAGACAGACCACAGGCGCCAAGGCAGCTGATCGCAAGAACGGGAGGCAGCAAAGTCTAAAACAAGTTTAAAGTAAAGGAGGAGGGGCCTCTCACCAGAGCCCAGTTAAACACGCTGTGGGTGGTGGCGTTGTGCGTGGGGGGCTCAGCGGCAGCCAAAAGCAGGCTCTCTGTGTTCTGACAGACCCGCAGTCTGCCCCCGAACCGACCCGGTGAGCCCCGGAGCTTCTCCACAGAAAATGGGGCCCACCCGGGCGCTGAGCTGTTATTGGTGGAGAAGACAAGTTGTCTCTTGCAGCCACTGCTGTCCCGCTTTGCCCGGTTCGTAGCCGGAGCTGAGAGCCTCCTCTGCCGATGTCAGAGAGCTGGGGGGTCGGCATCGGGCCTCCGGACCTGAGCTCCGATGTCTGGGAAGGCTGGGGGTCCTGCAACGAGCCTCAAAAGAGGGCATTAATACCGTGAACTGCTGACAAGATCAACCGCCAGCTGCGCAAGCCTGGTAGATAATTGCTGGAGGCACTGAGGGTGCTCCTGCCCTGTGGGCTGTCAGCTAGCAAACTGAAGTTTTTAGTGGAGACATTTAGCCATCCAGATGCAGAAGAACTTTGTAGGTGAGGAGACTAAAGATAAGTCCTTGAATAGTCTATGAGTAGGTTTTTAAGTGTTCAGAAATTGTGGCGCTCAACTGCTCACGGTAAAGTATTAGCTTGTCTTAGTGTCTTGGTAGGTGCTTCTTGGCCAGAGGAAAACCTTAACCTCTGCAAAGAGATGAGGTACAAGAACCTCCCTCTTATTCTAATTGGGCAGGGATCCAGAGCACACTATATTTAGAAATGATATTCTCATATTAACGTATTCCTTCATTCGGGATAGATCACACCAAACGTAACTTTTCAAAAGTTTTATTCATAGCAGTGTTCACCTCTTGGGAATCACTGTACCTGTCACTCAAGCCTACACGTGTTTCATCACAGCATGTGGCTGTGACTCTTCAGGGCTGATCTTATTGATCAAGGCACGTGGTCGGGGAACCGGTGATAATTCCAACCCGGTCCTTATCGGGTGGTTTATTATTTCTGAGAAGCGCGGCACCAGATGGTTGCTCCGGTTGCCAGAAGATAGCTTCTGTTGTATTTCGGTTTACACGAACAATTTTAAAGAAATAAGGCCGTGTTCAGCCCGTATGTGCACCTCGTTAGGCGTCGGTCTTCAAGTGCGGGAACCTCACTTGGAGACCGACGCCTAACGAGGTGCACATACGGGCTGAACACGGCCCTATTTCTTTAAAATTGTTTGTGTAAACCGAAATACAACAGAAGCTATCTTCCGGCAACCGGAGCAACCATCTGGTGCCGCGCTTCTCAGAAATAATAAACCACCCGATAAGGACCGGGTTGGAATTATCACCGGTTCCCCGACCACGCGCCTTGATCAATAAGATCAGCCCTGAAGAGTCACAGCCACATGCTGTGATGAAACACGTGTAGGCTTGAGTGACAGGTACAGTGATTCCCAAGAGGTGAACACTGCTATGAATAAAACTTTTGAAAATTTACGTTTGGTGTGATCTATCCCGAATGAAGGAATACGTTAATAAAGGTAAGTCCTGACCTGCATCTGTAAGATTGGGAAAAACAGAAACTGGCACCAAAGCATATCCTGTGGTTTTGTCATGGCAGCAGGTGGAATGGAAGCTAGAGACCCATATGGCATCTGTAGAAAGCTTGTTGGGAAAAAGCTTCTTTTGGACCAGTCTATAGCATGGAAGGATACTTCAGGAAATAATAAATCCACAGACATCAGAAATAATGTGCAAATGTAGTGCCATAGCTCATCATGTGGGTGCATTGGTGACAGAGGCAAACTACAGCATTAGTAGATATACGGTTCAAGCAAAACTGGGCTTAGGAAAGTTTGAAAAAAACTACAGAAAGTCAAAAGACAGATGCTTGGCTATTATTGAAGGCAGAGTTACTTACCTTCGGTAACGATATATATGGTAGACACACAGTCTAGCTGCAAATTCCCAGACTAGATCCGGAAAATCTTTTTTCCCCAGCAATACCTCTGCACGTCGGGCGGCGGCATTGCCAGGCTCCGTCCTGACATAGTCCATGGAAGTGACATCAATGGAGCCATATAAGCCCTTCCCAGCATGCTGACGTCAGTTTTCTACAGGAAACATTTACGCGCCACAACGCGGAGCCATGCAAAAAACTGCGATAGCACAGGAACAATATGTGTTAAAAAAGAATAAAAGCACCCAGTTCCCGGAGGGGCTGAAGGGAGCTCACAGAGAACTTGCTGCAAGCAAGGGCCCAACAGATTGCCAAGACGGGGGCCAACGACAGCGGCAAAAAAGATATGACAAGCGAGGCACAGCATGTCACCCTAGAAGGGAAATTAAAAGAACCACAATATTTAAGCAACATGTTGCAAGACAAGGTACTCTACATGAACGACCACTAGAAAGTTCAAACCACACACATTCCAGAGATTGAAGAAGTGTAGCATCAAAAGAACCCAACCCAACCGACTGACAGGGAAAGGAGGAGCTATAGGTGTGGGCGGTGGGAGGGATTAAAAACAGAATAACTCCCCGAGTGAGCAGCACAGGAGGAAAAACATAAGATAGTAAAAAGTATACACCTGAACCAGAACCACCTTAAAACGTGGACGGAGTGGAGAGCAAAAGGGCTCAAAAGCTGCCAAAGGAAGGTGCAAGAACATGCCACCAACCAAACACTAGGACGGAGAGGAGTCCGAAGGGTCCCACAGAGAACAACACATCCTCCCCCAGAGTGATGTGGTAAAGCACACCCCCGGAAGACCAGGGCCACCAGAAAGAGGGAGTCTAGGTGGAAAGACACTATATGAAAAGGTCTTCGCAGAGTGGGGAGGATGGGCGGGCATTAAGGAATCTGTGGCTAGACTGTGTCTAACAGATAAATTGTTACCGAAGTTAAGTAACTCTTCCATCTAATAGAGACATCTAGCCGCAGATTCCTTAACTTAGAATAGATACCAAAGCCATACCCCATAGGAGGAAGGTCTGCGAAACAACCACCAAGTTCCAGGAGACTGACGAAAAAACAGTGGAAATCGCAATGCCAGGACAGCAGGTATCAGACCCATGACCCACATTAAAAGAGCATGAACAAGGGATGGTAAAGACACCAAATCCGACGAGGGGCTGTGTGAGACCTCTCTCTCTCCCAGACATAGACGAAAGGAACAATGCAGTGAGGCCTTCAAAGAAGGATCCAGGCATTGGTCTTTATAACCCAAAAGGAACGAAGTACCAAGGGTCAAAACAACAGGACGAAGGTAGAGCATACTGCCTGAACCCAACCCACAGTGGAAGCCACAACAAACGGGACAGTCGGGAGACTGTCAGCCCAATAACCGGAGCCGCAGCATGAGGCCCGTGGGTGTAAGAAAAAACACCTTAATGTGTACTGCCTAGGACATACGACAACAGTGGCAGGGCCAAACCCAGAGCAGAGTGTCAACAGAGACAGAGAAGCCACCGTCTGAGCAAAAGCTCAGGAGGTAGGCATGCAGCCAAACAAATTAAAAGGCACCACTGTGAGTAAATAACCTGCAAGGCTATTAACACACAGAGGACACTATCCCGAAGGAAAGAGTAAGCAAGTATGTCTGACACCAAGGCAAAAAAGACTTAGTATGCGAGCACGCAAGCGGCGTATAGAATCCATGATATACACACAAGAGACAGGAATGTCGACAGACGTACTTGGAGTGATTACATTCTAAATAGGGGAACGGCACCACAGCACCGGTGAGCTGCATAACAGTTAAGAATGCCGAAAAAATAACAGGTCCCCAAGGGGGAAGAATTCAGGTCTCCTGTGAGACAGCGTAAACATAGACCACAAGACTGCCCATAAGGGATAGAAAGAGGGCACAGACAGAAGACTGGTGCCAAAGCCTACACCGCCCAAGACCGACAAGGTCTACCAAAATGGAGAACGCCGAGAAGAAATACACACACAGTAATGCCACCAAAACAGCACCTGTGCCATAATGGGAGTAAGAACTCACACCCAGAAAAACATCAGGGGTGGAGCACAGATCCAGAGGCAGAAAGGCAGAAACGAGAGCCACTCCTTGAGAACTAGGAATATGCACAGGACATGAAGGGACAAACCGGACCCCGTGTCCTGCAAGAAGCAAGGAGCCAGAGATCGTTCCAGGGAAGACCTGTCCCCCCACAGGGGCGCATGTCCACCGATAGACAGGCAAGACGTGCACAGCGAGGTTGTAGGAACACACCAGGGGGACAAAACCCCATATGGACGCGGGGATGTATTACGGTATACGGACCAACCGTAGACAGCCAATGGTAACCCTTGGATAGAAACCAATCCTATGGAATTCACCAGAGGAGACATCCTACAAGAGTAGGAAGAGTCACCTTGGGCCAAAGTTCCTGGGCAAAGAAGAGTAGCAATATGATTGCCAACAAATACCCCACATAGGGTAAGGCACAACCTTACAAAAGAATGGACCCTCTTGAGACAAGCTCGTAGGCAGAGGCTCAAAAGAAAGGTAAACACAGCTTAACCAGAATAAATAAACAACACGGCTGAGCAGCCACACAACCCAAAACATCTGCGGCCCATGACGGGTAACAGAAAAGAGATACATATACAGGAGGCGCCTGACCGACGAATCAGCATGGGTGTCAAAAAGAGTGACCCCATTTATTGGTATATCTTTTTAAGTCACTCCTGAACATGCTCTGGGAGAACGCCATCACGCAACCACGCGTGGCGGCGTATGGCAACCAACCTGGCCATAGTACTACCCACAGTGTCCGTGGTGTCCATGGCAGACCGTATGGAAAACTGCGCCATATCATGGCCATCACTGATTAGGCGGGCCAGCTCGGCAAGAGAGATCCCAGGCAAGGAGGGGAGGAGCCGGTCAACAGCGTCCCAAAAGGGCAAATGTAGCCCGAACAAATACACACATGTTGAGGGACTGGAGTCACAAGCTGGCAGATGCAAACACATCGCGGCCGTATGACTCCAACCACCGAGACTCCCGAGTGGGAGGATGCAACGGAACAGGAGTCACAGAAAGAGCTGCCTGAAGCACAAGTTCTCCAGCTCCACGATGGAGGGTCAAGCAGGCGGGGTCAGTGGGAGCCGGCCGACGTGCCACAGCACAATCCAAGTGGTCCCCAGAGGAGGGCAGTGCTCACGTTCCGAGAAGGATGTCAAACAATGACTCCCCAAAAGGTAACAATGGTTCAATGCTCCCCGAGCCCTGGTGGAGAATATCCAGCAAAGGCTCCGAAGGACTAGAGACTGAGGGCGGCTCTATCATTAAAATGTCTGCAGCCCAGCAAACAGCACTCACCAACGTCCACTAGCCTCCGTGGCCACGGAAGGCGGTGAAAGCAATTCATCAGTAGGTGATGGACGCAAGCAAAACCGGCCACTTAATGAAGGCTCAGCAGCTTGATGAGTAGGCCAATGCTCCACTGGCGCCTGCTCTGGAGGGCAGTAAAAAAAGTCAGGGGGACCACATCCTCCACCACTAAAGCTGGAGACGGTATCGGCGCGAGGTGATGCCGAGCCGGCGTCAGACGTCTGAAAAGTTCTCGACCCCTTGTATGGAGCTAGCGTCTGCGACCTCTGAAAAGGTCTGGGCTCCTCGAGTCGAACCGGCGACCTCCGAAGGCCTCAACTCAGCCGGTGTCGGCGACCTCTGAAAAGGCCTCCACCACTGAGTCGGACCATCGTAGACTCATCATTCCCCCAGGAGGAGAGAGTACACCGAAGCGGTGTCGTGCACCGCGCTGCATCCACCTCCAGCAATGCCGCAGGGAGCCTCGGAAGGCTGTGCGACAGTGGTATGGAAGGGCTAAATGTCGCTGGATGCCCCTCTGGGGCGTGTCCCGACGTTGCAACGACTCTGGTGTCAGACTCAGGGCACTCGGTTGGAGCCGAGGGTAAACCGGCCGGCGGTGTCCCAACCTGAGGGGCCCGGAGGTGCGCCAGGGAGGTGTTGCAATGCTTACATGAGGTAGGCGAATGACTGCTATGGCGCTAGGATCGGCCCCGCCGCGTGGATGACTCCACTGGAGAAGGAGACCTGCGTCACGAGAGGTCCGTTCGGGACATCCGTGCGGACAGCTGCTCCATGTGGCAAACGTCGCACTCGAATGAATGAATGAATGAATGATGAATGATTAGAGACTTGTATAGCGCAA
This sequence comes from Lissotriton vulgaris, assembly GCF_964263255.1. Taxonomy (NCBI): domain Eukaryota; kingdom Metazoa; phylum Chordata; class Amphibia; order Caudata; family Salamandridae; genus Lissotriton; species Lissotriton vulgaris. The sequence continues at coordinate 464,411,087 of NC_141685.1, read as the reverse complement.
CTTTGCCCGAAGGCGTCAAGGCGCTGAAGATGGAAAGAAAAAGCTGAGTGTGAAAAAGAGGAGGAATACCGGCTAGAGGTAGGCTTCTCTGAAGAGCCAGGTCTTCAAGGCTTTCCGGAACTGAGAATGCGAGGATTGATCCCTAAGTTCTGCAGGAAGGGCGTTCCACATCCTAGGGACAAGGGAGAAGAAAGCCCTCCCGCTCCATGGAGTTATGGTACTCTCCCAAGCACCATATACAGAGTTTGTGAGTGTCCGTCGCTGGCTTCTGTCGTGAGCAGGAACGGAACGGTTGAAGCCCACAAAGGGCATCGAACACACTGTTCCTGGACCCAAAAGGACATCGAAAAAGCCAGTAATACAATAACAGGCCCGAGGTGACTTTCCTGGATCCGCGTTAGGACGCGGAAAAGAAAAATGGACGTCAGCACGCCGGGAGGGGCTTATATGGCTCCATTGAAGTCACTTCCGTGGACCACGTCAGGACGGAGCCGGGCGACGCCGCCTCCTGGCGTGCAGAGGTATTGCTGGGGAAAAAAGATTTTCCAGATCCAGTCGGACGCCTTGGGAGATATTCTAAGTTAAGGAATCTGCGGCTAGATATCTCTATCATATACAAAAATATCTGACCAAATTTTCCCAGCAATTAAGGCCTTCTTGTGGCAAAGGACTATATAAAGAGTAGAGTTTAAAGCTGTCTTATTAATTCAAATGTCCTTTATCAGCTTGAACAATAATTTCTGTACTATTAATGAATGCAGCAACTGGGTTAAGTACATCACAAACCAGGTTTCATACTGCGCATGTCTAATAAACCTTCAGCGGCATGTTATCTGTGTGTATGGTAGTTCGAGAGAGACATAATATCAGGGGTTATGACAGAAAACTCTGCAAAAGTACCAGTTTAAAGTTACTGGATTATGTTTTTGGTACCAGGAAACAGGCTCAGGCATTTCAAACTCCGTGAAAAGCCAAGTGATCTGGCCACACATGGAGCATCTAAAGAAGGGTCCACTTACTTATAGGTCCTAATGCAGGACTCTAACTTGAAAACTAACGGCAGGCGGCAAAATAAAAAGTTGCACCGTACCGTGGGAGGGCCCGCAGAAACGAGGAAACTGGCATGAGAATTTTCTTGGACTAATGTGAAAATTAAATGGTAAAGGCGAAACTAACATCACAGTTGTAAAGGAACAGCCTATAAAAGACATGGCAATTTCTAAACTGGAACAGAAATATTTTGGTACAATACAGAAACCGTCATAGCAATATGCGCTTACCACCACCAGTTTGAAACAGCACAGTCATGAGGAAGTTGGGAGGAATGCATGCATAACTAAGCATAGCAAACCTGAAAGAAAATTTAGAAAACTGGCAAGACCTTTTGCTGGATAAAAAAATAGAAACCATCTTGGCAACAAACACTTATCTTTGGTAATGCTAACTTGGCAGAGCGGCATGCGTTTTACCTGAGCATAAAAGATGGCAATTTAAACTAGCATTTGGTGTACAGGTGTAAAAACTGGAAAGGCAGTTTTAAAGAGACTGCATTGTTTTCTAAAGCAAACTGGAAACTGAAGTGAAAATGCAGATATTGGGTAGCAATGTAGAACATGTAATGCATTTTTTAAGGATCAATATGACAAAACAGGCCAAAGTGGAAATTGGCATCGGAATTTTCTGGGGACAATGCAACTGGCTTGCAAATGTGTGCATAGCTGGAGTGATAAGAACATTGACATCGGCATCTTATAGGAAACTATACTTTTAGCACTGGTATAACAATTGTCTTGGGTGAAAGCATAAACTTGACCTGCAATTAGCGGTTAACCGGCGGCAATATGAGCCTCGAGTGGCAATGTGAAATTTGTATAACCTAACTGCGATGCCACTCCCCTCCGGGGAATGTTGAGAAAAGTGTGCAAGTTCAGCCTAAACGGTTCACTGTGGAAATTACGCTGTGTGCACAAGGTGACAGGGAGCTTGTGCAGTCCCGTCCTTTCTTCTGCAACATGGGTCGCATATTCAAGACACCGACTTATCAATTGCTCATTTTAGACTAAAGGTTCCAATCCTATCAACCGAGATCAAACAAAGGGGAAGGCTCAGTGTTGAAAGATATTGTATTATAGCATACACTCAATGCCATCTGTAATATGATGACTGAGACACATCAAATCAGATTCACACACAAAGGACGTGATCATAGGTAATGTGATCTACTATCCAAAACGTAAATAGTGTCTGTAGTGGGTCACTACAGACATCCCATTTGGGCACACCTTCTCTCCTCAGTGTGAATGAGGATTCCAAATCATAAGAGTTTGGAAGTAGTTTCTTTTATTGTAGTAGTTATTTTTTTCTCATACTTTTTTTCAAAAATGAATTCAGTTCATTCATGTTAGTTCATGTTTGCATCAACGACACAAAATAAATTACAATCCAATGCATTTCGGGCATATATGTCCTGCCCTTCATCAGGGAATCAATTCTATGAGAAAATGAAATACAAAACAATAAATAACATGTGTGTGGCACTAATACATCAAAACTTTAGCACTCAATATCGCATGTGTCATAAAACGCTACTAAGAACGTGTGTATGTTACCGCTATCACCCAAGTGTAACTCTCATAAGCCCGTGTCCATAACAAACATTACGATCTCATCATGAGCACTTACGTGTCGTGTTGTAACAATGTTAAACTGAATGGATGGGGGTTCCGCCAACTTTTATACACTGTAAAAACACCAAAACCAGCATGCCAATCAGCACTAAATAACGTCTTCGTTACCAAAAGAAAGTTTAGGAAAACACGCTACGAACACCTTCAGTTACGTGCTCTCTGTTGTATGAAACTGACCTTAACCTGGTTGAAAAACAGCGTACTCGTTCCCGCCTCACTTCAAAGCGTCATGTTTCCCTTACGTTCACCTAAATCGAACAACGATCTTTTCTATTGGTCTAAATTCCGATCACGTGACAATGAAATGAAAAAAATGAAAAAAATACTCTGAATTCAATGGTAGCTAAACCGCGGTGTTCTAGCGAAGTGTTTCCAAGAATACAAGCTACATGCGCTAACTGAATGCCATCATTAGATTCTTAATTCTAAAAGGGCTAAGTGCAACCATTGGCATAAGCGTGCTTAAAGCGCATGGTGTAGTAAACATTCAAAAAATGTCAGCCAGGGTGCAGAACTTGTGTGGGTGTATCACATCATAGTCTGAACCCTTAACAGGTGAGCTATGTCGCAAACATAGTATATATGCGTGTTCTACATATCACCAAAGTTGAGAATGTGGTGTCTTAATTGTGCCAAGCCAAACATTATAAACACAAAATTAACATTGGAGACAAACAAACAGTGGGTAGAAATGCCAAAACAGGTTCTACGTTCCAGACCTCGGAACCACATATATAGTTCCTTTATGTTCGTTTGCTATAGATAACAAGACAGTTCCATTCTTTCATTGAGACTACAGACACTATTTATGATTTAAGTCGGTACCCAGGGACGTGGTTACCACCTACAGAGCACCCACAACGTTAAGGCGAAGTGTATAAAAAAACTTTTCCAGAAACTTTTTGAGCTGTGCACTTTTCCCAATCTCTAAGATATCTACTATCCAAAACGGCCATTTTTCACTTGGCAGTTCCCGATACTTGTGGCTATTTTGTAGCTTTTTTCATGTACCAGAGCCAAGAGCCTAATTTCTGAACTATCCAACCTTCAACAGTCATGGTAACGTAAGGTGTTTTGTTGATCCTTTTAGCTTCTGCAACCCTCCACATAAGTGCCCTGGAAATTGCAGCCAAAACACAACTAATCTCCCAAAGATGTGCATCTTTCTTACCGATCTATCTATCTATCTATCTATCTATCTATATATATATATATATATATATATATATATATATATATATATATTTATTTAGCCACCAATTCGTTCCATAGAAGGTGCACGCTTGTATCGGTCGGTGCCAGACAGCAGGGATGAACGTATCCCCACAAATAATCCTTCACAAAAATAGAAAATAATGTCTGCACTCGTCCATTTGCTTAAGTTTGGGTTTTATTCAAGAGACTCAAGGAGCCCCATTCACCTACGCGTTTCGACCGCAGGTCTTGATCACAGTGTTGCCACTTGTCTTTTTTCTATGTTCATTATTTATACATTTACTACCCATCAGCTTATAATGAAGCATCCTGGAAGATGTAGTTTAACAAATACATATGGAAATGAATAACGTTTTAAACATTGCATTTGAATATATAAACCCACTTGTACATTATTTTCATCACTTTTTGACTTGATTTCAAAGGTATGAGAGGAGTATGGGCAATCTTTCAAGGAGATTTATAGAAGTCGGTTTTTACGCATGGAAAAAATTCCATCTAACTAGTGTATTAGTTATACCGACACATAGTGCATCATTTACCAAATCGTTTGGATATAATGTCTCTGTTGTAATAGTTTATTCATTGGCTTAGTGCCATTTAACTCCTCATCAAAAGTCCAGTCCTCAAATACATATCATATAGGGCTACGAAAAGTTAAGAAAGAATCCGATCAATGATTTGATCACTGAATTAAACACCAAGTTGACAAAATGGGAAAATCAAGGACTACTAACTAACCAGAAGTACAATTTCTGATGAATGAGGATCCTATCATGCCCACTATGTACTTTCTGCCGAAAGTGCATAAAACACTAAGGAAACCACCGGGCAGACCCATTATAGCAAGCTGTGGTTCATTATATGAAAATCTTTCCATCTGTGTGGATTCGTTTCTGGCACCCATTGTCCCCACATTAACATCCTATCTTAAAGATACGGGAGACTTCTTACGCAACCTGATGAACATTGCTTGGGTAGATGGATATAAACTGGCTACCATCGATGTAGTCTCCTTATATACGTCCATTACTCATGAAATGGGACTTACTGCCATGGATTTCTTCCTTAAACAGAAACCACTGGAAGAATACCAGCATTGGCAAATGATTAAAGAAATGACGGAACTGTGCCTCAACAACAATGTCTTTCTCTTTAATAAAACATACTATGCCCAAAGATGTGGAACCGCTATGGGCGTGGCTTTTTCACCGAGCTACGCCAATTTAGCAATGGGCTTCTGGGAAAGAACTATAGCCTGGGATGAAGAGAATGACCACCATACATCAAAAGTTGTAATCTGGCTCCGTTTTATCGACGATTTATTCCTGATTTGGAACGGTACTGAACTTGAATTCTCCGAATATCTGAACATACTCAATAAAAACGATCTGGGGCTGAATGATGGTAAATGATGCACTATGTGTCGGTATAACTAATACACTAGTTAGATGGAGTTTTTTCCATGCGTAAAACCCGACTTCTATAAATCTCCTTGAAAGATTGCCCATACTCCTCTCATACCTTTGAAAACAAGTCAAAAAGTGATGAATATAATGTACAAGTGGGTTTATATATTCAAATGCAATGTTTAAAACGTTTCTCATTTCCATATGTATTTGTTAAACTACATCTCCTAGGATGCTTCATTATAAGCTGATGGGTAGTAAATGTATAAATAATGAACATAGAAAAAAGACAAGTGGCAACACTGTGATCAAGACCTGCGGTCGAAACGCGTAGGTGAATGGGGCTCCTTGAGTCTCTTGAATAAAACCCAAACTTAAGCAAATGGACGAGTGCAGACATTATTTTCTATTTTGGTGAAGGATACATATATATATATATATATATATATATATATATATATATATATAAATATATATTTGTGATTCCTGTGCCCTGTTGTGCTTGGTTGCCGCTGTGGTGCTGTTGTGTTCTCTTCCGTGTGGGTCGCAGACCTTCATTTTGAAAAGCTTGACCCCAGCTCTGTATTTGCGGGACGCAGCAACACCCTGGTGGGAATCATTGTCCCAGGGTGCACCGCCTTCCACTAATCTGCCACAGCTGCTGCCAGGGGAGGCGTGGCCATCGCGCTTTAAATCTCTGCCTTGCCCCACGCAACGCGGGACGCGCGCGGGCGACGACCGAGCAAAGCCCGGTCAAATGGCGGGAGTGGGTAAGGGGGTTGTGGGTACACTTGACGCTTTTATATCTAGGGCACAATCAGCGTTAATGCAATTAACTGAGTGTAGGCTATCGCTAGAACCACAAACATCTCTTGGTACCCTTAGCACCAATGCATCTTCTTCTCAACCATATGGATGATACCACACTGCATTCCAGCCAGCTTCCCACAGCACAATCAGATTTAGCATTACTTATTCCATCTAGCCCGGTTAGTTCTTCCAGTATCTCTTTGGTCACCACTAGGGGTCAGAAGTGCAGTCAGGCTACAGGCGGTGAACCGCCTTTAAAAAAAAAAAAGGAAAGCTCATGGGCCACAGAAGTCCAACCTTATGACTTACAGAGCAGCCAAACGTAAGGTAGTTGTAAATGGAAATAATGGTAGCCAGCAATCTAAAAACACGCCGACTAATATATGGCCTCCCACTGGTACTATTGATCCAATTCTTCCGCTTATTGTGGATGAGCTCTGTGCACAGATAGAACTGAAACTTTCAGCTTTGATCGATCCCCTACTCAAGAAGCTGACCTAGACTGAAGAAAGACTTAATAAAATAGAGCAGAGTTTTTTTAGTAGCCCCCCCCAATTAATTTTAACGGGCATGAGGGTGGCAGGTTTGCAAGACAGCGTTATGGGGACCCGTATACCATGTCTGCTGTCCTCCACCACCAATAGGGACAACTTCTGAGGTAACCCAACTTACTAATTTATCCCAAGGAGGTACGCCTTTGCCATCGACATCGCAGCAATGAAGAGTGGTATTAGTACTCGGTCCTCCCAGCTTCATTCTTTTAGCACTCAGAATCCCCATAGACACCTCTTTACACCTCCCCCCAGAAGCCACACCACACACAGTTATATTGGCTAATGTTCCAGTGCTCTCTTCAAATGCACGGGAACACAGGTCAACGTTAAGAAACAAGGCCCTACGTTTGTTGAGTAATAGGACTGGCTTAGAGGATTATCTTTTTTTGAATTTAAAATGGTTTGCAATGTAGCCTAGGTTGGGAAATCATACAAGTCTCTACCCAGTGACTGTGTGTTCCTAAGCTTTAGGTCGCCAAGCCTGGTCCAGCACATATTGTAGAGGGCCGGGAACTGCTTCACTAAGGTGGATGATATTAACATCTATCCTTTGGGTTTCTCTTATCAACCAAACAGCTTTTTAGGTGCAGTGAGAGTAGGGGGGGGGGGGGAGGGGGGCGGGGGGGGGGGGGACCCCAAGCATATGGCCAATACAATTATCCGGTCACCATAAGTAATCGTTTTGAAATCTTCACCTCTTTGGAAGACATAGCTTGACTTAGAACATCGGTTTGTCCCTTTTTAACCAGGACCCAAGGCTTGAGGGCCAGCAAGGGTCTGACTTAGGATAGCTTACTTTTGATCCTGTTGGAAAGTCTAAACCTAGGGTAGTCTCAAAGGAGAAGGCTGTATATGCCTGTAGTTCAGATATTTCTGGGGGTGTGTGTCGAACAGAGGTGGAAACTAGCACTGGGGTGGGAGAGAAAGGCCTAACTAAGATCCCTCTTGTAAGAACTTCTATACATTCTAGCACTCCTAGTTTGGCAGCTTTGGATAACGATTATGTATCTAACCCCAAGTAAATAATAGCAATACAACCCAAGGGCATTTAAACTCACATATGTCTATGGTTTCCTGGAATATAGCGAGATTATTCTCTAAAACCACCTCAACTGAATGGTTAGCATATATTAACAACCATGATGTTTGCGTATTTAAGGAAACTTGGTCCTTGGTCCAAATCTATCATCCTGGATTTTAAAACTTCTCAAAAGCTGCACTGGGGGGAAAGAAATGTACACCCATAGGTGGACTTACCTGCTGGGTCAGACAGCAAGCGGGTTACATGGTTCAGGAAGTATATATTGATAGTTCGGACATCATGGCCCTACGGCTTCGGATGCACATGAACCTGATGTTCTGATTATTAATGTCTATGCAAGAGGGCTGCCGGGTGGCAGGGGATGCAACATAGTTACCCTCCTCAATAGCTTCTTAGAAAGCCTACGGGGAAGTTGTAACTTGATAATAGCAGGCGATTTTAATTGCTCCTTTGAGCCATTGGATTATGATGATGGTAACCTTCGCGCAGAGGAGGATGCACAGTGGAATATTCCGCAATTAGACTTATGCCCCATCAAAAAATTGACTGAGGCCGCATTACAGTTAAAAGGGCCGTGTCTGGAAAGGGGCCTGAGGGCAGCTAACGGGAGGTCGCAGTCGGACAGAAAGGGCGCTCATACCTTTAACAATGGTTTGAGAAGCAGCCACATAGAATAAATATTTCTTAAAGTAGAATTCTGGACATCTCTTTTGGATATGTCGGTCCAGGAACGGATCGAAAGTGACCACAACCCGCTTGTACTACTACTGCAGGCACCAGGTTTATCTAAATTTAATACTAGGGCTGCCGAGTATGTAACAGCAGAGGCCATGCTCACAAATGACATGAGGAGAGTGAGATGGGCAAGGATCATTGACAATGTTGGGGATCTGGAACAGATTAAGGCAATGGTTGCTCGCTCAATAACCACTCTCCATAATTGCGATTCCCAAAAGAACATTCACTCTAATGTCCTCCAGGGTCACATGATCTGTTTAAGAAACTAAAAAACTTTTTTATTAAAACTAACAAACTTAGGAAAAACTTCGGCATAAAGGCAGCTTCCTGGTATAACAAATCTTGTAGAGAGGACTATAAATTATTATCAAGGGCCATTAGATCGAAAATTATGGGCGATATAAAAAAGGCAAGGGCCAGGCATAAAACAACCCAACTACAAGCAAAGAAGTACTGGGATGAGCCTCGCTGGTAAGACCTGCTTGCAGCCAGTAAAGGGAAAAACATGGTCCAATTTTGGCAGCTTGTAAAATGGGGCAGTGGCAAATCAACTCGGATACTAATTAATCATGTCGCTCCCGAACATTGGGCTTCATATTATGAGACACCGTTTACTGCCACCAATTGTGGCAACGATTTACCCCAATGGCCTACTCCAACCACTACTCTATGTTTTACCAGTCTCGAGGTCGAATCTGTATTACGATTGATCCCAAGAGGTAGGGCCCGGGTCCTGACTGTATACCGGCGGACTTGTTCGTGTATGATAAAGAACACTGGGTAACCTACATAAAGATACTTGCCAATGCTATAGTCAGTTGTGCTCCTATTCCCGACACATGGTCAGGTGCTGAAATCTTACCTGTATATAAAAAGGAAGATCGTTCACTACCAGGCAAATATAGGCCAATAAGCCTTATAGATTCGAATCAGAAGGTTGTTGCCAGGTTAGTTTTAGGTAGAATTCAGGCCTGGATAGAAGAGACCGATATCCTGACTCCAATTCAGGAGGGGTTTCGACCTCACACTAGTGCCATAGATCAGGTTTTTAGGTTTGTGCTCATCTATTGGAGGGTAGTCATTATTGGAGGGGCCTCAATCTACGCGGCTTTTATGGACCTTAAATCCGCATTTGACTTAGTCCCTCGTACTAAAATGTGGAGAGTCTTTGTGGGCATGGGGTTGCCATTGGAACTTTTGGCCATTTTAGTAAAACTCCATGATTCAAATTATGCACAGGATCGCTGGGGGATGCAGGGGAATGTCACAGATAGTCTCCCTGTTTCTAAGTGAGTTAAACAATGGTGTGTTTTGGCACCCACCCTGTTTTCTTTATTCATTAACAAGGTTGCTCAGTACTTCTCCACTCACCCCACAGATGCTCCAACATTAGCTGGTATGAAAATACCCCTGCTCATGTTCGCGGAGGATACCTTGATAATATCAAAGACCCAACAGGGTTTGCAGGCAGCTTTGTCCCGCTTCGAGGTGTTTTGCTGCGACCATGAGCTAGTGGTAAATTTGGAGCAAAAGTTTATGGTGCTCCACAAGCATAAAGCTATAAAAAGGAGACATTATTACTGACATCCCTATACCGTAGGGAAAGAGGGGATCTATTTTGTTTCTTTCCTTAGAGAGTGGACAGCCTAACGGCCACCACTTATATTTTATCAGGACTGACTCCGAACATAGTGAGTGACCTTTGGATCATCCAAGATTCGGGTAACACACACAACAATGTCAACTCTGCACTATGTTATTCAATCGGTAGATTGTAGTTTGTAATCTACCAGGAAATATTGTTGTACCAATAAACATGTGCACTTTGCTCATGTGAGTCCCGCTATATTTTACAGGTTCCTCATAAACAGTAAAAAGGAATCGGTCTACGTATGAGAGGAGAACATATGGAGCAAACGGACCAGCTTTTTGACTATATGAGTACATCCACTTTTAATAGGTAATTTTGGCAACATTCTCCTTTAATTTTAAGTGTCTTATAAAAATCGAAACCAATTTGGGTTCTTGAGTGATTTCTATCATGTCACGTTTTTGACATATGAAGAATGTTGTGGGTTGCTAAAATCGGGACAACAGAGGGAGATTAGACAATGTTAACCTCTCGAACATGGTTGCTATGTTTACAAATAGGGCATCATATTGGATGACATGATAAGTATACATCGATATGTTTATCTCTAGAAACTGAAGCGACACTTTTATACCTCCATCTGCTTGTGATTTATAACATATAGGTTGCTTACTTGTCAGTGAAAGAAGATATACCTGCATTTCCCATTAGATAGACTTGTAGGCGATAAACGTTTCTGCACTAATGTTTCACCCCATAATATCGGCTAAACTATTATTAATTTTTTAACACAGTTTGTGGATGCGCATACATCTACTGATAGGAGCTTCACTGCAACCAGATTTACATCTTGTTTATGGTCAACTTTTCGTGCTAACCGGTGGGTTGACAATGTTCAACATTTCAGGCATGATTTACTTTCTTTAGGGATCTATTTCTAATACACGTTAATCTTCTTCTTCTTTTTTATGATTTCTGGCACACGTTGGGTGATTATGTAAAATGTTTATTGCCTCTTTCCTTTCTGGACACATGCTGGAATCTTGACACATTTTTTCTTGTTCTTAATTAATGGTGACTTAAGATTTACACTTAATGAAAATCAAATTGTTGCGGTGACGGATTTTGTTCACGGTTCTGAAGATATGCGATTGCTAAATTGTTAAGAGAATCAACACAAACCACAGTGTTCATTATATTTGTAATCTCTTATGATATATTAAGGTAACTCAAAAAATATATATATTAAAAAAACAACGATGTCTTAAATATCTATTGTTCCAACCTTGAAAAAGTCTACGGGCAGACGAAACACGTGTTGGCACAGGCACAGTGGCAGATTTCATGCTGGATTTGGGAATATAAGAATAAAATATCTAACTGAAGAAACTTTTATTCTGTTTGGGCTTTGTATGCTGTCTGATCGCTTTGGTGATATTAATTGTTGAAGAATTCTATATATAACATTTGACATAGAAGAACTATTTTGTTATCCAGTTCCCAATTGGACTGTTAACACTTAAGGGTGTGCTCATCAGTGTTCTAAAACTTTGGATTTATATACACATGTTTTTCTCTTGTGTGATTAGCATGTTCTGGTAGTAGGCGAATTTGAGCCAGGCCAGCAACACCGAAAATAATTGTTTAATCAAATTAACAAATGCTATTCACACTTTATTGCAGTATACGTGATACATTGGTCGTATGTTTTCATTGTGCGGTTCTTTCTCATCCTGTGGGAACCATTACTACCATTGTAATAAGAATAAAAGGGCGTGTATATGAACAACGTCCCCACGGAACAGACCGATTCATTTACATACGTGGGGATAACACTAGGTAGGAAATTAAATTGGAAGCCCCAGATTGATATGCTGGTCCTCAAACATGTACAATTAGCTGGTGTATTGATAAAAGAGCAGAGGCTCTCACAAACCAAGTCTATTGCCCCTGCCCTAAAGATCTACAACTCTAAAATCAGTACCTCAATACTATGAGTTGCTGAACTTTGGGGCATTGAGGACCTATCATTCTTGGCACTAGCCCCAAAAAAATTTGTGAGAGCATTAATAGGCCTCCCTCAATCTACACCACTCACTCACCTATACCTAGATTTGGGTTGTCACAGTATAGAGGACTAAGCCTGATTTAGACCCATACTATTCTGGAGAAGGCTTTGGAGCTTTCTCAGTAGGCCAAAGCTCTCTCTAAAGTGAGGGATTTGGGTTACTTACGTAAAATCTCTTGGTTAAACAACATCATATTCACCTTGATTAATATGGGGATGAGCATTTTGTGGGAGGACCCAGCTGACAACTCATTTCCATCGAAAAACGTCTTTAAGAGAGCATCCTGGAATATGGTTAAAACCAAGCGTTTTTCATCCTTCATGAGGCCCACCCTGTGGAGTTCAAACTTGAGATCAAGTTTGAAACCTATTGGAACCTCATCACCAGAACAAATGATAGGAAGTTGTACCACCAGTTTAAGGTGGGTTCACTTCCTATAAAAGCACCTACTAGCAGATGGCATCCCCCAACGGATGAGAAGTGTTTTTCATGTCCAGCCCAAACTGAGACAATAGCACACATTTTGTTTGTATGCCCAGCCTATAAGTCACCTAGGAACAAATGTCTCAAACATATTTGTATGAACATGGGCACGAGACTAGCTATGGAGGCACTAAGGATTTTAAAGACAAACACCCAGGAATCCATTGTCATTGCCGTGGCAACATTTTTGAGCTGGATGTGGGTCATCCAAGCTAATAAGATGAGGGTATATTAATTCTGCCAGTCTTTTCATATGAGGTTTTAGATATTATGGTCTGGTGTTGTAGTCCCATCATTTGTTTAGGATTTGGTAATGGTTATCCAGGAAATAACTCCCTGTTTGTCCCTTGCCGAAATATGGGCCCTGTAGTCATGGCAAAAAATAGGAAGTATCTCTTTGTTACTTATTTCTAGTTTTTAAGTATTTTATACATACTTATCAAATTACTTTAATTATGTTTTAACACTATGTGTTTTACATAATTGTGGATTTATCATAACCATGTTTTTTTAATAATACATGTTCATATTATTGTGTTTTTTTATGAACAGTCTAGATGGCTGTGGAAATATTAGAAAACTTTAGTATGATGAATTTTCCAAGTCACTTTTAATTGTAAATGTATTATATCCTTTATGATTGCGACAATCGAAGTAAAGACCATATTGATTGATATATATATATATATATATATATATATACATACACACACACACACATACAAATATATACACACACACATATACATTATATATATATATATATATATATACACACATTATATATATATATATATATACACATACATACACATAAATATATACATACACACACACATACATGCTTAGGTTTTCCTGGTTCTCCTCAAAATCGTTACTCTCTGAAACACAGTAAGGAAACTAAAACTTATGAAATTTCCTACACTTGTTAAACAGCAAGAAATGCAAACAAAACAAGTTGACCTCAATACTTTGGTAAATAGAAATTTAACGCAGTCTGACGCGCCACTACTTAGTGATATGAAAAGTCTTTGGAATAACAGATCCAGAGCTCCGTGACGGAAACACTTCCAATACTGACAACAGTAACCCTACCCTAGGGGTGGCCGACAAGGGAACACAAACACAACTAAACCCCTTCAAACCTGTCTCTACGTTCAATCCCATTACCCCCCTTGACTCTACAGATGTATTCCACGAGTCTAACTACACAGTTAAAAAAGCTCAACAACCAGGCATGACAAGGAAGAAGTTCAATAACCAACAACAGCAATACAATAATCTGATCACCAATTTGAAAAAAGACAAAAGAATAGTGATACGGAACAGCGACAAAGGAGGTAATCTGGTCATTTGGCCACGAGTCAACCACCAGAAAGAAGCCTTCAAACAGCTCAATGAGAGAGAGTGCTACATTTGCAACAATGCTGTGAATTTGAAAACATTGTATGCCACATATTACAACAAATTGCTAACATGGAAAAACAAAAGGTCCAATTACTACATACGAGTACAAATTTCTTTAAAAAGACAATCCAGTAACACCAACGATATACTTCATCCCTAAAATACATAAATATCCTGTAATGCCACCCGGAAGCCGAATAATATCGGCTAGGGAAGGCCTTTTGGAACATACATCCTTATACGTGGAATTCTTTCTGCAAGAATTTGTTAAATCGTTGCCATCATATGTGCGTGATACTGGTGATTTTTTAAGACAGATTAACAATGTGGTGTGGCAGGACGATTATTGATGACAATGGACGTAACGTCCTTTTATACCAGCATAAATCATTATGACTGCATTAAGGCTATTAAATATTACTTGATTCAGAAAAGGGGGTGGTGATGAACAGAGTGTCTGAATTAAGCAGACCACTCTTACCCAGTCCAAAGATCAGGGCTAGATCCATCACCGTTTTTTCAGCTCACTGCACCATCCCAGCTCAGAACTTGGCTATATGCAAATTAGTCTGACCCTGGCCCAGTGCATCATGGGAACAGGGCAGACCAAACTACCAAGCCAATTCTTATACTGGGAAGGAAACAAGCTACCGGGGACCGGTTTCTGGCATTTCAGCCGTCTTCGGCCCGGCTTGCTTGAATCCTGATGGTGCAATGAGCTAGGGACTCACATCTGAGTATACCCTTCCACGCTTATGGTGGACAAAAATGATTCAGAAAAGGGGGTGGTGATGAACAGAGTGTCTGAATTAAGCAGACCACTCTTACCCAGTCCAAAGATCAGGGCCTTTCTCACTGCACCATCAGGATTCAAGCAAGCCGGGCCGAAGAAGGCTGAAATGCCAGAAACCATCCCCGGTAGCTTGTCTCCTTTCTGGTGAAGAATTGGCTTGGTAGTTTAGTCTGCCCTGTTCCCATGATGCACTGGGCCAGGGACAGACTGATTTGCATATAGCCAGGTTCTGAGCTGGGATGGTGCAGTGAGATAAATAACGGTGATGGATCAAGCCCTGATCTTTGGACTGGGTAAGAGTGGTCTGCTTAATTCAGACACTCTGTTCATCACCACCCCCTTTTCTGAATCGTTTTTGGCCACTATAGGTGTGGCAGGGTATACTCAGACATGAGTCCCTTTCTCACTGGACCATCAGGATTCAAGCAAGCCGGGCCGAAGAAGGCTGAAATGCCAGAAACCGGTCCCCGGTAGCTTGTCTCCTTTCTGGTGAAGAATTGGCTTGGTAGTTTAGTCTGCCCTGTTCCCATGATGCACTGGGCCAGGGACAGACTGATTTGCATATAGCCAGGTTCTGAGCTGGGATGGTGCAGTGAGATAAATAACGGTGATGGATCAAGCCCTGATCTTTGGACTGGGTAAGAGTGGTCTGCTTAATTCAGACACTCTGTTCATCACCACCCCCTTTTCTGAATTAAATATTACTTGGCAGAGAGACCTACATATCACAGAGAACATAAATTTATGCCCCTTCGAGATGCTAAAATTCTGTATAATGATCATTTTATGTTCAACAAACTATTGTTTCAGCAAACCAGAGGAGTAGCCATGGAGGGCAGCTTCTCTCACAGTTATGCCTGTCTACATATGGGCTACTGGGAAGAGCTGGTCCTCATGGTAAGCAGAGCCAATACATCCAAAACAATGTTCAGGTTTGGCTACACTATATAGATGATTTATTTGTGGTATGGCGTGGTACACAATAAGCGGCAAAGACATTTGTTGAAGCTTTAAACAGCAACAAATTGAATCTACACTTCACAACGAACATCAGTAAGGATACAGTCAATTTCTTAGACACTCAGATTCACATTAACAAAACAGGATAGAGAGCCGGCTACACCGTAAAGAAAATGCGGGAAACACTACCCTACATGCGAATAATGTGCACCCGAGACATCTCATTAACAGTATACCATATGGTGAGATGCTGCAGCTACGTCGCATCTGCAGCAATGAACATGATTTAAGAATAGCCCAGGCAGAAAGTAACAGAAGGTTTATGGAAAGGTGGTATAGCAACAAATAATCAACACAGCTATATCCAATACCATGCTACCTAGTAGGGAATCGCTGCTCAAAGAAACAAAAGGCACACAAAAGCCAAGGAGAGATCAGAAAGAAGGAAACAAAGAAAACACTTTCAGGTGGATAACGAGATACAGTAATCAGCAGAGGAGTATACACAAGATCATTAGAAACAAGCATTTACAATGCAATAGGTCTCGCATTTATGCGAGTTGATTGCATAACCAATGGACTGTAGGAGATGGGGATATGGGAGGAGCCAGACTACCAATAGGCCAGACCAGGGGTTAAAACTAACAGGCCAATGTGGACACAGCTAAACAGGTCAATAGGGGAGAGGAATGATTAGCAACCCATTATCAGGAGGGGATTACAAGGATCTGGACACCAAATATGTTGAGAAGAAGGCTAAAACTAGTCTGGTGCCTTCCCCCACCAAATACAACCCCCGAAGATAGCAGCTGCGACGCCTGAGTCGGGTGCTTACCTGCATGCTGCTGCTGCTGTCTGTCCGGGGGGTGCTTGACTTTCTCTCCCGCCACTGTGCTGAGGTCGACTCGGAGCATGCCTATGTCCTGCAACATTGCGTCAATCTTGGTCTGCACTGCGGTGCTGGAGGTTGCTATGACCACGGCAATTTGCGCGCCAGTGGGAGTGGAACGCCCACTTCTGCTGTACGTGTACGTCTCACGTTTTGTTTCTGTCTTTGCTGCTCATCCTGTCGCCTTGTATTGATCCATCTTTTTGTTTGGTGTGCCTTCCTCTGCGGCCGGTCTTTCCCCATGTCTCGGATGTCCTTGTGGTGGGGTGTCAAGGCTCAGAGTTTGATGGGCGCTGTACTATATTTTGCAGTTCAGGGCGCTCACCAGTGTGCTTGAATGAGGGCCACTGTCATGTCCGCATACATGCTCTGCCCGGCAACTACCCCCGCAGAGAGGGGGCAGGGAGGGTACTCAAACAGGAGACCTTACCACACACCCACACACACACACACCCACAACCACACACACACTCACCCACAACCACACACACACTCACACACACACTCACCCACAACCACACACACACTCACCCACAACCACACTCAAGCACACACACACTCAAGCACAACCACACTCAAGCACACACACACACACACTCAAGCACACCCACACTCAAGCACACACACACTCAAGCACACCCACACACACACACACACAAGCACACCCACACACACTCAAGCACACCCACACACACTCACACACACACTCAAGCACACCCACACACACTCAAGCACACCCACACACACTCAAGCACACCCACACACACTCCAGCACACCCACACACACTCCAGCACACCCACACACACTCAAGCACACCCACACACACTCAAGCACACCCACACACACACTCAACCAGTCCCCACTCCGGGTTACTGCCAAAGTGCTCACCTGTGCAGCAACAGGAAACCGCGTCAGGAAGGCCGGGCGAGCGGCACCACCAGGGCCGCTTGGTGCACCAGTGTTGAGTTCTCTGTTTCACCCCGGTCCACAACTGCTTTAAGGATAGTAGTTAGTAACAGAGATCGCACAGCACCCATCATTGTCAATTGGCGGGGGCCTTGTTTTCGTCTCCATGCAACTCGGTGGAAGGAGGAAGCAGGTACTTGAAGGGATTAAACAGTCAATAAAGAGAGTGCGGATGGGGGATTGCGCGGGGCAGTCGGCGGGTGGGGGTTTGCTGTGGTCGGGAGTTCGGAAGGCGCTGCACAAGGAGGGGGGGGTCGCTTTGCTTGAGATCAAGTAATTGCTTGGAATAAGTAGATGGAAGGGACGCGTGTAGAGTGGAGAAGCCAAGGGCATGGACAAAGCAAATGGTAAAGTGTGGGTGGGGCGCATTCATCACAACCGCAGGATGGCATACCAAGTCAAAATACCGTTAAGAAACCCCCCCCTCCCTGCACAGCTCCCAGCAGACAAACTCCTGCTTGGGCCCGCTCCAAGGCCACAGCAGCAGAGAGGGCGGGGGCGCCCGGGGTGAAAGTGCCAGACTCGTCACTACAGTGTGAAAGCAGACTTCACTCGTAAAGTGTGGCTGTGGCCGAGGTGCACCGCAATGGGAGCGAACTTGGTGCTGGGTGGGCACGTGGTGTGAAGGTGATCGGTGTGCCCTTTGCACGGACTTGGCATGCAAAAATGTGCACAAAAGCATGGACTGGTTCCCTTGTTAAAAGTGCTGGATGGGCTCTTTGTACAAGGTGTGACACCTGTGTGTAAAAGTGCTGGATGTGGGTGTGCTGTCATTGTGCAACATGTTGGAGGCGACCATTGTGCAGGGTGCAGGCCCAGTCTTCGTGCCCTTGGCATTTCATCCGACTGAGGCCAAGGGGATCAGGGGCAGTGCAGTGTCGGGTGCTGTGCCTGCGGTCGCTCGGGTGGACAGATTAGGGCGCAGTGGGGTGTTGGGCATGGCAAAGAGCGAGTTTGGGTGATGGCGGTTTGGGTGCTACGGATAGAGGATTGGCATTGCTCCTAGGGCTGCTGCGGGTCGGAAGAGATGGAGGGGTGGTGGCCTAGAGGTTGGTGGATTTTGGGAGTGTGCCGTGGGGGGCTTGCAGCAGGGGTTTGCGCGAACCCCCTCCACCCCCCTCGGTGGGGAATGGATGGGTTTGGACCGGCAAAGCGGGGCCCTGGCGTGCTAATAGCTATGGCGTTGGCGGTGCAAATAATCCCAACAAGAGAGCCCCTGCTGCTCCCCTCCGGTGCGAGAAAGGCTGAGCAGACCAGGTGTATCCCAACTTGACGGAAAAGAAAGCGAACCCCAGTCTGCGTTACCGCCTAAAGCCATTGCACGCGAAGAGAGCGGGAGGGTTTAAGGGGCTTTACAGGAGACGCCGGAAAGTTGAAGCAGCCGCTGAGGTTGCCTTGAGGCTCCGGCTGCCCTTGATTCCAAGTTACTCAAATGCTCCTACACCGTCCTGTTGTCCTTATCTCAACTTGAAAGTCCGGACCAAAACCCACCAGTCACGTACTCCACCATTTCTTCATCATGCTTTCACTTCTCCATAACCCCTATGTCAAGTCTCACACTTCACTTTAATAAGGCAGTTTTTCCTCGCGGTGAAACGGTCTACTAATATTAGGGAAAGCACTGCATCGGGTGTAGTTTTTAGCGGCTACTGTGCTCTTGGGAGACTTGGGAATGCGTGTGACAGCAGTGTCCCTGGCTTGGCGATGTCTCTTCGCCCTCAGAGGTAGACGTGCTGTGGTGGCCAGCCCCGGGGGAGCTCTGTTTCCTGCAGTTGCACAGATTCCTCTTGTACTGTGCGAGGGAAGTAGGGGAGCAGCACAGAATATGGGCGGTGCCTACATCACACGAGCCGGCGAACGGGGCGGCCTGTGGGCCGCAGGGAAACCTCACGGCCCGCCGGGGGAGTGGGTGGGTTCCCCCCCCCCCCCCCCCCCCCCCCACCAGCCGAGCGGGCATTTTCTGCTATGAGGATGGGGGTTGGTTTGAAGCGTGTAGTCTGTGCTGCGCTTTGTGTGCGGATATGTTGGGATT
Organism: Lissotriton vulgaris; assembly: GCF_964263255.1. Lineage (NCBI taxonomy): Eukaryota > Metazoa > Chordata > Amphibia > Caudata > Salamandridae > Lissotriton > Lissotriton vulgaris. Next base: position 464,391,441 of record NC_141685.1, on the reverse strand, counting down.
CGTTTCTGTCTAGTGTGGTGCTGTGGGGACTGGCACACGTAGTGGGATTGTCAGCAGTTCCCGGCAGGGACCTGCGGAGAAGGGGGCTGCCTTTGGCTGTCACAGTGTTTCCGTTTGTGTTGGGATGTGTCTGGGTTTCATGTGGAGCGCGGTGTTTCCGACATCTCTTCTCTTTTGTGCAAGGGAAGGCGATTTCTGTACCAAGTGTTGTTGCATCTTGATTCTTGTATGTTGTTGGTGAGGTACGTCAGAGCTGTTGGTTGTCCTGCACCAGATCAGAACGTGTGGTGCGCGCACCCCCATATGCTTTTAATTATCGCGCCTGTGTCTGGGCAGGATAATTGAAAGCATATGGCAGGAAATGCGCGTAACAGACACCAATAGGCCAGGGGTGGAGCTATGCACCCGCTTCTGGCCTATTGGTGTCTATTTTACAAAACAACACGCATGGAAAGGCCAATAGCAGGCCGCAACAGTAAAATCACGCGCACAAGCGTGTGTATTTTCCAGGGCCATTTTCAAAACCCAGACAAAAGGACTCTCGCTGCGCGGAAAATGCTGCGCAGTGTATCGCTAGGCGCAAGACCTAAACACTGGCCACTTGTCCTAAATGATGCTGTGATTGGACCTCTGCTACAGCAGAGGATGTCTGTCCATCACGTACAGCAAATCACCCTCCATGAGAGATGCTTTAATCCACACTAGTCCATAGGGGATTGAAAATACAAGTCGGTTACAATCTAACTGTTGGATCTTTCCACACCCCAGCTCACACCACGGAAGCGAGGATGACCCCAGCCCTCTACCCTCACTCGAATCGCCCCACGCACTCTTATATCGCGTGACAGCGACCCGAGCAAAGAGAGAAGGTAGGAAAATAATAAATCAAAGAAAGAGTAACGTCCAAGCTCTCTCTAAGAATCAGCTAGACAGCCCAGCGAGCAAAGTAACAGTCTTTTTTCCTGCAGTCAGAAAAGAAAAGAAAACACAGAAAAGAAACAGATCAATACCTCAATGTCCAGTGTTCTCTCCTCTGCATCCCCGTTCCCAACCCTGGCCCAACACCCCCCCAAATTCCCTGCTTACTTGTATGTCCAGTTGATAGTGCCAATAGAGAGCGATAGTCCAACAAAAACCAGAAATGATTGACTCCAAATTCTAGGACGTTATTCACAGGAAGGGAAAAAAAAGTCATACGTCTGACTCAAAAAACCCCTGAACATAACGTGCAGTCCAAAACTCCTACACTAGATTCAATAATAGCACACTATCTGTGGCCACAGACTAAAAGCGCATAAAAAATGGAAAGTTTCAGACAATGTGAAAGCTCACTTGATAAAACACTTCCCAGCGCTTACACGATAACGTACCTCGGGTACAAAAACAACCCGGAAATCCGATTCCCAGTAGCTCCCTCTGATGCGAGGAAAACCATCGAGCCCAAAAATAAACATAGAACACACTTATTTCCCCAGTTTGTAATAGCGCATTTTGACACGAAGGCTCTGCTTACGCGTCCCGTGCAGTTGACTCCAAAGGGAAGGCGTCAGTGTTAGCACCCAGCCGGGCCGCCGATACGAAGCCTCGTCCAGCGAACACGCCTCCACCCGAAGTTCGCGTTTAGCAGCAGCTCCTTCCTCCAAGCGCTCACAAAAAATACACGTATCCCAACACCAGGCTCAATCCAAGGAAAAACGCCAACCGGGTTAGAAACCAAGCACCGAGACAAGGTGCCGAGGTTTCTTTATCAACTTCCGAGGGAAGGGGGCGGGGCTACCAGAAACAAGGAAACAGAGGGAGGACACCGGGGACATTCAAAGAAACGAAGAGAAAGGATAGTTCAGTCTGACTAAATCCTAACAGTACCTCCCCCCAAAGGCCTCCCAACAGGGCGGGGTTTCGATGGATGGCGGAGATGGAACTGCCTAACCAATCTAGGAGCATGTACCCCTGTGGCTGGTTCCCAAGTGCGGTCTTCCGGAGGATACCCCTTCCAATCAATCAAGTACATCAACCTCCCCCGTCTCCTCCGGGCATCAAGGATAGCGTTGACCTCAAATTCCTCTTCTCCTTCAATCATTACCGGAGGAGGAGGAGGAGGTAAAGTCTGATCGGTGTCTCTATAGGGTTTCAACAATGAAGTATGAAATACCGGATGAATGCGATATTCATCCGGTAGCTCCAACCTCATCGCGACAGGATTGATAACCCTGGCTATAGGAAAGGGACCCACGAACCGAGGCTGCAATTTCCTAGGGCCATCCAATCTCAGGTTCTTTGTTGACAACCACACTCGCTCCCCCACTACAAAGGATGGGGCAGGGACCCTATGCTTATCAGCCTGCCTCTTCATGTCCTCCTTAGCCCGTAAAAGATGTTCCCGGGCCAACCCCCATATCTTGCTCACAGCTAGTCCCAGAGAATCGACAGCAGGCACATGACCAGAAGGTTGAATAGGAATAGCCCTTGGATGAAATCCCATGGAACAGTAAAAAGGGGACATCCCAACTGCGGTATGAATGCTGTTATTGTATGCAAATTCCGCAAGGGGGAGGGCTACCACCCAATCACAAGTCAAAGTAGTCAGCAAGCAACGTAAGTACTGCTCCATAGTTTGGTTTACCCTCTCTGTCTGACCATCGGACTGAGGGTGATAGGCCGATGAAAGGCAGATCTTTATTTGTAACGCCTCGCATAACTCAGTCCAAAACCGGGACACAAACTGCGCGCCCCTGTCGGACACAATGGCTGACGGTAACCCATGCAATCTCACGATAGATGATACAAACACCAGAGCCATTTCCCTAGCGGTAGGCAGTTTAGCTAAGGGGATGAAATGGCCCATCTTCGTAAAAGAATCAACCACCACAAGAATCACCGTACAACCAGACTTCAAGGGCAGGTCAGTGACGAAGTCCATACTTATCGTATGCCATGGCGCAGGAGGTACCGGTAAAGGAAGCAACAGACCAGACGGACTGGAGTGTGATGACTTACTCACAGCGCAGATAGGGCAAGACGCTACAAACCGTTGAACGTCAGGTGTCACAGACTCCCACCAAAACCAACGTAAACAGAATTCCTTGGTTTTATGGATTCCGGGATGCCCTACCAAAGCAGAGGAATGACACCATTTCAACACTGTGTCCCTTAAAGCAGGTGGGATGAACAGTTGGGTCTCATGATACAACAATCCGTCTTTCAAGGAAAAGGAAGGCTGGGAAGACCAAGGAGTCAAATCAAGACCCCGCAACTTATCCTTCACCTCACCCAAGAACCCATCCAGAGACACACTCCCTACGATCTTTTCAGATGGAATAAAAGACCCCGTGTCCCTGTCAGTCCCCCACTCTGTATGGTTCACATGTATACGGGACAAGGCATCCGATTTCAATTGCTGAGCAGCAGGTCTGTAGGTGATTATAAAATCGTATTCATTAAAAAATGAAACCCACCTCATCTGCCTAGGAGTTAGGGCACGAGCTGACCTAAAGAACTCGAGATTCTTGTGATCTGTGAAAATAGTAATAGAATGGCGAGCACCCCACAAGTGATGTCTCCACTCCTCAAACGACAGCTTAATGGCCAACAATTCACGTTCAGCAACGGTGTAATTCCTTTCCGCTGGCAACAGAGTCTTTGAAAAGAAGGCTATGGGATGCATAAACCCCGTCTCGGCATTTCGCTGAGACAAGACCCCCCCCACAGCACCCAACGATGCATCCGCTTCAACAAAAAAGGGTAACGAGGGATCAGGATGTACCAGAACAGGGGCTGAAGTGAACCGTTCAATCAACTGATCTAACGACATCTGAGCCATATAGGACCAAACAAAAGGAACACCCTTTCTCAACAACACCGTCATGGGGGCCACTATTTCCGAGAAATGGGAGATAAACCTCCGGTAGAAGTTTGCAAAACCAAGCAACACCTGCACATCTTTCACACATTTTGGCGATGGCCACGAGGTAATCGCCTCGATCTTCCTCGGATCCATTCTGATGCCCTCAGCAGACACCAGAAACCCCAAAAACTCCACTCTATCAGAATGGAAACTACATTTCTCTGGTCTCACAAACAACTGATGTTCTCTCAAGGTTTGTAGAACCTGGCGGACGTGATTACCATGTTCCGCCTCAGTGTTAGAAAAGATCAAAATGTCGTCAATGTAAACTATTACACTCACATCCAAAAATTCCCTCAGCACCTCGTTGATAAAAAACTGAAAAGCAGCCGGAGCGTTACATAGCCCGAAGGGCATAACGCAATACTCATACAGGCCATACTTAGTCCGGAAGGCTGTTTTCCATTCGTCTCCTTCACGGACTCGTATGAGATGATACGCCCCTCGGAGATCTAATTTAGTAAACACCGTTGCATGCCTCAGCTGATCGAGTAAAACGGGGATCAAGGGAAGGGGATACTTGTTCTTTATAGTTCCCTTATTGACTGCCCTATAGTCCACACAAGCGCGAAGACCACCTTCCCGTTTGGGAATAAAAAAGATAGCGGAGGAAGCTGGAGAAGAAGATGGACGAATAAACCCCTTTGCCAACATCTCATCTATGTATTCCTTCAAATGTTGTTCCTCTGGCCCGGATAAGGCATAGACGCGACAACAAGGAAGAGTGGCCCCTGGCATCAAATCAATTCGACAATCAAAGGAACGATGGGGAGGCAAGTCCCGCGCTCGTCCTTTGTCAAACACCTCGGCAAACTCCACATAAGCCTCTGGTATCTTTTGCACATCACACCTCAACCCATCACTCGCAGCACAAGATAAGGGAGTAACCCAATCCGTGGCGACCTTGTAACAACTCTGCAGACAATAGACCGAATCAAGGGTCACGGTTCTTCGAAACCAATCAATCCGGGGATTATGAGACTGCAACCAAGGAACCCCCAACACAACACCAAACGAAGGAGCATCAATTAGATCAAACCCAAGGTATTCAGAATGTCCATTATCGCAAATCATACACAAGGGTTCGGTCTGTTTAGTGATAGTACCAGAGGACAACTCTGTTCCATCTATAGCCCTCACTGGTTCGGGTTGGTCCTTCAAAAGCCAGGGCACCTTCAGTTGTTCCGCCAACTTAATATCCATGAAATTGCCCGTGGCCCCCGAATCCAACAAGGCCGAAACAGGAGTCCTATGACTGTTGGAAATTACCAAACAAACAGTGATCATAAAATGTTTAGGGACTCTCTTGACCGTACCGGATATCTGGTAAGAAAGATTGAGTTTCTCACCCATCAACAACTCCGCAGGAGGCTGCACACAAGCCACCACTTTTCTAGATGTCATGGAAGAAGGTTTAACAGAACAATCTCTGGCATAATGACCTCCCTGCCCACAATACAAACACAAGTTCTGGGCTCGTCTTCTACTCTTCTCTTCAGCTGTTAAGGGGCCCCTTACACCTCCTATTCCTGCCCATCCTCATCCATTCTCGCTCGGGTGGTGATACTTTCGTGGGCTTGGTTTTCTGTTGGATCTTTCCACACCCCAGCTCACACCACGGAAGCGAGGATGACCCCAGCCCTCTACCCTCACTCGAATCGCCCCACGCACTCTTATATCGCGTGACAGCGACCCGAGCAAAGAGAGAAGGTAGGAAAATAATAAATCAAAGAAAGAGTAACGTCCAAGCTCTCTCTAAGAATCAGCTAGACAGCCCACCGAGCAAAGTAACAGTCTTTTTTCCTGCAGTCAGAAAAGAAAAGAAAACACAGAAAAGAAACAGATCAATACCTCAATGTCCAGTGTTCTCTCCTCTGCATCCCCGTTCCCAACCCTGGCCCAACACCCCCCCAAATTCCCTGCTTACTTGTATGTCCAGTTGATAGTGCCAATAGAGAGCGATAGTCCAACAAAAACCAGAAATGATTGACTCCAAATTCTAGGACGTTATTCACAGGAAGGGAAAAAAAAGTCATACGTCTGACTCAAAAAACCCCTGAACATAACGTGCAGTCCAAAACTCCTACACTAGATTCAATAATAGCACACTATCTGTGGCCACAGACTAAAAGCGCATAAAAAATGGAAAGTTTCAGACAATGTGAAAGCTCACTTGATAAAACACTTCCCAGCGCTTACACGATAACGTACCTCGGGTACAAAAACAACCCGGAAATCCGATTCCCAGTAGCTCCCTCTGATGCGAGGAAAACCATCGAGCCCAAAAATAAACATAGAACACACTTATTTCCCCAGTTTGTAATAGCGCATTTTGACACGAAGGCTCTGCTTACGCGTCCCGTGCAGTTGACTCCAAAGGGAAGGCGTCAGTGTTAGCACCCAGCCGGGCCGCCGATACGAAGCCTCGTCCAGCGAACACGCCTCCACCCGAAGTTCGCGTTTAGCAGCAGCTCCTTCCTCCAAGCGCTCACAAAAAATACACGTATCCCAACACCAGGCTCAATCCAAGGAAAAACGCCAACCGGGTTAGAAACCAAGCACCGAGACAAGGTGCCGAGGTTTCTTTATCAACTTCCGAGGGAAGGGGGCGGGGCTACCAGAAACAAGGAAACAGAGGGAGGACACCGGGGACATTCAAAGAAACGAAGAGAAAGGATAGTTCAGTCTGACTAAATCCTAACACTAACAAAGGGTTCTTCAAGTGCAGGTACTGCAAAGCTCGCTCTCACGGAATGAATAAAAATTCATATAAAACACCATTTGGCAATAAGGAACATAAGATACAAAAATTCCTTACATTCAAAACGTAATTTAAGGTCTATGTGCTGGCATGCCCATGTGGCCTCTAGTACATAGGCAGCACCAAGTTGCAAGTCCACAAGCTCATTTTACAACATCTACGTGCCATCAATAACCAGGATAATACCTACCCGGTGGCACGTCATTTTAAAGAGGCTCATGACGCTAAAAACACTGATCTCAAATATTATGTTATTGAGAGCGTACCACCAAGCAGGCGAGGAGGTGATAGAGAATCGAAATTAAGAAGACTAGAAACAAGATACATTTTAAAATTAGATTCCAAATCACCAGGAGGTCTTAACTCCACGAAAGATATGTATACTTGTCTGGGTTGAGTCAGAGCGCTAATCGACTAATACGAATTTTAATTGATATGTTTTTAAACTGTTATTATTTGTTTGTGAAAGTGGACCCCAAGGAAAACTATAGATGACCATTGCCAATCAAATGATAGCTGTGAATCACATACAGCACAGACATGTGCCAACAGTTCAACATTTTTGTAAAATATGGCTTAACCGCAGTAATAATTGTTATAAAGAATTATGCAGGCTGTACACAATTTTAGGATTACTTTTATATCTATTTTACACATGTATTTTACATTTATGTAATATTTATAAGAGTATTTATTAATGTTGATATATTTATTAGATGTGCCTGCTCGCATCAAGATCTTGCTAATTTGCACATGGGTCCGTTATATTGGTCCGTTATATTCAATTTAGCCTGAATTGGATTCCAAACAAACACATTCTAAAATATATTACAGTTAATATCCTCAAACAAGACAATTATTTCTAGGTGTGCACCCTCAGACAGTACCCATTATAAGATCTGACTATACCAACAGCCTTCCCTTTTGTTCCAAAATAATTCAAAATGCATAAAAGGAATATATATAATTTCGACATGGGGTTGGACGGTTTTAAAACACTCTAATGCACTTTTTTCAGTTGCACACTTACTTTTAGCCAACACAGACTAAGGATAACAGACTTATTTATCTCCTCTAGTCATTAAGACCTGAATTACAGATGCACTGCAGTTATTTGGATAATATATAACATCGATCAACACAAGAGCACATTTATGTAGTGATATACTGATCATGTTAAACCTCATGAACTGGATTTAAACCTCAAGTACTTGTTCAGAAAATGTATTTTACAATAATGACATAAAGGTGTGCTTTATGCTTCTATATATGTTTATCTAATCAACTGTTTTATGCAAATGAGACAGCTTATATTTCTTCCATGTCTATGGTTTAATTCACCACGTGGTTCAAGTTGTTTTTACGCACGTGTCACTTTAAATTTGCTCCAAAATGATTCTCATGGTGTCATGTGATCAAGGCTCGGACGGATTATGGCAGCATAGCAATTAAAAAAAATTAACTGATACTTTGGGTCCGTGTTTGGGAAAAATCCAGTAGTACGAGGAATGTAATCATATATTTATTCATATATAGATATATATATATGTACACACACACACACACACACGCTTAGGTGGTTAGCAAATGATCCAAGACCTTCTGTTGACTCTTCCAGCAGGATTCTGGACATTTGAGACGCACGAGCAAGCAAAATATATATATAGCTAGAAAGGGAGTTCAGTAATTTAATGCTGCTGCCGACATCTGATCCGCAATACACAAGTTAAAATCCCAGCAACGTCACTCAGCCTTTCCTCCTTCGGAGGTTTAAAAATTCAGTTCCAGCTTTTATTTCATAATATTAAGAAACAGCAGAAGGTCGATAAGAAGGTGGAATAAAAAGCTATTTAAAATTGTTACTTTAAGTGTTCTATTTACATTTTACCTTATTGATATGCATTCCCAATACCTCTCTAACATTTATGTGTAAAGATAAATTAAAGAAACCTCATTAGACTCCATGTCTTAGTCTATTCCTCCACAGAACTAGCAAAATATGAATTGTTCCATCATGCAAACTTTTCCATGGTTCTCCTCAAAATCGTTTTACTCTCTGAAACAACCACAAACATTTTGATTCCGATTGCTGATTTTTTGATGTTACAGTAAAGATTACTGGAGAAATACAGGCATAAAAGCATTTTAGCTCTTCGATAAGCAACATTGCATGCCGGCGGTTCTTAACCTTTTGACTTCTATGGTCCTCCACTGAATCAGAACTGTAATCAGGTAACCAAAACGGAGTCATTTTTGGAAACTGCAGACCTAAGCAATTTCTATGATTCGAACTTTAAAGCAATACACAAAACTACAAACACAATTAATAAACAAACAAATGCTCAAATGTTTAAATTATTAGCAGAAATCATAATCCAATATAAAAAGTGATTTCACATTTCAAATATGCTTCTTTATTTGTATAAATTTGTTAGAAATTGGGTTTCTGGTTGGCTACGGTATGCACCTAAGCCAGGCAGTACCCACCACTCTAGTCAGGGTAAGGGAGTTTATCCCCTTGGTAGCTTGGCACGATAAGTTAGGCTTATCCCAGAGGCACTGTGTAAAGTGTATGTGCACCACACATACACCCACACACACCAGTGACATACTACATACACCACAAAAGAGACTTCACACCAGGTTATATAAAAATATCACTTGTATTGTATATTAACACATAGACCACAATCACGTAAAGCACAATTGCTTTGCCAACTAGGCAATTGTCATTACCATCACATTTCCTGAGTAGGCCTCGTAGAACCAGAAGGGTCCTTGGACCACAGGCTAAGAACCACTGGTCTATGCCATCATTTTGCTGTATCCTGCACCAGCAAAAAAAAGGTTGTATGAGCTAATTAATTCATGAATTCATGAGAGTGAATTCAAATCACAACAGTCACTGTTAGGCACTGATGAAACCTTTTTACACATGACAGACGGAAGGAAGCTAAACGCTGTTCTTCCGTTACAAGTCAGAGGTCAAGGAAGAAAATGCCCTTTGTCTGAATATTAAAGCATAACAAAGAAGTGGTGCCTTTGAAAGCTAAAATGTGTCCACCACATGATTTCAATCAATAATTGCCTAAGCCAAAAGGCAGAACATTTCATTTTAAAGAACTCAGAGAAGAGGAACTTTAACTCTTAAACAAAACAAGTGCAGACTAAATCCAGTCTCAAGGCCCTGAAGAGAACCCCCCTGACTAGGATGGGGCTCGAAACGCGTCAGCGTCCAATACTGCTGGGATAAATGAACTATAAAACATGCTTGGTTGCAGGGAGGCAGAAGAAATGAATGGCCCCTGTACTATAATTGGTCCTACCCAGCAGACAACAACTGGTTGATTTTCTATATAGAAAAAGTACTGCCTAATTAATACTGGTTGTTGTAGTATAATTCGACTGGATTCTACTAGAATGCATTTTCACCATTAATGTTTTATGGATTTATGATTTTTTTCTATATTGAATGTGTATGAATTTCGTTTAAGTTCTACAAGATTTTTTATTATACATGTAATTTACTGTGAAAATGGTGTGTCTAATGGTTAGGTATGCTTTTACAAATGTAAATGAATGAATAGCAAAAAATATAAATGAAAAGCAAATAAATGCTTAACATTAAAATACGTGAATGATCTTAGTCTGGTAAATTCATTCCAGCACTTTAAATTGTGACAGTCTTTAAATTGTGACGGTCGGGTCCCCCTCTTGTGTTTGAAATCGTTCTGGCCCTACCCAACCTGCTTCGGGCCAAACCCCCTGTTCATTATTTTGCTTCGAGGAATCCAGACAACCTAAAGCCAGTCAACGGAGGTCGGTGAAGGTCTTTCTAGAATAATCCCTTCCTGCTCCTAATATAGTATGCTTTTTCTGATCCTGAAGAACTTCCAAGCCAAAATATTTGTTAGGTTTAGGATCCTGGCATCCACAATTCACTTAGCTAACGAACGTTATGTAACATGACCTAATCTGCCCAAATTAGGTTTATAAAAAATAGAACAGTAGTAACTGTAATGGATTCAGGAAGCTTTGAATTCCATATTGATGTTTTGGTCTATTTATAGTTTATTTTTCTTTTTTTAGATCAAGCTTGTAAGAGAAGCAAGCCTGTGAATTGATGTAATGCCTCGTTAACGTCGGAAAATACTTCACTTCCCAGAAACCCTTTGAATCACAGATCACCATACAACATGGGCTCATCATTAACTGCCCCAGGGCCTAAAAGCACTAGCATAGACCCTAGAAGAAACCAAAAGTTGTCCAAGTTCACCTGAAATGCAGAAATTGTCATGATCATTTTCTAGAGGAAAAGAAGAAAATAGCTTAGCAGTAAATACTTATTCATGGCAATATTAACTGGGAAAATCAATGTGGAATGTAGAAGGGTAAACTGTGAATAAATGGTGCAATGTCAGACCAGCAACTAATGTACAGGCGTGGAAAAGGCAGTTTGAAACTGGAAAGGCAGCTTGGAACTGGCATTTAAAGTTTTCTGCAGCAAAGCGAAAACTGGAGTGACAACGTAGCTACTGGTTAGAAATGTAGAAAATGCACTTCAGTTTTGGAGTACTAAGATGACAGAAATATGTCAATGTGGAGAATAGCTTAGGAATTTTATGAGGACAAAGCAGCAAGTGGCTAATAAATGTGTGTTTAACTGGGGCGACAAGAAACATTGACATGTTCTGAGTCAAGTATAGAAACTGACACAGCTTTATGTTTTAAGCCAGGGTGAAACTGGCATGAAATGTGAAATTAATTAAATTTTTTTGCACTGGCATTATGATTTTGTTGGGTGAATGCATAAACTGACGATGTAATTAATGTTTATCTAGGACAATGTCAACATTAAGTGGAAATGTGAAATATGGCATAGCAAAAGTAATTGCCATGGCAATTACCAGAGGGCAATGTTGAAACTTACATGGTAATGTCAAATTAACTGGTTCACAGTGGAAATTAACAGGTTAATGTTTTACGGTGGTAAAGGCCTATGGATTGATCCACTAAGAAATTAAGATAGGCATTTTGAAAAGCACAGATGACTTCCATTTTCGAAGAGTTTTAATGGTATTATTAACATATTTCTATACTGACAGAAATCTATGCAGGATCCTTTCTTCGGCATACATGGTCGCATATTCAAGCAACCATATATCAATTGTTCTCTTTAGACAAAAGGTTCTGACCTTATACATATTTTATCCCTTCCACAGTAATATAACAGCGTTTAAATGAATGTTAAGCATCTACCTGCTGTATTCCATCACACACTGAACTACATCTATTTCATGTGATGACGAAGTCCCATCAAATCAAGTAAACACATAACGTGATCCTATGTCCCACGATCTATTATCTAGGTGGTCTAGTGGCTTAGTGGACTAAAGGAGCCTGTACTCGACCTCATTGTCACAGGTTCCAATAGCGGCAGGTCTATGTAGTATGCTTGTTATTATTAGGGATGTATTTCTATTAGGTATATTTCCTTTAAGTGTATTCCTTTAAGTGGTATGTATCCTTTTGAATGTGTTTGCATTCTATGTTCTGTTACACGTTGTTATGGAATGTAGTGTACCTCACTGATGGTCAGTTTCCTGCTTGCAACTGATCCATTCAGACGTGCTCTTTCTTCTGGAATAAATCTCCTTTCATCAACTCAATATTGATTCATTATTTACTGGAATGCTACTGTCTACTCAGCCTTCCATTCATTTGCGGTCGATAAAATGAGTACCATTGAGTTGTTTAACAAATATCTGGTGCCCTATTATGTTAAGGGTGCACTTTTCTGGTTTGCGCCCAGCACACCTTAAAACAGGTGAGCCAGTTGCAAACAGGGAAAGAGCGCCATTTTACATGGAATGCGCTGACCCCAGGGCAGCCGAGAACTTGCGTTATCCTGGGCACAGCACAATTCTGTGAAAAACAGAGCGTCTTTGAAGCAGCCGCTCTGTGTTTTTACAGTGCAGGCAGCAACCCATCTGTACTTTTAAGAGGGACGAGAGATCACCTTGCAGGTGGGTGTAGTCAATGAATTCACCAACCTGCAAGGGGATGTCTGGGGGGGCCATAGAAGCACCTTTCCCCCCTCTAGAAGACTGCTTTAATGTGGGCGCCTTGACAGTGCACTACCTTTTAGGTTGCGCCCTGTCAGTGCACCTGCAGAGCACTTCTTTGCCTCTGAGCCCGCATCTGTAATACGACACAGGAGCAAAGGGAATCCCTCATTTGCATTGGACACGCCCCCAAACAAATGAGGGAACACAAATTGCTGATAGCGCTGGCGCTTTATGGGCACCAGCGCTATCAGTATGACAGAAGGGGCCGCACAAGTGTCTGCGGCTCATTCAGTAAAACCAAAGTGCCTTGGGCGCGCAAAATAGTAGCAAGCGCCTGTTGATTACCCAGGGCACTCTCTGTAATATGGCCCCTGGTATTCAGCGGCGAGCTACCTACGGGCGAACGTGTGCTTTATATATACGTGTTATGTTATGTAGAACAGTGACTTTTCATATGGCAGGTACAGTGACGTATGGCTATACTGTAGGGTGTTTTATGTTTTAAAGCCAAGAGATCAATAAGTTGCTTAACTATCTCATGTTGATATTTCATTGGCATGGAACGCAAGGTGTTTAGTTGATAATCTTAAATACTTCCACCCTCAACATAAAGGTACTAGAAATGTATGTCAAATCACAACGGATCTGTCAAGGATTTTTTCCGTTCGGACCCCACATTCAGCCTGTACACATCTCACTATTTATGCTTACGTGGATAACAAAGTATTTAAAACCTTCTGTTAACACGAGTGGGAGGTTTTTGACATATGAATGGTCACCGGCTGGCAAGGATATACATTTCTGGTAAGGTGGTTCAGTAATTTATTGCTGCTACTGGCATCTGATAAGCAGGTCACGAGATAGAAAGATGAGCAATGTTGGCTTGATTCTATCTTTCAAAGGTTGATAAATTCAGTCCCATTAAGCTGATTAATACGAACTGATCTCATTTGATCCTGTTCAGAAGCAGGAGAAGTGCAATAAAAAGCTTTATATTAAACAAACATTAATAATGTCAATAGGTCTGGCTTATGAATGAAAGTGTATTTTGTGTCACTAATGAGTGTAGATACCCAAGACGACACATATTCACATATTCGGTCAGACATCTTTGCAGTCGGCCATCGATTCATATATCCACTGATTCTTCCTTTAATTCACCCTCTGACAAAAACACACAAATTCAACAACTTATGCAAGCTAAATTTAAAGAATACAAGTAGTAAAAAGAAAACATGTTGGCTTCTAAACATAGTGGCCATATGTTTGTAATGACAAAAGTAAACACATCAGTGGGTGTCTGTCTTGCAAATGTATTGTAAATAGTCTAGTTCAAGCATGGTTGCAACATTTAAAATCAATGTTTTGCCATATTGGAATAGTTAAAATAATACACTATAGACAACAGCATTTAAAAATGATCTGGTTTAGAGGATGTGGCCAGGAGGAATGTGGCCCACTACAGATTAAATGAGCGGCACGCAAAGGATCCATTATCGCAGCCTAAAGAGCTGCAGTATACTCTGAAGGAACATTACAATCAAAACACAAGAAGCAAAGAAATGTCAGGGGAGTCATCCATACAAATATAATAAAGAGAGAGCCCAAACCGTTGAGGTGGGTAATCTCAGGAACCTCAGCACCAATCACAACACCCAATACAGCGTTGGAAAGGGCAGTTGCAGCAGAAGGACATAGGCTATGCAGACACCCACCATATACAATTAAAAGGTAAAAGAACCGTGCCAGCAAAGTAGTCCCTTGTGGGCGTGTCTGTGTTGTGCTGTAGGCGTGTGCTGGGGGCGTGACAAACGCTGGTGGCGTGGGTACGTTCCGCCCTTCATGCCATGTCTCATTTCGTATGCTAATCCCACCCTGCTCCCTTTAAATACCCCTGCACCCCATAATCATAACCCACCCTTACTCCTTACAATACCCCAACACCCTTAAACACTAACCCATCGTAACCCTGTAAATATACCCTGTACCCCAAAACCAAAAACTACCCCTGAACCCTAAAATACCCCTGAACCCTAAAAATACCCCTGTACCCCAAAACCAAACCTAGCCCTGAACCCTAAAAATACCCCAAAACCCGAACCTAGCCCTGAACCCTATAAATAGCCCTGAACCCTATAAATAGCCCTGTACCTCAAAAACCAAACCTACCCCTGAACTCTAAAAATACCACTGTACCCCCAAAGCCACCCCTGAACCCTTAAATACACCTGTACCCCAAAACCCAAACCTACCCCTGAAACCTAAAATACCCCTGTACCCCAAACCTGGCCCTGAACCCTAAAAATACCCCTGTACCCCAAAACCCAAACCTAGCCCTGAACCCTTAAAATACCCCCTGTACCCCAAAACCCAAACCTACCCCTGAACCCCAACACCCAAACCTAGCCCTGAACCCCAACACCCAAACCTAGCCCTGAACCCTAAAAAAAACCCTGTACCCCAAAACCCATACCTATCCCTAAACCCTAAAATACCCCTGAACCCTAAAAATACCCCTGTTCCCCAAAACCCAAACCTAGCCCTGAACCCTAAAAATACCCCTGTACCCTAAAACCCTAGCCCTAGCACTGAACCCTATAAATAGCCCGGAACCCCAAAACCCAAACCTACCCCCTGAACCCTTAAGTACCCCTGTACCCCAAAACCCAAACCTGGCCCTGAACCCATACCTATCCCTAAACCCTAAAACTACCCCTGTACCCCAAAACTATATCTGAACCCTTAAAATACCCAAACACCCCAAAACATATACCTCAGTACCCCAAAACACATACCCCTATACCCATACTTACCGTATCCAAACATTTTAAAAAACATGCTTTTACCATTCATGCATTTACAACAAATTTTGTTGTAAATGTATGAGTGGTAAAAGCATATAAGATATAATGCCATGCGTTATAATGACATTGCGGAGTCATGGTACTTTCGTAATGAAAGTTTGCGGAGTGATAGTATGTGGAAAGAAAGTTGCGGAATAATGTGTGTTTACCCTCCCCGGGTAAGTGCATTTGTGGCACGGCGGCCCACATCTCCAGCAACAGACTGCTATTTTTCACCACCCACTGGAAAAATGCACAGGTCTCTCTCATTGATGGCCAGCACCGACATACACTTTTAGACACACCTCCCGCCACAAGTTCTGAATTGCGAACTTTAGAGCAGGGGTGCTACGTTCGAATCTCGGCGTCAGCTCAACATCCTGTGATTCCAGGCAAATCGCTTTGTCTCCCCGTGCCTACCACAAATGAATGTGTTCTTCTGTAATGTAAATTGTGCTCATTTCATGTTGTTGAGTTCGCGCTATATAATATTGCAAGGAAAAATAACGTAGGGAAACTCGAGTTCACACACTACTGAACGCGCTCTTAAGTGCATCAGCAGTGCACTGTGAATCGGAGCGTATCCCCCGTGCCCACCACAAATGAATGTGTTCTTCTGTAATGTAAATTGTGCTCATTTCATGTTGTTGAGTTCGCGCTATATAATATTGCAAGGAAAAATAACGTAGGGAAACTCGAGTTCACACACTACTGAACGCGCTCTTAAGTGCATCAGCAGTGCACTGTGAATCAGAGCGTTTCACAGGCCTGTCACAGATCAGAAATGCTATCAAAACGAAATCCTACAAAACAATATACTACTGGCCGGCAGCAATTCATATCCGGACAACGTCGGGACGGGCTGCTAGTAAAACCATAAAGTTCAAAACTAAAGGACTGGTCCATCAGCCCTTCATACAGAGTAATCACCACAATGATGTCTACTGACTAACATATGCTTTTCCCAATAAATACATGCTTTTATCATAATATTTTATAATAAACAGATCATGATCATTGGTTTTCCACCATAACCAACTCACTCCTGCTACATAGGAATATAAACATTGCCACATGACAAAAAGTGCAATATGTGCAGTCTTTTTAGTGTAAACACAGATTTGGCCCAATCAAATCCTGTATTCCGTGGAAGGGGGGAGGGGGGGGGGGGGGGAGAGTCATGTGGGAGAGTCAAGACCCATCTTCTCAGTAGGACTCCGAAAGCTCTGTTTTTGTTGATCACATAAGGTAAAGTGACAGTCACACTGTCAAGCCAGACTTAAAACCACATGTAGGCTAGTGACTGCCCTCTTCCCATCGGTGCTACTGCAAGAGGAGAACACCATAAATTTCAAAGACACTTACATAGAATTACAATGTCATGTGTGTGCCCTTGAACAAATAAACAAAAAGATCACAACTTTGTGGATAGCAACGTTTTGTGGAAGCACAGAACTTACACCCAATAAACACATGTATTCCTAGCTCCCAACATGTGGGTGGAGCCAAAGCCCCTCGCTAGGTGATTATCACATAATTGTGTGGTGACATCTGCATTGTCAAGCCAGATCATCATTAGGATTACTTGTAGTTTTAGATTAATAAATCCGAATTTACCTACCTGGTATGCATTCACAACACCTCTCCAAGATAATGGCATAAAGAGAAATTCCAGAAACCTTGTTAGACTCACCTCCTTAGCCTTTGCGTGGTCCCCCAAACAAAGTACAAAAATCAATCCTCCACCTATATGTCTGGATAATTATTACTTTCTGAACACACAACTCCATTAATTTTGATCTTACTTGCTGATTTTTTTATGTTTCAGTAATGACCACTGTTTCAGGGACGTGCCAATAGCCGTAGGGAAGATAAAATGGCTGGGCGTTTTGCTGTACAATGAACATAACTTATACTCTCAGAT
Organism: Lissotriton vulgaris; assembly: GCF_964263255.1. Taxonomy (NCBI): domain Eukaryota; kingdom Metazoa; phylum Chordata; class Amphibia; order Caudata; family Salamandridae; genus Lissotriton; species Lissotriton vulgaris. Next base: position 464,373,941 of record NC_141685.1, on the reverse strand, counting down.
TCACGAAACAATCTCATCTGGCTATCATCAGATGACTCTCTTGATAACCCCCCTTTATTCCAATTCACCTCAGAACACTGGTTGTAAAGGCTTCCATCATTTCTCGACTACTAAGCTAATGCCTGTTATTTTTGCTGCTATAGTCCACCGCTGGTAGATAAAAGATTTACACACAACGGTAGTCCGGCTGGTCGTTACCTACAGCACAAGTTACTCACCTTCGGTAACGATATATCTGTAGAAACAGTAGTAATTATTAGATTCCTTACCTTAGAATATCCCTAGGCGTCAGACTGGATCCGGAAACATTTGCGTAGCAGTACCCTTGTGCGTCGGTAGGTGTCGTCTGCGGCTCCGCGACCGTCGTCAGCGCCGGGATGACGTCGCGGAATACTTAAACGCAGCCCTCGCGCGCTGACGTCAGTTCTTATACACAGCTTTTCCGCGCCAGAAACGCAGAGCCATGATAAAAACCAATACTGGTGCCATGAAACTAGGGCCCTGAAAGGGGATGACCTTAACCCTAGATATTGGTTCGCAGAAGGGGGAGGATGGGTGGGGCGAAAGAAGTCTATTACTAACTATTGTTTCTTACAGATATATCGTTACCGAAGGTAAGTAACTTGTGCATCTGAAAGAAACAGGTTAGTATTAGATTCCTTACATTAGAATAGATACCCCAGCAATACCAACCCCGGTGGAGGGTCTGAGAACCAATAATCACACCAGAAAGTCCTGGAGGACAGAACGGCCAAAGAAGCCATCCCTCCAGACTTTGCTGTCCAGGCAGTAGTGTCTTGCGAACGTGTGCAGCGAGGCCCACGTAGCTGCCTGACAGATGTCATGCAAGGGGACTCCCCGGCCCAGGGCAGTAGTAGCCGCAGTGGCCCGAGTGGAATGGGCCCTCAGCCAAACAGGAGGCTCCTTCTTAGCCGAAGAGTAGCATGCCTTGATACGCAACATGACCCACCGAGAGATGGTCCGTTTGTGCACCACCCTTCCCTACTTAGCGCCCACGTAACCAACAAAGAGTTGGTCATCCACCCGGAACTGGTGTGTGCGATCCAGATAGTATGAGTTAAGAATAAGGGGTCCCAGTGAACAAGAGCATATAATTACATAAAGTATTTAAAATAAAGCTAGTAAACAAAGAATCAATGCCTCTATAATGTTTTAATCACATTATAGGAAAAATGCACGGTTGTATATTCAACAAAGCATACACAATTGTAACGGTATTGGTGCCCCTGGGGGTGGAGGGGGAGTGATATAGTGAAGGTATAGTGGGGGGAAGGATAGGTGACAATAAAAACGTGATATTGATCAGGTAGTAATAATGAGAAATCAGATGCTCAGTAGTAAACAAAATAAACAGTTGCTCATTGTCATAATTTCAACAAAACACATGCCCCAATGTCCAGTTAATGCAAAATTGGTGGGTTGATTAGGGCTGTTGTAGGGTAAGGATGGGTGTCGACGTTTCGACCCTGGGAAGCAGGATTTATTCACATTCCTTGCACACGGGTCTTCTTCAGGACGGGCGGTAAAATAGGGGCAGCCAACCTGATATTGAAAAAGGGGGGGGATTTGTTTGGTTAATTCTGAATTTGAAATATATTCCAGGCTTGACTAGGTGGGTAGGGTAAATAGACATACCCGAGTATATCCGGTGGGGGGATGGAGTTATTCCAAAGAAAGGTCCTTAATATTAGTTCAAAAGCCTAAGAAAAATCATATATAGACTTTTTAGAATAAAATATCTACTTGAATCAACAAAAACTCGATAAGGGAAAGCCAAATGACTTACTAAGGTAAAGTTCGGGTTCCTTGAAAGGTCAAAATGCTGGACGAAGAACCACTCGAACCATCTATCAAAAGGAGAAACACCACTTAGGATTGGACCCTCGGTTTTTAAAAAAAGGGTAAATTATGAATCAAAACCAAGGCGGAGCTTACCGAATGGCTTGAAAGTCCGCTGGTCTATAATTGAAGCAGGGATGCTGATTAAATCCAATTGCGGTGTCTACAAAGTAAAAAGAACGCAATTGAGTGTCACATTATTCAGTTAAAAAGTTAGCGCGGGAGAGTGGAGCAGAGTAACAAGACAACCGGAGGGTTTGTAAGCTTACCGGTCGGCTTTACGCTCGGCGTCTGACTCAGGTTCCTCGCGGGCAGAGAACTTCCTGATACTCAGGTTGTTATGGTAACGATGTCACGTGGGATGGCCAGTAAAAAAAGACTACGAGAGTCGCCCGTTGCCATAGTAGCGCAATCGAGTAGCGTAGTTAAATGTTCTACGTATTTGGTAAGGTGGAGGGTACACAGAACCACATAGGTAAATAGGCATTTTAGGCAAGGCAACCCCAATGGGGGTTTAGAATCACGAAGTTAAGACGGATCCGATCCGTAATTGTCACCAATGGGTGAAGTTGGTGTCAACGTCCAAAGGTAATTAATGATATATTACTGCGACATTGTCCTCGTATTGGTAATGCAATTGTAATATTAGTATAGCAGTCTCAAAGACGGTAATTAACGTAAGTAATAGTTCACATAAATACATCATGAAATAAGATGGTATCATTATTGTTGTTACAAAACTGCGTACCTATCCCATGATGGTAAAGCAGTATATATCCAAATTTCAATAGATGATAGATATGTACACATCGTATCAGTATCAACAAAGATTGTATGTCAGTCAGTAGGATCTTCGGCAAAAGATAATAACCCATGAAAAATGTACTGCGTACCTGTCCCATGACGGTATAGGCAGTTGCAGTTGACTGATAAACCACATTGGATGGTTATATTCAAGTAGTTCTTTAATCTCATATAGAAATTGGTAGTACACATTAAGCTAAGGTGGCCAGTTGCGAAAAGGAACTATCATGTTCGTTGAGACCTGAATTTATAGAGTCAAAGTAGAACATCCATTTAAGTTCCCTTATGTTAAGTATGTTGGATATGTTCCCACCCCTGGGGCTAAGGTTAATTTTCTCAATTACTAGCCATTTTAGACTATCAGGTGGATGGTGTACTGATCTGAAGTGGTCGACTAGAGGAGCACCGGCCACCTCACATCTGATGCGGCTCATATGTTGCAAGACCCGTTGCTTGATTTTCTGTTGGGTTTGTCCAATATAAATGAGATTGCAGGGGCATACAATCGCATAGATCACTGTCGAGGTGTTAGAATTGCTGAGAGATTTCAGTTGGATTTTCTTCTGGTTGTGTATGAATTCTTTGGTTTGTATACAGCTATCACAGGCTTTACACTGGCCGCATTTGAAATGGCCAATGATCGGCTGGAGATTCCACAGAGATCTGATGGTGGGATCTTCCTTGGATGGAAGAAGCGAGCGTACTACATAGTCTTTCACACTTCTGGATTTTTTGAAGGCATGTAGTGGGGTGTCGGGATGCTGTATGTCGTCTGCAACCAGTTGCCAGTGATGATTTACAATCTTCTTAATTAGGTTGCTCTTGGTAGAGAAGGTCGTCACACAGACAATCCTATCCTGCTGATTGTCAATTGGATCTTTGGTCTTTAAGAGTTCCTCCCGGGGGTAGAACCATGCACGTTTCTTAGCTTTAGTCACCAGTCTTTTTGGGTAGCCACGGGCTTTCAAGCGTTCAGCTAGTTCTTCCGACTGTTGGAAGTAATGTTCTTTGGAGGAACAGTTTCTTCGGACCCGTAAAAACTGACCGAATGGGAGGTTATCACGGAGGGCACGTGGATGGTGACTACTATATTGAAGTAGGGAGTTCCTCTCCGCCGGTTTTCTGTACAGAGTGGTTTGAAGTTGGCCCTGATGGTGGTAGATGGTGATATCCAGAAAGTCTATACTTTGATTATTAGATTGTATAGTGAATTGTAGATGAGGTGATTGCTGGTTTAGCCATAGGTGAAACTCATTCAGGGTGGTCGAATCACCATTCCAAATTATAAAAATGTCGTCTATGTAACGAACCCAGATGTTAAGATGGTTGTTGAAAGGATTGTTGGCATTAAGTATGTTGTTTGCTTCAAAGGCTGCCATATATAAAATGGCTACATCCGGGGCAAAAGGAGCCCCCATTGCCACACCCTGTGTTTGAAGGAAAAAATCATTTTTGAAGGTGAAAAAGTTCTTCGTCATAGCGACCCGAAGTAAGGAAATAATGAATTCAGATGGCACACGCAGGGGTGCTGGTCTAGATTCCAGGTATCTCATGATGACTGCTAACGCTTCCTCTTGAGGGATGGAAGTATACAGAGATACCACGTCACAGGTAACCAATAATTGCTGCGTCGGGTCAAAAGGTAACTCTTCGACTAGGTTTATGGTTTGAGGAGTGTCCCTTAGGTATGTCTGGGTAGCCTCTGCCAATGGTTTTAAGAAAAAGTCAATATACCTTCCTAAGGGTTCTAGAATAGAGCCACAACCCGATACAATCGGACGTCCAGGAGGATTGGCCATGTCCTTATGTATTTTAGGGAGAGTATATATCGTGGCTAAACGTGGGTGAGGCTGGTTGAGATAATCAAATTCATGTTTAGATAGGAATCCAAGTTCTTATTTCATGATGTATTTATGTGAACTATTACTTACGTTAATTACCGTCTTTGAGACTGCTATACTAATATTACAATTGCATTACCAATACGAGGACAATGTCGCAGTAATATATCATTAATTACCTTTGGACGTTGACACCAACTTCACCCATTGGTGACAATTACGGATCGGATCCGTCTTAACTTCGTGATTCTAAACCCCCATTGGGGTTGCCTTGCCTAAAATGCCTATTTACCTATGTGGTTCTGTGTACCCTCCACCTTACCAAATACGTAGAACATTTAACTACGCTACTCGATTGCGCTACTATGGCAACGGGCGACTCTCGTAGTCTTTTTTTACTGGCCATCCCACGTGACATCGTTACCATAACAACCTGAGTATCAGGAAGTTCTCTGCCCGCGAGGAACCTGAGTCAGACGCCGAGCGTAAAGCCGACCGGTAAGCTTACAAACCCTCCGGTTGTCTTGTTACTCTGCTCCACTCTCCCGCGCTAACTTTTTAACTGAATAATGTGACACTCAATTGCGTTCTTTTTACTTTGTAGACACCGCAATTGGATTTAATCAGCATCCCTGCTTCAATTATAGACCAGCGGACTTTCAAGCCATTCGGTAAGCTCCGCCTTGGTTTTGATTCATAATTTACCCTTTTTTAAAAACCGAGGGTCCAATCCTAAGTGGTGTTTCTCCTTTTGATAGATGGTTCGAGTGGTTCTTCGTCCAGCATTTTGACCTTTCAAGGAACCCGAACTTTACCTTAGTAAGTCATTTGGCTTTCCCTTATCGAGTTTTTGTTGATTCAAGTAGATATTTTATTCTAAAAAGTCTATATATGATTTTTCTTAGGCTTTTGAACTAATATTAAGGACCTTTCTTTGGAATAACTCCATCCCCCCACCGGATATACTCAGGTATGTCTATTTACCCTACCCACCTAGTCAAGCCTGGAATATATTTCAAATTCAGAATTAACCAAACAAATCCCCCCCCTTTTTCAATATCAGGTTGGCTGCCCCTATTTTACCGCCCGTCCTGAAGAAGACCCGTGTGCAAGGAATGTGAATAAATCCTGCTTCCCAGGGTCGAAACGTCGACACCCATCCTTACCCTACAACAGCCCTAATCAACCCACCAATTTTGCATTAACTGGACATTGGGGCATGTGTTTTGTTGAAATTATGACAATGAGCAACTGTTTATTTTGTTTACTACTGAGCATCTGATTTCTCATTATTACTACCTGATCAATATCACGTTTTTATTGTCACCTATCCTTCCCCCCCACTATACCTTCACTATATCACTCCCCCTCCACCCCCAGGGGCACCAATACCGTTACAATTGTGTATGCTTTGTTGAATATACAACCGTGCATTTTTCCTATAATGTGATTAAAACATTATAGAGGCATTGATTCTTTGTTTACTAGCTTTATTTTTAAATACTTTATGTAATTATATGCTCTTGTTCACTGGGACCCCTTATTCTTAACGCTAGCTACCCAGGTCCCAGCGACTTTTGGGTTAACCCTGTTCTTACTTAACCCAGATAGTATGAGAGCGCACGTTTTGGGTCCAGACGTTGGAGCCGTTCATCCTCTTTAGATGGATGCAGAGGCGGAAAGAAGGTGGGCAAGGTGATGGACTGCCCGATGTGGAAGGCTATGACTACCTTGGGCAGGAAAGAGGGTCTTGTCCGCAATAAAACCTTGCCCGGATGGACAGAAAGGAAAGGAGGCTTGGAGGAAAGAGCCTGGAGCTCACTCACTCTCGTGGCAGAGGTGATGGCAACCAGGAAAGCAGTCTTAAGCGTAAGAAGACTGAGAGGACCGTTATGAAGCGGCTCAAAAGGAGCGCACATCAGATAGGTCAGAACCAGGTTCAAGTCCCACTGGGGCATCACGAAAGGAACAGGCGGGAACATATGAGTGATGCCCTTTAAGAACCTATTTAGAATCGGAGACTTGAACAAAGAAGGCTTCTCAGGTAGCCTTAAGAAGGCGGAAAGGGCAGAAAGGTAGCCCTCGATAGTGCCCAGAGCAGAGCTCTGCTGGGCAAGAGAAAGAAGGAAGAGGAGAACCTCAGAAAGGGGGGCAGAGAGTGGATCCACAGTCTTTGCTGTGCACCATGCCACAAATCTGTTCCACTTGCAGGCGTATACCGACTTTGTGGAGGGACGCCTGGCTGCCAGAATCACAATACAAACTTCAGGCGGCAAGTCAAATGGCCTCAACTGTCGCCGCTCAATCTCCAAGCATGGAGGTGGAGACTGGACAGGTTCGGGTGGAGGACCGTCCCCTGCTGCTGCGACAGAAGGTCCTCCTGAAGAGGCAGACGAATCCGGGGATCGACAGACATGCTGAGTAGCTCGGGATACCAGTATCTTCGTGTCCAGTCCGGAGCCACAAGGATAACTTGGGCCAGGTCGCGTCTGACCTTCAGCACTCTGGGCAGAAGTGGTATAGGCAGAAAGGCGCACAACGGACCGCAGCTCCAATCGCGACGATAAGCGTCTCAGAGAGAGTGCTGCCTTGGAAATTCCAACGCGCAGAACTGATGACATTGCGCGTTCTCTTCTCTGGCGAATAGATCTAACCAAGGCTCTCCCCACTGCTGAAGGAGGCCTTGCGCCACATCCGAGTTCAGACGCCATTCGTGATCCATCATGCACCGATGGCTGAGTTTGTCCGCCCTGGCGTTCAGGGAACCTGGCAGGTGTTGAACCACCAGGGTCACGCCCTGATGTTCCAGCCACTGCCAGAGGCGCAGAGCCTCCTGGCATAGGGCTTACGACCCCACCCCGCCATGTTTGTTGGAGTACCACATGGCGGTTTTGTTGTCCGTGAACACCTGCACTACACTCCCCCGAACAGAGGGGAGTAATGCCTTCAGTGCAAGCCGGATTGCCCGCAGCTCCAGAAGGTTGTTTTGGAGCCGGGACTCTGCCGGAGACCAGAGGCCCCTGATCTCCGCCTCTCCCGCGTGGCCCCCCCAGCCCTGGTGGGATGCGTCCGACACAACTATGTTCTCTGGTTGGGGTAGGGAGAGGGATCTGCCGCTGACCCAATCGCGGTCCGTGAGCCACCAATGCAACTGTCTTGCAGTGCCCTCCGAGATCAAGACATGGTCGGACAAGTTGCCCTGATGCTGGGCCCACTGAAACTTCAGGTCCCACTGCAGAGCCCGCATCCGCCACCTGGCGTGATGCACCAGAAGGATGCAGGAGGCCATCAGCCCCAGAAGCTGCAGCGTCAACCTGACCGAGACTCGGAATAACGGCTGAAAGATCGGAATCAGAGCCTGAATATCCCGAACCAGCTGTTCCGGAGGATAAACCCGAACCTGCGCCGTGCCTAGAACCGCTCCGATGAAGAGGAGCTTCTGAGAGGGACACAGGTGTGACTTTGGCACATTGAAGGAGAGCTCCAGCAGGTGCAGGAGGCCGGCCGTAGTCTGGAGGTGGCTGACGACTGTCTGGGGCGAGCCCGCCTTCAACAACCAGTCGTCGAGGTAGGGGATGACTGAAACCCCTAACCTGCGCAGATGAGCTGCGACCACCGCCATCACTTTCACGAACACCAGTGGGGCACTGGTAAGGCCGAAGGGGAGCACGGTAAACTGAAAGTGCTCGAGGCCTACCGTGAACCTCAGGTAACGCCGGTGGGCCGGCAGGACGGGGATATGAAAATAAGCGTCCTGCAAGTCCAACGCTACCATCCAGTCTCCCGGGTCAAGGGCAGCTAAGACATGAGCCAGTGTCAGCATCTTGAACTTCTCCTTCCGGAGGAAGCCGTTGACGTTCCGCAGGTCCAAGATAGGGCGCAGGCCCCCTTTGCCCTTCTTGGGTACCAGAAATTAGTGGGAGTAACAACCACACCCTACTTCTGGCCCAGGAACGCGCTCGATGGCCCCCTTGGCCAAGAGGGCCGTAACTTCCTCTTGTAGAAGTTTCAAGTGATCCCCCGACATGCGGTGGCATGGCTGGAGGGGACGCCTCGAAGGGCAGGGAGTAGCCCCTTCGGACGATTTGCAGCACCCACTTGTCCGATGTGACAGTGCGCCAGTGGAGGTGGTGATGGCTAACCCTGCCCCCCACTGGCGTCATATGGGCCTGAAAGCTCGGACTAGGAGGGTTTTGAGGTAGATGCTGCAGAGGCAGGTGTGGACTGGCCTCACTGTTGTCCCCGACCGCCGCCACGGCGGTTTCCATGTCGGCCACCGCGCTGGATGGTAGTCTGCGGCCCGTGGCTGGCAGGACGTGTGGGGGCGCCCCTTCCTTGGCCACGAAAGGAGCGATAGGCAGCAGTTTGCTGGCGCGGGGCAGAGAGGCCCAAGGACTTGGCGGTAGCCCTGGAGTCCTTAAAGCGCTCAAGCGCATGGTCTGCCTTGTCGCCAAAGAGGCGACGGCCATCAAACGGCATGTCAATAAGGGTATTTGACATCAGCCGAAAAGTTGGCGGACCTCAACCAGGCGTGGCGACGAATCACCACCGTCGTTGCCATCGCTCTGCCCAGTGAGTCCATGGTATCCAGCCCACACAGGATGGAATACCGTGCCGCATCTCGACCCTCCCCAAGGGCTTGGGTGAGTTTAGTCCGGACCTCCTCCGGACATTGTGGCAGCACATCCGCGACCGTGTCCCACAGAGTGTGGGTGTAACGGCCTAAGAGGCACGCGGTAATGACTAACCGCAACCCCAAACTCAGGGAGGAGAATACCTTTTCCCGTATTACTCTTACCTCTTGGATTCCCGATCGGGGGGAGCCGTCGGGAATGCGGTCTGGGAGTTAAAGGCCTGGATGACCAGGCTCTCTGGGGTGGGGTGGGTGAACAGGAAGCAAGGGTAGCCCGGAGCCGGGCGGTGGCACCTGGCCACGTTCCTATCTACAGGCGGACCTGAAGCGGGCTTGGACCAAGTGCCCAGAAGACCGTCTGACAAGGCCTCATTAAAAGGCAACAGAGGCTCGGCCGAGCTTGCCTGCGGTTTAAGGACCTTAGTGAGGTTAGTCCTCAAAGCCGCAACGGGGGGCTCAAGGCCCAAGGCCTTGGCAGCCCGCGTCAGCACCACACTATAGGCAGCCTCCTCTTCCGTAGACACGGTAGGAGGGGAGACAAAACTAGTGTCGGGCGAAGTTTCCAGACCACTGGCCTCCCCAAGCTCACCTGTCCAGTTCTGAAAAGACTGGCACTCACGTGCCAGAGGGTCCTCGGACCCCTCCTAATCCCCCTCGCGACCCATTTCCTAATACTCAGGGTCAAAGAATGGGGTCGGGTCACAGAAATGGAAATCTCCCATCGGCGCCGGGGCCGAACCACCCGACGACGCCGGGGCCAAAGCACCCAGCCCGCTTGGGGACCCAGTCGGGGCAGCTTGGCCCGAAGGCGCCGCGGAACCCGACGGAGGAGTGAGCTACCTCATGGCCATGAGTAAGGCGTCTATCTCCTCCGGCATCGCGTTCTGCCCAGGGACCGGCGGGCATGGAGCTGGCCACAGAGCCCCGGGGGCGTGTCGCCCAAACCCCCAGCCGTGTCACGCGAGCGTCGGGGGGGGGGTGGGAGAGTCAGAAGAGCGATGACACCTCTTCGAGTCGCTTGCGGGACTGCTCCCGTCTAGCTTTGGACGTCAGGGCCCGGCAGTCGGAGCAGGACTTGTCGTCGAGGCCCAGACAGTGAAGGCACCGGCGATTGGGGTCGGTAACCGACATCAGTCAGTTGCAGTCGACGCAGGGTTTGAACCCGGGCATTCCTACCGGCACCGGAGTCGAGCGACTTCAAACGATGTTATGTTATGTTATTTCCAACTTATATAGCGCACGGATACTCAAAGAGTGTCCCGGCGCTTTATTGTAAACCAGAATCACAACACAACAGACAGAAAAGAACCAGAACTCTGGAAATAAATCCTAACTAACAATATGACAGATATCTACATAGCAAAAAGCCAGGTTTTAAGGCCCTTCCTGAACGCCAACAGATTGTAGGTACTGCGCAGTGTCACTGGCAACGTATTCCACAACTGCGGGGCCAGCAAACTAAAAGAGCGACCTCCTATGCGTGCTCTTTTTATGCGAGGGACCACGGCAAGAAACAAAGACCCGGACCTCAGGGACCTTGCGGGATGATAAAAGGCTAGCCTTTTCTTAATATATTTTGCTCCTGAAGCATATAGAGCTTTATGAGCCAAGGTCAGGGCCTTGAAAACTATCCGCTTCCGGATTGGGAGCCAATGGAGGCCCGAAGTTCTAGCACGGCCAGGTAGTCCAAAGATGGCCCGTGCTGGCGAGTTCTGGACCACCTGTAGTCGTTGTAACAAATACTCCGGCAGGCCAAGATAGAGGATGTTAGAGTAATCCATTCTCGACCCAACTACAGCCTGAACCGTTATTTTCCTATGTTCCTCCGGAAGTATAGGAAGAAAGTTGCGGAGCATCCGGAGAAGCCTGAAGCATGTACCAGTGAGCCCTAGAATCTGGGATCGCAGAGTCAGGCCACTATCTATCTTAATGCCCAGGTTCTTGGCTAAGCGGGAGGAGCCGGCAGGAGGGAACATATTCGCAGGCCACCATTCCTGCCAGTCTGGGTCAGTTTTGCAGCCGAAAAAAAGTACCTCCGATTTGTCCGAGTTGCACTTGAGGCTGTTAAGTTGAAACCAGTTAAAAACAGCCCCAAGGCAACCCTTGATACTCTCTCCATCAAACTCCGCTCCTTTCCGGCACGTGAAGAGGAGCTGGGTATCATCGGCATAGGAAACGATCTGGGCCCCGAAAGACTCCGCCAGTGCCGCCAGAGGGGTCATAAAGATGTTAAAAAGAGTCGGGCTCAGCACTGAGCCTTGAGGGACTCCAACACCCAATGACGGCATCACGGCGGAGCTCGAGGAGGCCCAGACCGTTTGTCGACGGCCAGCCAAGAAAGATCGAAACCAGCTGAGCACCGTCCCCCTCAGACCGATCTCAAAAAGTCTGGCGAGGAGACCCTCATGGGGGACGGTGTAAAAGGCCGCCGACAGATCGAGCATCACAAGCATCGCTTTGCCACCTGAATCCAGCACCTCCTTAATCGCCTCCAAAACTTCCAGGAGCGCTGTTTCGGTGCTTAGGTTAGTACGGAAGCCGGATTGAGTGGAGTGCAGTAAATCATGCGATTCCAAATAATCGGAGAGCACCTTGTGCGCGTGCTTCTCGAGGATCTTCGCAAAAGCGGGCAAAAGCGAAATAGGCCTGTAGTTAGCCAACACCTCCGAATCCAGGCCGGGCTTTTTAAGAAGAGGGATAATCATAGCCTGCTTCCAGATCTGAGGAACCACACCTTCACTAAGAGAACGGTTCAGAATAGGATTCACGATGGGATTGATGACTTCAGCCATTTTAGCCAAAAATTTGGCCGGGCAAGCGTCAAGAGGTGAACCAGATTTGAGGCAGGCCATCAGATTCAAGGATGAGGATACTGAAAGTGGTGGAAACTCTGCCAGAACCGGGTCTGCACTCGCTATTAAAGCAGAAACATCCTCTGAATAGTGCGATGCTTCAGGGCCCTTCAAGGGAAAAGAGTCCTGAATCAACTTGATCTTGGAGGTAAAAAAATTGGCAAGGGCACTCATCCATGCCTCCGTAGGGGGTACCTGCGTCGGAGAGGCACGAGGAGCCATAAATTCCCTTACGATGGCAAATACCTCCTTGCAAGAGTTAGAGGCAGTCTCAATTCTCCTAGAAAAATAGCCTCTTTTCTCAATGAGAATGTCGCGATGGTATGCTTTGACAGAGGCTCTATAGGCCAATTTTGCCACGGGATCATATTGCGAGCGCCACGCTCTCTCTGCCACCTTGCATTGCCGTCGTGAGACCACCAGTGCTTCGGTAAACCAGGGTGCGGACGCCCGTTTTTCAACATTGCGGGGGGGCCTCACCGGGGCAAGATCGTTCAACCTCTCCGTGATCCACAATGGCAACAGCTCTGAGTCCCTTTCTAAGTCCCCTGTCAAGAGGCAAGGGTGAGCCAGACACGCCTGTGCCAGCAGTTCTGGGGTCACCTGATGGAACGCTCTTGATCCTTTACAGAACTGCCGGGGAGGCGCACTAGATGGTTTACGATGATCAAAAAGGATCGAAAAAGTTAGTCAAAAATGGACTACGGGTTCAACTTTTTTCGGATCTGCGCTTGCTGGCGCAGAAAAAAGAAGTACTGACGTCAGCGCGCAGGGCGGCGTCTAAGTACTCCGGCGACGTCATCCCAGCGCTAACGACGCAGACGACGGACGCGGAGCCGCAGACGACACCTACCAACGCGCAAGGGTACTGCTACACAAACGTTTCCGGATCCAGTCTGACGCCTAGGGATATTCTAAGGTAAGGAATCTAATACTAACCTGTTTTTCAGATATTTTATTGGGATCTCTGGCAACCAGTGTTAGCTGTGATGGGACTATCTCCAACTGAAAAAAAGTCCATATGCCACGTACATAAAGCATTCGACCAGTCTAGTGCCAGTAAATTTACAATCAGGTTCCCACTTGCAACTGAGTGCCCCACGTTCCAAATAATTTCTCCAGGGAAGACAGGACTTCTCTTTGGAACACTTTACCGCTTTGCACGCTCTCCCTTTGAAACTCCGGACCTTTGGTGACCTGCTCTCCTTCCGCAAGGCCGCTAAAACTCATTTATTTTCTGAGCTTTGTTAAATCCTTCACTCCCCAATTTCTTAATAATTATTTCTGTTCCCCTGTTGTGTTCGCCACCTTGTCGGTGCGCCGGGACGCTCCTTCGCTGGAGCAGCCGTGCGCAATACAAATAGCACTAACATAACATAACATAACAAAACAGAATGCCATAAGCTCTTCCAAAAAACACTCAAGACTCAGCTTTTTTGCTGCATATGGATCTTAGTCTTGAGCCATGAATCCTTTAGGAGTACATTTTGAGCTTTACAAATAGCTCATTAATGTATTCCTTCATAGATAACCACCCCCCAAAGATTACAATTTTTCTGCAGAGAGCAACAAGGGCTGAACTCTGCTTTGAAGAAGAATTATCAAGTGAACTACAACAAGCACATTCTTATTACAAGGGAAGTTAACTTTTGGGCAGATCAAGAAGGGGATGCAAGGATGGTCCTTTTCTCAAAGCATCTAGATCATTTATGTCTTAAGATCTAAATGGAACTGCTACCCACAGAACCATCTCATCAAATCGGATCAGTTTCAAACTTAACTGACTTTAGTCAAACTTTGCCCAGACAAGTAGCCTAGTTGACAATTAAAATACCACCGGTCATATTACTTCTAGGCTGCAAAAATTACCAGAAACAATAAGGGAATAGGATTATTCAATTGCGTACTGATGTGTAGGCTACTGAGCTGGTAAACTCCACAAGTGAGATAACAAAACTGTATGCATTCGTTTTGGGTACACCACAAACTGTATCTACTGAATTTGGTGTAACTGGAGTACAGAGCAGTTAAAAAGTCCTCAGCTACTTTCAGAAGACAGATATTGAAAATCAATTAAAACGGACTCTATTAATCTAGCTCGATGCAATTGTTGATGTGCTATTTAAACCAATAACTAGAAAACCAGATCTGGCGGTTCAGCCTTCTCTTACATCTCTCCTAAAACATGGAATGACCTGCCTCATTTCTTGAATTTGGCAAGAAGCTTGAGACCTTGTTTTCCAGTAATCCCAATAGGCCCTAGGTAGGCCTAGGTTCACACCTGCTCAACGGCAAGATACCCTCGAAGGTGCGCTATACAAATCTGCATAACAAATGGATTCACTGAAAGGTGCTGTATCAATAACCAAGGAAATAAATACAACCCTAATTAGGGATTTCGCCCAACCATTATGCTAAAAGAATAGGCTCACCCTTTACCCACTTTGTGCTGAAATGGACTCTCTATAACCGGAATGGATCACGCTTGATGTTGTTGACCCAGCAATTTTTAAAATCATGAACAAACTACTGACACGTCTTTAGCTAGGGATCCCTATTTGGACAGAGGAAACCATACTGTTTTTCCATGTCATAGGTGACATCATTAAAGGAGTTTTGTCTGCCCTGTTCCCATGATGCACTGGGCCAGGGACAGACTAATTTGCATGTGGCCAGGTTCTGAGCTGGGATGGTGCAGTGAGCTAAAAAACGGTGATGGATCAAGCCCTGATCTGTTGACTGGGTACGAGTGTTCTGCTTAATTCAGATACTCTGTCCATCACCACCCCCTTTTCTGAATCATCATTAAAGGATCAGGCAGACCTTACCACCTGGAAGAATGCAAATTGGTCTGTGCTTCGAGCCAGCACACCGCTTTGAGTACCATGTTCTACTATATGAACTGGCTGTTTTCATTTAACTGCAAGTTGATGGAATACTAATCTCTCTCTCTCCAAATGCTTAAATCTGTTTTTCTAGCATTCTATCAACATCAAAGCATGGAGGATCAGGTTTATGTGCTGACAAAAAACTGTGGTCAACGGAAGAAAGAGGACTGAGGGATATCCACTGTCACTGTCATATTACTGCATTTCTATTGATGCCTGACTATTAGAGAAGTTTACAGTATTCATGAGGACTGGCCACAACTAAAATCTACAATCTCATGGCAAGTGTGCTAGCTGCTGTATTGAGGAACAGGTATGCATCAGGCATTTTAGGGATAATTTAACAGCTAGCAAATTTGAATTAAATTGCGAATCGTGGTGTACATGTTCAGAGTCTTACATAAGGATGAACCAAATCACGAGTGAAATAATTCAACTGTATACCTAGAATGGACACTTAACAGAAAACTGTTGTTGTATTCCTTATAGTTATTATTGTTTAGTTTAGAACATGTTCTGCATTCTTACTTCTATGTTCTGTGCTGGTGGGTATGTAACTTACCACAGATTTTTTACAACGCATACCACTACCACGCATACATTTACAACGCTGGTTATTTTACAACGCTTACCTTTACATCGCAATACACTACAACGCACATACTATTACAACGCATACCATTACATCGTAAGTATTATTATAGGTAAGTTTAACATTTTTTGTTTTATTTTGTTATGGGGTACAGGGGTATTTTTAGGTTTTAGGGCTGGGTTTGGGTTTTGGGGAACAGGGGTATTTTTAGGTTTTAGGGCTGGGTTTGGGTTTTGGGGTACAGGGGTATTTTTAGGTTTTAGGGCTGGGTTTGGGTTTTGGGGTACAGGGGTATTTTTAGGTTTTAGGGCTGGGTTTGGGTTTTGGGGTAGAGGGGTATTTTTAGGTTTTAGGGCTGGGTTTGGGTTATGGGGTACAGGGGTATTTTTAGGTTTTAGGGCTGGGTTTGGGTTTTGGGGTAGAGGGGTATTTTTAAAATATATTTACAAATAATAGCATTAAAATTAATTTAATTTCATTAATATAATTATTTTATAATTTAATAATTATGAATTAAATTAAATATTACATAAATAATTATTTACAATATATATTAATATTATATACTTACCTATACTTACGTTGTAATGGTATGCGTTGTAATAGTATCTGCGTTGTCGTTTTTTGCGTTGTAATGGTATCCGTTGTAACATGACCTGCGTTGTAAAAAATCCGTGGTAATGGTATGAGTGCTAAAAGTATGCGTTGTAACATCATATATCCGTGCTGGTGTGTCACAATTTTGACGACGAGCGGGATTTATGGACAGCGTTCACTATGGCTACTTCAAGGTATTTTTTTAATATATTTTTTTAATCTCTGTGCGTGATTGCACCAACGGCAGAGCGTAATTGTTCTGTATGTGCCTTTGATTGCACCGGCGGCTGTTTGGACGTGTGGAAGATTTGTTCAGCTTTCGTTTCGCTGTTTTGACACATTTTGGAAGGAATTTCGATTGCAGTGATTCACTGGCAGTGACTTTGAAGTTGCAGCAGCAATTGGATACTGACTTGAGCATAGAGTGCATTTTTTTTTGACGGAAATTGTTTTGTCAGCTTCTGAGATTATGCCGCATATTTTTTTCAATTCCTACTACTAGTTTTAAAATAATATCGGCATACCTGTACTTTCAACTGTCAAACTTGAGTCTCGAGCGCCTTGGATTCTGCTCAGCCATTGTTGCGTGTTACTTCTGTAGCGTAAGCATCAAAGATTGTTCGCGCAAAGCACTCTGGATATCACAAAGCATGATGGGTATTGATGTCACACGCATTTACGTACGGCGGCCATTTTAATGTAATTTGTGACAGTCTCCACGGTTACAGGAGTTTTGGAAAGGAGAACTAGAGTGTAGCATACGGCGCACCTTACCAACGCAAATTACAGTGATTAGCACACTTTATATTACAACAGTAGTTTAGATCCAGTAATTATATATTTATTTTGGTATTTATGTTATGCGAATTACAGTGATTTGCACACATTTAATTCAGCTGTCAACAATATTTCTGTATTAAGACTTTGACCTTTGGAGGCACCTCATGTTTACTAGTTTACAAGTTCTTTTCACTGACCTCATGTTTATTAGTTTACAAGTTTTCACTGACTTCTAATAAATACATTTATGGGGTGTTAGTATTTAAAAAAATAAAAAGAAATGTCTTCTATTGTAGCACCTCCACATTCTTTACCTGTTGCGGGTGAACCTAAAATAGAATGGGAGTTATGGTACCCTATGTTTTTAGCATATGTGGAGGTACTGGAGGAAGATGGCTGTTCCGCCAAAAGAACTCTATCCTTTAAGACATTGTTTGGGCGGACAAGGGATAAAGGAATTTACAAATTTACCTCCAATTGAAAGATCGGAAGAGACAAATGTGTTTGACATCGCTGTTAAGCAATTAAGCACGAGATTTGGTAAGAAAATAAATATAGTTATGGAAAGATTTAAGTTTTATTCATGTGCTCAAAAAGAAGATGAATCTATTGAAAACTTTGTTTCTGCTTTACTCACTTTAGCTGGTTTGTGCGCTTTTGATACCATTAACTATGAACAAGTATTGAGAGACCAAATTATGATGAAAACAAAAAGTAAGAAAATACAAGAGAGATAGTGGTTGGGTACCGAACCTTGAAGGCTATCACTTAGCCGAAATGCATTGGTCACGCTATTCAGTTGATTTACTAGTACTCAGAAGGAGGGTACACCCTGGAGCACGCAGCAACAGTAAATAGAGGTGATTCAAGAGTGCAAGCGTGATAAAATAATTTTTGTCAAATATCAGGTGCAAAATCAGAGGGTTCATGTGGGTGATTTGGTACGAGTGAAACTTGGAGGGTCAAACAATAAGAGATGGTTGAGGTGGTCTGATCCTATTGAAGTGGTTGAGGTTTTTAGCAAAGCTGTAAGAGTTAAGGATGGAAAAATCTGGAACTTTAGATGCGTATCTATGTATAAAGCTAAACCTGTTGTGGGAAAACCTCAGTTGAATATGAAGCATTCAAGGAATGTAGATGAATTTCTTTGACAGGTTTAATGTTTCAGAGCACATATCAAATTGTCTTGATAAGGATAATGTTTAACTTACTTCTCTTTCAAATGTAGAGCAAAATGGAAATGTTGAACAAAAGGGTGTTCCTTTAGAAGGTACTCAAGTTCTTGACAAACAAGCATGTGAACCTAGAAGAAGTTGTCGAGTTAGGAATTTACCGGTAGAAATGAAAGATTTTGTAAGATTTTGAATTCCAAATATCTTAGTTTGCAATGTTATGTATATAGTTTTTTTGGTTTTTTTATTTTCTGAAGGGGGGAGGTGTGTTGTATCCATTATATTTATTATTGTTTAGTTTAGAACATTTTCTGCATTCTTACTTCTCTGTTCTATGGATGGGTGGTTGGTATGGGCATTGAACATTAGAACCTGGAGTTGAGTGGTTGTTAAGCTGTCTTTACCCACTTATTAAAATACTTATCAGTATTCATCTATGTGTCATTGTGATGATTATATCAACTGTTAGGTGATAAAACCAGCTAACTGATGTATTTCGCCTTTAGCATGAAAGGCTATTACTTAATATGCAGTCTGCGATCCTAGGATCATTTAAAAATACGTTACATTATACTCAGTACTAAGCACTCACTAGCTGCTATTCAGCATCTTTATATCCTCAGCACCCTCCAAACTGACTTTAACTTCATCCCATCTGTCTCTGTACCATCAACACTCTGATGTGACCAGCTTCTTCATATTTACCGTCATGTGTGCTGTGCTGTGCTGGTATCATGCTTGGTCAGGGTGTAGGCAGACGGCAGAGCACGATCCATTTGATATCAATCCCTTTTGGAGACACTGAGTTGTCAACTACCCTTTTACTAAGTTTCTTTCCATTGTTTTTCGACCCATGCGACCTCTAACACTTTAACTACAATGAGTAAATAAATCTCAACTATACATTAAAGCTTAGCGCATCACAGCTTGATATTCAATGGGACATTATTTTCTTAAAGTACACCTGAATAAGCTATTTGTATTGAGTCCCAAGGGTGCAAGGAGAACACCACTATGTAGCAGGTGTCACACCTCATTGAGAGACTGAATTATGGAATGGGGTACAAATACGCTTAGAGGTGCACTAACAAGAGACTGGTGCAACAAAAAACAAATCCAGGACTCATTTTTACCTACATTCAAAGGTCACATTATTTTAATCTTGTAACCCCTACACGGGAACAACCTTCAGAAGAAGCAGTTAAATGCAGCTTCCCTCCTTCAGTGTGTTATGACCTGCCTGCGTTGCTTATGTTCTGGATTAGTGGATATTTTGAGCCTCTAGATGAAACTCTTTGGTAAGTATCTTTCAAGTAATGGCTTACTCAGTAGGAAATAGCTGTCCGAGACATTACTTATTCCTTGTATTCCATCACACTTACTTACATTGCAAAAGAAAAAAAGTGATTTCATTACAAGAATGGAGGCTACCATTATGCAATAACTTTTTACTGCTGCCCAAACGTGCAGCACTTTAAAAAAATTCAATACATCATAAATAAAAACTCTTTTATTCGCTACTCCTCAACAGCAAAGTACCCTTTGATTTTCCTCTCTGCTCCTACTCGTTTCGAATGGTTATATTTTATTTACAGGTAATGGGATTACCAGGTAAGTGACGCATATCTGGTAGTACTCCTTCCAATTTATAGTTGGGTTAGATTTGACAGATATGTATATGTAAAGTAAAACACTAAAGCAGTTGAAGGCTTTATTAAAGCGTGACTCACCAACACAGCTGACGTCAGGAGGGGAGCGCGGGGTGAACGTTTTATCACTAAGGTCATCAGCTGGCGTCTGTCAACATTCCAGAACGCTCAGGTGATGACAGGGAGAGGGGTGGTACGGGAAGAGGGAAGGGACCTAATGTGTTGCAGTGTGAGAACCACACAATGAATTTGCGTTACATTATAAACACAACACATCTCTCTCCTTCAGGAAGCAGAATTGGCACATATGTAATTCGTCACAAACTAAGTCATCCAGTTTGCTCGGGGGTACAACCCTACATCCACATCTAGTTTGTATTGTTCCTTTTTCTTCACTGACTGATATACAATCCTTTTGTTCCGTTGGGGCCGAATTCTGGTGGCTGAGTGGAACATCCTCATCATCATCCTCTTCCCAGAATTCACCCCTACCACAGTGGGCAGATCTATGCACACCCCTTTCTTCTCCTTCCAATCCACTGTGCTTGGACGGTGCTACCCATGAGAAATGCCACACCTTTCCATCGCTCAATAGGGCAGAATTACAAGATTCTTTTTATACCCTAGGGGGTTGTGTGAATGTGTTTTTCCTTTGGCTATGAACCCACTAGTTTTAACACAAACCATTTCTCCCACTGATAACTGAACAGGCTTGCACCTGTGTTTCTTGTCATAGCGGGTTTTACTTTCTAACTGAGCTTTTTGTAATCTGCGCCTGACAATGTCCGGGGACCACTCCGCTCTTTCTCCTGCAGTTTGCCAACTTACATTGTCCTTGGATATTGGTGTCCTCCCTCTCATAAGCTGGAATGGGCTATGACCAGTGCTATTGCATGGTGTAATGCGGTATGCCCACAATGTTTTGTCAATTTAATTTCTCCACACTAGCTCATGGTTGGTGGCTAGTTGTATAATACCTTTAATGACCCTGTTAAATCTTTCTACAGCGCCATTCCGGTTGGGTGGTACACTGACGTGGCTTTGTGTATGATCTTGTTTCTTTTTAAGTAGGTAGTAAACAATTTTGATGTAAACTGGGGGCCATTGTCACTTACAATGCATTTAGGTAGCACTTCCCTTATGAATACACTGTCAATAAATTGTAGAATACTCTGGGTATCTGTTTTGTTCACAAAACCCACCTCAGGCCATTGGAGAAGTGGTCTATCAATACAATGGCGTATACCTGTTCCCCCCATGTTCAGTTATGGGGCCCATGATATCTACTCCTACTCTTTCCCACGGCATGTTAGGGCATGAAATGGGTAAAAGTAAGGGTAGTAGCAAGGGTACATTTAGTTTCAAAATTTCTTTGGACCTTACTCAGGTAAAATGGCCATGAGAATCGATTTTACTTCCTTTTTGAAGGAAGCAGTCGAGGGGTTAAGTCTGGTTTCTGGGGGTAAGGCATTCTAGATTCTGGCTGCCATCCTTGAGAAGGTTCGGTTATATGTTTTCTTCTTGTTGAATCTTTGCGGTTTCAGTAATAGGTTTTCCGCATTTCCTGAAGATCTGTTCCTACCAGAGATCATCACTTTCTGTGCTAGATAGCTGGGTGCTTTGTGATGCATGGCTTTATGCGTCATACACTCTATTTTCAAATGAATTCTGGCTTCCAGAGGTAGCCAATTCAAGGATTTTAGGTCCGGTGGAGATGTGCGAATTTCGTTTAGAACCAGTGATGAGTATCGCTGCAGCATTGATTGAAGCTCTTAGCTTTGCAGTTGTAGCTTTGGGTAGGCCACAAAGAGACACTTCTATACTTCACTCTAGGGATAACTAGCGCTTGCACTGCCTGCTTGAAGTCATTGATTGGCAGGAAGGGTTTCAGCTTCCTCAGTGTGTTTATCTGGAAGTTTGCTCCCTTTGTAGCGTTGCTGATGTGTTTTTTTGAGGTTATTGTCAAGAGTTATTCCCAGTGATTTCGCTGAGTCCACGATGATTGGTTGAACATAGAGTGCCGTAAGATGTTTTATCCAGGTTTGCAATATGGGGACTTGGGCGGGTGGAGCTATTAGAAGGAATTCAGTTTTTAGGGCATTCAATTTGAGATGGTTTTTTGCCAGTCATATCTGGGTATTCGTAAGCGTTGTGTTAAGCAGCTTGATGTCTTCCAAGGTGTGGATCTTAGGGTATAGTTGTGTGTAGTCAGCGTACATGTGGTATTGCACGTTAGACGTGTGTAGAATTTGGGTGAGAGGTTCCATGAAAAGAAGATTCATACTTTGTAACAAAAAATTAAACAATGTCGGGGATAGTGAGGACCCTTGCGGTACTCATAACGTTACTGGGACAGGTTTGGACAGGGAGTTGTTGACCCTGAATTGTTGTGACCGATTTTGGAGAAATGAGGTAAAACAGTTTAGTACTGACCCTGATAATCCCATTCTATGCTTCAGAATATCTATCAGGTTCTCGTGTTGGCCATATCAAAGGCTGAGTGAGGTCTAGCAGGATGAGTAGGCAGGATCCATTCTGATCAAGGATTTGTAGCGCGTCGTCAATTATATGCGTCATGGCTGATTCAGTGCTGTGACCTGCTTAGAAGCCTGATTTGTGTTTGCTAAGAAGGTCAAAGTGGTCAGCTGGAAGTGTACACATTTTTCCAATAGTTTGGCCAAGGTAGGGATATTGGAAATAGGGCAATAGTTGTTTAGGTCCATAGGGTCCGCCGTGGATTTCTTTAGAATGAGTGAAACCTGTCCAACTTTGAGGGTGTCCGGGATGCAACCTTGCTGTAGTGAGCGGTTTATGATCTTGGTCCAGAGAGGCAGAAGCAGTGGAGTTAAGACTTTAACAGCGTTTGTGGGGAGAGGATCGGTGAAGTGATTGGCAGGGTTCAGGGCACTAAGTATTTTGCATATGTCTTCTTCAGAGTACGTGGACAAGGATGGCCAATCTGCGTAGTTTTTTAGGTTAAGCTTTGATGGGATACGGTATGGTGCAATTGGAATTGCTGGGGAGGTTTTCGGGTGCGGTCTAGAGTGTAAGATTAGATCATTGAGGAGGTCATTCTTGATAGTGTTGGCCTTCAGAGTGAAGAAGGCAGAAAATTCTTCACAGTTGGGTTGCGGGCATGCTATGTGTTGTGGACGTTGAGGTGCATCCTATTATTGGGTTTTGATTCGTACAAGGAGTTTTTTTGGAGGATTTCTTGCTTGGTCTAGTTGGTGGTTGAAGAAATCTGCTTTAGTGCGCTGGATCTTTCTGTAGCAAGCGTTTCTCATTTTCCTTAGAATCTTGAGGTGATTGGCAGATGGAATTGATCTCTAAGGGCTTTCAGAAGTTCTGAGAGATCGTCTGTCTTCATTGAGTATTCCATTGTACCAGGGCTTAGAATCTTTTATGGAGGCTCTCTTTAGTTGAAGGGGGACTACCTCGTTTATTATCGAGGTCATGGAATTGAGGTATTGATTGGTAAGATCATGGACTTCGGAAGATCCTGCAGGGGGCAGAAGTAGGTTGTAACTGGACGATGGTAGATTGTCAGGGTTGATTTTTTTCAGGTCTCTTTTCCATACTTTAGGTCTTGTGGATTGAACAGAGTTAAATTTCATTACAAGACAGGAGGCTACATTATGCATTAATCTTTCTAATGCATTCACCAGCAGCCGCACTTACATCATAAATAGGAAGTTCTAGAATGCAGTGACAACATAAGTTCGATTAACGGCAAAAGCAACAAGGGAGCTGCCTCCTTTAAATGCGGCTCGCAAGCGGATAAGTTACTCCTACTTGCTCTCTACTCATTCTATATATATTGCGCTGAATGCTTTTTAATTTGTATCCATATCGATTCCTTGGGATTGCCTTTGCCATTTGTAATCTTTCTTTCGCCTTCTTAACTGTATTTTACTGCTTAACTGCTTGATTTCTTTGTTTTTTGATCGGCTTGCCGATTCTCTCCTCCTTCCCTTCCTTCGATTTCCAGTTTTCGGTTGTCGAGCCCGCACCCCCCCCCCTCCCATCGTCACTGAAGCTCTATTTCGGGGCGGGCCCGCACTCGCTCTGAAGCCCGCAGTGGCTGCTCGACGATTCCCCTTCTAGGAGACAAAGTTATACCTTTTTGCCCCTTATTCTTACCTTTTTCACTGAATAGGGTAATTTTGAAACGCGCTCGCTCCCCCGGTCTTCGCGAACCCGTCTTCCGACTTACGAGGAATGGGCCTTGGCAGCGGTGGCGTTGCGTCCCCCGCTTGCCTACGCCCATTCCTCTAAATCTCCGGCAGCGGCTGGCTCGAGCGCGTCAGTTACATTGTGCTGACCAGCTGCTGCCGGAGATCACAGCTCTTGATCAGTGGTCTTCCTGTCTAAACAAAAATAACCCTATTTCTAGTTTTTAAACTCCTACTTCTAGTTTTAAACTAGGTTAATACCAAAGAGCAAGGTGCTCCTCCAAGAGAATATTAATAAAGAGCAACCTGCTCCCCTTGTTTAAGGAACAAGCTACCCCCACCCCCCCTTCTATTGATTTGCCCAGCATTAACTAAAATAAAAAAAAGGGAGTATTCGAAATAAAATAGAAATAAATAAATTAAAAGAAAAATAAATAAATAAAGGGGAGCTTAATTATATATAAAATATTTAAATTAAAATAATTTAATTCAATTAAATAAGATTATTAATACTTACCTTATTCACCTGTTGTCCTCTACTCTAATACCCATCATGTTTGACATGAAATCAGACTATGCTATCGCCAGTTCCCCTAATCATACAACTAACTCCTTTAAAATCTTCCTGCAAAAGGAAATGAGGTCCTGCAGGATGACCACGCTCAAGGAGGTTATGTCATCCAAGAGACCCTTTCTTCATGATCATGAGGACACCCCTACTTGTGATCCTCAACTTGTACATTCTAAGAGCAGTAAGAAATCCAAACACTGCGAAGGCACTATGAGAGGTCATAGAACCTCAATTGACATGTGAGGTCCCAGCACCTCATACTTGTTGGAAGGCTCTCGCGCCTCAAAAGATACAGGTGTCCCTCGCTTCACAAATAGGATGGGTGTCCATAGCCGCACAAACTTGGTGGGTGTCCCTAGCGACACAAATTTCAATAGTGCCCATGATGACGCAGGTACCGATTCTGATGAAGAAGTCTTCCACAATCCCTATGACGAGTTTGTCCTTGATTTGGATGATCAAGATCTCGATGATCTAGACTATAATAACCAGTTTGAGCTTGACTCTTCCCCCTCCGCCAAGGACGCTATCCTCGACCCCCTGGGTGGAGAAATGTTTTCCCCCCTAAACATCTCCCACCCCAATAGTTCCAAATGGTTTCCCCAAGATCATGTTTCTAAGTTTATCACCAGATGGATCAGAAACTCTCTTGAGAGAGAAACATGCAACACCCTCAGGTCTGAATGTCTGAGGCCCTCTATTGAAGACAAGGTCTGTCAGACCCCAAACCTCGACCCTGATCTTATATAATTTTTGTTTGAACTAGGTAAAGACCCTAGGAAGGGCCTCGAAAGAGCACTCAAAAACTGACAAGATAGTCTCCTCGATATTCTCGGCCCCGTTACCAAGATTTTAGACTTGGCTGAAGACTCTTATGCCTCAACATTGAAAGAAGAAATACCATCCTCAATAAAATAAATCCCAAACTGGGCGATCTGGCCGAAAAAGAACCTTCGCAAAACCCCAGAGGCCTCCTCTTCGGCGAGGACATGATAAAATCTATAGGGAAGTATGTTTCCACCTTTACTGCCTTAGACAAGGCCCAGAGCAATACGAGGCACGTCTTCAATAGTAATGTTTTTGGACAGGCTGGAAGAAGGGGCCATTCTTCTGGCCGTGGCTACTACTGGCCCTTCATGTCCTCTAGAGGCAGAGGAGCATCAGGCAAAGGTTTCTACCCTCCCAGCCGCCAGTTCTATCCACAAAGAGGCAGAGGTTCCTGCAACAGAGGTTTCTCCTCCAGTGGAACTCCCAACAGCAACCCTCCAAGTAAGTCTTCCTCGCTCTCCTTCTCCTCCCAAGGTTGGGGGAAGACTCAAACACTTTTACCAAGTTTTGAAAACTTTAGCTAAAGACCTGTGGGTTCTCCAGACCGTTAAGGGTTTCAAAATAGACTTTATAGATCTCCCGTCAAACACACATGCCCAAACCTTGAATTCTTTCAGTGGAACATCAAGAGATTTTCAAGGAGGAAATCTCCTCTATGCATCAAAAAAGCGCTATTATCGGAGTGCCATGGTCTCTAAAGAAATTCATCAGCACTCTCTTCCTGGTTCAAAAGAAGGAAAAAGGCTGGAGACCAGTTATAAACCTACCAGAAGTAAAAAAAGTATCTGTATACAGACACTTCAAAATGGAGGGCATTCACCTCCTCAGAGACCTCCTTCTTCAAGGAGACTGGCTGGTCAAGTTAGATCTAAAAGACGCCTATTTTACCATCCCTATGGCATAAGAACACCAGCCCTTCCTTCAATTCATCTGGTAGTCACCTCTTTCAATTTCAGGCCCTCCCATTCGGGCTGTCATCCGTCCCCTGGTGCTTTACCAAGATCATGAGAACTATTGTTTCTCTCCTGAGAGAAAGAGGCATTTGTTTAATTATCTATATAGAGAATATCCTTATCATGTCCCAACTTCACTCTCAACTTTTGGAAGATCTCAAGACCACCATGAATCTCAGAGAGTCTCAGTTTCATTATAAATCGGGAAAAAGCCATTCTTATCCCCTCAAAATCTCTAGAATTCGTCGGGTTCACCGTAGATACCTCAATATGCCTCTTTCTTTTTTCACAACAAAAAGATCGCCAAGATTCGGAAAGAGATCAGATTTGTTCTAAAACAACAATCTCTTACCCTTCGGGAATTAGCCAGACTTCTGGGCTTTCTTCCTCTATCCAAGCCATCTTTCCGGGACCACTGAATTACCGTGCCCTCTAGAGAGTAAAAGCCCAAGCCCTCAGGTCTGGTCTTTGGTACAGAGACCTTGTAACCCTAGATCAACAGGCCAAGTCAGAACTCTTAGTGGCTGGACAATTTGGATGCATGGAATGGGAGAGCCATCTTCGGCTCAACTCCAGATTTCGTCTTAGAGTCAGCTTTTATTGGTTGGGGCGCCCGCCTCCTCGAACAAAACACTGGTGGTGTTTGGTCTCAGGCAGAGTCCTCCCACCATATAAACTTTTTGGAACTGACGGCAGGCCTATACGTCCTAATGAGCTTCAAACACTCACTTCAGGGCAGATCTGTTGTCCTGAAAATGGACAACATCTCCGCAGTCTCCTATATCACTCGCCTTGGTGGGACCAGATCAGTAGACCTCTCCGATTTAGCCAAGAAACTCTGGTTGTTTTGTTTAGAACACAAAATTTTCCTGAAGGCAGAAAATCTCCTGGGAAAGTCTAATCTTTCTGCAGATTGGAATTCAAGATTCCTTTTAGACTTCAGCGATTGGAAACAATGTGAACGTTTTCAACTCCCCGTTTCATTTCTGGGGCCCTTTCGATGTGGACCTATTTGCGCGCAGATTGACCTTCCAATTGCCGAAGTACTACATGTAAGGAACATGAAACACCATGGCAGGCTGTCCAGATGAAGGACACTGGTTGGGCTTGCAGGGGCGTTCTTTTCCTTCAGATTATACCTCAAATTTTCTTAGTAGTTTCCAGCTTTATAGTTGAAGTATCTTCACCTCAGATATCCTTATGAACATGCAGTTTTTTTTCTCCGGATTGTCGCCAATGATACATGGTTGTACCATAAGTCTAGAAGTAGCCATGAGGTATAACAAATAGGTTTATTAACTGGTTACAGGATAGTAGTTACAGGATGTAAGGGTAGGAAGTTAGGTAGTAAAGGAACCCCACCAGGAGCAGCATCCTTGCTGTTCAGCCCACTCTCTCCAGCTGCCACTCTCTCAAGTCCACCAGGCACACCAACATTACACTCTCATCTGGCGTTCTAACATTCCACATCACATTCATGCTGGCTGAGCAGCTGGGAATGGGTAACCAGGGAGAAGATTCATCACAAGGAATCAAGGTATAACACCTTCACAACAGGAAACCCCTCATTCTACAAGACGTAGTAAGGCCTTAACAAATTCCAAACACCTCTCTGATGAGGCCCATGCAGTGGGCAGCCTGAGTTCTACAAGCGAACAATCTTTGAGTAGCTGGAGTGCCTTAAGTAAACATGCTGTCCGCAGCAGCACATTGAGAAAGAGCAGCCTTTTTGGCACAACTACCATGGGTGTCCCTTGCGGCACAAAAGGAATGAGTAGCCTTTATGGCACAAAGTACCACAGTTTTATATCTGACGAGGAGGAATATCCATATGAGATGGACATGTGTTAAGTGGCAGCTGAATGTATATTTGACCCTATGGAAACTGGAAACTTAAGACAACAATTTACTGTCGAGGACCTAGAACAGCCTTCTACCGCAAAAGCTACAAGGGACCCCTGGGTGTCGAGATGTTTAATCTCACCAGAATTATGAACCCTAGAGGGTCTGAGTGGTAGTATATGGACCATGTGTTATAAAATATTGGATTCAATTTCCAGAGTTGTTGACCTTGTTCAATACAGGAAGGTATCCTAGGAAGGGCTGAGAACGATGTCTTAGACAGTGTCAAGTTAAAGTACTTATCACTCTAGGCTCACTTGCCAAGATATTAGACATGGCCTAGGAGGCTTCTTTTAAGGGGTGCCTATGAATATTGAACTCCTCCGTGGATGGAACCAGTGGGCTTTATGCCTACTTGGCAATGCTAATGCCGGGTTAATTTCAGAAAGCAGAACAGCACTACTGATGAGAATCAATCCAAAACTAGGTGACCTTTCCAATAAAGATTCACAACTTAGATCCCAACAGCCTACTCTTTGAAGAC
This sequence comes from Lissotriton vulgaris, assembly GCF_964263255.1. NCBI lineage: Eukaryota > Metazoa > Chordata > Amphibia > Caudata > Salamandridae > Lissotriton > Lissotriton vulgaris. Next base: position 464,345,360 of record NC_141685.1, on the reverse strand, counting down.
AGCTTTATTAAAACTTTAGGGAAGTACGTTTCAACATTCTCCAATAGTTTTTGGAAGGGCCAGCAGGAGGGGACTGGCTGTTATCAGTGTTCAGCAAAGGTCCCAATTCTTTTGTCATGACCAAAGAGGTAAGGAAAGAAATTTCCATGGAAGCAGCAACTTTTTCTCACAGCGAGGACAAATCCCCGCTCTCAATGCAACAGGGGCAGATATCAGCGATCTGGTGATTAAAGTAAGAGTACCCCCTCAAATTAGTCTTCCCTTTCAAAGTAAGGGGGAGGTTACATCATTTCTCAAGAAATGGTCAATATAACAAAAGATTCTTGGATTTACTAACAGTGAAGTGGTTCAAAAAGGTTTTTAAGAAACACCTTACCAATTGAATCAGCCAAGAGAGCTTTCCCTAGGCTAGGAGCATTCCGATCTAGTAGATTTAGATGTACTGCAAATGTTGTTCAAAGGGGCAATCTCCAAGGTGACCAGATCAGAAGTGGGATTTGTGAGTACGGTTTTCGAAGTAAAAAAGGAGAACAAGGGCAGACAACCAGTAACAAATCTGAAGGATCTAAACAGATTTTTGGTTTACACATATTTCAAGATGGAGTATACATCTTTTAATGAACATTTTGCAAAAGAGAGACTGGTTTGTGAAGTTGGCTCTTAAGAATGCTTACTTCACCAATCCCTATGGATCCACACAGTCCGACTTACTTGAGCTCCAGTTGGAAGGGCGCTGTGTACCAGATTTGTTGCCCATCTTTTGGGCTTTCATCAGCCCTTTGGTCTTAAGACCAGTAGTGGCCTCCTTGAGAAGGAGGGGAATATGCTTAGTGATTTACTAAGACAACATGCAACTGATGTCTCAAGATTGGAAAGAATTGTTGATGCACATGAAGTGGTCCCAGGAACTCTTCGAGGAGTAAGGTTTTATTATCAATATAGAGAAATCTATTATGGTCCCTACACAGAGTTTGGAGTTCTGGGGTTTCATGTAGATACCATCAAGACACAGTTGCATCTACCTCTGAAGAAGCGAACAAAAATCACAAAGGTGGTAGCTTATGTTCTTTCGAAGTATGTAGTGAGTTAGAGGGGTTTGGAAAGAGTAGCCCGCCTGCTGTCCTCCTCAATACAGGCCTTCTCCTCAGGACCATTGCATTACAGGGCTTTTCAGAGACTGAAAACCTTAGGTTTAAGAAAAGGTATTTCTTATACAGGGTCAGTTCCTCTAGCCCAGGCCCTCGAGAGGACACTGGTGGCTCAACTATCTGGACAGCTGGAATGGGAAGGCAGTTTTTTAAAATACTCCATAGTTCACAGTAGAATCAGACGCCAGTAATCTTGGTTGCGGAGCAAGACTGGGAAAGAAAGAGAAGGGGCGGGGGGAGGCAGGGAGAATTGTCACAGGAAGAAATCTCCATACACAAACTGCTTGGAGATGGCTAGTAGGCCTGATCGCCTTGATGGGTTTCACCCTAAGGAACAGTGTTGTCTTAATTCAGTTAGACAGTTTCACAGGAGTCTACTATATCAACAGCAAGGTCAAAACAGGGGACCAAGCCAAAAAAAAAAATTGTATTTACGTTGGGGCCAGAAGATCTTATTGAAGGCGAAATTAATTACGGGTCTTCAGAACAAGATAGCAGACTTGAACTCTAGATACATACGGGATTTCAGCGATTAGAAATTGAACCTGAGGTTTTTTCGAGAGGATTCAGAATTTGTAGAGCCCTTTTGCAATACATTTGTTCACAAGCAGACTTACTTATCAGGTACACAGATATTACAGTTGGAGACCAGACCCCATGGCATTAGCAGGGGATGTTTTACCCTAGAATTGGAATGAAAAGAACAATTATACTTTCCCCCCTTCACACTAATACATAGGGTTTTGTTGAAGGTACGGAAAGAATGGTCCAAGGTTGTAGTAGGGACACCATTTTGGAATGGTCCCCTGGAGTGATGTAGTCATCAACAGACATTCCACGCTTAATACCAGGAGTTGTAGGTCTGTTACAAGGACAAGATAGGGAGTAACATCCTCTATTTCTAGAAGGAAACTTGAACTTTGTCTGGAGGACTTCAGGAGATCCAAAAGATACCCAGGGCTTTCAGGAGAGGCTAAGGACTTATTGGATGAGTCATGAGCAGCTGGCACTGGGAAAAGATATACATGAGTTTGGAAGAAATGGTGTAGTAGTTGCTTGGAACAGAATGTGGATCCCATGGATGCTCCTGTAGTAGGAACAGCAGGCTTATTTAGATTAGGTTTGTCCTATAGAACTGCTAGCCAATCAGTTTTCCAAGCTGTGTCAAGACAGTAGTGTCTGGTAAATGTATGGACATTTGACCACATTGTGCCACTGCAAATGTACGGGAGTGATACTCCCGCGAACAATGCGGCTGAAGTCACTATTTTTCTTGTTAAATGAGCTCAGACTTTCGGAGGTAGAGGCCTTCAAGCCTTTTTGTGACAATGTAATAGCGGAGGCTAACCATCTGGAAATACTAGATCTGGATAATGTCAAACCTTTTCTGGGCGCAGAGAAAGCAATTAACAGTCTATTTGTTTTTTTAAAGGATTTTGTTCTATCTATATAAAATTTTAGACATCTTTTGATATTCAATGTGTGAAGAGATCTTTCTACTGTAGAAGATGGGTCTTTAAAATATGTAGGTAAAATAATAGGTTTGTTGAGGTGAAAAGACGTTTGAACTTTTTGAATGAATTTTGGATTAATTCTAAGGATTACTCTGTCCTATTCTGCTATGGAAAAAGCCTAAATATCACTGACTTTTCTGGCTGACGTCAGGGCCAGAAGTAAAACCACCTTCCATGATACGAACTTCAGGTCAGCTTTGAAAATCAGTTTGAAAGGCTACTTCATCAGCTGTGTTAAGCTGCAAAGGCACAGACAGACGTTTAATTGGAGGGAACACTCTCTAGGACCAAAGAGAAGGCTGAGTTGGTCTTCTGCGATAACTTGAGATTGCTGCAAGATGCTCCTTCACAGATGCGTGAAAACGCACTGCTTTGGCTAAATTCAAAAGATATGGAAGAATTTGTTCTGGAGATGATAGCAAGGGGTGGAAAGATTGCTCCAAACACCATTGACAAAACCTTTTCCACTTTGCCGTATATGTCTTATTGGTGGAGACTGGTCGAGAGTGATGACTTCAGATTTTTCCACGCCCAAAAAGCTCCTTATGTTGTTCTTGTTCAGTCCATAAAGTTGATCAGTTTCACTTGTAACACACAGTTGTGTGTTTATGACCCAAGTACATTATTCACTAGGATAGTAAAATGCTCCACATCCATAGTTCAAGTTAGGGCTCCCGGTTTTATGGTATTTATTTTATGGGCATTTCCATCTGTATTTATCCTCATTTCTTTTTTGGTCACCTTTATCTGTATTTATCCATATTTATCATGGGTTTTGTGAAAAAATAAAGCTGAAACTGGTATATTTCCATATTTATTTAACCAATATCTATGCAGTTCTGCTTGAATACCTGCCAAGTTTCAGTGATATTAACACCCACAGTAGATAAATCAATACTCTTATATGAAAATTTGCACTTATCAGTATTAGCCTTGTGCATATCTGTTGCTGTTAAAGCTGCTTTACTAAAAGTCCTTTCTTTTTTAACACCTTACCTATCAGTCCACACAGTTATTGGTCTTGCAGTCATGGCAAAGTGTATTTAGAATCACTTCTAAAGCACCCAATTTCCGTTTTTATCCACATTTAAAAATAAATGAAGATGAAAAAATATATTGTTTTTTTGTCTGTATTTATCTCCAAAAATCAGGAATAAAAGGAAAACAGGGAGCCCTAGTTATAGTCTAGCCAGTGAGCAGCCAATAAGATGATTCAACTTGGCAATTTTTAAAGCATTACAGTCTCTATATTCAGCATTTGCAATGCAATTGGTCTTGCATTACAGAAAGTTTGAGCAACTATCTTTGCATTATTATTTGCAACGCCAAAAGCTCAAATTTTTAGTAACGTAATTCCTATTGCATTGCAGATGCTTGTTATCCCTTGAAGGGGCTCTTCTACATGCTTGCCAAAGAGACTTTCCCCATTGAAGGGCCAATCAACAATTTTTGCTTGCACTAGTCTGAACGAGGTGGGCTTAAGCCAGCCCTGCCTGCGGAGTGCCAGGGCTCCTGCCATCTGTTTAAAAGCCACTGCAGATATATCCATGGCTATGTCTATCATCTCAGACGCCGCTCTGGCCCCATCTTGGAGGATTTGTACGGCCTCTTCCGTCTTATCTTCCGGAAGATATGATAATAAAGGTGCCAGAATTGACCACATTTATCCATCATATCGCCTGACTATAGACATCGCATTGGAAGCTTTGATGGACGAGATCGCCATGACCACAAACCGCTTTTCTGCGCCATCCAGCTTTCTCCCTTCTCTGTCTGGAAGAGCTGAGCATGCAGTTGCCGGGTTTTTTTAACGTCTTTGAGCTGCCTGCATCAATACTGAATCCAGTCTAGGATGACCTATCAGGTATGCCAAAGCCGATTCCGGGGCTTTATATTTCTTTTCAACTCTCGGGATCGAGGCTGAAATGGAGGCTGGGTTTCTCATAATCTTTAAGCCTTCTTCCCATATATAGTTTCTTGTAGAGGAAGATTGATTGTTGCCTTTGTAGGAGGCAGCAGTATTGTCTGAGGACATGGTTTTCAACCCTCCACGGTAGAAGGCTCGATTAAATGAGCCCTGATTAGAGGGAGATTGCAGAGCTACCCTAGACTTGGCTACTTCAGTGTCTTTTTTCATTTTTTCAAATGACTTACTTCAGGCTCAAAAAGAGATGTTCCTTGTCAAAAGGAGTGTTTAAAATAGACTGTTGTACTTCAGGTTTGAAACCAGAAATCCTCGACCATGCATGTCTTCGTAATAACACACTAGTGTTGATCTCTCTTGCTGCGGTGTCTGCAGCATCTAAAGCGCATCTAATTGAGGATTTGGATTTGAGTTTCCCTTCCAGGACTAAATTCTGAGCTTTTGCTTTGTGCTCATCTGGGAGGTGTTGCAGCAATTGCTCCATCTCGTCCCAGTGTGCCCCATCATATCTGGCTAGCAGGGCCTGGATGTTGGCAATGCGCCAATGCTTTACTGCTTGGGCAGCTACTGTTTTACCAGAGGCATCTAATAGTTTTGACTCTGTCTGGAGGGGAGCATCCCCTGTAGTCTTTATGGGCATTAGAGACCCCCAAGGAGTGTAGTGGTAACTGTCCTTTAATAAAGACTGGATCTGAGGGAGCAGACTTGTACTTTTCTGGGGGTGATAATGCGAGCACCCACTGGATATTTAAAGATATCATCGGACTGTCTCATCATACCTTTAAGCGTAGGTTAGCCCTTAGTGTGCTACGAAGCATTTCACATAGAAATCTTCCTCTAAAGATTTGTGGTGTAACTGTACCCCATGATATTCTGCAATTCCAGCTATTAATTCTAGAAATCCTACATTGTTGTCAGGAGGGGAAGGCTTTGCAGGGTAAAGATCTGGGTCGTTGTCTGTAAGTGAATCTGTGTTATACTTCTTCCAGGGGTCTATTGGTAAAATATTGCCCCGCCCCCCCCCATCTCCAGCATCATCATCATCATCATCATCATCATCAGGTGGTTAGTTGGTGTAACCAGTAAATGGGGCACAAGTAGAGACCGTGTAGGGGAACGTGGTGGAGGAAGGGAGGGAGGGGTTAGTACCTACATTCTTCCTCTTCAAAGGAATATGGCAAAGGGTGTCCTCTGACTCAGGTTTGTGTTTTTGAGATCAGTTAGTAAGAAAAATGTCCTGTATGTGGATTTATATAAAGTTCCTTTCGTTTTGGGTCCGATTTTGATGTTGTGGCGTCACAAATCGGATCCTGTAGTTTCAGAGGTATAGTTTTAGGTTTTGGCGCAGAGGATTTTGATGCCGGAATGGAACGCTTTTTTGGTGAGTAGGTTTCGGTGCCGAAGGAGGTTTCTCTTTTGGTGTCAATTTCGGCTCTTAAGTGGTTTTCGGCTTCGAGACTGAAGGTTTTGGCTCGTTGACAGTCTTTGGCCGACTCGACCCTGAGCCTGTGAGCTTAGTGACGTGCTTCGGTGCTGACTCGGAGGGCGTGGCATCAGAAACATCTTGTCCGTGCCAATTATTGTCCGAAGGTGGTGGTGGGACCGAAGCCTTTGGTTTCGGCTAAGTTGGAGTTTGGGTCGACGGACGTTTGGTACTCATGGGCCGTTGACCTTGTAGCTAGTCTTCTTCCATCTCGGAGTCCGGCCCCTTCTGCGTCGAATTCTTGCTTGGATTCTTCGCCGAAGATATCCGGTGTGTATTAGACGTTTTGACTCGAGCCAGACGATCACAAAGAGTTTTCTTCGATCTGAACGATCTGCACGTGTTGGCAGTCCTGTTCATTGTGCTGTGGAGACAAGCACAAGTAGCAAACTTTGTGCAAGTCGGTGCGCAGGAACTTGGCATGGCACCGAGGGAAGAATGTGAATGGAGTCCGTTCCATCTACTGCAAAGTGGTCCGACGCGGTTAGGCCGGACAGCCTTACCGAGGATCTTCGATCGAAACAGAGGTTTTTCCTCGACAGATACAATACACAGAGAAGTGGGCTATGTCTTCAAAACAATACCGATGCGGGTAGAGTGGATTGCACACCGAGGGGAACCCGAAGAAACAGTCTTGAAGCGGAGTGCAGAAATGCACGTCCGAACCCGATGGCGGAAAAAAAACAATCTAACAATGGAGTCGATGCGCATGCACACTATCACCAAAAGGAGGAGTCACCTTACCTTGTGACTGGAAAGACTTCTTCGAAGAAAAACAACTTGCAAACATCGAACCCAACACTAGATGGTAGGAGTATGCAAGCATGTAATATACTGCTCACATGCCTCGAACACAATGTGTTCTTTTCATTACTGTGCTATCAATTTACTTTGAAACACTTTTTAACATGGCACTAATATTATCAAATAAGGCAATGTGGACAATAATACTTGAATGTCAAAACATGCATTAAAGTTTACCCATATTGAAAAAAGAAGGGTATCATTCTAGGCAAAACACTACAGCCATTGAAAACCACCATAGCTTATCTCTATGCTGTATATTAGAGATTGTATTTGATCGAGAGTCCAGAATAAATACTCAACTTCAGATATTGATTGTGGAGGACACAAAAAGGGCATTTTAATTGTCACAATGAAATACTTGCATACGGTTATATGTTTCATCATGCAGAAACCTAGGAGGATTTGCAGATTAATTCTAGATGAATTCATATTCATTAGAAAACAATCCTAAATAAATGCTGTCTGTTTTTGAACACAAAGCAAAACCAGATTAAGTCATCGATTTTCTTTCGGTGTTTACATAGTGAATAATCAATAATTGCATTATTGCCTGCATGTAATTCTACTTCTTGGTCAGAACAAAATGTAGCACATATCAGGTGTGGATTGTTCCAGACAATATGTTTTGTTTTGTCTGCACATTTCTCATATAACATTGAGAGATACAAAAACAAAATGTTATCTTATCGGACTTCTCTTCTAAAGAACGAAGCAGTGAGGAGAAAAGGAGGATATGCTTTATTTAATGAGGGTATGGGACGATGTAACGACCGGGTTCTAGACCAGATGGGATCAGCTCCTGAGAGCCCCTCCAACCCAGCCGGAACGTAACCACCTCCCTCCTCAGGACCCATCTATCCAGGCACCTGGGTACCTACCTGAGGATGGGGAACTCGCAATATACAAGCTCATATCATCAGAAACACCAATAAATCTATAGGGATACTAAGAATACTCACTGATTAATAAGGACATCCATGCCCTACACCACACTCATACCTCAGTCTCGCGACCACATGGGTCCAGACTAATCTACCCTGGGGCAGTTCTGATTATCTACCATTACACACTGATTACCCTCAGTGCTCACTCAACACGCAATCTGGCGTGCCTACACACTGGGCTGCAGCCCCAGTGCTCACTCTTTATCCGGTCCACAATCCGGCGGACCTAAGCACCAGTCTCCTACCTGGTGTTCTCATTAACGCCACTTTCCCTAGAGGCGATCTCATTACACACCGTGTCCCCCCCGGTGCTCACTCAAGCCGTAATCTTGCGGGTATACACACTGACCACAATCAGTGCTCTCACTAACGCCACTTACCAATGACGACCACTTTCCTATGAATACCTTCAGCTCTCTGTCTCTATGTTGGGAAGTCTCTCTCACTATTCACTAAGGGTTCGCTATTACAATAATATTATGGGATGGCCGAATTACTTAGTGTCAATAATTCCCTAGCTCAAGGGCTCCTCTCTCTCCCTAATTATTCAGACTTACCGGATCAGGGGCAGCATCTGTTCTGGCTGTAACATCTGACTAGAAGAAAAGGTTACCTGTGCTTTTGAAATATTGGACACACTGTATGCAGGAATAACAACACATGCACACTAGTTCACTAAGAACTGGGGTATCTTTATTACAATAACAATAGAAAAGGATTCATATACAGATCTGCGGGGTCTCTATGACTAACAGGAACTTTTAACACACCGCTGAAAGAAAAGGATTAGACATACAGTACAAGGTTATCTGCGGGGTCTCTTGATTAACAGGAACTTTTAACACACAGCTGAAAGAAAAGGATTAGACATACAATAGCCTAGGGAATAAGGACAAGATTAAGGTGTAAGTGTAAAGGGGACTAGTTTAGACTACCTCACCTATTAGAAGGAAGATTTCTCTCTGACTCTGGTGGGATCAGGGCTCTCTCTCTGTCTCTCCCTCCGTCACCACAGCTCCACGCCTCTGGCTCAATTGCTCCAGCTGACAGCCTCAGCTCCTCCATCTGCTTTAATGCATTCTGACAAACTGGCAGTCCCAGCTGATAGTTACTGCTCTCTCTTCAGCTTCAGCAATCATCTGCCTTCTTTCTCCATTCCAGAAAACCAATAGAACTGCACTGTATTCTGCAGCTCCAGCAGACATCCTACTCTCCACTCTTCAAGAACCAAACTGAACACCCCTCCTCTTCTGCAATTCGCTAATATGGATTCCTCTCCTCTAGTGGAAAGCTCCAGCCAGCAGCTTCCTCCCACCAGGTCCATGCACCGGGCCCCTCGCTCTAGACGCTCCCACAGTGATCAGCTGCTTGTTTCGTCTAGAGACCTGAGCCCAGGGACACTTCTTGATTAGATTCAGCTCTGGCCGGTTCTCTCCGGTTCGCTTAGTGCGAACAACAGCTCAAAACCAAAATATTACCTTTTCCCTTAAAGCATCTCATCTCTGCAGGGACAGAGAGCAAAATGGAGTCTATCTAGTTCTGGGCCTTGTAGGCCTGAGAAGGATGAAATAACCCTTAGCTCTGTCAGAGTACCTACACAAACAATACTAATGTGTAATATAAAGTCAGGACCACAGGATCCACCCTCTACTATAGGCAAAATAATGAAAGGCAAAGCCAATAGGCAATAGATGGATTAGAGTAAGGGATCTATCATCATATAAAGCAGCTATCCTCTTCTAGGTCTGGAAGAAAGAGCTTAAAAGGGCCAACACATCTAAGAATACATATCCTAGATGTGAGCAAGCTTAAAATCTTTATCACTCCGAAATAGAGCCAAAAAGCCTGTCAAGACAGACGGCCAATAACATCCGAGTGAACCAGTAGTATAGATTAGGATGGGAATTTATAAACGTCAACAAAAGCGTCTACACAATGCTAATTGGAAATACAAAAAGCTACGTTAATGTGAATAAAAACAGTGTTTTTGTGCTAATTTTTTATTTATTCGAACCCTGTGTGAGCCTTATAATCATGTATTATGAAGCACACAAAAATTATAGCGAGCTTTTTTCATTTACCAACCTCTAAAAAGCATTAAGAAATAAGTCACAGTTCAGAATAAAATAATCAATGTATGTTTTTTTCAATTTTGGAGTGTATATGTATGATACAATTCTTCAGTAAATTAGGGAGTGCAGCTGACTAAAACTAGATTTCCAGAGATACTTAGATTTAAGATAGAGAAAAGATATCTTAAAAGCTCACCAAAATAGTCAGAGCTTTAAACAGTGTCCATTTTGATACTGCACTTGCGTGATTTGGATGATCTGCGTGCTTCTCCTCTAAGTATCAATGAGCAAGGTTAGCAGTCTTTGTAGGCAAAATCCATACAAAGAATTTTCATAAACCTATCTAAAGTGTAGCTTAGATAATATCCTAATGGAGTGTTGGACAATGGCAAAGATGCAAAGCAATCCAAGACGTAAGGTGGAGGGTTTCACACACAAATTCCAGCCAAGGGGCGTATAGCATGTGCCAAAGAGTCAGGGCAATTGAAGTAAAATGTTTGTCCTGACGTGCCAATCTCAGGCCTATGGAGGACTTAATATTAGTTTGCTGGTAGGTGTCATATGGTGTAGTATATAATCAAAAAAACGAAAAGAAGTGGATTCAGGTCTCTTTGAGATAACAGACATAGATAATCCTCAAGTTTTCTTTCCTTCATACTTCCAGTTCTTACTCACAAATCAGACCATGGCACGCATTGATGGGCAATAATTAACCTGCTTGTTCTAGACATGCATGAGAGATGTCAGAAATAAACATCTCACACAACAGGTGATATATTAAGACCTATAGAAACAGAATCACTAAAGAGCTATGGCTAAATGAGGGAGAAAACAAAATAGGACTCATGTAATGACAAAAATAAATTTGCCTGGAAAGAATAGAGGATTCCATAGATGCCAAAACAAAACCTATATGGGCAATAGGGGACAAATCGGGGCCAGAAAAATTGCAGAGAATTCAGGGAATAGATGAGACAAATAAACAGATGAGAATAATAAAAGACCATACGAGAGAGAATGCAAAAATAATCACATGGAGGAAATTAACAAGAATCGTTACTGGGAATGTAATGGATAACTTAAGAGGTGAACGAAATACTACCCTCAAGGGTGGTCTAAATTCGAGCTGGTAGCTCACCACACCTGCTCGGATGCGGTGGTTTCTCTAACCTAACTTCATCATTTAGAAAGAAAAAAAAAAGTTGGATTTTTATTTGCCCTTAACTCAGACGAGGGGCAGTGACAGACAGAAATGATTTTTCAAACATTTTTAAATGACTATGTATGTTCCAGAGAAACTAGATGAATAGCTCTAGTGAGACTAAGTTGCAACAAAAACAGGATAACAATATTACCTTAAGTTGGAGAAACGCAACGGAGGAAATAAAAGGAGGTTACAAGACGGTACAAAGTTGGGAACAGGGAAATTCAGATTATAATCACCAGTAGAAAACCTAATAGGATGACAGAAGGGCTGGAGATGAAAATCTGCTCCTGCTTTTAGAGGCAAGTGTGGAAAAAGCCCAGCTCAGAATCCTTTTACTGTTGTCTACTAAATTTATGGCGGTGGAGCTAGCTACTTTCATTCCCTTGCCTATTTTTCTTCAACTAGTTTTCCTCAGCACTATCGGTGATGTTCCAAGTAGAACATTATTTTACACTTTCCATTGACACAAGAGATTTTTGTACTGGCTACATCTGTCAGAAAGCAATAGTTTGTATTATAGCCGCCATCTTGCAATGGATTGTGCGGAGCCACATTGCCCAGCTCTTTGCCTCTCAGCCTGATTTTCCACCACAGTTGAAATCATCAATCCTTATGAATATATTACATGAATTTCCCACACTCTGCCTCGATCTCATGTCAACCACGTTTGTAATTACTTTAATCCTATTTATATAGAATACATACTGCAAACGGGGGAAGCACCTTCTCTGTTTGCCTGTCCAGCAAGGCTTATGGTTCTCATCCAGCCACGCAGAAGCTCCTGGTGCAGACTGGAGCATGGGGTCCCAATTCAACCTGGCCCATCCATGTCTGCTTGTGTCCAGCATCAAGCACTGTTGGTGTGAAAGAGGGGTGGGAAGGTTGGGTGGAGGTGCCAAGCAAGGCACACAACAACCCACTATTTGGGCAGAAATTACGTTTAGGCTCCCATATTCCCACTGCCAAACCGGGATGCCACCGAACCAGGAAAAAGATGATTAGAAATGGCCATGTAAAAACTCATAAATCAGGTACCTAGAAGAGGAGCTATGTTTACCCTGAGAGGATCCCAACTACTAAATCGCATTCAGTCTTCTCACTGGAAATACTCTAAGACGAGGCATCAATCTCTGGCCATGCTAGGTGATCGCTCTCCCACTTACATTTCCTCAATGGTCTAGTGGTGTGGATCCCTGGTGGGCTTTGCTCTTCAGCAGCATTCACACAGCAGGAATCTGCCACATAGAGGTACCACATTTCCAACAGTACTGCTATAAACACAACCTGTGCATAGTATAAACATAAGAACATTTATTTTTCAAACAGCCGACCAATGACAAGTGTCAAGTGTTCTGAGCACAGCTGCCCAAAATCTGAAAGGACTGCCATTTTATTACAGACAAATGCTTGCCATGACATACAGGAAGAGATTGCCACTTGCATTAGTGCAATAAAACCAGTTGAGAAAAGCAAGACAGGAGTTTGGAATGGCAAAATATATTTTCAGATGGTTAGGACCTTACTTTTGATGATTTTTTACATCCAGATGAATACAGTTTGCACACTGTTTCAACCCGGATCATGTGATTACTCATTCTCGTAACTCATTCTCAATCAACTCAGTTTGCCATTTCCACTGCTCACAATTAAATGCCAATTGAACTCACAACAAAGCCAGTAAATTGACTGAAATGGAAAGGCTTAGAATTATTCAACTCCTCACCACATCAAATCAGCAGTAATAATCTTTATTACACATATTGATACACAATTTCTTAAAATAATCACTGAGCCGTTCAAAGTCATCTAAATGAACAAGCCTTAGTAATCACAAGAAATACTCTTTCTGCTTAAAGTCATTTGGCTACCAGATAGCACGTGCCAATGGCTCAATAAGAGAAAATGTAGATGTCATCATGAACCTAAAGGGTGTCCTTTTTATTCCACATCAATGCTTCTAGTAGTTGGTCATTACTTTTATTCACTCTGCAATCTTTTTTTCAACCCTCATTTTTCTCATCACTTCCAAGAGCATCCACATTTTATTCAGGCATAACAACCTCCTTATCGCGTGCCTGGGTAAGGAGATAAGTAGAACGATATGAGCTGCACTGAGTGAGATTCTGACATCTCTTAGGAAAATCTATTAGCCTATTCTTGCCTCAGCAGACATCGTTTTGTATTAAAATAAAATATAGATGAATGATCCATGAATCACTAGTAAACGTGAGTTTTCAAAGGTGTGCGCTCCAAGCATTCAACTAGGCTTGAGCAGATAACTCTGCTCCACTGGGGGAGATCACAGAGTTTTGCGACTCCGCGCTCTGCTTGTAGCACATAATTTGGCAAAGAAAACCTTTGCCAACCACAGGCGGAGCGGAGTTTACCGGCGCACTGCAGCATGCACCATTGAACAGCTTTTTTTTGTTGGGCCTCCTTACCAACATGGAACACCTTGATAGTTTGGAGAAGCAACCGGAGCCTGCCTGGGCTAGTTTGATTCACAGACAGTAGCAGTCATTGCTGTCAAATCCGCATAGCAGGACCAAACTTCACAGCTACCTATCTCAATCCAGCAGAGCAGTGTGAGAGGCTGGAACAAGAGAAGATGTACCAGGGCAGCAGGACTTCCTTTCTCCTCGGCCAGGGTACTGGGCTCCATTCCGCCTCCCTCGGGGTACCGCTCGCTGACCATGAGAGAAGGATCAGCCCGCTAGTTCTGCTTTCACACGTAGTGTTACCTGTGGCTGGCTACTTGTGTCACCGCGTGGGCTTGGACAGCTGCCACCCACAGAAATAGGCTCGGCTACCGCTGACTCTGCTCAGTGGCTGTTGGTGGAGAAGACCATATTCCTGCACAAGGCACTGATCCTAGAGAGATGTCAGAGGCTGGCTAAACCGAGCTAGAGCAGAGTCTGTGCCGAGGCAGGGGACGATCCCCTTCCTGCTCATACCAGTTCACTGTGTGTACAAGAGAGTAGGCGCATACCTGGGAAGTAATGTGGTCAGAAGCAGAGTACATGGCCTTTGTAGTTTGTAAGGAAATGGGGCTGTGGCGGTGGGGAGCCTGACATCAGACATGAGTAATAATGTGTCCAGTTATGGGGGAAAGAGCACCTTATTTTGCACCTGAAGATAGATTAGGCCCAAACTTTGTCGGCTGGCAGCCTGGATATTCATTTGAGTTTGGCCTGCTGTCCCTTCCAAAATAATTAATAATGATCAGGCCTTATTGGCCTAAGGACTGCTCGCACCTTTTAGACATTCTCCTGCCAGTGTGTGCCCAGGTTTCCTGCCTGTACTCCGACTGGGCTGGTGACCTTCAGGTGAAAAGCGTAGGTCCACGTTCCTGGGAAAAGAGGCCATGTCTGAGTTGACAACTCTATGGCCCCATCCACCTCCCCCTGGTTTCCGTGCAAGTCAAGAAAGGTCCTGCTCCCAGAAACTGTCACACACGGAGTCTTGGGATACTGTGGTCTTTCTTTACCAATATCATGCAAAGCAGGTGAAGGAGAGCCACCCTCAGTCTCATGTACAGATGTAGCCCAATAACGTCACACAAGCAGTTCTGAGACCAACATTAAAACTGTAGCTGTGGTGCAGGATCACATGTGTACAATGCATACTTCTGACACACCGACATCACAAGCAAAGCTTCTGCACACTAAGATATCACATGTTTAACTGTGACACATTAACCGGACATGCTCATCAGTGATGGCTCAGGAAATTCACAGTTGTGACACATCGACATGGCTTGCACACATCTGGCACACTAACATGAAATGCACAACTGTAGTGAACAGACAATCATTGGTGTGGCACTCAGCGATGGGAGACACAGCTAAGATGCACCAATCTGTCAAGCATACAGCTGCATACAAATACGTTGTGCATTTAAGGGGTGTACTAACGAGGTGAACAGCTGTGACACCAACATGACAACCGTTGCAGTGACCTGCAAGACGGACATTAAACACTGTAATAAACACATAGCATGCATAGCTGTACTACACAAACACAATGTACACAGGTGACCAACCATCATGATATGCCTAGCCATAGTGAACAAACCTGGTATGCTTATCTGTGACAGAACAAGACATTCATAACGAGAACTCACCACTATGGATAGCGGTGTTGCACTAACATGACCTTCATATCTTCGACATACCAACAGATCATGCACATCTCTGGCACACTAACATGACATACATAGCTAAAAACACACAAATATAACATACATGTAGTGCACTACCATGTCGAGCAATGATGCACGGACAAATATGACATGCATTGCAGGGGTGAATTAAGTGTTCATAGCAATCATAAGTGTACCGCACCAACATGGGATTCATAGTTGTGAAACGCCAGTATGACAAGACGGTTGCAGTAATGTCCTGTTTAGCTGGGGCACGACATTGACCAACACGGTATGCGTAGGAAAGACTCGCCAATATCACATAATCAGCTAACATCCAATCGCAGGTTTGTGACCTAGAGCAGGAAGACCCACATGTCAGTGTTTGTGCTCTGTGAATCTGTACTGTCTGACCCTGTCTCTGATGACTATGCTGGGTCAAATTAGTTTCTTTAAATTTAAAGTTGATGGTATTTGGGGATCTCAGCAAAGTAGATCCTTTAAGTAATACTTTCTATAAGGGCATGTAGAGTTTCGGTGTATTTATTAATTACCAGGTATGAAGTTTGTAAAATTCCAAATGATGAAGCAGAAATCCAGATATGATATGAAGTAGGTTTAATCCATAAGGCACAGTACTGTCCTGAATAGAGGCAGGAACACAATGAGAGGATTCCAGTTCTCGGTGGAATCGCTGCGAACTACATGGGGGTACCAAAGTTGAATATATACAATGGAATTTAAAGGGAAAGGGGCAAAGGAAATAGACAAGGAATATACATGCACTGTAACACATTTCCCCCTTTAGGAAGAGAAAATCAAGAAGGAACATTTACACACTTGGCTACCCTCCTGATGTTCCATACCTTGCCATCTTGGGTGACAATACTGTTGCGATTGATCTTAATGACTTTAATGGGTCTTCCAAATTTTGTTTCACCCTGGTCTCCGTATCCTGACCCAATCTCCAACAACAAATTGTGACAACTTATCTCTCATCCGAAGGTCATAATAACGTCGACATCTTTTTTGCCGAGAGGCCAACCCTTTGTGGTATAATCAATTACTTCACGAATATTGGCAACAACCTCCTCATCAACATCATCACTCATTTCATTAGAACTACAAGGGAGTCTAGACAAACAATCGGCAGTAACGTTGACTTTCCCAGGGATATACTCCACTACAAAACTGTATTCCTGTAAGCGAGACATAAGCCTAGCTATGCAGGCAGGAGCACTGAGACTTCCTCTGGGAGATAAAATAAACATAAAAGGCTTACAGTCTGTTCTCAAAACGAAGCGTGCACCCCAAATATAATTGCGGAAATGTTCCTCTGCCCACAAGCAGGCTAACAATTCTCTTTCAATTACAGCATAACGCCTCTCTGTGAGATTAAGAGTGCAGGAGGCAAACGTGACTTTTTTTTTTTAACAGAGTTTTATAAAGCCAAACTTGACTGAAAACATTCCATTCATCTTTACCAACACGCATTCCATTCATCTTTACCCTCCTAAGCCATACAGGCTGGCATCCACAGTAAGTACACACATCTTGTTCATGCAGTATGGTTTTAACGTGGGAGCATCTACCATTTCTGTCCTGATGCTTTTAAAGGCCTTTTGTTGCTTATCTCCCCATACAAATTCAAAAACTATTTCTGGTGAGTTCCCTTAAGGGATCTATTTTGGAGGCAAAATTCATAATGAACTTGCTATAGTATACACATAGGCCAAAAAAGGAAAGTAGTTTTTCTTTACAGTCAGGAGCTGGTGCTTTCAAGATGGCATCAATGAGCGATGTTTTGGGCAAAACACCCTCTCTAGATAAAGTATGTCCTAAGTACTCCACAGAACCCTTATACAGTTTACACTTATTTTTATTTAGGGTCAAACCATTCTCCTTGAGAACTCCACACACTTTTCTGAGATGTTCAGTATGTACATTTCTATAATTTGAAAATATCAGAATGTCATCTTGGAAACACTTCACAAATGACTGCATGTCTTTGAAAATATGACACCACCATCTCTGGAAGACGGAGGCCGCCGATGCTAGTCCAAAGGGCATTCTCTTGAACTGAAATAATCCCTGGGCTGCGATAAAAGCAGCCATATGGCATGACTCCTCAGCCAGTTCTATTTGGTGGTAATGCAGAGCGAAGATAGAGGATAGAGAAGATTGTGAAACCTCCAAGCATGCTTACAACTTCGTTTATATTTGGCAACGGATGACAGTCACCAGAATGTTAGCATTCTAAGCCCCGAGGTCAATGCATCATTTCAAGGATTTATAGGGCTTGCGTGCTAAAACAATCGGAGAAACCCAGTCCGATGATTCCACTTCTTCAATCACCCCCCCTCTTCCAACATTTCTTTCAAGGCACCTCCCAACTCTTCTCTAACATTAATGGGGACGTTTCTAAGTTTTTGCTTTACAGGAGAAGTGCCCTGTTTGAGTTTAATTAAGTGGGTGAAACCTTTGAGTTTTAGTAATTCTCCGGAGCAAACTTCAGAAAACTCATCCTGCATAAGTTTACCATTACTGCTGTCTTCAACAACCAACACAGGTTCTTTGCTGCGAGGATTGAGTATTTCCCTAGTCTCCACGGGTCCCTCCAACCCCCTTTTTTGCTACATACAATTTAATTAATGCAGTTCTCTATATGAAGGAAATATCAGAAGCAACATACCCTATGAGGTCGATGGTTGAACCGTCAAACCTCTGAGCATTAACATGAGAGGGATACAGATCATTAAGAGACCAAGAATTATAAATTCCTCATTGAAATAGTTCTCTGTAACAATCACCCATGGGAAGCCTGAGTCTGCCATAAGTTTCAGCTCTTCATTTAAGAATTGAACAATGGATTTTGGAGACTTCAAATCTTCACACTCGACTGCACAAACATCAATATTAGAAACAACAATCTCATTTTCTTTGCAGGAATCATCAGTAATGCACACACATCTCACACAAGACGTATTGCTACTTGAGGGAAAAAACTTCCCTTTGTTAATCACTCTTATCTTTACAGGCATTAGCAAAATGTCCTATCCTCCCACATTTGACACATTCTTTACCAGTTGATGGGCAAAATTTAGAAGAAGCTACGTGGGAGGAACTCCCACATCTATAACACACTATATTTGTGTCAATGTTCCGAGGAAATTAGCGAGTGGCACTCACAGCACAAATATCGTCAACCATTGTGGCGTTCTTGTCACCTTTAGAACCTAGTACCTCAATTGTCTTCATCCATCGTTTCAACTGCTCAAAAACTTTGGCAGTAGCAATAGTGCCATGCAAGTTTGGATTACCCAAAAACCACAATTGTTCTTGCGTTTTTTTGCTTCTAACTTTAACAATTATTTGATCCCGGTTTATCTCGTCAGATAGGATACCGAAATTACACGAAACACCCATAGATCTAAGAGCAGTTAGGAAATCATCAAAAGATTATGTTTCTCTTTGAGAGCAAGTGTAGAACTTATATCTGTTGAGCGCTATACAGGTTGTGGACTTAAACCTAGTCTCCATACGTGCAAGCACCTCCTCAAAAGTACTTCATTGTTATGTTATCCATTTATTGAGCGCGACAGCTGCCCCAGCAACGAGGCGTCCCGGCGCTGAGAACCACAGCCTAGCCAACTGAGGAGAAAAGGGAGGGAGGGGGAAGGGGAAGGGATTACAGAGGAGGAAAGAGGTGCGTTTTTACTGCTTTGCGAAAAGCAGACAAATTGGTGAGGTGACGAATGTGGAGGGGCAAGGAGTTCCATAGTTTAGCTCCCTTTACTCTGAAGGAGCGATCTCCAATACGGCAGAACTTCGTTCGAGGGACCACCACTAGATGTTGACCCATGGAACGAAGATTGCGTTGGGGGTTGTAAGGAGTAAGCAGCGTTCGGAGTAGTTCAGGGCCATCCGATCTAAGGATTTTAAAGGCGATGGTAAGAGCCTTGAACTGGATGCGAGCTTCTATGGGCAGCCAATGAAGCCTCTGAATGGTGGCTCTGGCCGAACATCTTCTGGGCAGACCTACGATTGCCCTTGCCGCTGAGTTCTGAATACGTTGGAATCTGGATAACTCTGCTTTATTTGCGCCTAGGAGGAGGACGTTAGCATAGTCCAGCCGGGCAAGGATGGTGGCTTGGACAATAAGTTGCCTTGTCTTGGGGTCAAAGAAGCCCAGGATGGGACTTAGGCTTCTCAGCAACCCGATACAAGTGGCTGCCACTTTTTTTGTATGCGACTGGTAATTCAGTGCAGAGTCCAGCCATACTCCTAGGTTTTTTACCAAGGATTTTGGTGGGGGGGTAGGACCAAGCAGGGGAGGCCACCAGTGGTCGTTCCAACTGCTAGTGTTCTTGCCCAGAAGTAGCACCTCTGTTTTTCCCGCATTGAGTTGCAGGCAGTTTGCCGTCATCCAGTTGGCGACTGCTGCCAGCCCATCCCTAAATTTAGTGGACGTGGCAGAGGGTGATTCAGTGAGGGTGATCACCAGCTGGGTATCGTCAGCGTATGAGACTAGTGTGAGGTTCCATTCTTTAGCCACAGCTGCCAACGGTTGCATGTACACATTAAAAAGGGATGGGCTAAGGGCCGAGCCCTGGGGGACTCCTTGGCCAATTGCATGGGGTTGGGAAATAAAAGGGGGGGCTGATACGCGAAACGATCTGTTCGTGAGAAATGACCGAAACCATTCCAGTGCCAGTTCAGTGATCCCTATGCTCTCCAGGCGGCCCAGTAGGATATTATGGGAGACCGTGTCGAATGCGGCGCTGAGGTCGAGCAATATCAGCGCAGCACTCTGACCGGTGTCCATAATCCTCCGGAGGTGTTCTGTGGTGGCAAGAAGGGCGGATTCCGTACTGTGCCTAGGCCTGAACCCGTGTTGGGAGGGGTCCAAGATGTTGTTTTTGGCCAGATGGTCAGTAAGTATGGCATTCGCATGGGCTTCAGCTAACTTAGATACCCACGGCAGCAGCGAAACTGGTCTGTAGTTTTCTGGTTTGACCGGGTCTAGGGTGGGTTTTTTAATGATGGGAGTAACCCAGGCCTGTTTCCAACATGTAGGCACAGTGGCTGATGCGAAGGAAAGATTAAGAAGTTTAGCCAGTGAAGGTAGGAAGAAGTCCAATGCCTTTAAAAAGTGGGTTGGTCTCATGGGGTCTGAAGGAGAACCCGATTTCACCTTTCTGCAGATAGTGGCTAAGTTTTCAAGAGGGATAGCCGGTAGGGAGGTGAGCTTAGAGCCTTGGAGGGCCTCATTGGAATCAGTGGTTCCGACAGAGGGAGTATGAGAGAAGGTGTCATAGATCTTCCTTACCTTTTCTGTGAAAAAGGTGGCCAGCTCATCGCACTGTTGAGTGGACGAGATGCAAGAGGCTTGGTTGCTGCCATTTTGTAATTTTTGCACCAATTTAAAGATCGTTTTCGTGGGGTTGGGGCTGGACTCAATTTCTTTAGCATAAAAAGAGGCCTGCGACACGCGGATAGCTTTGTGGTATCGCTTCAGTTTGGCAAGATAGCATGCTTTGTCCTCGTCCCTATAATCTTTCCTCCACTGGCGTTCAGCCTTTTTACACTCTTTCCTGATATTTTTCAAATTCTCATCATACCAAGGATTAGAGGGGGTACTTCGTCCTCTAGTCCATTTAGCTGGTATGATAGTGTCGAGACCTTTCGTAATCCACTCATGGAACGCAGCGTATGCCATATTGATGTCATTCGTATTATCCAGATTAGGTTCACCTAAACTGGCAGGGAAGTCTGTATTGTGAAGTTTATGCCAGGGCCGATTCAAACGGGAGACGGGCAGCGCTTTTTTAGGCGGAGAGGCGGTCGTGATCACAAATGTGACCAGAGAGTGGTCTGTCCATCCCATAGGCTTGGGAGGGTCCACCTCCACTTCCGGAATATTAGTAAAGACCGGGTCGAGTAGGTGGCCAGCAGAGTGAGTGGGGGATAGTATACGAGAGGTCAGTTGAAGTGCATTTAGGTCTGTTAGGAGATTACTAATGGTCGGATCCTCGACCCTGAACCGGCTGATCATTCACCCTGAACCGCGGTTAGAGTCCTGAACACAGCTTGCCATTCAGACACCAAACAATGCAGAAGTATATATTTTTTTCTTTCATTCCCAATCCTATCCCCATCAAGAGCCTTCATATTGGTTAGAAACTCCTCCTTCCATCTAGACCAAGGAATAGAAGGATCGCCTTTAAGTTGCAAGAAATTGGTAGGAGATTCGAATTGCATAATTACTCCCTTATAATTCTCACAACCACACACTTATAGGGGATTACATAATAAGTACACAAGATATACCCCTTTGAAGAAGGCTATTGAAATAGGTAGAACAATTGATTGGTAGAGACAAATAATAAAGTTTTATCAAGTATACAATAACGGAAAACTAAAGCGCAAGATGATACTATTGAATAAAATGTGGCAAGGGTTGAAGTTAAATGAGGAAATTTCAGACAGATGCTAATAGCCGTGCACATCGGCGTGATATGCAACTTTTCCCATGTACATACCGTTAAAATCCTCCATAGCCGTGCATACAGTCGTGATAAGTAAATATCCTTAACACACAGTTGTGTGTATCGACGTGCAACTGAGAGCTCCTCCTCATTGACCTTGTGCGCAGTCGTGCGTATCGGCGTAGAGTAAAGGTGAGGTAAACTTTTAAAAATGGCGCAACGCAACAACGTAATCACTTTGCGTGATGTGAGATGCGGAGGCGGTGTAAGGAAAAACACTCTTGGAATTTGGAGATTCTGTGTTCCTCCCTGGTGATCGGGTTGCAAGGGCAATTGGACTTTGGACCGCATGATGAGTATGACGTACAGAAAGTTCCTCAGCTGTGCGTTCTCTTTCACCTCGAGTCGGACATAAAGTGTGACGTGCAGGGAATACCTCAGCTTGACGTTCTCCTGGACCCTGTGTTGGACATAAAATCTTGCTCTTTCGTTCCACTTGTACAGCAGTTGCAAATGTTGAAAGATGGGGTGAGCCTAAATTACCATTAAATAATGAAAATATATATTTTCACTCCAGTAGCAAGTCCAGAAAAGGAAAACCAATGGTAGTGGAGAGTAGAAGGTAACCAATCCAAATATACACATGCAAAGCAGCTATTCCCAAATCGTAATCCAGTGTCAAATTCTAAAGTTGTAAAAATGATCCCAAAATAGTAGAAGTACCGCTCTTGTGCCTTGAGAAGTAGCAGGTACTCTTGTAAACTTGTCGCCAGTGTAAAATGCCAAAAGATGAAGCAGATATCCAGATATGATATAAAGTAGGTTTAATCCATAAGGCACAGTACTGTCCTGAGTAGAGGAAGGACCACAATGAGAGGATTCCAGTTCTAAGTGGAATGGCTGCCAACTACATGGCGGATGCCAAAGTTGAATATATCTCGCGCTTTCATTGACATCAGAAAAGCAGACAGTCTCCCGTCACGGCTTCATATTCAATCCACTTGGATTTCATTTAAGTCTTTACTAAATGCAATGTCAGCGCACCCACTTGGGTTTTAATGTGTCCGCACTATGGATCCCGGAAGGCCATGGCAGTGGCCACGCCCATCCGGGCAGGGACTAATTATTTAAAGTGCGTGAACAATATGGGCTTTCATTTCCATGACTATGCTGCTGAAGAAGGGACATTCCTGAAACATGTTCGGCACGTGGAAACACTGACCGGGAACACACCATGGCCAGGAACTATTAACTTCAGTCGGGAATACTCGGGATATATCACAATCCCATGGGAATCTTGGCCCAATTGATGAACATGGAGTGGCAACTCTAATGAATTCCTTTATGTTACATAAAGACAAACTATTTTCTGAATTGGACAAACATATTAGTGACAGCCCGATTTTTCCTCATACATTCGTGAATGTACCCTCCTACATATGCGCATTGAAAGATTACACAAACCCGAGGGACATTACAGCAAAGGAAATCTTTTCCATCTCGTCCAGCCCTTTCTAATTCAAATAAGCCTTGAGAAAGCCCAGAGGGCGAAACGCGCGTCGGCTGTAACTTGGAATATCACGAATTTGTGGAAATTAAAGACTTCAAGACAGAAGCTTTGATTGGACTATTTCTGGTGTTAATGAGATTTTCTATGGACTATGTGGATATAGGGTGCTGTGAAAAAAAGTGATGTGTGTGTAAAGATATCTATGCGCCCCTCCACATGACTATACAGATATCGGTGTAGCTTGGGTAGTATATTGTTTCATATGTGTCCTGGATTCGGCTGAATCTTAGGACAAACTGACACTTTGGTGGGTAGGTGTCATATACCTTTAAGCACCCAGGCCTCGGTTGCCATAGATACGATCTACCTATTTCAGTACAACTGGCATTACTTTTGAAGATAGTGCGGTTTACTATAGCAAACCCATAACCAATGTTTACATGTTCGGCATTTTAATTGAGTGAAGATGTCTCTCGTGACTGGGAGTCTGCAGGCATGCGGTCAATAACATTCGTAAAGCACACTTACTTCTGGAGGCCTCTTTCAAATGGGTTCCTGTTTAGAGTTGGAGTATCCATATCTATATCCATATCTATATCTATATCCATATCCATATCTATATCCATATCCATATCCACATCTATATCCATATCTATATATATATATATATATATATATATATATATTCACTGAAAAAACCATAGGTTTCACACCAGTTAGTTAGCTGGAAATTTTACTGACCTAAAACCATTGAAATTCCACATTATAGTTAGTTGGACTCACTATAACTTGCGCGTGTAATGCACTGCTGATGACGTCACATATTACATCACTCATGACATGGTCAGTGACATCACTGATGACACCATCCTTATGACAGAGTGACAGACCTCCTTTCACTGTAAAGTAACCCTTGAAACATATATTCAAAAATAGAAACTAATATTTTCCAAAAAATTGGTGATACCCATACCAGTTACAACAACCAATTCAGTAATATCACCATCTATATACACATCCACTCATTCACCAACAGTTCTACATAGTCACTCATACATATATTCACTCATCATATGTAGTGAAACACCTATACATCCTATTACACACCGACAGTCATCCAAAAGTTACTCACACACATAATCACACATGCAAATAAACTATTGAGCATCCATTAATTTGTATATACAGCTATATACACACTACCACCTTACTTCTAAGGAAACTTACACATACTCACTCTCTTAAACAATCACTTACAGAAACACATACTTATTTAAACAGGAACTCTTACAATCTCTCACTCTCACATATACTCACTTTTATACATCAATACTCACATATACTAGATTAAAACATATGTCGCTACTGATAAAGACAATAGTGAGACAGTCATTCACTCACTAACACACACATATACACACTCATCCACCCATTCAGTCCTGCACATATGCTGTCTTCAAAACACATACAAACAGTGAGTCAGTAACAAACCCATGCAGCCACTTATACACAAAGTGAAACACTGATACATACATTTCAATAATTAAACATTATTCGCCAATATATGTATTCACTAAGAAACACTTAATAAGCCAATTAACCAATCAATTTTTTTTTAAAAACATCCAATTAGACACTTATTTAAACATTTATTCTTCCATCGACCTTTACATATACATATATAAAACATATTTATTGATCAGAAAGACACACATTCACTGGATGGTGTCATCAGTGATGTCATGAGTGATGCCACTGGCCATGTCATGAGTGATGTAATATGTGACGTCATCAGCAGTGCATTACACGCGCAAGTTATAGTGAGTCCAACTAACTATAACGTGGAATTTCAATGGTTTCATGTCAGTAAAATTTCCAGCTAACTATAACTGGTGTGAAACCTATGGTTTTCTCAGTGAATTTAATAGGGTTTTTAAATGCTAATTCCTAACTATAACTGGTGTGAAACCTATGGTTTTTTCAGTGAATTTCATAGGTCTTTTAACTGCTAATTCCTAACTATAACTGGTGTGAAACCTTTGTTTTTTTCAGTGAATTTTCAAGGTTTTGTCAATGCAAATTCATAACTATATATGGTCTCAAACCTATGTTTTTTTTAGTGAATTTCAATGGTTTTTTAATAGCAAATATCTATAGCTGTAAAATATATTCTTTATAATGAATACTATATCATCTATGCATATTTCAATGGTTTTGTGTGAGTAAAATATCAACTTTAAAGGTTTTTTAAATGCGAATTCCTATCTATATATGGTCTAAAACCTATCGTTTTTTCATTGAATATATATATATAGTCCAGCAAGGATTCATTTATCACACTGATCTTGAGGGGTTTTGCCTTCATGTAAATATTATCTCTCTATCCATTCCCAAAAATATTTTGGTGACTAATGAATTTCAAGTCAACCAACAATTTGTTTTTAATTCACGATTTCGCACTTTCACTATTTTTTCAATATAGATCATATCTTGATTTATCACTAGTGGGTCAATTCAATATCAGTGTTGCCATGCTATAGATACATGTACATATTGATGTCATACATTTTTTCCAAATCATAGTTAACAACTTTGTATTTCTATGTGTCCTTTTGTCCATCTTAATAACATGAAATTTTCATATTTGACAGGTAATGAATGTAAATTTGTAGATAAGAAGAGAGTATATATTTTTGTAGTACATAAAAATGTTTATATGTATAGGTATATATAGATTTTTATATATATTTTTTTACATAACATTTGGATATTGTATATAAGATAGTTTGTACATATATATATATATATAATTTTTATTTTTTTATTTTTTATTTTTCTTTTTTTCTCTAGATGTTTATAGATGGATCTGAATTTGATGGACCAGTTTCAGTATAAGATGGAGGGGTGTATATACAATATATTTGTACTTGTATATATATATATTCTTTGTACATGGTTATGGTTTAATGAGTTAATAATATTGCATTCATGCAGTTATAATTTCTCTTAATGCCACCAACACTGGTATTCAGTTCAATTGTATATAGAGGTGAGCACGTATTTTATATTTGATTACGTATTTTCTCTATGTCTACACCTTGTGACCCACGAGAATGGGTGGAGCATCACTGGTTTAAAAAAATGTATAAATTTGTAGCTGACCTGGTGCGCGGTGTGTGACCAAGGGCACTTGGTGCTCGAAACGCGTAACCAGCGAGGTTTTTATTAAAGATCTCCTTGACTGCAGCCATTGGGTCCGTGTCTTCGTTTTCCACGACAGGAGTGTGGTTATTTGAAGATTACTTGGTTCATATATATATATATATATATATATATATATATATATATATATATATATATATATATATATATATATATATATATATATATATATATATATATATAGCAATCCGCATTGAAGAATAAGTGGATGTATAAGTGTCTGGATGGAGGATTTAGTAGCAGTGTGATTGACTGTTTACTTGACTAATTTGTAGTGTGTCACTAAATATATTGGATAGTAACTAAACTGTGTGAATACTATTTTTTCTATGTATTTAATATTTTTTTGGGGATGTATGAAAGTTTTAAAAAAAAAAAAAAATTTTTTGCTTAGGTACGCTTCCGGTGCGTGCCCCGGGGAGCGCCCCGTTAGCGTAACTTTGGATCGCGCCCCGGTTCGCCCCCCCGGGAAACGTTCCGTTAGCGCAACTGACGCAATCGAAAACAACATCGTGACATGTCGCGTAAGTGTGACCTATCGCGTAGCCGCGTGATGCGTCTTATGACGCACTGCGTTAGCGCACCCAGAAGCGCTACAGAGCGCGACGCGCAGCGCCCCGGAAGCGCTCCGGGGCGCGTAACGTAAGCGTAATATGTCATGTGACCTGAAAATAACACTTCATTGGTTCAGAACATTTTTTTTTTCAAAATGATGAAAGCCCCACCTTTTAACCTCATTCTTACTTTCTACTTCCAGAGAGCAAGACCTGTTTTTGACAATGGCTTCTGTAATAGCTGCAGCTGGTGCTTCTCAGCAACCACCACCACCACCAAAAGGACCACCTCCAACACTGGACTTTGGTAGAGAGGAAGATAATGAGGACGAAGAGGAGGAGGAGGAAGAGCAAGTAAGGCAGCAGTTCCTGCCAGAAACACCAAGGCAGAGCCATATTAAAGAGCACTACATATGGCAATTTTTTAAAATTCCACCTGGACAAAAGAAGGTCAATGCACCCCAGGTGTCTTGTTTGATATGTAATCATATACTTTCTCGTGGCAACCCCAACAAGAAATACAGCTTTGGGAATCATACAATGATTCGCCACATGGAGCGGTGACATCCTAATAATCTTTCCCAAGTACAAGTAAGGGATCTTGCTGCCAACCCCCCAAATGTCATCCCCAGCACCTCCAGTGGACAAACATCATTCGCCTGACCAGAAGGCCGAGAAATGGTCCACAATATTCAAAGTCCTTTTGAAAACTACAAAATAGTTTGTATATATTGTGGAGGAACTATTTCTTATGGAGAAAAGAGTATTACTTTGATTAACCGAGCTGGAGAAAATCATAAATGCAACAAGAAGAGAAAACAATGAATCCTTTTTATTTTTTTTTGCTCCTATTGAGACATGTTCAAACCCTGCTTTTTTGTTATTTCCCTTAAAAAAACACTAAAAAAAACTCAAAATAATTTTCAAAAATCCAAAAAAATCAAAACATTGTTCAGAAAATTTATAAAAAAATAAAAAAGAAGAAAAAGAATAAAAAAAACAGTTCTTTTCAGAACTACCTTCCATTTATAACAAAATTGCTAACATTTTTACACCCTGTCTTTCTTTTTTCTCTTTGTTCCGCTTCCCCGGAGCGCTGCCCGGTTCGCGTACCGGGCGCTAAACCCGAGAAAATATATATATATATATATATTTTTTTTGGTGCTTTATATGGGCCTTTTCAGCCACCCACTTCAAATCAAGGGGGTCAGGGGGTGTCTACCCTGCCCCCTTTTATTCATTTCCCCTTTCGTTATTGCCACCTCTTGTCACTCGATCTTACCGAGAGACAAGATGGCGGCCGCTCCGGACTGTTTCGAATGTTTACAGACACCCAAGAACCAATCAGCTTTCTGCGCGCAAGTCGCGTGGCGCGCCTGGAGCGCGTACCGGGGCGCTGCCATAGATATATATATTTTTTTGAACCTAAATTACTCAAAATCCACTGAAGCACATATCTTGAGACATAGCAAAGGCACATCGGGCTACCAGTCCCTACAATTATGTCAAGTTTGGTGAAAAACCATTCAGCCGTTCGGGCTAAAAGTGAGGTCGACCGCCCTATGGAAATTAACATGGGGAAAACACATTTTGGGACCCCCCTTTTATCTCGGCCCCCGCTTGACGCATCCCCCCCAAACTTTCAGGGAAGGACCGGAGCTCGATGAGGCCATTTTGACGAAATTTTCAGGCAGATTCGTCAACCGGCGCCAAAGTTATTCCAAATAGAATTTTGAGATTTAACATTGAAAAAAATCCTAACTATATAATTTATATATATATATATATATATATATATATATATATATATATATATATATATATATATATATATCCTCCAAAAGCTATCAGATGATAGCACAAGTCAGCACTCAACACAGGAATTCTTTCCCAAATCGTCACGGTTTATTGTCAGAAAGCAGCATACATTGCACAACACCAACGCGTTTCGCAACTCACTGTTGCTTGATCACGGTAGGGATACAATGTTTCAGTTCCATTTTGTATTTGGAAAAAACCGCCTCAAACCCATAGTACTGACATCACTTCCTGCCCAGTTCAGGAAGTAACTTGGGAAATGTAGTTTTTTATCACCAAACGAGTGTGTCTCATAGGGAACAGCGATGTAATTTGTAACAAATGCTTGGTTATACTGTGTTCATAATTGCAGTTATTAGGTAAATTCAATTTATACACACATCGGAGAATCTTGT
The DNA here is from genome assembly GCF_964263255.1 of Lissotriton vulgaris. Lineage (NCBI taxonomy): Eukaryota > Metazoa > Chordata > Amphibia > Caudata > Salamandridae > Lissotriton > Lissotriton vulgaris. Next base: position 464,316,133 of record NC_141685.1, on the reverse strand, counting down.
TAATATTGGTCATCTGTGTTTAAGCACACGGAGACCACACAAAACGGGAGATAAGAGTGCCATCTGGTGGGCAAATTAATTATGACAAGAAAAATGAAATTTAGCTCTCTGGTGAGCATATTATATAAATTTCAAAAACAATACAGCCCTCTGGTGGGCTAAACGTCATTCTTAATTATATTCTGAAAACATTTGTCTCTTTTAGTCCCCTCAATGAATTCTAGATCCTGTAGTAGACCCTATTATTAACCCATATATTCTCACATCTTCAAACAAACCTGGTCTTGTTCTTCCTACTGAAAACTATACAATTCCGCTGTTACAAGTTATTCCAACTACATTATCCACTCATATCTGTAAAATCCTAAAATTAAGTTCTATTAGACTCTGTATCTCGTTCCAAAGAAAAATAAATTCAGTACACAAACAGTTCTCATATTGTTCACATCATCATAAATGTACATAAAGCTCCTCGCTCTGATTAAGACCCCAGGGGCTCTTCTTGAGGGTAAGAAGAATTTGCTCAGAAGAAAAAGAATGGGAATCAAAAAGTAAGAACATGGCTCAGAGATTCAAAACCAGAGGATACCATAAAGCTATCATTGAAAAAGGGTGGCAAAGAGCGAACCAGAAAAAACGAGAAGATGCCTTGATAACTAAAAAATCAGCAATAAACATCACCCAGAACAAAGCACCTAATGAAAGAAAAGTGAGATTGATACTGGACTACACGAGAGAATCAAAACAAATTGTCAACACTCTGAGAAAGAACTGGAAATTACTGCAACTAGATCAAACTGTGGGTAAAATAATGGGCAATCATCCATTAGTCACATACCGCCGAGCCAAGAACTTAAAAGACAGATTGATACAGAGCCATTTCCAGGATAAATCTAAAAAGAAAAAGGGCATTCAATGGATGAACACGAAAGGTTTTATCAAATGCCAACGGTGTAAGGTCTGCCAGATTGCCACCAATAAAAAAGAAGTGAACTTACCCAACAAAAAACTGTGGAAGATTAACCAGTTAATAGATTGTACAAGCACCCATGTGGTATATGTGATCGAGTGCCCATGTGCTTTGAAATATATCGGAAGTACGAAGAAACAATTTAAACTACGTATCCTTGAGCACATCAGAGCGACAGTGAATAAAGACAAAAACAACGCTGTCGCTAAACACATGGAATTGATGCACAATAGTGACTGGAAACTCTTGAAGACATATGCATTGGAATGTGTCTTACCACATGAAAGGGGCGGGGATCAAGAGAAACAACTTAGATGCAGAGAATCTAGACAAATTCTCAACTTCCGAACAATGAGCCCCTGGGGTCTTAATCAGAGCGAGGAGCTTTATGTACATTTATGATGATGTGAACAATATGAGAACTGTTTGTGTACTGAATTTATTTTTCTTTGGAACGAGATACAGAGTCTAATAGAACTTAATTTTAGGATTTTACAGATATGAGTGGATAATGTAGTTGGAATAACTTGTAACAGCGGAATTGTATAGTTTTCAGTAGGAAGAACAAGACCAGGTTTGTTTGAAGATGTGAGAATATATGGGTTAATAATAGGGTCTACTACAGGATCTAGAATTCATTGAGGGGACTAAAAGAGACAAATGTTTTCAGAATATAATTAAGAATGACGTTTAGCCCACCAGAGGGCTGTATTGTTTTTGAAATTTATATAATATGCTCACCAGAGAGCTAAATTTCATTTTTCTTGTCATAATTAATTTGCCCACCAGATAGCACTCTTATCTCCCGTTTTGTGTGGTCTCCGTGTGCTTAAACACAGATGACCAATATTAACAAGATTCTCCGATGTGTGTATAAATTGAATTTACCTAATAACTGCAATTATGAACACAGTATAACCAAGCATTTGTTACAAATTACATCGCTGTTCCCTATGAGACACACTCGTTTGGTGATAAAAAACTACATTTCCCAAGTTACTTCCTGAACTGGGCAGGAAGTGATGTCAGTACTATGGGTTTGAGGCGGTTTTTTCCAAATACAAAATGGAACTGAAACATTGTATCCCTACCGTGATCAAGCAACAGTGAGTTGCGAAACGCGTTGGTGTTGTGCAATGTATGCTGCTTTCTGACAATAAACCGTGACGATTTGGGAAAGAATTCCTGTGTTGAGTGCTGACTTGTGCTATCATCTGATAGCTTTTGGAGGATTTATGAAAGCGGGGCTCTGCTTTGAAGTCGGCACCGGTGGATGAGCGCCATTGGACTACAAGTTGTTTTGAGCCATACCTGTGGATATATATATATATATATATATATATATATATATATATATATATATATATATATATATATATATATATATATATATATATGCGATGGTATTGGGGGACCGGAGGAGGCGCTTACCATTTGGCACATCAAAGCGGGACTGATAACACAGTTCCCCAAGGGTCCTTGCTGTTCCCCGATCAGCCCGCAATGACTTTGCTCCACTCCAGTCATTCCCCTGCACCTTGGTCCCAATCACCTATTAAGTTGCATTCTGGGGCCTGTAGTCCTGCGCTACACTCGGGACTGCCCACAGGTGCGAGGACTTCATTAGAAGGGCGGAGTTATCTTGCACCAGCAAGAACATCAACGAGGGACTCACAGGCAGCAAGACACTCAACCCACGGGACGCTTTGAGCGCTGAGGAAGGCAGTTCAGCTGCCGAAATGCATTCGCCAAATTTGCCAAATAAAGAAGCGTTTCCTACCTGTTCCTCCTGGGAATCTGCCTCTCTTTTTCTTTGAGAAGGAGTTGTTCGTGCATCAATTCAGCGCCATCCAGGGGCGCTTTTGCAGAGACCCCCATCGCGCTTTGGGAGTACCAGCCTCACTGGAAAACCTTGTGGATTCTTGCAGTCCATGAACATTTACTGCCAGCGTTAGTTGGATAAGGTTGGGAGCCCGCCATTGACACCGAGGAGGAAGGCTGGCAGTTTTGGGATATTCCATCCCATGCTGGGTAGGACTCACTGTAGCCCATCCCCTGCCTTTTGGACTCTAAGGACGACATGGCTGCGATGGTATTGGGGGACCGGAGGAGGCGCTTACCATTTGGCACATCAAAGCGGGACTGATAACACAGTCCCCCAAGGGTCCTTGCTGTTCCCCGATCAGCCCGCAATGACTTTGCTCCACTCCAGTCATTCCCCTGCACCTTGGTCCCAATCACCTATTAAATTGCATTCTGGGGCCTGTAGTCCTGCGCTACACTCGGGACTGCCCACAGGTGCGAGGACTTCATTAGAAGGGCGGAGTTATCTTGCACCAGCAAGAACATCAACGAGGGACTCACAGGCAGCAAGACACTCAACCCACGGGACGCTTTGAGCGCTGAGGAAGGCAGTTCAGCTGCCGAAATGCATTCGCCAAATTTGCCAAATAAAGAAGCGTTTCCTACCTGTTCCTCCTGGGAATCTGCCTCTCTTTTTCTTTGAGAAGGAGTTGTTCGTGTATATATATATATATATATATATATACAGTCCAAAGCGGCGTTCCAAGCGTGCACTCAGGTACAAAATAATCCACACTTACACTGCAGCTCTGTCCAAAAGGTAGGGTTTATTCACGCCATAAGCCATACGTGACGCGTTTCGCACTCCATGAGTGTGAGCAAGCACTCATGGAGTGCGAAACGCGTCACGTAGGGCTTATGGCGTGAATAAACCCTACCTTTTGGACAGAGCTGCAGTGTAAGTGTGGATTATTTTGTACCTGAGTGCACGCTTGGAACGCCGCTTTGGACTGTATATTGATTACTGGATGCCTCACCGGCAGCGTGCCACCCCCATAAGACGAGGGATACTCCACAGAGGCGATCTGTGTGTGTATATATATATATATGTGACCAAGAGCCCGTGTGCTCGAAACGCGTCGTTTATGCCCAAATAAACAACTTTGAAGTACCTGAATGGTGTGGCTCGTCATCCTTGACCAAACGAAAGGATTCTGTGGATATATATATATATATATATATATATATATATATATATATATATATATATATATATATATATATATTATGGCGGCGCCAGGCTTGCTGAAATAAAACACCAAGGTTAAAGCACCTAAATCTGGGTCCGTTCTTTCGTCAGCGTTGGAGTGTGGGGCTGAGGCGACTGCCTTGGCTAGTGACGAATTCTCGTACATATATATATATATATATATATATATATATATACATATATATATATATATATATATATATATATATATATATATATATATATATATATATTCATATTCATATATATATATATATTCAGCTTTCAAAAGGGAATCTAAAAGGAAGGGGCAAACGAAATAGACCAGGAATATACATGCTATGTCACAAAATTCTTTGTGAAATGTAGCAGTATTGGAGAGTTGTGTCACTGTCTTACAAATCGCCATATGGTACCTGGCATAGCCCCACTGGTCAGGGGTGCCGGTCTTGCTCTGACCGGCCTGCTGCCTGTGACCTCCTGGCTTTCCTCCGGCACCAGCTCTCACTCTAGTTTTTTTGACACTGTGTTGAAAAAGAAGGGATGGTATTTGGAAGGGGTGCGACATATGCCAAGTAAACCTCCCCAGTTTTGTCTCAGGCGGACAGTGCCACACCCCACCTTCTTGAGCCGCCTTCACCTCGCATCAGAACTGGAGACACCCGGGCCTTGCCAGACCCATAATGTGAGGGGAGAACTGGCAAACAGTGGAACGGGGTGCTTACAGATGAAGACAGGGGGCTCTCCTTTAAACCTACCTTGTAACTACCGCTGCTACTGCAGCTCTAAGGCCAACTCACAGCCCCACTGGTGCACCTCAATCTGGGCTTTTAACACCCTCTGCTATTTCACCTTTAAGGCCAGCTCCACCAGTGCATCTCTATAAGGCCTTGTAACTCTCTCTCTCTGCTATTGCAGCTAGAGATGGCCGAGCAATACTACGCCTACGTGTGTAACTCAGCAGAATTTGGCTGAGTTTTACGGGAACTCCGCGGAGTGAAACTCCACAAGCTCCACTCAAGCCTACATTCCACACACCCATTTTTACCGTGGCTAATAAACTTGACGCTTGGTATCCATATTTGATGGATATGAGCTGCCTCCTGTTTCGAAATGGATACAAAATATGTTAGCAATAAAATTTACTTAAAATGTGAACAGATATTTATAGGATAGTTGACATTCTATGCAGATTCATGGATGTATGAAGCATCCTTCCAAAATTCATATATATATATATATATATATATTTATTTTTTTTAAAACCTTTAGTTTACCAAAAAAACTTGTACACAGCTTTTGGCCTACAACCCCTGGGGCCAGCCGCTATTTTTTCCTCACATATGCATTACTTTCCGGAGTACACAGCCCATGTGCCGACAACCTGGGGGTACGGCGGCGTTATATGTCAATATGTGCATACAGGTCTTGTTCCACATACGGATTCAGGTAGGTCTGGTTTTATATTTTATAATTTAAACAATCTTAACAAGAAGTTACCACATTCAGTCATAAGTCATACAAGTGCCAGGTGCGTTTCCCCTGTTACAACATCACGTTGTTCGAGCGTCTGATGTGAGAGAGTAGTTCCGAGACCACTTAGTCTGTCATTACCATAGTCCTTCCCAATTATGCAAGTTAGTTTAGCAATCAGAAGGTACCAGTTACTTCGCCCGTCCTCCCCTCCCCTTCCCCTTCTTGCCTCTGGTCAATCCCTTAGTTCCTTCCCTTCCCCTCACTATCCTGTTCCTTAGTCTTCTTCTATCTCCTCGTCTGACGACATTACTTCGTCTTCCTCCAGGCGTTCACATATTTCTCCCCCTGTATACGTTCCACGGGGTCCATAACTTGTTCCATTTGCGCGGGACGCTCTGTTAGTGTAGACTGTCCTCTCTATTATCATGGCCCTGTCCATATTTGTGCACCACTGTGTCAGTGTGGGGGTTTCTACCGCTCCCCATTTTTGTGCTATGTCGCGCATTGCTATTATCATACCTATCGTGGACCATTGCTGCCAGTACCTGGAAAGGTCGTTGGGACCCCATATGTTTAGCAAACATTTCCGTGGTTCAGGGTCTAGGGATACCCTTAATGTTTGTGACATAAGACGCATTGTTTGCCTCCAAAATTCTTGAATGCGAGGGCATTACCAGATAGTGTGAAACAGTGTTTCCTCCTCTCCGCATCCACGAAGGCAATATGGATGCTGTGCCCTCTGTATTGTGTGTAGCATCTTCCTCGTATAGTACACCCTGTGTAAAATTTTAAGCTGTACCAGCCTAAATTTGGACGATATGCCCACCTCCTTAGGTGACCCCAGCGCTTCATTCCACTCAGACTCATCCACATCTCCTATGTCCTCCACCCACTTGTCTCTTAGTTTTTCTGTCGGATCTGGCAATTATTAATTAATTTACGATAGGTGAGTGATGTTGCCCTGTCCTGCATGTAATCTGTGAGAAGACAATCTTCCAGGGGAGATGCCTCTGGGATCGGTGTGTCACGTGGGATGGCTGTTAGTAAAGCGTGCCTCACTTGTACATATCGGAACAATTCTGTTGGCCTCAACTCGTACCGGTGTCTTAGTTGTTCGAAGGGGATTACTGTGCCCTTTTCCGATGGATCTCCTACTGTGGATATTCCAATATTATCCCAGAGCGTGAACCCCTTACTGCGTCTCAGATTGCCCAGTGTCCGTGAGTCCCACAATGGGGTGAGTTTAGTGAGTCTCCCATTCCATCCCAGTTTTGTCTGTGCTGTGTGCCACAATGATATGGTAAGTTTTGTGGGTCCCGTGAGTGTGTGTGCACCCTACGCCGGTTATAAAGAGACGCCAGTATGCTGTTTGTACCCAGTTGCGCCCTGTCTGTTCTGTATGCCGGGTCTTCCTGAGGTGTATGAAGCCATTGATTAGTGGGTTTCAGTTGGGCGGCCCAGTAGTACAGTTGCAGGTTTGGCAACGCAATTCCTCCATCGTACCACCCACTGTGTAATTTTGCTTGAGCAATGCGTGCCGGGCGATTGTTCCACTTGAGACCAGCCATCCAAGCAGACACCCGCCTAAAGTATCCCGGTGTTACAGGATATGGCGTGTTTTCTAGGATATACAAAAATCGGGGCAGGGACATCATCTTATAAAGAGCTGCTCTGCCTAACAACGGCAGCGGCAGCGCTGCCCAGAATTTAACATCTTGCTTCAGTCGCTCCAGCGGCGGTGCCAGGTTCTTCTGATAGAATTCATTTGGGTCTTTAGTGACATGAACACCCAGGTAGCGAAAAGAGGAACCCGCCATCTTCAGGGGGCAGTCCTCGCATAGTGTGGGGGCCGGGCCTTGCAGGACATATATCTCCAACTTTGCCCAGTTGAGAGTGTAGCCCGATACTCTTCCCTGTTCATCGCACAGCGCCAATAGTGCCGGTATACTGCGATCCGGTTCCGTCAGGTACACCAGCATATCATCCGCATACAACGAGATGCGGTCCTCCCACCCCTCTGCCCAGGTGATCCCTTTCAGTAATGGGGTAGAGCGTATCATAGTCGCCAGTGGTTCCAATGCAATCGCAAAGTGCAGCGGCAACAGCGAACAACCCTGACAGGTCCCTCGCTCTAGCAGGAATGTTCGGGAAATATGGCCTTTCGCCACCACCTGTGCAACAGGCTTGGTGTAAAGTAACCGGACCAAGGCAACGAACTTTGGGCCAAAACCCATGTGTGTCAGGACCTCGAATAGATATTGCCACTCCACCATGTCGAATGCCATCTTCGCGTCAAGGGCCATTATAACCGCCGGGTCTGATAATGAGGCCGCCCTGGCCAGCACTCCGTGTGCCCTACGCAGGTTGAGAGCGGTATTCCTGTGCGGCATGAAACCTGATTGATCGGGGTGTATGAGTTGTGGGAGGTGTGTCATCAACCGGGTGGCAAGGAGCTTAGCCAAGATTTTAACCTCTGCGTTGAGAAGGGAGATTGGGTGATATGATGTGCACTCCCCAGCGGTTTTCCGGGCTTGGGGATCTCAACAATGGTTGCCGTCCGCTGATCTAACGGAAGTGCAGCCTTTTCCAGACTGTCTGTATACATGGCCAGCAAGGGCCCACTGAGTCCCTCCGACGCGGCCTGGTACCATTCTATCGGAATACCATTTGATCCTGAGGCCTTACCCGTTTTCACTGCATGGATCTCCCTTTTTATTTCTTCCTCCGTGATTTCTGCCTCTAGTTCCGCGGCCGCTTCCGGCATCACTGTCTGAATGGGGATGCGACCCAGCGCTGCACGAGCCATCTCCGCCGTTACTTCATTAGCCGGAGTGTACACTCCCTGAAAATACTCCGCTAAGGTCTCAACTATCTCTTCGGGGTTTGTGCGCTCTATCCCTTGCCTGTCACTAATCCGCTGTATACCCCCGGCACTACCTCCCCTCTTATCTAACCAGGCCAACATTTTCCCTGCCTTGTCCCCTATGTCGTAGACTCTTTGTGTCGTCTCTGTTATCTGAGTGGCTGACTGCTGCTTCACGTGCTCCCTATATTGTTGTTGCCTCAGAATCATGTCGTGGGAGGTGTCAGGTGTTGGATTCGTCTCGTGTGCCACCGTTGCATCGTGTAGAGCCAACTCCAGCCTCGCCAGTTCACTCTGTCGCTCTCTTTTATGAAAAAAAAATCATATTTTTAAATACTGTTTGGTTACTTTTAGTTCTTTTCTGCAAGACTATTCATTTTACATGTTGGTTACAATCTTGAAACTGGCTTGCAGAGTTCTCTTTAAAGTAGATCTACTAGTTTTTCAGCCAGAATGCCGTCATGTTACCTTTACACTGCCTTCTTTGTTTCCTGGCCTACTTATTTACACAATTGGGTTGTCTTTCTCCATCTCCTATATTTCCCCTTACCAGTTGAAGTGACTAATTTTCTGGTCTCCTACTTCTAACTTTAAACATCACATGTGTGTTTTTAAATGCTCTCAAATTATTACTTAATCAGGCTAATCAATCTCTTATGGTCCTTACCCTCTTCTTCCTGAACTATGTCATGATAACCCAGCTAATTCCTTTGAACAAAGGCCTTAAACTATTGTTTTCTCATTTATCCCTCTTCTCTACCGTACCTATATCCAGGTAATGCTACTTACTATGCCCCAATATCTCTACTCTCTGCTATACACCGCCTTTAACCTGGGAGCTCTACCCCCACCTGTATCTCCGGTCTGCTACCTCTACCCATTTACACTGTAATAGCCCTACTTCTATCTATATCCTAGTATTTCTACCCCATGCAGAATATATACAAGTACAGTTACCCCTCACCTATATACCCTACTACCTCTATCCCTTGTATCTTAGTATGTTGATTACTTACCTCAGAAAACCTAAAACCTACTATCTCAACCACAGCATACATCTGAATACTTATTCTTCTACCTATATCTGTTAATTTATCCATGCCCTTAACCTAGTGCCCCCATCCCTGATGATACCTTAGTCAGGAGTGTGGAATTTAATAAAATACCTACAGCATCAGCATCTGCCTCAAAGCCTTCCTAGTACGAGTTTCCAGGCCCATTTCACACCAGTGGGAGGCAAAGTTTGCCATCACCTGCTCCACTGGCGTTCCATCACTTCGGACAGGTGGTCCGATGCAGAGTCCGGGCCGTGGCTGAAACCAGGGCGCGGTCACCCGAGGACGGTGCCGGAGGTGGCTCGGATGGGGTCGGCGCCAGCGGAGGAGTCATGAGGTCAACCAGCGTCGACCAGGACCGAAGTCACCGGCGGCAACACAGGGCTAGGACCCCAGCCGAAGGCACGCAGGTGGCTCACGGCGGCAGAAAGAGAGTCCTCATGGCAACGAGGATGTCTTGAATCTGTTCCGGGGTCGCACTGAGCCCAGGGACTGGAGAGTGTGGTGCTGGATGCGACAACGCGGGCTCCGCTGAAGCCGCAGACGCGGCGCCACCTGAACCTTTGGCCGAGTTGTGCGACCGGCGAGGGGAGGTCGAAGAACGATGGCCTCGCTTCGACTTCTTATCATGCCTCGACTTACCTGAGTGCGAGGACTTTGAAGCCGGTGAGCGGTGATGACTGCGGCTCCGCGACCGGTCCCTCGACTTCCTCCTCAACCGGGACCTCTAGCAGCGCGGAGCCGGCTGCCGGAGCTCGAGCAGCTTGCGGGACCGCTCCCGCCTAGCCTTTGATGTCAAGGCCCAGTAGTTGGGGCACAACTTGTCGTCGTGGTCGGCCCCAAGACAGTAGAGACACCGGCGGTGGGGGTCGGTAACCGACATCAGTCGGTGACAGTTGTCATACGGCTTGAAACCGGGCATCCCTACCGGCACCAGGAGTCTGTCGATTCGAAAAAGATAGACAAAAATGTCCAAAAAGTTAGTCCAAAAATGACTACGGGTACACTTCCCGGATCTGTGCTTGCTGGTGCGGAAAAAATAAGAAAGGACGTCAGCATGCGAGGGCGACATCCAAGTACTCCGACAACGTCATCCAGGCGATTACGACGCCGACGACGGACGTGAAGCCGCAGACGACGCCTACCGGCGCGCAGTGGTACTGCTGACGAAAACTTTCCGGATCCGGTCTGACACCTGGGGGTTATTCTAAGGTAAGGAATCTAACGTGTTTCTTTCAGATACATGTGTTGGTTTTGTATCACCCCTGCAAGAAGAGGACAGTGACTGCTGCTTGGCTGATGGCCACAGCCTCTCACAACACCTAGTCCCCTACAGCCACAAAAGATTTAGGAAGGGGAGGTTGCGTTTTACAATAGGCAAAGCTACAAGTGTAGCACTGGAATTTCCAGTAATGCTACTCCCAAGGAGCAAGCTGCAGCACAGCTATTGCTGAAACACTCCAAAGCAGAGTCTATTTTTCTCCGCAGAGCCTGGAACCTTCAAATGGTAAATTCATCAGAGGCACTTGCATGTCTCCAGAGAACCTTGGAATGCACATCCAGGCAAGGCATCAGACCACCACACTGGTACTCATGTTACAGCAAACACAGACTGGCATGTAAAATGTACTGTTCCGGTTCGTCATGAATCATCTCAGCAAATGAGATTCTGAAACTACCTGGGTAGAACAGGCAAGATCCTGCTCATCATATTGTAGTGTACCAACTCAATATTCAAACAGCATTAAAGAAACTAAGAGCCACAACTGGTGGAAGAGAAGTCTCCCTTTCCCATTGTATCAATGTGCTTCCATGCCCTATGTGGTAGAAGCATTGGGAAGGCCCTACTGTTTATTTTATTGGCAGAAGCCCTGGGCAGGCGTAAGACTTGGACTATGGTGCAATCAAAGCCTTAATTGGGCTTCTTTGACGGGCAGCAATGGTTCAGAAGGTAAGTACTAGTTCGCATATTTTCTAAGATCAGTTTTCCCTTATTTGCCCACAGTCTGCAAATGCAATTCCAATACCTCTATGGCTCTATGGGCCGCCACTGCGAAAGAGGCAATTTTTGGAACAGCTGCCCAATGGAGAGTCCAATTCAGTCTCAGGAGAATTATCAGGGCCACTAGCATTTTGCAGGTCTACATACAGACCAGTAGGAGTGTAATCAGGGTGAGGAGTAAATAGGCCACCTCCTAGCCATAATTTTCAACATATGAAACATACTGAAAGCCACAGGGAGCATCACAATCAGCTTCATAAATAGGCTCTAGACATCTGTAATACTTGTAACAAACCAGGCTGGGCATTCATAATCTTGTAACGGGACACTGCCTGAGATCTGGCATATGGGCCGGATTCGGAATTCACCCCTCTGGTACCAGGGTTGGCACTTAACTGGGCAGACCTGGCGTTGCCTTCAGCAAAGTTGAAGGCCACGCCAGGCATGGTCTGGCAAGGCTCAAACAGATTTGGTGGGTGGCACCCCTGGCCCTGCCAGTGAAAGTCCAACTAAAGGACCCTGCTGTTTCCATAGGGCCATAAGGTGCATCAGAGGGAGCCAGAATCACTGGTACATAATCGCCCTTAAGGCCTCAACCTGCTGCAGAGTAGACAATGGCCTGCTGAATTCGGCGTGCATCAACTTCCAACCGTGAAAAACGGATAGTACCTGGACAATGGTGGTGGAGTTAGGCCCTGGAATGTCAACTGCATAACCTCTCCCTGGAGTGGAAGGGAAGGGTGGACTCCGATTTGTGGTGCTTACGTTCAGACATGTCTTATGAATTCCTCTGGATTTACCAGGGAACGTCGGATCAGTAGATGGACTGGTCTTTTGAACGTTACCACGAGTCCAGCGATGTATACCTTTGAGCTCCTTGGGATGTTTCGGGTGTAGCAAAATTCAAGCTTGGAGCCTAAGAACCAAATACATTGTGTGGATCTGTGACCAACATCTGATTCCAGCAGGCATAGCACAATTTAAGGCCTGTAGTCTTCAAAGGTAACGTTTACCCTTAGTGCTCTGTCTTGTAGAAGTGCTTAGGGATTTGGTGAACAACGCTTAAAAATTTGGAACCTGAACTCCAGGTCCGTCTAGAAGGGCATGGGAAAAAATGAACTTAAGTCAGTGTGTGCGGTTAAGTCGATCTGTAGCTCTGCGTGATTTCCAGAGGCACGGTAACGCATTTGTGGAGTCCAAGAGCACCATCTACTAGTGTGCAGGAGCTATTGCAGAAGAACTTCCGGTACCAGTCTGACACCTGGGAGAATCGGAAAGTTGTGGAATCAGCGGTTAAAAGTATCCATCATATATACCGAATCTGGATATTTGCAATATATTGCAGCTTCAAGGTAGTGGATGTGCTCAAGTATCTTGTTCTCCTAAAATCACATCTAGTTTATTATCTGCTTACAGTTTGTTTTTTCAACATTGTGCAGAAAAAAAGCAGGACAAAATTTACAAAAAATATTCCAAAAGCTGCTAACCTGGTTTTTGAATACAGCTCCTGATCCCATCCCATTTAGGACGAGATGTGAAACATCTGTATAATTTTATTTTAACAACTTCCATGGCTATTTTGCAAAGGCAATTTGAATAACACTAAATAAGCATATAGAGCTCGATTAAACAAAATATTACAAAGAAACACCTTTTTGACCTCTTTACTGTGTTCCATCAGAAGAAGTGTATGAAAGGTGCAGTATATTCTCTTAGCATTAGGTGCCTGTACCAACCCAACTTTACTTTATCAAGGAGTGAGCAGAAATACAAATCAATATATATATCAGACCATTCCAAGTATCACAGTCTTCTATGTGTAGATGGTAGAGAAGCAAAGATCTCTCATAAAGGCAGCCCCAGCTCTTTAAAGGCACCACTCAATAGCAGGAAAATGTATGCATTAAGCTTTGTTTTATCAAGCACAGCAGGGATTTGGGAGATCTATATAAATAATCAGACTGAAACCTTCAAGTCACTGGCATCCTTCCTTTGATGACAGAACAAAATGCTGGATGTTGAACTAAATAACGGTTCTGGAGGTTACCGACTACTAGCATACTATATGATCTAAATCATATCCATCTCTTCAAGGCGTAGGACATATCTTAAATACAGCCTCAGAGCATCCCTTCCAGTCCACTTCCACTGTAATCCTGAAACAGTCTTCTTTCAAGTCTCTCACTGTTTTTACAGAAAGAACATCACCCATAAAAGAAACGGTGCCATCATCAAAACCAGCAGAGATACCAAGAGTGAAGTTCTGCTATGGAAAACATTGTTGAAACAAGCTATGATTTGAGGACATTTCGCTGTGGAGCAAACAATGCCACACTCTTGACATCAGTAATTTCCCGGGGTGATTGACATTTTATTCTTTTCTTTTAAGGCGGGTTGTGTCTCCATATTCCCAATCTCCTCCCAACACTGCCTTGGACATTTTGTCACCTCGAATTCCAGCGCTGTTGGGCATTGCAGTATTATTATTATTATTATTATTTCTGAATTTGTAGAGCGCATGGTTACACTTCCGTGTGTCCCCGCGCTGTCAGAAGTGCCATCGACTCCGTTAGTCAAACAAGACTGGCTAATCATTGGGAAAGAGGAGTGTTTTGAGCTTTCTACGGAAGATGAGCTCTGATGTTTCCACTCTTAAGCTCAGGGGGAGAGAGTTCCATTTACGTGCTGCCAAAATGCGAAAGGATCTTCCTCCCATTCTGGCTTTCTTGTGTCTGGGGACAGCGAGGAGGCCTGCTCCTAACGAGCAGAGTTGACGAGTGGGCGTGTAGGGGCATAGAAGGTTCCGAAGGAAGGCCGGGCTCTTGCCATGTACTATCCTATGACTGATACAGAGGACTTTGAAATCAATTCTTTCATTGATCGGAAGCCAGTGAAGAGTTTGTAGGGATTTTTTTGAGGGGGCTCTTCTGGGCAACCGGAGGACCAGGCGGGCGGCAGCGTTCTGGATAGTCTGTAGTCGCCGCCGGCTAGAGGCATTGGCCCCCAGATATAGGGCGTTGCCGTAGTCCAATCTTGATGTGACCAGGGCGTGGACAAGGGTCTTCCTAGATGATTCAGGGAGCAGGTCGATGGTTTTGCGGAGTTTCCGTAAAATCGAAAAGCATGTACCGGCTACCCGTCTGGTATGGTAGTCGTAGTCAAATTTCGAGTCCACCCATACTCCCAGATTCTTGACCTGATCACTAGGGGTAGGAAGGGGCCCCAGGGTCTGTGGCCACCAGGCAGATGACCAGACTGAGGGGGGTTTTCCAACAATCAGCACCTCAGTCTTGTCACCGTTAAGACGGAGGCAATTCTTCGCCATCCATCCCGCCATGTCCTGGAGGCATGCTGAGAAATTAGCGGCAGCTTGTTCAGCAGGTTGGGTCAGAGCGACCACCAACTGTGTGTCGTCTGCGTATGTCACTACTTCTACCCCATATCGTTCTGCCGTAGAAGCCACTGGGGTGACAAGTGGTACAAGTGGCGAAACATCGGTCAGCAAAATAAAATGGCACAAAGTCTGCGTAACACCTGCTACATCATTTAAAGCAATGCCAGGACAAAAACAGTCCATAAGTGCAGGTCTTGACATTGTATAAGAGTACTGAGACAGTGATGGAACAATCTCATGGTAATAATGCCATGGAGTAGCTAGATCAGTGTCTGGGAAATTAATCAATGATCTTGCAGGTGCAAGTGAGTCTAATTTATGAAGCATGCCTCTCAGGTGACATCAGGGCGTATCGCAAAAAGGAAGAAGGGGGACTAGGAGCTGATAAAGGTCCACCATCTGTGTGCCAAACGACAATATAGGCTTTCAAAATGGGGGTTACAGTTCTTGATAAGGCACTAAGAGTGTCAAGACAAAGAGGGAAGGAACTGCTAGGTGCCGAACCAATTTATAAGTCAACAACAGTGTCTCTTGTTGATCCTCATTGGGACATGTTGAAATGCCCTACGGGTCCCCCGTAGGGTCGATTTAGCAGAGATTTTTTCTCGCTGTTTGATGAGTGAGAGAGTGTCCTAGTGGGGTACTGAAAAGTGAGTGTGAAACTAGACAAAACTGGCTAGGGGGATTTCACACTAAGGTTAATAGACTGATTTCCTTGTCAGATTAAAAACCCATAGGTTGGTGTTACAATTGGGGTAGTAATGTTCCCTAGTACCAAAAAAAGGAAGGTCGACATGTTTCGTGCCTAAATTGGTCAGACTGATCCTTGACGCTTCATCTAGACCAGAAAATAGTGTGAACCGACCCAAAGTATGTTCTCATGGTGAGTGGTCCCCCTCTAATTGGGTGGTTTCCCTAAAATCTAAGTATGTTAATGAATTTTTAAAAGCAATTACACCAGCTGGTCCTGGAATAATCTCTTTGATTGATGATGCAGAAGATTACAGGAGTTGATAGAGGGGGTCCAAATACATTTGGTATGCTGACACGCGTATCCAGCGGGTGTGGGCGAAAAGGTCAATCAAGACTGGCCTTAGGAAATTATTCTCCTTGGTGTTTGGGGCACAGTATGAATCACGTGGGTGTAGAGCATATCCATGTCCAGAACTTTAGTAAAAATTAGCAGAGGGAAACCTGACATAGAACAATCAATACTTTTAGATTTACTCCTTATAACGGAACAATATTTGCTTTGTAAGTCGCTTCAGTGGGTGAGGCGTTCCATGCCACTGAAACCCAGTGTCTTCAAATCGTTGACGGGGCTCCAACAACTCTAGTTTTTGATCAGGACGATGTTGGGGAGGGTTCTTACCGTACCATATACAGAACGGTTTGCTGGGTTATCTCCGAGGCTAGAATGGATAGAATGGTTGCCATGTCATCCAAAGCATTCCTGCTAAAAGGTAATTTAGAGGACATCATGACTGTAGTGGATTGGCCCGAGGATTTGAGTTACAAAAATTCTATTTGAGGCCTTCCCTACTGGTGAGCAAGATTTTAACACACATTATTCTTGCTTACAGTCCTGATATATAATATAAAATGGCTTATGTTGTAAAGTAAAGTTTCAATTGTGATAATGATAGAGGCAAGGATTATCTCAGCAGGCAGTACATCCAGTTTATGGGATGCCCATCTATAGGACGGAATATTGGCAAGTTGTATACTATGGTTATGATCTCAAATAATGATGGGTTTACATAATGAAAATCAATTGACTATGTGGAGTAAGACTGTTTGTGACATTGCTGATCAATACATTTGTGCTTTACCTAAAAAAAAAAAAATATCAGATCAGAAGCAAGATTAGGTGACAGCAGTGAGAAGGATACCTTGGAGGTATGAGTTATAGGAGGAAAGAGGAAGACCCACCATCATAATCACCTAGAATTAAGCAACAGTGATTGGCTATTGCTATTTTTTGCTTCGCCCGATTCCTTGAAATGTTGGAAAATGTCGTTTCAAAGGGGTTGTCTTATCTCTATGATGGGCTTTTGAAATACTGCCACATAGAATAAATAAGAAAGGTCATACATTACTCTAACCTCCCTCCTTAATAGAAGTAAAACTTTTCTTCACAAAGGCTTGCCCATTTTATATAGATTTTTGTTGGATTTCCAGGATGTGGTTTTCTAAAGCCAACAATGTTTAATCATGGGTGCTTTAGTGCACTTCCCTCTCCCTATCCTTGAAGCACTTGGCTATGTAGCGGTCATAGCTGTGATAGCAGAGGGTGATCAGTCTGCAAACACAGTATTCAGGTCTTTGGGGAGCTATTGCAGAACTAGAAAACCACAATTACTGCAGTTTTTTCAAACAATGTCACTTTAAAAAAAGATTTTAAAAATAAAGCTTTGCACAAGTAAAGATATAACCACCAGTCAATGGTGGCCAAACACAAATAGTTTACAGATAGTATTTTAGGGGCTTGGATATAAGGGATATAAGGAATTGTGTTAAGTAACCATGGTGGCACCCATATGTAATGAAATCCAGTATTTGTAAAGCGCACAATTACCCCAAGGTATCAAGGCGCTGGGTGCAGTCGGGAAGATTAAGCAAGCTATTGCCCACAGTCACATGGTGCTGGACTAACCTGCCGCCAACACCGGGTATCAAACCGTGAACCCCGTGGTTCAAAGTCAGGTGCCCTGGCCGCTGCACCACACCTCTTCTACATCGAATGACGTAGCAGCGTTCACTGAAATCTGAGGTACTGACTGACTGTGGTGTCACATGAATTTTTCTGGCTTGAGTGGGAAGGCTTTGGGGAACAGTTTTTCTATTTAGAAAATATCAAACTAGAAAAAGCCTACGCAGGTAATGTGTTTAACAGAAAACACAGTAACAATTAATTTGTTAACTAGGAAAAGCTGTTGCCAGGAATCCAACCACAAAATTGTACTGCAATTTTGGAAAGCACTCGTATACAATCAAGGAATTTCACAACGCAGTCTACCTGGTCTACTACGGCCCAACAAAGGGAGAAACGCAATGGTAAAAAAAACGCCTTTCCTCTAGCATCATAATTTCCTGTTAATAATTATTTTCATTTGAATCCAAGGTTATAACAGAGTCTAAATATTTATATCCATTTACATTAAATTTAAAAATAACAAAAAGTTCAATTTCCAAACCAACATAACAGAAAGGTCAACATTCTCTGTAAGACTTACCACTAGCGAAGGTGATAGTGCAATGTTGCCTATTGATGCCTTCAGTTCATCTACTGTTGCAGGACTTTTAATATCTTTCGCCTGCAGAGGTTTTATCTTAATATTAAATTTCTTGCGAATAACTTCTTCCTCTTCTGATTCACTTGATGAATAAAAGTGCTTTCCTTTGGTAGGTAAATCACAGTTAAAGAGAACAATCATGTTTGTGTGTAGAGAAAATGCGTTGATCAAGTTGTTCTTATGCGAACAATGGCTTATTAAACATTTGGGCCAGCTGTGACCAAATATTGAGACATACATGTGAAGTACAAATCCGCATTTTCACCACAATTAAATTACGTTTTCATAATACTTAACTGAATTGGCATCAAAATTACACATGTTTAATAACAGAGAAAACACACAGGCTAGAAACTATCAGCTGTTAGCAATTACCATGATAAAATAAATTGAAGATTAGACAGGAGAAGCTCTCTTGCACGGTGCAGTATAATTAGCTACTAATTTCCTTTTCAAGAGTTACACCACAAGTTTTCTTATGAAAGAATATCGGTCTACTTTTCTTCAAATTTTAAGATGCCTAAATGCTTTCTCAAGATGCCCTCTTGTTGGAAGAAGCTTTGGGCCGTTCTTAGCTTTGATCCATGATGTAGGAAAAAATGCATTAAAGCGTTAGCCTTCACAATACGTTGGGCCGTCAGAAGGGATCGCTTGTAATCAAATGTAGGTTTTGTAATGCATTAACCCCTTGTATGCTGGTGACGAACCCCAGCCGTCATGCACTACGGTGCTCGTGTGCTGATGACGGCTGGGGTTCGTCATGGCCCGCCCCTGTTCGTTTGTTTACCGCACAGCGGCGGAAACGGGCCAGCAGCGAAGGGGTTAAGTAACCTGTTTTATACTATGTGATGTCCCATTCTCGTGGCGATCGAGGGTAAATTCTACAAAAATAGAAGATACTGTCATAACCTTGTACTATAATGGATTTAAAGTTTTCGATCAAAATTCTCTCTTTTCTCATTCTAATCAATGTTATCATAAGTATTGTTATGGTATGGAATCTTAATGGAAATTCTCTAATTCTAATTTTAATCTTAATGACCTCGTCTTTTACAACAACAACAACAACAACAACAAAGGAGTTTATAAAGCGCCTGGTGACGCCATCACGGCGTGTCCCCGCGCTGTGGAAAGGAAGTCAGGTGCATAGTAGGGAGTTACAGGGAAAACAGGTGAGTTTTTAAGCTTTTCCTGAAGGCAGTCTCTGAGTCCGCTAGTCTGATCTCCATAGGGAGAGCATTCCATTCCCTGGCGGCCATAACCCGAAAAGAGCGGCCACCCATTCTGGCCTTCCTAATACGATGTACTGTGAGCAAGCCAGTTCCCCTGGAGCGAAGAGTTCTATTGGGCTCATAAGGAATGGCTAAGTCATTCATATAGGAAGGAGCTTTTTGGGAGATGATCCTATGGCACATTAGTAATGCTTTAAAGAGAATTCTCTTTTTTATGGGTAGCCAGTGGAGGGTATCTAGAGCAGGTTTGGATGGAGCTCTCTTGGGAAGTCTAAGGACTAGACGTGCTGCTGTGTTCTGCAGGACTTGAAGTCTCCTGATGTTATTTTGCGATGTTCCGAGCAGAAGCACATTCCCATAGTCTATTCTAGAAGTCACGAGCGCCTGTGTCATAGTGCGCCTTGCTTCAAGAGGGAGGAGATCCAGGGTACGGTTAAGGGTCTTCAAGACCCCATAGCATTTACCGACCACCCTGTTCACGTGGCAGTCGTAGGAGAGTTTAGGGTCAACCCAAATCCCCAGATTTTTGGCTGCTTCACAGGGGGTGGGTAGCGGCCCCAGACATGAAGGCCACCACTCCTTGGTCCAGCTCGAATCCCTACCTCCCATAACAAGAACCTCTGTTTTCGAGCCATTAAGCTTCAGGCAGTGTTCGGTCATCCAACCTGCCAGAGCTTGCATGCAGGATTTAAAGTTGTCTGGAGAGACAGAGGGGGCTTGGGATAGGGAGATGAGAAGTTGGGTATCGTCGGCATATGAGACTAATTCAACATTTTATGTCATTTTCTCATTTTGTATCTATTTTATGTGTCTTATGATTGAAAAAGATCAAATAAAGGCTAAATTGACACAATTGGCCTTCAAAAAAAAAAAAAATATATATATATATATATATATATATATATATATATATATATATATATATATATATATATATATATATATATATATATATGTGTGTACCATGGTCCTTCAACTTGCCACCTAAATTATAACATAACAGCATATTTAGCATACTTAGTGAGGCATTGCAGACAATATTATCTTGAAGACCTACTAATTACTATCTGTCTTTGGTATAACAACTGCAAGCTATGCTGTTCAACCTCAGAACAGGTGTAAGTAGCATGTGTGTGAGATACTCATTTTTGAACCATCAACTAATGCACATCGGTTTCAAACTAAGGATTTTAAGCAATGACTCATTCTTACACGCTGATCTCTGCAGCTGAAACACTTGTCTACTGAGCTAGCTTACTGTGAAGATCTAACCTTCTCTGCTCAGTTCCTGAGATGAAAAGTATGTGTAATATTGGAAACCAGGAGCGTTGGTATACTTTTACATTTTAGACAGAATGATGCCAGAATCTGCCTCTTATACAATTTTCTGGGGGAATTGTCCACAAATGATCTATTTATCCCCAGTTGACATATTGGTCGATGGATCTCCAATTTCTAATTTTTGTCTAAGGGTCCTCCTGTGTTAATGCCCTACCTGCATATTATTTATTCCAAAATGATATCTACATTGAAAAGCAGAAACCATAAAGAAAGGTAGTATTTTCTTTTTAAATGACTACTTATTTGTTTTCCCTGCCGTCTATTAAATTGAGAACCTAGAAGTTGTTCTTTTGTGATCGTTTTTCTAAGTCGTCTGCCTTAGCTTGAAACATGTAGGCAAATGTATTTCCAAAGCTGCAAAGGTGTGATGAATTCTATAATCCTCTTAATAAACAAAGATGTATTAAGATCAAAATTAACCACATATCATAAAAGCAAAATGAAATCTATAATATCTGACAAATTACCATTAAAGAACTGCCACATTCAGGATTAATCAATGTTCTACAGTAAAGCTGAAGTTTTACCCCAAATATAGCTATAATCAGTTTCAAATGACAAATTTTAAGTTGTAAAATGTACATTTTCAAATTCCCACGAAGAAGTATTCAATTCAATTTTTATTGACTTTTTAACAGGTGACAAAGTGCTTCACAGACATAACAAAAGTTCCAAGGCACACTGTCTGGAGTTTGATACTTTACAATATACATTGACAACAGGTGCTTTCTTACTAATGAAAGCAGAAGTTAAGTTGATATCAAACGTTCTGCATTAAAATTTACTTTAAATTTACACACACATTTTCCATTACTCAACTTAATTCTGGACAACCCCTTCATCTACCATTCCAGATCAATACGGAGCCTAAATAACTCACTTACAACCTGAACAACCTTAAGGTTGCAACAGGATCCCTTTTCCGCCAAAGACTAAGGAAAATGTTTATATATTCCTTTTGTGATCAAGACCAGATCATTAAGACTGCTTAGCAATTTCCCACAATATTTTCAGATAAGCAGTATAACTCAGTTATTTGTAGTCATTAAATATGAAAACAACTTTCTTAAACCAGTCCTTGTTCCAGGAAGTCTGTATACACTAACCCAGTGGGCATGTTAGAATTGCTAAATCTTGATAGAAATTTCAGTAGCATTGTATTAAGACTGAACACATATACAACAGGGTCCTAACCCTATTCATCGGGTGTGAGGTTATCTGCTCTTATTGCTACAGAAAAAGCTTAGGAAGCAAATAATTCAGTTTTGGCTACTTTGCTGTGAAGGGTTTTAACAAGAGGGGCCACTGGTAATCCTTCATATTGTTTGTTGAAAAGTCTAAAGCCCAACATGACTCAAAAAGTGGAAGACATTTCTTAAGTGCTCAGCATTTAGATGTTCTATTAAAACACTCCCAGACAATAGTAATGTATAATCACCGTCAATCAGCAGACCATTAACAGAACAAGACTAGTGCAGAACATTTATTGGAGGTTGAAACTTAATTGGAGTTAAATAATATCTGACAATCATTTATATTGTTAAGAATACTTGTGTGTGTAAACCCTACTTCCAAACGTGTTGAAATAGCTGGAGAGCGAGAATACAAACTATATTTGAAAGAAGTGATGGAGCTCAGATTTCATCTGGAGTCAGGCATTGATTTATTTTTGTGCTTCAGACAGACTGCGTTTAAATTGACACGCACATTTTGGTGCAAGTGACAACACATGGCACATGAGCCATGAAATGAGGCCTAGTCAGTTTGAAATACTTGTGCTGAATGAACGTGTTTTGCAGTGTAGAGAAAACTTGTGATTTAAGTGGCCTTTTTAGCTTTGAAGATAATCATGGGATGTGTTCTCTCTTCCCAGCTCATATTCCTTGTAATCTACATTCACTATTCCAGTCTTAAGAGACTTTGGCTTTGTTGCATATTTAGACAGATATATTAAGTTCATAACATCTTTTTTTAATGTGTATTAATAACCCATGCACAAAACACTACACGTGGGGCAAATGCATTTTGCATGAAAAGCTATCTAAAACGTTAGAGCATGTTGCTAGAAATATGTATTAAATGTGTGCGCTTTGAAAATTTACACTAGTGCATGTATTATGCGATGTTGTACATTGCATATTTTTTGCATGCAAGTAAAGCTGCTTTAAGCTAAGAGCTTTGCTAGGTAATCATTTATACATGGTATTAGTATGGGGGAGGTAAACATAATGGGATTGTGTTTGTTTTTGGGCCTAAAATAACATGGCTGCCTGTGAATCCAGCAAGGCTGTGATTTGTATTGAAAGAAGAGAGCAGATTATACCAGCTTGCCTCAAGTACAGAAGTAGTCGAGGCCACTGTGAACTGTACATTCTTGGTATCCTGCAAATGTATCAGTGTTTGTGGAATGTACCCGTCCTGCATGCGATGTAACTGGAAGGAGGAAATAGACTGAATTATTTTTCCTGGTAAATGTTGCTAAAACTTATAAATGTATTAATCATTAATGCTTCTTTTGTTAAAACAGGTATGGTTTGGAATTTGCAATAAAAACAGGATGGTGAGGCCCTCATGCCATCCATGCTAACCAATCAGGTACAAGCTTTACTGAAAAATTCAACATTATTAGTCTAGTCAGCCAAGAATTAGAGTATAAATAATGACCTCTTAGGAGGCGTGGTTGGCTCTTAGGCTTTAGGGGCGTGTGAGCTTTTGAGAGGGAGCGGATTAGACCAGACATCATTTAGGTTGGGTACGAGAAAAATTGCAGGAGGAGATTGCGTCTAAGGAGAGACAGAGGGAGGGGTTTCTTGCTCATATTTTTCAAAGAGTCCTTGCACGTCATATTTTTGGCAAAGCAGATCACATTCCTCTGTGGACTTGTGAAGTGCGGGCTGTCTTACTCCTAAATCACAGACAGGCAGATTGATCAGACCAGGGCAGAGAGAGCAACACATTGAAAGGGTTTTTTAGATTTAGATGCTAAAACTCTAAATTTATGCTTTGACTAATTAGTTTTGAAAAGATTTATTCGTCTTATGCATTTATTTCGCTTTACGGTAGATTTTTGCCAATAAATATTGATTAGCCTTGCAAGACTCACTCTTTTCTTAGAAACTCTAAGAGTTTTGACTGACATTTCGCGCCACAATTTCTTTTCTGCATGTGATACTTTGTATGCAGACTGTAATATGTTCTGCATTAATGCTATTTTTCCTAATTTCCAATTCTGTAACCTAGTTGATATTTGACTAATGAATAAAGGGTCAGAAAAAACCTTAATTTTTGACTAGTAAATAATAATTATTATTTTTGCTACAGGGAGTAAAATACATATTATAATCAATGGACAATTTGTAAATAGGTCTTCCCTCGCCTTACTATCTTCCAAAATCACAATGCTAACCATGATGGAATAATTTAGCTGTGACAGTAGGGCTTGGGCTAGCCTCCTGCATGGGTCAGTCTTCTATTTCTTTCTGACCTAGGACACACAGACAAATCAAGGGGCATTAGGATTGCAAATACTTCTACAATTACTTTGTACAACGCTGATTCTATGAAGAGAACTAATAATAGTGCAGGTGTAGGGATTTTTGATGCCTTTGAAAAAAGGGCTACAAAATAAGCATTTGTGCAGAATTTCACATTCAAAATTCCATCATCTTTACATACCAACAGATTCTGCATTCAGTGCTTCCAATGAACGGTCTTAGAGGAGTAAAAAAAGGAAATGAGACAAAGAAAAGTAAGGTGTACGATTGGGAGACCTTTCCATTTGTGAATGGGCCTTCACCTACTTCAAGGAGCCAGTCAAGTATTAATGTTTTGCAAGCGGAACTCTGATGCAAAAAATGTATACATTCCATGCAGATTCAGTAGTTGGAAGTGACACCCAAAACATGCCCCATCCAAATACCAAATGGCAATGTAAGCTTTGAACATATGTAAAAGCATTTTTGTGGTCGGAAAAAGCACGACCGTCTACATCTTATCGAACTTTATATCAAATGATAAGTTTGAGAAATATCAATCTGAGTTGCTTGAATTATTCCACCCTTAAATCTCAGGGTCTGCTTTACATCCAGGACCAATGTAGAATCTTACAGGTCTGAAGTTATAATATGTTAAGTATTCATAGAAATAACAATTTTGTTTTTAAAAGGCTGCCATTCGTTGTGCAACGGAATGTAGAGGGTTAAAGAGTTACTAAACTCGGGTAATAACATAGCAGATTACATTTTACCCATCCTGGTAACAGGGATGAGAGTCAATAGGTAGGTTAGGAAAAGGGAAACGGTATACTAGAATGCCTGGACTGTAAAACAATTTCTTATAGTTAATAAAGATGCCAGTGGGAAGTCTTTGTTAAGGTTCTGAGACTTGGAAATGTGTCCCTGACTGAGATGTTGTACTCTCTGAAAGGTTTCCTAGAAAACTCAATTTTAAGGACCAACATTCTAGTCAAGGCTTTCGTTTTGCATACTGTTATCTAGAACCTATGTATAATTGATTACATTTGGTCACATGGGACAAGTTACAAAATATTACAGGAAAGCAGAGAAAAAGAACTAAGTTACAAGGACTGCAGTCATCGGGTAACTTTAAATGATGTCATTTTACATTCTTTAAAATTGGCCATAGGGCATGCCTAAATGCAGTGTGGAAATAGCATATAAATAGATCAAAACGAAGACAGTGGATGCTATGATTTTCTTAAAGAAAGCAAATGGCCTCACTCAGAGCCCTTTAGTGAAAAATCTGCTACAGCGTTTAAATATGGAAAAAAATGCTAGAGGGATAAAATTAGATTTTTCATACACAAGGAGTATCTGACATATATATATTGTATCTATATATCCTCTTTGCTTAATATGCACACAACATAACCCATATATGCTTAAGCCGGTAGGAAAGGGTTTATTTTTTCATTTGTCCCATGCTAATAGGGTAGGCCGAGAACCATACAGGCGCCATCTTCTTCCCTCTGTGTCAGAACGATCACGTGTTACTCTCCAGTAGTTGTCAAGTCCCAGTTCATTTGAGTTACTGAGAGCAGCTGAAAGTAAACTGTTTTCCCTCTGTCCTGGACTGCATCTGGCTTTGGGTGCGATAAGCGCATTCCTGGAGGCGCCGTGCCTACACTCCCGGGCACTAGGACGAAAGGGAGTCACCCCTCGTGACCTTCCCAGTAATAAATAGTAAAGCTTTGAACCAATCATGTGTGCCATATATGGTCCTTCCTTCGGGCCCAAGGGCCGAGTGGTGTTTTTCCATTTACGGTGACTTCATGTGTTGAACTAAAAGTATATATGTTTGGTTTTGACTGTGAGACAGCAGTCTTCTCAGCGCACCTGATGAATGAGGTTTGGAGAGGCTCCTCTATAGAGTATTTTCCTTTATAAACGGTTGACCCTTCTTCACTGCCAACTGACTGATTATTTGGTAATGGTATTGGAGCTATGTGGTAGGTATAGCCCTTTATGTTATTTTTAGTGTACATCAGTTGACGACTGTGTTGGTCTTCAGGAGTGAATTGTTTTTGATGGCTAGTGGAATGCACTGTTGAGCAGTGCTTTTGAAAAAAGTTAACTGTATTGGATTTGGTGGTCGGTGTACCATCTTGGTAGTCTTTGAACTGCTTGATTTTGATATCTGTTGGTCTGGAATCTGAATTGATTAGTTCTCCATGAATGGGAGTAGACGGGCTCCGTTCTTTTGTTTGAAAAAAGACATGTCATTTTGAAAATTCTTTCTTGGTATATATAGGTATGTATTGTTTCGTCTGCGTTTGATCTTTTGAGAAAAATGGCAATGGTGAGGATGTGTGAACATGGCCATGTAAGATTGTTTTCTGAATGTGATTTAACTGTCAACAATCATTATGCCGTGTTTTAGTAAATTGTGTTTCGGATGTTGTCGCCGGAAAGGCACACGTTTGGATGAAACATGCTCCGCCAGAGGGCAGCCCAAGTTATGATATGTATGTCAAACATGGCATTTCAGCCATTCCGTTTAATGCGCTATGGCATAAATATACTAAAGACAATGTGGAACTACAATGGCCCTTAACCGGGTCCTTTGATGAGACAAAGATACATTTCTTGCAGGATCGATTGTTTTCTAAGCGAAGTCGGCAGGCAATGTTTGATTCTTTAAACATGTGGCAGAAGGAAGCAAAGCGTAGACGTATCAGGGAGGAAAAGTAATGTAAAATGAAAGGAGGTCAGACGATTACACAGAAAGCCATAGCTTACGATAAAGCTCAAACTGAAAAAGGAATTGATTGTACAGATAGACAATTTAGATTACAGGTGGATAAAAGCTGCGTAACTAGGACGGAGCCAGAGGATGAGATAGAGGATTTATTGGATGCGGGTCCACCTCCCCCTAATGCTCCACAACGTATATATCCTGCGGTCCCTGGAACTCCGGCTCCAACGGCTTCTGCACCGGTTTCCTCTCCCCCCGTGCCTCTGGGAACGTCCTCCGTTTTATCTCCCTCAGCATTTGGATCTCCTACTTTATGGCCCGATGCGTTGCCATCTCCCACTATGTCCATAGTTCTTTTGTCTCCCCCAACTTCCGTTTGGGCTTCCCAGTCTTCGAGTGCAACCCCAACTCTAG
This sequence comes from Lissotriton vulgaris, assembly GCF_964263255.1. Taxonomy (NCBI): domain Eukaryota; kingdom Metazoa; phylum Chordata; class Amphibia; order Caudata; family Salamandridae; genus Lissotriton; species Lissotriton vulgaris. The sequence continues at coordinate 464,288,825 of NC_141685.1, read as the reverse complement.
CTGACCCTACTCCCTCTCGTGCTCTGGGGGATCTTGGGGCACAAAGGTTGTTTACTCGTTCGGCGGTAGGACTAGAAGAAAATCCGACTTTTGCGAATCAGTCATCCCAGTGGATGCGCAATCCTATTTATACTTTAGCTGATGTATAAAGTACACTTCGAGATTATGAGCAAGTTATGCAGCAGCATGCCCTAGAGCACATGGCCGTACTTCTTATTTCTCTATGGGAGCAGTGTTTCCCGGGAAGGAAGGCCCTGCAAGTGATGTATGACATTCGGGACCGGGCTCATAAGTCTGAATTAGGACTAGAGGAAGTGTACAGGAACGTCAAGGTTTTATTGAATTATCGAGACCAGATGCACTCGAAATGTCCAACCTGGGACTCCCAGCATCACAAGCGGGAAGTCCATCCTATCTTCCATCCTGAAATACCGGAATTAGGAAACTATCAGAATGTGGTAACTAGACCTCGTGTGGAGGCACGATTTCAAGAACAATGGGTTTATACCCCTTTGAAAAGGAGCGAAGTCGTTTAGCTAAAGTCACAACTCCCGACCCCCGAAAAAACCCTACGGCTTACTATAAAGAGTTTACAGAAGCAGCCTCCTCAGCTGTTATGACCCTAGCTGACAGAGCTATTTTTTGGGTTACTAGTCCCCGTTGACGTGTGGCATCAGGTGCATGACCCGTACCATGTCGCAGAGTTGGGCAGGACTTGGGATCAGATTAAAGAATGGGGTAAGCATCGAAAGCCTGATGATAAACCGAAATCCAAACTATTGGCTTTACCGGGTCGGATTATTACCTACATGCATTCCTTAATTCCACCCCGTAAGGTAGATTGGGACAAATTGACAGCGTGCAAGCAGAAGGACGAAAGTGTTTCGGATTTCTTCACTAGATTTGAGGGTGTATTCATTGACTTTAGTGGGCAAGATATGTCAGTGGAGGTTGGTATACGATTTTTTGTTAATAGTTTTGTGACAAATCTGTTACCAGAAGTCTCCGCACAGCTACAAGCCGCTGAGAGTACTTGGACCACTTCTACACCTTCGGTCATACGGAGTACGGCTCAGTATTACGAACATAGGGAAAATGAGAGTAAGGACAAGATGGAAAAGAAAGCAAAGGACCTTAAGACACGAGTGTTGTTACAGCAAGTCATCAGGGGACGAGGCGGAGAGAGAGGCGGTAGAGGATTTGTCCCGAGGGGGGCCGGAACTGGACGACGCGGAGGACCAGCTGTTGCTTTAGGAATAAACCAGTGCGCCTACTGTAAACAGGAAGGCCATCGGCGATCTCAGTGTCCATTGTTGCTGGCTCAGAATGGGGCAATAAAAGGGAGAGGAAGGGGTAGAGGTGGGGCGGATCGGAGTGATATGCGGAGACAAGAGACATCGCACGGCGAATCTGATAATAATTATTTCGATAATCCAAGAGATAGGCAGTACTATAACGAAGACTGTGATTGATGGGACCGAAGGGTATGCTTACACATATGACAGCAAAGGACAGAGAGGGGGCCAGGTGTCAGTACCCGTTGATCAGCAGGGTCCTTATGTGCAAGTGCAGTTGATGGGGACATCTGAAAACTTTTTAGTTGATACGGGTGCGATGAATAGTTCCATTTCTCGTTCGCTGGTCCCAGGGGCTGCCCTGTCCGGGCAGAATATTGTTTGTCGGATTTTCTGGAATTCTGGTGGGGAGCCCCATCTCTAAACCTGTTCCGTTTACAATTGGTCCGGTTACAGTGGACTTTCCGTTTCTGTTGACTTCACATTGTGGGGAGAATCTATTCAGATTGGATCTGTTGAAGAAATTGCATGCGCAAATTCATTGTTCCCCTGATGGTGTTTGACTATACAATCCCCTGGTAAACATACTTCACAGTGCTTCTCTAACAATGAAACCCTCCCTCCTGATTTTGCTGCTATCCCAGCGACACTGTGGGCCACAGGAGACAAGGATGTAGGATTGTTAAAGATTCCACCTGTTTCTATTACTTTCAAACAAAATGCTTGTTTACCGCGAATACCTCAATACAAAATTTATCCGGCAGGCGAGAAAGCTTTGCTCTCCATCATACAAGATTTGATCGACAAAGGTGTGGTGGAGGAAACGGCTGCCAATATATTCAACAGTCCCATTTTACCGATTTTGAAAAAGGCCCCCGTCGGGAGCGATCCTGACCATGTTGATCCTTAACGCTTTGTAATTGACTTTCGAGAAATTAAGATGATAGTGGTGCCGCAATACCCTGTAGTTTTTGACATCACTACTATCCTTAAGATGATTTCTCCCACTGCTAAATATTTTTCCGTTATTGATTTAAAGAATGCTTTCTTTGGCATTCCGATTCATCCATAGCCGTCATATTTTTGGCTTCTCCTTATCTAGTCGCAGCTTCTGGTTTTGTCGCGCTCCCCAGGGGTACACTGAGAGTCCTAGTATTTATAGTCAGGCTCTGGAAGCATTATTAGATGATTTGACCTTGCCTCTGTTAATAGCCTCCGACACTGAAGAAGGTTGTAAAGAAGCCACTGTTAAATTATTGTCTCATTTGGCGGCTAATGGTAATAAAGTATCTCTTTCCAAATTTCAATATAGTCGACAGGAGGGGACCTACCTTGGTCCTCTACTGTCAAAAGAGGGGAGGAGACTAACCCCTGAGCGTGTGACTACCATGTCTAACATGTCTGTACCTTGTACTCTGCGTGATGTTCATGCATTTCTCTGCATAACTTCTTACTGTCACCAGTGGATTCCAAATTTTTCCCTTCTCACTAAACCTCTCCTGTATTTAACCACTAAAGATGTGCATGAACCTCTACCCTTGACTGATGAGTGTCAGAAAGCTTTTGATTCTTTGAAATCTGCGCTTTGCTCTGCACCCGTCTTGGGTACTCCGGACTACCGAAAATCTTTTGTGCTTTATGTACACGAGGTGGACGGTTGCTCGCTTTCTGTGTTGACACAAGGATTTGGTGGTAAGGAGAAACCTTGTGCCTATTTCTCGGAGGTGTTGGATAACGTCGTCAGACCGCTTCCTAGCTGTTTAAGGGCAACTGCTGCAGTTGCAGTGGCCATTCGACAGTCGGAAGGGCTAGTTCTGAATACTGACCTCACAGTGATAGTACAGCACTCTGTGGATACATTACTGAACAAAACGAAGACCCAGCACCTTATGAGTGCACGTCTTACAGGCTACAAATTGACTTGGTTTGATCCCCATATTACAATTAAACGTTGTGCCACTGAATCCATCCATGTTACTACCCCTCCCTTCGGACGAGAAAAAGAATGATGTACATGATTGTATATTTAGGACGGAGGAAGAAACGAAGGGACGGGTAGATCTCACAGACATTCCTCTATCTGACCCTCAAGGGGAATTGTAGGTCAATGGCTCTTGTTTCAAGTTACCAGATGGCACGACAACTGCTGCATATCCGATAACTACTCTACGCACTGTGGTTGAGGCTTCCCGAGTACCCTATCAGTCAGCACAGGCAGCTGAGTTAGTGGCATTGCTTCGGGCCTGTGAGTTAAGTGAAGGATTGAGAGTAAATATTTACACAGACAGCAAATATGCCTTCGGCGTGGCTCATAGTTTTGGCAGACTGTGGGCGGAGAGGGGTTTTCTTACTTCCCAAGGTCAGAGAATACAACATGGCCCTTTGATTCTACGATTACTGACAGCATTGACGTTATCAGAAATGGTGGCTGTAGTTAAATGCAGTTCACATAAGACTGTGGTGGATACAGTAGGCGAAGGTAATGCTTTTGCTGATCAGACAGCTAAAGAAACTGCAAAATCCAAAATGACCTCAATGCTCGTGACTACTTTTGCTAGGTGGGTGGTGGAGACGGAAATGTTTAACTATACCATGGAGAGTGTCCGAGAAATACAGAAGGAAGCTACCCCCGCTGAATTGGCTCACTGGGAGAAGGAAGTGGGGAAATTAGATGCAAATGATTGCTGGACTGATTTATCTGAGAAACAACAATGGTTGTTGCCTAATGCATTAGTGAATGCCGTAGTGACCATGGCACACGGCTCAGCACATATTGGGGCAAAGGGTATTTGTGCACTTCTAGACCCTGTGTGGAATAATCCTAATATCCCAAGAACTGCTGCTCATTTGGTGCAATATTACATGGTTTGTTTACGACATAATCCTGGTGGTAGGGAACCTGTTCTGAGCGGAAATTTTGCACCACCATCTTTTCCTTTTGAGGTGCTCCAAATGGATTACATCCAGCTGAAGCGTGTGAATAATCTGAAGTATGTCTTGGTGTGTGCCTTCAGTAAATGGGTGGAGGCCTACCCGACCAAAGAAAACACTGCTCTGGTGACAGCAAAGGCCCTTACACCCAGCTGGAGCGTGTGAATCCGAAGTATGTCTTGGTCGTGGTGTGGGACTTCAGTAAATGAGTGGAGGCCTACCCTTGCCATTCATCAACAGGTTTCAGCAGTTTTGCAGCCCGTGCTGGAGGGTCCCGGACATAGTTTGGAACCAGGACAGTGGGTTCTGGCCTACAACAATCAGAGGAAATCCAGTCTGGACCCTCATTGGTCCGAGCCCTTTCAGATTCTACTGGCCAGGCGGACGGCGGTTAAGGTGAACGGCAAGAGACATTGGATCCATGTCTCGCACGTAAAGAAACTACCCCTCCAGCTTCCTTATGATCAGCTAAACCAGGAAGGAGTTCTGACCCAGGAAGGTGAACGAGCCCTTCGCTTTATTCCTTTTTCCGACGCCCAGGAAGTTGGAGAAGGGCTAGGAGAAGGAGCACCGGGCTCGGAAGGGGTTTTGTCATCTGCACAAGTGATTGCCCCGGATTCTGCTGCCACTGCAGTTGAACGAGAGGCTTGTAGTATCCCTGTTGCAACGGATTCGCCATCCTGTTTTGTTCCCTGATCAGGAAACGCCAAGCCACTTTCGATAAAATCTGCGGCCCAGAAAACGACACGGTACACCAGGTGAAGATCGTAGGAGATGGGGAGAGACTTGAGTACTATGGTTTGTTAGATACGCTTCTGGGGTACTGCGCGAGACACGGGACTGAACGCGCTAAAAGCCTTGAACATTTGCTTGCTCAGTTCAGAAAGAAAGACTGAATTATTCTTGTGAAAAAGGGCCCAGGTTGTGTTTTCTTCAAGGTTTGTGTGAGAACATAACTCCAAAGTGAGAAGTTTGTTTTGTCTTATTTGTGATGAACGATAGGAGCCTGCCTGTGAGGCTCTAGACGGACACAGGAAAGAAGCACCCTCTGGCAGGTTGGACTGCATTGCCAGAGTTTATTTTCGGACTTTCAGCTAGCATGTACCCTTTTTCTCGTTTTGTCCCCGAAGAGGAGCGTCCTTTTGCACCACGTCACTGCCCTGTAAATATGCTTGTTTTCTCTAGTTGGTCCCAACGTGTTAAAGTTGCATTTGTGGTCACTATAGCGACCTTGTTAATAACATTAATGGGAGTGTTTGTATATTTAGCATTTCGCCACCCTATGCATATTATCTTAGGAACCACTGCCCCGCCTCCGGAACATGTATTTGATACATTGGCCCCATATAAGGAAAGGCATCGCCAGGCTTACACGCAAAATGTATGTGTTGAAATGCTTCATAAAACACACAATGCTACCAATATTACGAATTCTTGGGTCTGTGGCCTTCTGCCCTCTGTAATGCACAAGCACAATTTATTTAGATCTTTACCCCTGTCTTATCTAGGAAGTTGTAAAGCTTGGTTCAAATTACTCTTCATGATGTATATGCATTATAGAGTAGATACTCAAAGATATTCGGATAAAGATTATGAGATGATTCTAGCATATATAGAAGTGCACCAAGGATTTGACCCAGAGGAAAATGGGGAGGGATCCTTAGATCCGAATGAGTGTATGAATATGTATACGACATATGAAAACGTCACCTGGTTAAAGAATGAAATTTTGGATTTTGCAGCGTTTAATTTCAACCCAGTATTTTCAACAATTTAAGGAAAGAAATGTTACATATGATAGGGCTATTCCAGTACCTATATTAAATAGTACCTCTGCATTTTGTGTTCAGGAAGCAGGATACATCGATAGGTATGATTGCATCGACTTTCCCCTATCGGTTACATACCTTTAGTAGACCAGCATTGTTGACTCCCCCTAATGTATATTTCGTCTGTGGAGAAATGCCTATACTTGGATTCCCGCAGCTGGGCCGGCCATGGTCACCTGTCTTTAATGTACCCTCCAGTTTATATAGCCCCTTCTATTTATGTATGTATGTATGTATGTATGTATAAACTATTTTGTAGCGCGCTCCGTTACTTGAGAGTATCCTGGCGCGAGGGGAAAGGCAGGAAACAGAACCACAGAGAAAACAACTTATATTAAACTCTTGAATAAGTGTGTTTTTAGATTTTTCTTGAATAACGCCACAGTTTGGGAGGAACGCAGATGAAGAGGTAGAGCGTTCCAAGCCCTGGCCACAATCACCGAGATTGACTGGCCACCAAGTCTGGCGCGTTTGAAACGGGGAAGGTACAGTTTCAGCTGCGTGGAAGATCTAAGAGAGCGAGTTGGCACATAACAAATAAATCTCTTTCTCAGATAGATGGGGCCTTGATCGTGAATGGCTCTGAACGCCAGCACCAGAGATTTAAACAAGATGCGCTGCGCAACCGGGAGCCAATGAATAGTGCTCATCTCAGCACGTACGCTCTTCCATCTGGGGATGTTAAAAATCAGACGGACGGCCGCGTACTGGATGATTTGCAGGCGCTTCACCAGGTAGGCCGGAATACCGCTGAACAAAGCATTCGCGTAGTCCAGCCTTGCCAGTATAAGAGCTCGGGCAACCGTCTCCTTAGCCTCTTTAGGGAGCAGAGGAAAAAACTTGCGGAGCATTTTCAGTGTGGCAAAGCAGGTGCCTGCCAGCTTTTTTATATGCTCCTCAAATCTGAGGTCCTCTGCAAACCAGATGCCCAGGTTTTTTGCCGGTCTTCCCATCTCTTTCGGGCTAGGGATGTTAGGGGGCCACAGTGTGTTCTTAAACAGAGGGGGGAAGGAACCGTAAAAGAGCACCTCCGACTTGTCCTCATTGCACTTCAGCTGAGCCTGAGTCAGCCAGCGAAATACAGAGGACAGACACCGATGAACTACTGATGGGTCCAATTTATCGTCAGGCCAGGTGAACAGCAGTTGGGTATCATCCGCATACCCAATTATCTTAGCCCCATACTGTTCCGCTAGATAAACCAGGGGGGTGATGTAAACATTGAACAGTAAGGGGCTAAGAGTGGAGCCCTGGGGAACCCCCGTGAGAAGTGGTTTAGGATTCGAAGCGTGGGGGGGCATCCAGACCTGCTGGGACCTGTCGGAGAGAAACGAGGACAGCCAGGACAGCACCGTTCCCCCAATGCCAATAGAAGACAGCCTAGCGAGAAGGAGTTCGTAGGGGACGGTATCGAACGCGGCAGAGAGGTCCAATAAAATTAGGACCGCTCTACCGCCACCGTCCAAACAGTCCCGAATCGCCTCAGTCATCTCCACTAGCGCTGTCTCAGTGCTATAAGTAGCTCTGAAGCCCGATTGGGCAGGATGGAGGGCATTGGAAGATTCAACAAAATTCTCCAATTGTTGAAGCACCACCTTCTCACAAACTTTCGAAAGTGCTGGCAAAAGAGATATTGGACGATAGTTCCCAGGAACCGACGCGTCCAATCCTGGCTTCTTCAGAAGCGGCAGAAGTTTGGCTTGTTTCCACCCAAGCGGCACCTCCCCTGAAGCCAAGGAGAGGTTCACTATCTGAGTGATCTCAGAACAGACCAAATCCGCCACCTCCGAAAGCACCCGAGCCGGGCACGGATCAGCAGGAGAACCCGATTTCAGAGATTGCAAGAGGGGGAGGATATCACCCTCAGTAACTTGGCCAAAGTTCAGAAGCTGTTGTCCAGAATAGGGACAAAGTATGGGACACATGTCAGTCACTACACAGTGGGCAGACATGGCCGCCATAAGGTCCTGCTGAATCCTCGCTATTTTACTAATAAAAAAGGTGGACAAATCCTCGCACCATTGCGCAGAGGACGGAAGAGCGACTGCATCAGCTACAGGCGCAACAAAGCTCTTAACAATAGCGAAGATCTCTGCTATTGTTATCTGCTTTTGCAATACGCCCTGCGTAATAGTTCCCCTTTGCTCCCTTGATGGCTGCATAATAACTTTTCTGTGCTAGACGTAGAGCAGCTTTGGCCTCTGGGCTATAGCTGCATCTCCACGCACGTTCTAATTTTTTACAGCCAAGTTTCATCACCCTCAGTTCAGGAGAGAACCATGGTTGGGAGGGGGAGTGTCGTACCCTCGACACAGTTGTACGTTTGGTGGAAGCAGAGGCCGCCTGCCGCACCCACTCGTTGAATTCGCCGACCGCCTTGTCCAGAAGCATCGTAGTTTTCGGGCGAGCTCTGGACAGGGCCTGTCTAAACACGGGCAAATTGATCTTTTGGGCGTGACAGATGGTGGGCGTGGGACCAGGTTCCTCAGATAACCATTCAAACCTGACCAAGTCATGGTCAGACCAAGTTGTTTTTTCCACTGTCACAGATTGAATCGGGAAATTGGAACAGACCAAATCAAGCAGATGACCTCCCTCATGAGTTGGGACAGTAACCCATTGATTGAGCTGCGCCAGGGTAAGAATTTCGCCGAGCCTGCGGGCATCCGGTGAGTCAGGGGTATCTACATGAATATTGAGGGCGCCGACCAAAAGGAACCTAGGGAAGCTTAAGGCCCGCGGCACTATATATTCTTCTAAGGAGTCAAGGAAATGATTGGCCTGGCCAGGGGGCCTATAGATCACAGAACCACCTAAGGTGAAGTGCGGGGATAGTTTTACAGCAAAGTGAAGAACCTCGCCATCAACGCCCGCAATCGGAGGCTCAGCAGCAAAGGACCACCCCTCCCTGTAAATGACAGCCAGTCCGCCCCCTCTCCCCAAAGGTCTGTCTACCCTCGCAATCTTAAAGCCTCTAGGGACAGCAAGTTCCACACTCGGAGCGGAGGTGCTGGTCATCCACGTCTCCGTGACGAACAGCGCATCCAGCTGGCCATCCACCAGAAGATCGAAAATATCCGCAGCGTGTTTAACCATCGATCTAGCGTTAATCAGTCCCGCCCTAATGGTAGCAACACCGGCGTTCCTGACCAGGCGTGGGGGTAAGACAGGTTGGGGGAGGAAGCCACAACTGGGGCACTCAGCCCAAGTTCCACCAAGATCTACACGTGGACATGGCAATCCTAAACAGGGGGGGGGCAAGCTTCACAAGATCGTGGCGAGAATACATACGTTTCTCAAGGCTTGCCATCCCTGCAGGAAGTCGGGCAGAATGGCTGGCCCTGGGCCCGTCCGGGGCACGGACGGGCACAGACGGGCCCTCCTTTGGCGCTCCTTCGGCGCGAAGACGGCGCGCCCGCTGCGCGCGGCCGCTGCGCGCCCTATGAGGTACCATTATTTAACCCCCAAGCCCCTCCCCGAGCTGGACCGCTACCTCCCGACCAGCCAGAGACCGGACCTCACTCAAGATGGCGCCGCCCGACCTGGCCCTCCACAACAATCGGCACAGAGCAGCCGCGGTGGAACGGGGCGCAGGGGAACCGGGAAAACAGCACAAAGGTTAAAAACGGGTCCAAAGTATTAAAAATACATACATCAGAATTTACTAAACAATTAGATGTAAAAGTGCAAATTCGGTTTTGCACAAGGATTATCGTTTAGATAAACAAAGCCTGCTACTTACTAGGAATAAAAGATAGATACCACTGAGATAGACCAAACAGATACCCCTGAACAGCATTTCATTGACATTGAAAAGGGGGTATTTCCTATTTGGGGACCCATAATCACTAGCAAGGAAGTACGACGTTTGTCCAGATTAGTGGAAAGGGCGATTGACAATACCACGGGCATATTGACCAATCGAACTGTAGAGCTACAAGCAACGAGGCTCTTTTCACTTCAGAATCCTATGGTTTTAGATGTTATCTTGGCTGATCGAGGAGGAGCATGCCGCGTATCGGCAGTTCCTGTTGAGTATACATCCCTGACTCCACCCCCTCTGTTCATTTTCCCATTCAAAAGTTACATCGATTGGCATCTGAAGTGTATAGCCGGTATCATATTTGCCTGTTGCCTTTGCATACAACGTGGGCCTGCATGTTGCTCATACTGTACTGCTAAACTCACCTCCTCCGTGGCCGGTCCTTCCCCAGCGGCGGTCAAAATCCAATTAGTTCAGCAAGAAATAAAGGACATAATGCAGATTGACTAAGGGATATTTGAAGGCTGAACCAGTTTAGTTCGCTACATCACGCTAAAAGGGCCGTTCTGAGGGATAAAATTAGATGTTTCATACACGAGGAGTATCGGACATATATATATTGTGTTAACATGATGTATCTATATATCCTCTTTGCTTAATATGTACACAACATAACCCATATATGCTTTAGCCGGTAGGAAAGGTTTTTTTTTTTGTTTGTTCCATACTAATAGGGTAGGCCGAGAACCATACAGACACCATCTTCTTCCCTCTATGTCAGAACACAAGCTGTGATCACATGTTACTCTCCAGTAGTTGTCAAGTCCCAGTTCATTTAAGTTACTGAGAGCAGCTGAAACTAAACTGTGTTCCCTCTGTCCTGGGACTCAAGGTCGCATCTGGCTTTGGGTGCGATAAGCGCATTACTGGAGGCGCCGTGCCTACACTCCCGGGCACTAGGACGAAAGGGAGTCACCCCTCCTAACCTTCCCAGTAATAAATAGTAAAGCTTTGAACCAATCATGTGTGCCATATATGGTCCTTCCTTGGGGCCCAAGGGACGAGTGGTGTTTTTCCATTTACGGTGACTACATGTGTCGAACTGAAAGTATATAGGTTTGGTTTTGACTGTGAGCCAGCAGTCTTCTCCGCGCACCTGATTGGTGAGGTTTGGAGAGGCTCCTCTATAGAGTATTTTGCTTAATAAATGATTGACCCTTCTTCACTGCCAACTGACTGATTATTTGGTAATGGTATTGGGGCTATGTGGTAGGTATAGCCCTTTATGTTATTTTTACTGTACATCAATATATGTGTTCAGTGATATAATCTTTACTTGGCTAGGAAGCCATAAATGAAACAAAGCGCATGCATTCTTAAATAGTACACAATAATTAAAATACATATAGTGTTCACAAAAATCTGTTGATGTAAAATCATTGTAAATAATGTTATGGTAATTCATGGTTATAAAGTGTTTGATCTCTTTGAATACAGAATACATTTAACAAGTAAAAAAAAACTGAGATTAAATAATAAGAAAGGTGCTGTAAAAATTGATAGGTTGGCCTGCTGTGATACAATTTCAGCGAATGGAACAAGGGTACCAAAAACAACTTACTAGGTTGTGAATAAAAATGACAACACTTAATAATGTGTAATGGACGATTATTAGAGGGCAACAAGACAGGTTCTTCCAAAATCCTTCTCCAAGAAGTACATGTAACATACTTAATCTAATGACCAGGAAGAGAAACCTATGATTTACAACAGTAGGTAGGGCTCAATGCTGCTAAAAGTAGAGATTTCCATTTACAAATCAACTGTGGGTTCATGAATTCAGCTAAAATTCTCTACTTACGACATTTCTCATAAAACAGTTTTCAGGGTATTTCTGGACTTGCATACCCAGTCAAACCCTGTTTTACATACTTAATCCAAGGAATGTGATGTCTATGAGTCAAAGAGAGGCATATTGACACAATAAGCCAGTTAAAAGAAGTTACCTTAGACGATTGCGATAGCCATAGCACTAGCGGGAGAAGTTTAATTATATTGTTGGAGTTTAATTAGATCTTCCACATCAATAATACCCAGTTCCGCATGATAGATCAACAAGGGTATACCTCTAGGACGGTAAGTAATTGTCGTCTTTGTAACAGTAATCTTCTTAGGAAGGCTTTTTCAACTGTCTGAAAACTTTTTAATGAGGTATTGGACCACATTTCAGCCTCAAAGGTTAAAAAGGGAATGCATTTGGAAATATAAATTGTAAGCGTCGCCTTCCGTCGTTTAGATCCCAGTTTGTTACAAAATCTAAACAGTCTTAATAAATCCTTTGGACTGCTGCAGCCTAATTCTGCTTAATGGGCCCATATGAAGGTTGACTCAAAGGGTATCCTCAGATATTTAATTTTTTGTCTTCAAGCACAGAGGCATCAATATAGTGAGATTTGACCTTAGTAGGCTTAGGGTTACTATTAGATCAGATTTGGAAAAATTAGTCTTTAGATTCTACATAAAGGTGGCACGTTGTTAAGTAATTTCTGTAACCCATTGCATGTACAGGCCATTAGGACGCAATCATCAGCACAAAGGATAACAGGAACCGGGCAAGAGCCTTAAGTAGGCATGTCCACCCTTCACACCTTAAGTTCACCTCCAGATCATTAAATTATAGGGTAAAAAAGAAAAGGGCAAGTACACACCCTTGACAGACCCCCACTGACGATTCCATAAGAATGTATACGCTCTCTTAAAATGCCATATCTGACGAATCAGTAGTATCCATGTGCATCTGTCCCAGAAAATGAACAATTTCAGAATCTATTCCCCAAGACCAACTTTTTGTGCAATGTTTTAGATCAAATTCGCAAATCAAAAGCAGAGGAGAAATCAATAACACAGCAAGTGAATTATTCTCCCTTTTGCCAGTGTATATTTTTCTATTTTTCCAAGTCCCCAGAAAGAATCGAATTATCATAGGTCCAGCATTCCATTTTGCCAAAATGACCATCTCTGCAACTTTTACCAAATGAGTGGAGAAAAGATATTGGTTTGCAGCAAGACGGGTTTTTGTGCTTTGTCCCCTTTTTAAAAGCGGAGACAGTAGAGTAGCTATAGGACCTGGGTAGTTTAGAACCTGCAGCAGCCTTCTGTCCACTGGTGATTAAAAAAGACCATAGAACCTTATTACCCACAAATAGATCAACTGGGATCCTGTCTGGACCTAGCACTTTCTCAACCGACACAAGATGTCGGATTCTGCAGAGCACCAGACGCCGTGAGGGCCATACCCTGCTGCACGTTGTACAAAACTAGATTGATTGTCCACATCGTCTATTATCCTCATGGTTGCTTAATCACCATCACCTTATATATCGTGGGGTCCTCCCTATCACTTAAAAGCATTTTTGGCTCATCGTTATCCGATATTGAAGGACATTTTTCTACCTATATCTTAATTTATCTATTATATTCAACGACGTTTGGAATACAAGGCTCTGACGAACTTCGTGTTTTTTTAATCAGCATTTCCTCACATCTTGAGCTACCTATTGCCAAAGACGGGTTACCTGATGAAGGCTCCAAAGCCGAAACTCGTGTAGTGTTATTTACTGCTTTGCCTGCATCATGCCATTTTTTATGCTCAGTTATGTGTGTGCTATATCATTTTTATTATTTGAATGAGAAATTCCAAAAAAATATAAATTTACTATGAAATGTATTGGAATGTATCTATAAAATGCATATTTATCCGTCCAAAAAAATAAAACAAAAAATAGATATACTTAAATAATAAATACTGAAAAAACGCACTTGTGTAGTTGGTGACAGTCTGTATGTAGTGGGTTAATAGATGTATATATCCAACTGGTTTCACTTTCTAGTCATAGGCCTTTCCAAACTGGACCTAGCACTTTCCCCTTAGAACTTTTGGCAAGAAGTGTTTTAACTTCAGTAAGATCGAAAGAAATAGAAATGCTTGGCCATTCCCCAATTGCATCAGATGTATTACTGCATGGATCATTAAAGGCGTACGTGTTACTAAAGTGTTCTTCCCAGCCAGACGTTCGAGGGAAGAAAAATGCTACTTACCAGTATGCATCTGTTCTTGGCATGTAGAGCTGCAGAATCCTACATTTAGCAATAGATCGCCACCTGGTGTTGGGCTCGGATGATTGCAGGTTGTTGTCTTCTTGGAAGAAGTCTTTGTAGTCACGAGATAGGCGACTCCTCCCTTGGACAATACTGCGCATGATCATTGACTCCATCCTCAGATTGTTTTTCGCCATGATGGGAAATGATGGGAGTTAGTAGAAGTGAAGAGAAAGGATGTCCATGCGTGTGCATCTAAGTAAGATGAGTACTGGAACGGATACAAGTCCTGGGGAGGCGGGAGGGCATGTAGGATTCTGCAGCGCCACATGCCAAGAACAGATGCATACTGGTAAGTAGCATTTTCGGTTCGAGGCATATGAGCTGCAGATCCTACATTTAGCAACAATTGTGCAGCAGTGTCTCCCCTAGCGGTGGTCACTTGTATCCGTTGCAGCATACTGAAATAGTGTTTTAAGAACAGCTTTGCCCACTGCAGCTTGCGGCTTGGCTTGCACATCAACACAATAGTGTTTAGTGAAGGTGTGTATTGTAGACCATGTTGCTGCCTTGCATATGTCCTCTAGTGGTATGTTTCCTAAGAAAGCCATAGAGGCTCCTAGTTTGCGAGTGGAATGTGCTCTAGGAGGAACTGTTAGTGTACGTTTAGCTTTGTGATAGCATATTTGAATACACTTTACAATCCATCTAGCAATTCCTCCTTTAGAGATGGGATTACCTTTGTGTGGGGGAGAGAAAGATACAAATAGTTGTTTTGTCTTTCTGAAGGATGTAGTCCTGTCCGTGTAATATAGTAGAGCTCTCCTAACATCTACGGTGTGTAAAGCTCTTTCTGTCCGGTTTTTGAAAAAACACTGGTAACTCTACTGATTGGTTTAGGTGAAAAGGAGTAATCACTTTTGGTAGGAATTTAGGATTGGGCCTAAGAACCACTTTGTTAGGATGTATTTGAAAAAATGGTTCTTCTATTGTGAATGCTTGTATTTCACTAACTCTTCTGAGAGAGGTGATGGCAACAAGGAAAGCAGTTTTCCATGTTAGGAATTGCAGTTCACACTTATGTAACGGCTCAAAAGGGGGTCCCATGAGTCTTGTAAGGACCACATTTAGGTTCCATACTGGAGCAGGTGGTAACCTAGGTGGGATTATTCTTTTTAATCCTTCCATAAATGCTTTTATTGCAGGTACTCTAAAGAGAGATACATTTTGTCTATTTTGTAAATACGCTGCAATCGCTGCTAGATGCAGGCGTATGGAAGAATAAGCCAAATTGGACCTTTGTAAATGTAGACAGTAGCAAATTATATTTTGGATGGAAACATCCAAAGGATCAATGTGATTGTTGTGAGAAGTTGGCCTGATATATGAAGCTCACTAGTTCTAGTGATCACCTTGTATCAGTCCAAACAACCCTTATGGTGATTGGTTGTAAGTCAACCTTATAGACCAGCTATCCTAATGGTAGCATGGACAAAGCAGTCTTAGGCTAAACTCTTTTGGCATGTGAAGCCAGCTGTTTTACCACATATAATCCCTTGAATACCAAATGAAAGGACACCACACAGGTAGTTATGAAAATAAACAAGATAAAAGCATGGCGTAAACTAGGACAATTAGCGAACAAACTCCAGCTACACGCTCCAGAATTGCCACTACACCACCACCAGGCGCTGTCGGTCACAAGCGAAAGGGTAGGGATGTCGCTATTGCGCAGCGTAGGCATAGAAAAATGTGGGTACCTATTCACTGAAGGGAAATTTAGGGACATTCAGGATCTTGAATACGTACAAAACAAAACACAACTATTTTACTTTACTCATTACAGACTGAAAAGAGCCCTGAAAGAACTTTTTCCTGCATTCCCCAATGAACCAGACTGTATAAATACGCTGCAATTCGTACTCCAAACTCAAGACTTGTCACATTTAGTATCAAGGCTGTACGCCACGGCACAGGCAGAAATACCATGCACCACAGACAAGGCTAAGGCGCGATGGGACGCAGCTCTAACAGACCCATTGACAGAGCTCGAATGGCGCCATACCGGTGCCTTAGTACAGATACTCACACCCAACGGAAATCTACGTATCATTCATTACAAGTTCCTCCATCAGATATATTACACACCTGCCAAAATGTACAGATATGAGTTGCAGGATGAAGACATATGCAAAAGATGTGGTGGTGAAGGGGCAGATTTTGCACATCTAGCTTGGTATTGCCCGAAAGTCCACGATTTTTGGGGAGAGGTTACGGCTAAACTGTGTCATGATTGGCGTCGAGCTGGAATGCGAGATACGATCCTGTGTACTGGGTATCACACCACATGTAAAGGCTACTAAAACGCAAATTTAGTGCTGTATCATTACTACTGGCAAAAAGACAAATTGCGCAATGCTGGAATAGCAAAGGGTGCCCACAACCCTTCAATGGTTGTGAGATATGACAAGCTGCAGAGATAAACTACTCACGTACGAGGAAGAATTGCCAATGGGGTCCAGGTCAAAAGACTACTGGTCTTGCTTCACAGAATATATGTCAGTTATATGGGTGCGTGAGGAGCACTCCGGATAAACTTATTTGTCACTTTTATGGACTGGTGCTGCGACTAATAAGGGTAGTCACTCCTTGTTCAAAATTATAAGTTATGGCAGGTTAACACACCTACCTAGGCGCGCACTGTGCACTTGGTGTTTGTACACCTTCACCGTTTCAAAAAAGAAATTTCCTTCAAATACTAAACCAACAAGCTATTATCTTTTTTAATTCGTGTTCTTCATTATTTACTATGCATTGTTTTACACGATATTGGTTATTTCATCATATCAACATATACAATGACATTATAAATGCATTTCAAATCATACATATACATCATTTATATGTTTTTATTCTTTGTCTGAACATTGAGGACCATTAACGAATTGACTATGTTCAGCTTTCTCAAAGCAAAACAGAGTGAAAAAACGATTTCGAGCACATTAATCTAATTACACAGAAACTGGCCCCTGATGAAGGTACCCATGAGTACCGAAATGCATGGGGCAGAATAAGAAACCTGCAATGTTCAGACAAGGAATGAAAGCATATAAATGATGTATATATGTATGATTTGAAATGCATTTATAATGTCATTGTATATGGTGATATGATGAAATGTTTCAATATCATGTAAAACAATGCATAGTAAATAATGAAGAACACAAATTAAAAACTATAATAGCTTGTTGGTTTAGTATTTGAAGGAAATTTCTTTTTTGAAACGGTGAAGGTTTACAAACACCAAGTGCACAGTGCGCGCCTAGGTAGGTGTGTTTACCTGCCATAACTTATAATCACAGAATATATGAACACATTGGATGACGGGGAGGGAACATGAGCTACGGGAAGAGTTGTATTGTACCAACCTACTACATTGTATATGATGAAATTACAGCGCCGTCAGCGCAGGAATTATGGAGGTAATGCATGTATCATTGATATCAGTTTCGGATTGTACTGGTCGTACTATATGTTTCTACTGCACTTTCTTTTACTGTTGTACTGTAAGCAGAAAACTAATAAACAAATTTAAAAAATAAATAAGTAAATAAACAAGATATTTATTAACTAACATACACCTCTGAACTCTTTATGAGCGGTCGCTCCCAACGCTGCTCCCTGCCCCGACCCAACCCAGAACCGGTATCGTTAACATATTTGTACAGTCTGCTACTTGCCGAATTCAGACTTATTATCTCTCCGCCCGCATTAGTGCAGATTAATTTTGCGCCCGCTCTGCTCACGCTACAGCTGCTTGCCAAATTCAGATTTAATTCTCCGCCCGCATCAGTGCAGACTCATTCTCTGCCCGCTCTGCTCACGCTACAGCTGCTCGCATTACCGCTGATTTGTTATTATAGAATTTGGGTCCCGCTCTGCTCGCACTTCAGCTGCTAACTCTATGCATGCCTGATCGATTGAAGTAGCGCTCTGCTCGCACTACTGACACTTTCTCGTGTGCTAGAGTGCTGTTTATTTTCTGTAGCGCTACACAGGAGTTTGGATCACTTCAGAGCGCTATACTGCAACAGTGCACATTAGGTTACCAATCAACTGTGTTGTCTGCCTTTAAACTGTGTCATTGATTTTGGGCTAATTGTACTGGCGCCATTGCCCTTTTCCCTAGCCTAACTCAGGTTGTGCCCTAATCTGTTCGTGGTAGACTTGTTGGCTCGCAGCCATTTTGTTGTTTGTTGTTTAACCCCGAGCCCAGTTTCCCACCACGATCCCGCCTCCCAGCTGCCCCGCCCTCGCCCCGCCCCTCTCCTCCATCCACTTAAGACCGATGCCTTCCCGCGCAGCGGTCGCGCCAAAGGTAAGCCCGTCCGCGCCTGGACCGCGCCCAGCGCCAGACCCCCTGTTCCACGCCACTCCCAACCCACTAAAACCACTCATGATGCCGCTACTCTCCTCGCCCTCAACCCCGGACGCACCCCACTATGCTGCCAAGCTACCCCAGGACGTACCCACGGCCCATTCGCCTGCCTCTCCTGCAAGTTCAACTGCTTCAGTACCCTCACCAAACCCACTTCCTCCACACACATCTCCGAACCCAACCGCCTGAAATGCATCCTACCGAACACCCGCTCGGTCCACAGACATGCAACAGAACTCTGGGACCTAATAGACACTGCGTCACCTGACATCGCCTTCCTTACTGAAACATGGATGAACGCATCTTCTGCTCCCGACATCGCCATAGCCATACCGGACGCTTACAAGATTATTCGAAAAGACCGCACCAATCAAACTGGAGGAGGCATCGCCATCGTCCACAGAAACACCATCAAAATCACAACCAGCTCCAACGACAATCTTGCAACCGCCGAACACCTCCACTTCCAGATCCACACCGACCCCAGGACCACCCTTAGAGGCACCCTCATTTACAGGCCTCCAGGCACCCGCACTCAATTCAGCGACGACATCACAGACTTCGTCAGCCCGTACGCCCTCGCCTTCGAGAACTTCATTCTTCTAGGAGACCTCAACTACCACCTTGAAAACACACTCCACAGCAACACCACCACCCTTCTGGACAACCTGGCCAAACTCGGACTCAAACAACTTGTTGACGCCCCCACTCACACAGCCGGACACACGCTCGACCCTATCTTCACCTCCAGAAAGCACATCTCCTTCGATCGCACTACAGCTCTCCACTGGACAGATCACAGCTGTGTTCATTTCAGCTACAAAACCACCCTGACCCACAAGCGTCCACAACCCATTCCCCGGAGAAACTGGAACAAAATCACCACCGACCAACTCCTCACATCACTCAACCAAAACCCTCCCACCCTCTTAATGGACCCAGACCAAGCGGCCACCAACCTCAGGCAATGGATTACCCACAGTGCGGACGAATTAGCACCCCTGAAAAAGCACCAGTTGAAATCAGCCAGCAAAAAGGCCCCCTGGTTCAATGTTGAACTTAAAAAATCCAAGAAGCTATGCCGCACCATGGAGAAGAATTGGAGAATAAACCCAACCTCAGACAACATGGTCTCCCTCAAGACAGCCACCCGCAAACACCACCAACTGATTCGATTCGCCAAGAAATCAGCATTCAATGACCGTCTCCACAACAATTCTCATAACAGCAAGGAACTCTTCAATATCGTCAAAGAATTCACTAACCCCACCGCAGCATCCAATGACATCACTCCCTCCCAAGACCTCTGCGATGCGCTATCCTCCTTCTACAACAAAATTGCCAACATCCACAACAGCTTCAAGAATACTCCCTGTGATCAACCCGCCCCACCCCCTTCAGATCCCACTCCTCCAACTAACAACCTCAGTGCCTGGAACCCAATCACCACTGAACACACCATTCGCGTCATGAACTCAATCCACTCTGGCTCGCCTTCTGACCCCTGTCCCCACCACACCTTCAACAAAGCTGACTCCATCATCGCACCCCAACTCCGCGATGTCATCAACTGCTCTTTCAACTCTGCCACCTTCCCAGAAATCTGGAAACACGCCAAACTCAGCGCCCTTCTGAAAAAACCCACAGCAGACCCCTCAGAACTGAAAAACTACCGACCCATATCCCTCCTCCCTCCATCGCCGCCTTCCTTGAATCCAACAACTCCCTTGATCCATCTCAATCCGGATTTCGAGCCAAACACAGCACCGAAACCGCCCTCATTGCAGCGACCGACGACATCCGAGCACTCCTGGACAACGGAGAAACAGTGGCCCTCATCCTACTCGACCGCTCTGCCGCTTTCGACACAGTCTGCCACAGCACCCTTATACAACGCCTCAGCAACATCGGCATACAAGGAAAAGCCCTGGACTGGATCATCTCGTTCCTAGCTGGGAGAACTCAGAGAGTCCGACTTCCCCCATTCTACTCAGAGGCCACCGAAGTCATCTGCGGCGTACCTCAAGGATCCTCACTCAGTCCCACCCTCTTCAACGTCTACATAGGTCCTCTCGCCTCTATCGCGCGTCAACACAACCTCATCATCATCATCATCATCATCATCATCATCTCTTACGCCAACGACACCCAGCTAATCCTTTCCCTCACCAAACACCCCAACACCGCCAAAACCAATCTTCACGAAGGCATGAAAGAAGTAGCCGAATGGATGAAACCGAGCCGCCTAAAACTCAACTCAGACAAAACGGAGGTGCTCATCTTAGGATCCTCCCCCTCAGCTTGGGACGACTCTTGGTGGCCTTCAGCTCTGGGCACAGCACCCACAGACCATGCACGTAACCTTGGCTTCATTCTAGACTCCTCTCTCTCAATGTCCAGACTAGTCAACGCCGTCTCGTCCTCCTGCTTCAACGTCCTTCGCATTCTCAAAAAGATCTTCCGCTGGATCCCCCTCGAGACAAGAAAGACTGTCACCCATGCACTGGTCACGAGTCGTCTGGATTATGGCAACACACTTTACGGCGGAATTACAACAAAATTACAGAAAAAACTCCAGCGCATCCAAAACGCGTCAGCGAGACTCATATTAGACATCCCGCGCCAAGATCACATCACCGGACACCTAAAAGACCTCCACTGGCTTCCCGTCAACAAAAGAATTACTTTCCGCCTTCTCACCCACGCACACAAGGCCCTTTATAATCTAGGACCCAAATGCCTCAACACTCGACTGTCCTTCTACAAACCCACACGCCAACTAAGATCATCCAATCAAGCCCTCGCCGCAGTCCCGCGCATCCGAAAATCCACCATGGGTAGCAGATCCTTCTCCTTCCTGGCTGCCAAGACCTGGAACTCACTCCCCACCCACCTCCGCCTTACTCAGAACCACATCTCCTTCAGAAAAGAACTGAAAACCTGGCTATTCGACAAATAATGAACCCCTCCCTCTAGCACCTTGAGACCCTCTGGGTGAGTAGTGCGCTATATAAATGCCCGAACTTGAACTTGAACTTGAGATCAGAGGGCTAAGCACATGACAAGACTCTAAAGAAAAATACGTTAAGTTGCACAAATTACAATGGTGCCCTAGGGGCACGGCAAACCATATACTAAGTAAATGGTATAAGGAAATCGATAGAAGGAATGGAGCTGACCAGAGGCTGTAGGATCGCTGGGACTACACTATCCTAACCTTAGATTAGTAATAGGAGGCCCACGGGACGCATGTGCAGAGTGTGAACTCACACGTGAGATGCGGGACAAAGTCAATGGACACTACAAGTTACGAAAAGGTAAGTATAAGACAGTTCCGACTAGTTAGTACTAAAACGACAGGATACCTGGACACTAGGAGAGCCAATCTACCCTTGAGCACAGAAATGCTCTCGTTACCTCACCCACGGGCTGCGGGTGCATAGGTGTGAAAGTGTGTCGGGTTTCCGCGTCGAAGTCTATGGAGCCTTGAAGAAAGATGCTGCAGGCGACCAGGAGGAAGATGTCCAGAGCGATCCAAGGGTGGATCGAGGAAGATGGAGACCTGAAAGCAGAGGGGACAATGTTCACAGTCACTAGCCAGTGACCGGAGTGGAACCAGGAAGGAACCAGATGCTATCGTCGTGATCAGGTGAAGAGTGGACGCTTGACTCTGCAGCCACGTGGACCAGGAGGTGTAGTCGACGACCGGGGATGGAGGCACAAGCTGTCCCACGCAGGCTCTCGCTGTCGGCGGTGTCTGTTCCGGATTCGGCGTCAACAGGCCTTGGCAAAGGCAACCCACGCGGTGAGTGGAAAAGGTGTCTGGTGCGGACCAGGAAGGCCCGGGGTACTTCTACTTTGCAGGGAAGCAAGGGCCAGTCTGGAGCAACCAGACCAGCGATGTAGATTTCGTGGATCGTCGTCTAGGAGGCCACTAGCCATCCGGCAAGTGACCAGTGACCAGACAACGTGTCGAGCAGCAATCAAGCAAAAGGGCCCCACGCAGATCTCGTGGATGCTGGAGGGCTGATCTTCTGTGCAGGAGCTGCTCGGGGCTGGGACTTCTCAATCCCCAAAGCACTTTCTCGAGGATGCCTCTGAAGTCGTGCTGGAAGCGAAGTGCAGTTTCTCCAAGATGTCCAGTCCCATGTGTCTCGTCGCACCCACGGATCTCAGCTGTGCTGCAGATGTAGTTGGAGGTCGGAGAGATCTGGAAGTCCGGATCTCGTCGGGCTCTGAAGTCTGGTTCCAGGCAGGAAGGACGACAAAGTGAACCACTAGGACGCTTGATGGTGCCTGCTTGTGTAGGGTGGTCACTCCTTGGCCACAAGGGAGATTTTCTTCAGTCTTCTGTGGAGCAGAGCGTAGAAGTCCAGAGTTTCTTCTTTGTAGAGTTTCAAATCAGGATTCATCTAATGTGGAAAGGGACCAGCTCCTACCTTTATTCTCCTAAAGGGGGCTGTACTATGACTAGGTCCCTCCTATGGGTGGGACCAGGAAGGGGGGTGGTTACACCCCCTATCCTTTGTACGGTTTCGCGCCAGAGCTGGGGCTGGAGTGCCCCAGCAACTGGTTTGAACCGGGGTACACACTGGGACACCTTGTGTGCCCCAGGCATGTCTCATTCCTTTCAGCCTGTCCTACCTCAATACACAAAATCCTGTCTGGGGTGGTGCTAGCACCTCCCAAGGCAGGAAACCCTTTGTCCAGGCCTCCGTCGCTGGAAGGACTCCCAGCAGCAGGAGGTCAGACTTGTGTCTGTGGTGTCAGCGTCCATTTTGTGATGCAGAGACTCGAGTTACCTTTAACCGGGGTTCACAGTTACATACATGTCGTGTCCCTCTAAAAGGGTGGAATGCTACCACCCGTCGCCAGAACTGGCGAGGGGGTAGTATTCCAATTCGTATGACACCTTACTCAACATTTTTTGATAATGCTATGCCAAAGTTAGCAATAACCACGAGGATTATAATGCACTTAAGAGTATATGGTATAGCGTTATCATGGAAACAGCTAAAGGACTTGGTTCCGAAAGCTGCAGACAGGCTCTGCTCATGCTAGAGCACCATCTCACATAATTCTAAGCACTCTGCCTCCAGGATTGTTAAGGCCTGCCATAGGAGTGACTTATAGGAGTATATGAGTCCATTTTAGGGTTAGATATAATAATAATAATAAAAACATTTATTAAGCGCCTGAATACACTAGAACAGTGCGTCTCCGCGCTAGGATGCATTCCCACTTAAAATAAGCCTAGAGATCACCACCTACACCAGGAATAGGAGACTAGGGAGAGGGAACGGTAGGAAGATATTAGGCTACAGGGAACAGATGGGTCTTGAGTTTCTGTCGGAACCTCGTTTCCGACAGTTCCATCCGAAGCTCAACTGGAAGATCATTCCACTGCTTACTTGCCGGGAGCCTGAAAGAGCGCCCACCCATCCGTGATTTGTATATGCGGGGGACCTAGAACTGCATACTGCCCATAGATCTCAAAAGACGTTTCGGGGGGTGTATGGTAAGTAGCCTATGAAGATGCATCGGGCCCTTGCCATGTGCAATCCGATGGCTTATGCACATGGTCTTAAACTGAATGCGTTCTCTCACGGGGAGCCAGTGCAAAGTCTGTAATGCACATTTCCCCGAGGACTTCCTAGGCAGCTTTAAAACCAACCTGGCCGCCGCGTTGTGCACATATTGTAGCTGGTTCAGGCCCTTGTTGCTAAGGCCACACAGCAGGGAATTCCCGTAGTCAGGATGGGACGTGACCAATGCATGCACTAATGTTTTCATAGCTGTGATAGGTAGGAGATCCAAGATTTTGAGCAGGACCTTCAAAATGCCATAACATTTCCCTGCTATCTTGCCAATATGTTGGGAGTATGAGAGATTGGTGTCCAACAAGACACCCACGTTCTTCACTGTGTTAGAGGGGGCAGGTGTCGGACCCAATTCCGTGGGCCACAATGCGGATGACCAAATGGATGGAGAGGACCCAATCACCAATAGTTCAGTCTTTTTGCCATTAAGGCGAAGGCAAGAGATACCAGACATGCAGAAAAGTTGTCCGCCGTCTCAACTAGGTTGTGAGATAGATTACCCACCAATTGCGTATCATCCGCATAGGATACAATGTCCACCACGTAGGACTCCACCATCTTGGCCAGGGGTGCCATATAGAGATTAAACAGCGTAGGGCTCAAAATAGATCCCTGCGGGACCCCTTGTTTTAAGGTACGGGACGTGGACCTAAAGGGGGGACAGTGAATTTGGAATTTTCTGTCCGCCAAAAAAGAAACCATCCATTCATAGGCTGGCCCCTCAACCCCCAACTCGCTCAAACTGGTCAAAAGTTTAGCGTGCGACACAGTATCAAATGCCGCACTTAAGTCCAGCAATATTAGAGCGGCAGTCTGACCTTCATCTACTCTCTGACGAAGCATCTCTGTTGAGGAAAGGAGGGCAGTCTCAGTAGAATGTTTGGCCCTAAAACCAAACTGGGAAACATGTAGGAGAGGATTGTCCTCCACAAATTTAACCAGCTGGTTATTCACCAATTTTTCCACCACCTTGGCACAGAAAGGAAGAAGAGAAATAGGCCGGAGGTTATCTAATTGGGAAATATTCAAGTTAGCCTTTTTTTTTTTAACGGGAACTACCTGTGCCAGTTTCCATTCATCAGGCACATATCTTTCTTGAAACGAGAGGGTCGCCAAATTGCCTATATAGTTCCACAGGAGATGAACCTGCTCACTAAGAGTTTTAGGCTGAGTCACATCTAAAGGGGATCCTGACTGGATACTCTTGATAAGATTTATCAGTTCCCCCTTGGGGGCACCGTGAATTCCTTAAGATGGGCTTTCTTAATAGGTGCAGAGCAGGTATCACCCACAGAGTTTCCATCGCCTGGGTCCTGCTGAAAGGACATATAGATCGGTTCCACTTTATTCACAAAATGGTCCGCGATAGATTTGCATATCTCCATGGAATAGAGATCTTTAGTCTCTACCCTTGTAGGCAGTGTGAGCTCTTTATAAATTAGAAAGAGCTCTTTGGAGGAATTTTCCGAGGAATCAATCCTTCCTTGGATAAATTCGCTCTTGGCCTTGTTAATCCCTCCATGGTACTCCTTCAGACTAGTCCTATAAGCCTCTTTCCGGGCTATGTCATAATCCTTGCGCCACAGACGTTCCAATCTTTTACATCTGGCTTTAACCACGCGCAATTCATCGGTATACCAAGGGGCCGACCTACTCTTACGTACTGGAGCTTTTAGGGTCCATGGGGCCACCTTGTCAAGCGCCGTCGATATCCATTGTTCATACTCCATCCATGCCTTTTTGAGGGTATTACTAAGCGGAGGCTTATCCTGCAATAGCATATTTTCAAATGCCGTCTGGGAAATGTTTTTCCAGTTCCTGCGTTTGAGATGGATGGGTGTCTAACATGTTTCTCCTACCGATATATCTGTTATTATGAATGGAATAAGGTAATGATCAGACCACAAGATCTTAATGGGAGTTAGCACCCTTACCCCATTCCAATTAGCAAATATGGGATCTAAAAGATGACCCGCCTGGTGGGTATACTATATGTATAGCAAAGGGTGATTACACCACCTTGCCCCAGCTGGGTTACCAGCCAGTTGTGTCAGTTTTGGATGGCCAGCAAGGGGTGGCATAATACATGCTGCAGCCCCTGGTAGGCCTTGGGTACACCTATGCCCTGGGTACCTAAGGTACATTGTACAGGGGCTGATAAGGTGACTCAGTATCCAATTAGATATGTACCTAAGGTATACATGGAGTCCATTCTAACAGTTAGAGCGGGAAGCCTGGGGTCCTGAATAGCAGGATCCCAGGCCAACTATGTCGAAAACCAGCAAAACACTAGGCAAAAAGTTGGGGGAACCATAGTCAGATATCCACCTTCCTACAATTGTTGTTACAGTATATTGCAAATAGTTTCCACTTAGCAGCATAGCATGCTCTGGTAGTGGGTCTTCTAGCTTTTTTAATTATATTCATACAGTCTGGTGGTAAGTTTAAGTAACCAAACTCTAGGACTTCAGGAGCCAGATCGCCAAATTCAGTTGGCTTGGTTCTGGGTGCCTTATTTCTCCATGGTTCTGTGTTAACAGGGATGGCGTGAGCCGTAATTTCTGATGTGGAACCAATGGGAGATCTAGTAGTGTGGTGAACCACGGCTGACGTGCCCATGTGGGAGCTACTAGTATTAGTTTGATAGACTGTTGTCTGAGCTTGCGTACTACTAGTGGAATGAGTGGGAGAAGCGGAAAAGCGTACGCAAATCTGCCTGACCAGTTCATCCATATTGCATTCCCCTCAGGCCGTGGGTGTGGAAACCTGGCGGCGAAGGTTGGGCATTTTGAGTTCTCGTGGGAGGCAAACAGGTCTATTTGTGGATGCCCCCACATTTGAAAGAATGGTTGAAGAACTTGTGGGTGCAACTCCCATTTGTGAATCTGTTGTGACTGGCGACTCAACAGATCTGCTATCTGGTTGTGGATCCCTGGAAGGTGTTCTACTGTCAGATGTATGTTTTGAGGGATGGCCCATCTCCAAATGTTCTGTGCAAGTTGGGACAGTTGCAGAGAGTGTGTCCCGCCCTGTTTTTGTATATAATACATGGCTGTCATATTGTCCGTCCGGATTAGGACAGCTTTGTTTTGGATTTGTACTTGAAGTCTTGAGAGCTAGGAAAATTGCTAGCAGCTCTAAATGGTTGATGTGGAACTGTTTCTGTTGATTGTTCCACTGACCTTGTGTGGTATAATGCAAGAGATGGGATCCCCATCCTGTGAGTGATGCATCTGTCGTGAGCACTATCTGTGGAACTAGATCTAGGAACGGCCGTCCCTTTGTCAAGTTTTTGATGTTCCACCATTGCAGAGAGTGATATGTACGGCTGTCTACCAACACCAGGTCTGTGAGCGGACCTTGAGCCCGATTTCACTGTTGTGCTAGACATTCTTGTAGTGGGCGCATTTGCAGTCTTGCGTGAGGAACTATAAAGATGCAAGACGCCATCATGCCTATTAGTTTCATGAACACTCTGGCTTGTAGAGAGTGCTGGCATTGAAAAAGGGAGACTAAGTTCTGAATACTGTGAATCCTGGCTTGACTGGGATACGCTAGAGCTACCGATGTGTTTATAGTAGCTCCTAGAAATTGATGAACGTGCGAAGGCTCCAGGTGCGACTTGGTGTAGTTTATCGTAAACCCTAAGTTGTGCAGTGCTTGAATTGTCTGTTTTGTGTGTTGTGCACACTGGTTGTACAATCTTGCTTTTATGAGCCAGTCGTCGAGGTAGGGAAAGACATGTATTTGTTGTCTTCGGAGATGTGCTGCCACTACTGCTAAGCACTTTGTAAACACTTGTGGTGCTGGTGTGACCCCGAATGGAAGGACTTTGAACTGATAGTGTTGTCCTTGTATGACAAACCTTAAATACTTCCTGTGCGCAGGATGTATTGGAATGTGAAAGTAGGCGTCCTTTAGGTCTAGTGTGGACAGAAAATCTCCCTGTTGTAGTAATGGGAGTAACTGTTGTAAAGTGATCATGTGAAAATGATCTGATTGTATGTAGTGGTTGAGGGGCCCGAGGTCGAGAATTGGTGTTAATGTCCCGTACTTTTTTGGAATTAGGAAATACAGGGAGTAAACTCCTGTTCCTTGTTCCTCTAACGGAACTACTTGAATAGCATCTTTTTGTAGAATTGCTAGAACTTCCTGTTGAAGCAGAGTTATGTGTTCTGCAGACATTGGACGCTGCCTGGGT
This sequence comes from Lissotriton vulgaris, assembly GCF_964263255.1. NCBI lineage: Eukaryota > Metazoa > Chordata > Amphibia > Caudata > Salamandridae > Lissotriton > Lissotriton vulgaris. The sequence goes on along the minus strand of NC_141685.1, from coordinate 464,260,670 downwards.
GGTATCTTTGGGGGGGTTGCTGTGAGTTCTAGGCAGTAGTCATGTTGAATTATTTGTTCTACCCACCTGTCTGTTGTGATGGAGTTCCAGACAGATAGGAACTGTGAAAATATGCCCCCCGCAGGAGTGGAATGCTGTAGGGGAGGCAGAGGGAAGTCACTGTTTAGGAGTGGAAGAGGAGCGGTTGTTGTTACTACCTCTACCTCTTCCCTTGTTGTTATTGCCTCTGTATCCTCCTCTAAAATAGCCTTTATTAGAGGAGGTCTGTGTGTGTGTTTTAAAAGATGATGTTGTGAATGCGCCGGTCTGCTTGGAGCCTCCTCTATAAGAGGAGCGGCGAAAAGAACCTCTAGTTTGGGTGGATTGTAATGCCCCCATAGACTTAGCGGTGTCTGTGTCTTTCTTCATCTTTTCTAATATATTATCTACTTCCGGCCCGAACAATTGGTTCTGATTAAAGGGCTGGTTTAGGATGGTAGTTTGTACCTCTGGCTTAAAACCCGAAATGCGTAACCATGCGTGACGCCTGAGAATAACACTAGTGTTCACTGCTCTGGATGCTGTGTCAGCTACATCTAGTGCGCATTTAATTGAGGCATTAGATATTAATTTGCCTTCCTGTAAAAGTTCTGCTGCCAGATCCTTGTGTTGATCTGGTAGGTGTTCCATTAACTTTTCTAGTTGATCGTAATGAGCCCTGTTGTAGTGTGAGAGTAAAGCCTGTGTATTTGCTATGCGACATATGTTTGTTGCTTGTGCAGCAATTAGTTTCCCTGACGCATCAATAATCTTGGACTCTTTGTCACGTGGGGGGGTGTCCCCAGAAGTTTGAGAATTGGCCCTTTTGCGTGCATTTGACACTACCAAGGAGTCTAATGGCAGATGACCCTTAATGTATACTGGATCAGCTGGTGCTGGCCTATACTTTTTCTCTATTCTAGGGTTTAGCACCCTACAGCGTACTGGATCTTTAAAAATCTCTGGAGCATGTTTAATGACTCCCTTGATCATTGGTAATATTTGGGTAGACCTTTGTGACTGTTCGAAAGTGTCTAACAAAAAATCCTCCTCAATGGCATCAGAGTGCATAGGAACCCCATGGTAAAGCGCAGCTCTGTTTAATAAATGATTAAACCCAATACTATCCTCTGTAGGGGAAGGTTTTGTTGGGTAGTACTGAGGATCAGGGATGTCTGGTGCATTATTTGGTGCAAAATTATATGTATCATCATCCTTGGGATATTCTGTATTGATATCCTCATCTAAAGGGTATGTATGTTGCTCTGGAACATCATCCCCCCCACCTAAATCATGCTCCTCGTCAGTGTGGTGTGATGATGCAGGAGATTGAATAGGAGAAGTTATAGGTTCCACATATGGAGTGATGGGAGAGGAAGACGGTGAAGGAGAGGAAGGGTGCATTGGAGAAGTTTCACAGTCTTTTTTTGAAGGTGTGTCTTATAAGGAATTGCTTCCACATGTCCAGTTTTTGGATTAATATGGACCTTTTTCTGTCTAGGATCTGGTCTAAACAGTTTTTCCTCTTCTATAATCATCTTCGGCGTCAATTTCTTCGGAGCCGATCGAGGTTGTCTAGTGTTTTTTGCCTTAGAAGGAGTAACTAAGTCTCTTGGCAATGTTTTCGGTGCCGAAGGTGGTTTAGTCTTATCTGGGGACTTTGGTACCGATATTAGAGGTTTCGGCGTGGAGACAGGTTTTGCTGGGCCTGTGGCGCCGGAAACTGGCTTCCCTTCTTTGTTTTTTGAACCGGAAGGTTTCGGAGTCGAAGCTTTCGGGTCTGGTACGGGTCTTGGCTTCGGCACCAATGGTACGGGTGCCGAAGTGTCCTTGTCTTTGGGCACTGAAGGGTGTTTTGTTTTCGGTGCCGACAAATCCTTCGGTGTCGAAGGATGTTTCGGTGCCAATGGAGGAGGTGTAACTGGCACATGGTGTTTCTTCGGTGCCGAGGCACCGGAAGGCGTATTCTCTTTTCTCGGAGCCAGGCCCGAAGGCGGGGCGTTAAGAGGGTAAATTTTGCTCTCGACTGGGCCCCATGGGCGGAGTGCTGACCGTTGCCTTTTGTTTGGGTAATGTCTGTAGTTCAGGGGCAGATGTACTCATGGGTTGTTGAGATGGAATCAAATCGCCCGAATGCTCTGCCCCCGATATAATCTGGAAATCAGGCGAGTCCTCCTCTGCGCCGAGTGGAGCCTCGTCCTTGGGGATATCTTCGATTGGATATTCGTCCTCGGAGACGTCTTCTTCGACGATCTCCTCTTCAAAGATGGCCTCCGGTGCTGGTGCTGATCTCCTCATTTCGTGTCGACGGGCCCTCCGATCCCGGATGGTCTTCTTCGATCGGAAAGAGGCACAGGCTGTGCAGGTCGACTCGTCGTGTTCTGGCGAGAGACAGAGGTTGCAAACCTCGTGATGGTCGCTATGAGGGAATTTTGCTCGACATACCGGGCATATCTTGAATGGAGTTCTGTCCATGAGGCATAGGCCGCACGGCGCCGATGGGCCCAACGGCCCGCGTCGACGCACCGGAATGTAGCTGGTGATGTCGAAAGTCTATTCGATGTCGAAAGAAGTTTGTTTGAAGTTTCCCGCTTCGAAAAAGCAGAAAAAGTCTTTTCTAGAGAGAGATAGTTGCAGAAGCGGCCGATGGAGAGGTAAAATCCTTCACAATGACAATATTTCTTTGCTTTTCTTGCTGCTGGCATTGATGCAATCCCTAGAGCAGCAGGTTTCATGGTCTGGATCATTTGGTGGTAGTGTCTCAGTGCAGATTTGAACGTGCCCCAGTCTCCATTATCCTGGCTCGTTCTCCAGTTCTTTGCAGGGGCAATTCCCCAATCTGAGTTCCTCCATTTACCAAATGGCATGGGGTCTAGATCTTGTTGTATTGTTGAGATTGAGAGGGTCAGCACAGGAGGTGGTGCAGTTGTTGAAATTGTTCATTGCTTTGGGGAGGATGTTGCTGTGTTCGGGTGTTGAAAGTGGTGTTAGAGTCCTTACCAGTTCTGCTGTTCCAGTTTCGGCAGGCTGGTAGTGAGGTGTATGCGTTGAACTGAGATGAGGATGTTGAACTTGACAAGGGTGTGGTCAGATGAGGAAACTGGTGTGGGTTTGACAACTCAATTTGCCAGAGGTGGTAAAAATAGGGTCCGGAGGAATCTGGTGACATACGTGGGTAGATATCTTTACTTGCTGGGTGAGGCCCCAGCTGCCACGGTGCTTTGAATTAGGGTCAGCGGTGTGTATTCCTCCAGTTGGAAGTTGAGGTCCCAGAGTAGGATGTAATTGCTAGTGTCGAGGGCAAGTGGTGAGATGAAGTCCGTGACAGCATGGTGAAGTTAGTACGCGGTCCCGGTGGTCTGTAGAGGGCAGTAGCATTTAAAGTGAAGTCGTCTGTGACATGAAGCTTAAACATCAGGTGTTCCATGTTGGTGGATGATGTGTCCATGAAGGTTGTGCAGCCAAAGGTGGTCTTGTGGATGATAGCAATTCCACATCAGTACTTGTGAAGTCTGTCTTTCCTGGCAATCTTGTAGCCAGGCGGTTGGGGGGGGGGGGGGGGGGGGGGGGGATGTCTTTGGCTATGTCAGGTGCTAATGTAGAGCTCAGCTGCGTTCCAGAAAATGTAGGCCCGGGCGTAGTGGTGTAGCAGGTCCACGATTTCTGTGGCGTGGTGTGTGAGTGAGCTGGTGTTGAGGGGTGTGGATGAGAGTGCGGATTGTTGTGTGGGCGGCTGAAGGTCCCTGATGAAGGTGCAATGAGGGTTGAGTGTGGGCAAGTGCATGAAAACTTGCATTAAGCACTGAGAATGCTCTGTTGTTGCTGCATGGAGTAGTGAGCAAACAGTGTGTGAGGAATTGGCCGGGCTTGAGGGCACAAAGCGTCACAGTGGAGTAGCGGTGGGAGTACAAGAGTTCGTGATATGGGGGGAGGTCCACTGAGATGGGGGGCGGTCTACTGAGTCTCCTTTGCTGCTGTCATTAAGTAGGTACTGGGACTGGGAGGAATGGTCACTTTCTGTGCAGATGGATGATTGGGAATCCAGTGATGTAACTTCATGTGTAGATAGATGATGGAAATGAGTCCTCTTGCTTGGCTTCTTTAAAGGACAGTTTAGGAGGGAAGTGGACCACCTACAAATAACAGGGTTGCTACCCTATGGAGGCTCTGTTCAACCACCAAATAAGGGCTACATGGAGTCCATGTCCTCCTATGAGCGACAGAAAACCAAGCCAATTAAGGCAATCAGGAGAAAGAGGAGCAAAAGGAAGAAGGCAGACCCAAACATGGAAGACACTACAGGAGGGCACCCTAAAACTTCCAATCTGCGCCTGGAAGACCGGGTTGTATGCTTGAAAGGAGAGGTTAAATAGTACCTAAAACAAGGGAACTGGAGAAGTGAGCATCACAGAGATGGTGCATGGAGAGGAATGAAGCCAGACGTAGGTGGGATGACAGGAACAGGTGATTGTCTGGGTCATCTGTTGGGTCCGCGATCTTGGCGAAGTAAGGTAGGAGAGAAATGTTGACTAAGGAATAGAGTATTTACTTTAGGCATTGCTCCAGAACTAGATGACTTGCTTGTTCCTGCTGGAATGGTTGCAGCCCTAGGTTTGCAAGACGAAATTTGTTTTGGGTTCTGAGTCGCATGAGTCAAAAAATATCACTGAGTGGAAAAAGTGAGGAGCCTACAAAAACACAGATGTCAATTTTTAACTGTGCGTATCATACAAATTACATGAATCCCATCTTTTTGTTGGTCAATTATGCCTTTGGGTGAGTGAAAAGTATTAGAAGCAGATTCAGCTTCCCACAGGCCAAAAGAATGAAGTCTTTTAATGGCCACAGAGAATCTACAATCGCTGCCTATGTACTGCCAGCAATTGTTTGCATGAGGAATACCCATGGTTTCTCAAATGTCACGGCTATACATTGGAGCCAATTGGCACAACAGCAAGGAAGAAATAGGGTGTCCGATTTTCACCTCTACATCAAATCCTCTTGAAAGACGCTATATAATCATATTTAAATATTTACAGTACATTTTAAAAAGTGGGTTGCCAATTATGAATTTGCTAAAACCATGATGCAATCTAAAAGTAAAAAGATCGTACCTGCAAGTCTAAAAGATTTCTCAATCAAAATAAGACTTTATACAATTTAGTAACCGGATGGCTTGAGGACAAACAGGAGCAGTAAGAGGGCACAAGTTCATTACCAACATATGTAGTCTATACTGTGAAAGATCTTTACATAACTATCATTACTTATACTGCATTATCAATAATCTGGCAAAAATAGAGCACCTAAATTGTGATTTTCAGTGTTAAACAATAGTTCTGCTTAAAAAAAAACACCATGCCATGGTGGCTTTTACTACCACGTGGAAAGAAGTGTGCTTTTTTTTCTTTACTGTTGCAAGAAGATTTGCAAGATTGATAGTTTTCATTAAAAAATATGTCCACCTTTCACCATTTATCCTTTGCACTGATACAACTAATCATTCAAACCTTCCAAGAATGGGAGACATCGTTCACCACACATCCATTTCAACGTGTAACAATTACATTGTGGTTTTCACTACGCAAGTCGTTACACCGACTGGCACTGGAGGGCGCTGTAAGTAAACAGTTTATAAAGCGCTGGTTACACTAGGCTAGTGTGTCCCCGCGCTATGGTACAGGCCTATCACAACCCTGCATTGCCAGCAGCTCACTCCATTCCCACTTCCCTGTCCCGGCCTACCCTCTGGGAAACAGGTAGGTTTTCGACTCTTTGTGGAATGCCAGCTCTGAGGTTTCCAACCGGAGCCTTAAAGGTAGTCTATTCCATTGTTATGCCGCCAGAAAGCGAAAGGAAAGCCCTCCCATTCTCGCTCTTCTGATCTTAGGGACCTTAACCTGTCCCGCCAGCTAGATCTCAGTTGCTGGGTTGGGTTGTAAAGGGTTAGAAGGTTTTGAAGATAACTGGGCCTTTTCCCCTGTGTAATCCGATGACTCACACATGGGGCTTTAAACAGCACCCGTTCTATAACAGGCACCCAATGTAGCGTCTCCAGCGCCTTCTTGGAAGGAGTTCTCTAAGGCAGCATCAGCACCAGGCGAGCCACCGCATTCTGTATGCGCTGTAGCATCTGGATACACCTAACATTTGCTCCCAGATACAGGGCTTTACCATAGTCCAGCCTCGATGTAACTAAGGCATGGACCATGGATTTTTCGGCTGTAGTAGGTAAAAGGTCCAAGGTCTTCTTGAGACCCCGCAGAATGCCATAGCAAGTGCCTGCAACTCGTCTTGTGTGGTACTCGAACGAGATCTTAGAGTTGAGCCCTATCCCCCAAGTTCCTAACTTGTTCACTAGGTGAGGCCACCAAGCCGAAGTCCACCCGAGGGCGCCTTCCCGACAATCAGCACCTCGGTTTTATTTCTGTTTAATTTGAGGCAATTATTAGCCATCCACACCACCAGTTCTTGTAGACAAGAGGTGAAATTACTGGCTGCCCTCTCATCTGGTTGTACCAAGGCCACGACGAGTTGAGTGTCGTCTGCATACGACCCGACTTCCACCCCAAATATTTCGGTAATCTCCGCCACTGGCGCTACATAAAGATTAAAAAGAGTCGGGATCAGACTGGACCCTTGAGACACCCCCTGTTTCAGGCTAATGTCTTTTGACCGATGTGGTTCCTGTGCCACCTGAAAACTACGATCTTGAAGAAAGGATTGCAGCCATTCCCATGCCTTACCCACCACTCCTCCCCTTTTATAGACACTGTAGCAGAGTGTGATGCGCTACAGTGTCAAATGCTGGCCCACCTCATTATTTAGTCTCACTAAAAGTTTTAAGAGACAACAAACAAATAACAACGTCTCTTTGTTTGTATGGGGAATTTTATTTAACCCTTTTGTTCATTATTTTTGGAATGATTTAACAAATCAATAGGCGAGAAGAACACTCCATACACCTATGTACAAATACAACACATTAAGACATATTTCACAAGTGCTAACAAATATCACATAAAAGATAAATCAAACATTCATCAACAAACTCCTCGGATGAGAAATCAATAACAATTCTATGTGCGCAAATAATTATTCTTTGCGAGATAATCAACAACCGTTATTGAACCCAAAAGGTTGTAAAAGATTAGACAGACATCAGAAATTGATCCATAATTAGTCTTGACCAACAGAGCTGCACCCAAAAAGTGCAATTATTTAAAACTCTCTATCTGTCGTTTGCCTTGCCAACGCGTTTCGAATCTGTCAAGGATTACAGATTCTCCTCAGGGCTCTCTCAATGTTTTCAATCTAAACAAAAAATATAAAACGAAGTTTGTTTCAGTATTTACACCTTATTTACAAAAGGACGTTTTTACAAGGCCCCCCTAGGGCTGGTTTGACTTTGCTGAACTAATTACCTCTATGGAGAATGCGGGGGACTCTCGTGGTGGTGTTTGTTCACGAGGGGTTGCCGCAGAAATCAATGATAGTGGGAGGTATTCTGAAAAAATAGTAGTAGTGAAGACTTAAAAAGCCATCTGGGCCAGTGCCAAGCGACTACAACAGACCTAATGCAACACGTTCATACCTTCTTCAAAATGCTGCATTGAATGCGTTATTGAATTCTCCGTGTGCTCCTTTTATACTTTCTTTGCGACCTGTAAATTATAAAGGTCCGGCTCAGTATTGGCATAAATTGTGTTGAAGTTCGTCAAGTATTGCGGGAATGGTTAAAAGCCACCTACCCGATTTATTGGTAGTAGACACGGGGCGTCAACGACCGCCATTCCGTGTGTTGATTGTCTAAAACTTGCTATGTCAGTCGCGGAGTCGTGTTCCTCACCGTTCTATCAAGAAACTTTTCTCTCGCGCTGAAAGACAAAACCGGGGCCTTATGGTCATTAACCCAGTAAAATGTGAGGGCACCGCAGTCTCACGCATGAGGAGTAACGCGGACGCTCACCTTCCTTCGACCAGAGCGAACCAGGAAATGAAAACGCAGGAGCAGCCGGGCGGCTGTTCAGGGCTCCTACATCATTGCAAGCCCACAGCTAGGCATTGTGGGTGTTGTAGTTTCCGACCTAGTGGGTGCATGAATACATTACAATCTCGAAATTTCAGAGAGTGAGTTCAACCCGGTTTGGGTACTGTTGAACTTCAGTATTAAATAAGCTTCTTTTTTCAAGAGGATGTGATCAATATTGATCCCCGTTTTTGGTTGATTGATACTGAAAAGTACTGTCCAAGTGAAATCATTTTCCCCGTGTTGTTTTTCAGAGAAATGTTGGACCAGGGGCGCAGTTAACACTTTCTTTTTAATGCGTGACCTATGTTGTGTCATGCGTACATTGACCTGCTGATTGGTCTTGCCAATATAAATTTTGTGGCAGGAACAGATTATGGCGTAAACAACATTTTTTGTTTTACAGTTGGTAAAACTGGTATGGGTCCAGGATATGTTAGAATGTTGAAAAATCGTGCCCTCAATAGTTGAATCGCAAGCGATGCAATTTCCACATCTGTGGTGTCCCTCAATGGGTTTGAGACCCCATGTAGATAACAGGTCACTTTTGGGTTTGGCCAATCTTACGTCCGCACGGACCAGTTGTTGGCCAATATTCTGGTTTCTTTTGAAAGCGAATATGGGACGGGGAATCGGTGTCTCTAATTGTTCCAGTAAATGCCAGTGTTTCAAGACCATTTGGCGTATGTTATGGGTTTCTGGGCAGAATGTCGTCACGCAGACCAGATTCTGAAGGTCACGTTTAACTTTTGTTTCAAGAAGGGTCTCCCTTGGTGTACAACGTGCTCTTTTAAAAGAATGCTTCAGAAGCTTTTTAGGGTACCCGCGTTGCGTTAGTTCTTCACAAAATCTTGATCCATGTTGTTCAAATTGTGTTAGCTCTGAGCAATTTCTCCTTATTCGCAGGAGTTGGCCATATGGCAAATTTGCTCTCAAATTTCTGGGATGTGAACTCCCATAATGGAGTATGGTATTCCTGTCCGTTTCTTTCTTAAAAAGTGTGGACTTTAAGGACCCGTCAATACCTCTCATTTCTACGTCAAGGAATGTCATTTTGACGTTACTTGAGTCGATAGAGAATTTTATGTCCCTGTGTCTATTATTGAGCCACTGGTGGAAGTCACCCAACTCGGTGCGGCTCCCCTCCCACAGGAGCCACACGTCGTCGATGTATCGGTACCAGTGCACAATTTGATGTGCAAAAGGGTTGTCTGACTCGACATATTTTTTCTCATATTCTGCCATATATAATACGGCCATTTCTGGGGCATAAGGGCACCCCATAGCGGTGCCCTTGACCTGCATGTAGTACTCGTCATTGAAGCGGAAGTAATTTCTTCTGAGGGTTATTTCGGCCAATCGCACAATGAAGGAAGTTGGGACTCTATGTGGTCTTTCCCTTGAATCAAGATAGAGTTCCAACACCTCCAATGCTTCATCCTGTGGTATCTGGGTATAAAGGGAGGCAACATCCATGGTTACCATCAATTGTGATTTATCATTGAATGGGGTCCCTTCCACCTTCACCAGAAAATCAGTCGTATCTCTTAGATAGGACCTCACATTTGTCACAAAGGGTTTCAGAAAAAAGTCTATATATTTCGACAGGGGCTCGAGACATGAATCGCACCCCGAAACAATTGGTCGCCCTGGTGGGTTTGTTAAATTTTTATGAATCTTTGGTAAGAAATATGCCACTGGGGTTCTAGGACATTTCTTTACCAAAAAATCAATCTCTTTGGGGCCTAGGAAGCCATTTTCTTTACCTATTTGTACCACTTCTGTGATTAGAGACTGGATCTGTTGGAGTGGGTCCCCCTGCAGTTTCCTGTACCATTCTTGGTTATTTACCTGCAGGGCCCCTTCCGCGAGATATTGGTCTCGGGGCCATAGCACCACTGCTCCACCCTTATCGGCCTGTTTGATGATCAAAGAATGATCATCTTTCAGACTTTTCAGGGCCAATCGTTGTCCCTTTGAGATGTTTTGTTTCACGAATTTATGTTTACTCTCTAGTTTGTTAATAGAGGATAACAGGATTTGTTCAAATGCGTGAACCTGTTTAGGAATATTCTGATGGGGTACAAAAGTGGACTTGTTCCTAAGGCCTGTGGTTTCCAAACTCATACTGGGGGGTTGGTTTGCAAAAAAGACTTTCAGTCGAATTTTGCGGCAAAATTCAATTGCCTCTAGTTTTATTTTAGTGAAATCCGTTTGTTTTGATGGAACAAATTTGAGTCCTAAATTAAGGACAGATTCCTCATCTTTTGTCAAGGCCCTGGCTGATAAGTTCACTATGGTGGAGGAGTCCGCTACGTTTTGTAATAGTTTCTCCTGGTTCGCATCTCCCATGCGGGTTTGAACCTCACCTTTTGCTGTTGGCCTTTCTCTAGCAGTGGTGCTATGGCCCCGAGACCAATATCTCGCGGAAGGGGCCCTGCAGGTAAATAACCAAGAATGGTACAGGAAACTGCAGGGGGACCCACTCCAACAGATCCAGTCTCTAATCACAGAAGTGGTACAAATAGGTAAAGAAAATGGCTTCCTAGGCCCCAAAGAGATTGATTTTTTGGTAAAGAAATGTCCTAGAACCCCAGTGGCATATTTCTTACCAAAGATTCATAAAAATTTAACAAACCCACCAGGGCGACCAATTGTTTCGGGGTGCGATTCATGTCTCGAGCCCCTGTCGAAATATATAGACTTTTTTCTGAAACCCTTTGTGACAAATGTGAGGTCCTATCTAAGAGATACGACTGATTTTCTGGTGAAGGTGGAAGGGACCCCATTCAATGATAAATCACAATTGATGGTAACCATGGATGTTGCCTCCCTTTATACCCAGATACCACAGGATGAAGCATTGGAGGTGTTGGAACTCTATCTTGATTCAAGGGAAAGACCACATAGAGTCCCAACTTCCTTCATTGTGCGATTGGCCGAAATAACCCTCAGAAGAAATTACTTCCGCTTCAATGACTAGTACTACATGCAGGTCAAGGGCACCGCTATGGGGTGCCCTTATGCCCCAGAAATGGCCGTATTATATATGGCAGAATATGAGAAAAAATATGTCGAGTCAGACAACCCTTTTGCACATCAAATTGTGCACTGGTACCGATACATCGACGACGTGTGGCTCCTGTGGGAGGGGAGCCGCACCGAGTTGGGTGACTTCCACCAGTGGCTCAATAATAGACACAGGGACATAAAATTCTCTATCGACTCAAGTAACGTCAAAATGACATTCCTTGACGTAGAAATGAGAGGTATTGACGGGTCCTTAAAGTCCACACTTTTTAAGAAAGAAACGGACAGGAATACCATACTCCATTATGGGAGTTCACATCCCAGAAATTTGAGAGCAAATTTGCCATATGGCCAACTCCTGCGAATAAGGAGAAATTGCTCAGAGCTAACACAATTTGAACAACATGGATCAAGATTTTGTGAAGAACTAACGCAACGCGGGTACCCTAAAAAGCTTCTAAAGCATTCTTTTAAAAGAGCACGTTGTACACCAAGGGAGACCCTTCTTGAAACAAAAGTTAAACGTGACCTTCAGAATCTGGTCTGCGTGACGACATTCTGCCCAGAAACCCATAACATACGCCAAATGGTCTTGAAACACTGGCATTTACTGGAACAATTAGAGACACCGATTCCCCGTCCCATATTCGCTTTCAAAAGAAACCAGAATATTGGCCAACAACTGGTCCGTGCGGACGTAAGATTGGCCAAACCCAAAAGTGACCTGTTATCTACATGGGGTCTCAAACCCATTGAGGGACACCACAGATGTGGAAATTGCATCGCTTGCGATTCAACTATTGAGGGCACGATTTTTCAACATTCTAACATATCCTGGACCCATACCAGTTTTACCAACTGTAAAACAAAAAATGTTGTTTACGCCATAATCTGTTCCTGCCACAAAATTTATATTGGCAAGACCAATCAGCAGGTCAATGTACGCATGACACAACATAGGTCACGCATTAAAAAGAAAGTGTTAACTGCGCCCCTGGTCCAACATTTCTCCGAAAAACAACACGGGGAAAATGATTTCACTTGGACAGTACTTTTCAGTATCAATCAACCAAAAACGGGGATCAATATTGATCACATCCTCTTGAAAAAAGAAGCTTATTTAATACTGAAGTTCAACAGTACCCAAACCGGGTTGAACTCACTCTCTGAAATTTCGAGATTGTAATGTATTCATGCACCCACTAGGTCGGAAACTACAACACCCACAATGCCTAGCTGTGGGCTTGCAATGATGTAGGAGCCCTGAACAGCCGCCCGGCTGCTCCTGCGTTTTCATTTCCTGGTTCGCTCTGGTCGAAGGAAGGTGAGCGTCCGCGTTACTCCTCATGCGTGAGACTGCGGTGCCCTCACATTTTACTGGGTTAATGACCATAAGGCCCCGGTTTTGTCTTTCAGCGCGAGAGAAAAGTTTCTTGATAGAACGGTGAGGAACACGACTCCGCGACTGACATAGCAAGTTTTAGACAATCAACACACGGAATGGCGGTCGTTGACGCCCCGTGTCTACTACCAATAAATCGGGTAGGTGGCTTTTAACCATTCCCGAAATACTTGACGAACTTCAACACAATTTATGCCAATACTGAGCCGGACCTTTATAATTTACAGGTCGCAAAGAAAGTATAAAAGGAGCACACGGAGAATTCAATAACGCATTCAATGCAGCATTTGAAGAAGGTATGAACGTGTTGCATTAGGTCTGTTGTAGTCGCTTGGCACTGGCCCAGATGGCTTTTTAAGTCTTCACTACTACTATTTTTTCAGAATACCTCCCACTATCATTGATTTCTGCGGCAACCCCTCGTGAACAAACACCACCACGAGAGTCCCCCGCATTCTCCATAGAGGTAATTAGTTCAGCAAAGTCAAACCAGCCCTAGGGGGGCCTTGTAAAAACGTCCTTTTGTAAATAAGGTGTAAATACTGAAACAAACTTCGTTTTATATTTTTTGTTTAGATTGAAAACATTGAGAGAGCCCTGAGGAGAATCTGTAATCCTTGACAGATTCGAAACGCGTTGGCAAGGCAAACGACAGATAGAGAGTTTTAAATAATTGCACTTTTTGGGTGCAGCTCTGTTGGTCAAGACTAATTATGGATCAATTTCTGATGTCTGTCTAATCTTTTACAACCTTTTGGGTTCAATAACGGTTGTTGATTATCTCGCAAAGAATAATTATTTGCGCACATAGAATTGTTATTGATTTCTCATCCGAGGAGTTTGTTGATGAATGTTTGATTTATCTTTTATGTGATATTTGTTAGCACTTGTGAAATATGTCTTAATGTGTTGTATTTGTACATAGGTGTATGGAGTGTTCTTCTCGCCTATTGATTTGTTAAATCATTCCAAAAATAATGAACAAAAGGGTTAAATAAAATTCCCCATACAAACAAAGAGACGTTGTTATTTGTTTGTTGTCTCTTAAAACTTTTAGTGAGACTAAATAATGAGGTGGGCCAGCAATATTTTTTTGTTCCACTTGTAAATTGGGTCCAGCTGCCCCCTGTCCCAGGACCAAACTCCGTTGTTGTACCAACAGTGTCAAATGCAGCACTTAAATACAGAAGAATTAAGGCCACCGTCAGACCCTCATCCACATATCTCCTTAAGGTCTCAGTAGACAAGAGCAATGCTGACTCAGCCGAGTGGGATGCGCGGAAGCCAGATTGAGTAGGATGGAGCAGCTTGTGAGTATCAATATAGGCTGTCAGTGGTTGTTAACAACCTTCTCCGCGATCTTGGCGAAGTAAGGTAGGAGAGAAATGTTGACTAAGGAATAGTGTAAATAACTGTTTCCAACACCTTCCCTAATGTATGTAGACTGGAGTTGGAATAGTAATTCACACTATTCCTAAATCCAGCGCAAGCCGATGGAAGGACTTGGGTTGTGAAAACCGCGCTCTAACAGAATGCGTTGAAATGGCCTTTGATGCATCATCATACATCCTTCAAGAATTAATTTCTAAATAACGTTCAACATTAGTGTACAACTCTGCAAAATATGATGTTAAAGCATGGCCTCTAGGACTAGATAGACTACTTCTCTGACACTACAGTCATTGTCAAAATTACTTTATTCGATTAATACAATATTAATCTTCAAAGTTCAAATATACATCACAAATATATACTATAAAAACACAGTTAAAAAACAGTAAAAAAAACAATTAGAAATCAATTTCTCTCAACAAACATGCAATTTTTTGTTTTCATCGAGAAATGTAGAAAGGAGGCAACACAAAAGCAAGTTAAAGGGTCTGGAAGCATTCGTAAGAAATATAGGGTCAGGCGACATTGCCTAAAGTTAAGCTTCCGTATAATTGGAATCGAAAATCTCTCACGATGATCACAATAAAATTTACAAAAATGTGCAGATCAGTTTGGAGCGAGGAACCATCACATGGGCAACATGAAAGATCATTAGTAGAATAAGTAACAGCAGGGAAGCCCAACATGCACGTAATGAGGTTAAGGCGAAACCTTAACAAAATGAATCTGTGACGAGGGTTTGTTACAAATTCCAGATAAGATGGTTCCCCCTTGCTCTGCATTGGGCCCTGAAGATACTCTCTGACTGTAGGTTTACTATTCTGGGCAGTCAGTCCCGCCCCATTTGCAAATTTTAAAAAGTGGCCTTTTATGACCTTTTTCGAAATAGCCACGCATTTCTCTGGGGTTTCGTACGTGAAGTGAAGAAAAATTAGGTCCGAAGTAATTTGTATTAACGGTAAACAACCCGAAAATAGCTGGGTAGTTCCGAGGGACAGTGCTCCCAGGAGGGAGTCAGGGCTCCACGCAGGCAGTATTAATTAAGAGCCAGATGAATTAGTTTTCTTCACTTATATCTGACTTACCGCCAGCGCCCATGTCATCCAACTTGCTCACCATTGTCCTGAAGATGAACCCCAATAATTAGGTTTGAAACGCCGATGACCACCCCACAACATGAACTCCTCATAACATGTATAAATCATTTATGGAGTTCACAATATTGTTGTCCATGCGATCCATTAAAAAAAATCCATTATCACTATTTTACACCACGCGTTCTTTCACTTATTATGTGAGCACTCTAAAATTAAATTTGTTCACATAAATATCTGTCATCTTTTGACCTACATGACCCTTTACAGACTGTCTCTTGCGCCCTATTGAATTGATTTAATTTGTAAAAAAAAAAAAAAAACAGTGCACCTTTCTGGGTCACCCCTCTTGCTTTTGGACCTTTTAGGCCACACTTTGAAGCATTGTTCTTTAAATATTAAACATGTTTGTGAGCATAGGCCCCCAAAGCTTAGGAGAGTCAGTAAAAAAGTCTATTGGGGTGCCATCTAGACCAGGAGCCTTATTGCTAGTGCTTTGTGCCAGGGCTTCACTAATCTCTAAATTATTAAAAGTGAGAGAAATATTAAGTGGGGAGACAGGGTCCTCACACAATGCCAAAGTACCCTTTCACTTTGCATTCAAATTTTTACTAAAATGCTCCACCCAGGAGTCCTCATCCACATAATTGTAAAGGTTGGGGTATGTATTTGATTTTAAGAATGGGGCATTAATCATTGCCCAAAAATCCCTCACGTTACGTTATTTGTGGCAGATGCTTGGAGCAGTTTTTCCCATGCTTCTCCCTTCAGTATCTTAAGCCTATTCTTCCTGGCCGTGAAGTACCTTGGGCGAGCCTATTTGACCAGGATTGGGTCTCTTGGCATGCACTTAAGTGTTTGATCCAGGTGAGAAAATGCTTCAGTGCAATTCCGGTCAAACCATTTCTGGCCCTTACTGTTTAGGGACCCACCACTCTTCGAAAGATTCTTTTTTACTTCTAACAAAATGGCTTCAAAGGTCACAATAATGTTCGGTGAGTCCGGGTTTAAATCCAGGCCTATTGCTATTTTCTTAAGCCTGCTAGAGACTACCCGGGGCTAAGTACTGCCCTGTCAATGCTCTCCCACCTAAATGTTATCCCATTCATCCTTGTAACCTAAGGTTTTATATATAATATGTTGGAACCATGGATACCTACCCAATACATATAACAAGATGCAGCTGCATGATCACTGAAGCCTGAGAATGTAACCGTACTATTGCTAAGAGCTCATCTCAGGAAATCTGAGGCTATTGTAAAGTCAATCGTGGAGCTATTTAGGTTAGAACAGAAGGTTTTCAACGGATGGCCAGTGGATTCCGACAAAGGATTCCTTATCTCCAGATCTTGTGTAATAATGAGCTTATTTAGTACTACATTCCCATAATGGTTGTGGCAAAAGTGAATACTACCCATCCCCCCGTCCTCATCTGATAGGCTACATATTGAGGTTAGTGCAAAGGGGCAACAGTGTATTTTAAAATCACCCATCCACAACACTACTGGATGCAACCTTATGCATCTCGCGCCTGATAGATTGTTATTAAAATTCATCAATAAAATAGTGTTCCCATCGAGACCTTTAAGGTGCAGCATATTAAAATATTGACAATCATTTGTGGGAGCAAAGTACTTCAAATCTCAGGTTATTCTTTAAAAGTGTCACGATCCCGCCCCTCGCCCGACCCGAGGTAGAAGCAGTTGCGGGACTATAATACAATCTATAGCCATCTTTGTAACAGGTCCCACTGCCCAAGTCTCTTGCAGGCAAACTAGATCAATCTTAAGCCATTCTGGATCCAGCAATTTGTGCCTCAGGCCTGCAATATTCCATGTATTAGCACTAAATGTGTTTATTTTCTATTTCTATTTATTTTATTTATAGAGCGCCCAAATCACCCCATAGGGTATCTCTGCGCTAGGACCGCTGTGAAAAACCAATGAGGGACATTCAGAACAGTGAGGTTTTCAACCACTTTCTGAATGCCAGATAGTCCGTGTATTGATGCAAGTGAATGGGGAATTCAATCCAGTAGTGTGGGGCCAGATGGTAAAAGGCTTTGCCACCTAAACAGTTTTTTTAAAGTAAGGGACTTGGAGCCGTGCTTTAGCTCCAGAGCAAAGGGGTCTGGAAGGAGCATAACTGATAAACTTGTTGTTTAGGTAGCTGGGGCCTAGGTTGTTTAATTCTTTGTATGCAATACAACAGATCTTAAATTTGATCCTTTTCCGAACTGGTAACCAATGTAGTTTTTGAAGAAGAGGGAGTGATGCGGTTCTGGGGGGGCATTGGTCACCAGGCGGGCCTCAGTGTTCTGGACCACCTGGAGTTTGTTTATGGAGCTTTCATTGGCTGAGATCAGCAGAGCGTTGCAATAGTCAAGACGGCTTAGGACTACTGCCTGGATCAAGGTTTTCCGAGTCGATAGTGGCAGAAAAGGTAAAACTCTTCTAAGTAGGCTACGGTAACATGCTCCAGCGGTGGAGGAGGTATGGTCTCCCAATGTAAGTTTGTGGTCTAACCGAACTCCAAGGTTTTTTACCACCAGGGGAAGGACTTCATTCCTCTGGGCATCAGCTAGGGGGCCACTTCACTGTAGCTTCCCCAAACAGCATAATCTCCGATTTAGCTGCATTGAGCTTGAGAAGGTTTTCTTTCATCCACTCCGTGATGGCCTTCATACCCTCAGCTAAGGTGGTCTGAATGTTGGTATCTGTTTTGTCAAAGGAGAGAAACAGTTGGGTGTCATCGACGTAGGATATAGAGATAAATCCCAAATTACTCAAGTCGTGCCAAATGTTAAATAAGGTAGGTCTCAAACATGAACCCTGTAGTACACCCTTGGTCACCCTTGTGGTCTGTGAATGAAATGGACCTAGGTTAATGGTCTGCGTTCCGTCAGACAGAAAGTTGGTCATCCACTCCAGCGCATTCCCTTTAAGGCCTATGTCTCTCAGTCTCCTAAGTAGAGACTGGTGGGAGATTGTATCGAATGCAGTGGATAGGTAAAGCATCACCAAGAGTACCGCTTGACCGTTATCCAACAGCATCCGGATGTCGTCCGTGACTGCCACGAATGCAGACTCTGTGCTATATCTGGGACGGAATCCACATTGAGAGGGATCCAAGCAGTTAGAGGATTCAGCAAAATCTGATAAGTGTTTAACAGGTTTTTCCAAGATTTGCTTTGTAAGGGAAGTAGGGAAAAGGGGCTGTAGTTGGTTAAGTCTTCTTAGAAAAAGTACCAAGGCACATCCCTCTCAGTTGCTATTCTCCAAATATCATTTTCGCCATTACAACTCCAAAGACAAATGATTTCACCAACTCCTGTGTTCCTCAAAAAGACATGTACAATGTTAAATATTATTCCAAGTCCATTTATTAACAATTCCTTTCTTTTGCCACACCGTCACAGCCGACGCGCGTTTCGCCCTCCGCGGGCTTTTTCAAGGCTAACAAATTGTATGGTGAGCATGTATCTTTTAGTAGTCAACAAGGAATCGTATGGTCTGTGAGTACATGGGTCCTTTAAAGCTTTTGTTTAATGCACCACGAATTCGGTTTGTGTAGTATGGTGTCAGTCCTTCTGTTCTTTGGTCAGTGAACAAGTAATTAAACGTCTGATGGAGCCATGATAAGTCCCATCGCCATCTCGTGTTCAATCGGCTTTCGTATGGAGTCCCGATTTCATTTGGTCTGGTTAAGTCTTCTGTAGGGAGTTTAGAATTTTTTCTAATTGGAATAATCTGCGCAGCTTTCCAATGCGGTGGGAGACTGCCTTCTTTCATGGAGCTGTTTAGGATAGAGCAGATGGTGGCGGCTGTTTTAGCAGGAATGAGATCTAGTGGAGACCCTGATTTGGCGTTTCTTAATAAAGCTTCAGTCTCCTCTGTGGTGAGTAATGGGAAGTTCTCAAGCATGTGAGGAATGGGATTGGCCGGTGGGAGATCAAGCTTAGGGTCAGTCTGAGGGCCCTTAGACAAGATGATTTTATCATAAATCATATCAATTTTCTGAACTAGATGGCTAGCTATATTGTCGCACATCGTTGGGAGATAGGACGGATTCAATGTTGCAGGCTTTGGGGTTGGTGAATGTTTTTAAGATCTGGTAGAGAATTCTCGGAGTGCTCCCAGCTTGTTCAAGTTGGTCTGCGATGTGAGATTTACAAGCGTTTTTCAGGTTATTGTGCTAGTGCATTATTTTATTATTATTTTAATTATTTATATAGCGCAGCTGATACCTTGCAGGCTTCCTGGCGCTGGAGAATACTTTACTGAAGAAGAGACCGAAGTATGTAAAGGCGGGGAGGTCTAAGGGAAAAGCCAGGTCTTGATGCACTTCCTAAATGGAAGAAGTTGAGGGATCTGGCGTATGTCAATGGGCAGGCTGTTCCATAATTTGGCAGCTGCGACCCTAAAGGATCTACCCCCAGTTCTGGCTTTGTTGTATCTGGGCACCCTTACCAGATAAGCCGAGGATGATCGCAGATCTCTGGTAGGAGTATACCACAGAAACAGGGCTTGCAGGGGCCTGGGCCCGAGTCCATGCAGAGCCTTGAATACAATGCAAAGGGACTTGAAAGCCACCCGCTGCTTTAGGGGTAGCCAGTGCAGTTCGGCCAGTGCCGCTGTGGCCGAAGACCTTCTCGACCAGCCAAGAGCCAGCTTGGCCGCGGCTGATTGAATTCGTTGCAGCCGGTCCAGTAACGTGACAGGGGACTCAAGGAGCATGGCGTTGCAGTAGTCAAGGCGACTCAGAATCGTACACCTGACTACCAACGCCCAGGCTTGTGCAGGGAGAAGTGGCATAATTTTTCGCAGGGAGCGTAGCAGAGCCGTGCAGATCCCCACTGTTTTTGCCACCTGGGTTTCCATACTCAGCTTGTTATTGAGCATGACCCCCAGGTTGCGGACCGAGGAGACAGGTTTAGGTTTCTCCCTTGTCTCAGGAGGCCAGAAGTCATTCGGGAACTGGCAAGATAGAGTGGTGCCAGCACAAAACAGAACCTCTGTTTTGGAGGCGTTGAATTGAAGGGAGTTCCTATGGAGCCATCCAGCCGTTTCTCTAAGACACTCATGGAAGGAGGTCAGAGAGATGGAGTCTTCTCCTTCCCAGGAGAGAATGAGCTGGGTGTCGTCTGCGTAGTTAATTGTTTTTAACCCGAATGACTTAATTAATGTGATCAGTGGTTTACGGTACACATTAAAAAGGATGGGACTAATGGAAGATCCCTGGGGAACTCCCTGTGGCACAGGTGAGAAGGCGGATTGGAATGGGGGGAGGGAGACAGCCTGTCTCCTG
Source organism: Lissotriton vulgaris (assembly GCF_964263255.1). Lineage (NCBI taxonomy): Eukaryota > Metazoa > Chordata > Amphibia > Caudata > Salamandridae > Lissotriton > Lissotriton vulgaris. The sequence goes on along the minus strand of NC_141685.1, from coordinate 464,240,398 downwards.
TCCTGCAGGTAAGAGTGAAACCAAAGCAAAGCTGTGCCTTCCACACCAGCTTCCCTGAGTCTCAGCAGCAGCGTCCTGTGGTTGACCGTATCGAATGCGGCAGACAGGTCCAGCAGTATTAGTGCTACTGGCTGGCCCCTGTCTGCACGCATGCGAAGATCCTCCATGGCTGTTAAAACCGCAGTTTCGGTGCCGTGGGCAGGGCGGAAACCGAACTGGAGATCGTCTAGAAGGTTGTTCTGCTCAAGATGAATGGAAAGGCAGGAACTGACCCATCGTTCCACTACTTTCACAGGGAAAGGCAGTAGGGAGATGGGTCGATAGTTAGAGAGACAATCTGGGCTCAGGGAGGGTTTCTTCAAGAGCGGAGTGACAAGCGCCTGTTTCCACGGAGTTGGGACGTAGCCACATTGCAGAGACTGGTTGCATATTTACATCTTTACATCTTTCTTTGTCTGCTGGGTAATGTGAGAGACGCCATCAGCGTTCAAGATTTTTACATTGACTTTTTTCAAGCCGAAGGGTGGCACAGAGTACCACGGTGTCTGGTGGCGTTTATGATCGCAGGGCACTGTCTCAAAGGAGCCAAGCTGTTTAAGGTGGATGGCAGGCTGGAATTGAAGGAAGTTAGGCGTTCATCTACATTGTCGGTATCTGAGTATTGAGGTGGAATAAAAGTGGTTTGAAAACGTGATGGTGTAAGTTTGTGTCATTGTCTAGAACTATTTTTGGTGTAGACTTCGGGGACAGTCTGTGCCTTTGGGCCGTTGATACGGAACTCGATCGTGGAGTGATCTGACCATGTCAAGGGGTGCTTTGCTCTATAGGATATATTGGGGGAGTTTGTCAGTATTATATCTAGCGTATGACCTGCCTGGTGACTGGGATCCTTATTTATTTTGGTTAGATTGAGTGAGGACAAATCTGTCAGGAGGGACATCACCACTGGATTATCTGGTTTTTCGCTGTGCACGTTAAAATCTCCAAGAAGTAAAAAATTCCTGGTTGATAAAACATGCAGAAAAATTAATTCCATAAGCTGCGTGATTGTGTTGGCTAGTGGTCCTAGGGGGCGTTATACTAAAGCTCCTTTCCAGATGAGACTTTGGTATATGTCCATTCTAAAAACTAATATTTTCAGCTGGTTGTTGCACATTTGGTCTAGGATGGGGATTGTGATGGGGTCCTTGTAAATGATTGCTATAACTCTTCCTGCTCTGCGCGGTCTATCTAGTTTTTGTATGTGATAACCTTCTGGAAGTGCCACTGCAGTGTTGGAGCAAGGCTTAGTTCAGGTTTCTGTCAGGAACCCTATATGAGGGTCAGTGGAGGACAGCAGGTCCCATATGTTGACTGCATGCTTTGGCAAAGACCTTACGTTAACCAGAAAGCAGTTCCAGCCTTCCCTGCTGTCTGTCCTAGGAGAGCACTTCCTGCCTATGGAGTGGTGAGGAGTTTGAATACCCTGCCCAGTAGCGATAATGTCTCTCGGTGGCCGAGTTAAATGTATACTTTGGAATTTACAGGTAATGCAAGAGAACGGGCCAACTACTTCTGGGGATGTTGCGCATGCCTTATTTGCTATCCGTCTAGTTGAATAGTCGTAGTTAATCTTGACTAACTTTGGCTGGTGTAGGTGTGACAGGTCCTCACCTCATTTCTTGGTTTTTGGGCAAAACAGGCAGGGGTTCCTGCTCCTGGCGACGTCCAGGCACGGACGGGGTTGCCTTAGGCGGGCCTTCGGCGCGCGTCCGCTGGGCGTCTGTCTAGGCATGTGTTTATGTATAGAGGTATGCTAGACTGCTAATCTCCCTTCTGGAATCGGGCGGAAGTGGTCGTAGCTTACTTCCGGTAGGAGGCACCTCCCTCCAAACAATCAGAACAATCTGCGCTGGACCAGGGAGTGACACCGTTTTTAAGTGCAACAGGTATGCTAAATTGAGGTACACAGTGACAGATAGGTAAAAATCAAAGTGCTAAATCGGCGATTTAAAAGAGCGAGCAGAAGAACTTTTGACACGAGTGCCCTTTCCCAGGCGCTCTACAAGTGCTGTGATTAAGCTAAGTTCAGTGAGTTTGAAACAAGTGATCAGGAAATACATATTGAGACCCCTCCTTAATTCTCCGCCAATCGCAGGCATCCTGGTCCGACAACACCAAGAATCGGTTAAATGTTGAAAAAAGGGGTACTGTGTTTACTCCGCACCACGTACATGATTGGGCATCCAATAAGTGTGAAATAGGGTTGGGAGTCCGGTTTCCGTTTATACCTGGCTGATGCGTCGAGAAGTTGTAAAAAAAAAAAAAAAAGCCAAGAGGTAGGGAAAATATTTCTATTGATGCTGTTGGCATATTAGGTAATGGGAATAGTAATTTTTCTGCCATGGCTGGAGACTTAAAAGCTAAAACCACACAGTCCCCCATAATAGATTGGACTTGTTTGCCCAGCCAGGAAACTCTGCATGCCATTAACATTTTGAAGTGTCCCTCTGACCGATTATTGGTTGTTTTATAAATCCAGTGTTGAGCTTTGTGAATTAGTTGGGTGGTGGTTTCTAATTGATCTCATTGTCAAACAGGGGTGTTTACCAAAATAACCACATAGGGACATGCAGCAGTTGGGAGGTCTAGCCTCGGCCCCTCATCCAACCTTTGTGTAAGGCGAGGGCCCCCTATCCTTATGGCCGAGATGCCCTGTTCTGTGTCCCATGGGTCATAAGATCGGATGACCTTCGCTTGCTCTGTTACTTACTTCGCGGCTGACGCCGGAGGTAAATTGGCCACATTGAACAGAGGTGGAGCCGGAGTTAAAGGTGCCATGATGTGAGGTTTCGCCAGGGGTTGGGGGGTTTGAGCTACTGTTGGCCATGCAATTATCACCTACTGGGGAATGTTGCATCAGCCCTATAGAACCTCTGGGCTCAACATCACGAAGTGGCACATGTCCCGGAAATGCTTGTCCTTTGTTACCTTTTCAATAGATTAAAAATGTAGGCATATTTAAGAAAAGAGCTCGTTAAATTTTGCAAGAAGATAGTACAAATTCAAAACCTTTTGTGGCATGCCAATCAGCTGGGGTTGCGGGTTCTCCATTGTTACCAACTGGTGGATTTACTGCAGCCAATTTGCATTTTCTTGGTCTCTTAGAGTTATTGATGCAATGGGTTTTAGAAGGGCCCCTCTCTTTTATAGACAGGTGCTACATTGTAGAAAATTAGAAATATTGATGTACATAAGCAACGTTCATTTCCCTTTTCCCACTCCTCTCCCTGCACGCACCATGAATACCGTAAAGCATTGACTGCATCCCTCTGCCAGCAAAGGCCTGTACCCATGTGTACATGACAGCCATTTTAGGCACCCTGGCCTTTTGCCCGCCTAAGATTAGAATCACCGGCTTCCCTTCTGCGCGTATTTGAAACCCCCCTCTCTCACATGCATAGACCATGAAACCCTCTCCCTCTGCGCGACCCTGCCCTGAAAGGCAGCCCCTTCTGCTTGACCCACGCAAACCCCCCATTTCCTCTTGAAGAGGCATTCTTCGCCTCAGCTGACATAGCCCTCCCCAGCTGCACCTGACTGCCCCCGCTCTCTCATGCATAAGTCATAGGACCTCTCTCTCTGTGCGACTCTGTCCCTGTGCACACCCTGGCTCCCCCTTCCCCTTCTTCCTCACACGGGCAAGTCATAAACTTTCTTCTGCAAGACTCTGTCCTTGGGAGTCACGGCCGCGCCTGACCAGCACCTCCTCTCCTTTCATGAATAACCCCTCTGTTAGTAAACCCTCCCTCCGCGATTGACTGTCCACACATGTCTGAGGTCATCGTCTAAGCCAGGAGATGCTGTTTACTGCTTATTGTATGGGGTCACTCCTCTTCAAAGGACCCACTATTGATCCTGGCCACCCCACCCCCTGGGCTATGATCAGGCGCACACATCCTAAACAGTTGACGGAACACTCAGCTGCGTGATTGCCCTCCCCTCTTATCAGCAGGTCAAGGGTCCCTATTGTGAACACATGTGGGGTAGGATTGACACGAGGATTATGGGGATGTCTTTTCCTTGTTTCACAACATCGTGATTGTAATGCCAAGTGTTTTGTAAAGTATAAAAGACGGAGTCTCAGCTCACTTGTTAGAGCACCTCCCGAAAGACACTGTGTTTCGTGTCCGAAATGACAGGCTCTCCTCATGAGAAATAAACCTATGTTCTTGTGATTCCTGCTCCCAGCGCCCGTCTCTTTATTTGGCAACTATTCAGAATGGGAACTAAGAGGCGGTTTGCGCCAACGGCCCAGGGCATCGATGGTAATATGGGCACCTTTTACAATTGGCGTCCCAACGCGGGGTCCATCAGTGACATAAGGTCCGGTAAGAGATCCAGACGAAGAAGTGAACATCTAAATGATCGGAGTATACCTGCCTTGAGAGGGCCCTCGCCCGGCTGCCGATCGAAAGAACTTCACCAATTCTGAACGGACCTCTCTCGAGTGACCTATTGTCCTGACTGGAATCCCACAGGAATGCTGCATGGAGAAAGAGAACAGTCGGGCGCTGGAGGAGGAAGACGAAGAACTGTCCGTATGGTCCGGTCCGGGTAAGATTAAGTAGGGCGTTTTGCGCCTGATTGGTAGGATGGTTTTATCCATCTGATTGATTGATTGATTGTATTGGAATCGGTATTTGAATACTGATATTGTTGTTATTGGTTCAATTAGCTTTGGATGCTACTTGAAATATTGGTTCTCTTCTTGAGAACGAGACATTCTCTGTTTGCAAACGGCGGCGAATAGGAACGTTCGTCCCTCTTTGCAGATAGAGAAGGGTAGGTAATGCAGACTTTTGTCCCCGTTGTAATCCGTCATGCCTACTTTTCTCCCCACTGATTGTTTGAAATCGATTAATAATAGATTGTTGCTCTTTGAGATCTTCCCTGTCCACAAACAGAGACGAATAGGAATATTCTGTTTCCCTTTGCAGATAGCGAAGGGCAGGTAATGCAGACATTTGTCCCCGTTGTAATCCGTCATGCCTGTTTTTCTCCCCACTGATTGATTGGTTGCCTGGACATTGTTGTTCCAGGAATTGTTTCGTTTGAGGTATTTTCTACCTGCAAACAACGTGGAATAGAAATATTCTATCTAGTCTTTGCAAGTAGTAAAGGGTAGGTTATGCCCCTTTGTGAATTCGTCAGTCCTACCCACTCCCCACTGATTGTTTATTTGGGGGGTAGCTCGCATGGTCCGTCCAGGAGGCTACCCTTATGGAGGACATATGCTCCCCACTCACGGGCCATTTAGTGGAAGTAGATCATCTGGTCCGTCCAGGAGGCTACCCTAGTAAATGGAAGTACATCCATTGGTCTGTCCAGGATGATACCCTAATGAAGGAATATATGTTCCCCTTTTGATTGATAATCTAGTTCCACCCGGACCATTTATTGGAGGTAACTCACCTGGTCCGTCCAAGAGTACCCCTAGTGAAAGGACATATAAAAATGAAGTGATCACCGTACCCTACTAACAGAAAACTTTAGCTCGAAACACGCTAAGGAAAAGAAGGAAAAATAAAAAGAATTCGGGCTAAGTCAGTAACCCCCTGATGAGCTTTCGACTTCACTAAAAATAAGAAACATTAGAAACAGTTCGTAATAAGAAATATAAGATGGCGAAAAATCGACAGCAAGACAGTCACGAGGTAGCTAGGCTCCACTGCCTATTCCTGCTCCCAACATGTCTGCCTCATTGCCCACCACGCCCAAATAACGGTCACATGAAATAGAAACAATTCAATAGGTACCTACCCCCATTCCGGAAGCTCCCGAAGTGCAACAGGTCCGCGGCTACGCCCATCCGGAAGGCGAGGCCTCGATGCATGCAGGGCTCGCCTGGCCGCAGTCGGAAGGGGAGGCTGCTGGGCGGACGGCCCAGAAAACCGTGATGACCTCTCTTCCTCTCCTCTTCTGCTGCCCTGCAGGCCACGGGGGGGGGGGGGGGGCTGTCTTGCCTCAGCCTCCGACCACCCCCCCCCCCCCTCTCACTCTCGCCTGATCCGGCCTGCAAAGAAGGCCGAAGCTGAAGCAAGGACGGCGGCGCTTACAGGAAGTCCCGCCACATGTCGACGCCTGGACAATTGTAGGTAGTCCCGCCACATGTCAGCGCCTGGACAATTACAGGTAGTCCCGCCACATGTCAAAAAGGGGAGGGTGTCTTGCCTCAGCCACCGACCCCCCCTCCCCATCTTCATCGCCTGGCACGGCCTTACCGAAACACTGGAGCCGGAGAGCGGCGCGGGGTCGCTGGAAGTGGGAGGTGACGCGAACGAGCCTCCCCCACCTCCCTCCAGGTGGAGGCTTCCAGCAGCACCCCAACGCTCTTGCTTAAAGAGGGTCCACATCGAAAAGCGGTCTTTTGCCCGGTACGAGCGTACGCCCCATGCCTTCTCTCCTCAACTTTGAAGATTCTATGAGAGCCGGGGGGCACCGCGACCCCTCCGCATGGGCGCCCCCATCCTCCTCACTGGGAACCGCGGCATCGGCGCACTCCTGCCAGCGCCAGCCTCAGTTTGGAAATGGCTAAAACATCGCCAAGGTACAGACTTGTTCAGTTCTGGTGGAACACCAGAGTGACCCGGTAGGAAAATTGTTGCCGCCCTCCCCACTCTTTGACTGATGGTCCATATTGTTAGACTGTTGCCACATTACACAAAACTTTTTGAACTACCAACGGAAGATTCTGGTCCAGCCAAGAGTCATTGGAGACATTCTGACTATGTTGGAACCTGCCTGACCTCGCCCAAAATGGCGCCGATACACGAAACAAAACTTTCAAACTCCCTGTTCACCCGGATTGCTCGAATCTTGATGCTCTGAGATACGTGTGCATTTTTGGACAGTGAAAGTCAATAAGATGGATAGTGATTATGTGCTTAGAGAAGAAAGCAATATAGATATTGATCATATGTTTGGACAATGAACTGACTTAGGGTGGGTACTAATTATGATAGGGAAAATGAATTGGTGTAATTCAGATAATGAATGAGCATTTGGATAATGGATTAATGAATTCATTGAAAAATTGAATTCTTGACATTCATCATGCTTGCTCTGTAGGGAAGTTTGGTACGATTTTATTGCACTGCTGCACTTTATGCAATGAACTACCACCAACTTCGTTCTTCTTATGTACAGCTTCAATCTGCTCCGTAGCCGGTCCACTGGGTTGTAGGCCTGTATTTATATACCAGAACCCATTCTTTTTATTAAAAGTATTTTGAAAAAGAAAGCGTAGTTGTAGCGGTTGCATTAATGAGTTTTGGATGTTTTGCTACTGTGAGCGAAGAATAAGTATGATGAAAGTTAAAGGTTAAAAAGGACCAGATATTTAGCAGCTACATTATGTGTCACAGGCAGCCGGAAAAGTGTTTTAGATGCCTTAAAATGACACCACAGAAATGCCAACTGACCGCCACCCTTGCACCCAACAAAAGGGGTTGCGACCAAGTAACTCATGTAGATACTCAGATCACAAATGATTATATATCTGACATTACTGGTCCCTCTAGGCTTAAACGCCGAGATGGTAAAGAAATGCATTACGTGGAGATAGGTCGAGTATGTGGTAGGTAAAAACATTTTTCGATTTATGCGCGCTGATGTGTTTTGAATGCTGCACCCCCTCCCCCTTCTTCTCCTCCCTTCTGCAGGTCACGTCGGAACGTCGGCTGAAGTATGGGAAAGCGACGATCGAGCGACCGACAAAAGGAGAAAAAGGGGATCTGAGCATAGTACTTGTGCTAACAAACTTTGACAGACATAGACGTAGATATGACTGTTCCGCCGTTAGAGCCTGACGACTGGGAGGATGGACTGACATAGAAACTTGACGGGTACTGTATGACGGAAATCGACTCGAAATTAGCACGCTAGATAACGCGATTATGACGTTTAATTAGATAGGGAAAGGACTAGGAAAAGTCCCAAGGTAAGGGTACCAAGGCACCACCCGTCTGGGAAGTTAGAAATGTTGCTGATGTTCAAAATGCACTGCCCCCCCCCCTTTCTCACACTCTTATAGATATAGCCAAGCTGTCCGACTGTTCTCCCGATCAAATGCTTGCCGTTGCCTCAGCCTGAAGAACTTCCCACCAAAGGAAGAAACTGAAAAATGGTTTAAGAACCAACCATGGGTAAATAGCGCGACCAGGTTAATTTCTGATCGACTAACCGAGGTGTAAGTATTGGCAATTGAGAACGCTCGCAGAGATAACAAGCGAGAAGGAAAAGGAGGGAAGGGTAGAAAGAGCTAAGCACGTAGATAAATAGGATAGTAAAGATACGTAGGATATAATATGGATTTTGTTGGCCAACTATTGTTTTCTGTTTTGTCATGAATGTCTTATATATATATAATACGTGTACTGTCTTCCTCTGTCTGAGTTCGTGTGTGTGTGTGCTGTAGGGGTTTATGTTCGCCCTTTGTTTGAGTCTCTCCGTTACCTGACCCCCTGCTGTTCTGTGTTGTGAACGCACTAAATGACCTATTTTTGTACACATCTCTCTGTCTTTCTCTATCTCTATCCCACCATTTTCCTCTCTATATCTCTCTCCCTTTCTCTCTCTCTCTCTATCTATCTCTCTCACTCTCTCTATCTCTCTAACTCTCTCTATCTCCCTCTCTCTCTCTCTCTCTCTGCATGTCATACGTGTACCAAATGGCTCGTTTTAGATTGCGGACGACTCCCACTCTGAGAGTCTCTCTATTTCCATCTTCCTTTTTATGGTAAAACAGTGCCTCGCTGGCACCAGTCTGATTGGATACTTATTGAACGCAAAGGTGTTCAGCGAAATTGACTGAAACTAAAATGATTGTATCTCGCCATATTACTACCTCTCCTTTCTGCAAAATGAATGAACTCGAATTGGCTGAGAAGGAAAGGACAGGTAAGACGACTAAGGTCCCCCAATTTGGCCTTTTATAGGGGAACTGTATGTCAATGGCACCTTATTTTTCTGTTCACCAGAGACGGACACCAACGTTTAGATTGACCCCCAATGCCCAGATTGCCCCACCCCCCTTTTTGCACCCAAGCGTGAGCGCCCGAAGCATCCCCGCCCCATTTGATAGACCCCAGCTGCTGTCCCGGATATAAACATGATGACCATGAGTAACTGTCGTCCCTCGAGAAAAACATGTTTTGCCCCGACTCTCGATGATAGCGCCCCTGCCCTGTTTGAAAAGGTTAGCCAGCCTTGAAGGGAAATGTTCCGAAATATTGAATTTGATGGAATGCACAGTTGATGGAAATATTATTTATCCTCACTTGAGTTATAAATGGGACGATGAATAAACTTGGCATGAACTCAATAAGAATGCCGACATATGCACTGCCTGGTAATAGACCTCTGACTGTGACCGATGAGCGTATCTCCCAAGTATGTAGGATTGAGGGAGGAATTCACATGCGTAGATGTCTTCTTCTGCCAGTTCTCTAAAAACTTGTTTTGTACCTATTCAAAGATTCACGATCACCGAAGGAGAAGGGTCGGACGTGACGTACAGCCTGGCTGCAGATCTTGAGACACGTGTGACCTCGACCAAAGGTGGAGCTGCAGAGCAACAAGATACGGGACGAGACAGCAATTCCAAACGTGGAAAATGAAACTTGGCGGGCTGCCCTGAAGCCCTCCGCCTGCTAACCCACGTGTGCCTGAAGTCTCCGTCCCCCTTCTTTGGGCCCGACTGATGGGCCTGCCTGCTTGTTATCCTTTGCTCCCTTGGTCCCTTTTGTGTGTCCCAGGAACTCTGACCCAACTCCGCCCTCTCTCCTATCGACTATTTGAACCACACACACCCTCTTTTCCACGTGACTTATTGCCAAAAGGAAGAACTGCATTCAAGTAGGAATAGGGTGTTGCCACGGAAATATAGGTGCCGAGCATAAGGCGCCGCTAAACGGATTGTTTGGGGAACAGGACTGTGGTCTAACAGCAGAGGACTGACTGCACCCTGCAACGCGTAAGGATAGACCCGGGCTGGACCTATAGCTCCACCGCCGGTGCTCAACAGCGCCAACGAAAAGACACGGACTAGAGCCTACCAGTGATGGCTCACTGCTAAAAAAAAAAAATAAAAAAAAAAGACACTGTGACGAAGAGATCTTGTGTATTGAACTGAATTCCGCCCTCAACTACTTGGTCAAGATGTTCATTGGTCACATTTTCAAGTCAGAAACGTTTATGCTATGTAGTGCTTTGAAATGATAGGAACTCGACAAATGCAATCTCCTATATGCTGCATTCTGCCAAACACATCAACTGTCCATGATTATATGCCATATGTTAGTATTGACAAATGCTAATTCTTCGACCGCACCTGTTTATATGTACCCTCATCGATTACGAAAATGAACTTTGCTATGTAAAAAGGGGCGACTGTAGAAAATTAGAAATATTGATGTACATAAGCAACGTTCATTTCCCTTTTCCCACTCCTCTCCCTGCACGCACCATGAATACCGTAAAGCATTGACTGCATCCCTCTGCCAGCAAAGGCCTGTACCCATGTGTACATGACAGCCATTTTAGGCACCCTGGCCTTTTGCCCGCCTAAGATTAGAATCACCGGCTTCCCTTCTGCGCGTATTTGAAACCCCCCTCTCTCACATGCATAGAGCATGAAACCCTCTCCCTCTGCGCGACCCTGCCCTGAAAGGCAGCCCCTTCTGCTTGACCCACGCAAACCCCCCATTTCCTCTTGAAGAGGCATTCTTCGCCTCAGCTGACATAACCCTCCCCAGCTGCACCTGACTGCCCCCGCTCTCTCATGCATGAGTCATAAGACCTCTCTCTCTGTGCGACTCTGTCCCTGTGCACACCCTGGCTCCCCCTTCCCCTTCTTCCTCACACGGGCAAGTCATAAACTTTCTTCTGCAAGACTCTGTCCTTGGGAGTCACGGCCGCGCCTGACCAGCACCTCCTCTCCTTTCATGAATAACCCCTCTGTTAGTAAACCCTCCCTCCGCGATTGACTGTCCACACATGTCTGAGGTCATCGTCTAAGCCAGGAGATGCTGTTTACTGCTTATTGTATGGAGTCACTCCTCTTCAAAGGACCCACTATTGATCCTGGCCACCCCACCCCCTGGGCTATGATCAGGCGCACACATCCTAAACAGTTGACGGAACACTCAGCTGCGTGATTGCCCTCCCCTCTTATCAGCAGGTCAAGGGTCCCTATTGTGAACACATGTGGGGTAGGATTGACACGTGGATTATGGGGATGTCTTTTCCTTGTTTCACAACATCGTGATTGTAATGCCAAGTGTTTTGTAAAGTATAAAAGACGGAGTCTCAGCTCACTTGTTAGAGCACCTCCCGAAAGACACTGTGTTTCGTGTCCGAAATGACAGGCTCTCCTCATGAGAAATAAACCTATGTTCTTGTGATTCCTGCTCCCAGCGCCCGTCTCTTTATTTGGCAACTATTCAGAATGGGAACTAAGAGGCGGTTTGCGCCAACGGCCCAGGGCATCGATGGTAATATGGGCACCTTTTACAACATCAGGTGGGGTTGATCCCGCTGGCATAGGATTGGCAGTGCTAATCCTGGTAGACATGGGAGGGCTGGTTACGGCCATTTGTGTGCTCTGTGTCTGACCCTCCTGGAGCGTCACACGTGTCATGTCCCTATTTGTATCGTCATCCATGATAGTCTCCTCTCCACATGGGCAATCTCTATTGCTGTGGCTAAAGAAGTTTTTGCTAAAAAGGTATCTAAAGTTGTAAGGGTTACCTCTTCAGCGGACAGGTGGACTATCTTCTTCCTCCCCATACTTTGGCTGTCTTTTTCACCATCTTCAAGCTTTTCTTACAGCAAATGTTAGAGGGGGGATCCAACCCAGCCTCTTCCGGGCTCTGGCCCGGCAACGCCCCCATGTGCGAGTCCTTCTCGCAGGGGGTGATGGGAGTTCAAGTCTCCTCAGCGGTGGCAGATAGTGTCCCCGCACAGCTCTCCCCCAGCGGGAAACAGGTTTGTTGGCCGATACGCCGCGTTCTACAATTTTGCTTTCCAGAATATGGGACAGGGCGAGATAATACGCCCAGGAGATTTCTGGCGTTCTGTGAATGAGAGCGGAATTTTCGCTAAGCCGTGCCTTCAACACAGTTACATGGTGTGGATATTATAGTAGAATGATTGTGTGATGCCTTATGTGCACTCTCCTAAAGCGATTCAACCTTGGGGATCGTAAATACCTACCTGAAGCGAAATGTTTGCTCGTGAAGCTTCTGGATATTGAAGGAGCTATTCTACAGGACCAGTGGAATTAATTTGGTCTCTACCTTTACCGGCGCTAATACCTGTTCACTACTTCTTCTAATAATCTTCGAACTTTGATTGAATTCTTATTCTAATGTTGCACTGAGGAAGCTCCCAGTGAGGGAGAGAAACGCGTTGGCTGATCTTTTTGACAAAAGTGATTTTTTCAAAGAATTTTAAAAAATAAAGAAGTTATTTTCATATATTTCTGCCTCTTTGGACTTTGTTTGGAGTTGTGGACCCCTATCAGTATTTAAAAGTACTTAATGATCTGGAGCACAGTGACGTCACTCAGCAGCTGACGCAGGGGTTGTTTGCACAATTGTTTTGACACATTTCTGGAACTGGGACGGAGGTGCGGCATCCTAAGGCCCGCTGCTGCTCTTTTCTCAATATGGCCCAGCATGATGTAATAGGAGGCAATAAAAGGCCTGAGCAGGTCCGATAGATACACGCTACTGGTGGTGAAATTCCCTTTCTATATGTGCATATACTACACAAACCATACAAGACCTCCTGATCCTGAATAATTTAAGAAACATATGTAAAAATATAAATAAAGGATATCGCCAGGTTCCTCGTCTGGTCTGGTACTGTATCCTTCGTCATCTACTTCTGGTGAGTTCTGCAAAAAACAAAGCAAAGGAAATTGTTAGTACTACATGACTTCTTGGGAATTCTACCTACTATACACAATCCACTTTAAGTTTGGCTTTCGTTCTGTTTCATTACTGACTTAACTTGATTGATCCTGTGGGAAAACGAGCCGGTATTTCAAGATTAAGTACACACTTTAGTAATATAAGTACATTTGCAACTTAAGTACTCCTGGATTTGATCCTCTTAGTTGGACCGATGTAATGATAGAACTTTAGTCAGTCTTTCAGCTCAGTCACACTTACATGAAATGGTCAGTTGTTATGTAGAAAAAGATGTGTTGTGGTGTACTTTTGTTATGGGATTAGCGTTCTGCATTCCTTCTCCAAGGTTGCCAACGTGGACCCTGGCAGTTGAGCTTGGGAACCACTGGTGAAAGACCTGTAGGACGTGGGCTTCTTACTTTGGAATAAAAAAAGATTTTTCATAATCCCTGAAGTTTTCTCTTTTATTCAGAAGAGACCACTACATTTTGGAGCCGATCAGAAGGAGCCCACTGTCAACATTTAAATATAGCTAGAAAGCTAACCTCATCTGAAGCAGATGCGGAACAGATGACGAAGCATACCACATTGCTTACCTGAATGCTTTACGAGACATGCCTATTTTTCCCTGAAGTCCTCAATGTATTCCTTTTCTGCGTTGCTGCGCATTTGCACATGCTTGCGACCTGATTTTGGCACCCGCACACGCTCGTTCCCCTCTACGCGAGCCTTCAAATGAGCACATCGGTGAAAGCTGTCACCACAGAAACCCACCACAGTAAACGTAATCATACTAACATTCAATGTGATGGACATTTTAAAATAAATATTTACTTAGACTTTCACAACTGAGAAATCCCCATTACCGTAGAGATTGGTAAAGGTTGCAGAAACACTCAGGAGCAAAAGCAAAGTACTTCACATAGTTGGAAGTAGCACTTGTATGTACAGTTACTATTTCCTCGTTTTAAATTCAACTAACTTTATACAGAAACATTTATTTTAAGACCAAAGTGTTTATTTTAAGTCCATTGTTTTTTGCTCTTCACTTTTTGGCTGAGTTTTCACTCTAGAATTAAAATTAGTTATCTGGCACAGTTAGTACATCTACAACCTTATCTGCAGCTTCCTGGAAAACCTAATTTAACATGGAAACAATGGTTCAAAGTATTTGGGAGCTATTTGTTTGCTCTGGAGGCAGAGGAATTTTCTCCTAAATGAAAGGCAGCTGATCTTTTCAACAATCTCAGAAATGAAGAGCAGTAACTTTTTGATAACGTACTATAACCAATACCTACTCCAGAACCTAAAAATTGGGACGATTAAGAAAATATTGCAAGACTCGAAAAGACATTTACTGAACAGCCCACTGTACTTGTGGAAAGCTTCAACTTCTTTAAAATATATCAAACTCAGGATGAAACTGTGGCGGACTAGGATTCTGCACTTTGTCATTCTAAAGCCAATTGTAATTCTGGATGCACTTTAGTAATAAGCATTTAGAGACCAGTTGGTATTTGGTTACAATTCTAAGAAAAGTCAGGAACGGCATTTAAGTTGTAGGGACCCAACTCTTATAGAAGTCATTGATCTAGCAAAGTCAACGGAAAGATCCATCATTTCAAGCAAAAGAATGGGTACTGAATTGGTTTATCATAATGTTAATTCACTTCATGATACTGACACTGTGAATGCCTTGTCACTTAAGAAATATTAAGCCTCCTCCGAAGAAAGTATCAGGTTTTTGTTTTAGATGTGGCTCAAGATCCTATATGAGTAATTATCCAGCCTGTCTGGCATTAGGTAAACGATGCAATGAGTGCCATAAAATTGGCCACTTTTGAACTGTATTCGAATTTGTACAAGGGTAATGTACGAATTCATAGAGTAGAAGCAGAAACTTAAGAAGATCAAATGACTCCTGACTTGTCAAACCTTATCCTCACTAACTCGGGCAGCCAGGAACAGCTCTGAGGGATTTTTTTGTTCGAGAAGAAATCTGTAGCTCTCAAATGTACCAACAAAGGGTTTACGAAGATAGCCAGTTAGTTGGTAAACTTTTGGCTAATTCAACAAGAAAAATACAAGAAGCAGCTATAATATCTAAAGTCCTTGACCCTCAGACCGGTCAAGAAGTTGTCAATAGCGACGAGATTCCACAGATCTTTTTGGAACATTTCCACAAACTCTATTCTACAGAATATTCGGTGGGGGGGGAGCTGATCCAGGATTATTTCACAAATGTAAATGTTCCCAAACTTTCAGATAACTGGATCAGTCAACTAGGATCTGATGTGGATTTTGTATCGCTCTGATGTGGTATCCGCCAAGATTTAGACATCTATGAAAGCAACAGCTGGGGCCAAAGCGTTTGGGTAGGATGGCTTCTCCATTAAATTTTATAAAAAACAAAATCAAAAGAATTATTCGTACCTCTGAAAAAACTATTTAATTATAATAAAAAGGGTAGTTTGGTTCTCGCACATTTTAAAGAGGAGCTAATCGTGTCCTTTGTTAAAAAAGATAAAAATCCTGTGGATGGTAATTCATATAGGCCCATCAGTCTCTTGAACTCGGATTATAAGATTTTAATGAAAGTATGGGATGAGCGTTTTTTATTCGCCACCCAAGAGACAATTCATAGAGACCAGACGGGCTTTATAGCATGTAGATCTATGCCGGCCAATACTATGTTTTCAATACAAGCCTTGGACTATTTTAATACCAATCTTATTCCAGCATGTATTATAATTGTTGATGCTTAGAAAGCATTTGACTTGGTTAATTGGAGAAGAACAATTGTTACTTACCTGTAAACAGGTGGTTTTCCAGTATTGGTGTCTTTCATAGATTCACATGCTTGAATATTCACAGTCGTCGAAGTGGGAGCCCCACGGTAAATAAAATAGCAATAAAATCCCAATAAAATATGTATGTAAAAACATAACACATACAAATACACACTAGAATAGTTGCAAAGACCAGGTCATAATTTCTACATAGGAATACATGGCAAGAGAGAAAACATTTGCAACATATCCCTGTCATTATGTTAGTCCAAACTACAGTCAATCAGGCGCAAGCACGCCTCCAGAACCTTCTCCTCAGAGGCTCAGGCCCTCAGATTTTCATAGCACAATAGTGACAAAAGAGTCTAGGAGGAGAAGCGAGCGGGTCGCATGTGAATCTATGAAAGACACCAATACTGGAGAACCACCTGTTTACAGGTAAGTAACAATTGTTCTTCTCCAGTATTAGGGTGTCTTTCATAGATTCACATGCTTGAATAGAATAGTGGTACAAAAGGGGGTGGTGATGGACGGAGCATCTGAATCAATCAAACACACACACACACACACAGTCAAAAGATCTGGGTTTAATCCATCACCGTTCTTTAGCCCACTCTGCCACCCCAGTTCAGACATGGCCATATACAAATCAGTCTGACCCTGTGCCTCATGGGAACAGTCCAGCCCGAACTGCCAAGCCATGCCTTCCCTGGACTGGAATAGTGAGCAGTAATAGCTGGCAGCAAGAGCAAAATCAGCAATGCATAGGTATGAGGATGCACCAATAGCAGCATGGCATTGCCAGAAGGAATAACAATAATAATAATAACAACCGTATCATTACACAAACCATATAGGTGGAGTGTAGAAAGCAGAGGCTCACCTTAATTAAAAAGATTGCGAAGCACCGCTTGTCCCACTGTCGTATCCGCTTCGTTGATCGTTTCAAGGCAATAATGTCTCGATGAAGTGTGCCTGCTGGACAACGTAGCTGCTAGGCAAATTTGATGAATCAGCACATCAGCAAACAGGGCAGTAGAGGATGACATCGCCCTTGTAGAATGAGCGCTCACTGAGGATTGAAGAGGCTTGCCAGCCTTCTGGTGTCAGAAGGAAACTGCTGAAGAAATCCAACGTGCAATAGTTGGCTTGGTGACATAACGCCCCTTGCACATGTGTCCGTAGGCTACGAACAGCTGATCAGATTTGCGAAAGGGTGCTATCCTATTGATGTAAAATTTAAGGCAGCGCTTAACGTCCAGAGAATGTAAACGCTGCTCCGCTGGAATTTGAAGGTTTGGAAAGAAAGTCTTTACGAGAACAGGCTCATTGAGGTGAAAGTCAGTGGGCACCTTAGGCATGTAAGCCAGGTTTGTGCGAAGCACTACACAGTCAGATTTGAATTGGAGAAAAGGAGGCTTAATGGTAAATGCGTGAATATCACTCAAGCAAAGTGAAGAGGTTAGAGCAAGGAGAAGGGCCACTTTCCAGGTTAAAAATTTCAAATCCGCCTTGTGGATAGGCTCGAATGGTGCCTTCATTAATTGTGTCAAAACAATGTTGAGATGCCAGGTTGGAGGAGGACGCCTAATGGGCGGGAACTTCCTGAACAGTCCTTTAAAGAACTGACAAATTATTCTGGAAGAGCAGAGAGAGGAGGAGCCATCCTGTCGGAAGCGAGAAATCGCCGCCAAGAAAACTTTCAAAGTGGAGTGGGAGAGCCCTGACTGTGCCAACTCTAGAAAGAACGGAAGAAGCTGAGCTGGAGTAGAATGAACAGGATGAATGTTGGCAGCCATGCACCAGTGACAGAACCTTTTCCACTTGAGTTTATAAGTCTTTATTGTAGATGGAGCTCTGGCATTAGCAAGGATGTCTCTGCATGCTAGCGGGATGTTCAAATGGGCAAATTTAAGGTGCTCAGGTTCCAGGCTGATAATCTGAGAGAGGAGGGGTCTGGATGACAGATCAGGCCCTCGTCCATCGTGAGGAGATCCGCTCGAGGATGAAGGAGAATGGGTTCGCACTGAGAAAGAAGCAGCAGTTCCGAGAACCACGCTTGTCAAGGCCATCTGGGAGCAATCAGGAGAATGTGGCACGGCTGTCTCGCATCTTCCACAATACTCGAGGAACCAGTGGAATCGGTGGAAAGGCGTAGGCGAATAGACCGCACCAATCCTTCAAAAGGGAATTATCGGACGATTCTGGATGGGGAAGCCAACTTGCAAAGGACGGGCATTTCCGGTTTGCAGGGCTCGCAAAGCGATCTATGCTTGGATGACCCCAACGCCAAAAGATGAAGTCCAGAGTTGGCTGATGTAGCTCCCACTCGTACGCCGAGGATGCGGACCTGCTGAGGGCATCCGCTAGGATGTTCGAGATGCCTGGTAGATGAACTGCCGTCAGGGTAACGTGGTGCCGAAGCGCCCAGTCCCAAATAGCTTGTGCCAGCCGAGACGGGAGAGGAGAGGAGAGGAGATTTGGTGCCGCCCTGCTTGTTCACATAGTGCATACTGGTGGTATTGTCCGTTTGTATGAGCACCGATTCCCCCTGGATCAGAAGATGGAACGATTTGAGAGCCAGAAAGATGGCCAGCAACTCCAACCTGTTGATGTGCCAGGAGCGTTGAGACTGAGTCCATTTGCCCTTGACGGACAACCCCTGAAGGTGTGCGTCCCAACCTTCCAAGGAGGCATTCGTGGTCAGAGGGAGTTCCGGAGTTGTGGTGAGGAATGTGGTCCCGGCAGCTACGTTGGACGCAGGCACCCACAACTGGAGAGCCAACCTCATCCGGGCAGTCACACGAATAAGATCGTTGAAGGAGCCGGTGACCTGACGCCACTGACTGTCCAATTCTTCCTGAATTGGGCGACTCCTGAGCCTGCAGTTTGCTATCAGAGAGATGCACGGGGACGCCATTCCCAGAAAAGACTTCAATATACGAACGGAAACGGACTCTTTTGAACAAAGGAGGGTCACCAGGCGTAGAATCCGCAGCTGACGTTCGTGAGACGCAAATGCTTTGGCTAGTGACGTATCCAGAGTGGCGCCTATAAAAGTCCGGCAGTGAGCTGGGTCGACCTGAGACTTCTCGGCATTGATGGAAAGGCAGAGGGAGCGAAACAAGTCCTGACAGAGTTGAGTGTCTCGAGACCGCTGTCTGTGAGACTGCGCCTCAATGAGACAGTCATCCAGGTAGGGAAAGATTTGGACGCCCTGAAGACGCAGGCAGGCCACTACTGGGGCCAAAACCTTTCTGAAGACATGAGGGGCGGAGCGCAGGCCGAAAGGCAGCACCCTGAATTGAAAGTCTCTCCGCCCCACCCGGAAGCGCAAGTACTTCCGGTGACCAGGAAGAATTGGCACATGGAAATATGCGTCCTGGAGGTCGATGGTGGTCATGAAGTCGTCCTTCCAGAGAAGACATATGATCTCCATCACCTTGAGCATGCGGAAGGACTGGCACTTCAGGTATTTGTTCAGTGCACGTAAATCGAGGATCGGACGCCAGACGCCGGTTTTCTGGAGGATGAAGAAAAACCGGGAATAAAATCCCATTCCCCTCAGACTTGGGAACCACTTTGATGGCACCCTTATGAATCATGATGTGAATCTGCTGGAACAGTTCTTTGAGGTTGCAAGGAGGCGGACCAGCTGGAGGATTGCGAGGAGGAAATTTTACAAACTCCAAGGCATGGCCCTTTGATACAATGTCCAATACCCAACGGTCCGAGGTGATTGAGGACCATTGAGAAAAGAACAGGGAGATTCGACCTCCAACCTTGCGCGGGAAAGGAAAGTCATTGCCTTTTGGAAGTGGAACCTCTATAGGAAGATTTTCCACAATACGATTTGGAAGTTTGCAGGCGTGAGGACTGCTGCTGCTGGTTGGAATACCGTTGATTTCCCTGGCCTTAGGAGCGGTATTGATTCGATCCTCCACGAAAAGAAGAGGTGGTGCTGCTTCCGCGCGACCACCACGAAAGGGCTGTTTGCGGAACTGTAAAGTGCCCAAGGAGCGAGCTGTTTCGGTATCTTTCTTCATCGTGGTCAGTGCCTCATCGACATGCTGACGAAAAGTGACTCGCCGTCATAAGGCATTTCGAGAATTTTTGCCTGGACCTCCTGGCGAAAAGAGGTAGACCGAAGCCAACCCTGGTGCCGTAGAACAGCCGCCCCTGCAAGTTGACGGAAGCCAGTGCAGGCAATATCCACAGAGCAGTCTATTATCTCTTCTGACACTCTTTCCCTGACCTGGAGATTTTTAAGAGTCTCCGCCCTGGAGGACTCCGGGATGAGGGCAACCAAGGTGGACATGTCAGACCACATCGGACGATCGTAACGTCCCAGTATGGCCAAAGCGTTACCGGCCCTTACAGTAGTGAAAGCCATAGTTGAGAACTTTCGCCCGATGGCATCTAGGCGACGACCTTCGCGATCCGAAGGAGCCGTAATCAGGGAAGATGGGTTTCTGGAAAGGCGCTGGGCGGCCTGGGTGACTACTGAATCCAGTTTAGGCTGTGCGATCAGGCAAGCTGGAGAACCCTGGGGCGCCATATACATTTTCTCCGATCAAGGTAGTTGTGCAGGGTTGGAATTCGGCGTTTGCATCAACTGGACTCCTTCATTCCAGATGAAGTTGATGATTGGGACTGTCCAAACTTGATTGAAAGGTTGACTCTTAAAGTCATATAAGAAGCAGGCCTCTTCCCTTTGAACCATAGGAAGTTAAAAGCGGAGTGCCGCCCTATCCAGGAGTTGGTGGAAACCTGCAATGTCAATAGGAGGGGAATCCCCCAGAGTTGCAGGAGGTGGGGACGGCGTTTGAATCTGGTAATCATCCCAGTCTTGCTTATCGCCATCACCATCGTCATCCTGCAGCTCACGATCCTCTCTGTCCGGGCAAAGATTACCATCATCGTCTTCATACACTGTATCATGGACCTGAATAGAGATCTTAGCAAGAGCAGGCAACAGTGCCGGTTGCGGAACAGCGGTAGGAGGTGGTGCAGGTGCCTGTTGCGGCATCAGAACAGCGGTAGAAGGTGGTACAGGCGCAGGTGCTGTAGGCAGAGGCGACCCATGACGAGATGGCGGAAAATGCCTGCTGTAGTCCTCTAGCATATACTTAAGATTGGAAATGAGGGAAAGAGGAATTGAAGCTGTCAGAACCTGAGTGGACGGCTCTTCCTCCTGCACTGGTTTAGGAGCAAGTGAGCGATGAGGACGCTCAATGATGAACATAGGAGATAGATGGTTGGTACCAAATATCTCCGTGATCAAGCGCTCAATGTAGGACTCCATTTTCCCCACATTTGTGGACTCAGGCAGGCCAAGAATGCGTATATTGTTCCTGCGGGAACAAGCCTCTAAATCTCATTCTTAGCCTGTATTGTTGCGTGCTTATCTAGGATCCTGATCGATACTGTGACCTTATGCCCCTATTCGGCTATAAATCCATTTATTCCCTATATTGGCATAACCGTTCAAGTGCGATATTCAGAAAGTCATCTCTGGCCTCACACGAACAGAGCCACATTCCAGAATAGTTCTCTGCCACTTCCTTTGCAACCAATTAGTGCAATGACAGAGCAGAAGTCACTATCTGATATTCCTAGATTAACACTCCGAGTTCTTCAACAAGATAAAAACTTAGCAAACCTGGAAATCCCCGCTTGCTGTGTTTTGATTAGTAATGGAACTCTAATGAGCAACTGATAGCTATCACTTCCTAGTGACATCTTTAATTGACGTCTTATGTCCAGCAAACTTGCGTCAAACCAGGCACCTGTCAGGTATAAATACTACCAACGTTGCCTTAAGCAATTGCTGGTGTCCCATTGCTGTTGTATGCTGTATGCAGTACGCCTGATGCTGCTGCTGTCCCTTTGGTGGTGAAGCTACTGATACCATTATCGCTGCTAAAGCGCGAACGATGGTGTGGTGAGCTTAGGAGCTGAACAGCCGTCCCTCTGCGAAGAAGCCCAGCAGATGCCAACTGCCCACGGACGCTGTGCCCCCTACTCCTCCTCGACGCGCTGAAGAGAGACGCTGCCTTTCTCCTGCAGAGAAATCCAGCTCCAGCGTTTCTAGTCTGCCCTCGCGGGTGACTGGGATACCGAGTACCCCCTGAAGGAGATACCAGACCTCCATCATTCTATTCAGAGGTATGGTGTTGACTAAACCCTTAGAAGAGAATTCTTGAAGCAAACCTTGGCAAAACCAACTTAACTTAAAGCTACTTACTTACTCCCCTTCCACGTGTTAGGCTTAGGTCAGGTACACTGGGGTAAGCGTAGTAAAAGCACCAGTTGAGTATGTTAGCCTAATGTCTATATGACTGTATATATGTTTTATTACTTTTAAACCATTGTATGGCTAAGAAACCATATCAATGCTTTTACAGCAATACTTATCTTACTGTACGTACTTTTTATAATAACAAGTCTTGCAATTGTGGCAATACATTTCTCTTGTACGAGAAGAAAGACTGTTCAATAAGTGTTAACCCTTTATTGACAAACGCCCGTCTCTCTATTCTCTACATATCGTGAAAGTAAACTGCACTAACCTGACTGAGTAAAATAACTGTCTATTGTTTCACACGACCCTAGAGATTGACTCTTGATCTGAGGAGCAAAGTTGTCATGTTGCACGGTTGTTGGAAAACTGAATCCCTTCTTGTCTGTGCCAGGGAAGCTGATCACTTCCCATGCAGAGAAGAAAGTTTCCAGTGACCTCTGAGCTAGTTGGTAACAAACCCAATTAAGTTTAGCATAGTCAGTTGAGGCCTGGAAGATCCGCACTTCTACGTCGATACTACTGAATATGTTATTCCAATGCGCAGGGCCTAGTGGGAAACTAGGAACTACACTACAGTATGAGGGAGAGGACCTTCTCCATGTCTAGGGTCTTCCCCGCTACTTCACTTAAACCATCTTCAGCAGCAGACACCCGTTGCTCCACCGCCCCTATTGGTGCATTTTATTTTTCCAGCTGGGAGGACATGTGATTCAGCCGAAGGTTGACCGCCGCCATTGTGCCCTCAATAGCCTGCAAGCTCCGTTGCATAGCAAGGAGTGTGGTTTCCAATGAGAATTATTCCTGACAAGGGGCATCCGCCTCAGAGTCCGAAGCTGCCCTCTGGGGAGGTTTAGGAGTCTTACGCGCCTCAAACGTGAGGCGCGACTGCGACTTGTCATTACGGCCCATAATGCCCTCAGGCAGTTGCTCTCGCCACCAGAAAGCTAACACACCCCCAATGCTTGGGATAAGATGATCAGTTAGGGCAGCCCACTACAAGAGCAGGTATCACAGCAGCGCCTCACCAGTAGCCAGAAGAAATCCAGTACAATATCCCACTATACAGCTGGTCGCAAAAGTCCCTATGTTCTGCCACCCTACACTCTAGTAGTTGATGTGTGGCACAGCAGTCATTAGTAGTAGCAGGCCTCCGTGCAGCAACACGGTACCTCAGCCCCACCAGGCACAGGTAGAGATAAGTGAAATAGTTGCACAGCGAAGAGCAGCAGGCACTATAACCCAGCAGAAAGAAGCCGCCACTTTAACGATCCCCCATCCTCCTGATAAAAGGCTCCGAGACAGCAAACTGTGGCAGTGTAGCTCCCAGGCTGCAGGACACAATCAATACGGGCCGTAGTACATCAGCAGCTCCCTCACCCCGCGGCAATCACAAGCGTCACTCCTCCGGGCCACCAGCGCGGTAATGCTCGGCGGGAAGCTCCAGGGGGCCTGAGGATCCCCAGTCCGGCAGTAGTACCGCCCCCCCACCCCCCGCAGCCGCCCATTGGGTGCCAGCGCCGTACGGAGCAGACAGGCAGCAGCAAGCACTAGGACCGTCCCTGCCTCTGCGGACACCAGCTCTATGCCCGCTGCGTCCCACTCACGGCCTTGGACGCCACAGGCGCCGCAGTTCCTCAGGCCTGCCGCACTGCCACTGAGTTCCAGGCAGGCCGCACTCCTCTCAATCACATCAGGGGCTGCCTCGGTCAGCGGGTCGATAATATCCTGTAGGTCACAGCCTGCACACTCGGAAGCCAGATATCAGCGAGGGATGAATCTCCAGACGCGCCGTCACTGCCAGCAATCCAGCCAGGAGCCAATCAAGGAGACAGCCTCATGGAGACAGCCTCATGGACGCCGCCATTTCAGCCGCCGAGGTAGGCAATGTCGGGTTGTTGGTCATCCGGTCTCCAATATTCATCTAAAACACAGCAAGCGGTTCAGGGCACTGTGTGTCCCCTGTCCGATCCGCCGCAACTGGGCCCCAAATGACAAGGATATATTGCAGATAATAGCAGGATAGGTGCTCGGCTGGGCAGAGCCTCACACAGGTGCGGCCATCATGCCGTGCGCCCTCTAGCGCCCCTCAACATGTTAGAATTTTACTTGTGACCTAATTTCAAAGGGATGAAAGGGGTGGGTGGGAGCGCATGGCTTGAAAAGCAGGCGAACTCCCACAAACGTGCGAGTATGTGTGAATTCACAAATCTTTGTTACTCTTGTTCCTACCCATGGAGATTTACTCCTCACAAGGCAGCAATAAATCACTATCCTGGTGATACTGTCGGGGATTTACTCCTAGCAACACAGCAATAAGTCTCTATCCTGGGGTGGACATGGGGAGGGAAAATACTTAAAATTGACAGAGAAAAGAAAGTGGAAATGCCTGCAAGCCATGGAAGTCGTACTCCACTTTAACAACAGAAGTAAACCTACATTGTACATTTTTATATGTATTGTTTTTACATTTTGTTTTTCTGATCAAGACCTGAACGACTCAATCAGAATTTTTATTGTGTACCAAAAATCTTATTAAGGAGCAATAGAAGAGACAATAGCAGGAATACATGATTCTCGAAAAAGGATCCATGGACATTTACATACAGAGATGGAACTTGCTAGCACGGAAAATCTGGTGCTAGGGCAATTTTCTGTATAATTAAATCAACAGGAAAGGGTTGGAAAAGGAACGCCGATGTGTACGGGACATGAAGTGAACATCACAAACTTCTAAGCTTGGGGGTACTTAAAAACAGTTTGTAGGGCTTTACCCACCAGGCAAATACTTGTACATTTACTATTTCAAAGTACAAAGAAAGTTTTTTCTACAATGGGAAAGGAAAGGGAATGCACTATGTTCCATGAGGCTATAAAGGAATGGGTTACTCCATAAGGATTTTTTTCTGTGGAAATTAAATACCTAAATAACTTTAGGATTGCACATTTCTGTTAAGTGTATTCCAACAGACTGGCAGCCATGTAAACAATCCCCAGACGTACACTCATGGAAATCTACACTTGCGCAGATTTCTATGCAAACTCCATTGGAATCACTGAAAACTCGAACATCTAAGCAAATCACGAAATGAACTCAACAATGTATAATTTAAAATTTTCTTCAAAACGTTTGTAAATCAGTTTTGAAGCGTGCATGAACTATTCTTTAAAAAAGCACGAGTAACAGTCCTGTGATTGGGGAGCTACAAAGATGGTTGCTTAGTTTTACAGCACCACATGAGCAGGGAATAAAGTTAAACTTGACCACAAACCCACCAGATCTTACAGTGGCAGATTTTTGTAGGCTCGGGTAACATTTCTGTTGCAATACCATGATCTCATGTAATGTTGCATTAAATGTCATAACCCCATTTTGTGTAATTACACACTGAACGTGGGAATAATTGCGTCACTTATGTTAGCTCTGCGTCCTTGAGTCCAAATGGACACATGTGGCGCTATCTAACTACGTACCGATTTAGAATAATGCTGCCTCTCAAAAAACTCCCAGAGCGAGTACGCTACGAACCTAGTGTTCGGCCATCTTTTAGAAAGTTCTGCAGCGTGATAAACGCCCCGCCTATAAAGGCATCACCCATGACACGCACCCCGGCATTCTGTAGTATATTAAGTGCCCCAGCTTCACCCGTCACCGATATTTCTGCATGATGCACCAAGGGCATTGTAGGAGCGTACATTGGCAGCCGCCCTGCTCTTCTCCCCAGGTCTGCCCACGCTCGAGCTGTACATTGTACTGTGTCTACTTCCCCTCTGTCATATACCAAGTGTGGGTTCACTACCATAGCCTTGAGGGGCAAGGGGTGCACCGCGCCAGCCTCAACCGCCATGTGTGGAGTAAATGGTGGCGCCGTCTGCCAGTAAGAAGCAAAATGTGCCTGTGCACAGAGATGGTATAAGTTCATGTCCGGTACCGAAAAACCACCTAGTTCATAGGGCTTTGTCAACGTTTCCCACCCTATGTGGCTTCTTACCCTCCCCATGCAAGCGTGATTAATAAGGAGCGTAGCGTGGCGAAAAAGTGTCTTGTCAGAGTAATCGGGATATTAACAACTAAATATAAAAAATGTGGGTAACACCACCATCTTAATCAGAGCAACTATCAGCGAAAGACAGGGGTAAACGTATTCACCTAGCCACCTGATCTTCAAAGTTGGACACCGCCACCCCATAGTTAGCCCTTATAACGTCTTTCGGGTCCTGAAGTACCCAAATGCCAAGGTACCGTACAGGGTCAGAGGCCCACTCCAAGGGGAAGTTTAGAACAAATTTGCGTGAGAGGCAAGATTATGGATTTGCTCCAATTAATAGTTAAGCCCGAGAACCATTCGAAACGGACATACTCCCGAATAACCTGTTCCAAGTATTGCTCTGGCTCTCGTACATACAATACCATATCGTCAGCATACATTGATACTGCTAATGGCCATTGAAAGAATTGTAGTGCTGAACTAGCATGTCTCTGCCGCAGCACACATGCCAGTGGCTCCAGCACAAGAGCAAATAATAAAGGCGAGAGCGGGCACACTTGTCTAGTACCCCTTTTTAATGGAAAGGACTCCGAGACACGGCCATTAACCCGCTCCCGGGCCACCGGGTCCGCATATAGTAACTTTATCCAGCTGGTAAAAAAGTAGGGCACCCCCATGCGGTGTAGCACAGCAAACATTTACATCCATGCAATTGAGTCACACACTTTAGCAGCGTCCAACAGGACTGCCACCGCTGGTAGGTCCGGTTTAAGCAAGTGCAGGACAGCGAATAAGGCTCTCAAATTACGGGCAGTGGACCACGTAGGAATAAACATTGATTGGTTCGGAAGAACCATAACATTAAGTAAGAGGCGCAGCCGTGTCGGCAGAACTTCAGCAAGGAATTTTACATCGGTATTCATGAGTGATAGTGGTCTGTAAGACTCGCACTTATCTGGGGGTTTGTCCCGTTTCAGTAATGCAACAAGTAAGGCCTCCAAAAGTGTGGCAGAGAGCCTCTGCAGGTCAAAGGCCTCCGCATACATGGTCGTTGAATGAGGCAGCAACACTTCAGCATACTTTTTATAAAATTCGGACAGAAGACCATCTGTACCTGCTGCCTTCCTATTCGGTAGAGCAGCTATTGCATCTTTAATTTCTTCAGCCGTTAAATGGTGCATCAAGAAGTACTGCTGCCCCTTCGACAGCCACACTAGAGCCACATCGTCCAGATACTGTGCTATCTCCTCCTCACTAGCTGTTTTCCTACTCCCATAGATTGCTTTGTAGTATTTAACAAATTGTCCCAATATATCCGCAGTATCCGTCAGGGACCTTCCATCCTCCGTAAATTCCTGCACTCCATTCCAGGGCTCTGTGATCCTCTCAGACAACACCTGCCCTGGCCTGCCACACTCACCGTAATGCCGGGCCTTACATCGCCTTGCCAAGTGCTTCACCTCCTGTTCAGCCAGTTCATTATATTCATCCACTTTCAATTGTATAGTAGCCAGGGTAGCCGCTGCCGGCACTTCCTCATACGGACGTTCCAACCCCACAAAGTCACACTCCAACTGCCCCATGGATTCACACAAGGACTTAAGCACACCTGCCTGCAGACCTACGCACGCCCCCCTGATGGTCACTTTAAACGCTTCCCATATAGTGCCCATACATTCCATTGACCCCATATTCTCAGCGAAGTAATGTTCTATAGCCTCCCGTATACCTTCCCGAAACACTAAACCTGATAAAGCCAAGGGCTGAGGCTTCCATGTAAATGGTGCAGGGGCATAAGCAGGAAGAAGCGTGTCAATCAGAACTGGCGCGTGGTCTGACAGTGTGCGGGGCAAGTGCAGGGACCTTGTCACAAACGCATTAACATCACGTGTTGTCAACCAGTAATCCAAGGGTGACCATGTGTTATATGTATAAGTGCAACATGTCCCCTCACGTACTCCAGGGTGTCTCAGCTGCCACACATCAACAAGTCCCAAATCACCCAAACCATCCCGCACTACCTTCCCGGCCTTTTTAACATGAGTGCTGTTGTGCGACTTCCGATCTATAGCTTGATCAAGCACTACATTTAAATCCCCCACACAAATGACCACTGACACAGGCAGAGCATATATCTTAATCCCCAGTATAGTATAGAACTCAGGATCATCTACATTTGGTCCATAGACATTTATCATAGTGATCAAGGTTCCACACAGTCTCCCCTGCACTATTATGTACCTGCCCTCTTTGTCGATCTCCTCATGCGTGCTTACAAACGGGACATTCTTTTTGAACAATAGCATGACTCCCTTGTATAAGACTAGTAGGAGGAAGCAAAGCGCGCCCCAGCCCATTTCTTGGCCACAGATGCCGCTGTATGCCCTGTGAGATGTGTCTCCTGCAGAAAGGCGACCTGAACATTATGGCGTCCAGATATGCCAGAACCTGCCTAGTCTTTTTCGGTTGATTCAAGCCCCTGACGTTGCAAGTGAGCCAAGTGATTTTACCTTCCCTATCCATCAGTAATCACCATGTAGTAACCTGCAACAACAGAGGTCAACAAGGACACCTTCAAATACAGTCTCTGAGACTTGTAAGTACTTAACACCTTAACACACCACCGTACAAAAAGGCATTCAATGTAAATAAATCATAAAACATTACCAAATCATAAAAGATTTCCATCTCCGTGAATTGTCCCCTGCAAAAGATAACCCCCATCCACCCATCCCCACAACCCCCTCCCACTTCAGCAACCCCAACTTGCCAAAGCCATCCCATCCCCTAACATCCCTATCCCCACCCAGAACAACAGCCAAAATACAAAATTGGGGTTCACCCATAAGGGGTCGTAGAGACTACCATCCTCCCATCCACTAGGAGGTGGCAGAGTATACATTAATGTAATCAAGTTTATAGCATCATGTCACAAACCTGGAGGCCCCAACGGGTGGCCACAGACAGTTCAGTAGAACAGAGCCCCCCTGCAACATAATATAACAGATCATAACGGGGCACATTATTAAATACACCTCCCGGTTAACCAACATATCCGGCATATAGATGAAAGGTACACAATAGCCAGGTCACCATACCACTACACACATCAATCCTCAGTCTCAGAGGTCGAGTGGGATTCACATAGTCGCTTCTATAATTGCTTTGCATGATCAATGACAGCTTTAGGAGTAGTGAAAATTTTAGAAGCGCCCTAAGACCCTATCCGCAGTCGAGCTGGGTACAAAATCGCATAGGGGACCATTTCAGTCTGGAGAAATTTTTTAACAGCACCAAACTCCTTGCGAACCGCCTGTACAGCCACAGTAAAATCAGGGAAGAAGGATAGGGTGTTCCCATGATGCTCGATAGTCCCTTTCTCCCTGGCCATTCGCAGAATAGAGTCACAGTCCCTATAATTGAGCCTCCGCGCAATTACTGGGTGCGGAGGCGCGCCCGGAACTGGTTTAGGAGCAAGTGAGCGATGAGCACGCTCAGTGATGAACAAAGGCGATAGATGGCTGGTACCAAATATCTCTGTGATCAAGCGCTCAATGTAGGACTCCATTTTCCCCATATTTGTGGACTCAGGCAGGCCAAGAATGCGTATATTGTTCCTCCGGGAACGAGCCTCTAAATCCTCATTCTCAGCCTGTATGAGGGAGAGGACCTTCTCCATTTTATTTTTCCAGCTGAGAGGACATGTGATTCAGCCGATGGTTAACCCCCGCCATGGTGCCCTCAATAGCCTGCAAGCCCTGCAAGCTCCGTTGCATAGCGAGGAGTGTGGTTTCCAATGAGGATTGTTCCTGACCCGAGGCATCCGCCTCAGAGTCCGAAGCTGTCCTCTGGGGAGGTTTAGGAGTCTTACACGCCTCAAACGTGAGGCGCGACTGCGACTTGTCATTACGGCCCATAATGCCCTCAGGCAGTCGCTCCCGCCACCAGAAAGCTAACACACCCCCAATGCTCGGGTTAAGATAATCAGTTAGGGCAGCCCATTACAAGAGCAGGTATCACAGCAGCGCCCCACCAGTAGCCAGAAAAAATCCAGTACGATATCCCACTATACAGCTGGTCGCAAAAGTCCCTATTGTTCTGCCACCCTACACTCTAGTAGTTGATGTTTGGCACAGCAGTCATTAGTAGTAGCAGGCCTCTGTGCAGCAACTCGGGACCTCAGGCCCACCAGGCTCAGGGAGAGACAAGTAAAATAGTTGCACAGCGAAGAGCAGCAGGCACTATAACCCAGCAGAAAGAAGCCGCCACTTTCACGATTCCCCCCCACCTCCTGAGAAAAGGCTCTGAGACAGCAAACAGTGGCAGTGTAGCTTTCAGGCTGCAGGACACAATCAATACGGGTCGCAGTCCATCAGCAGATCCCTCACCCCGCGGCAATCACAGGCGTCACTCCTCCGGGCAGCCAGCGCGGTAATGCTTGGCAGCAAGCTCCAGGGGGCCAAATCGAAGCGTTAGGCAGCAGCAGGCAGAGACAATGGCTGCCAGGCCCAGCCAGCCTGAGGATCCCCAGTCCGGCGGTATTACCCCCTCGCAGCCGCCCAGGGGTCCCAGAGCCGAACGGAGCAGACAGGCAGCAGCAAGCACTAGGACCGCCCCCGCCTCCGCGGACACCAGCCCTACGCCCGCCGCGTCACACTCACCACCTTCAACACCACAGCCCCAGGCGCCGCAGTTTCCTCAGGCCTGCCGCACCACCACTCTGAGTTCCAGGCAGGCCGCACTCCTCTTAATCACAGCAGGGGCTGCCTCGGTCAGCGGGTCGATAATATCCTGTAGGTCACAGCCTGCACACTCGGCAGCCAGATATCAGCGAGGGATGAATCTCCAGACGCGCCGTCACCGCCTGCAATACCACCAGGAGCCAATCAAGGAGACAGCCTCATGGACGCCGCCATTTCAGCCGCCGAGGTAGGCAATGTCGGGTTGTTGGTGATCCGGTCTCCAATATTCATCTAAAACACAGCAAGTGGTTCAGGGCACTGTCCCCTGTCCGATCCGCTGCAACTGGGCCCCAGATGTCAAGGATATATTGCAGATAATAACAGGATAGGTGCGCGGCTGGGCAGAGCCTCACACAGGTGCGGCCATCATGCCGTGCGCCCTCTAGCCTCCCTCAACATGTTAGAATTTTACTTGTGACCTATTTTACTTGTGACCTAATTTCAAAGGGATGAAAGGGGTGGGTGGGAGCGCATGGCTTGAAAATCAGGCGAACTCCCACAAACGTGCGAGTATGTGCAAATTCACAAATCTTTGTTATTCTTGTTCCTACCCTTGGAGATTTACTCCTCACAAGGCAGCAATAAATCACTATCCTGGTGATACGGTCGGGGATTTACTCCTAGCAACACAGCAATAAGTCTCTATCCTGGGGTGGACATGGGGAGGGAAAATACTTAAAATTGACAGAGAAAAGAAAGTGGAAATGCATGTGTACATCTGCTAAATGTAAGATATACACGTGGCTATGCATGGAAAGCGGTTACTGTAACCGTTTGCTAGAAGTACTCCTGGATTATTTCCTGCAAGCCATGGAAGTCGTACTTCACTTTAACAAACAGAAATAAACCTACATAGTACATTTTTATATGTATTGTTTTTACATTTTGTTTTTCTGATCAAGACCTGAACGACTCATTCAGAAGCAATAGAAGAAACAATAGCAGGAATACATTTATTTACCTTGATTCTCGAAAAAGGATCTATGGACATTTACATGCAGAGATGGAACTTGCTAGCATGGAAAATCTGGTGCTAGGGCGATTTTCTGTATAATTAAATCTACAGGAAATGTTTGGAAAAGGAACGCCGATGTGTAGGGCTTTACCCACCAGGCAAATACTTGTACATTTACTATTTCAAAGTACAAAGAAAGTTTTTTTCTACAATGGGAAAGGAAAGGGAATGCACTATATTCCATGAGGCTATAAAAGAATGGGTTACTCCATAAGGATTTTTTTCTGTGGAAATTAAATACATAAATAACTTTAGGATTGCAAATTTCTGTTAAGTGTATTCCAACAGACTGGCAGCCATGTAAACAATCCCCAGACGTACACTCATGGATATCTACAGTTTGCGCAGATTTCTATGCAAACTCCATTGGAATCACTGAAAACTCGAACATCTAAGCAAATCTCAAAAAGAACTCCACAATGTATAATTTTACATTTTCTTCAAAACGTTTGTAAATCAGTTTTGAAGCATGCATGAACTATTCTTTAAAAAAGCACGAGTAACAGTCCTGTGATTGGGGAGCTACAAAGATGGTTGCTTAGTTTTACAGCACCACAGGAGCAGGGAATAAAGTTAAACTTGACCACAAACCCACCAGATCTTACAGTGGCAGATTTTTGTAGGCTCGGGTAACATTTCTGTTGCAATACCCTAATCTCATGTAATGTTGCATTACATGTCATAACCCCATTTTGTGTAATTACACACTGAACGTGGGAATAATTGCGGCACTTATGTTAGATCTGCGTCCTTGAGTCCAAATGGACACATGTGGCGCTATCTAACTACGTACCGATTTAGAATAATGCTGCCTCTCAAAAAACCCCGAGCGAGTACGCTACGAACCTAGTGTTCGGCCTGAGCACTATCTTTGAATAATATTGAAATACCAGAAAGCAATGGCGGACTGTATCCGTGTGTACCTCCCAAAACAATACATCATCTATTACTCCACATCCCGGCCTTCATCTTAGCCGGGACCGCACCATGGTTTGTATCCAGTATTCACCACAATATCACGCTGTAATTATAACTCTCTTCGTGTCCGTAATGAAACCGCATCGGATCCATATCCTCCACCAATAATATGGGCAAAAGTGTCCACCCACCCAAATATCTGTACTAATAAAGTGCATTTTCTTCACCATCTACCGATGAGGAAAGTCAGCTGCAGCAGTCGTTAGTGTCTGAAATCCATCACCTCACCCCAATGTGGTGAGAGCAACGAGGTCAGGAGGAGCAGGAGTTGCACAGAACTTCAAAGAGCTACTGTAATGGCAGTGCATAAGACACCAAACAACAGCAATGATTCTGCCAGCGGGGCTGGTTTAGGTACAGTCACTGGTAATATAGGCTGTCAACCTGCCCATACTCCGTTTTATACATCGGCGCAAGCCCAGGCACTACCAAACATGCTGGAGATTAATGGTGGCAACATTAGTAGTGCTTCAGGAGATCAGAACAATCATGGTGCTACAGCTTCTTGGGCAAGCGTATCTCTGTTCTCACCAGAAGGAGATAAAATCTCCTCACTAAATGATGATTCAGATACAGAGATCAGTGAGTTGGAATCATCACAGGAGACGGCTTCAGGGGAATCATCTGCCACACAGAAGATGCACCGCAGCGGATCTATGAACTCCAAACAGCGGGCCAAGACTAAAGCAAGATCTTCGGACTCAGCTACTAGGAAACTTGAATGGGACTATTCTGCATCGACACTGACAGCTTGCACCGGTAGCGGGCCCAATTCAAGAAATGAGCTACAAAGTGGCATAGGAGGATTCAACATCTCTGACAACGTGCCCCCCCCTACAACACTGGAGTTATTTTATATGACAAGCAGATGCAGGGGGAGGAGAGACAGAAAAGTAAGAGATCGCTTCTTGCCACCAATAAACTGCAGGGGGCTATCCGTAAGATGAACATGGCGTTCACTGACATGTCGGAACGAGTCATCCATATGGAAGAACGAACTGCTGCTGTAGAGGTGGAGACTGATAAACTACAATCATTCAAGGTTATGCAGTAAAACCAATCGCTAAGTATATGCTGGAAGCTGGAGGAATTTGAAAACAGGCAGTGCCGCAATAAGGTCCGGTTGCTTGGCTTGGAAGAAAATGTGGATGGAGAGAACATCATGGCCTTTGTCATTAAGTTGTTGAAGGGCGCTTTTCCGGACCTCGCCCACTGGAATTGGGAGATGGAAGTAGAGCAGGCTCATCGTTGCCCAATGTTTAGGAAAACCCGGACGAAAAGCCAAGGGGAGCAACCTAGAGCCATTCTGATCTTTTGTGGCAACTTTTTGTTAAGGAAGGTTAGAACAGATCGGGCCAGACCTGACTCAAAGCGATCATTTGAGGGGCACACCTTCTTCGCTCGGCCGGACTTCTGCCACACAATGGTCGACCGGAGATGGAGACTTCGACAGATGATAACCCCGTTTCAGGGGGTGGGTTGTTCTTTCCCACTCGGCTTAAAGTTATCCATAGGGGCAGGGTCAGAATGTTTTTTTTTTGGGAGGTAAAGGCCCAGGAATTTCTTGCGGAGCTAAATGAAATGCAGGGGCAGAGGGCCACAGTTAATACTGTAGTAGTGGGGGTAGGGGGGGGGGGGGGTTCTTACAGCTGAAGATTAATGCACTATGGGGTCAGCAACTGAACATGGCGGACGTGTGTTGAGGGAATTCCGGACCAGAGCCCTCAAAATCCTGAATTTACCACGCTGCCACGCTGAGTGAGTGCTCACGATTATAGTCTCCCGTGGCTGAGGGGACTGTGGTCGCTTGTCATTGCCTGGGAAGAACACTGACCCTCGGGTTGAGGGGCTCCCGCCCTGGATGCTGGCTGCCGCCCGGCGGAGTAGAGAACACGTGTGGGCCCGTCTGCCGAGGGAAACTGCTCTGGAACACAAGGCGTTATCCTGGGGATCACCCGCTACATGGTGAAGCGCTGTGCCATTGTGCAGGACACTGGTGAGAGCGGCGGGCGCTGCGGTGTGGAGCACATTGCCGGGCCGGGAGCCCTGCAGCTTCTGTGATTGGGCAGCGCTCCAACACGAGCCCGGGGCTGAGCGGCCTACTGCGGTGGGGGCG
This sequence comes from Lissotriton vulgaris, assembly GCF_964263255.1. NCBI lineage: Eukaryota > Metazoa > Chordata > Amphibia > Caudata > Salamandridae > Lissotriton > Lissotriton vulgaris. The sequence goes on along the minus strand of NC_141685.1, from coordinate 464,205,512 downwards.
GAGCTACGAAGCGGCCTGAGCGGGAGGCGGCCTGCACAGGCTTCGGCTCTCCCCGCCGATAAATACACGCATGCAGGTGCACTAGCCGTTTGATGTATGGGGACCACTGCCAAGAGGTGCAGGCCTGCCTGGGGGTGAGACTTATCCTGACTGCCGGCACTCCTATAGACATTGTCCAGAGCCATACGGAGGCATATCCTAGAGCCGACTAAGAGGGCGTCACCCCCCTCCACCCCTGTTGTGTTGACATTTGGAGTCGCCCCCCCTCCCCCCTCGTACAACCAACAAGAGGGACTGTTAAACATTGCAATATTCCACACAGCAAGCGGGAACCATATGTGATGTGCTGCCCCCCTCCATCCACCTAACTGGCGTAGTGCCTGCCCGGACCTTGCTGTGCCCTTTGTGCTGTTGGCGACGTCGCTGCTCACTACTTTGCAACTGGAGCCCTGCTGGGGCCCACGAGAAGATAGTGTGTGTGCCACTACTTTATTAACCCAGTAGAACCGGCTGGGTTCGACCAAGTGCCGCGTGGATCCGGCGCTATGGGGCGTGAAACAGCAGGGACAGGCTGAAACTGGTCCCACACAAGATACACCGGACAGCGGACAGTATGGATGGTATACCGGGGTCCAGCTGTGTGTCCCCCTCGGTGGTACCAGCGCAGATGGACAAGTTGGACCTTATTCTGCAAGAAGTACGTGACTCCAGGAAGGCCATCGAGTCACAGATCGGATCTTTGACCACAGGACTGAACCTGCTGAGGGCGGATCACGCGAAAGTAGCAGACGCGGTGAAGGAACACACAACGACCCTAGCAGAGGTGCTCCCACAACAGAAACAGACTGCAGCCGATGTGAAGCTCCTACAAACACAGGGAGTTGCCTTAATGGATCGGGTGTAGGATGCAGAAAGGAGGGCAAGGCGCAATAACATCCGGGTGATCGGCTTGCCAGAGAAAAATGAAGGGACTGATGCAACTAGCTACATGGAGCAGTGGTTTAAAGATCACGTCATGTTGGAGGGTCTCTCCTCGCAATATTGCATTGAACAGGCACATCGAATACCTACTGGAAAACCGAAACCGGGAGCCCCTCCAAGGCCTCCGATTGTGAAATTGCTAAATTTCAGAGATAGGGATGCATTGTTGCAGAAGGCTCGGGAGATGGTGCCGATTACCTTCGAGAACACAAGGGTCTCCCTATATCCGGACTACACGGTGATGGTGCAACGCCAGCGCTCCTAATTTGTGGCGGTGAAGCGTCTGTTACGGGAACTGAATGTCCAGTACGCCCTCCTATTTCCGGCACGCCTAAAGATCCAACATGAACAAAAAAACCTACTGCTTCGAGAGCCCCGGTGATGTAGTGGACTGGATTGAGGTGATGGAGCTGACTGGCGCTGCGGACACCGACAATCGCAAGGCCTTCAAGAAAGGATCTCAACAGGATGCCTCGCGGAGTCGTAGGAGTGGTCGCTTCCGGAGAAACATCACAGACAAACGAATCACTTCACAATGGCTGCAACAATCTAAACAACAGGAGATCATAGCGACAGCAACCTTCACAAACGCACCACGTACTGATACTGTAACTAAATCTTCCACAGACGGTGAGACATCACACGGATCGGACTCTAAAGGCAGTGTGGCCTTGTTCCCCTCGGCTACACCGCAACTAATTACGGACTTATTTGGTTGATGCACCCACGCAAGTATACATTGAGCCTTTGTTCCTAAGATGTAACTAGCGTACACTGCTAATAATTTACATTTGCTGTTTATTTGCTTACTGCAGACAAGTACTGATTGGGCTCGGGTACCGTTGTAGCTCTAGAGTGCTATATAAGGGTGCTACATAAACGCATGCGAGGTGCAGGCGCCGCCCCCCACATGGCGAAGGCCCTTGGTTTGCAATTGTTGATTTGCTCGTTGCAATTTTATGTTGTGGTCTGTATGGTTTCGGTCCCAGACCGTGTATTGGGAATGTTGGGGGGAGGGTTGGTCACTTTCATAAAGTAGCTACCAATATAGTCGTTCTACCCTGCAACATGTTCACACCCTTAAGGATGTACAGATTATCACAATGCATGTGTTGGGTAACTATACAGTAATTACCTGGAATGTCCGGGGTATGGGCACCACCCATAAAAGACATAGGATACACGCACATCTACTACCCCGCAAGGCGCAGATAGCTTGTTTACAGGAATCACATATGGTGGACAGTGAAATAGTAAAACGTAGGAGGAAATGGAGGGGACAGGTTTTCTCCACCTCTTACTCAGATTACGCTAGGGGATCTACGATATGAGTGCGGCTTGGGGTGCCCTTTGTAGCGCATGACCAAAAAATCGACAAAGAGGGCAGATATGTTTTTGTGAGAGGGACACTAGACTGACAACAGGTGGTGTTGGGATCCGTATACGCCCCTAATTTTGATCAGGATAAATACTGGGACCTGCTCAGTGGAGCACTTGCAGGGTGGGATACATGCCCCTGGATACTTGGAGGGGACTAGAATACGGTGCTGGAGGTGTCCTTAGATAGATCGCACCCGCCATTACGTGGTGCAGGGGTATTCAAACAAACTGAGGCGCTGGAACGCTGGATGACGGAGTGGAGACTGTGTGATGTATGGAGGATGCGACACCAAGACCACCGGGAATACTCATTTTATTCGGCAGTACACGCCTTACATACCAGAAAAGATAGGATTCTCTGCTCTGTCGATATAGCAATGCAGGTACTTTACCCTACATACTTACCCAAGACATTCTCCGACCACAACCCGCAGGAGATCAATATTACATGGGGCAGGGTACCCTCACCGGTCCCCACATGGCGTCTCTTGCCACAGTTATTGGAAGACTCAGTGTTTCGTACAGATCTACTGCACACAATAGACCAATATTTTACAGAAAATAGTGACACGGGGACAAGTAGACTGATAGAGCGGGATGCATTCAAGGCAGTATTACGAGCAGGGCGATTAGCGCAACGGTCGGTGCACAACAAGAGCTCCACAGATCTCTGGTAGACACTGAAACACATATGGTCAGGTTAGAACAACTAGCGGCGACTGATGACACTCAATCAGAGGCACTCCAGGAAGTAAGGATTAAGCATGCTGAACTGTTGGAATCCCTTTGAGTCATAGATTACAAGGAATACACAAGAAGAACACATGTAGAAGCAGATAAAGCGGGCACTTTGCTAGCTAGATTGCCCCGGGATACTCCTCCCGCAATAGTTATTAATGAAATCAGGAAGGAAAATGACCCGAGAGTCTGCACACAGGGGGAGAATAATGAGGCCTTCAAGACATACTATGCTTCCCTATATAGCGCACCAGAGGGGGTACCCGCCGAGCAGACGGATGCTTTTCTGTCCACCCTGACTTTTCCCAGGTTGCCGCCTCCGGCTCAACAAGACCTATAGGGGCCCATAACCTCACAAGAAATTAGGACTGCTATGAAGGGACTTCCTCATAATAAGACTCCCGGTATGGATGGCCTCCTCATCGAATTTTACACTATATACGCAGAAACATTGGTGCCCAAATGAACAGATTTATATAGGGCGATTTGGGATGTGGGCACATTACCTCTCACTACCGCACAGGCACTGGCCATATCATTGCCTAAGCCCGGCAGGGACCATACGGAAAGAGCCAATTACCACCCGCTGTCGCTGCTACCCACTGAGTACAAAATACTAAGCAAAGTGCTGGCCAATGGGCTACAGCCATTCCTCTCACACTTGGTACACGTGGATCAGACAGGGTTCCTGCCAGCGTGTAGCACTTCCCTGAATAATAGGAAATGACATCATTTGATGTTGGAAGCGCCGAAGCAGTTCCCCAACGCAGGCTGTCTCTCTTTAGACCTCAAGCAGGCATTCGACTCGATCCACTGCGAATATATGTTTAGGGGGCTACCACGCTTTGGGATACCCGAGGGGTTTATGACATGGCTGCGACTGCTATACAAAGCTCCGACAGCGAGAACAAGGACGGGCAGGCACATCTCGGGCGAATACATGATACATAGAAGGACACGGCATGGTTGCCCGTTGTCACCCCTGATTTTTATTCTGCCACTAGAACCCCTGGCGATAGCAATGAGGCAGACCCTCCCAGATATGGGCATAACAATCAGACACCACCCACCTTTTTTCGGGATATGCAGATGACAATTGTTTATCTTCGCGATCTCCGTCAGCCCTTCGCTCCAATTTACGATTTGTTTAGGCGCTTCGAGACCCTGTCCGGCCTCGCTGTAAACATTACCAAATTGCACGCCTTTTTCTTTACGGATCGCGCTGATACCACGGAAGTGGAGTTCGGAGACACTTCACTACAGGTCGCTCTAGCTACATTTAAATACTTGGGTATTCAAGTATTGCAAATGCTACTTACCAGTATGCATCTGTTCTTGGCATGTAGGGCTGCTGACATTCATATCTGTGCATAGATCGCCGCCGAGTGTTGGGTCCGGATGATTGCACATTGTTGTCCTGGAAGAGTCTTCGAAGTATCACGAGATAGGTGGCTCCTCCCCTGGACTACAGTGCGCATGGGCATCGCCTCCATCCCCAGATTGTTTTTAGCCATTGGCAGAGATGGAGTGAAGTATGTGAGTGATGACCATGCTATGAGCATATAAATATATGAATATTGCAGCTGCGACAGGCGCCGGGGAGGAGGGTGGGCGATATGAATGTCAGCAGCCCTACATGCCAAGAACAGATGCATACTGGTAAGTAGCATTTGCAGTTCGAGGCATGTGGGCTGCTGAATTCATATCTGTGCATAGAATATATAGCAGTCCCTCCATTAGCGGCGGCCGCCCGTGCCAGCTGCAGCAGTCTGAAAAAGTGTTTTGAGAACAGCCTGACCAACAGCTGCCTGCTGTTTGGAGTGCACGTCTACACAGTAATGTTTAGTGAAAGTATGTGTGGTAGACCATGTGGCTGCTCTACAAATATCTTCTAAGGGAATGTTACCTAGGAAAGCCATAGAGGCCCCCAACTTCCTGGTGGAGTGGGCTCTTGGTGGGATAGTGAGAGTGCGTTTAGCTTTAGCGTAACAGATTTGAATGCATTTCACGATCCACCTAGCGATCCCAGCCTTGGAGATAGCGTTTCCCTTGTGGTGTGTGGCAAAAGCAACGAAAAGCTGCTTGGTTTTGCGAAAATCTTTTGTCCTGTCCACGTAGTACATCAAGTCTCTTTTAACGTCAAGGGTGTGGAGCATCCGCTCCGCCAGCGTCTCTGGGTTTTGGAAAAACACCGGCAACTCAATTGTCTGGTTCATATGGAATTGAGATACAACCTTGGGTAAGAATTTAGGGTTAGTGCGGAGCACAACCCTGTTAGCATGCACTTGGAAGAAAGGTTCTTGGATGGTGAGCGCCTGCAACTCGCTAACCCTCCGTAGCGATGTAATTGCTACTAAGAAAGCAACCTTCCAAGTCAGAAACTGAAGCTCACAAGAGTGCAGTGGCTCGAAGGGAGGACCCATCAGTCTTGTAAGAACCACATTGAGGTTCCATTCTGGAGCTGGTGGGGTCCTTGGTGGAATGACTCTCTTGAGTCCTTCCAGAAAAGCCTTGATAGCAGGGACCTTAAAAAGTGACAGGTGTTGCCTATTCTGGAGGTATGCTGCCATAGCAGACAGGTGAATGCGGATGGAAGAGTACGCCAAATTGCATTGATACAGGTGGAACAGGTAACAAATGATGTTTTGAATGGAAGCATCTAGCGGGTCAATATTGTGGTTAACACAGTAGATGACAAACCTCTTCCATTTAGCCGCATAACAAGCTCTAGTAGTGGGCTTCCTTGCCTCCCGAATGATGTTCATGCAATCGGGAGGAAGATTGAGGTAGCCAAACTCTAGGACTTCAGGAGCCAGATCGCCAGGTTGAGCTGTTGCGGATCTGGGTGCTGAATGTCGCCATGGCTCTGCGTCAGAAGGCTGGGAGTGAGATGAAGCCGTTGATGCGGTACCACGGAGAGTTCCAGAAACGTGGTGTACCATGGTTGGCGAGCCCACGTTGGAGCAACCAGGATGAGAGTCATCGAGTGCTGCCTGAGCTTGCGTGCCACCAGCGGTATCAGAGGTGCTGGGGGAAAAGCGTACGCAAATCTGCCTGACCAGTTCATCCACATCGCATTGCCCTGTGATTGCGGGTGTGGGAACCTGGCGGCGAAGCTTTGGCATTTTGCGTTCTCCTTTGTGGCGAACAGGTCTATCTCTGGATGACCCCACCTTTGGAAGTACGGTTGGAGTACTGATGGATGTATCTCCCACTCGTGCATTTGATGGCTGTGCCTGCTGAGCAGGTCCGCCATCTGGTTGTCCTTGCCCGGGAGATGCTCTGCCATGAGGAAGATGTTCCTCTGAATGGCCCACTTCCACATGCTCTGAGCCAGATGAGACAGCTGCGGAGAGTGTGTGCCTCCCTGCTTCTGAATGTAGTACATGGCTGTCATGTTGTCCGTCCGGATCAACACGACTTTGTTGCACAGATGTACTTTGAACGCCTTCAAGGCCATGAAGATTGCCATCAGTTCCAACACATTGATGTGCATCTTCCTTTGCTGTAGTGTCCATAGTCCCTGCACTGTGTAGTGGAGTACATGCGCTCCCCATCCCTGGAGAGAAGCGTCCGTTGTCAGGATAATCTGTGGCACAGGCTCCTGGAACGGTCGGCCCTTGCAAATGTTTTGTGGATTCCACCAATGCAGAGAGTTGTATGCCCGACCGCTCACCAACACTAGGTCTGTCAGTTGTCCATGAGCCCGAGTCCACTGACGTGCTAGGCACTCCTGAAGCGGACGCATATGTAGTCTCGCGTGCGGGACAATGGAGATGCAGGAGGCCATCATGCCTATCAACTGCATGAACACTTTCGCTGGAAGCGAGTGTTGGGGTCTGAATCGTTGGATCAGCGTTTGGATATGGTGATTCTCACTGAATTTGGCTGCGCAGTGGCTGCCAGAGTGTTTATTGTCGCGCCCAGATACTGTCGTACATGGGCGGGCTGGAGATGGGATTTCGGGTAGTTCAGCGAGAATCCCAGATCGTGCAGGAGATGAATGGTGCGGGACACGTGGTCGGCGCACTGCTGCTCTGTTTTTGCCTGAATGAGCCAGTCGTCCAGGTAAGGGTAGACGTGGACGTTCTGGCGTCGTAGATGCGCCGCCACAGTCGCCAGGCACTTCGTAAAGACCCTTGGTGCTGTGGAGACCCCGAACGGCAGAACCCTGAACTGGTAGTGCTGGTCTTGAATTGTGAATCTGAGATACTTTCTGTGGGAAGGATGCAAGGGGATATGAAAGTATGCATCTTTTAGATCCAACGTAGCCAGGAAGTCCCCCTGTTGAAGCAGAGGGAGTACCTGCTGCAACGTGAGCATATGGAAATGCTCCGAGAGAATGTACCAGTTGAGGGGCCTGAGGTCCAGGATGGGCCGTAGGGATCCGTCCTTCTTGGGGATTAGAAAGTACAGAGAGTAAACTCCTGTACCCCTTTCTTGCAGTGGGACGAGCTCTATTGCCCCTTTTTGCAGCATGACTTGAACTTCCTGCTGCAACAAGTGCAAGTGCTCGCCGGACATAGGACGGCTTCTTGGAGGTATGTTTGGTGGAGTGGAAGTAAGTTCCAGACAGTAACCGTACCGGATAAGAGACTTGACCCACCTGTCCGTGGTGATGGAATTCCACGCGGGCAGGAACTGCTGGAGTCTCCCCCCGACCGGTGTTGTGTGGTCAGGGGGCAGTGACAAGGCGTCACTGCTTGTTGGCGGTGGTGGACCTGGAGCTGTTGTTTCCACGTCCCCTGCCTTTGATGTTGTTGCCTCTGTAGCCACCTCTACCCTTGTTGGTGTATGAGGTTTGGGTATTACTTTTATAATACTGTGTGGACTGCGATGCCTGACCCCTTGAAGTGCCTCTGGTATTGGAGCGGTGAAAGGAACCACCCCGAAACTGCTGAGACTGGAGGGCTCCCATAGACTTAGCAGTGTCTGTCTTTTTTCATTTTTTCCAGTGTCGCATCCACCTCAGGGCCGAACAGGTGGTCAGGATTAACTGTTTGGTTCAGGATGGTTGTTTGTATATCCGGTTTGAAACCCGATATCCTAAGCCATGCATGTCTTCTCATCAACACACTAGTGTTGATTGCCCTGGAGGCTGTGTCAGCCACGTCTAGCGCACATTTAATGGAAGCGTTTGTGATGAGCTTTCCTTCCTGAATTAACATTTCCCCTGCCTCCTTGTACTGGTCAGGCAAGTGTTGCAGCAGTGTTTCTAGGGTGTCATAATGAGCCCTATCGTAGCGTGCAAGTAGGGCCTGCGTGTTTGAGATTCGCCAAATGTTAGCTGCCTGTGCAGCAATCCGTTTCCCTGAGGCCTCAAATATTTTAGACTCTTTGTCTGGGGGAGGAGCGTCACCAGTGGTCTGCGAGTTCGCCCTCTTGCGTGCGTTGGATACCACCAACGAGTCCAGTGGCAAGTGTCCCTTGATGTATGTTGGATCCGAGGGCGCTGCCTTATATTTTTTGTCAATGCGAGGATTGATGACACGCGCCCGGGTGGGCTCTTTGAAGACCTCAGTCGCGTGCTTTAGCACTCCCTTGAGCATTGGCAATGTCTTGACTGACTTTTCAGCCACTGAGAAAGTGTCAAACAAAAAGTCCACATCCACAGGATCTGAGTGCAGCTCGACCTCATGGTTAGCTGCGGCTCGCTCAATCAAAGCGTTGAAGGCTGCCGAGTCCTCCGTCGGTGAGGTCTTTGCAGCAAAGAGCTGCGGTTCCTGACCCGATTGGGGGTCGTCCGGGTCGCCTCCGGCGGACCAAGGCTCATGTTCCTCCTCCGGATCAGAGTACGCTGGATATGTGAACTCGACCTCCTCATCGTCATCATCCCCAGCGTTGGAACGAGTTGGCGAATGTTCCAAAGCTGGTGGAGAGGCAGGCTCGATCGGGGCCGAAGTACCCGCAGAACCCCTCTTATTCTTGAGAGGAATGCGAAAATGTTCCAACACCGGCTCCGTGGTGATTTTCCTCTTGAGGAGAGACAGTTTTCCGGTATTGGCGTCGATGATGACCTCTCGACGCCCTTCCTCTGCAAGCGGCTGGAGCCGAGGCTTCGCCACCACCAGTGCCGCTTCGGGCGTCGACACCTGCTTCGAGGGCACACCTGCCCCATGCTTCGGAGCGAAAGCCTTCGGCGCCGACTTCGGCGGCAGGGTGAAGCGGATAGGCGTTTGCGCCTTTGTGGGCTTTGTCGAGTGCTTCGGCACCACATCCCCTGGTTCGGGAACCACAGCGTCCTTCCGAATCCGTTGCAGGGACTCCGCGACCTTCTTCATCAAGGCTGTGGAGGGCTTGACCGGCTCGAGCGATCTCCCCGAGTCGGGAGTCGGGTCGGCGAGAGGCAACGTCTTCGGAGCCGTGGAATCGCCTTGACGCTTCTTCGAAGCTTTCTTCGGGTCATCGACCTCGACCATCTTCGGCGCCGACGCGGCCGCGTCGGTCGACTTAGTCTTCGGCGTCGACCCCGAGGCCCTTGGGTCGGCCATCTTGGCACGGCTCTTCAGGTCGGCCATCTTGAATTTTTGGGAAGTTGACGCCTCCAGAGCCTTCTGCACCAGTGCAGCCTTCGCTTTCGAAACCGGAGGAGTGGATACCAATGGCTTCACTTTCGTTTTTGTTAACGGGAGTGGCGCCTTAGAAATGTCCGTGACCGGGCCCGGAGGCGGGGCTGCTGGACTAGTAACGAGGTCTTGGGTAAGGCCCGAAGGCGATCCCTCGACCTGGGCCGCATGAAGGGGATTGACCCCTGAGTCGGTGGCAATTGCCCCATCGTCGTCCCCTACCTCGTCGCCGGCTTCGTCAAAGTCCTCGTCTCCCGCGTCATAGGCATCTCCCTCAGACGCGGGGCTAGAGTCCGAAACCCGCATGACATCGTCGTCTTCAACAGATTCTTCGAAGAGGTCGTCCGGCGGGGGCGCCGATGTTGCCGACAGCTGAACCTGGAGTCTAGCGGCCCGACGAATCTTGAGCGTCTTCTTGCACCGGAACTTCGAGCAGGCCGTGCACCTGGCCTCATCATGGTCCGGTGACCAACATTTATTGCACACAGGGTGCACATCGAGGTGTGAATACTTGGAGGTGCACACTGGGCACCTTTTGAACGGAGTCCGTTCCATGTCTGGAGCGTCGAGTAGGCCCGTCCGCGCCGAGAGCACGCGGATGGGTAGCAAGAGTTCGGAGCTGAGAACAGACAAAAACCCGAACGAAACGATACCGACGCCCAGCCTAAAGACCTTTTGGTCTCGAGTAGAAAAGTGTTACAACTATCGATTCCGACAGAGGGAACCGAAACACATCCGAACCCAATGGCGGAAAAAAATCTGGGGATGGAGGTGATGCCCATGCGCACTGTAGTCCAGGGGAGGAGCCACCTATCTCGTGATACTTCGAAGACTCTTCCAGGACAACAATGTGCAATCATCCGGACCCAACACTAGGCGGCGATCTATGCACAGATATGAATTCAGCAGCCCACATGCCTCGAACACAGAACACACGCCGATATGTTGGAGGGCAACCTCGATAGAACAATACTGACTCTGCGGTCCAGCGCTGTTTTTTGGACCTCACTGCCCTTATCTAATATGGGAAGAGTTGCAATAGCAAAGATGGTAGTCTTGCCACGACTGCTTTATTATATTACGAACTTGCACCTCGTAGAGCCACTATCCACTTTTAAAACACTGAACACGATGCTTGTGAATCCTATCGGGGGTACAGGACGGAGATGCATTAGCCTGAAAAAGCTGCAGGTAGGAACTAGTATGGGGGGACTGGGAAGTCCCAGACTTACGGGCGTATTACTACGCCTGCCAGTTACAGTGGTTATCATACTGGACGGCAGGGTGTAACCACCATGAAATAGGATACACTGCTACTGACATGGATAACGGTGCCATACACGCTCTATTACTGCCAGGTCACAAAGCACCGAGAGATCTGCCTCCACTGTTAGGCACTGCACTTACATGCTGGAAGGCGGCGCTCAAATATGCCAAGGCGACCTCCACGTATGCGAACAACATACCATTGCTGGGCATCCCGCTTGCCGCTGGTACCCTCACTAAACAGAAACTAACACCCTGGGCAGAGGCTGGTGTCACTACAGTGGCGGGCCTTTTTAGCCATGAGCTCCTGCTGGATCAGGACGTGTTTGTTAATGAGACGGGTGCCCGGCAACACTTATTTCTAACACATGCTGCACTGATACAATACATTAAGAAACATTGGGCACCACATGGCCAAGAGCCCAATCATAATGAACTGTTGAAGATGGTACACTATAAGGGGGAAGGGAGACACCTGATCCGCTGGATATATCATGGGATCAGCACACATACTAGGACACCCCTAGATCAACTGCGTGCTATCTGGGTGGAGGAGATAGGCCGAGAACAGTCGGATAAAGAATGGGCGGTGATCCTAGAACACCCCAGGAAGGTGTCCCGGAACTCAAGATTCAAGTTCATTCAAACTATGATACTACACCGTGCCGATCTGACTCCAGAAAACTGGATAAAATGTTCCCCCAGACACAACATTCCTGCTCTAGATGCCACGTACCGGGGGTGGGACTCCTACATACGTTATGGACATGCCCAAAACTACTAGACTATTGGGTCAGGATCAGGGAGGTTACAGGTCTGGCAGCTCACCTTGTGTTGCGAGATACAGTGGAGGAATGCCTGCTAGGATTACATAAACACAGGTCTAAACACAAGGTACAATACCGATTCATCGACCTGGCACTGCTCCTAGCTCTTAGGAATATCACGATGCGTTGGAAATCTAGCAAAACTCCGGAGGTGCACAGATGGCATACGGAAATGTTAAAGTGGGGTAGTGCAGAGGGCGCAGTGCTACACAGAGAGGAGGCGCGAGGATTACGAAAGACGCCAATAGCAATGGTGAGGGAGGCTATGTTGGAAGAGTTCAAATCTGTGGAGAGATATCAGTTTAGAAGTTGCCATGTATGTGTAGCCATTATCACTAATTGCACATATCTTGTTAGCTACTGAAATGCAAAGTTGTGTTATGCCCAACATATTGAACAAGATGTTGATGGGGTGCACATGTATCGATACTGCTGCTGCATCTGAAACGTGACCACAGTTCCCAGGGTGGGTCGGGGGGTATTACAAGGGGTGCTTTAAGAATATCCGTTATGGGCGAAAGATATGTACTCTGATGATGGAAAAATGTAACGTTGATTGTATATGTGACACGCCATAAACCTTGTGCGACCACTCTGCATGACTGTATACGGAAGTTAAAAACCAATAAAATATGTTTCACCAAAAAAATGGGGTCACAATATATTTTTTGTGTGACGGAAATTTAATATGAATTATATTTTTGTATACTTTTTGCTGCCATGGTTTGCTACAGTTGAAACCCTAGGGGTTGGGGTCCACCGGGGTTGAGTAAAGTCAGGGATCAGTCCACTGAGGCTATTCAGTAAGTGGCATAAGGGGATACTCGAGGAGGGGGGGGGGGGCGGTTGGCACTGCCCGAGATGGAAGCTCAGCTTACTTAGGTCATGACTGACCTAGTTGCCTGTAAGGGGTGCAGGGGGAGGTAGGGGAGGGGTGGGGGGTTGGCTCTTTGGTGGGGTTTGGTTTGGAATCCGCACAATATGAGTTAGTACAATCTGTGAGGTTTATGAAGGAGCTGCGTATCTGGAGGCAAAGTGTTTGTAACTGGCTACTAAACGGTAACCGAACAATGGTGATTAGTATAAATTTAAGCTATGAGAGATTGAACAAGAACAGGAGGATTTGGGTTCACTTCAAGGAAAGGGGACATTCTAATCCATGAGTCTACAGATTGTGACAGTTAATATTTGTGGGTGAAACGATACAAATAAGAGGCATAAGGTGGCAATTTGGATCAAGTCTTCACGTGTAGACTTTTTTTGTGTCCAGGAGACACATATAGAAGGTAGCAGAGCTCGTATTTTGGAACAACTGGTATTTAAGCTTACGGTGCATACGACACGGCTCTCGCACAAGGGGGGTGGCAATTCTCACCCGGAGGAATGATGTGAAGGTTTTAAGAAAGTCTGATGACCAATGGGGTCGTTGGGTGGTGGTTGAATGCTTGGTAAATGGCAATAAATTTACACTATGTTCTCTTTATGGATCAACATGTAATGACCTGGAAATGCTAGAAGCTTTAGATTCTAACTTGGCATTGTGGCCCACTGCAATGATTGTTTTCGGGGATTTCAACATTAATGGTTTGGCGGTACAGTGGAGAATGCCAGGAAGTAAATAACCTGGGAAGAAAATAAGGGTTGGTATTGCTTTAACAAATTTAGTTATTAATAATGGATTAACAGACGTATGGGCATGTATGAAACCTACAGATTTAGGTCGGTTTTTTTTCTGCACCGCATAAGGTTATATCCCGATTAGACTATTTTTTTGTTTCTCACCAGTTTATTTCCAACTCTCGTATTGAGATGCACCCTCGGAGACTGTCGGACCACAATCCATTAGTTCTTACAGTTAACCTATTTGGGGGGGATAAGCAATTACGGGGATGGACTTTCGAGCAGAGGTTGTTGTATGATCCTGACTATGTTTTATACATGAAGGGTTGGATTAAAGAATTTTGGGATTTTAAAAGTGGGAGCACAAATGCAGGAATAGTCTGGGACGCCTTTAAAGCGGGGGTCAGAGGCGAAACCACTAGTTCTAGACTGCATCGCCAGAAGAAGGCGCTACAGCGGGAAGGGGTGATTAAAGATAAATTAACTAAGTTGGAAGAGGTTTTGGCTATTACTATTAGTGCGGGAGGGCAGACTGCAGAAATAATACTTCAGCTAGCTATAAACAAGGCTGAGGCTGGTAATCATTTAGCTGCGAAAGCTGCAAAAATGTATTTGGCAAAAAAAGAGCACCGTCACGAATATAATGAGCGGGTGGGGCATACTCTGGCCGTAAGAATAAGACAAAAAACGGCGCCCGGTGAGATCTCTGAAATTTATGATGCTGATCGGAAGGTTATAACAGACTCTAGGGATTCGAGAGACCTTTAAGGCTTTTTTAACAACACTTGTGCAGACCAAGTTACGTGGCGAAAACAGTGTGATGCAGAACTCGAAAACAAGAAACAAAGGTGATCTTACCCAGCGCAACATCTACCGCACACGATGTGACAGCTGAAACAACTGCCGACCGCCTGTAAGCGCCCTAGACCGATGCTCGTGTCTATGCCGGGAGACGCGAGGCACAGGCTGCCATATTGGGTCCGAGGAACACGTCCGGAGACTAGCGGGACTTCCAGCCCTCCACAAAAGAGCTCTCTCATTACTAAGGTGAGCGCGCTGTAAGGAGAAAGGCAGCGACATTAACCCCAACAACTGCAACCAAGGGGACGGCAAGAGTGTCCGATTTACACCAAATCAGACCTGCCTGACCTCAAAATGGCGTCCCGATTGCCCGGTAAATTAAACACGGTAATTTACACGCTACAAACCGACGCCCTACTATCCAGCATAGCGCTATTGCTAACCACAGGTCATTTATCTCCACAGACCTGCCTAACAGAACTGCTTTCTGCCGTCCTGAGTACCCAGATTTTCTTAAACGATGCCCGACATCAAGATGGCGACTCTTACATAAATTAACCCCAGCACTAGGCGCGAAAATGTCTTCACATCGCAGTAAAGGCACAGGGTTCATGGAAGACTCCCCACAGCAAAGGCAGACCTATGCCAATAGCGATATAAGTATGTATGGTCCCTGAAGCGCACGCACCCAGCCTGTACCAACAGGTACCAGCCAGAAACAGCAAGTAAATGATATGAGGGCTATCTGAACAACTTCTCCGTCTTGTGTAACGGCCAGCAGCTATTTATTCCAGTTTAATCACACCCTGCCAACACCTGGCCAGCACCAGCAACCAAGTAGATGGCAGTCAATAGGCAATGAGCGAGATGCGATTGCTGATACAAGATCAAGTCAGTTCCTGCCACTGTTAACGTAGCTATCGGCACATCTGTGGCAATCTGCTCATCTGTGGCAATCTTTCAATACTGCCTATACCTGCCTATAATTGCCTAAATCCCTAAACTTGCCTATACTGGCGTACAAATTGATCAACAAACACTGTCCTTATCCGGGGAAGATCACTCAAGTACGGGCGCACTATGAGCACCTAAGAACTTAAGATCTCTCAGTATATAGGAGCCCACAGAATCACAAGTCCTGCAAAAAATCTACACAAGACCTGCACAAGACCTGAAAAAGACCGGTACAAGCCCGGACAAGACCCACAAAAGACTTAAAAAGACTTGCAAAGGCCTGGAAGAGAATATAAACATCCATCTAACAGCCACCTAACCTACTTCTGCAGCCAGTCGTTCCCTGCCCAGGAACGACCTACTTACTAAGTGAACCGGCTGAGCACCGACAATGGCGGATAGAGAGTTGAAAAAACACTAAGAAGGTGCGGCCAGAAGAACAAGTTACTTACCTTCGGTAACGATATATCTGTAAGAAACAGTAGTTAGTATTAGATTCCTTACCTTAGAATATCCCCAGGCGTCAGTCTGGATCCGGAAACTTTTGCGTAGCAGTACCCCTGCGCGTCGGTAGGCGTCGTCTGCAGGCGTCCCCTGCGGCTCCGCGTCCGTCGTTGGCGTCGTGCGCCGCGATGACGTCGCTGGATTGTATAGACGCCGCTCCGCGCGCTGACGTCAGTTCTTTGTACACAGCCTTTCCGCGCCAGAACACGCAGAGCCATGTAAGAACCAACACTGTCATTTGAAACTAGGGCCCTGAAAGGGATGTCCTTAACCCTAGGTATCAGTTCGCAGAACAGGGAGGATGGGTGGGGCGGTAAGGAATCTAATACTAACTGTTTCTTACAGATATATCGTTACCGAAGGTAAGTAACTTGTTCATCTGAAAGAAACAGGTTAGTATTAGATTCCTTACCTTAGAATAGATACCCCAGCAATACCAACCCCGGTGGTGGGTCTGCGAACCAATACAATCCTACACCAGAAAGTCCTGGAGGACAGAACGGCCAAAGAAGCCATCCCTCCGGACTTGACTGTCCAGGCAGTAGTGCCTCGCAAATGTGTGCAGCGAGGCCCACGTAGCCGCCTGGCAAATGTCCTGCAAGGGGACTCCCCGGCCCAGGGCAGTAGTAGCCGCCGTGGCCCGGGTGGAATGGGCCCTCAGCCCAACAGGAGGCTCCTTCCGAGCCAAAGAGTAGCACGCTTTGATGCACAGAACGACCCATCGAGAGATGGTCTGTTTATGCACCGCCCGTCCCTTCTTCGCACCCACGTAGCCAACAAACAGTTGGTCATCCACCCGGAACTGGCGTGTGCGATCCATATAAAATGAAAGCGCACGTTTTGGGTCCAGACGATGGAGCCGATCTTCATCCTTTGAAGGATGCGGAGGCGGGAAGAAGGAGGGTAAGGTGATGGACTGCCCGATGTGAAAAGCAGAGACTACTTTGGGCAGGAAAGAAGGTCTAGTTCTCAAAACCACCTTGTCTGGATGAATGGACGTGAAAGGAGGTTTGACAGAAAGAGCCTGGAGCTCACTCACTCTCCTGGCAGAGGTGATGGCAACCAGGAAGGCCGTCTTTAAAGTCAGGAGACGGAGAGGACAGGAATGAAGTGGCTCAAAGGGAGCACACATCAAGAAGGTTAGAACCAGGTTCAAGTCCCACTGAGGCATCACAAACGGAACAGGTGGATACATGTGTGTGATGCCCTTCAAGAATCTTGTTACAATAGGGGACTTGAACAAAGAAGGTTGATCAGGTAGCCTCAGAAAGGCCGAAAGGGCAGAAAGGTAGCCCTTGATAGTGCCCAGAGCAGAGCCCTGCTGGGCAAGAGAGAGAAGAAAGAGGAGAACCTCGGAAAGAGGGGCAGAAAGAGGGTCCACAGCCTTTGCTGTGCACCATGCCACAAATCTGTTCCACCGGCAGGCGTATACCGACTTTGTGGAGGGACGCCTGGCTGCCAGAATCACATCACAGACTTCAGGAGGCAAGTCAAATGGCCTGAACTGTCGCCGCGCAATCTCCACGCATGGAGGTGGAGGCTGGACAGGTTCGGGTGGAGGACCGTCCCCTGCTGCTGTGACAGAAGGTCCTCCTGAAGGGGCAGGCGGATCGGGGGACCGACTGGCATGCTGAGTAGCTCAGGATACCAGTACCTTTGAGCCCAGTCCGGAGCCACAAGGATGACTTGGGCCCGGTCGCGCCTGATCTTCAGCACTCTGGGCAAAAGTGGTATAGGCGGAAAGGCGTATAACAGACCGCAACTCCACTCGCACCGAAAGGCGTCGCCGTGCGAGTGCCGTCTTGGAAACTCCAAAGCGCAGAACTGATGACATTGCACGTTCTCTTCTGTGGCGAATAGATCTAACCAAGGCTCTCCCCATTGCAGAAAGAGGCCTTGCACCACGTCCGAGTTCAGACGGCATTCGTGATCCATCGAGCACCGACGGCTGAGTTCGTCCGCCCTGGCGTTCAGAGAGCCAGCCAGGTGTTGAACCACCAGGGTCACACCCTGATGTTCCAGCCACTGCCAGAGGCGCAGAGCCTCCTGGCAAAGGGTCCACGACCCCACCCCGCCCTGTTTGTTGCAGTACCACATGGCGGTGGTGTTGTCCGTGAACACCTGCACTACACTCCCGCTGACAAAGGGGAGGAATGCCTTCAGTGCTAGACGAATCGCCCGTAACTCCAACAGGTTTATATGGAGCCGGGACTCCGCCGGAGACCAGATGCCTCTGATCTCTGCCTCTCCCAAGTGGCCTCCCCAGCCCTGGAGGGACGCCTCAGTCACAACAACGTGCTCCGGATGGGGAAGGGAGAGGGATCTGCCCCTGACCCAATCGTGGTTCGTAAGCCACCACTGCAGTTGTCTTGCAGTGCCCTCTGAGATCACGACATGGTCGGACAGGTTGCCCTGATGCTGGGCCCACTGAAACTTCAGGTCCCACTGCAGAGCCCACATCCACCACCGGGCGTGATGCACCAGAAGTATGCAGGAAGCCATCAGCCCCAGCAGCCGCAGCGTCAACCTGACCGAAACCCGGGATAACGGCTGAAAGATGGGAATCAAAGCCTGTATATCCTGGACTCGCCGTTCCGGAGGATAAACCCAAAACTGCGCCGAGTCGAGAACCGCTCCGATGAAAAGGAGCTTTTGAGAGGGACAGGTGTGATTTCGGCACATTGATGGAAAACCCCAGCTCGTGCAGGAGGTCTGTCGTCATCTGAAGGTGGTGGACGACTGTCTGGGGCGAGCCCGCCTTCGACAACCAGTCGTCTAGGTAGGGGAAGACTGAGACCCCTAACCTGCGCAGATGGGCTGCGACGACCGCCATCACCTTTGTGAACACCCGTAGGGCGCTTGTAAGGCCGAAGGGGAGCACAATAAACTGAAAGTGCTCGCGGCCTACCGTGAACCGCAGGTAACGCCGGTGGGCCGGCAGGACGGGGATGTGAAAATACGCATCCTGCAAGTCCAACGCTACCATCCAGTCTTGCGGATCTAGAGCAGCCAAGACCTGAGCCAAAGTCAACATCTTGAACTTCTCCTTCCGGAGGAAGCCGTTGACGCTCCTTAGATCCAAGATAGGACGTAGACCCCCTTTGTCCTTCTTGGGCACCAGAAAGTAGTGCGAATAGCAACCACGTCCTACTTCTGGCCCAGGAACGCGCTCGATGGCCCCCTTGGCCAAGAGGGCCGTAACTTCCTCCTGCAGAAGTGTCAAGTGGTCCCCCGACACACGGTGGTTCTGCGGTGGCATGGCTGGAAGATTGGTCTCGAAGGGGAGGGAGTAGCCCCTTCGGACGATCTGCAGCACCTACCTGTCCGAGGTGATGGTGCGCCAGCGGGAGTGGTGATGGCGAACCCTGCCACCCACTGGCGTCACATGGGCCTGAAAGCACGGACTAGGAGGACTTTGAGGCGGATGCTGCGGGCGGAGGTGTGGTCTGACCTCGCCGTTGTCCCCGACCGCCTCCACGGCGGTTTCCTCGGCCGCCACCGCGTTGATAATTTTGTTGAGGCGCGTGGCTGGCAGCACGTGTAGGACCGCCCCTTCCTTGGCCACGAAAGGAGCGAAACGAACCCGTTTGCTGGCGCTGGGTCGAGAGACCCAAGGACTTGGCCGTGACCCTGGAGTCCTTGAAGCGCTCCAGCGCGTGGTCCGCTTTGTCGCCAAACAGGCGACTGCCATCAAACGGCATGTCCATCAAGGCATTCTGGACATCTGCCGAAAAGTTGGCGGATCTCAGCCAGGCGTGGCGACGAATCGCCACCGTCGTGGACATCGCTCTGCCCAGCGAGTCGGTCGTATCAAGACCACACCTGATTGAGTATCTCGCTGCGTCTGGGCCTTCAATCATAGCTTTGCCGAGTTTTGCCCGTACCTCCGGCGGGCATTCTGGCAGCAAGTCTGCGACCGTATCCCACAGAGAGGGGGTGTAGCGGCCCAAGAGGCATGCGGTGTTGCAAGACCGCAGCCCCAGACTCGGGGATGAGAAGACCTTCTTTCCACACTGGTCGTACCTATTGGATTCCCTGTCGGGCGGGGCCGACGGGAATACGGTCTGGGAAGTCAAGGCCTGGATCACCAGACTCTCAGGGGTGGGATGGGTGGACAGGAACTTGGGGTCATCCGTACACGGACGGTGGCGTCTGGCCACGTTCCTACAACAGGCAAACCTGAAGCGGGCCTGGACCACGTGCCGAAAAGAACGTCAGACAAGGCCTCGTTGAACGGCAGCAGTGGCTCCTGTGGGCATGACTGCGGTTTGAGGACCTCAGTGAGGATGTTAGTCCTCACGGCCGCGACGGGGAGCTAAAGGTTTAAGGCCTTGGCAGCCCTCATCAATACCACTGAATAAGCAGCCCCCTCCTCCGAAGCCACGGTAGGAGGCGAGACAAAGCCAGGGTTAGGGGAGTCATCTAGACCACTGGCGTCACCGAAGTCACCTGCCCAGTCCACATTGTACTGACACTCACGTGTCAGAGGGTCCTCAGACCCCTCCCAATCCTCTCCGTAATCTACTCCCTCATCATATTCGGGATCAACATAGTAGACCGGCTCCTCGCGGTTCGCAGGCCCCATCGGCGTCGGACTCGGCGTCGGGCGACGCCGGTCCGGCTCCGTGAGCAGAGTCGGAGAGGGTATGGGGCAGCGCCGCCCGGAGCCGGCGCCGGAGAACCGGCGCCGGGGGCAACCCCGATGGAATCGGCGCCGGAGAGGTCGGCTGGCCAGCCGGCGTCGATCCTGAAGGCCCCTGCGGCGCCGGGACCGGAGCCGTCGGCGGCGCCGAAGCACCCGGCGGCGTCGAGGCAGGAGCACCCGACCCGCTAGGGCCCTCGGACGGGGACACAGGGCCCGAAGGCGCCGTAGGCCGCGTCGGAGGAGACAGCTTTCTCATGGCCATGAGGAACTCCTAACTCCTCGGGCGTCGCGCCTGGCCCAGGGACCGTAGGGTATGGAGCAGGGCGCCCGGCGGCTCATGCGGGGGGGGGGGGGGTTTGAGGGGTACGATGACGACGCCCCGACTTCTTTTGTTTCCTACCTGAGGAACCAGAGGAATGGTGACGACTTCTGGAGCGTTCGTGACGGCTCCGCGACCACTCCCTCGACCGCTCCCTTGACCTCCGGCCGGACCGGGACCTCTCTCGACGCGGGGCCGACACCCGCAGCTCGAGTAGCTTGCGGGACCGCTCCCGCCTAGCCTTACTAGTCAAGGCCCGGCAATCGACACAGGCGTCCACGTCGTGGTCGGGCCCAGGCACCGGAGGCAGAGTTGGTGATGGTCCGTGACCGACATCGTGCGGTCGCAGTCATCACAGTTCTTAAAACCAGGCATCCTACCGGCACCGTAAGAAGATATCAAGAGATTCAAAAACTTTGGTCAAAAGACCGGAGTACTGCTCTTCTCGGATCTGCGCTAACTGGCGCGGAAAAAAGAAGAACTGACGTCAGCGCGCGGAGGCGGCGTCTATAAACTCCAGCGACGTCATCACGGCGCACGACGCCAACGACGGACGCGGAGCCGCAGGGGACGCCTGCAGACGACGCCTACCGACGCGCAGGGGTACTGCTACGCAAAAGTTTCCGGATCCAGACTGACGCCTGGGGATATTCTAAGGTAACGAATCTAATACTAACCTGTTTCTTTCAGATACTTCCATCTCAGACTCACCTATTAATAACAGGGGTGACGTTGCTAGCACCCTAGACATGATTCTGAAATAATTGGCTGACGTTCATGACCTTGCCAAATCAACTAAAAGTAACACCGACGCAATGCAACTTGAACTAACCGTGATCAGAGCTGACATGAACTCCTTATCTCTCCGCAAAGACGAAGCAGAGCAGATTATTAGCGATATCGAAGACAAGTCCACAAACGGTGCTAAAATCACGCAGCATCTCCAAACAACCACCAACGATCTCAGACGCCAAGTCTCAGAATTGGAAGATCGCAACAGGAGGGGAAACGTGCGAATCTTCGGGGTCCCCGAAAATGCAGAAAAGGACGCGGACTCCTGTATATCATTTCTAGAAGCGTGGATCCCATCTGTTACGGGGATACAGTTCCAACATGGATTGGAGCTAGACAGAGCCCATAGGGTGCCGACCTTCCTGCACCGATCGACGAGAGGCCCACGACCTCTCATATGCAAACCACTCAGGTTCCAACACACGGAAGACATCCTAAGGTATGCCAGAAAAAACCACAACATCATCTGGGAAGGTAACAGAATCACATTTACGCAGGATTACTCCAGAGAAACGGTGGAAATACGAAAGGGTTTCCTATCTCTTCGAGAAAGACTACGGGCGAAAGATATTCAGTTCTCTTTTGCAGGCCTGGCGAAATTCAAGATCTCAGACCATGTTCGCTCTCATCTCTTCACTAATCCGCATGACTTATCATGCTACCTAAGTGTCAAACCACAACAAGAAATGGACACGTCTGGGGGTCAATCTAATAAAAGGAAAAGAGATGCCCAAGAAAAAGGCAGTTAAGTTTATCTCTAGATCCCATCATCTGCGATCTTTCAACAGGTATGTCTAACTGCTGAGATATGATATGTGAACACAGGCGGACTGCTACTTCAGTTTTAACGTCCTGACCCAAGTCTCTCACTGAATTTTAGAGGCTGGACTTAGCCTCAGAGATCGAACTTTGTATTATGGTCTGAGACAATAATACACCTCACTATTTTTATGACCAATTTATACGTTATAAGAATACTGAGAGTGTCCCAACACAGTACCTGGAGTGC
The DNA here is from genome assembly GCF_964263255.1 of Lissotriton vulgaris. Lineage (NCBI taxonomy): Eukaryota > Metazoa > Chordata > Amphibia > Caudata > Salamandridae > Lissotriton > Lissotriton vulgaris. The sequence continues at coordinate 464,183,110 of NC_141685.1, read as the reverse complement.
TAAACTTGCTTGTAATTTTTCAATGATAATTTTGATGTGAGGTTATTTGACTGTGAGGTTAAGTTACTGGATAGTTGCTTCACTTATCCTCAGACAAACAACATTATACTGTTGTATATAATTATACGATATACTGTTTGCATATAAAAGTCTCTACCGTCTGCAAGTTCCCTAAATTCTTAAAATGTACTTATACATGACCAGATTTGCTGGCATCAGTTATATTTGCCATACGCTAATATGAGGGGATCTTTAAATAAGAAGTTCTTTGTTTACTTTATTAATTCTCTTCAATTAAGATAATACGTCGCTTATCCATCGGCATGGCTAATGTTCTAAGTCAAATGATGTAAAATGACCACACACAATAGATGCTTCATCTATTAATGTTAATCTATTAATGTTAACAAAACGTTAGCAGAATGTTTTCACACAAAATGTTATCAGAATGTTATCTCATATGTCCCTGTGCGAGCGTCGACAGCACTGCCATCGTAGCTCTACAGTTAGAGTTTTCGGGAGGAGGGGAGGTGGGGTTGGGAGGGGGAGGGAGGGGAGGGGGGGTTGGGGGGGGGGGGAATTTAGACGGGAGAAGGGGGAGTAAGGGGGGGCTGACTCAGTTGTGGGGGGCTGTAGGGTTGTAAAGACGGATATTTCAGGAGCATTTTTGCTATGTACTATTCCTTATGTACTATACTTATCTATTATTTACTCTTCTCTCTTTCCTTTCCTTTCTCTCTCCTTTCTCACTTTCATAGATACCTCTTACTTACTAATTTCTCTCTTCCACCATGATGTGTGCCACGCATTCCAGGTCCTTCCTCGGCGAGCAGCGCTGATTATTATAGTATGAATAAAATGCAGCATTCCGGTATGTGCGGAAATGCGCCTAACGACCCACCATCACATTAAATCGAACATTAACCATGGCTTCAGATAAGTCTTTAGCAGCTTCTCTACATATTGTTTCACTATACGTCAAAGGGCTTAATCACCCGGTTAAGCAGAAACATTTTTTGGATTACTTGGCCAAAACTAAAGGGGATATAATTCTCATGCAGGAAACCAAATTATCCCAGATTGATGCTGACAACCTTAAACAAAACTGGATCTCACTGACACTTTGCTCTCCTGCGACTCAAAAGAAAAGAGGGGTGATCACCCTGATTGCTAAAAAATCTAACTTAGCCCTGATATCACATTCAACAGACTCTGAGGGTAGACTGAGTATTGCACATCTACAAAGAGACGAGGACCATATCTATGTGGCAAATATATATGGCCCTAATACTGACCTGCCTGAATTCTGGGAATATGTATCGAAAGTACTTGAAAATATCCCACAAGATGAGCTCCTAGTGGTTGGGGGGGGGGGATCTTAATCTACCATTAGACCCCTTGTTAGACAGGCAATCCAAGAGCACATACCACCCCCCACGCGCACATGAGGCATTGAAAAGAATGTGTGCTAAATTCCACCTGCATGACTCGTGGCGCTTTTAACACCCGGATGGCCGTGACTATAATTTCTATTCCCCTCCACACAACTCTTACTAAAGAATAGATTATCTATTGATATCTGACTCACATACACACCTCATAGACGAAACTGATATAGCCCCCATATTAGTGTCGGACCATGCAGGTATACATATGAAATTGGCAGGCTCACATTCACTTATCCCCCCCAGACGATGGCGTTTCAACGATAAGATACTGTCAATGCCAGAGAACAAGAAAAACATAGAACAATGCATACAAGAATACTTCCAGATAAACTCCCAGCCAGAAACAGATCCAGCCTTAGTATGGGACGCATTTAAGGCCACATTAAGAGGTACTGTGATAGGTATCAGGGCCCATATGATAATAAAGAATTAAATTCCGAACTAGACTCTCTAGAGAAAACAATCAAGCAGCTAGAAACACAACACTCCCATGATCTGAACAATAAAACTACCATTAACCGTTTGACTAATCTGAAATATAAATACAACGCCATTCTCAGTAAGAGGGCAGGAGTATGGATTATTAAATTCAAGGCCCTAAGGCTATGTGATGGTAACAAAGCAGGGAAACTCCTTGCTTCCTATCTTAAACACAAAAGGAAGCAATTCCATATAACATCTAATAGGGACCGATCCAATACCACCAAAACCAAACAGAAAGACATTCTCCACACATTCCAGTCCTTTTACGAGGATATTTATAAGAACAACAACCAATTCAACATGGATGAATGTAACAACTATCTAAACTAAATTCAACTCCCACGTTTATCCGACCCTGACAAAGCAAAACTTGGGGCACCACTAAATATAGCAGAAATATCTACCGCCGTTAAAACACTGAAGAACAATAAAGCTCCGGGGCCTGACGGCTTCACGGCCAACTTTATAAGACCTTTGAGGAACAACTGAACCCACGACTCCTCCATTTGTTCCAATCCTTTTCATTATCAAACAGAATCACCCCCACGATGAGTGAAGCAACAATAATAGTGATACCTAAAGATGGGAAGGATCCTTTACTTCCTAAAAATTATAGGTCGATATCCCTCATAAATTTGGACTGCAAGATTTACGCGAAGGCTCTAGCATGCAGACTAAACGCTGTTCTACCCTCCTTAATAAATAACTCACAAGTGGGGTTCCTAAAACACCGCTATTTCTAACGACAAAACGAGACTCCTATGCCATGTGCTGGAGAAGTCGAAAATCTCGAATGCCCCCGCAGTAGCAATCATCCTCGAGGCAGAAAAGGTGTTTGATAGGGTGTTGTGGCCCTTTCTCCGTCAATGCATGCACATATTCAACATGGGTGATAGTTTTATTGATATGGTCATGTCATTATACGCCCCCCCTTCGGCTTGAATTTCCATTAACAGTTCGCTATCAGAACCATTCCTTCTTGAACAAGGAACTAGACAGGGCTGCCCCTTATCTCCCGCTCTATTCCTTCTGGCGATGGAACCTCTCCTCCGCGATATACAACAGAATGTAGATATTAGTGGCATCACCTTCGGCGATAAAAGTATTAATATTGCTGCTTATGCAGACGATATCCTGATAGTCACTGAGAATCCTGATACCTCTATAGCCGCAATGATGAACTCTATAGATGCCTACTCTAAGCATTCAGGCTACAAACTGAATTGCGATAAATCGGAAGTGAAACCCCTCAACATCTTCACTAATAAGGAATCTTTAGGCACATCACGATTAGTCTGGCAAAACAATCCCATCAAATATCTAGGTATAGAATTTGGAAGTTCCATCATAGAGACCTTACAGCACAATGAAAAACTCACGCTAGAAAAAATAAAAACACACCTAGACGGATGGTCACCCCGCTTCATTACTGGTGGGGCAGGTTAGAGACCATCAAGATGATGATTACACCGCTAGTAAATTATCTAATTACCATGCTCCCCTTGTTGCTGTCCCAAGATTTTCATAACAGATTAGATAAAATGATGAACAACTTCATCTGGAAAGGGAAAAAAGCACGCATCAGCCTACAAAAACTGAGATTAGATAAATCCATTGGTGGAGTCAATCTCCCTGACTTTCAGAGATATCAAAAATAGCCTTTTTAGCGAAACAAGGATCCTATTGGCTGTCCCCACCAGTGGACTATTCACCGGTGTGGCTAGACATAGAAAAGGCATTCCTCCCATCTCGATCCTTTCAATGAAAGCAAATCAGCTCCCATGTTCTAAGCCCATATTTACCGACACCAAAATAGCTTTGCTAAGAATAGATAAACTGCTAGACTCATCAATAAGAAAATCTAGGTGGGAAGTGATTTGGAAAAATCCCTCAATCACTTATAAAGGTAAACCACTATTCAACCAAACTTGGATCAAGAAGGGAATTGTTTTCCCTTACCAATTCTACGATAATGGCTACCTTCTGTCCTTTACAAAGATGTAAATGTATTGCGACTTATATAGCGCACGTATCACCCAAAGGCATCAAGGCGCTTGCCTTGGGAACCCGTCCTTGCTTTTCCCTGTGAGATAACCCCTACTGGGCATCCCCAAGGTGAAAGCCAGGCATCCCACAGCGGGTGGGCCACCGTAGTGGAGATTAAGCAAGCTATTGCCCAGAGTTGCAGCGTGGGACCCCATGATTAGAGTAGGCACCTAGGCGAGAATTATCGAGTCCGAGGACATTTTGGGCTCAGGACCCTGCCGCGTCGGGAATTGAACCCTGGTCCCGGGCCAGACCTACGCATCAGGGTCTGCCACACTAATCCGTGAGCCACACTCCTCCACTGATCCAATCGACCTTTGGGTTAGATAGTTCCGACTTTTACATATTCCTTAACATTAAAACAGCCCTTACTAAAGCAGGATTGACATCCAAACAACCGGCTCTTCCATCACTCCTCTCCTCCCTAAACAAAATTTGTCACCAGGTCTCGAGGCTATACAAATTGCAGAGCCCGCAATCATCCACACTAAATACCAAAACATCACAGTTCTAGTCGTCAATCGCCTCCTTCTCCATATCAGAGATGGCGTGGTCCAAGGCGTGGAGATCTTGCACAAGCCATAAAATAAGCCATAACTTATCACAAGCCAAGTTCTGCCTCATGCATAAAGTCTTCTGGATGCCGGCTCGCCTATACGCACACAAACTCAGCCCTGACGCATTTTGCTGAAACTGCAAGAGGGCGGAAGGAGATCTGGACCATCTCATCCTCCAATGTGACTGCGTCTCAACGTTTCGGGATAGGGTTTTTGACTTTATCCAAAAGTATTTAATATCTCACCTGCCAAAGAACTTCCCTACCTGTTTTTCGGTTTTACAAAAGAAACCCAAATCCCCGAAACAGACCGGGCCCTCCTAGACCTCCTACTCACGGCGGCTGTGAAAGTAGTTCTAAACAACTGGAAAGATACAAAAAAGGCAAGCTATGCCTGTTGGCTAAACTGGGTGATTAACCTACGAGGAGCAGATAACATTTCTCTACAAAACACACCAGGGCGACCCTCACAAAGGAAACTTTGGAACTCACTGGATATCTACTTCAAAAAACTTAAACCCCCGTGATCACCCACAGCCTGAACTGCTATGCCGCATCGTGGTGTCCCATATATCGTCTAAAATATTACATATCACATCTCGCATCTTACCTCTTACCTCTATCCTTTGCTCTCTCTTTCTACTCTTTTCTTCTTTCTCCTACCTACTTCGATCCTCCCCACCTCCTTGTGATATCTATCCTCTGAGGAGCCCATCCTAGAAAGGCTTCATGGCGGATTACCACATTACCTTTGTGACCGTCCCAAACAACATTAATACCATCATGGGACTTAATGCCTTTCTCAGCTAAATTCACGTCTTATCCTCTTTTGAATGATGTATAATCACATGTATTGGTTTTATGTACATTGCAACTTCTGATTTTTTTATGCTACAAAACCCTGAAATTTCCAATAAAAACTTTTGAAATAAAAAATAAAAAAGAATATTTGTACAGAAGGTCGATTCTGTGGATAGGGAGAAACTTGAGAGGGTGTTGTCTCATGAAGAAATAATCGGGGCTTTGCAAGATTTACCATCTGGTAAAGCAGCCGGCCCTGGCCAGATTACGTTAGAGTTCTACTAAATATTCATAGACACTATTGGACCAGGCCTGATTGAGGTTATCCACATTGCTCAAAGGGGGGAGCCCGTACCAGAGTTCTGAGCCGGAGCGGATGTCATAGTTTTCTTAAAAAAAGATAAGCCACCTAGTGAGCCAGGTTCATATCGCCCCATAACATTATTGAATAGTAATGTTAAAATATTTTCAAAAGAAATTGCCACAAGGTTAAGCAATATATTAAAGAACACGATTCACCCCTGTCATCATGGGTTCCTTATGGGTTGTGGAACTACACAGCATGCAGGGCGTGTGATAACACTCTTTGATGCAACAGAGATCTCAGGAGACCCTATGGCCGCTTTGTTACTATATGCTGAGAAGGCATTAGATAGGGTCTCCTGGGATTTTTTTTTATGGGAATCGATGAGATGGTTTGGGTTGGGGGATGGTTTTATTAAGGCTATCCAGGTACTTTATTCTGCACCCACTGCTCGCTTAAGGCTAACTGGTGGTCATAATCTGCCTTTCAATAGTCAGCGGGGGACCCGGCAGGGGTGTCCACCTTCTCCCCTGTTATTTGCTATATATATATGGAACCTTTAATATGGTTATTTGAAGCCAACAATGGAATTCTCCCAATTGTTAGTCTGGGTGTTGAATCTACAGTTTTAGCCAACGCAGACGATGTGGCCATTGTTCCAGCCGATCCTCTCTCGGCGTTGATGGTGGTGGAGTTAATAGCACAATAATTTGGCATATACTCCGGGTATACTCTAAATAGAACTAAAACTCAAGTTATAAAGGATCAGCTTGTTAATATTGAAGATCCTCGTGTTAGACTCAGCAGTATACTTGGGAATTATGACCATGCCTTATTTAGAGAATTTGGTAGCCAAGAACATCAAGCCAGTTATCAGAAAGGCGAGAGTGGACTTTGATACACTAAATAATCTTCACTTATCACTTGTTGGATGATGTAACGTGGTGAAGATGATGTTTTTACCAAAAATTATTTATTCGCTTAGGGCAATTCCGCTGGAATTTCAAAAATCTTGGTGTGTTATTTTGGAAGGTATAGTTAATCGATTTATTTGGGTACACAGGAAAACTAGAAAGGGCTAGAAATGTCCTTACCACAGGATAAAGGTGGGTTTTCAGTTCCTGATTTTCGTAGTTATTACTGGGCTGCTGCTCTCCAATACTTGGGTATATGGTTTGGTTCATGTTCTAGGAATCTGAATGGGGAAACCGAGCTCCCGGATCTTTATAAGCTGTTACTGAGGGAGCATGCTGAGAATTGTTTTGGGAAATTAACAGAGTCCAGCTACTATAAAAGGACAAAATGTAAGATTCGTCTATCCGCCTTTAAGATCTGGGGGGACTAAAGAAAAAGATTGGTTTGGTGAAACTTAATCACTATACTCTGCTTTACAAAACCCCCTTTCTTCCGGAAATCTTTTCAGATGATGTTGTGGCAGTCTGGGCTACAAAGGGAGTTCGGATGGCTGGGGATCTAATATTGAATAAAAGGTTTTGTCAATTTGGTGATATTCAGCTGGAATTCAGGTCGGAAAGGGGCAATTTTCTTTAAATACCTGCAGTTGCGTTTTTTGGGTAAGAAGCTTGGGGGGAGGGGTTTAGTAGAAATAAAATTAGAGATATTATTAGAGGCAGTACCAAGGCCACCATTGGGCTACTGTACGCAGAACTGATCGCATTAAAACAGGACGATTTAGCTAAGCATGAGACTAAATGGGTGGAACGTGTGGGAGCAGTGCCAGAGGCCCTCGTAGAATCTTTAGAATTAGCTCAGATGGTTCTGTGCTCTGCCGGGTTCCAAGCGCAACATTTCAAAACTGTTTTTGCTTTATATTATACTCCATGAACAACGGAGAGTTTGCTCTTCATCAGTTAGGCTGAGCATTTAAACATAATAAACCAAGAGATATGCCAAAACTGAGATACTGATTCAACCTGGAAATTTTGTTCATAAGTTAGAAAAACACATTCCAACCTACGATGTTGCTAGTCAATAGCAATTTATTCAATTAATTTCAAAGAGAATTTTTAAACAATTTAATACATTTTATACAACACTACACCATTATTTATACAACACTCATTCAACTAGTCATCCATATCACAAACATACAAAATCAGACATCCATATGTACACAGAATTTAAGAATGATCACAAAGGAAAAACAACGAAACAGAGATTAGAAAAGGAGAGACAAAGAAACAAAGGCTGCTCATACAATATTCATCTGTGATATACCATATATCTATATATATATACAAAACTGGAGATTAATCATAAACAACTTAGATGATGTCACACATTGTATATACACAGGTTCAGAGTATCGGAATTCACAATTGTTTGAATTTTCAATTTAGAGAGAGCAGCACTCTGCACGGGGCCTACGCGTTTCGAGTCCTATACAATGAGGGGACTCTCATCAGGGCCGGGGAAGTTATCCTACTGGTCTGCAAGGCCACTTCGCAGGTGTAGAAAACGGGGATGCGGTCGGTCGCGCTCACTGGGGGGGGTGACGAAGTCAAACTTACTTAATCCAAATGGACCGAGGAGGTATTCTCAAAAGTGGTGAACCCAAGGTGGAGACCAACGGGGTATGAAGTACCTGTGTGGGTAAGGCTTTGGACTAAATCAGCAGGCGTCCCACTTGAATTTGGACGAATGCTGGAAATTATTCTAAGAACTCCTGAGGGGATTGATTTCCTCGTATCGGTCGGCGTCTCCGGAGCGCTGATCCTTCGCGCATGCGCTGCGCATGCGCGAAGGATCAGCGCTCCGGAGACGCCGACCGATACGAGGAAATCAATCCCCTCAGGAGTTCTTAAAATAATTTCCAGCATTCGTCCAAATTCAAGTGGGACGCCTGCTGATTTAGTCCAAAGCCTTACCCACACAGGTACTTCATACCCCGTTGGTCTCCACCTTGGGTTCACCACTTTTGAGAATACCTCCTCGGTCCATTTGGATTAAGTAAGTGTGACTTCGTCACCCCCCCCAGTGAGCGCGACCGACCGCATCCCCGTTTTCTACACCTGCGAAGTGGCCTTGCAGACCAGTAGGATAACTTCCCCGGCCCTGATGAGAGTCCCCTCATTGTATAGGACTCGAAACGCGTAGGCCCCGTGCAGAGTGCTGCTCTCTCTAAATTGAAAATTCAAACAATTGTGAATTCCGATACTCTGAACCTGTGTATATACAATGTGTGACATCATCTAAGTTGTTTATGATTAATCTCCAGTTTTGTATATATATATAGATATATGGTATATCACAGATGAATATTGTATGAGCAGCCTTTGTTTCTTTGTCTCTCCTTTTCTAATCTCTGTTTCGTTGTTTTTCCTTTGTGATCATTCTTAAATTCTGTGTACATATGGATGTCTGATTTTGTATGTTTGTGATATGGATGACTAGTTGAATGAGTGTTGTATAAATAATGGTGTAGTGTTGTATAAAATGTATTAAATTGTTTAAAAATTCTCTTTGAAATTAATTGAATAAATTGCTATTGACTAGCAACATCGTAGGTTGGAATGTGTTTTTCTAACTTATGAACAAAATTTCCAGGTTGAATCAGTATCTCAGTTTTGGCATATCTCTTGGTTTATTATATTATATTATACTCCGGCGAGACTAGTGCAGTGGGGTGGGCTATCGGGGATAACCTGTCGGCGTTGTGGTGCGGAGGCAGCAGATCTCGTGCATATGTTTGCATCCTGCCCACGCCTTTAGTGCTTGTTAGAATCCATCACGAGAATTTTAGATCTGTCACTGGGGCTAAAAATCACATTAACCCCGCTTTGGTTTTGCTGGGAGTAAGTAGTAGAGAACAAAATGATATGGCTTATTAATTTCTTTTTGTGGTCCTGGCCATATTACGGATGAATATCGCTTCTGCCTGGCTCGACCCTTTACCCCCAACCTTTCAACAAAGGCTTGCACGGTTACTTTCAATATATACAATGGAAAGAGCTATTTATGAGAGGAAGGGGAAAAAATTTAAACTGCTATGACGGAGTATATGGTCTCCCTTAGCAAGATGGAAGGATCAATAGGAATTGCAACAATTCGGGTAGATAAGTTGAGTAGGAGGGTGGAATTAACTGTGCTGTTTTAAGTTAAAATGTTCTTTTTGTGAAATCAGATTAATGTTTTTCTGTTAGACAATTTGTTTCCCTCTGCTCAAAATGTGTCCTTCTTTGATACTTTGCAATAAGTTTATGTAACATATTGTATGCCTCTTCCCAAAACCCCGTATTGGTGTATTTTGAATTTGGTTGTGATTTGTGCTGATCGCTGGGAAAAAATGTCAAAACTGAATAAAGAGATAGAAAAAGAAAAACTTCAAAGAGCTTGGGAGGCAGCAGGAGGACGACCGTGATTCAAGGTACACTATTGAGCAGTTTGTCCTCAGAGGGCGGCCCTGGAGGGTGTCGCCTGGTAATAGGAGAAGGGCAGCATATACAAAGGCTTTAGGATCAGTAATCAGCAGTAGAAAATAAGATGATAAAGGCACACACACACAGCGTGCGTGTGTCTGCTTGCTCCCGCGGCAATACTCCTTGGGAGTGAACTGGCCAGAAAAGGTGGGACATACCCACCCGTAGCCATTTGCAGGCTACAATTTTTAAGGACACAAAGGAAAGCCAATCCAAAGTGTGGGAAGAGTCAGACCCCACAAAGTAGAGAACAGATCGCCTACAGCGCTAGCGCAGTTTAGGCTCGACATAAAAAAGACTGAGGTGAAGGGCAGCTCCCGAAAATGGTTTTTTTGATTGTTAGGTGATTAGCAGTGTATATAAAGCTCTGTCCTGAGTCGGCCTTCATCCCCAGAGGAAAAAGCATAGAAGAAACAAAGAGCTTTGACTCCCTGATTTAAAAGGAATATGCTACTTACCAGTATGCATCTGTTCTTGGCATAGAGGGCTGCAGAGTGGTACATTATGAATAGATCGCCATCTGGTGTTGGGCTCGGATGATTGCACTTTGTTTTTCTCTTGGAGAGTCTTTTGTATCTTGGTGACTCCTCCCTTGGTTGGTAGTGCGCATGGGCATCGGCTCCATCCTTAGATTGTTTTGCCATAGTAGGGTTAGATGGAGTAGTATAGTAGAATACAGATAAGAGTGCCCATGTAAGTGTATCTAAATAAGATAATGTTGGAACAGACACAGGTTTCCGGGGATGCTGGGAGGGCATGTACCACTCTGCAGCCCTCTATGCCAAGAACAGATGCATACTGGTAAGTAGCATATTCCGTTCGAGGCATATGGGCTGCAGATGGTACATTATGAATAGACTATACAGCAGTTCTCTCCCTAGCGGTGGTCGCCCGTGTCTGTTGCAACTGTCTGAAACAATGTTTTTAATACTGCTTGTCCCACTCTAGCTTGTTGTGTTGTGTGCACATCTACACAATAGTGTTTTGTGAAGGTGTGCGGTGTAACCCAGGTAGCCGCTTTGCATATGTCATCTAGTGGAATGTTTCCCAGAAATGCCATAGATGCTCCTAGTTTACGTGTAGAGTGAGCTCTAGGAGGAACAGTTAATGTTCTCTTTGCCTTTAAGTAGCATATTTGAATGCATTTTACAATCCATCTGGCAATGCCCGCTTTGGAGATGGGATTGCCTTTATGTGTGGGAGAAAACGCAACAAATAGCTGTTTTGTCTTTCTGAAAGTTTGTGTTCTTTCTATATAGTACAATATGGCCCTTCTAACATCCAGTGTATGTAGGGCTCTTTCAGCTACTGTTTGTGGTTTTGGAAAGAAAACCGGTAATTCCACTGACTGATTGATGTGGAATGCTGAAATAACCTTCGGTAAGAATTTTGGGTTTGTTCTAAGAACCACTTTATTTTGGTGTAGCTGCATAAATGGTTCTTGAATCGTAAAAGCCTGCAGTTCACTTACTCTTCTAAGTGACGTGATAGCTATGAGGAAGGCCACCTTCCATGTGAGGAATTGTATTTCACACCTATGCATAGGTTCAAAGGGTGGCCCCATTAGTCTGGTAAGCACTATGTTGAGATTCCAGACTGGGGAAGGTGGTCTTCTTGGTGGAATGACTCTTTTGAGTCCTTCCATGAAAGCTTTAATTGCTGGTACTTTAAACAGTGACAGATGTTGCCTGTTTTGTAGGTACGCCGCTATGGCTGCGAAATGAACTCTGATAGAGGTATATGCTAGGTTACATTGCTGTAAGTGTAATAAATAGCAAATGATTTGTTTAGTGGATGCGTCCAGAGGGTTGATGTGCTTACTGTTACAGTGTATAGCAAACGTCTTCCATTTTGCTGCATAGCATGCTCTGGTGGTAGGACGTCTTGCTTGTTTAATGATTTCCATGCATTCTGGTGGTAAATCTAAATACCCAAACTCTATGACCTCAGGAGCCAGATCGCTAGGTTCAGTTGTTTGGGATCTGGGTGCATTATTTCTCCATGGTTCTGTGTAAGATGCATGGGTAATAACCTTAGCTTTTGATGTGGTACTTGTGAGAGTTGTAGCAGCGTGGTGAACCACGGCTGTCTTGCCCACGTGGGTGCCACTAGTATCATTGTCATTGAGTGTTGCTGCAGTTTCCGAACCAGTAATGGAATTAGTGGTAGAGGAGGGAACGCGTAAGCAAATTTGTTGGACCAATTTATCCACAGTGCATTGCCCTGGGACCTTTGGTGTGGGTACCTGGATGCGAATTCTTTGCATTTTGCGTTCTGATGATTGGCAAACAGATCTATCTCTGTTTGCCCCCCATTTTTGGAAGAATGGCTGTAGTATTTGGTCGTGCAGCTCCCATTCGTGTACTTGTTCTGACTGTCTGCTTAGGATGTCTGCTATTTGATTTTGAACTCCTGGTAGGTGTTCCGCTAACAGGTAGATCTTTTGAGGAATGGCCCATCTCCATATGTCCTGTGCTAGTCTGGACAGTTGGAGAGAGTGTGTCCCCCCCTGTTTTTGAATATAATACATTGCAGTCATGTTGTCTGTTCTGATCAGGACTGCTTTGCTTGTTATTTGCATTTGGAAAGCTTTTAGTGCTAGAAATATTGCTAATAGTTCTAGGTAGTTGATGTGCAGTTTCTTTTGCTGCACACTCCACTTCCCCTGTACTGTGTATCTGTCCATATGCGCTCCCCATCCGGAGAGCGATGCGTCCGCTGTTATTATTACTTGTGGAATTGGCTCTAGGAACGACCGTCCCTTGGAAATGTTTTCTGTGTTCCACCACTTCAGAGAGCGATACGTCCGGTCGTTTACCAACACCAGATCTGTAATCTGACCTTGAGCCTGATTCCATTGTGTCGCTAGACACTCTTGTAGTGGGCGCATTCGTAGTCTGGCATGTAGTATTAGCAGTATGCAGGAGGACATCATGCCTAATAGTTGCATAAACACTTGTGCTGGTAGTGAGTGTTGTGGTTGAAATCTTTGTATTAACCCGACCATTGTCTGTACTCTGATTGGGTTGGGGTATGCTATTGCCTTTTCTGTGTCTACTGTAGCCCCCAGGTATTGCTGAATCTGGTTTGGTTGCAGGTGTGATTTTTTGTAGTTCACCGTGAACCCTAGGTGGTGCAGCAATTGAATTGTCTTCTGTGTGTTGTGAAGACATTCTTCCTTTGATTTGGCCTTTATTAGCCAATCGTCCAAGTATGGGAAGACATGTATTTGTTGTCTTCTTAGGTGTGCTGCCACCACAGCTAGGCATTTTGTGAAAACTCTCGGTGCTGTTGTGACACCGAACGGAAGGACTTTGAACTGATAGTGTTGTCCTTCTAACACAAACCTTAGGTATTTTCTGTGGGCTTTGTGAATTGGGATATGAAAGTAAGCGTCTTTTAGATCCAGTGTAGAAAGAAAGTCCCCTTTCTTCAGTAAAGGGAGTACTTGTTGGAGCGTGACCATGTGGAAGTGCTCCGAATTTATGTAAGCATTGAGAGGTCTGAGGTCTAATATTGGTCTTAGGGACCCGTCCTTTTTGGGGATCAGGAAGTATAGAGAGTATACTCCTGTTCCTTGTTGATCTTTTGGGACCTTCTCTATTGCATGCTTTTGTAGAAGTGCTAGAACTTCTTCTCTTAACAATGTCAGATGATCTTGACTCATTGGACGCTGTTTGGGGGGGATGTTTGGTGGGGTAGCTGTGAGTTCTAGGCAATAACCATGTTGGATAATTTGTCTCACCCACTTGTCTGACGTGATGTTTTCCCAGACAGGTAGGAACTGTGATAGACGTCCCCCGACCGGTGTTATGTGGTCTGGGGGGAGTTCTATGAAGTCACTGTTTTGGTGTTGAGGCGTTGCGGTTGTTATTATTTCCGCGGCCTCTACCCTTATTGTGGTTACCTCTGTAACTGCCTCTTGAATTACCTCTGGGTGATGTTGGTGTGAAAGATGTGGATTGCTGATTTGTTCCTGTGTTCTTTGAGCCCCCTCTATAGGTGGATCTACGAAAGGAACCTCTGTGTGTTGGCTGTTGCAATGCTCCCATTGACTTAGCCGTTTCCGTATCTTTCTTCATTTTTTCTAATGTCTCGTCTGTGCTTGAACCAAACAATGTCTTCTGATCAAATGGTTTGTTCAGTAGGGCTGTTTGTACTTCTTGTTTGAATCCTGAGATTCTAAGCCATGCGTGCCTTCTTAGCATGACACTAGTGTTAATAGACCTTGCTGCAGTGTCTGCTGCGTCTAATGCACACTTAATGGAAGTATTGGTTATTATTTTACCTTCCTGTATTAATTGGTCTGCCTTCTTCTGATGTTCTTTTGGGAGATGTGTGAGAAGTTTTTCTAACTCATCGTAATGTGCCCTGTCGTAACGTGCGAGTAGTGCTTGTGTATTGGCTATACGCCAGCTATTCGCTGCCTGTGATGCTACTCTTTTGCCTGATGCATCTATTAACTTCGACTCTTTATCTGGTGGAGGAGCCTCTCCTGTAGATAATGAGTTTGCTCTTTTACGAGCGTTTGAGACCACCAGCGAGTCTAGAGGTACATGCCCTCTAATAAATATTGGGTCCTTTGGAGCCGCTTTGTATTTTTTATCGATTCTTGGGTTTAACACCCAGGCTGTCACTGGGTTTTCGAATATTTCCTCTGTGTGAGTAAGAAGACCCTTCAGCATAGGAAGAGTACCTCCTCTGTGCATTAGGTAGAGTCTCTAACAAGAAATCCTCTATTTGAGGTTCTGTATGCATATCTAGTTTGTGATATTTTGCTGCCCTATTAATGAGCTGCACAAAACCTGTGTTATCATCAGGTGGTGAAGGCTTTGAGGGATATAGCTCTGGGTCGTTGTCCTCATCTGACCCTACATCATAATTTTCCCATGGATCCTCCTCATCTGGGATAGTTTCGTCATCCCCTTGAGGTTCTCCCTCCCCTAGATCACTGTCTACATCTGACTGAGGTGTAGCTGGTCTTGGTGTGGAAGGTGTAGGAATATTTGGCCTATTGTGAGGAATAGGAGAAGAGGGTGTGACTCTAGGACGAGGAGAAGCAGGAGGAGTTATATTCGTCCCCATTGTTCTCTTTTTTGAAGGAAGAGGTTTATCTTCTGACTGTTCACTCTTTCTCTTCTTCGTGACCACTTTCCCAGTTTGTGGATCAATAAACAAGATCTTTTGTTTGGGATCTGTCTGTTGCTCCTGAATCGGTACCGAGGGTCCTGGTTCCGAGAGCGGTTTTTGTTCGATCGTCAGATCTTGTTGTTTTTGACACCGAATGTCTGCTCGATTCCGACTTTCTGGGTATCGAGTGTCTTTTGGGCGATAAATCATATTTATGTTTCGACATGGAATGTTTCGATACCGAGCTCTCCTTTGTATGTAGCCTCGGTGCCGAAGTCGATGTCGCCCTTTTCTCGGCTCCGACATGGTGGGAGTCCGAGTGTTTCGGTTTCGGTTTCGTTGCCGGGCCCGAGGGCGGGGCGTCGGAAACTTTTTTCAGCGGTTTGACCGGGCCCGAGGGCGGGGTCGTTACCGCACGGGGTCGGTTTTTTGGTAAGGGGACGTCGTCACTCACGGTTTGTTGCTCGAAGAGTTCTTCAACCTCCGACTGGTCCCCTTCCGACCCCGACTGGTCCTCTTCTTCCTCGATTTGTTCGTCTCCGAACAGCTCCGGGATCGCTTCCGCCTGCATTCTGGAAACCTCGTGTCTTCGAGCTCGGCGATTTCTAATTGTTAGCTTGGAGGAGAATGCTGCGCAGGCTTCGCAGTCCCTGGATTCGTGTTCAGGCGATAGACAGAGGTTGCACACCTCGTGTAGGTCCTTGTGTGGGAACTTAGCACCACACGTTGGACATTTTTTGAATGGAGTCCTTTCCATGGACTCCGGGCTTGACTGCGTCGAGAAAGGCCTCCTGTTCTTCGACGTAGATCCAAGTTTTTCTCTTCTATTTTGAATTTGTAACGCGTCGGAATGGAAATGAACGCGTTCGATAACAATACCGTCGAATTGGAAAGGGAATACGCGCCGAAAAATCACTTTCTTCTGAAGTTGATCTGGAGCGTCTCGATCTTCATCCGAACCCGATGGCGGAAAAAAACAATCTAAGGATGGAGCCGATGCCCATGCGCACTACCAACCAAGGGAGGAGTCACCAAGATACAAAAGACTCTCCAAGAGAAAAACAAAGTGCAATCATCCGAGCCAAACACCAGATGGCGATCTATTCATAATGTACCATCTGCAGCCCATATGCCTCGAACATATAGTATCTTAAATGAAAACCGCACAGTTTATTAATGCGAATAAGGCTTCAATGTCATATGAATGTTGTTTTAGTTTGACACAAAGAACATTGTTAACACCACGCTCCTGAACATAGTTGGTGACACTTTCTTCTGCTCTGCACTTCAGCCAACAAGTATTTCATCCCACAGAAGGAGGCTAGCAAGGGACTTTCCTATGGCTTGATCTTGTCAATAATTCAGTCTAATGTCATGTAGTGCGACCTATCTAGCAACTGGTATAAGTCTATACTGTGTCTACTCCGTGTTGAGTCGTGGTCAGTGTTTCTATGTATACAGGGAAAGGTTTATTTTCAGAGGAGCCTGTGCCCAAGTAGCGGCCAAGAACCCTTTGAGGTCATTTTTAGGAGACAACAAGCTGAGGCTGCCGAAAAGGTTAATCATTACCATTCACAAAGCCAGTAAACCTCTTCAAACAGCGGTTACAGAGACGGGACTGGAAAATGTTTGGAGAACTTTACATAAAGAGGACAGGGATTGCTTTTTTTACGCATGTCCGTTTTTTATCGCACAAAGAGCTGGAGGAAGTAGGTGGATCACATATGGTATTATCCCTTTTTCGGACCATACAGATATAGGCTACGATGGGAACTCAGGGGAAGCTGGAACTGCCAATTTAAACGGCAATACCCGGATAATAATGTATAAATTAGACAAGCCATTATTTTCTACTTAGTCATCCATTGCAAAGGTGCCACCTCTCCTGCCACAAACCGGGACCCCTTAAAGCGGTTGGCCAAGAGAGCCTGATAACAGAATAGGCCTCTTGGAGGTGTTAACATACATTAGTGGATAGCATGTTAAGAGAACTCAGAGTTAAAACTGAACATTAACAACGAATCATGCTTAAGCGTTTAAATCAGAATAAAGGCTCAACTCCCTATATTCCAAAATGCTTTAAGTGGAGTAAATGCTTCTTTCCTTAGGACAAACCTTTTACGGAACATGGAATAGGGTACGAAAGCAACTTGCCAACAGGCTCAGAACACATGCTAAGAGATAATTCTTAGATGAAATTAGGATGAGAGATGGAATGTAGTCTATACTACTATTATAAAGGAAGAACTTTGAGGCTTTGAGGCGGGTAAACTCAGGAACATCCGAGCAAATCCACACACCCGATGCATTGTTGTAATCCTCAGGGTGTGCAGATGGACATAGGCTATATAAAGTTAAAAAATACGTTATATTAAAAAAAATTACATTATAAAAAAAGTAGTCCCCTCGAAGTAGCGCCGGCCGCGACCTGCGTGCTGACGTCAGGAGCGCGGGGAGGTGCGGTGTCCAGGAGCGCGAGGAGGAGTGGCGGACATGGTGCGGGGGAGGAGCGGTGACGAGCGGCGGACATGGCGCGGGGGAGGAGGTGAGGAGCAGCGGACCGGCGGGAGGAGCGGTGACCAGCGGCGAGGAGCAGTGAACTGAGAAGCGGCGGCTGAGGTAAGGCTCCGGGGACAATGTCGGGCAGGCGGGGGTCGGGGGAGGCGGGGGACGGGGACTTACACCAAAACAGAAGGAGGAGCGGTGAACTGAGGAGCGGCGGCTGAGGTAAGGCTCCGGGGGACAATGTCGGGTAGGTGGGGGGTCGGGGCAGGCGGGGGATGGGGACTTACACCAAAACAGAAGGATAGAATTTAGATCGGCTGAGGTAAGGCTCCGGGGGACAATGTCGGGTAGGTGGGGGTCGGGGCAGGCGGGGGATGGGGACTTACACCAAAACAGAAGGATAGAATTTAGATCGGCTGAGGTAAGGCTCCGGGGGACAATGTCGGGGCAGGCGGCGGTCGGGGCAGGCGGGGGACGGGGACTTACAGCATCTGCCATGGAGATTTATGCAGAGCGCCTCAACACTGGGCCTTTGTTACATCCGGGGGATAATGTCGGGGCAGGCGGGGGTCGGGGCAGGCGGGGGACGGAGCGGCAGGGGGCTCGGGCTGCTGGGCAATGTCGGGGCAGGCGGGGGTCGGGGAAGCCTGATTGCTCCCGGACACCGGACAAGGTCGGGAAGGGCTGCTAGTTTGTTAGAATGCAGGAAGCTCATTATCTTTTGGCAAATTTATAATCAACTTTAGAATAGGGGGACTGAATTATTAGCAGGGGTGCAAGATTACTTGTAAAAGTCACTTTCATTATGAAATCCTTAGCAGCGACAAGATGGAAAGCCCAATTAAGGTTGATGAAGTGTTTGGGCTCCGATAGGGCATTGGAACCAGCTACACCGCTAGAAGACCAATGGAGATCTTCTTGCATCTGTTATGGCCAATCTCTCTGATACCTTTATTGAGAATTAAGGGATAACACCATAGATGACTGAGGCCGGCATCACTTTAGTTACAAAGTCAGACCCATTGGAAAGAGCACTGTATTGTCCCACGTTACAGATGAACAGAAACACCACCATTATCACTGGAAGTTTAACCAACAGACCCCATAAATCTCAGAGCCTGACCAGTCAGGTTTTTCCAGCGTAGACAAATGCATTACAGAATTAGAAAAATGATTCCTCCTTTAGAAAAGGTTAGGGGGAAGAACTACGCTGCAGCTGCAGTGACGTTAGCTGTTTGAATGTGTTAATTAGTCTTTGCATCGATTGGCTTAGGGTGAATATTAAAGCTCCCAAAGCAAGGACACTGCTTAATGGGAGGAACCCCTTAATCTTTATCTGAGGGATGAGACAAGGTTAGCGCCCTATTACCATGTTTGGTTTAGCAATGGAGCCCTTTGCAGATATAGTATGACAACATCAAAATGTAGCAAGCATTCCCTTTGGAGGAGCAGTGCATAAAATCTGCCTCTTTCATAATTACTTCCATTTTACTAGGGGAGCGATTTGGTGGACCTAAAAGAACCATTATGACTCTTAAGCAAGAACTGGAGAGTTATGGGACACCATAAGGATTAAATGTGAACTAATGGAGGTGGTCTAGTCTGTTCATCAGGTCTGAGGAACAATGGCTTGACAGCTCTACTTTTCACTGGAAAACAAAAATTTATTTATTTATTTATAGCATTTGTAAAGCGCTTCTGCAACCCTACGGGCATCCTGGCGCTGTGTACATATTGCTGAATAAATACTGTGCATCAGAGGAGGGGAGGATAGTATAAAGGTTCAGGTGAGATTAAGCTTTGGGGAAGAGCCATGTTTTCACTTTTTTTCGGAAGGCCATCAGTTCGTCTGTTTTCCTGATGTCGATAGGCATTTTATTCCACAGATGGGCTGCGGCTATGCTAAAGGCTCTGCCACCATAAGTGGCTTTCCTGATTCTGGGTATGCTTATAAGATTGGAGGATGAGGATCGGAGGGACCGTGTGGGTATATACCATTTGAATTTCTTTTGAAGTGGTCGGGGGCCCATCCTGTGTACTGCCCTAAAGACAATGCAGAGGGATTTAAAACAGATCCTTTGATGTACAGGTAACCAGTGAAGGTCAGCCAGAGCGAGGGTGGTAGAGGATCTTCGCTCTCGGGAGAGTGCCAGCTTCGCTGCTGCCGCCTGGATGCTTTGCAGTCTGGAGATCAAATAGGCTGGGGATTCCAGAAGCAGAGCATTACAGTAATCCAGGCGGCTGAGAATGGTGCTCCTAACTATGGTGGCTCTGACCTGCGCTGGTAGGAGGGGTAGCAGCTTTCGCAGTCCTCTCATTAAAGCAAAGCAGCTACTCACCTGCTTAAAATGAACATATAACTCGAAGTTCACTTGATGAGGCCTTGTGACGTTGATCAGGCAGCTAACCTGCTGAGACAGGTAGAAGACCTAAAGGAATCTGGGGAAATGGACACTATTATATTATCTGGTTTGGCTGAATAAATAAGAAAAATCTGCATAGCACCTCAGCTCTTATACCAGGTCATCACCCATCTATCCACAAATGAATTGCAGTTCAAACTTTGATTAATACATTTTATGAGGTGGGAAGTAACCTGTGATTTGCAAGTGATGATCCCAATACCAACGGGCCAGCTGAGCCCCCATGGATCCAGTACACGAATCGTGCAATCGCTGCAGGACAATGTTGGACCTGATGGGGATTCCCAAGGCAGAAATACCACGTACGAC
The DNA here is from genome assembly GCF_964263255.1 of Lissotriton vulgaris. Classification (NCBI taxonomy): domain Eukaryota; kingdom Metazoa; phylum Chordata; class Amphibia; order Caudata; family Salamandridae; genus Lissotriton; species Lissotriton vulgaris. The sequence goes on along the minus strand of NC_141685.1, from coordinate 464,162,666 downwards.
ACCTGAGAAGAGTGATGTGGCTTGTACTGGGAAAATGTAGCTTTCTAGCACACTATGGGGGTCACTACATGCCCTTCTTGCCTCCACACTTTTATCCTCAGTTCATTCTAGGCACGCAACCAAAAGCATTTCAGATATCGTAGGAGGGGAACTGAAAAGCAGCAATGAATAAAAGCTTTCTGTGCTGCAAATGGGAGTATGTCTTGGATGACAATGTTAGCGTTCCTACATTCAACTTCACCACTGGGTTATAAGAACATGTTACGTTAGCCACCAGTGGGGATCCTTACTGTGACAAATTCCTTAAAACTCGAACAGGGGTCAAGGGACTTATTTAGCTCATATGCAGCCTTCTTAATATCAAGCGACAATGGACCAGAGGTAGATAGATCAGTGTAAATGGGATGCGGACATTGGCCTTCCTGTCAAGAAAGAAGACGGACTCTAACTATGGTGAGCAGTCCCAAACAATTCTAAAAGCAAGCAATACAGGAAAAATCCTTATAAAATGATGAGCCAATGGTACCTTACCACATATAAGCTGGAATATGCATATCTAAATCATAGTGTGAGGTACTGAGATTCAATGACATATGGTATAGTGGCCTTTGCTTCCACTCAACAAGTTTGAACCTTTGCATAGTGAATACTCAGAGGTATGGGCCCTGGGTGGTGGTGATGAGCCTGTATGAGGAGGCTCTCACTCATGCATCTAAAAAGGACAACAAGCTGTGACTCAATTCCTAAGTGTTGCTGAAAATCTCATAGTGGAGGGCATGGAAGAACTCCCCAGCCCTGCTGCAATTTCATCTAAGAGACAGACCTTCTAGCAGTAGATATGTAATTTTGTCTGCATCAATGTTGACACATTCCACAAGATATGGAACCCACAGATGCAACATTGCTTCATGCTGGCTGTGGCATTAGTTTCCCTGCAGAGACTGCAGCCTCTAGGCATATAAAGTATTGGGTGTGCTTCACTGTTTATTTTATTCTAAGTTTTATAGGATTGGAACATGTTTTGATGAGGGATCATGTTCGTTTATTTGTTTATCAGTCACATAGATGGGTAAGGGATGGAGATATGGGTGAGGGAGGGAGGAGGGGGGGCGACGAACGGTTGAGTTGTTGTGATAGGTTTATTTTGTTCTGCTCATTCTGTTTGGATGGTTCGTATTCTTTTTCTACTGTTTTGTCAATTTAAAAATTATTAAAACATTGAAAGAAAATAAAAACAAGGTCACCCTCCGAGATTAAAAAAAAAGAATACATAAAGGCATTTGCAGCAAGAGAATCTGGGGGTCAGTCGATCAAGAATGATCAATGAGGGTGGAACAATGGGCGTTTAAGGTATTTTACCCCAGCACATCCCTAAAGGGATATGTTTATGGAAACTAGTAAATTAGAAAATCTAAATGTTATCCCCAATAAATGTTATTCCCATGAAATACTAAGAACAGCAAACTCAACATTGCAACACTTTGGATCAGCTATATCATGTCAAGTGTCTTGGTTCTGGTTTTACTCACCTGTGTGCTCTTTTGCCCAAGATCCCATTGTGGGCGAGTGTCCTCGCTCCGCCTCTTTCAATATTGGTGCTACCACTCTGTGAACACCATCAATGTTCTTTTTTCATCACTGACTTTATATTTCTGCCTTCGCTTTCTCCTTAGCCTATCCATTTTTGCTCACATTCTCAATGTATCTTCTGGTGATTATTTGACTCCAGCCCATGGGAGCAGGTTGTGAAACAGCAACTTTAAATTGGCATTGTATTTAATGAGTCAAGATGTATGGGGCTAGAGGCTAGTGAAGGAAGAAAATGCAGATACATTGATGCAGCAAGGCTGCAAATAAGAGAAGGGAGAGTCAGTGAAGGGTAGCGGACTACTGGGAAGGATGGGATACAAAATGCTAAGAACCTCAGACAAGATTTGCTCATATTCTATGCATGCAAACAGACCGGAATCAGACCGTTCCTGTTTCCATACTTTAGCACACATGCCTTTGTACTGAGCAGCATGAATGTCAGACACATCCACTTGCACAGTTACCTTCTGCACGAGAGGTAGTTCAGACAGTATATTTGATGAGAAAATACAATCTCAGGGGGCAGTAGAATGATGGCCCTCAGAATACAGGAAGGTTGCAGTTTCAATGGTGAGGCTGCCATTCACCAAATAATTTGCAAGCAGTTATTTGCAGTCCAGAGAAGGCCTTAACATCTGGAAAATGTTAGGATACATCTCGAGGGCAATCAAGTACTTGTTTTTAGAACAAGCAGTCCATGCATTGCCCGGTAGGACTGACTAAGAATAGGGCACTAATTAATTATGAAGACCAGCTATCAAGTTCTCTGATATTTTTGATGTAATTCTGGTCTACCTTTCAAACAAAATGTGATTAGCCCACCATTTTCTGAGGATTATGACCTGTACAAGAGGTACGCATTTTTATATTAAAAAACAAAACTTAACAATGTCTGTGTGCTTATTGAAAGATACATAGAACGCATTGTACTCATGGCCGCATCTTTGAATTGTTCTTGTTCTGGAAGAAATTATAAATAAAACGGAAAAGCAACTAAAAACTAAGAATTTCTGGTTCTAGTGGCAATAAAGAACTAACAGACAGAACAGATAAGCTCAATCTCCTTCACAAAGTGCTTTTGCCTTTGGCTCACAAATCATTATTTTAGTAGATAGCAATTATTCACACAAGTAAGGATGAGGATCAGAATATTCATACTTACATATCGTTCCCAGTCAATTTCTGCATAAAATCCATTTGGGGCTCCATTTGCTTTCTTCTGGAAGAGATTTAATAGTACAAGGAACATTTAATAGAAATATTAACTTGTTGCTGATATTCAGTGATATGCACGATGAGAATTAACAGAGGTGGATTTGGAATTCTGTGTTTTTTCAAAATAAAGAAATGCTTAATTATTTGAGAACAATATTAAAGTTTTGCTTTATTTAAAATAGGTCACTTACACTATAGCAGAATTGGTTTAAAGACCATTTTTAAAATATGGCGAAATCACGCCCTATTGTTTTATAACCGTAGACATATGCCTATTGGCACTAATCGTCTCAAACGACAACTCCCATAGAACCAACTACGTTCCTGTAGTTAGAATGTGTGCACGTCACACGCCCACGTCCTCCGATGGAACCACGCCCACCAGCTACCGGCGTTCTCCTTCTTAGTCGGAGAACGCATGGAGAATGGTGCCGGCGGGATCCTATGAAGCCAGAAGTAGGTATCCTTAGGGAGGTTCTCCTTGACAAAGTAAGTGCTATATTATAGCATGCAAAAAATCGGGGGTTCACAGTTGAGTTCATCCCACTTCACTGTTTCGATCATGTATAGAAGTAAGAGTGCCGCAGACAGCGTGGGATATATGGATGTGTCAAGCAAGCGGGATGGCACAACAGTATATATGTAATGTTGCACAAGTTACTTACCTTCGGTAACAATATATCTGTAAGAAGCATTACTAGAGATAGGTTCCTTACCTTAGAATTACCCCCAGGCGTCAGACTGGATCCGGAAAGTTTTCGTCAGCAGTACCCCTGCGCATCGGTAGGAGTAGTTGTACGGCTCTGCGTGCATCGTTGGCGTTGAGAGGTCGTCGCTGGAGCTACTTAGAAGCGCCCACGCGCGCGCATCAATTCTGTACACTACTTTCTGCGGCAGGAACGCAGCGCCATGCAAGAAACGGACCACTGGTGCCATGAAACTCTGCCCTGAAAGGGATGACCTTAACCCTAACAAATCAGTTCACAGAAAGGGGAGGATGGGTGGTGCTGCAAGGAAGCGATCACTACTAATGTTTCTTACAGATATATTGTTAGCAAAGGTAAGTAACTTGTGCTTCTGAAAGTAACAGGCTGCCGTACGTAATACCACTGAGTAATTGGCTCACTCCGTAGCCACGGTAGGAGGAGACAGCATGCCAAGGTCAGGTGAGGTGTCAAGACCACGGACATCCCCCAAATCCTCTGCCCAGTCCGCATCATAGTCACACGGTTGTGTGAGAGGGTCCTCAGATGCCTCCCAGTCCTCCCCTTCCTCCGAAGTCTGTGAAACAGGCTGAAAATAAGAAGGACGGACATATAGGAAAAAGGGCCCCATCGGCGTCAGAATCGGCTTCGAGTGACGCCGATCCGGCACAGTGTTTGATTCAGGGCTGAAACTGGGGTCGCCATTGGGGCCGAACTTCTGAGGTGGTGCAGGAGGAGAGGTCGACACCGGTGGAGGTGTTATGAGGTCAATGGGTGTCTCCCGGGATCCGAGCCAAAGAGTCTGGCCACGGCAGTAAAAACCTCTTGCACCTGAGCAGGCATCGCCGGCGGACGCGGAAACGGTGGGTAGGCTGGCGGCGACGTTGCAGGCTCCGCCGGAGCCGTGGGGTGGTACCAACCGCAACCTAATTCGCGTCTCGCTAGAGGAAGTCGAGGAGCGACTACGCTTCTTAGACTTCTTCTCGGAATGCTTCAACTTACGTGACCCCGAGTGCAAAGACTGAGATCCAGAGGAACAATGATGATAGCTCTACGACCATTACCTCGACCTCCTACGGGACCAGATCATTGAGCGGCAAGAAGCAGAATGCCGGACTTCCAGCAAATTTCAGGACAGCTCCCGCAAAGTTTTCGGCGTCATGGCCCGGCAGTTTGGGAACGACTTGGAGTCGTGGTCACGCCCCAGGCAGTAGAGACACACGCGGTGTAGGTCAGTCATCGACATCATGCAGTGACAGTCCCCACAGTTCTTAAAGCTGGGCATCCCTACGACACCAGGAGTCGATAGACTCGAAGTAAATGAGACAAAAGGCCTCGTAAAAAACTCACTCAAAAAGTGACTAAGGGTACTTGCTCTTCCCGGATCTGCACTTGCTGGCGCAGAAAAAGAAAGAACTGACGTCAGAGCGCGTGGGTGCATCTAAGTAGCTCCAGCGACGTCATCTCAACCCCAACGACGCACACGGAGCCCCACAACAAAACCTACCGAAAAGCAGGGGTACTCCTGGCAAAAACTTTCTGGAGCCAGTCTGACACCTGGGGGATAATTCCAAGGTAAGAAATATATCACTACATGTTTCTTTCAGATTTTCATTTTACGTTGTATGTCCCCTTTCTCTCCTTTACAGATTGTTACCAGCTTGTGAGCCCGTAAGTACGGTCATCAAACCCCCTCACAGCACACCTTAGCGTGTGTGCTGATATACTCACTTTTTTACACACGTGGCAAATAATTTTTAGCTCCACTTCACTATTCACATCACGGTCCTGAAGAACGCCTCAGGGAATTATAGCGTGGCTGAACCAGGTCAACCCCTTTTTAAACTGAGATATAGAAGATCATTTTGTCTTCATAAATATCTCACCCTGTTTTTAATATGCCCAAAGGCCCTTAAATAAAGCACTAATCGTCTGGGCACTTTAGAGGCATTTTTAAGACACCCGTTCACACTTTCACAAAAAAACCTGCTCCACTGTAATTAGGTGTTGTAGCAGAGCTGGGTCGGATTCGGCAACCCAGCTGGGAACCCAATGACGACGCATGCCACCAACTAGGTTTGTGGGTGAGGGTTCTTTTAAAAACCTTAATGGTTTCCTGCACTCTAAATATCCAGTAATTCCTCATGGAATAACCTATGAGTACGTCCAAGTTGTTGTATCAATTATCTTTGGGGAACAGGAGGTACTCCTTTTCTTCCTGGTTCCCTCCTTTGTTTATTTTATACATATACACTCATACATGTATGTATTTTTTTTAGGGTACTTTAATGTTTAGTTTTTTTGTTTTAAAGAGCCAACAAGCATCCCAAGGTCCTATTCTGGGTTATTAATACCCCCAAAGCATTCTTGATTAAGTGGTAATTTTACATATCTATTCTAATTGATGCAGAAAAAAACCACACACTAAAAAAATACAAATGGGAGAAGATATTAAACCAAGGCAGTGTATACCTCAGAAAATTAACACCTGCTAAAGGGTATTGCTACACACACAAGCACAAAACATACAGTTTCACATAAGTTCACATACCTACGCACAGAAAACACTTTGTCCTTTGGGCCTGAAGCGTTGCTAAGAAGAGTTTGGAAAAAATAAACAACAAACATTGGTCTCTTTTAAAACTACCAAAATGTTCGGTACTATCCCTAGACGCCTGGATGGCTTTCGACACTATCGAATAGCCATACTTGATGGCGGTGCTCAAACGAATGGGATTTGGACCACAATTTATATCTTGGCTCAGCCTCCTATATACAAACCCACAGGTACAGGTAGTGGTCAACAGTGAGAGGTCACGTTTATTTCCGCTCCAACGTGGCACGAGACTGGGATTCCCCCTAGTCTTTGCGCTGGTTCCCGAGCCAACGGCAGCATGGATCCGGAGAGATCCCATAATACGTGGATTGCGCTGGTCAGAGGACTAGGAGGACAGGCTCTCGTTATACACGGACTATATCATTTTATATATTGCGTCCCTCCGGGCCTCCATAACTAGAACACTAAACATCGTTGCCACGTTCAATCGGTACTCAGGATATACCATCAACTGGACCAAGTCAGTAGTGTTGTCTTCTGTGGGTAGACTCCAAATCTGCCAGTGGATTGTGAGGCACAGGTGGCGACAGTCGGATTTTGATACCTGGGCATCTTTGTAACAGATGATCAGGCATGCTTTTAGTCTCGTAATCTACTACCTCCTCTGGAATGCCTCAAAAGCGATGTTTATTATTGGCGAGCCCTCCCACTCTCACTCCTCGGTAGAGCGGCACTGTTTAAAATTATGGCCTTGCCAAGATTCCTATATGTATTACAAAATACTTAGTTCCTGGTTCAAGACTCATATTTTAATTAGATAGGTGCGCTCCTTCATGTGGCCCACCCAAGGATCGTCCTCATTAAATTGACCCGTAGTTGGTACAATGGAGGGATCGCATTGTCACACATCCAAACGTATTACAGGGCAGCTCAACTCTCAAACATTAACTAATGGGTCCACCAACCATTAACAGAGCCGGTGTACCATGTGGATCGGCTGGTAATGCAACCAAGAGAGTATCTACAGGCACTTTAGACTGAACCACAACGACTCCCGCTTGAGGGCCCTACGGCGGCGACAGTGAACCAGTGGCATATGGCTCTCTCCAAGTTAGGGTGGTAAGCTCACCAAAGCAACACCACTTTGTGAATCCCAACAACTGGGCGCCTCAGAAATAGGAAAAGGTTTCGCTAGGTGGGACTTAATAGAGATTTCGAGGCTGGGTGACCTCCACATGGGTGTAGAGATTGTTTCATTCCAACACGTACAAAAAACATACGAACTAGCCCGGACTGAGTACTTCTGTTACTTGCAGATCTGCCATGTCATACAGGTGGCAGTGACCCAGGGAGCTGAGCTCCTGAAGTCTTCTCCTCTGGAATGTAGACTCCTTGAGTGCTTGGTTGTGTATGCAATAATGACAAGGTAAAGACATGACTCTGCTCGGTTATAATAAAAAGATATAAATAAAAAAATTACCACAAAGTTGTAGGTCTTTGCAAATGTATCCTGTGGCTGCTAAAAGTTAATTTGAAGTAATGTCCCAAAGCTGTCAGGGCACGACAAACAATGAGTGTCTATAATTTCGGCAAATTTACTGGACTCCGAGATGCTGTAAGTCGGAGAACCTGCTGTGTACAGTTCGCCTGTGTCTCAAACCATCCATAACTAGCTGGTAAAACACCTGTGAAGGCATGTTCAGGGCTTGTGACCCACATACCTTGTGCTGACACCAAATACCAGTTTCTGGAATCCCTCCTCACACCACTTCCAAGCTTGCAGGGAAGAGAAAGAACTATTACCTTCCATTTGGAATGAAAATGACTCGACAAAGTTTTGGTATAGTGTGCAATCTACTCAGGGAACAAATCACATAGCGGATTCGCCAAATTAAAAGTTAAAATAGTCACTGTTTGGGTTTTGTAGGTAGAACCGTTTCATGAAACGTAACTTGGCAAATGCTAATGAGTGCTCGCTTATAGGTTAGTTGAGACATGCTACAACAGTGTAATCGATATGTGTAAGACTAAGTGCCTGTCGTTGAGTGCACCCTTTTCTAAGTGGTGCAAGTAATTATACAAATATTTCATGCACCATACCCAGGTATTGACTTTGCTAAGCCTCCTCTTAAGTCAATATGGGTCTGATTGTACTTTTTTTCTCCTATGCAGCGTATATGTCCGGGCATGAATGTATGTCGCCTGTGGTACATACTTAATATATCATGTAGTGCTAAGCATGGGCGAATTTTGCGGATCTCGCGTTCGCGAATTTTGCGGATTTGCGAACTCGCAATACGCAAAATCCGCGAATTCCCGCAGATTTTTTTTTTTGTGTTCGCCCGTGTTTCTGCCAGTTCGCGAGGGTTTTTACAATTTCGCAATTTGCGAACTTACCTGTCGGGTCGCAAGTTTTGCGAACTTGTTGTTTCTACGTGTCCAGCCTGTTTGGGACACTCTTCTTCATCACTGCCACTCTCTGTCACCACTGCCACTCTCTGACTACTCATGCCACCCTCTGGCCCACCCATGCCACCCTCTGTTTCATCACCACACCCTCTGGTTGTCCAGTGTACATTATTTTCGGCAAAGCAAAGCACACCTTCCCTGCCTCAAGTGACCTGAATTAATTTGGGGCTGATTAATGTGTCACAGAATATTTTTTTAGCTGGCACCTGCTTCCTTAGTGCGCCCTGATTAGTGATCTTTTGCACTTGCTCAGTGCTTTCATTGTTGCAAAATTAGTTACAACACCTGCCCTGCCCCAACTGACAATAATGAATTAGGGGCTGATTAATGGATTTTAACTTCCAGCCTGGCTCCTGCTTGTCTCCCTTAGCTGTAATTCAGGACCTTTGTGGCATATGTGTAACTATTCTGAGGTTCAGAGCAGGGTCACATAATAGTTGCAACTGGCAACTGAACTCTGGAGGGGCCCCTCAGGAAGCACTACAGGAAATGGCTACTAATGATGAGCCTGAACTTTTGAACCTGGTAAGTAGTTTCAGTTTTGCTAAGATCGTATTTCTGCAATTTAGCACTTATTCGCGGGGCGCGAAGTTGTACTGGGAAGCCGCGAACTCACGCGAACAGTGCGAGCAAAATCCGCTGCTCGCGGATTTGCGGATTTTGCGGGAGATTCGCGAATCTCGCGGATTGCGAATTTCCCGAAAATCCGCAAAATCCGCGAGCGGAACGGATTTTCCGCCCATACCTGTGTAGTGCACATTTTGACATGTAGTAAGCATGCTCTGTGTGCAAAGGCTATACACACATCGAGGGAATTCTAGGAAATGGTTACCAACTTGAACAGGGCTACAACAATTATGAGCTACAACAAAGTAGAAGCAGGTTGAGTTGACTTCCTTATTAAGAACTTTAATCAATCCCTAGGGGGAAACAGGACCCAGAAGCAATGCAAGGAGTAGTAAGACTCCTATTAAATCCCTGATAAACCCAGATGACTCCATGGTCAGTTGCTCTAAAAAACAAATCTGTACAGCCATTCAAAAGAGCAGACAAGACGCGGCCCCAGGTCCAACTGGAATATCAAATGTACTGTATAAACCAATCCGGCCTTTTGGGCGGACAAACTGACAGTTGTTTTCATCAGTGCCCTCCAACTGGAATCTATTACGGCCTCGTGGAAAGGCTCAATAATCACCCCTATCTTCAAAGAAGGGGACCGCTGCCGCACAAAAAAACTATGGTCGCAATACGTTAACAGATACTGAGGCAAAGTACTTTGCAGGTCCTCTTTTAACAGATCTTCTGTCTTGGGCAAACGATAAGCACTTTATTCTGCCTAATCAATTAGGGTTTGTACAAGGGGACGAGACTGCAGCCAACGTTTTATCCTCGCTGTTAATTAAGGACACGCAAAATTTGAAAATACAGCCTCCATCTTTGTTTTTTAGTGGATTTTAAGTCAGCATCAGACTATGTGCAGCGCAATCTACTTTGGCAAAAACTGACTTCCTGAGGCATCCCCACACAGCTCTTAAAAGCAATACAGCTGTAATATTGAGACACCTGGACAAAAGTAAGGATTAGGGATAGCTCTTTTTTATCCCGGAAAATAGCAGCTCTAAAAATACTAAAGCAAGGTTGTGTGCTTGCAACGTACTTGTTTAACCTTTTCTTAGCAGACACCTAACTCCAGCCCTGGATGGAGTAAATGCACATTCTCCCAAGGTAGGTGGCATACGCATATCAAATCTCTTATAAGCAGATGACATGATACTCCTAACCCAAAATATGCTTACAAAGTATCATTTTTAATGTATGTCTGTATTAAATAGCTAATAGAATGCTGGTAAATGAAGAAAAAAAAGTTATGGAAGTGAGTAAAAAAACAGAAAATGTACAAGTGGTATTTGCAAGGGCAACATCTGGAGTCGGTTAAAAGCTACAGATATCTTGGAGTCCTATTTGATGATAAGGGTACCTTCTTACTGCAAAGGCAGGATTTCCAGAGAAAGTGTAACACATTACTCCTTGCATTCCGTAATTTACAGCGATCCCCAGCGATTCCCCAATATACCTGTCAAGCCCAAAAAAGGTTTGAGTTTGGTCTACAGAGTCAAACCATTGCAAGGAAAGGAGTCTATATTAAAGTATGGAAAAATAATACAATCAACAACTGAAAAACAACTTTCCCTATCCCTTTGGGAAGATGTTCCAAGAAGCACAAGTGCACCATCCAGGCAGTATTTAGGCCTGCGCTGGACAATGTAGGCTTCCGAACACTATGGGAAGGAGAATGGCCCCTAAAAGCATTTAAAAAAGCGATCAACTGTAAGATAAAAAAACTCTGTAATAATAGATAAGTAGGGTCTTTCAGCTAAATCTCATGCATGGATGATTATAAATGAATATAATAACCTTAAGCCTCAGCCCTATCTTGAGACTGGGTGGTCAAGAAAGGAAAAATATCTTTTATATTAGTTATCACATTGGCCTCCTCCCAGGTCATGCACATGCTGCACCCTGGCTCCAGGACACAAAAAGCTCAGTTGTAGAATGTGCAAATCTGGAGAGAATATTAGCCATTGAATCTGTTTTTGCCCAGACCTGCTGGACTAAAGGAAATGTTTGCATAAGGCACCCTTAAATAAGAAAGTAATCCTCTTGTGCAGGCAAGCAGGGATAGTGGAAGGATTTAATCAACATATATCCCAACTCTTTGTATCTCCAGATCCGCCACACACTTGACAGATACAAGGGAGACCTGGAGGAGTTGCCAGAATGTAACCCAGCTGAGGCTAAACTGCTGCTTCATCCATTGGACCATAAGGGAATATCAAGACTCAACAGGGCCCTCCTCATCAAGATATTGAACCCATTTCAAGGTATATGAGCTGAATGAGAAAGTAAAGTCAGTGAGCTAGAGGATTACGAATGGCAAGAGGCCAAAATAGCTGCTCAATCACTTGCTCTTCCCTCCAGTCTACATCTGATTCAGTTTAATTATTTCTTTCATTACTACAGTCCTCATGGGCTGTGGAAAATAGAAAGGTTACCAAGTTCAGCATGCACATATTGTGGTGATTTCACTGTCAATATCTGGGAGACAATACATGATACCCTAGTGAGGATACTACAAATGCGCAATTTTAAAGATCTCCGTGTTATACTTATGGGTGTACATTGGCAGGCATTGGGTTTCTTGTGGCCAAGCAAGGCACTGCTAGATACTAGAGATCTGCTGAGCTGATACCCCGGTATATGTGGTTTTGAGGCATGGATTACTGTTATAAAGCAGCAAAAAAATCTACAAATGGAGGGGGAGGGGGACATTAGAAGGTGTGGGGTCCCTGGTCATATGGGGATACAGACACTGGTTATGCTGGACTTTAAACAACATACCAAAAGCTCCACTGTTAGAAAGGCAGCTCTATAATTTCGGGGTATCACCCGGTTGCTGTATTTGGTGCCAATGTTTTATGTTTCAAATTATTTTATATAATCTACAATATATATCACAAAATTAATTTTCTTAGGCATTTATTATCAATCATTGATGCATTATGGATGTATCCAGCTAGAATAGTAAATGCTATTATGTTTTTATTGAACTTGGGAGATTACTTTGTATTTATACAGTTATTTATTAATGTTTGGTTCTCTTTTTGTTAAAAATGCACTGTCATTTTAACATTTTAATAACGAACATGCATTTCTCTGTAGGGTGAGTAATCTCAGCGTTCAATATCATGATCGCAGTCTGCCCTCAATGGCTATGATCAAGTGACTCTCAGTAATGCAAATTGAGTGTGCATCATTACACAATGTATAAAAACTAAAAAATGGCGCAGTAAACGCTGTCTGTGATCAAGGGCTGGAGAGCCAGAAACGCGTCGTCGCAGGTTGGGAACAATAAAGATTTCTCGCCTGAATTAATGCTGCATAGGTCTGAGTCTCCTTCTTCACCAGGGGCTAACTAAGTGGTTGGAGTGTTTCCTTTGGAGATATATATATATCAGACAAAAGCGGTTCCATTTCCTCGGCATCAGGCGCTACAGAACCGGGTGCGTTACCCTCGCGGTCGAGCCCCACCGCATTCCATGTCCACAAAACCTCCACAGCGGAAGTAATAGGGCCGCACACCAGCAGACATTAAATCACGAAGAGTTTATTTTCCAAGAGTGTTTCTGAACACAGCATGAAACAAAGCCCACGCGTTCCGGTATCTCGTAATACCTTATTCACGGCTAATCGTTACTTGTGTAGGATTGTTTTTTTAAACATTCAAACAGGAATTACTTGTTACATCACTTCTGTCTATTCGGTTTCTCCACATTGCATCCTGGGAGTTGTATTTTCTTATTAACAATCTATACATTATTTACAAAATCATCACATCGCAATGTACTTTTTTTTATATATGTGCGTAATTTTTCTTTTTGCCGAGTTCCCTTTGTTTATTTGTATCGAACCATTAAATCTATGCATTGCCTGTATTTACCAGACGAACAAAAATCGAAATTAAACTATGGATATCCTCCTCCCTCTAGTGGGACTAGTCACTTTCTTTTATGTTCTTTGCATCACACCAGAAACCATTGTTTTATAGTGTTATATATATGAGCAATAGTAGCTTCTAATGATCTCGCATGTCACGGCATTGGTGTGAATGCGTTATCAAATACTTTGATGGATTGGATATCGCCCTCTAGTGGGCCCATTGAAACATTGCACTAAGCATAAAAACATTTTGGGTCCTATGAAACAGATGGGAACTCTGTCCATTTTATGGTACTTGCGGTGTCTCATTAAATAGAGAAGCTATACTCTAATATTTACAAGTGTATATACAGTTCTTCTGACCGATTCAACCCATACGGAGTCATTGTTCTTAGATTTAGGATGTGTCGTGATTCCCTCTGGTGCAGTTTTTTCAGGCTGTTTCCACCTTTTTCGTTTGGTGGGATGGTTTCTATCCCATAAAATTTCAAAGCTTTCCAGTTTGCATTATGATGGCTTTCCATGTGCTTTGCAGCCGCGTGGTTTCTGTCTTTGTTTTTGGTTGCACGCACATGTTCCAATATGCGTTTTTTTAAATCGCATATGGTGCTTCCCACATATTTCATCATGCACGGACATCGTGTATTGGCTTTTGTAATTAGTTCTCTTATCTGCCACATTTTGTTATTTGCCATCATCACTTCTGCTGTTGGTTTGGCAATTTCGCATACTTTGCAGTTGTGGCATTTTTTGAAGCCTTTTGTTTTGAGCCATATATTTTTTGAAGATTTGGCTTTGAAGTGACTGTGCACCAAACTATCCTTTATGTTTTTCGCTTTCCGATACGTAATTACCGAATGGGGCCCCATTTTTTCTCCAATGGAAGTATCCAGTTGCAGAATTTTCCAACTTTTTTTTGGTACATTCGCAATTTGGTTTGATTCCAAGTTGTAATCTGAAATAACCCTAATGGGCTCCTCTTTGCTTTCTGAATTGTTATTTTTGGCAGTTAGACATTCCTGCCTGGTTTTTTGATTTGCCCTGTTCCAGCATTTGTTTACAGTTGTTTTTGCATATTTTCTTTCTCTGAAACGTTTTATTGTTGTGGCACTGTTCTTTTTCCATTCATCTTCCTCACTACAAATTCGTCGTAACCTTAAGAATTCTCCATAAGGTATATTTGTTATTTGGGATGGTTGTGGAAACTTGTTGCTTCCAATGTGGCATTTGTTGCTGTTTTCTATGTAAAGTTGTTTCTAAGATTTTATTTTTTACATAGATCTCCACATCTAGAAAGATTCCTTTTTCATTGCTTATTTCACAGGTGAAATTTAAGTTCGGTGTGCTAGTGTTCAGGAGGTTGAAGTATTCCTGGAATTCTTCTTTACTTCCTTCCCAGATGATTAGGAGATCATCTATGAATCTCATCCATTTCACTATTCGCCTGGTATATGTGGCATTACTGATGTTACATGCTCTCTCATCTTCCCACCATCCCATAGCTAAGCACGCGTAACTGGGGCTAAAAGAAAACCTCATTGCTGCTCCGTTACGCTGTCGATAAAGATCCTCACCAAAGAGGAAGATATTGTTCGTGAGGCATAAGGTGATCATGTCCATCAACATGGTGTTCTGTGCCTTAAAATAGTATGTTTCTGTCTTGTAAAAAGTACTGGCAAGCTTGTAGGCCCATATCGTTATCAATGTTTGTATATAGTGCAACCACATCCATGGTTATCAGGAGGTAATTTTCTTTCCATGTCACATCCTGCAATGTCCTTAGGAGATCAGTTGTATCCTTGATTTAGGATTTGAGGTTTGCCACATACGGAATTAGAAAATGATCAATGAAATTGGCCATAGGTTCTAATAAAGAACCCTTTGCAGATATAATAGGTCTTCCTGGCGGTTCCTTCTGATTTTTATGCAGTTTTGGGAGGAAATATATAGTGGCTAAAATTGGAAAGTCCACAGTGAGATATTTTCTTTATTCTTCATCAATTAATTTATCAGACAACCATCCTTTGAGTTTTCCATCAATTTTGTTTTTATTTTCCGTAGTTATATTTTGATTCAGTTTTTCGCAGTATTGGTCATCAGTTAATTGTTGTGCAGCTTCCTTTATATACAGTTTCTTATCCCACAGGACTACATTTCCTCCTTTGTACGCCATTTTGATTTCCACTTGATGGTCACTCGCTAGTTTTTCCAAGGTCTCTCTCTCAAACTTTGTTAAATTGTCTTGATATTTTGATTTTTTTATGTTATACAAGTCATGGATTACTGCTTCTTGAAAAACATCTATTTTATTTCCTGGTGACAGTTGTGGGTAAAATCTTGGTTTAGTTTTTTTTCCACAAAAAAAATGTTTTTAAAAAAATTGAAATTGTAATATTTGTTTTTTTTATTTTAATTTTGTTTAATTTATATATATTTTATATAGCAGGCAATGATATCCTATGGAAGGAAATTCAAGTTACTGGTAAGTATGGTAAAAATTACTTTTCAGGGGCAGTACTGGGCTGAAATATGCAGTACTGAGGTCTCTCCTGATAACAGGT
This sequence comes from Lissotriton vulgaris, assembly GCF_964263255.1. Lineage (NCBI taxonomy): Eukaryota > Metazoa > Chordata > Amphibia > Caudata > Salamandridae > Lissotriton > Lissotriton vulgaris. Next base: position 464,147,073 of record NC_141685.1, on the reverse strand, counting down.
GAGTAAATCAGAATTCATAGTTCGGCTGATTTTAGGTGAATACTTTAAAGTTCTAAAACTCCACACTTAGAAGAATTTCCAAGAGAAACCAGTCAATGTTAGCCTATGAAAGGAAATTCAAGTTACTAGTAAGTATGGTTAGAATTACTTTTGAGGATCAGTACTGGGCTCAAAGATGCAGCACTGAGGTCTCTCCAGATAACAGGTGAGTAATCGGAATTCATAGTACATCCAGTAAGCACCACAGAGATGCGTAGCAGAGAGATGTAAAAAGGGGCACGGCATGCACCACCTCTCTGCAACGCAACGCAGTGGGTCTTCCTGGAAGCACCTGGTGGACTACTTGGCCCCCATGGTCCCTCAGGTTTGAAGTTGAATTTTTTCCCCAACTTAAAACGTGCCACAGGGCGTGTTTGCACACATCACGTCAGGCCCAGTCCCCTCCCTTCACCACTGTGCAAAAGCGCCCTGTCACCGTTTTAAGTTGAGAGATGAAGTCCCCTTCAATCGTAAGGATCCCTAGGGTCAAACTAGCCCACTCGGTACCTCGGGCCACTTCCCCTTCCCCCGGGGCGGCCCGTCTTTTTTTTTATTATTTGGGGAGGGGGGCCGCGTGGCCCCCCTCCTGGGCCACTTCTAGCCCCGGGACCCTATCCCCGGAGCTGGCCCTCTTCATTGGGGACCGTGGGGGGGTCCCCAATCCCCCCACGGTCCCTGCCGGCTCCCCGCGTCCTGCAGAAGCCGGCATTGCTTTTCTACATGGGGAGCAGCTAACATGCTGCTCCCCATGTAGAAAAGCAATCGTCTTTGGTTTTTAGAAGAGAGCAGGTTTCCTGCTCTTTTCCAAAAACCGAAGCAGTTTGCTATGGTAGGGCGGGAGCCGAGAGGCTCCCGCCCAACCATAGCAAACTACAGTGTGCCGGGGGTAGGCACCCAGGAACACTGCAGCAGCCGGCCCTGGAGGGTGGCGGTCCCCAGGCCCACCACAAGATTCCAGGAGGGGTGCCGCGTGGCCCCCCTCCCAACATTTAAAAGCCCCAGGGATGGGGGTCCCCGGGGCTGGGGGGTCCGTCACGGACCCCCTAATTTAAAAATGTAGTGCCTCGGGGAGGGTGGAGGGGGTGGGGGGGACAGTTTAAAAAAAAAAAATTATTTAAAAAAAAAAAAGAAGCCCCGGGGCATGGCGGTCCCCGGGGCTGCGGGGGAGCTCACAGCCATCATCCTGAAACTTTCAGGATAGGAGCGGGCCATCTTCTAGGAGAATTTCGCGAAGATTCGTCAACATGGCGCCAAAGTTATTCCAAATAGAACTTTGCAGATTTCCTATGGAAACTAGGCCCTAACTGTTAGAAATGGGGTAGCCAATTCTACGGGGGGGTTGCATGGTGCAGGGTGGGCAGGCCAAAATCCTGAGGACATGTGTGAAGCATCCACAAAGTACACAGACGACACCCCAGGCACACCACAAAAAGAGGCACAACACCAGTTCAAATGGAAAAGAATAACTTTTATAGTGTCTCAAATTGCCAACAGAAATTACAGTAATCACAATGCTGCGCCAACTGGCGCCAGGGCCATATATACACGGGGGATTATTTACAGGGTAACTGAAAAAGGTAAGTCGATCAGTTTCCAGGCTGTAGGGAAAAAAACATAAAGCCACATCATATGGCATAGAACATCAGTAGGCATATACCAGCAGGCACTCCAAATAAAAATAAACATTAGGCATAATGCACAGTATGACCTGCATTAGCGTCTCCTGCAAAAACAACAATAGGGGTACAACGTTAACATCAGGCCTAGACAGGCATGATCAGAATAGCCTTAGCCCCCTATGCCCAAAATCAACAGAAGTGAGGCAACTGGAGGTACACCAAAACAGGTCAGGCATGAATCATATAAGCATAGGGCCTAATCGGCATCCCAATGTCACAAGACCACATTAGACAGGGTTAGTAGCCCTCGTCGCATGAAAGGTCAACCATATTCCTGGAGGCACTAACCACGCACCCAAATCACCAGGGGCCTACACACACTAGCATTCCAATAGGCGTCCCATGCATACCAAAAGGCCTAAAGGGGAAGTATCATGACTTTAGCATTTGGTCGAGTTGCCGAGGGGCATAACCATATGTCTCAGAGCACATTATGCACCAAATCAGGAATGTAAGGGAAACCTCATGGCGTAAACAATAAGGGCATCACAGGCGCCCCTAAGCGCCCCAATGTCGTAGGTCCTCAACAATGCCCCCTTCACTGTGCAGGTTGGGCTCAATGTATCCGCCTACCAGTCGGCTCCACTGCGTAGTCATGCAGAGTCTCTACATTCATGAATGCCCCCGCGTCATGGCAGCTGCCGCTACCTGCAGTGCAGCTGGGTTCCGCCGATCAGGCAGGGAGGCATGAGTCACGTCGGAGCCCCTCCCTGGGGCTCGGGAACACTCTACGGCGCCTCCGATGCAGCTGCCCACTGTCAGACAGGGGCAGCTGTGAGGATCTGTCTGGGCAAAGGGGGCGGGGACCGGTGATGTGCCCCGACACACCCCCTCCTACTCCTTGATGGGCCCCACTCACTGGCTATTCCCACGGGGTCTCAACTCTCCTCAGAAGCTCCGGTTCTCTCCCGGACGGCCGCTGGTTCTGCGGGGCTCTCCCCTCCTCACGGAGCCCCGCGGGCTCTTCCGGGCACTTCTTAACCAGCGGAGGCGGGGTAGGCTCATGCCCTCCGTACTCTCCTCTCCTCACCTCGGCAGCTTCACCCAGGTCCCTCCAGGTCTTCTGATGCCTTCCCGTTCCTTATCGGGCCAATCGGAGCCCGGCCCTTGGGAGGCGTAGCAGCCTCAGACAATGGCTGCGCAGCGCGGATGGGGGTGCGGCCGATGACGCAGCCGGCGCCCCAGTCAGGTGATGCCGCTCTCTCTGGCTTCCTCCGGCACAGCGCGACTTCCAGCAATACCGCGGTTGTCCTCCCCAGGCTTCGGGGGCCGCGGCGGTGCAGTGCAGACTGCACAACCTCTTCAGGGGCCGACCCAGGGCACACGGCAGGTCGAGCGATGCAGCACTTCCCTCATCAGCGACCCTGAGGTCCCGGCAGTGATAACAGACACGGCGCTTCCCCATGGACAGCACAGGGGGCCGCAGCGGTGAGTTCCTGGTAGCGATGAGGGGTAGGTTCCCTCCGTTATGAATAACTCTACGCGAGATAGGCACTTGCTCCTGATGCAGGCAAACGCTGGGTGGGCACCCGCTCGGATTTAGGTTGGCAGTAGTGGGGAATCACGCGGGGTAGGCACCCGCAGCGCATCTCAGAAGGACAGCTCTCCTGGCATCACGGCAACACAGATTAGACCGGGGCATGCAAAGCGCTTAGAAGCTACACAGCGCTCATAGCAGTCAAGCAGCTTAGGAGGCAACAATTCACTTAGCATAGCGCTTTGGAAACAGCAGTTCAGGCAGTAGCCCTTTCAGCAGTGCGGCGCTTCGCAGGGCAACAGCATCTTCACGGCACAGCACTTTAGGAGTATAGCGCTTAGGGGTGCAGGCAGTCCCAGCAGCAATTCCCAGGGGCCCCAGGGTAACGCTCGTCACCTCCTGGGGGGTCCAGTCCAGCCCAATACAGTGCTCTCCTCAGCTTCAGGGGCTTTTAGATGTAGCGCTCGTGTGGCGCAAGGTCCCAGCAGCCTCAGGGACCTAGGCTGGCGCTCCTTCTGGGGCCAGGTGGCAGAGCAGCAGGCACTACTGGGCCAGGTAAGCAGTCAGTGGGAACTCATCAAGACAGGGCAGTAGGTTTTAACCATCCTCCACTGTAGCGTGGCCCTCCTGTACAGTAACCTGTACTCCAGCAGTGGGGCTTTCACTGGCCCTGGGGACAGCAGAGGGGTGTTAGTTGGGTGCAGGGTCCAGCACACAGGCCCAGTGGCAGTATTCCCTGGCAGCAGGTCCCCTCAGGTTCCTGTTCTGTCCCTGTCCCTGCTCTGACTGAGCACATGATGGCACAGCCCCCTTACTTATATGCCCCTCACCCCACGTACCAGGCAGTGCCAGAAGCTTCTGGAATCCTCTGGGGAACTGGTTCAAACTGGCTCAGGGGGAGGAGTAGAGCACCCTGGGTGCCAGGCTTTCCCTCCAAATGCTGGAATGGCTGGGTAACACACAACTAGACAGCTAACCTACTGCAGTCAGGAGGCACAACACATAGCCATGGCATCCATTTTAAATGCATTTCACCAGGGTGCATTTCCACAATGGGGGGTTAATAGGTGCACACACCATTGCATTACATTTTCACATTAAACAGGGCATCTCACACCACACATGGCCTATATACGTCTTTACCATGGGGGAGACATCCTAAACAGGGGGGTGAAAATCGAACAATTTTGGGGGAAAATGGGCCAAGTCCAACACTACTCCCTGCCAGCCAAAAGCCAGGGTAGACCGATCATTGCCTTTATGTGCAGCCCTGCTTGGGGCGAGAAAAGGTTGTCTCAGGCCAGCAACTACAGGTGCACCTGCAGTTTCTTCTCCACTCTGGAACCCAATGGTTTCCTTTCTCAAACCTCCCTTCACCAACCAAACCACCCCCCTGGTGTTCTCAAGTGGGATGTGGCCAGGCCTGGCCACTAGGCCATCCAGATGTCTCTGGCCCTTGCTCTAACAGAGTGGGAGGCTTTAGCTCCAGGCCCGTAGTACCCTTTGACCACTCTCCTCCTACCAAACTGCCACTGGTCCTCCCACCTGGGGTCCGCACCCTCAGGCTGACCAGCCACCAGGGGATCGGCTCTCCTCCCCCTACCTCTCCTTCTGTGGTTCCGCTCTCTCCTATGCGGGGCACCCTCAGAACACCACTCTCTCCCCAGCCCAGGGCCTTGACCCGGCAACTGATTCCCCAACCTAGAACCTAAACCGTTAGGTTGAACCGGTGACAGGGGCGAGTCCTCTCTCCCCCTGCACCCTCTCCCAGAGTGCCGCACCCTCCTACCTGGAGAAGTAACCCTGGAAGTCAAACGAGTAGGAACCTTGATTACAAGTGCCCTACCCTCCAGGTGACGCAACCCCTGAACCTGGCACCCCAGCCTAGAATCTAAACCCTGAGACTGAGCAGACCCCCGAACCTCTGGAGCTTTGATTACAGATGCTCCGGGTCCTCCTGACACGAAGGGATCCCTTTCACTGGAAGGCACATCAGGACAGCCGAGGCTCCCAACCTGGAGTTCCCTTCGGAAACTCTCCAGGCCCTGTGATTGCGGTTGGGGCAGCTCGGGACACCGCCCCGTCTCACTCCATCCTGTAGATAGGATGTGAGGCCCTACAACCCTCTCACTTCCCTGGGACCTAGCTGGGTCATTCCTCACCTCTCCCGCCTCGCTGGTTCGGAAGATTCCTGTACCACTCCCTTCTGGATCACTCCCCGATGCATTCTCAGACTCTTTGGCACTTACCCAAAGGTCTGCGTCCCGTGCAAGTTCCCTGGAGTCTGAGAACCCACACTGCAACAGGTGGTTGTGCAGACTTGGGAAACAACCCCCTCTGCATGTGCTCCCTGATAACTGCATGGCACAGCCCTTCACAATCCTCCACTGCGCTGCTCACCACCCAATCCGCCAATGCAGTCCAACACACCTTCGCAAACTCCCCCCAGGACTGGCGGGACAGCTTTCCCCTGCCTCTGAATACCAACCCGTCCCCTCTTCCTGGGAATCGGGCACCGTCTCCTGGGCTCTGGGAGTGGGATTCCCTGCACTGGAACCACTGTCGCTGCCTCCACTGGATCCCACCCTACCTGGTGAATTCAGACCACAAAAACCACTCTCAGGGGACGACCTACCCTCCTGAGCTAGTCTCTCCCTGGCGAAGGACCTCTCTGCCTCCGCAATCCTCTCCTGTGCTAGGACCTTCTCAGTCTCTAGCCTTCTCTCTTCCACCCTCAGCTGCGCTAACTCTTGGCATGCTCCAACCTGAGCTTCTCCAGCGCCAGCTGATGCTCCCTTTCTTCCCTCCTATCTACCCACTCTTCTGGGGAAAGGGATGGGGCAGTGCCCCAGGGCTGGACCCAGCGCCAGACTCACTATCCATGGTGTCCTCATTGGCTACTGGCATCTCCGCCCTATAAACTTCCTCCTCAGAGTCACCATCCTCCAGGGTTATGGACTGGGAGCCCTCCCTCTGGTCTCTACCAAATCCATCCTTTAAATACACAGAGGGGTAATACACAGGGCTCTAAGGGTTCCCCCCTCTTGAGGGCCTCAGAGAAACAGCTCCCTGTGAATGTCGCCTACTGGGGGTATCGCTCTCTCTCGGCAGAAATACAACACTTCCTGCTCGGGGTACTACATGAGGTAATCCTCATCGTAAACCACCTGGGACACACCACCCACAGTGCAACAGGGGGGACACAATTCAAAACAACCCTTTTAGGAAGAAACAATAATCAGAAAGAATCCCCAAGAAGAACTGTGATTACTCTTCAAAGCTCAATTTGCAGAGCGACCGGTTGTCGCTGTGGTACTGCGCAAACACAAGTCCTATCCCACCGCTGCCACCAATGTTAGAAATGGAGTAGCCAATACTACGAGGGTAGCATGGTGCAGAGGGGGCAAGCCAAACTCCTGAGGAAATGTGTGAAGCATCCATGCAGTACACACAGACGACACCCCAGGCACACCACAAAAAGAGGAACTACACCAGTTCAGATGGAAAAGATTAACTTTTGTATGGTCTCAAATTGCCAACAGAATCACAGTAATCACAATGCTGCGCCAAGGCAATATATACACGGGGGATTATTTACAGGGTAACTGAAAAAGGTAAGTCCATCAGTTTCCAAGCTGTAGGGCAAAAAACAAAGCAACATCATATGGCATAGAACATCAGTAGGCATATAACAGCAGGCATTCAGCATAAAATAAAACATTAGGCATAACGCACAGTATGACCGGCATTAGCGTCTCCTGCAAAAAGAACAATAGGCATACAACATTAACAACAGGCCTAGACAGGCATGATCAGAATATCCTTAAACCCCCTATGCCCAAAATCAACAGCAGTGAGGCAACACGAGGTACACCAAAATATATCAGGCATGAATCATATGAGCATTGGGCCTAATCGCTAGGCAGGGCACCCCAATGTCACCAGACCACATTAGACTGGGGTAGTAGCCCTCGGCGCATGAAGAGTCGACCATATTCCTGGGGGCACTAACCACACACCCAAATCACCAGGGGCCTACACGCACTAGCATTCCAATAGGCGTCCCATGCATACCAAAAGGCCTAAAGGGGAAGTCTCATGACTTTAGCATTTGGTCGAGTTGCCAGGGGGCATAACCATTTGTCTCAGAGCACATTATGCACCAAATCAGGCATGTAAGGGAAACCTCATGGCGTAAACATACAGGCCATCACAGGCGCCCCTAAGTGCCCCAATGTCGTAGGTCATCAACAATGCCCCCTTCACTGTGCAGGTTGGGCTCAATGTATCCGCATACCAGTCAGCTCCACTGCGTAGTGATGCAGAGTCTCTACATTCGTGAATGCCCCCACACGTGGCAGCTGCCGCTACCTCCGGTGCGGTACAAAAGGGGGTGCAGCAGGGTTCCGCCGATCAGGCAGGGAGGCATGAGTCACGTCGGAGCCCCTCCCTGGGGTTCGAGAACACCCTACGGGGCCTCCGATGCAGCTGCCCACTTTCAGACGGGGCAGCTGTGAGGATCTGTCTCGCCAAAGGGGGCGGGCACCAGTGATTTGAACCGACAGACCCCCCTCCTACTCCTTGATGGGCCCCACTCACCGGCTATTCCCAGCGGGGCCTCGACTCTCCTCAGAAGCTCCCGTCTTCTCCCAGACGGCCGCTGGTTCTGCGGGGCTCTCCCCTCCTCACAGGAGCCCCGCAGGCTCTTCCCGGCACTTCTTCACCAGCGGAGGCGGGGTAGGCTCCCGCCCTCCGTACTTTCCTCACCTCGGCAGCTTCACTCGGGTCCCTCCGGGTCTTCGGATGCCTTCCCGTTCCTTCTCGGGCCAATCAGGGCCCGGCCCTTGGGAGGCGCGGCAGCCTCAGCCAATGGCTTCGCAGCGCAGGTGGGGGCGCGGCCGATGACGCGGCTGGTGCCCCAGTCAGGTGACGCCGCGCTCTCTCTGGCTTCCTCCGGCCCACGCGACTTCCAGCAATACCGCGGCAGCCCTCCCCAGGCTTCGGGGGCCGCGGCGGTGCAGTGCAGACTGCACAACCTCTTCAGGGGCCGACGAGATGCACACGGCAGGTCGGGCGATGCCGCACTGGTTTCATCAGCGACCCCGAGGTCGCGACTGTGATAACAGACACAGCGCTTCTCCATGGATAGCGCAGGGGGCCGCTGCGGTGAGTCCCCGACAGTGACTAGGGGTAGGCTCCCTCCGTTATGAATAAAGTCACGCGAGGTAGGCACTCGCTCCTGATGCAGGCAAACGCAGGGGTGGGCACCCGCTTGGATTTAGGTTGGCAGCAGGGCGCAATTACGCGGGGTAGGCACCCGAGATGCTTCTCAGTAGAACAGCTATCCTGGCATCATGGCCACACAGATTAGCCCGGGGCATGCAAAACGCTTAGAAGCAAAACACCAAGTCAACCTGCCGTAGAACTGTCTGCACTCTACAAGTACCGTTGAACTTAATTCTACCAACGCTAGTTCCTCCTTCACAAAAGAGGGTGTGTGTATTATGGTTTATGAAAGGGACCTCTTCCTCACATACTTCCAGCTCTGTGCTATTGATGACAAAGTTAGCAGGGATTTTTCATACTACTTGTGTGTCTGATCTGAGCCCTCATTCTTGTGCATGAATATACTATGTCGGGCGGGATTGGACTTTACTCCTATTACATGGTCTCTAGTGATGAAGGTAATGTTTCATTCAGGGTCACGTTGTCTGTTCTGGTCCCTTCACCAGCTTCAGGCTTTTAACTGCCAACCATGATTTTAAACTAGCCCACAGGTAACTACCTGCAAGCACTTATATAGGTGTTTTAAAGTATATGACTGTGCAACAAAAAATTAGTATTATTGACTTTTACGTTGCATTCAATATGCAACTGATAAATTAATTTGTTAACTAGTTTAAAATGAGATGCAAAAGTGTGTTTATTAACATGAATTAGTTATGCCACATTTATGGAAAACTCCATTTTGGATAACATGGATGCTGTTTCTGTCATTCCTGCATTAAGATCTCCCAAGAGTTTCTCCTGTGCATCTTCTCTAACCACATGCTCTGCAGGAGAAAAGACAGCTGATGTAATATTTTTTCTTAAAGTATTATGTTATGTTATTTTACACTTATAAAGCGCGAACTGTCGCTCCGAAAGGAGCATCCTGGCGCCTTAGGAAATAGGGTGAGTGTAGTGAGAGAGCGCTAGATTGCATTCAGCACGTATGAGTCTGCCAAGTTAAATATCCAATTTTTAAGTCTCTTCCTAAAAATGGACTCCGTGGCCAGCATTCTCAAGACATTGGGCATGGCGTTCCATGCTTTGGAGGCCAAGACAGTATATGTTTTTCCACCTTTCCTTTTCAGGAGAAATTTCAGGGTGCTCGCGAGGTTGTGCCCTGCTGACCTTAGGACTCTGCTGGGATTATAGCGGGTGAATCTGTTTGCTAAATACTTAGGACCGATATTATTTAGGGCTCTAAAAGTGGTCAGTAAAATTTTTAAAAGAATTCTTTTGTGGATCGGGAGCCAATGCAGAGTTTTAAGTGCTGCGGATGCTGAAGATTGCCTAGGGAGTTTGAGTACCAGCTGGGCGGCTGCATGTTGAATACTCTGTAATTTCTGCAGAGTTTGTTTTTTTGCTCCTGCCATCAGCCCATTGCAGTAATCGAGACGTGAGAGTATCAAGGAAACTGCAACAGACTTTCTAGCCTCAATAGGCAAGAAGTCAAAACATTTCTTCAATGATTTTATCACACTAAAACAGCAGCCAGCTAGGTTTCTCACATGTGGGTCAAAAGATAATGAAGAGTCATAGAGGATGCCCAAGTTCCTTGCCGACTCGACTGCAGAAGGCGGGGCGGTGGTGCCCTCAGGCCACCATTTGTTTGGGCAAAACTCCACATTTTTCCCCATGGGCAGGATTTCCATTTTGCTTGAGTTACATTTAAGATGGTTATTATCCATCCACCTGAAGATCTCCGTCAGGCAGGTTTGGAAGTTTCGTTCTGCTTTGAAAGAATTTTTATCCAGGGAGACAATCAGTTGGGTGTCATCTGCATAAGAAGTGACACATATGCCATATGACTCAATGATGGAAATGAGGGGCATCATATATAAATTAAAAAGAAGGGGACTCAAGATCGAGCCCTGGGGTAATCCTGCATTAATTTGTTTTTCCTTAGAAAGGAAAGAACCCAAAGATACAACTTGTGTTCTTTCCGAAAGGAACCAACTGATCCAGTTGAGGGCACCATCAATAATGCAGACACTTCTCAATCTATCGAGGAGTATTTTGTGGGAGATTGTATCGAACGCCGCCGATAAGTCAAGTAATATCAAGACGGCATTCTTTCCCTCATCTTGTAAAAATTTAATGTAATCAGTCTGTTCCAATAAAGCAGTTTCCGTTGAGTGCTTAGGCCGGAATCCCGATTGTTTATGATGCAGAATATGATTCTGTTCAACAAAATTGTAAAGCTCTTGATGGACTATAGCTTCTGTTATCTTACCCAGAATTGGTAAGAGAGAAATGGGTCGGAGATTCGCTAAGTCGACTGGACTTTTGTTTTGGTTCTTCATTAATGGTTTGACGATAGCTTTTTTCCAATCTTTAGGTACCAGGCCAGAGCTCAGGGAGTTATTGACGATTTTATTAATGTAGGGGTTGACGGTATCCACGATTTGGTGAAGAATGAAGGGGGGGCATGAATCCAGGGGCGAGCCCGATTTACAGGATATAATGGCCTCCCTAGTACAAACGGGGGTGGCAGGCCTGAACCGTCTAAGGGGTTCGTGTGACATAGTCGAGATTTCATTGATTTCCTGTGGATTCAATAAGGTTGTTTGGGGGAAATTATTCTGAATACGGCTTATTTTTTCCTCAAAATTATCTGCGCTCTGATCGCAAAGCACCTGTGAGGGAGGAATTTCCGTTTGCAACACTTTCGGATGAGTAAAATATTTCATTATATTAAACAAGGTTTTTTGTTTTTGTTGTGCTTCAGAAATTTTTGCAGTGTAATAATTTTTCTTGGATATTTTTATGCTTGCGAAATATTCTTTCCTTTTTTTTTTTTTTTACAAAGAGATCCTTTGCTACAGGATCATAGTTCTTTCTCCACTTCCTCTCGCCTTTCTTACACTGAAGGTGAATTTCTGAAAGAGCTTGAGAGTACCATGGGGCGCTCATCTTTTTAGCTTTATCATCTCTCCTAAAGTGTTTCGGAGGGACTAAATCATGAGTAGTAGACTGCATCCAGGTGTGGAATTTGAGAATCTTGTTCCACATCACTAGTCAAACTCGGTATTTGGGCTAGGGCCGTTTGCTCCAGCCTACTGATTTTGGCAATTTTGGGTGAACATGATAGGCTGACGCGCTAGTTTATTTCCGACTTTAGATAAACTAGGAACGTTTATGTTAAATGGAATAAAACAATGATCAGTCTATATTTGAGGTATGGAAGGAAGATGCGCTAGTGCAGGGAAGTTGGAGCATATGCCATCTAAAGTATGGCCAGCTGAATGTGTGGGATTCACAACTTTTTGGGATAATCCAAAAATTTCTAAGGTGTGAGGAAATTCTCTACTTGTGGATCAGTTTTTGATTCCAAATGTAAATTAAAATCTCCCAGGAGGGCGAAGTGGGGGTAATGGAGAATCTGTTGTCCTAGAAGTTCTCCAATGGATTCAAGGAATCCAGAGGGGTTACCTGGCGGAAGATATACAAGTCCTCCGGTAAAGGTAGTTGAAGGCTGAAGAGATATCGAGAAGCCAATGCTCTCAGCCCCTTTGATGTAGTCGAGGCTGAACGTATGACACTTCCACGTACTTTTAATTATTATCGCCACGCCTCACCCCCCTATCCTTTTGTCTGTCCACCCTGAGTAGGACATAATCAGGGGGTAGGGCAATGGACAGATCAGGAGCATTCCATTCTTTGAGCCAGGTTTCTGTAATAAAAAGGAAATCGAGGTGGTGGTTTAGGATCAGGTCCCTAATATCCTGGCTATGTTTGCACAGGGAGCGTGCATTTATAAGCCCTCCTTTGATGCTTTGCTGAGGGGGTGTAGAATTACACTTCCCTTCCAAAGATGGCTAAGGAATTGTCCATCTACAGCTTCTACAAGAAATAGGGCCCTATATGTTCATCATGGGAAAATGGCCAACACACCTCGCTTCAATGTTGAGCTCTGTGAGTGCCTTCACCATATAGATAAAATGCGGGGAGAAGTCGCCAGCATGGCCAGCGCCGGTCGCGGTCTTGGCGCGGACGGGCGCATATGGGCTTGCCTTTGGCGGGCCTTCGGTGCGACGCCAGCACGCCCGCTGCGCAGTCGCTGCATCCTGGTAAAAATAGAGGACCGGAGATGCAGGGGGAGGAGCAAAAAGGGAGGAGCAGGGAAGCGAAGTCAGCCCTGGAAGATTAGAGCGCTAATCTTCAGGCGGGTCGGGAAAACGTCCCAGGCACAGCGTTAGCGCTCTAGTACAGGGTTGCTATCAATAAAGTGGCCAAGTGCAATTAATAAATGTGCAAATAAGCATATAATGCGGCGGTTTTATTAAAATCTTAAATGATGCCCCCCGCTAAAAACGAATGTTAAAAAGTAAGCTCCAAGTATGACAATGCAGGCAAAGTGCGTGCGAAGTACTCGTATTCACTCACGCTATCAAGCGTATTTATACATGGCTTATTTATTTGTGAAACCTCAAGTGTATTGCATTGGACACAAGTCCTATTCATTGTGCATCTTGATATTAATTAATGTTTCAGATTTTCTTCGAACATCTCCTCATGACGGCAAAATGTAAAATGCAGGATGCTTTCTTATAAATGGGATAGGGTGAACAGCCATTACAACGCAGCTGTTTCACCGCAAGTCATTACATTGTATGCGTTAAAACGCATGCGATGTAACAACGCGTAACCATTACTACGCATACCATTATATTGCAAGCGCTTTTACAACGCATGCGATGTAATGGCTATTCACATTGTAGTGAGGAAACTTAGGCTCTTCCATTTCCTCACAACGCCGTGCACCGCCCCTCAGACGATGCTGGAACCAGGAGAGAGGAACCAAGAGGAGAGAGAGAGGTAAGGGGAATTGGGGGTAGGAGGGAGGGTTGGTCTGGGGATAGCGTTTCAGGGTTATGGTAGTGTTGTGGTGTTTGTGTAGTGTAGGTCAGTGTTTTAGGGTTTAGGGTAGGGTTTAGGGCAGGGTTTAGGGTAGTGTCAGGGGGTCGTGCAGGGTAGTGTTTCAGTGTAGGGACCGGACTGAGGGGGTGGGGGAGGGTCGTGCTGGGGGTAGTGTTTTAGGATAGTTTTGTGGTGTTTGTGTAGTGTTTTAGGGTTTAGAGTAGTGTCGGGAGGTCATGCAGGGTAGTGTTTCAGTGTAAGGACAGGACTGGTAGCGGGGAGGGTAGTGCTGGGGGGTAGTGTTTTAGGGTTTAAAGTAGTGTTGTGGTGTTCATGTTGGGTAGTGTTTTAGGGTTTAGGGTAGTGTTGGGGTCGTGCAGGGTAGTGTGAGTGTGGGGGCCAGACTGGGGGGTCGAGGTAGAGACGTGCTGGTGGTAGTGTTTTAGGGTAGTGTTGGGTGATAATGCAGGGTATGGAAAATGTCGGGTGAGGACTGGGGGTCGGGGGAGGGTTGTGCAGGAGTACTAAATAAGGGTTTAGGGTACGGCAGGGTAGAGTCACTTACCTTTAAAACTATTACCATGAGTATACTTTTACCATGCATGCCTTTGCGTTGTAATCGCATGCGTGGTAAAGGTATAGTCGTGGTAAAAGTTTGCGATGTAATGGTAGGTCGTTGTCTGACATCGCGTAGTAATACCCACGTTGTAATACGTGTGTTGTAATGGCACGTGTGGTATTGGTATGAGATGTAATAAGTCATATGAATGGGATAGCGCTAGAGTGTAAAAATGTTGACATTATTAAGCACTTTTTATTGAGAAAGAAAAGGTACAGTGCATTGGTAAAACAATATTTTGGTTCACTGTAAAAACACAACAGATACAGCTCATAAAGTGCGCAGTATGCACAATCTGCCACCCCACTTCCCATCAGAAGAATAAGGAGCATATCAACTCGGCAGCAACCTGCATTCGGACAGAGTGTTGCACTTAGTGGGGGTCCTCCCCCCTTGGCTACATGCAATAGAGCAAGCATACCAATCCCATCAGGGAGGGAGTGTGTCCTCAAAGCCAGAGACTTCCAATATGAGGTGTCTATCTCGCTGCAATTCAACAGTAGGGAATACACATAAGTCACCTCTATACTTGTTCCACCTCCCCCACTAATGGTCCTATTTTTTGGGGCACCCCTCTGTGCTTGAAGACTTTCTCAGCGATCATTGCCCTGTCCATGTCGATCGGCCAGTCCCGCAGGCATGGGGCCGTCTCCACTCCCCGTGTCTGCGCTATATTTCGCTTTGCAATAGACCACCCAGTTGAAGCCCATGTCGGTTCTGCCGGAGTGAGATCCGTGGCTTCCCACATGTTGAGGAGACAGAACTGGGGGGGTAGGCTTCAAAGATTTACCACACACTCTCTCCAACTGCTTCGTGGTATTTTCCCACTATATTTGCATTTAGGGGAATTCCCACAGTATGTGGAAGAAAGTGCCCAGCAAGTTACAGCTCCGGAGGCACAGAGGGTCAGGTCATCTACCCATTGTAAACAGGGTGCGTGCGTCGGAATAGACCCGTGTAGGATTTTTAGTTGGACCAGGCGCAGGTGCAGTGGGATGGCCACCCCTCTAGAGGATGCCAGGGCATCGCACCAGTCCTCATCCTCAATTTCTCCCAGGTCCACCTCCCAGCACTGGCGCAAACGGGTCATGGGGTCAGGCTGGTTATTTAATAGTTTCTTGTATGTAAGGGATATGGCGTTTGTAGGCATAGGGTCGAGTAACAGTCTATCCTCCAGCGGGGTGGATGCGGCCAAAGGGCAGTCTCTAGGTAAGGCAGTGGCAATTGCATGACTGATCTGTAGGTACCTGTAAGCCTCAGTCTGAGCTAATTGATATTTAGCCTGCATGTCTTCAAATGTTGCTAATTTACCTCTCGCCCACATGTCCACTTCCGACGATATCTCTATCATGTCCCACCTGTCAAAACCAGGGCACTTGCTAAGCTGCCCCAGCATGTCGGGCTCCCAGAGTGGAGTGGCCTTGGTGAATGTGTTATTCCAACCCCATTTTTTGTTGACCCCGTGCCAAATCTCTACTGTGCGTGCTTGGGGCCCAATATTGACATTATTACTTCTGATTTGCTAAAGAGTTGATACATGCGATTAAGCTATGATGAATCTGCAGTTTAGCTCATTTTCTATGCAAGAACTGAGTTTAAGAACCCCTTGATTGTGGTGGTGAGCCACACGATTTTTGAGCTTCCTTAGATGCTAATTGGATGCCATCTGACTTTTCTGATTTTGCTGCTCATTTGAAATTTGCATAATTACCAATTCATGACTACTCTAATACTTCTGCATTTTGAGCATTTATGCCATTCATTCTGTACTGCTCTATTTTGAGATTTCTTTAACTTTCCCTTGATCTAGAACGCCATTATTAAGTGGTCACCATTACCCATTTTGATACTCTGCTAAAATGATGTTGGGGAGGGTGCCTTTTTGTGCAATTATTTTCATTTGGAGAACCATGTGAGGTAAATATTTGGGGTTTCTAACTTTTGGGGTGTCCTCAAGTATTGGCGCACGTTTTTTGCTCCCACACACATTTCTCATTCTGGGTTCACAGGTGCACAGTCATGCATACAAATAACATTACTTGTACACTTGTTCTTTGCATGTGTTATCACAGTGAAGTCACCCCTGTAGCCTTACTGAGTATGGAATGGGGACTGCAAAGAACATCCAATGAACTGTACAAGCACATTGGAAATTTTCAGTGAAAACAGGCCTGACCACTACCTTTGAGCCCTAAACATAGTTTTTATCTGTGTTTCTATCTGGACACCAGTCAGAGCCAGCACACGACAGAAAGCAGCTTCAGTCAGTGCCAGCACCCTTATTGATCTGTCTAATTGTACCTTTGTCTCTGAAGAACCCTATGCAGACGAGGAAACCAATGACCAGAGGGCTATGGATGTGTGCTAGCAAGGTACTGAGCAAGAAGGGTAACACTGCCCTCACCCCCCTACCCATGCACCGGGCTATGCCAATACACAACCCTCCTGCCAAACTTGTTGTCCACTCCTCTTTATAGATCTCTGCGCTTGTTCACACCAAACAACTACTCTAGATAGTCATATGCTCCTCTAAACACCCCTTTGCTCCTCGTAATTATGTATTCTTCAAAAGCCAATAGATTTGGCTTTAATGTACTTGAATATTAAAACAGCAAGTTAGTGTGCTTTTGTTTACATGGCTTGGGATAATAAATCCATAACAAATTCAATTAGTATGGCTTACGAATGAAGATGAAAGTAGGACTAACGGCTTTACAAATGCTTGGTTACATTTTAGTTCAGCAAAATTGTTTTGTAGTCTAGTTGAAGCGTTCAAGAATTTCTTTTGACTTTTAAAGCTGTAAAATAATTGGATTCATCGTTTCTAGAATACATTTTTAGGTCTCGCCTAGACGAAAGCAAAGCGAAGCTTTGCTGTCTAGGGCGAGACAACTTATGTTGTTACTTTTGGGGGAATGTGGACAGCAAAGTGCCACGCGCTTTTTCTTGCCGAGATTATACCTCGTGAGCGCGCACGTCGCCGTGCCTCATATTCCCATGCGCAAAGAAAGACTCACTCACGCATGCGCACACACACAGCCATACACACACTGCATACACACACGCACCCCCCCTTAAACAGACACACGCGCACACAGACACACTCAAACAGACACAGGCGCGTACACCCTCAACCCCACTCACCGGGCTCCTCTCCCCTTACGCATGTTCGCCCCTTTCCGACGTTGTTAAATGAATAAATAATAAAAAGGTCCGGAGCTCTCCCGCCCCCATAAATCCCCCCCCCACACCTCACGACACTCACCGGGCTCTGCTGGCGGGGGCTACACGAGAGCCCGAAGGTCACACGGTTTTGGTCAAAGGCACAAGTGAGAATAAAAAACACGGCATTTCATGTCTGGCGCCGAACGTTTAACTAGTGAGATAGTGCCTCTCAGTAACAAGGGACACTTTCACCGCGTGCTCCTGCACAAGCGCCTGTATGGCACTGCACACTTCTAAGCGGTGTTTACAACTCTTATCACCGCTCATCGACCCGTTTGTCCTCTTCACTTCACCTGCCAGGAAGAAAGGGCAGCGGAGTGAGAGTCAGCTGCGAGCCTCAGGGCTTTAACCGACAGGTTACAGGATGACAGTAGTGCCTTTCATCTTTCTGGCGTCGATAAAATAAATAGCGTCCAGACCCAGTAAGCTGAAGGTAGCACTTATTTACAGGACCACAACGCAGCACGATTGGTGACTACTTGACAGGCTTTTGAACTAAGAGCACTTAATTCTAGTCCTGGCATGTACACTTGGTTACACTGTGTGATCTTGACCATATTGCCCCCCCACCCGTATCAATTCAATACATCTGCGAAAGAATGCAGCGGCAAACAAAAAATACCTAAATATGGATAAATGCCCTTTATAATTGCTTCAAATTTTGTTTCACCATATTTATTACAAATAAAGGGGACCGCTAGCCGATTTTCGAGGAAATTAGTGCATTTCTTCCTGTGAGAACAAGAGGCGTGCTTTTCAATGGTACAGCAGCTGCAGTGGCACCGGGACCCAGAGGTCTGAGGGGACTTGTGCACTCCTATTATGGCTGCATTCAGTACCTAACCAAGGGACTGCGGGGGAGGAGGGGGGAGGGGTTATTTGGCTTAACTGCACTATGGCTCTGCAGTCTTTGCATCGCCACTAGCGTGAGCCACCTTTGTTGAATCTGTGCTGGGGGAGGGGTGAAGACTGATGAGTAAGACGCGGTTGCTACAGAAAAACGTACTTGTAAGCAACGGACAGGAAAAACTGCAAGGCGTCTGTAAAAGCGAAGGGCATAAGGTGCTTCTGGGAGGGGGGGAAAAGGTTGAGGCGAAAGCAAGAAAGAGGTGAAAACAAAGACGACAAGAAGGTGTGAAGGAAAATGTTTTGTCAACAGAAAAGTAGGCGTAAGAAGAGCAAAGGATTGAGTACCTTTGTGACAGGTCACAGATGTTATAAGACATGAATTATTTCCAAATGTAATTAACCAGGACATTGCAGGTCGGCACAAACACCTGTATGTTTATAAAGGACAGAGACTGCAGGTTATGGTCACCAAAAAATCCTATGCAGCTTGGGGTAAAGCTCTGTGGGTATGCTCGCTGATGTCAAGTTGCAGAGACACACAGCTTTCCAATATAGATATCTCGAGATCAATACATTGAGTCCCATGAGCAGGTCAGGTGGGGGCCCTGGGGTGAATCGTGATGTGATCTGATCTCATGTGTGCCTTGTTGATGCACACACACTGGAATGCATGCATTGCTGATTGGCTGCCCAACTGGTTGGTGTTCGTGTTTGTACTTACTCAGTTCTCTTCTCTGTGCGACGTGTGCGTGCTGGCTGCTGCCTGCTTGCAGTTTCGGGGACACAGGACTCGAGGAAAGCCGACAGGCAGCTCAGGCCCAGCTCTCTGCCGCTTCGTGGTCGTCGTGGGGCCGGGGGGGGTGAGCAGGGGGCTGCCTTCGTTTGTGGTTGTCGGCCATGGCGTGGGGGGGGCGCCTGCTGATGTGACTGCGCACTTGCGCAGGTTATGCTGGGGCGTGGCAACTGGCAGTGTGGCAGTCTGCCTGAGCCAAGAAGTGAAATCTGCGGCTGCGTGCGCTACCGCGCGAACACACAGTACAGCCCCTGCCTCAGTTGACTACCCCCTCCCCCACCCAACTGCCCCCACCATTCAGAACGCAGCCCCGGCCCGCTCGCCCACCCACTCAAACCGAAACTAACATCGGCGCCACCAGTACTGGGTGCCAAAACGAAACCGCTGCCAGTACCTGTAAACGAAACTGAACAGCCGTGCACTGCTGCTGGCCAGTACAACAGTATATTAGTCTGCGCAAATGATTTTATATTATTGTCTCTCTAATTAATCATTCTTGGCCTGGGCGGGCCGGCCGGGCTACGCTACCATGTCCTGGCTGCTGGCTGGATCAGTTGACATCAACAAAAATGTGCGCGGGGCGGGCCGCCCGGGCCGGCGGACGGGACAGCCAGGCACACTCGCAAATAAAAAATTACAACATACATGATTGATTGCATTTGCAGTCTTGCGCGCGGGCGGGAATCGGAGCTTTGCAGTTGAGACAGAGACTCTAGTCTGGCACATGAGCAGCAGTTTGAACGAACGCGAACACAGTCACACACACCACGAACAGCCGCCGGCCGGGCCTGTACCTGCAGCAGCTGCTGCTGATGAATATATTTACTTAACTTTTTACTGCAGAAATCATTTAAGGAGATGGGAAGCGTAGCCCCGGCCCTGACATTTAAGTGCCGGTGCTAAGCACCGGAAAGCACCGGCACAAATTAAGTACTGCCCTGCGTTGTCAATGTAAGCCTTAAATGTAACAAGTACTTCATTATACTGGGTACACTAATAGTTGTTCTGTTATTGTGATACTTTTTCCAGTCAATGCTATTACGATCTCCCGAAGGCCTCCCTCCATAACTTTATTTGAAGGTGTCGGTTTTTGATGACAGTGCGAGGCCCAGCTATATTATCGTGTTGGTCAGTGTGGGGAGGAGGAGCGGCTGGAGCACTCCGAAGCGGACGAGGAAGAAAGAAACACCGCTTCCTGGTTGCCAAGAACACAGAACCAGGAAGTCTACAGCCGCGGTCTACCAGTTGAACAGCGGAAGGGGGAGGAGTCCCGTCAGCCGGCGGAAACAGGAAGGATAAGAGGAGGAGGCATGGAACGGACGGTGTGCGAGGTCGGAGAGGAGGTAACTGAGCACCCGGAGGCAGAGGAGATCCGAAGAGTGGAGAGCGTGAGAACGGAGGCGGCTGCGGAGCACCCGGAGGTAGAGGAGATCCGAAGAGTGGAGAGCGTGAGAACGGAGGCGGCTGCGGAGCACCCGGAGGCAGAGGAGATCCGAAGAGTGGAGAGCGTGAGAGCGGAGGCGGGTGCAGAGCATCCGGTAGCAGAGGAGATTCGGAGAGAGGAGAGCGGGAGAGCGGAGGTAAACCGAAGAGAGGAGAGCGTACTGAGAGTACTGCTGAGCGACGTTCCCGACACTGCTTCCATACCCGGTGGGCTGAAGGGAGAAGAAGCCACGGGTCCTGCTGCTGTGGTCCGAGAGTGGGGCCACAGCCCAAGGCAAGTGTTGCTAAAAGGGGCATTCTGGTGGGGTGTTTGGGGAGGTGGGAGGTAGCAAGGTTGGGGAGGCGGGAGGCCCCGCGGTGACCCTTGCACTAAAGACACACACCCTTTTTCATTTGGTGAAGGTAGCACGACATTTAAAGCTGAGAGCAGATCAGTAACCCCTGATTGTTTTTCTTTTCCCTGAGGTCACAAGAACCGGGACATCGGACCAAACCCTGACATTCCCTGAAACAAGAACAACCCCAAGAAGGAAAGACTGTTACAAAAACCCATCCTTAAGAGTAAAAACTTAATAAAAACTGAATAGACAAACAGTGCTCTGGTCTCATACTCTGTTCACCACCAGCCCTGACAGTCAGTTACGTTCTCTACAAAGCAGGTGAAAGCAATACCAACGCTTAGAACTTTCGAGTTGGGATAATTGCACTTTTGGTGCGCTATGTTGGTCTTTCCTAAAAAATAGTGCTGTAAGCCAAGTTGATCGGAGCTGTGTTAAAGGCATTGCATTATTAAGAGATTTTTGTTGAGCAGCATGTTTTAGATTGAAATGCTACTAACTACTTGCTCCTTTTACCTCTGCCGAGCCTTCGTGTACTCGTACCTCAGTGGTGCAGTCAGTATTTGGTAACTCCACCATGTCAGTCTTTTGTATTGGTGGAACCACCTGCCAACGCAGAATTCTTCAGATTCGTTGTAACACAGCAAATGGCTGCGCCGAGTTTGGCATGAGGAGAGTACTATAAAGCGATGTATGCCAGATTTGTTCAAGTGCTGGTTCGCCCTTTACTTTTCCCAGAATATCCCTTCTTTGTTTAAGGAAAATACGTAATTTTCCTTTTAAATTGCAGTTCATCCTGCGGAGTGTCGTTAAAATGTCCTGGTTCAGCTTTTCCTCTTTCCAGCTCTCCAATTAATTCTCAACTCTCCAGGTTCTATCTACCTCTTCCGCGGCAAATCTTTAAGATTCCTAGTGGTTAAAAGCAGTCTGCTGCCACTAGAGGCCTACTTACATTGTCCAGGCCAGTGTCTGTATTTCACCAATTTTGATAATTTTAAAGGACTAAGAAACCTTCTGATTGAGGTTTAAGTTTTGCACAGTTCAGACGAATATAACATTGTGATGCTTTTGAATCACATTTTTTGACTTACTTTTGGCATCTTGCAGTTTTGTCCTATCGCTGAAGGTTGGTAGGTTGGGGAAGTAGTGTCTGAGGTGTCCTTTAAACAAGCATTTGCAATGCAATAGGTCTCACTTTTGCTAAAGTTTAAACTATTAGCATTGTAAATGACAATGCCTTTTATTTATGTTTTAAAAACCAAAACATAAATAAAAGGCATTGCCATTTACAATGCCAAAAGCTCAAACTTGTGTAAATGCGAGACCTATTGCATTGCAAATGCTTGTTTTTAAATGTTGTCAAAACACAAAGTGCATGCCTATATCCATTGGTCAGCCAGTAATTCAAGCAAAGTAACTCCAACCTCTTCCCAAAGCACCAGTTGCTTCAGATTATCTAGAATAGCTATAGTACAATCTTGTTTTCCGGCAATTCATGTTGCCCTCTTTCTCCCAGTGAGCAATGTATTTGTCTCATTCAGTATTTCCTTAGATTTGTTAGGGACATATAAATATTCAGGAAATGTGATTTCTCCAAAATTCTTTGGCCAAGTAGAGTAGTATCAGCACTAAGGGCCTGATTTTCATGGCGGGCAGACCACCACCGACAGGCAGTTGGGGGCACACCAGTCGCGGGGAAGACCTCCGCAAGGATCAGTGATCCCGACTAGGCGGCAGTAAGATTCGTAGTCCAGAATGGCAGCGATGCTGAGGCAGGCATCACCGTCCAGATTACGATATTCCTTTCCGATACACCTTTAAATGGCAGAAAGATTACCATGCAAAGGCTGTCAGAAACAGAAAATGGGGCCTTAAACAGGGCCCCTGTCCATTGTGGGCCACTATGAAGTGGTCCTGGGGGCTCATGTAATACCCCACGCACCTCCATGCACCATGTGCAAGTCTTTTTCAAATGCTGGGGACTTTTGTGCTACATTGTGAACTGTGTGCGCCAATCTCATCATGTTCCAAATACTGTATAACTAATCGTTGATGTCTTGCAGATTACCTGTGTCCCACCTTGCTAAAATGCACTGCTGGGCTGCACATAGCACCACGGAATTATGTCTGTGCCTCCATGAATGTAAAGTGTATGACTGTCAGTGGGCAAGCCTTTTTACTTATGTACGTTGGAATCTGGGTATTAAATTATAAAACATTTTGCATACAATATCTAGTATCCCTTTACAATATGTCTGGAACTTGGGGCATTCCCACAGTGGACATTCCCTTTTTGATGCAACCTTTTCAACAGGTGTCTGACTTTCTTTTTTATATCACTAACAGCCTAGTTGGGACATGGTACTAATTTAGTGAGATTTGGAATAGGGGTTTTCCTTCAATGTTTATATTGCAGTGTTACACAGTCTTGTGGCTGTGCTTTTCCCATTATTGTTCTTTAAAGGTCTTCCCAGCTCTCTCTCCCAGTATTTTATTCCCAGGGACTTAACTACATCTTTGGGATTTGGCAACTGTTAGAAATGGCGATTTCTGGTTGGCTAAGGCTTGCGCCGAAGCCAGGCAGAAACCACCACTCTTGTCAGGGCAAGGGAGTCACACGCCAAAATAACCCCTGCTCATCCCCTTGGCAGCTTGGCACGAGCAGTCAGGCTCATCCCGGAGGCAATTTGTAAGGCGTTTGCGCGCGCACCCAGCAACAACACCCAAGGCCCACCTCAAAGGAAGCTACACTGTAATTTTTCCTCACTTTTATTAGAAAATTCTAGTATTAGTTAGAGAAACGTGAGTAAGGTGAGGATTTGTGCACCCCGTCCTGAAGAAGGTGCTTCAGGCACCGAAACATGTCGACGCACACCGAAAGGAGGTAACGCACATTGTCAGCGTAGTGACCTCCCACCCTCATTTTAACAGCACCAGCCCGGGGGCTTATTAATTATTTTTTAGTCACCCCAAGAGCTAGGTTCTTTTTAACTATCACTATTTTCCAAACCCCACAATACACTCACATATAAAAAAAAACCCTCACCAACACCACACATTGTCTAACAAGTGCTCCGACGTATCCGTAGGTCGCAGCACGCCATACCCCGTAGAGGGGTACGATGACCCCGATGATGAAGCATGACACCAAGGGGCCTGTTGGTGTGAGAGGGGACCTAAAACAATAAAGGTGTTCCCCACTGTGGAGGATACACCCTTAATCTCAAGGAGTGGATTCTAATTGTTTATTTATCTATGCCCAGGGAGAACGAATCCATTCTGATTTCTTTTTCTCTCTCTCCACCCTCTGTTAAATATGTAAAAATAGCCTTTGTATTATACCAAACACATTAGATAATAAACACACAATTTACACTGTGTCAACTGGCACTGGGCAGTATTTACAGGGGATTATATACACAGGACAGGGTCACATGGGCAACTGTAAGGAATAAGCACTTGGTAGAACTAGCACTTTGTAGGAATAGCACTTAGAACATAGAATAATTGTAGCACACAACCAATAACCACTGGTAAACGATAAGTGCACACTACGCAATCCTAACCACATTAGGCATATATCACGCAGGGAACCATGAACTCACTAGCATAACTATACTAGGTAAAACAACCTCCTAAGCATAAACACATTTAGAGGTATAGGCAAAAAGGCATTGCATATTATGCATAAATCACATTAGTTATAAACAGTGTGAACACAGTTGGTAATCACTTTGCGCAACAGTCACATTCACTGACCATGTACCCCAAGCAAGGGCACAACACATGAAAATGTCCCCAGGCAAACTTGGCTTCTCGGGGGGCTGAAACGCCCTTTGACCACAATGGCTGGGCTGTGCAGGCAGCCAAAGAAGAATGCGCAAGGGTTCTTAGGGCATAAATGATGCAGCTGCCCACTAAGTGCTGGGCAGCTGGGGAACTGAGCCTGGGCACCAGGGTGCACCCTGGCTCTCCTCTGGGGCTCTAAATAACCAACAGTGCCCAAAAACAACGGGGGAGCCTCTCGGGCTCTAGATACAGAATGCCCCCTTGGAGATCTCGTGGGCTCGAAATACCAATGCGCCCTTGGAGCCTTCTAGGCTCTAGAAATATTTGGGGCTTTGTCGGAGCCCTCAGGCTCTACAAACAACAATGCCCCCTTCAGCGTTGGAGCGGTCCGCTGCACTGTGGGACCGCTCGGGGAGAGTAGGGACCGGTGATGGGGGGGGCAACGTCCCACTCAACTGGGACTCCCTCTTGGCGGCTTCCTGGGCGGACTCTGGCGAGGAGTGCAGCGCGTCTCCTCTCACCGCGGCGGGGGCAAGCACCGGCAATGTGCCTCGGGCCCCCTCCGCCTCACCTTCACAGCTGCTGCAGGACACGGGGCTCTCTTGACAACAAGGGAGCCCCGCCAGCGACCGCAGCACTTCTCTGCCCCTCAGCTGCACGACGGGGCACACGCAGGCAGTCCGGGGCTCTCCCTTGCACTCGGGAGCCCCGGTGAGGATGCAGCAATCTGGTTCCGGGTACAGGAGCGCGGGGTGGGCCCCCGTCCGCTTCCTGGGTCGCCTGCAGGCATAGCGGCGGCCCTCCGTATTTTACCTTTTTGGCGGCAGTAGTTCGACACGGCAAAACGAGGGGTAGGCACCCTCAATAGCACAAAATAAGCAGGGTGGGCACCCACGGGGGCTATAAAAACCAGGCACCACAGCACCAAGTACCTGGCGAGATGGGCACCCGCTAGGGATATTTATACAGCAAAATATGCGGGGTGGAACCCGCGCCAAAAATAATGCAAAGGGGGATCTACACGCCTGGGAATCCTTCAGGAATGCGCTCGCAGCTCCCTGCTGCAGTGGAAAACAGCAGCGCTGCTCTGGAGGAAAAATCACGCACTTTCCAGGTGCTGGCAGACAACGTTCAGAACAAAGTCCTAAGGAAGGCGGGTGGGCAAAGGCTGGGCCCAGGGGCCAGCTCGCAGGAAGGCAGTCCCCAGTGGCGGTCCTCCTAGCGCCCAGCAGCAGCAGGCCGCCCTCAAGTTAGGATCAGGAAAGAACATTTTCATGGGGTCACAGCCCCTTCTTATACACCCAATCTCTATGTCTCAGGCTGCTGGGCGGGGGAAAACCAGACGCAGCTGGTTCTGGAGCACTCTGTTGTGCTCAGCCCCTCTCCCCATTCACAGGACAGGCTAGGGACATCAGTCGCACCACAGGGGGCGGCGCCAGCATTGTGTAGGGAAGGCCCAGCCCTATTCAGGTCCCGGGTGCACTCCTCCCTCCCATCCATATGCAGATCTCTCCATTTACCACCGGGGCAGACCCATCTTGACTCCTGGAGCCAGGCACACCAGCCAGCTCCAGCCAATCACAAGCCAGACAGTCACTTCACATTTACTGCACAGACATGCCAACTTCTAGAAGTGGCACTTCCACACTAGACACATTAAATCTGCACACATCATCGCGCAGCATTTACTCTCACGAGTTCGCACATACCAAACTCGACCCTGCACTCTCCACGCATCAGGAACTACCATGGACACACATTCCCCATGCATTCCTATGAGAGGGCAGGCCAATCTCACCACATGCATTCAGAGTGTGCACGCACTTTACACTGGGACACAGTGTAAAAGTGCGCAGGAGCCAAGAATAACTAACACCAGGTCACTATTAAAAGCAAAAAGTTTAGGGGTGAACCTGCCAGAAGGGCAAATCCAACAGCAACAATTTGAGTATTTCAGACACCAGTTTAAATCATCTTCTTTTCTGATAGCCCACTGCTAGTACCAAGTGAGAGACCTCGCCATCAAGCATTTGCTTTCTGAGAAAAGAACTCAAATTCTCATATCTTTGATTCTTGGAGAGCAAAGTGACTTTTGATGGATTCAAAGGATCTCATCTTTTTCATAAAACATTATTCCCACTCTACTGCAGCCATGTGTCGTGGGCTCAAGGGTCTTTCTTCATTCCCAGGGAGAAGACTGGGTTGCCCACCAAAGGAGTCAGCAGTGATGATGAAGTATTCAGGTCAGGCACTACTGCTACCTTATGTCAGACCTCAGTGTAGTGTTGGTCACTGGTAAAGAGTAGAGACTCCAAAGTCTCTCTTGAAACAAGGCACCCTTTTATGCCTTCCGTACTAATATCTGGTCAATGAGGACCACTCTCTCTCTCTCTCTCCGATTCAACTCGCTCCCACTCAAACATATATTGCAGTTGGGCTGCTTGAAAACATTGTCTGATATCTAGGACTTCCAGCTCCTCCTCCTCTGGTTGTTTTTGCATTAATGATTTTCCGCCCTTATGAAATCATCTATCATGTATTAGAATTACTTCAGCAGCCCTTTAGTCACTAAAAGTGGTAGCATTTGAAAGATGTATAATACTCTAGAGAGCAGCATCATTTTAAAATCTTTCTGTAGCACCAGTAAAATTCTAACAAGCACCAAATATGTGGGTTCCACTTTAGAGATTTCACCACATTACCACAATTAGCTGTAGCTGTTTTCTCAGGCAAAGTTATCCCCAAGTATATGACATTGCATTTTGCCCATTGGAATGGCTATGTCAGCTGGATGAGCGACATTTCTTTTATCTTGATGGAAAGGTTTAAGATCGGTGAATTGGTTTAGTTGATTTTGAAGGTAGCTTTGTCTGTAGTGTGGGTTGGTCAATGTGACCATAAGGCCATCCATATAAATCACATGTATATGTTCCTCTCTTCCTACATTCTCTTTTTCATTCATTCGTTCAGTCATTCTTTTTCCCAGAGAGAGGGCAAAAAGCATGGGGGAGAGCTGACATCCCTTCCATGTCTCCCTTTTAATTCTGAAGCTATAGCAAATGGTGCCATTCATCCGGACCATCAGGGCTGGTATTTAGTACCTACAGAGAACCCATCTTTTTAACCTACTACCTACCCCAAAGGTAGACAGTGTGTGAGGAAGAAAGTGCCAATCAACCCTTTTGCAAGCTGTCCAATAACGGTCGTGTTCTCTCCACAACCCCTGCTTGGTACAAAGCCGTACTGATCTTGCTTAATAAAAACTTGGTAACAACTGTTCTAGCCTCACTGCTAATATTTTTGTGAAGAGCCTGACATCTATGTTTAACAGATATGGGTCTGTTTGATTTGCATGAGAAAGGCCTCTACCTGGTTTAGAGATCATGGATAGCACATATGCCATTATCTCAGTTGTGTCCTCACTCATGTTAAATGTGTTAAGCAGGTTAGGAGGGGGGCAATTTGTTTTATAACAAATTGCACTGCAGCGGTCAAGGTTTGCTGACCCACTGCTAGTTTTGCTACACTCAATATTACCTTTAATCTTGTGGGTCTATCTAATTCTATATTCTATTCCGCTGTCAGCATTTGCATCCGCACTACGGATAGTCTATTTTGTCATCAGGAGCTTTTCTTCCCAAAATGTGTGATATCCCTCTGTAGCTTTTTGACTTCTCTGAACCCCACTGGATCATTATTGGAACCCAGGACCCTCACTGGATCATTATTGGAATTGAAGGAGCATCCACTGAATCAATACTGGAATCCAGTGACCCCAGCCTAAGCATTTTGAATGACCTGAACTGCAAATCAATGCAAAAATACAGAAACAATTCATGAAATAATCAAACAGCATTTGTAAAGCGCAACACTTTCACGTCTAGGGGTATCTAGGCGCTGAGTCTCCAAAAAGCCAGGACTTGAGTCTCTGTCTAAAGTCTGATAGCAAGGGGTGCTGTGCGAAGCTGGAGTGGGAAGATCGTTCAAGGTCCTGGCAGTGATGTAGGAGAAGGAGCAGCCACCGCTGCGGCAGATGCAGGGGGAGAGGGTGTAGCGATGTGCAAGGGCAAGTGAAGTTGAGCGCAGCTGTCTAGAGTTTGTGAAAGTTGAGTAAAAGCTTTATGTAGGCAGGTCATAGGTTGTAGAGGGTTTTGTAGGTTTGCATGAGGATTTTGAACTACCAGCTCTTCTGGATGGGCAGACCGTGCTGTCTCAGGTGGGGGATGATGTGGGTTTATTTGGGTTGATCCAAGATGAGTCTGGTGGCATAATTCTCTATTGTATGGAGTATTTGGAGGAGCTAGGAAGAGATGGCAGTATACAGCGCGTTGCCAAAGTCAAGGTGGCTGGTGATGAGGACCTGAGTGACTGTCTCTCTGATGTTGGTTGGGATCCATCTGAGGATTCTGCTGAGCATGCGAAGGGATTGAAAGCAGGAGGAGGGGACTTGGTTAACTTGTCAATTGCTTGTCGAGGATGATGCAGAGGTTGAGTGCATGGTTGGTCGGTGTTGGTCTGAGTTCTGCAGGCCACCAGCTGTGGTCCCCCGCGGAGGTGTTCTTTCCGAAGATCAGTACTTCAGTTTTGTTGGAACTGAGTTGGAGTCAGGGGTCTCTCATCCATTTGGCTACATTGGTCATGGAGTAGCGGAAAGTTGGTTTTGGCATTGGAGGGGTCCTCATGAGTGAGAAGAACAGTTGAGTGTTGTCTGTGTAGGAGATTATGTTGAATCCATGGGATCCGACAATGCCGCGAGGGGGGTGATGTTGCACAGAGTGAAGCTGAGGGATGATCCTTGTGGTACGCCGTAATTTATGTATTTGGGTGCAGAGGTTATGTTATGTTATAAGGGGATTTATATCGCGCACTGCTACTCAAGAGTGTCATGGTGCGGAGGAGAACGGTGACAGAGAAAGGCAGAAGAGAATACTGCCCCACGATGTCACAGTACCCCCAGTGGGAAACAGGAGCTGCCACCACCTGAATTGACCACCAGAGGTGAAGGGAGGCAGTAGGATGCTCTGTGTGCGTCCTGTAAGGAAGGAGGGAATCCGCTTAAGAACGTCTTGCTGTACGCCTATGATGTAGAGTATGTTGATGAGGGTGTTGTGGGGGAGGGTGTTGAATGCCACAGAGAGACTGAGGAGGATCAGGGCCACAGTTTCTCCATAGTCAAGGAGTGTTCAGATGTTGTATGTGGCAGTGATAAGAGCAGTCTCAGTGCTGTGGTTTGCACAGAATCCTGACTGTGATGGGCCCAGTAGGTCGTTTTTTTCGCAGGAATTCGGTGAGCTGCTGGTTGATGGCTTTGAGTACTTTAGCCAGGTACAATAGCAGGCAGCGCAGGGTCCAGGGAAGCAGGCAGTGCGGAGCTGGGGGCAGCAGGCAGAGCAGGGGCCCGGGGGCAGCGGGTATTGTACCTTAAGCTGTGGGTCAAGATAAAGAGAGCTGGCCCAGGCCAGCCTCCTCCGGGCACTGACGGGCCAGAGCGCCGCTGACCAGTGTCCCTTGATGCGGGAGGTGGTGTGGGGATATAAGATACCTGGGCATGAGAAACTCTAATCACGTCCCAGCAGCAGAGGCTGCTGGGAAGTGTAGGCAGTCGGGTAGAATCTGGAGGAGTCACAAATAAAAAAATATTTAATCATTTGTATATTTAATTTTATTTAAAGAAAAAGTCAAAATCGTAATTTTGATGAGAAAGTTAGAGCTTTTCTAAATTTAATTGAGGCCACATACCTACCATACTACATGCCCTTTGATGCACTTGTACTGGTCCCACGAATCAATCTGAGGACACTAACTTAATTTTTTGGCCTCCAATTTTTGATTCCTACACATTTACAGGACATTGCAGCATTTATATTTTTACACTTTGCTTCTTTATTTATATACACTTTTATCTGTAAATATTTTATTTTTAAAGCAGTCGTGGACCCCGGACCACATTGCACATGATTTATTGAGAACCACTGGCCTAGACTATGAACCTTTCAGATTTTAAATTTCTTCACCCTCTCTTTTGCTATTTTTGCGCGAAATATGCTCACCAGTAGTATGCCCATTTTATTGCTCCCATCCTTGTATTTCGAATTGATATGCAGCAGGTGTATACTAATTTATTTGCAGCTAGACTTTTCCCTTGAGCCCTGAGCCTGCTGAGTTTCTTCTATGTTTTAAGGGAACAGTTTCAAATTCTCTCACCTGGCTTTCAAGAGACTTTCTCTTGTCTTTCTTTGTTCAACTTTGGAAAGATTGACAAGCTTTTCCTTTTTCACTAATGCCTTGAGTACATCCTATTTCACCCATTGTCTACCTCGCTGTAGGAAGGTACCCCTTTTTACATTGTTACCCCCTAACTATTTGCCAGATACCTATGCCAACTTGACTTTGTGTGTGCTGGGATCCTGCTAATCTGGCCCAGCACCTGTATTACTTTTCCAAAACGGTGCCAATTCACACACCTCTGGCCACAGGTAAGCCTTTGTAAAAGGTAGCAAGAGCACTATGACCAGGGAAGGCGTCTAAGGGCCACAGTACTTATTGTGCCACCCTTAGGGACCCTGCACCTTAACTCTCACACACTGCCATGCAGGCTGTGTGTTCTGGTGCAGAGAAAAATGAAGAGTCAACATGGCACACATACCTGTGTCATGCCTGCAATCCACTGCCTGTGGACTAGGTAAGTCACCCCTCTAGCTGGGTGCACTAGATCACAGGTGAAGGTGCAGTTGCAAGAGCACTGTACCCTTACCGGGTCTGCGTCCCTTCTTAGACATTGTAAGTGCAGTAAAGCCATAAAGAATATATGGGCTGGGAACTGGTCAATAGGAACTCCGCATCTCCATAATGGCTTTACTGAAGCCTGGGAAATTTGTTAGCAAATGTCTCAGCACATTAAACCCACACTGATGCCAGTGTGGGATTTAATGTAAAATGCATCTTAGGGATGCCCTCTAAAAAACTACCACACCTGTTGGGGTTCCTGAATGGCTACCCGCCATTTGCCACCAGCAGACAGGTTTCTAGACCCTAGGTAGAGGGACTCCTCTCGCTGGGTCCTGAGACAAAGTCCATCCTGGGAAGAGGTGTAATGCCCCCTCCACAGGATGGGCTGGGTCCACGAGGAGGAAGCTTCAAAGACCTACCATCTTTGTAAGCCGACACTGCCTTTTGCTGTCTTCCACTGGTTCTCACTCCCACTTTGGGCGGGAGAATCAGTGGGAAAATAAAGTTAGGAAGAGAGATGTTCCCACCTTTGCCAACCACACCCCTCAGGTGAGGAAGGTGAAGCACTCATCTCAGTCCCTTCCATCTTGAAGATGAGGGGACACAGCCAATCATAGAGGGAGCCCCTATTATGCCACCCTTATATTGGAGGGTGGCATAATAGGGGGTGTACTCACCCAAAGAAAGGGACCTATTGGCCCCTGCCTGCACACCCTGTAAACACCGCTAAATGTAATATTTAGGGACAACCACTTAACCCTGCCTCCTCAGACTGAAGAACAAAAAAGGAGGAGGACTGAAGAGCCGTGCTGAACGAGGAAGAAGAGGACGACAACTGCTTTTGCTCCAGCCCTACAGGCCTGTCCTGACTTTGAACTGCTACCAGCGAAATACCTGTGTGTCCAGCAGCCATCCAGAACCCAGAGGAACTGCACTACCTTCTCCAACAGACTGTCTCCCGTGAGCAGCAGATTTGCTCAACTAAAGACTCCAACACAGAGCCCAGATCCAGCCAGATTTGCGGTTCTGCACCGCTTTGCACCCGCTCTGATGGCCTGAGTTAGAGTGGCCCTGTCCTGGGACCTGGTGACCCACGACTTGCCTCACCTTCTACCCGACTCCTGCAGCCTCAATTTTAGGGGCCCACCGACCACAACTGGAGCTGTTAAGTAAACCAGTCGCCCAAAGACACCCCTGCACCAGACGCCGCACGGCCTTGGGTGGCCCGACCGGTGGTGTCTAGGCATCTCTCAACAATCCAACTTGCCTCTCTTGCCGGTGGTTTCCCTCAAGAAACCTTTTTGACCGAGCCTGCATCATTTCTTCTAAACCCAAGATCTGTATTGGAAACAAAAAGGCTCCTGATGACTTCTTGGCACCCTGCATCCGGCCACTGGTGGTGCAGCTCTTGTGCTGATTGATGACCGCTGCAGTGCTGATTCTAACCCTGGAGCTTTGCTCCCACAACTGAGTGGCCTGCTGGTAAGTAGCCACAAAACCGACAGCCTCCTAGCCCCATTGGCTAACATTGAACCCCTTCACTCTGCACCCAGCTGCCCATGTGCCACTGGTGGAGCGATTTCAGTCCTCATTGAGCCTCGGGAAACCAGGGCTCTAAGCCCAAACAGCTATTCTTGTAGGTTGTTTACTTACCTGAAAAACAAGAACACTCTTTCCTTCCATAGGAATCCATGTTATAATTTTTCTCCAAAAATGTTGTGTTGAACGAGCTTTTGTATTGAAACCAAATTAACTTTGCTTTGAACCTAAAACTGTTGAACTTACCTGTGTGTTTTGAAAGATCCATGGTGTGATATCTAGGCATATCACCCAAGTAATCAAAGTAACTGAAAAGTAATCTAAAATAATTTGTGTGTATTGTGAACTGTTTAGAAAGAAAATACAAACTTGTAATGATTCTAATTTCAACTACAATTGCATTCCTATGTACAGCCTTGCATTTGAAAGTATATTTTACTTACCTGTGATAACTTCTGCTTGGTTCTAGAAAGCAAACATAAGCTTACCTTTTTGATACTTTCCTAACTGGCCTGGATTCACTCCGAGTGTGCGCCATCAGTTCTTCTCTGAATTAATACAATAAAAACTTAACACATCTCCTAATAAGCCTAACTGCTCTACCACACAACCACAAATAGAGGTGTTAGTTATTATCTAATTTAGCCTCTGCTATACCTCTGGGGATCCAATAGACTCAGTGCACACTATACCTTAATTTGATATACAGAGCCAGCTTCCTACATTCATCCTTACTATAAGTCCTCCATAAAGAGCGACAAACTGTTTTCTATTTCTTGCATCATGAGCTTACAGTGCATCAGGCTTTCATTCAGCCACCACCTAGTTCCTCTGCCGGTTTGTCTCTCAGTATTTCATATGTAGCTCAGTAGGCACAAGGCCAGTTTTCAAGGCTTTTATCTTCTGCACAAGTAAGGATGACACCAAGATATTGTCTAGTTTTGCAAGCTGCTAAGAAAAAGGTGCACTCCGTTTCTGGGGGGTACTGTGTTCCTTGGATGTCATTTAATCACACCTGCTGCAGCCTCTTATGCCCATTTTTAGAAAGCCTGCCTTGTTCACTTTTTGTGGTGACCAGTCTCTGGAATTATTCATGACTAGTTTAAGGTTACCCCTATGATAAACTCTTCATGAGCTACTGTCATTATGTTGGGTATTTGTCTCCCACAAGAATTTTTCCTTAGGGATTACTTGAAGCTTAAATTGAGGCAAGGGTTTTTCATATCCTGCTGACTGTTAACACTATGGCTAGGACTCTCCCTCTTCTTATCTTGCCATACTTGTTAGGCTGCCCCAGAGAACAGGTGTTTCGGCAGAACCCCATCACACCCAGACTTCTTTCCCTCTGAGGAACTGTACCATACAGGGAATTTCTTTGGCATCATTTGGGGCAAATCTATCAGAAGAGAAGTCATCTGCAAGAGGAAAATGCCCCTCCATGCTAGCTAACATATATAGCACTGGGACAGTACAGTGTTAGGACCCCATGCTTTCAGGCTAACTACTTTTAATGTTGCCGATATGTTGTGGAGTGATTGTGTATCCCCTCTGCATGTATTCTGTTGTGATGTGTGGTGGGCGCTTTGAGCCTCATACTGCTGTTGTGTGATTTCCCTTTCCATATAACTTCTAGAATTATACACTATCGTTTATCACTAATACACAGTCTGGGTGCCTTCCCTGGACCACCATATAGTCAATGTCTGTTTTACTGCCCTATGTCCAAGATGTACTCAAATGTCCCCGTTTCTTTTATGGATCTTATTCATGTATTTCCTTCTGGAAGCCTTTTTGGGGAACACCCTCACCACCTGCGGTCCTTCTAAATGGTTGGCAGCCTGCTCGTTGCTTATAGTAGACTGCACCTTCTTTTCTTCGGAGCCCGGTCAGCACCTCTGCTGTGCTCTTCAGCTGTTCAGCGGGAACCACAGCCAAACTCCAGAAACAACATCAAATACAGAACGCCTCCGCACGACTCATCCTCGGACTCCCTCGCCACAGCCACATGAACACCCATCTGAGAGATCTGCACTGTCTCTCGGTCAACAAGAGGATCACCTTCAAACTCCTCACCCACGCTCACAAGGCTCTCCGCAACGCCGGACCAGCCTACCTCAACGAACGACTCTCCTTCTATGCCCCGAACTGCCTGTTTCGCTCCACGGACCTCGCCACCTTCCCACGCATCTGCCGAACGACCACCAGCAGCAGATCATTCTCCCACCTCGCCGCCAAGACATGGAACACCCTTCCCCATCCACGTGCGGCAGACCCAGGACCTGCTGACCTTCAGGAGGCTCTTCAAAACCTGGCTGTTTGATCAGTAGCTGTGTCTTTCCCATTCTCTACAGTGCCTTGAGACCCTCACGGGTGAGTAGCGCGCTTTAAAAGTGTCCGATGGATTGATTGATTGATTCTTTTCTTTGGAGCCCGGTCACCACCTCTGCTGTGCCCTTCAGCTGTCCTTGTGTCACCTCTCAACTATGGAGAATCTACAGGTCCTATCCTCCTTCGGCTCACTCCTCAAGGTAGTCTTGTGAGATACTTCCCACCACCGTTGCTTGAGGATCGTCAGATTAATCATGAAGGCACATCTTGGATGCATGTAGCCCCACCTATAGCATGTGACCCAGGCTAATGTATGTTTTAATGTATAGACTCCGCTCGATGTATGAAATATAATTGTAGTATTTAAATAAACATATCTTTGTATATGAAATGGCCAAAACTATCCTTAATCTATAGTGTAAAATAAATCACTTGATGTAATATCATACCTTTTGTGGACTGGTGTAGAATATATGAATACATTTCATAAAATTAAGTGAGCACATTACATTTACATGTCATACAAAATATACAACTGTCAACTTTAAATAATATAGAATAATACGAATACATGAAAACAAAGGTACACTCAGTATCCAGGTGTTATACACCAATAAAACATATTCCAGGACCCAAGTGTTGTGACAGAGCTCGGATAACAATGGGTCCTTCATGTATAATCCTAGGACCCATGTGTTTTGACAGAGCATGCATATTTCAGCAATCAATGCATTATGTAAATGCTCTTAGTATGGATGATACCTCTTTGCACATCCCTGTGACATGTTAAGACAGGTGTCTCCAACAAGTCGATTGGGAACGATCAGTAGTTCGGTGAAGCCTTCAGAGTAGCTCACAGCCTTGAGTTCTTTTTTAAATAAGCACAGGGTCACATTTTACTTTCAAAGTTGAGGGAAGGCTGTGTTTAGTTTACTTTAGTATCACGTTGCAGATAGTAGGGCATAATAATGAGCAGTGCTCAGTCAGATTTATGTCCCAAGCTGGGGCACAGAGGTGAAGAACTGAAGCACTGAGGTATTTAACTCCTAAATAAAAGTCCTAGGCAACTCAGTATTACAGTATGAGAACATACTGATGTTTCTAAATGCTTTTAAATGGGAGAAAATCAAAATGAAGAGTTAACGAAATTAAGTTACCTCTTCATTTTTATTTTCTCCCATTTTAAAGTGTCGCCTTTATAACCAGCAGGCCTCTTGCTTCCATTCTCCAGCAGACACAGCCCTATTTAGAATAGAAAAGTAGTCTTTTTAGGGCGAGCTCTCGTGATGCACTGCATAGCAGTACTTGCGTAGGCGAGCCGTTTTGAAGGGGTTTTCAAAATTGACCTGGAATTTCCACACAGCTCGAGCGTGTTATTCCCTAGGTCCATTTTGATTGGGCTTTGAGTGCGTGTTCTTTTTAAACAGAAAACGCGATAGGCCATAGGCGGTCGCGTAGCTCCACCCATGGCCTATTGGTGTCTGTTACGCGCACCAAAGCTTTTATGTTTTTTTTTAATTCTTTCTCCTTCCTTCCTCGTAGGGCGTTCAGCATCATGCGGGGGCAGGTTGGCCCGGTTTTTTGGTCGTCGTACAGGATCTGGTGAAAATGAGCAAGGTATTTTGGAATTGGTTGTCGGGCCGGGAGGGGTGTGACGGTGCTGCCCCTCTCCTGTGTTTGACTGCATAGTCCGGAGGATGTAAGCGGGGAGTTCCGGGTGGCGGACTTTGCCTTTTCATTTAATCGCTTGCCGGTAGTACGGTGCAAGTACTTTGCTTAATGCAGGCTCTTTCTATTAATGATGGAAAGGGGGATAAGGTACTTCGTATGGGATCTAGGTAAGATAAGCAAGGTATTGGTGAATTGGTTGTCGGGCCGAGAGTGGTGTGACGGGTCTGCCCCTCCCCTGTGTTTAACTGCATAGTCCGCAGGATGTAGGGTGTTCCTGGTGGCGGACTTTTCCTTTAATTGCTTGCCTGTGGTACGGTGTAAGAACTCTGCTAATGCAGGCTCTTTCTAATAAGGATGGAATGTATGTGTGGTCATTGGCCGCTCGGGAAATCTCGTTGGGCATCTATCTGTAAGATGTGTTGGGGGTTCAGAACGGGCGGAGAGAATTCTTGTGTTGCGCGCCTTGCACAATGTAGGCATTTGAGCTGGGGCCCATTTCAGGGAGACTTTTGTCTTGCGTGGACTAGTGCATCGGGGTACAAGAGCCATAACCATGGGTGATTGCTGCTGTATCAGCGCGTGGGCGGGGAGCTCTCTGCGCTCGCTATTCATGGGACGGCTACTCTTGATTTGGGGGAATCTGGCCATAGGATTCAGAGAACGAGGTAATAGCCCGGTAATGGAGACAAAATGAGGGCATGCAATCTGACATAACGGGGCTCAGGGGACGACGCCTTATGCCGAAAGGGCCAATGTGTTGGAAAGGGCCGGTGTGTTTGAACCTTTGTTCCCATAACTTCAGTTTTCCCTTGGGTCTAGGTAGGGCCCCGGTGGCTGGGTACATCGCTTTTCTCATACCTAGCACTGGTGTCAGTGCACTGTACGCGGAGGGACAAGCCTTTAAAATTAGGGGAGTGTGAACGGAGTGGGCAGTTGGCCCACGGGGAAAGTGCCATACAATGGTCTTTGGTGTTGCCTTTTGCCCCTGGGCAGGAATGCAGATTGTGGTGGGGGTCGATGGGTGCCTCTAGCGGATCACTTGTGCAACCTTACCTCTGAGCAGAGGCCCTGCCTTGACCCGGTTTAAGCATGGGCTGCTATCATGGCAGGCGATATTACCTGAGTATTGGCTGCTGGGGGCTGTGACTAACAGCAGGTGGTACTGCTCCGGGCTAACCTTATGACCAGTGTGTGTATAACGGCCTAGTGGCGGCAGCATTCGCAGTATAATTACTGTAGGGGTGGGCAGAGTTCGTACCGTTCGGCGAGGGCAATATTGGCGGTGGGTTGAGTACTTAACGCGGTATAAGCAGTGTGTGTGCTGCCCAATGGTGGCGGTATTAATATGGTGTTACGGCTCAATGGTAGCTATATTAGCGGTGTGTTACTGTTCAAGGGTGGCAGTATCAGCAGGGTGTTTTCTGCTCAATGGTAGCGGTATTAGCGGTGTGTTACTGTTCAAGGGTGGCAGTATCAGTAGGGTGTTTGCGGCTCAGAGGGGGCTGTATTAGCAGGGTATTGACTGCTCGATATGGATACTGTCAGTATCAGTTGAATGTTTACTGCTCACAGCACCCTCACACACACTCTGCACCCACACATTCACACAATGCACCCTCACACACACTGCACCCTCACACACACTGCACCCACACACACACACTGCACCCACACACACACACTGCACCCACACACACACACTGCACCCACACACACACACTGCACCCACACACACACACTGCACCCACACACACACACTGCACCCACACTGCACCCTCACACACACACTGCACCCTCACACACACACTGCACCCTCACACACACACTGCACCCTCACACACACACACTGCACCCTCACACACACACACTGCACCCTCACACACACACTGCACCCTCACACACACACACTGTACCCTCACACACAAACTGCACCCTCACACACAAACTGCACCCTCACACACAAACTGCACCCTCACACACACAGCACCCTCACACACACACACTGCACCCTCACACACACACACTGCACCCTCACACACACACACACACACTGCACCCTCACACACACACACACACACTGCACCCTCACACACACACACACACACTGCACCCTCACACACACACACACACACTGCACCCTCACACACTGCACCCTCACACACACACACACACACACACACACACACACACTGCACCCTCACACACACACACACACTGCACCCTCACACACACACACACACTGCACCCTCACGCACACACACACTGCACCCTCACGCACACACACACACTGCACCCACACACACACACACACTGCACCCTCACACACACACACACTGCACCCTCACACACACAGCACCCTCACACACACACACACACTGAACCCTCACACACACACACTGCACCCACACACACACTGCACCCTCACACACACACACTGCACCCTCACACACACACACTGCACCCTCACACACACACACTGCACCCTCACACACACACACTGCACCCTCACACACACACACACACTGCACCCTCACACTCCAAATACCACTTAGTGCCACATAATTGAACGACACATAATTACACTGCACTCAATGCAACATACACTCCAAAAACCATTCAGTGCCACATAATTACACTGCACTCAATGCAGCACACTCCAAATACCACTCAGTGCCACATAGTTATATGCAACATAATTACACAGCACACAATGCAACATACACTCCAAATACCACCCAGTGCCACACAATTACACTGCACTCAATGCAACACACTCCAAATACCACTCAGTGTCACATAATTACACTGCGCTCAATGCAACATACACTCCAAAAACCATTCAGTGCCACATAATTACACACCACATAATTACACTCTACTGAATTAAACAGACACTCCACACAATACCACTCAGTGCCACATAATTATATGCTGCATAATTACACTGCACTCAATGCAACATACACTCCACACAATACCACTCTGTGCCACATAATTATACGCTACATTATTACACTGCTCTCAACGCAACATGCACTCCAAATACCACTCAGTGCCACATAATTACACTGCACTCAATGCAACATACACTCTACACAATACCACTCTGTGCCACATAATTATATGCTACATAATTACACTGCGCTCAACGCAACATGCACTCCAAATACCACTCAGTGCCACATAATTACATGCCACATAATTACACTCTACTGAATGCAACAGATACTCCACACAATACCACTCAGTGCAACATAATTATATGCTGCATAATTACACTGCACTCAATGCAACATACACTCCATACAATACCACTCGGTGCCACAATTATATGCTACATAATTACACTGCGCTCAACGCAACATGCACTCCAAATACCACTCAGTGCCACATAATTACATGCCACATAATTACACTCTACTGAATGCAACACACTCCACACAATACCACTCAGTGCCACATAATGATATGCTGCATAATTACACTGCACTCAATGCAACGTACACTCCACACAATACAACTCAGTGCCACATAATTATACTGCGCTCAACGCAACATGCACTCCAAATACCACTCAGTGCCAAATAATTACACACCACATAATTACACTCTACTGAATGCAACACACGCCACACAATACCACTCAGTGCCACATAATTACACGCCACATAATTACACTGCGCTCAATGCAACACACTCCAAATACCATTCAGTGCCACATAATTACACGCCACATAATTACACTGACTCAATGCAACATACACTCCAAATACTACTCAGTTCCACATAATTACACTGACTCAATGCAACACACTCCAAATACCACTCAGTGCCACATAGTTATATGCAACATAATTACACTGCACTCAATGCAACATACACTCCAAATACTACTCAGTGCCACATCGTTATATGCAACATAATTACACTGCACTCAATGCAACATACACTCCAAATACCAATCTGTGCCACATAATTACACACCACATAATTACACTCTACTGAATGCAACAGACACTCCACACAATACCACTCAGTGCCACAATTATATGCTACATAATTACACTGCGCTCAACGCAACATGCACTCTAAATACCACTCAGTGCCACATAATTACACTGCACTCAATGCAACATACACTCCAAATACCACTCAGTGCCACATAATTACACGCCACATTACACTCTACTGAATACAACACACACTCCACACAATATCACTCAGTGCCACATAATTATATGCTACATAATTACACTGCACTCAATGCAACAAACTCCAAATACCACTCAGTGCCACATAATTACACACTACATAATTACACTCTCCTGAATGCAATACACACTCCACAAAATACCACTCAGTGCCACATAATTATATGCAACATAATTACATTGCACTCAATGCAACATACACTCCAAACAATACCACTCAGTGCTATCATTATATGCTACCTAATAACCCTGCACTCAATGCAACATACACTCCAAATACCACTCAGTGCCACATAAATACACGCCACAAAATTACACTCTTCTCAATGCAACGTAAATACACTCCACATAATACCACTCCGTGCCATATAATTACATACCTCATACTTACACTCTACTCAATGCAACATAAATACACTATCTGTCTGCCGCCCTCTGTCTGTCTGCCGCACTCTCCCTATAGCACTCTCCCTATAGCACTCACTCTATCGCATCACCACAGCATCACTCAGAAGCACCACAACATCACTATGCGCTACCACAGCATCACTGAACGCCACAGCATCACTGAACGCCTCAGCATCACTGAACGCCTCAGCATCACTCGTCGCCACCACAGCATCACTCAGCGCCACCACAGCATCAATCTGTGCAACCATTCAACAATTGGTTCAAATATGTTCTCTCAATGTTTCAAGTTTTATTACAAATGTCGCAAAAAGATAATATTTCACTTCTGTTCTTGGATTTTCAACACAATAAAATACACTGAACATAATCTTGACAAAAGTTATTTACAAAAGCTATTGCTGTTATAAATTACAATAACTTTTATTTAAGTATTAATTATTAAAAAAAATTAAAAGCCATTTTTATTTGTAATATCAATACATCTATGTCACGTAAATACAACACATATTCCATTACAAATGCTATAGGTGTTGCATTTGCGAAAGTTAAAACTATTGGCATTGTAAATGACAAAGCTATTCATTTTGCCATTTTCAAAACCAACACAAATAAAAAAAACTTTTACAATAGCTCAAACTTTCCTAATGCGAGACCTATTGCATTGCAAATGCTTGTTTTTTTTAGGCATGGGAGACATTTTAAGTACAGAAAAAAAATTGGAATCCTGTTATAGTGCCACTATTCAAACTATTTTGTTAAAATTATAGAATCTGGCTCTATGGACATTAGGCTTAAAGTCAATGAAGCTAGGTGTGGGGGTGTCTGGGAACAATGCACGAGTTTCTTAGCCTTCAGTAGCTCATGATGATTTTTACTGATAAAAATTAGCTCTCACTACAGAAAAGGAGAAATCCCTTGGGTTAAGAGAGATATACATATATAAACACACAGTTTCAAGAAGATTAAAAAGATTGCAGCAGTGTCCAGTGTCTCCATTTGTCTACTTTTAGCACATATACATTCAATACCAAGACAATTGATTGCTAAAGAATTGTAAATATGTACATATCTTTATAGAGAGATCATAAAAAAAAGATAAGTAATGGCAGTACACAAAATACTTCACATGAAAAATAAAACGATACTTACACCGCCATCTCTATCTGGTGATCCTCTGCAATAAAGAGAATAGTACATTATTTTTTTTCTGGACACATTGCAAATAAAAAAGCCAGTTAACTAATCGAATATTGCAAAATATCCGTATCTCACCCTCAAATATTTTCGAAATATAATTTAGTACATATATTGTCCAAATGGAGAAGTGTCAGTATTCTCTCATATAAAGGTCATGATGCAGTTGATTTACAGCACAATATTGGCTTCTGACACTTCTGATACTTAAATCCCAAATAACACAAAACAGATTATCAGAAACAATTGACGCACTGAATTTTTTTTAAACATGCAATTATTCTAAATAGTGTTCTGGCGCCTTGAGGGTGGAGACAGATTCAGAAACAGAAAAAAAACAATAAGAGTTCCGTAGAGAAGTAAGCTATATGAAGGGGGTTTGAGGAAAAGGAAAGTGAATTACAAAATTGAAGTCCAAATAAAAGAATGTGCACTCTCCTCCTATACATAGGAGTTTTGGTAACAAAAGGAGGATGGTCAAACTGGAATGTTGATTGCGAAGGAACATACCTTCAGAGTTTTTGTTAAACAAAAAAGCTATAAAAAAACATTATAAAACCAGAGGGCATTAAAGGCAGAGCAACTGCTAACTGGAAGCCAGTGACGCACTTAAGACAAGAGAAACTGGAGAATAGTGGGGAAGGTGAAAAAGAAAGGACACCGCCTCATTTTGGACAAACTGAAGATGGCTTCGAAGATAAAGAGTGGGACGAAAAAACACAGAGATACCATTGTCCAGGGGAGAAAGAGTAATGGCCTGGATCATGGTTTTCAGGCGGTCAAGTAGACAACATTTAGCACCTTGTAACTAACAGGAATGCAGTAAAAATAGTTGAAAGACACGTCTTGCACTTGAACAAATAAGGATAAAGTGAAATCAAAATAGAAAACCAGATACAAATCATTTTGGTCTGTCGGAAGTGACTCTAAACAAGGGTGCCACCATGCCCCAGACGAATTGGGTGGTGGACTATAGATATTTGGCTTAACGCAGCAATAATTGAAGAAGGATTACATCTGCACAAAATAAATAAAGCAAATAAAACAAACTTCTTGGTCTCATCTGAATTGTTTGCACATTGCAAAAATGAGAGTGTAGTTTGTCTTCAAGTGACTTGGTCTGTCAGTAAAGGTCTACCTCTCGGTGCAGGAATGCTCCTAGTGTCCTTCACAACCTTCCTCACCCCTGATGTAAACAGAACAGTCTGCTATACAAAAAGATTTCCATAGATTCCTCAATTCCCTTTTAACATGGTAAAAGAAAATGCCGACTACAAGTGCCTGCTAAAACTGGAGTCACTGCTGAGCTCCCGGAGACTGGGACCAAGCCTGATTGGTCTAAAAACTGCTGGAGCAGGTGTGCTACAAAGAAGGGAAGCTGGTCTGCTGCCATTGGTGCAGAGGACAAAACAGACAACACTAGAAACTAGTTGACCGCCTGGATGATTGAAGATACTAACTGGATGAAAGCCAAATGTCTCTTGCTCAAGACCAACA
The DNA here is from genome assembly GCF_964263255.1 of Lissotriton vulgaris. Lineage (NCBI taxonomy): Eukaryota > Metazoa > Chordata > Amphibia > Caudata > Salamandridae > Lissotriton > Lissotriton vulgaris. Next base: position 464,103,114 of record NC_141685.1, on the reverse strand, counting down.
GGACAGAAGTAGTGATATTCGGCAAGAACGTCTCACCATGGAGATTCCAACTGGGTGGCAGCCAAATTCAGATCCATACCCACCTCCGGCGCCTGGAAACTCATTATAATCACAAACGCAAAAAACACAGTTAATGGACAGAATGCAGAACAATGTCATACATTCACCCCAGTACAGAGATCTGGGCCTAAATCCATCGTTTGTTTGCACTCCACACCACCCCAGTTCAGACATGGCCATATGCAAATCAGTCTGACCCTGTTCCTCATGGGAACAGTCCAGCCCGAACTGCCAAGCCATGCCTTCCCTGGTCCGGAAACAAGCTTCCGGGGACCGGTTTCTGGCATTCCAGCCGTCTTCAGCCCAGCTTGCTTGAATCCAGTGGTGTGGAGTGCATGGGACTCACGTCTGAGCATACCCATCCCACTCGGGGTGACAAATGCAAAAACCACAGTTGATGGACAGAATGCAGAACAATGTCATACATTCACTCCAGTACAGAGATCTGGGCCTAAATCCATCGTTTTTTTGCACTTCACACCACCCCAGTTCAGACATGGCCATATGCAAATCAGTCTGACCCTGTTCCTCATGGGAACAGTCCAGCCCGAACTGCAACTCTGAATAATCAGACAGCAAATTTGGCATGACCGCACAAGTCAACGCCGTGACTGTATCCTGCTTCCACACCCTGAAGATCGCGAGGAAAATCTTCACATGACTATCAAGCAACACTAGAAACCAGTCTCACACTCTAGTCACCAACAAGTTGGACTACAGTAGCACCCTCTATGCCAGTATCACCTAGCAACTCCGTAGAAGAGAACAAACCATACAGAACTCTACAACCAGACTCATCCTCAACCTCCCATGAGGAACTCACATTACACCACACCTCCACTGGCTACTGATACCCAAAAATGTTGATTTCAAACTCCTCACTCACACATTCAAGGCACTACACAGAATGGGCCCCACCTACCTGAACAGGCATCTCCTCACCAACCACCCAGATACCTACAATCCACAGGACTGCTACTCACACACATCCCATGCATGCACAGAACCAGATCAGGACAAAGTGTGTTCTCTTACATTGCGCCTATAGCATGGCCTGGCATTCCACTCCACATCAGAGCTGCCTCCTCTCTTGAATTCCAAAAGAAGCTGAAGACCTGGCATTTCAGTTAACCAACCTACCAAAAGCAGGGCTAAACACACACCCTTGCTCCGAACCAGGCTAACCTCCTGGTGATAGTGCACCCTACAAATACCCAATACATAACCTAAAAGAACACAGCTGCCTGCATGGAGAAGTGACCCAAAGAAGCTCCAGCCCTGGAGTCAAAAGAATACATAGCACTCCTGAGAGAACTGGAGACAAAGAATCAAGATCCACCACTGAACTTGAGCAGTGACTACCTTGCAAGCTGGTATACCTGTGCTGTGGTCATAAAGGAGGGAAATCCTGCTGGCAAGTTTAAATTACTATTGTTATATGGCTTAAGAAGATAACTTGGGTTTCCTCCCAAAACATTTATTTTGCCTTTCAATACATAATTAAGTACAACATCTACTCAAAACAAGGAAAACATGTTCTCTATTAAGTTAACCTTATCAGAAACTATGGTATAATGCCCTCACAGATATACATCGATCCCACCAAAACATTTTAACCCTGACCTTTATAAACTTGAGGAATAAGACACTGAATTTGAACTACACATTCCAGGGAGGAGCGGAGGTTGTTAAACTTGTTTTTTTAAAGTTTTTTCAAGAATCCTTAAACAGTGCTAAAGTTATTTGCTAAATAAAAGGTGATTCTTCCCAATCGAAAGTCTGACCTAAGTAGAACTACAGATTGGCAACCACCAGCATTTTATAATCAATGGGTTGGATTTTAAGTGTTGCATAGTAGCGTTGTAAAAGTTCACATGGCAAAGACTTATATTCCACAGTAAACGAGACTGCATAATACATTGGCAGCATGATACACTTACCCTTTCACTATTTCTGTATATGGAAACTGCACAATTGTGAATTTAATATTACCACTTGATCTTGTCTGGTCTCTGCAACCCTTCAGAGGAAGAGCCTGTTCCATCAAGGTAATAATATTCCATTCATCCGCCCAATTTATTTGATTGAGCTTGCATTGACATTCTCTTAGCTAGTGTACTAGTTTTACTAAAATTCAGCAGCAGTATAGCCCAGCCTTTCAACTGTTCAAAGGCAAAGCTGTCGTTGCCTGCCATGTTTGTACTTTGTCCATTTTGAGAATTCCCGAACATCAGACCCTCATAAATTGCATATGCCTATTTACATCTAAATCGTCTAGGATATCCAGAAAGGCAGCACATGGCAACAGTTGAGTAATCTGGTCAACCTGGCCTAGTATTCCCTGAGTGTAAGACTTCCTCACACTGAGCAGAAAATCTCAACTTTCCACCTGGCATCTCAATTAGGTTGGGGAGGGTTTGTAGAGCTTTCACAGTTTACCCTGCTGTAGTAGATAGAATGCCAGTATCTAAATTAAATAAGCCTATGAGGTGCCAAAATAGCTGTTGGTTAATCCAAATTACCAAGTGGCCTAAGTCTACCTCCCAGCTCAACTAAAGATTTGAAAAGGACAGGCTTGTGTATACATAATATTTTATATCTCCACAAGATATTCTTTTCTCAGGAGGGAAGTCATGCTAATCTTTGTTTCCAATGGGCTTAATTTTAAATGGGCTGGGCCGTTAAGGTACAGGGCCAGTGTGTGTGTGTCTGTGCTGTGAACATTTCAATAAAAAAAGGGAGCTAGGTAAACTTAATTCTTCTTCAATGGCAGTGAATGGTAACACCACCAGTGACCATTTAACCAGCTTCCAGATATTGTGTGTGTTCCAGCCATACAATCTACTCTAACACTACCACTTGCAGCATGATTATTCCAATCCACAATGGGGTTTTATGTGTTAAATTCCCCTGCCACCTTATAGCGTTCGGAAAAACACAAGACTCCCAAAGGAGTAATTTAAAGAAAATTGTATTAATTATGTATGGGTACTATCAAAGGAATCGAACCATCACTTCAATTAGAGAAGGAACATTTTAATCTCAAAGTAACATGCAGGGTGTTAATAGAACCATCTCAGTGTGAGGTATCAGAGGCAAAAAAATATTTGTGCTTCACAGTTTTCACAATAGTAAAACCGTGAGAATTAATTGTCACAGTAAAGGCACACACAAGGATATATGACCACATATTTCGAAGCAATAGCTCATCTTGTTACTGACGTTGGTTAGAGGCAGATGCCACTTTGCCGTATTAAATCCATTAGATTGTCGTTCTATTCCTTCTAGCAGACATACTGTAGTTAGATTAGGAATGATTTGAACTACTTATCAACATTTTGGTCTACTAGGACAAATTGTGCTATAGACAATCCTCAGGACCAAGTGTTGAACACAAATGTCATATCCCCTATTTTTATCCTAGTGAGAGAGTAGATCCTTAAGATTCGAGCTAAAATATAAAGATATGCAAAATGTCAGAGAAGTACATCTAGAAGACATGGGAAACAACCAAAATGTGGACTAGTCACTCATAAGCGGCAGGCCTTCAAGTACCACTGCATGCTGTGCAATCTGTGCATCACCACTAAAAACCATACAACAATATTGTGAAGGATGAACAATAACACCAGTAAAGTATCTCACCAAAATGTTGCAGTGAATCATATATGAATATCACAATATTGTCACTTGGGGTTAGACGCAATAGCATAAAAGGTAAATCAGCTTTCTCCTACACCGATGAAAAAGTCTAAATACTAAAAATGTTACCCAATATCCGAACCAAATTCTTATTTAAACAGGAACTTACTTATATATATATATATATATACACACACACACACACACACACACACACACACACACACACACACACATAGACACTTCTAAACTGTAAAGTATAAAAACAATGAGCCACAATAAAACCATAATTGGTCAAGGTTTCTCAGTCTGATCCAGAGTAAATACAGCCATCAATCTTACAGAATAGAACTCATTCCATTGAACAAACACCCGTGAGGTCGCTTTGTGTTGAAATATTCAACAGAAGGGTAGCATGCTTGTGAGCCCATACGAAAAACAAATTTCATGGGTGTCATCTTGGACTGGATGGAAACATTTAGACTGGCACATAGGAAGAAAGAAGGATCTATCGCAATACATTTTGATTACACTAAAATTCATAAAAAAACTATATACCATAACTTTAGTGCATTGACTCATTCATATACAAGAGACAGTATGTATAGAGGGTTTCCTTTTGACAAAAGACAAAATGTATTGGTACCAATTAACACAGAGAGCTTATCAATAAACATTTCCCAAGCTGAAGCTCTACAAATCCTGAATTCCATTCTAGAGAGACTGACTTGACCACTCCATATGCCTACTTCATTTATCATCGCACGTGCAACAATTTTTTTTTTTTTTAGATATCCATACTAATATAATAAAGAGAGCCCAAACCTTCGAGGTGGGTAATCTCAGGAACCACAGCACCAATCACAACATCCAATACAGCATTGGAAAGGGCAGTTGCAGCAGAAGGACATAGGCTGTGCAGACGCCCACCATGTACATTTAAAAGGTAAAAGAACCGTGCCAGAAAAGTAGTCCCTTGTGGGCGTGTGCTGGGGGGGCGTGACAAACGCTGGGGGCGTGTGGTACATTCCGCCCTTCATGCCATGTCTCATATTGTGTGCTAATCCCACCCTGCTCCCTTTAAATACCCCTGCACCCCATAAACATAACCCACCCTTCCTCCTTAAAATACCCCAACACCCTTAAACACTAACCCATCTTATCCCTATAAATATACCCTGCACCCCAAAACCTAAACCTATCCTTAAACACTAAAAAATACCCCTGTACCCCAAAACCCAAACCTACCCCATAACCCTAAAAATACCCCTGTACCCCAAAACCCAAACCTAGCCCTGAACCCTAAAAATACCCCTGTACCCTAAAACCCAAACCTACCCCTGAACCCTAAAAATACCCCTGTACCCCAAAACCCAAACCTACCCCAGAACCCTAAAAATACCCCTGTACCCTAAAACCCAAACCTACCCCTGAACCCTAAAAATACCCCTGTACCCCAAAACCCAAACCTACCCCATAACCCTAATACCCCTGTACCCCAAACCTAGCCCTGAACCCTTAAAATACCCCGTGCCCTAAACCCTTAATACCCCTGTACCCCAAAACCCAAGCCCTGAACCCTAAAAAATAACCCTATACCCCGAAACCCAAACCTACCCCTGAACCCTAAAATACCCTGTACTCCCAAACCTAGCCCTGAACCCTAAAAATACCCCTGCACCCCCAAACCTAGCCCTGAACCCTTAAAATACCCCTGAAACCCAAACCTACCCCTGAACCCTAAAAATAACCCTATACCCCAAAACCCAAACCTAGCCCTGAACCCTAAAAATACCCCTGTACCCCAAAACCCATACCTTTCCCTAAACCCTAAAACTACCCCATAACCCAAAACTATATTTGAACCCTTAAAATACCCAAACACCCCAAAACATACCTCAGTACCCCAAAACATATACCCCTATACCCATACTTACCTTATCCAAACATTTTAAAAAACCATGCTTTTACCATTCATGCATTTACAACGAATTTCGTTGTAAATGTATGCGTGGTAAAAGCATATAAAATGTAATGCCATGCGTTATAATGGCATTGCGGAGTCATGGTACTTTCGTAATGAAAGTATGCGGAGTGATGGTATGCGGAAAGAAAGTTGCGGAATAATGGGTGTTTACCCTCCCCCGGTAAGTACATTGGTGGCACAGCGGCCCACATCTCCAGCAACATACTTTTCACCACCCATTTGAAAAATGCACAGGTCTCTCTCATGGATGGCCAGCACCGACATACACTTTTAGACACACCTCCCACCACAAGTTCTAGAATTGCAAACTTTAGAGCTGGGGAGCTGGGGAGCTACGTTCGAATCTCGGCATCAGCTCAACATCCTGTGATTCCAGGCAAATCGCTTTGTCTCCCCGTGCCTACCACAAATGAATGTTCTTCTGTAATGAAATTGTGCTCATGCCATGTTGTCGAGTTCGCGCTATATAATATTGCAAGGAAAAATAAAGTAGGGAAACTCTAGTTTACACACTACAGAACGCGCACTCTTAAGTGCATCAGCAGTGCACTGTGAATCGGGAGCGTTTCACAGGCCTGTCACAGATCAGAAATGCTATCAAAACGAAATCCTACAAATCAATATACTACTGCAGCAATTGATACCCGGACAACGTCGTGTCGGGCTGCTAGTTTTCTTATAAGACAATAGCATATTGAGTCCCAACCAATAGAAAGTGCAACTATAAAACATAAAAGAAAATATTTCATGCTTAATTACTTTTTGTCCAGATTAAAGGCATAGCTATAGGCACAATTTTTGCTTCAGATATAGCTAGCCTATACGCATCGGTCTTTGAGAATACCACTGTCTATAGTGACACTAATCCCATTCACAACTCACATAAGGAAATGGCTCTGTTACATTGATGATAGGTTTATGATCTGGAGTGGTCCATAGACAGAGTTAGAGTTACTTCACAAGGGGCTTAATGGGCAAAACACTAATTTACAATTCATTACAATCTACAGTACTACCCTGATTAACTTACTAGATTCGACTATTAAAGAGGATATCTTATGTTGCTTGTAGCTATCTATACATAAACTCAACTGCAAGTAACACATTATTAAAAAGCAACAATCACCCAAGGAATTTTAGGGATAATTTGCCATTTGGCCAGTTTTTAAGAAACTAATGCAACTGCTCAACAAAAAAGGACCACTTCATGGAAGCGAAAATATAAGCATCAAATTTATAGCAAGAGGGTATCTGTATTGGTTAGTCAAAAAAAGTAGTCGGTACAATGACCAATACTACCCACCAAAAGTCAGAGGAAAATACACAAAGACATCCATTTGATGCATGTTACTACCTTTGGTACAGAGTCGACTGAGATTTTAAAAACTTTTATTATGAAACCTTTAATTGCCCTCAAAAGAGGTCACAATTTAAAAGAGAGGCTGGCAAGAGCTTGTTAAGGAACCAGAAGAGCTACTTTAACACAAATGTGGGGTCTTGAACACTCATAGGCCACCGCTGATCTGGTAATTGTAAGGCATGCGATACAACATGCACAATAGAATGATGCAATATTAGTGGTAAAGAACAGAAATTACAACATGTTTTGAGCTGCACAACGAAGAATGTGATTTACAGCATTGATTAGCCATGTGGACTGAAGGTACCTGAACTGCACCAATAGTTTATAGGAGTTCTACTGAAAGAGGTGGCATATTTATTTAGATATGTTAATATTGACCCATTCACACTTCCCATTGCCTTTTAGTACCTGCCAAACATATCCACACAGCTTTATAGAGGTCATGGGGGAAATGTTTCCAGAAAACTATCACCACCCTTTTAGATACCATGAGAAACCCAGGTGCAGCACACTGCGAACTTCCTATCTGCCCATAAAACTCCAAGTGTGGCCAAAAAGTGGGGTTCTTAAAGCTTAAGAATCTCAGGATGATTATGTCCGGCTGTTAGTAAAACTGCGGCCCTACTGATCTTACTTAGGAGCCCTTTCACATTCCATAACGGGAGATGTTTCCATTGGTGGGAGGGTTATGTGATGTCTCAATCATTTCTACATGGAGAACCATGTCTTAAGTGTTTTGCCGTTAATAATGTCTCACTGTGAAATAATTGCCTACTAACATTAATGACTCCGCCCCCCATCCCCAATATTTCTAAACCTAAAAGGATCTATTGTTTTACATCCGGTGGCCTGAGATTAAGTGAAATATGATCTATTCACACATTCCCAGACCTACCCCACTTAAGGTACTGTGGAAGGTGCTTCACCTATGGCGTAGGATTATGCAGATCCCAGTAGGTCATACATTGTTTCATCCAGTGTGTAAGGTAGTTCAACTGACGCTTGAGGATTGCAACTAGTTGCGATCTCTGCACTAGATGATTCCCTTGTGAACCTCTGTGCAGGTTCCCTATGTCTCTGTATCAGACACTGCTCTTTAGATCTGACACCTCTTGCATGCCCACTCTCTAGTTGCCTATGCCTGGTTAGCTCACTTCTGTTAAGTGCCTTCCACTTGTCTACCCACACCCATGCCTACTCCAGCATGTCAAAGTCAAAAAGACTTATTTTGCCAATAGAACCTGAAACTTAGCCAGGTACAGATACATATATCTCCAGTCCATTGCATGCAACTTTCCCTGTATGTGCTCAAAGGTCATTTGTTGCTTTTGCATGAGTTTGGTGGAATCTTGAAAGATCTAAAACTTGAAAAATGTATGCAGGGCATCAGAAAGATGTGGATCTAGAGAGATGTATACAAGACCTGCATCAGTACCCATGCCAACTCCTCCCCCTCCAAACAACACTCCGTCTCTAACCACCTGAAGTGTATCCTGCTGAACACCCGATCGATCTTCAAACATGCCACTGAACTGTGGGACCTACTCTACACTACTTCACCGGACGTCGTCTTTCTTACAGAAACCTGGATGAACGCCTCATCAGCGCCACAGCCGTCCCGGACGGCTACAAGATCATCTGAAAGGACCGCTCCAACTAATCAGGGGGAGGCATCGCCATCGTCCATAAGAACAACATACGAATCACGACCAGCTCCGACGATAACCTCACGGCCGCCGAACACCTTCACTTCCAGCTCCACACCGACCCCAGGACCACACTTAGAGGCACCCTCATCTACAGACCACCAGGAACCCGCACACAATTCAATGAAGACATCATTGACTTCATCAGCCCACATGCCATCACCTCCGATAACTACATTCTACTGGGAGACCTCAACTTCCACCTGGAAAAGAAATACGACAACAACACCACCACCCTTCTGGACAACCTAGCCAATCTCGGACTCAGACAACTTGTTGACACCCCCACCCACCTCGCCGGACACACGCTCGACCCCATCTTCACCTCCAGCAAACACATCTCCTTCAATCACACCACAGCTCTCCATTGGACGGACCACAGATGCGTTCACTTCAGCTACAAAAAGACCACGACCCACATCCCACATCCCACCACAACCTATTCCTCGAAGGAACTGGAACAAAATCACCACGGACCAACTCTTCACATCGCTCAACCAAAACCCCCCCCCACCATATCATCGGACCCAAACCAAGCTGCCACCAAACTCACACAATGGATCACCCACAGCGCTGAAGAATTAGCACCCTTGAAAAACCATCAGATCAAACAAGGTAACAAAAAGGCCCCCTGGTTCAATGATGACCTTAAGAAATCCAAGAAGTTATGTCGTACCCTAGAGAAAACCTGGAGAAAAAACCCAACCGCCAACAACCTGACCATCTTCAAGGACGCCACCCGCAAACACCACCAATTGATCAGATCCACCAAGAAATCAGCATTCAAGGATCGACTCGACAACAACGCCCAAAACAGCAAGGAACTATTCAACATCGTCAAAGAATTTACCAACCCCACCGCCGGCACCAACGACATCACTCCCTCACAAGACCTCTGCGACTCCCTATCTTCTTTCTTCCACAACAAAATCATCGACATTCATAACAGCTTTGCAAACCTGCCCGAAGAACAACCCACTCCACCCACCTCCGATCCAATACAGCACCCTCACAACCTCTGCGCCTGGAACCCAATCACTACTGAAGACACCATCCGTCTGATGAACTCCATCCACTCAGGCTCACCAACTGACCCATGCCCACACCACATCTTCAACAAAGCAAACACCATCATCGCACCCCACCTCCGCGATGTCATCAACTGCTCCCTCAACTCCGCTACCTTCCCAGATAGCTGGAAACATGCCGAACTCAGCGCCCTTCTGAAGAAACCTACAGCGGACCCCTCTGAACTCAAGAACTACCGCCCCATCTCACTCCTCCCCTTCCCGGCCAAAGTCATCGAGAAAGCCATCAATAGCCAGCTCGCCGCCTTCCTTGAATCCAACAACTCACTTGACCCCTCTCGGTCCGGCTTTCGAGCCAAACAGCACCGAAACCGCCCTCATCGCTGCTACGGATGACATCCGAACGCTACTGGCCAACGGAGAATCAGTTGCCCTCATCCTACTTGACCTCTCCGCCGCCTTCGACACAGTCTGTCATAACACCCTCATACAACGCCTCAACAACGTCGGAATACAAGGTAAAGCCTTGGACTGGATCATCTCGTTCCTCGCCGGAAGAACACAAAGAGTTCGCCTCCCCCCATTCAAATCTGAGGCAACTGAAGTCATCTGCGGCGTACCACATGGATCATCACTCAGTCCCACCCTCTTCAAAGTGTACATGAGTCCCCTCGCAACCATCGCACGCCAGCACGACCTCAACATCATCTCATACGCTGACGACACCCAGCTAATCCTCTCCCTCACCAAAGACCCCAACACTGCCAAAACCAATCTACACGAAGGAATGAAAGAAGTAGCCGAATGGATGAAGAACAGCCGTTTAGTTTTAAACTCAGACAAAACGGAAGTCCTCATCTTAGGATCATCCCCCTCTACTTGGGACGACTCTTGGTGGCCACCGGCTTTGGGTACAGCACCCATACCTACAGATCACACACGGAACCTGGGCTTCATCCTAGACTCCTCCCTCTCGATGACCAGACAAATCAACGCCGTTACATCATCATGCTTCAACATCCTACGTATGCTCAAAAAAATCTTCCGCTGGATCCCCACCGAAACAAGAAAAACAGTCACCCACGCATTAATCACTAGCCGACTAGATTATGGAAACACCCTTTACGCCGGAACCACAGCCAAACTACAGAAAAAACTACAACGCATCCAAAACGCCTCAGCCAGACTCATACTCTACATCCCCCGTCAAGCCCACATTTACGGTCACCTGAAAGATCTCCACTGGCTTCCAGTCAACAAGAGAGTAACGTTCCGTCTCCTCACCCACACACAAGGCCCTCCAATACCTAGGACCCGAATGCCTCAACAAACGACTGTCCTTCTACAAACCCACCCGCCAACTACGCTCATCCAATCAAGCCCTCGCGGCAATTCCGCGCATCAATAGATCCACCATGGGAGGAAGATCTTTCTCCTACTTAGCGGCCAAAACCTGGAACTCTCTCCCCACTCACCTTCGCCTTACACAGAACCACCTCTCCCTTAGAAAGCAGCTAAAAACCTGGCTATTCAATAAGTAATGCACCCACCCTCCCCCAAGCGCCTTGAGACCCTCTGGGTGAGTAGTGCGCTATATAAATTTCTGAACTTGAACTTAAGACCTCAGTTCTCTCTCTGATCACCTTCAGAGTTGTATCTTTGTCTTTATAATTCAGAAACTGGACAAATAGAGCTCCAGGCAGAGGCTTTGCACTTGGGACTCGGTGGGCTCTCTCGGTTACAAAGCATTTGGAAAGCCTTTCATTAATTTTTCAAGGAACAGTTCTGGGTCAGCCCTCTCTGACAATTCTGGAAATCCCCAAAATCCCAGGCTATCAAGATTGAACCACACCTCTGCATCCTGTAAGAGTCCCACCATTTCCTTGGCAGATGACCTCATCTGTTGCACTGTATTCTGAAGCTCCTCAGCGCCTTCAAACTCAAAGCAGCTCTCTTTCTCAGTGACACTGTCAATTACATTTCAGAGGATACATAACATCCCAGCCATTCCAAACATGGTCTATTCTGGACTTACAAATAGCTTGTAGAATAAATTCTTTATATGGCAAGTCTCGCGGACCGACTACAGCATCCCAGATGTTCACCACAGCATATGACCCCCAATGTCTGTAACGGCAAAAGTAGCTTTTATACATTTGCTCATCTGGTTTTATTTGTGTTGGTCCAGGAATATTTCTGGCCATGAGCACAAGACTGTTGTAGTGTAGTTTGTAGATGTAGGATCCCAAACACCACGTGCAGTTTCTCTACTCCTCAGTCTGTTGTGCTGTAGGCAGGTGTATTAGGCAAGTCCTCTCAAGAACGAGCAAATGTACTGGGATCATTGGGGTCCCAACACAATGTGTTTGTCCTGCTAGACCAAGGGGCTTCATTGTGTAGCTCACAAAGACTAATCGTTGTTGTTAAATCTTATCCATCAAGGGGAAAAAGGAGGGCTGAGGTGTCCCAATACCCAAATTCTACGATCTTTATTACACCCTCCTCATTATGCAAGATACATTTTGAAGAGCGTGCCGGGGCGTGCTTCTCCTCTCCAGGCAAAGTCTGGGATCAGTACTCTTCTGATCAATATTTCATCCTATGCACTGTTGGACATGCAGCTGGGAGACCGGAAGACCTCCTCTTGCAAGCCTCATGATTGACATAGGCTGACCAGTTCACAGCATAGTTGCTGCACTGTGGGAGAGCTGGCCAGCGGACGGCTCCTTGCACTTTCCTCCATCTCTCCCAGACTTTCACCCCCAGATATGACTCACTAAATACGTTGGTCTGCTCTCGGTCGCAGCTCAATGCAAAGTTGCTCGCCCTCACCTCTCCCAAATCTTTGCCACCAAGGTCTTGGTATCCTGGAGGAAGGAGGGGGTACAGGAGGAGTCAAGAACAGCTGTACTCAGTTTGATGCCCCTGTACCTCTCCATCGATGGGCAGCCAGCTGTAATTGCTTTAAGCCAACACCAACCTCCTGAGCGCCCGCGTAGCTCGCCATCGTAGATTCCTCTGAACCACTTAGTCGTCTGCCATTTAAACACCAGAAGCCATTTGCAATGCGTTGCTCATATTGCCATGATGGAAGCCGATGAGGGATGAGCAAGCAGGATTACTGCAAGTGAGACGGTGCTTCATGGAAATGCAACCGCCATGTTTGATCTAAGCGCAATGTTCTAATTTTTAAATAGGAAATGTTTCAAGAACGCCAATCATGATTTTTTACTATGAGCAAATGTTTGTAAAAATGTGCTGTTATTTTGACCAGTTGAGAAAAAAGCTGGGGTCCTAGGTTTTCAATCACAAATGTGAAAATTAGAATGATTACATTTTAGAGAGATGTTTAATAAATATATATTGAACTTTGACATCTGTCCACAAGTCATATTAATATGGCTGTATTTGCTGATTCAAGTAACTATTTAATTCTCACTGTATTAATTGGGACTGAAGTTTGCAATCAACGATTTCTATCCAAAAGAAAAAAGAGCTGGGTCGCCAAACATAGCTACTATCAAGCAACTGTGGAACCGCCATTCAGCTGCGGACACACTTAAGTTGTTAGAATGAATAACTGCCATACTTACTATTAGAATTCTCTTGGGCACAATGCTTTACATTTTTTACCAATTTAATTAGGGGTGCCCTGGAAGGTCTGTAATCCAGTAGCCACCCTAGATGATTAAAGGTTTTCTGCATTATACCATCACTCCCCATTTTGACTTTGTCTCTTAAAAGTCTTGATTTTAGTTTTTGCGAGTATATGGAGAGTTAATCCAAATTAAGGAGCATGCCTACTGTACATGTGTACTGTGAAGAAGGAAGCACTATATTGTCAGTATGTTGTTTTTTTAAATGTCTATCTATTTTCAGCCATCCAACCTGATGGCAACATAGTCAACAGTAATAACACGGTCACAGTTCTACATAGCAGTCATGTGCAGCACCATTGACATTGACTTCACACTGTACGTTTCTTTGCATATGCATGAAAAGCGGGATTATATTTTACACCAATGCCACCTCTCCCTGTGCTCATACAATACTCCATTTTATCTGCTGTCAACGCTCACTTATTACGCAACAGTTGTGCCTACCTTGCTGAATAGCCTCAAAGCTTGGGGAGAGGGGGAGGTCACAGGACGTGAAGTATCGTACTGCAATTCTTCAGCTCTTTAACATTCTGGTTTCAGCTCTCTCGTCAGATTCAATGTAGTGACCTTTTGTCATTCTCTCTACTACCCACCTTCCTTTCACACAAGTAACACGTGAAGGTGGTTAAGGTGGAGAAGGGTACCATAGACTACAGCTCTCCTTCGACATACCCTAACAGTCTTCCTGCTGAATGCGAAATGTCAAGACGTGCTAAGCGGGAACTGATGATGTTGGTTATCACAATTGTGCTTACCGGTAACCGCTAATAATGTGTGGTTGCTGAAGAGAAGGACGATTTAGCACACAAGAAAAGGAAATGAACATCAGTCTAAGAAAGGAGGGCGATCAGGAATACATAGGGAGCTTAGAAGAGAGGGAATACTGGGACAGAAGGAACGTAGGACCAAGGCATAGAGTTAAGGCAGAGCAAAGGCACAAGGGAAGAGCAGTCCAGATCTGAGAATCAGAGGCACAAAGTAAAAGGCTAGGCCAGGGGCACAGGCATGCATAGGAATTAAAGACACAGATAGGAGCCAGAACTGAGAAAATGTGTTTAAACTCCTGCCCCAAATTACACCAAGCCAACAGGCCAGAGGGGCCCCCTCATTGGGGAGCTTGTGGCGTTCTCCCTGAAGACTCACAAAACAAGCAATGGCAAAGTCATGAGTTCTGGCACTGGTTCCCAGCCTTCGGCTTGGTCAAAGCTCGTTTTGTCAAGTTTTCTGCACATCGTTATTGTTAGGAAAGCTACTGGGCCTTCGTCAAACTTAAAAAAAAAATTAAAAATGGCTAAAAGTTGAAATATTTTTTCTGATCTCAAAAACGCTCATTACCATAGTAGTCTCTGGCATTAAAGGAACTACTCTATATGGAATTGCTTCTTGTGAAAGCGTGGCTTGATGTCACTCAGTAAAATAAGCCAATGCCTGAGGTTGGTTTCCCAACTGCCCCATGCTGTAGTGGACGGAAGAGAAATGTGACTGACAGAAAAACAGACCATAAGATGAAGAGATTTGTCTGAAAGCCCCGATAAGGAATATGCTACTTACCTGTATGCATCTGTTCTTGGCATGTAGGGCTGCTGACATTCATATCTGTGCATAGATCGCCGCCTAGTGTTGGGTCCGGATGATTGCACATTGTTGTCCTGGAAGAGTCTTCGAAGTATCACGAGATCGGTGGCTCCTCCCCCGGACTACAGTGCGCATTGGCATCCTGTCCATCCTCAGATTGTTTTTCGCCATTGTGGCAGGGATGGAGTATGATACAGTAAGTGATGTCCATGCTAAGAAGAATTCTGAGTGCTACAGCTGCGACAGGCACTGGGGAGGAGGGAGGGCGATATGAATGTCAGCAGCCCTACATGCCAAGAATAGATGCATACCGGTAAGTAGCATATTCCGTTCGAGGCATGTGGGCTGCTGAATTCATATCTGTGCATAGAATGTATAGCAGTGTTCCCCCTAGCGGTGGTTGCCTGTGCCAGCTGCAGCTGCCTGAAAAAGAGTCCAGAGTACAGCCTGTCCTACAGCTGCTTGGAGTGTACATCTACGCAGGAGTGTTTGGTAAATGTATGTATGTATGTATGTATGTATGGTAGTCCATGTGGCTGCTCTACATATGTCCTCTAGAGGAATGTTTCCTAGGAAAGCCATGGATGCCCCTAATTTGCATGTGGAATGCGCTCTTGGGGGAACTGTTAATGTGCGTTTAGCTTTTTGATAACAAATTTGTATGCACTTAACAATCCATCTGGCTATACCGGATTTAGAAATGGGGTTGCCCTCGTGCTGTGGTGAGAAGGCAACAAACAGTTGTTTAGTCTTCCTGAAGGGTTTTGTCTATATAGTACAGTAGAGCTCTTTTAACGTCTAGGGTATGTAGAGCTCTTTCTGCCACTGAGTCTGGATTTGGAAAGAACACTGGCAGTTCGATAGTCTGATTGATGTGAAATTGGGATACTACTTTCGGCATGAATTTAGGGTTTGTACGCAGTACTACTCTATTTGTATGAATGGCTCCTGAATAGTGAGGGCTTTTAGCTCACTAACCCTTCTTAGTGAAGTAATTGCCACCAGGAAGGCCACTTTCCACGTTAGGAACTGTACCTCACATGAGTGCAGAGGTTCAAAAGGTGGTCCCATCAGTCTGGTTAAAACCACGTTTAAGTTCCAGACAGGTGAAGGTGGGTGTCTTCGAGGAATCACACGTTTGAGTCCCTCCATAAAGGCTTTAATAGCCAGAACCCTGAAGAGTGAAAGGTGTTGCCTGTTCTGAAGATAAGCTGCCACCACAGCTAAGTGTATGCAGATGGAGCTATAGGCCAGATTGCATCTATGCAAATTTAACAGGTAACATATGATGTTTTGAGTAGATGCATCCAGCAGATTTATGTCATTATTGGTACAATATATGACAAACCGTTTCCATTTCGCCGCATAGCAAGCTCTGGTTGTGGGTCTCCTTGCCTCCTTGATAATGTTCATATAGTCAGGAGGCAAGTTTATGTAACCAAACTGACTTCAGGAGCCAGATCACAAGGTTCAACTGTTGCGGATCTGGGTGCTGATTGTCTCCATGGCTCTGCATTAAAAGACGGGGAGTTGATCGCAGCCTTTGATGAGGCACCACGGAAAGTTCTAGGAACGTGTTGTACTACGGTTGCCTCGCCCACGTTGGAGCAACTAGGATGAGTGTCATGGAGTGTTGTCGTAGTTTGCATGCCACTAGTGGTATGAGCGGTGCTGGGGGAAAAGCGTACGCAAACCTGCCTGACCAGTTCATCCATATCGCATTACCCTGAGACTGCGGATGTGGGAACCTGGTGGCGAAGCTTTGGCATTTTGCGTTTTCCCTTGTGGCGAACATCCCCACCACTGGAAGTACGGGTACAGCACCGAGGGATGAATCTCCCACTCGTGCATCTGGTGGCAGTGTCTGCTGAGCAGATCCGCCATCTGGTGGTCTCTGCCCGGGAGGTGTTCCGACATGAGGAAGATGTTCCGCTGAATGGCCCACTTCCACATGCTTTGCGCCAGGTGTGACAACTGTGGAGAGTGTGTCCCTCCCTGCTTCTGAATGTAGTACATGGCAGTCATGTTGTCCGTCCGGATAAACACGACTATGTTGCACAGGTGTACTTTGAAGGGCTTGATCGCCATATAGATCGCCATTAGTTCCAGCAGGTTGCTATGCATCTTCCTCTGCTGTGTCTTCCATAGTCCCTGCACTGTGTAATGGAGGACATGCGCCCCCCAACCCAGGAGAGATGCGTCCGTTGTCAGCACTATTTGTGGAACAGGCTCTTGGAACGGTCGTCCCCTGCAAAGGTTTTGTGGATTCCACCAATGCAGAGAGTGATATGCACGACCGGTCACTAACACTAGGTCTTTCAACTGCACTTGAGCCTGGTTCCACTGCCGTGCTAAGCATTCCTGAAGCGGACGCATGTGTAGTCTCGCGTGAGGGACTATGAAGATGCAGGAGGCCATCATGCCTATCAACTGCATGAACACTCGTGCGGGCAGCGAGTGTTGGGGCCTGAACGTTTGAATCAGCAACTGAATACCGCTGATTCTTGCCGAGTATGGCTGTGCTTTCGCTACCAGCGTGTCTATAGTCGCTCCTAACTACTGTTGTACGTGAGCAGGTTGGAGATGAGACTTGGTGTAGTTCAGGGAGAATCCGAGGCTGTGTAGGTGGTGAATAGTGCGCGACATGTGGCTGACACATTGCTGGGCCGACTTCGCTTGAACGAGCCAGTCGTCCAGATAGGGGTAGACGTGGACATGGTTTCTTCTTAGGTGCCCCGCCACCGTCGCCAAGCACTTGGTAAACACCCTGGGTGCTGTTGTCACCCCAAAGGGTAGGACCTTGAACTGATAGTGCTGGTTTTGTATGGTGAATCTGAGATACTTCCTGTGTGCAGGATGTATTGGTATGTGGAAGAATGCATCCTTTAGGTCTAGCGTTGCGAGGAAATCTCCCTGACTGAGCAATGGTAGAACCTGCTGTAAAGTGAGCATGTGAAAGTGTTCTGACAAGATGTATTGGTTTAGGGGCCTGAGGTCTAGAATTGGCCTGAGGGACCCGTCCTTTTTGGGGATTAAGAAGTACAGCAAGTATACCCCTGTATCTTGTTCCTGTATAGGGACGAGTTCTATGGCCCCTTTTTGCAGCATACGGATTACCTCTTGCTGCAATAAGTCTATGCGCTCTGCTGACATAGGACGGTGTTTTGGGGGTATTTTGGGTGGAGTGGAGGTTAGCTCTAGACAATAGCCGTACTGAATAAGTTGTCTCACCCACCTGTCTGTGGTAATGCTCTCCCTGACTGGCAGGAACTGTTGTAATCTCCCCCTCGACCGGTGTTATATCGTCCGGGGGCAGTGACAAGGCGTCACTGTTGAGTATTGGCAGAGGATCTGGTGTTGTTATTCCCCCGTCCTCTGCCCATGCTGCTGTTTCCATGGTAGCCACCTCTATTGTTCTTGTTGTAGGTGGTTTGCGTGCTGCTTTTATTGTACGTGGACTGTTGTGATGCCTGGCTTCGTGTAGCTCCTCTGTTACTGGAGCAACGAAGGGAACCTCCTCTAAACTGTTGGGACTGGAGGGCACCCATGGATTTGGCCGGGTCAGTGTCTTTTTTAATCTTTTCTAAGATTGTGTCCAATCTGGGTTCACAGGCTGGTTCAGTAATGTGGTCTGGATCTCAGGTTTGAACCCCGAGATACGCAACCAAGCATGCCTCCTAAGCAGGACGCTTGTGTTAATGGCCCTTGCTGCAGTGTCTGCTACATCTAGCTCACACTTAATAGATGCGTTGGTAATGAGTTTACCCTCCTGTATTAGCATCTCTGCTCCCTCCTTGTAGGGCTCTGGCAAATGTTGTAGCAGTTGCTCTATAGTGTCATAATGTGCCCTATCATATCTGGCTAATAGGGCCTGTGTATTTGAAATCCTCCAGATATTAGCTGCTTGAGCAGCCACCCTTTTCCCAGAAGCTTCCAGCACTTTAGATTATTTGTCTGGAGGAGGAGCATCACCCGTAGTCTGAATTGGCAAGCTTACGGGCATTGGAGACCACCAAGGAGTCCAACGGCAGCTGTCCCTTAATATATGTAGGGTCCACAGGCGCCGGTCTGTATGTCCTTTCAATCCTAGGGTTAATAACCCTTGCTCTAGTGGTTTCTTTAAAGATGTCCCCAGCATGTTTAAGGACACCCTTTAGCATTGGTAATGTTTTTACAGATTTTTCTAAAGAGGAGAAAGTGTCAAACAGGAAATCCTCTTCCACAGGGTCAGCATGCATGTCCACATCATGATTTAGGGCCGCCCTTTCAATCAGAGCGTTGAACGCAGCTGTATCCTCTGTCGGTGAAGTTTTCACTGGATAAGAGTGAGTATCAGGAATAGTTTGTGATTCTGCCTGGTCAGCAGGGTCTGCCCAGGTTTGAGTCTGGTCATCCTGATCAGTGTCCATAGGATAATGATATTGTTCCTCATCATCATAAACAAAATCCTCTGTAGTGGGTGTGGGTGAATATGCCGAAGCGTCCTGGCCATAGTACCGCACAGATTCAAAAAGGACAAGTGAAGTTGCAGAATCCCTCTTCTTTTTGAGAGGAATTTTGTAAGACTCCAAAGTATTGTCAGATCTGATTTTCCTCTGATAAATAGTGAGTTTACCAGATTCTGAGTCTATGTGTAACTTGGACTGGTCATCATAAGAGGGCTCCTGGTACACAACGTCCTCCTCCGAAGGATGGCTCTTTTTTCCTAATGACCCTTGTTTAGGGGTTTCGACCCTAGGCGTCGGATTGAGCGCCTTGGGGCGCGCAGTCGGTGGTAATCCAAACTTTATCGGTGTCTTTTTAGGGAGGCCGACCTTCTTTGGCGCCGGCGTCGATGTAGGCCCGACCGACTTTGTCTTTTCGCTAGCAGTCTTTTGGGCGTGCACCGTCTTCAGTGCTTGCGGCGTCGGAGGCGCGCTCTTCTGCCTCGCCTCGACGTCCTTCAAGGCGCTTTTAGTTTTCGACTCGAGGCCCTTGACAAGCTGGGGTCTGTCGACCTGATGCTTCGGATCGAGACCCTTTCGAGGCTCGAGTCCCTTGTTGATGTCGCTGTCCATGGACTTAGACGTCTTCGGTTCGACGTGCTTGGATTTAATCGCGGCCTTTAGCGCCCCCTATCTTTGGTTCGACACTCTTCGCTTTCGGCCCCACAGGGGCGTCGACACCAGATGTTTTCGTCGACTTCGATGGGTTCGAGGCTTTCGACCCGAGGACTGTTTTTAGCACTTTCGGTTTCGCTATGTGCTCGATAACTTTCGGTTTCGTTTTTAGTATTGGAACCAATGGCTCATGTATTGTTTTCTTAGCCGGGCCTTGACCCTGGGCTATAGAACGTTCCTGACGAACTCGGCTAAGGCCTTCCGGCGATGCCTCGACCTGAGCCTTTGGAAGTTCTTGAGTGTCTGTTTCGTGCCCAGTACCCACTGTTGGGTCTGGTTCATCGCTTGAGTCGTCATCAACGGCTCCGATGGGGGGATACGTCGTCCCTTACCTGGACGACGTTTTCTAAATCGACGTTGTCTTAGTCTTCTTCATAATAATCGGAGCCATGCTCCGAACCGGGATCCGACTGCTGTTCCGGATCCTCCGCGTCGACGATCTCATCGTCGTCCTCATCGAATATGTTCACCGGGTCGGGCGCTGGCCTCGACATAGTTTGCCTCGCTGCACGTCGGAGTCTAAGCGTCTTCTTCGACCTGAATAGAGCACAGGCTAGACAGTTGTTCTCGTCGTGCTCCGGTGAAAAACACTTGTTGCACATCGGGTGTACATCGATGTGCGGGTACTTAGTTACAAGGGGGGCATTGTTTGAACGGGCTCCATTCCATCGACGATAAGGCCCGGTGTCGAAAAGGCCACGCGGCTCTTCGACATCCTGCTCAAGAAAACTGGAACAAGAACTCGGCACCGATCGAAACAATACCGACGACTCCGAAGGCCTTTTGGCCTTTTAGAAGTTTCCGAACTTGAGTAAAGAAAAGTAAATCGAACCCAATCTCGGAAAAAACAATCTGAGGATGTACAGGATGCCCATGCGCACTGTAGTCCGGGGGAGGAGCCACCTATCTCGTGATACTTCGAAGACTCTTCCAGGACAACAATGTGCAATCATCCGGACCCAACACTAGGCGGCGATCTATGCACAGATAGGAATTCAGCAACCCACATGCCTCGAACATACGTTTTTACATGGAGCACTGTAAAGTTTTACATGCAGTCCTATAGGGTCAATAGTGAAATATTTTAAAAGGCCTATGTTGTGCAGGTAACAAATATATTCCTCTTACAGGCATTATACACACTAGTAGTAGAGATAATATTGTGAAAAGCTCTCAAATATATTAAATCAGGCCTTCTTTTTAATCTGAATGGTCAAAGAATGATAAGCATTGGAGTGCATACCAAGAGGCTGTAATAAGCTTAAGTGTTAATGAATGCATCACAAGGCAAATATAGTAAATATGTTGGAACTATCTAACCAAATGATCACTGTGCAGATACTGGACAGTGAAAGTGTTAAATGTAGATCGGTTCATGCTGACAGCGGTAGAAAGCTGCACCTCAATGGTCTTAGACAGTCTAAATTGGATAATGGAGGCATAAGAGTTGGCTTTATGACAAAGAGCGGAAGAGCATGAAATGTAAAATTATTAACGGAAGGTACCGATCCTATTAACTTAATAAAATATCTTACCAAGTCAAAGCTAATTCACTGAAAAACCCTTGCTCAATTTCTGGTAGCAAAGGCACAAGCAGCAGGCTTTTTTCCCAGAGAAATGAAGATTTGAGTAAGGAAAATGATCAAACAATGGTAACAAATGGAGTCAAGGTGGCGCCTCACTCATGAGAGGAGGACAAAGCTCGGTTTCATGTGGCTCTGGCCGATTACCACGGGAAAATTAGGGCAGCACGCAAAGCTCATATAGCTGTACAATTAGACCAGGCCAAAAATTACCCTAAGGTGCTATATTGCATTTCGCAGTCCTTCACAAATTCCAAGACGTGTGAGAATACGATGGTCCCTACACAAAAATTGTGCGATGACATTAGCACTTTAATACAAAAAATTGAGACCATCCATGATAAAAAGTGTCCAATCAGGGGAGCACTCTTCCATCGCCATGATTCCCGTAGAATCTGGGCAGGCAGTTACCCAACTGTTGGGAAGTTTTCCCCTGGTGACACAGGTGGAGGTTGAGTCACTAATCCACTCAGTAAAATCCGGATCACCTCAGGATCATGTCCCGGCAAAAATAACCGCTTCTCTTGCCAGCCACCTGTCCCCCTCCATTGCACATCTCCTCAATCTCTCCCTGCGAGGCGGTCTGGTCCCTTTGGAATGGAAAGCAGCACAGGTTATGCCTATCCGGAAGAACACCAAGGCCCGCTGAGTTTTCCAATCTCTGCCCTATCTCTCTCCTTCCTTTCCTGGGCAAGCTATTGGAGAAACATATAAACACTCCTCTTTCTAACCATGTCGAACGGACAGGCAGCCTTGATCCATCTCAGTCAGGCTTTTGCCCTAAATACAGCACAGAATCAGCCCTACTAGCGGTAACCGACAACATCAGGATGACCCTAGATAGAGCCCACTGCACGATTCTGGTGCTGTTTGATCTGTCCGCCGCATTCAACACGGTTTCCCATAAGATCTTGCTCAGGAGGTTGGAAGAGACTGGACTCAGAGGTTGACAAGTTTTCTTTCTTCTCGTTCTCAGACGGTTAACCTTGGCTCTTATCGTTCAGCTGCAACAGAACTGTCCAAGGGAGTACCACAGGGTTCTTGTTTGAGCCCGACTTGTTTTAACAGCTATGTGTCTCCCTTGGCCAATCTGTTGAGGAGTAGTGGGTTCATCCCTGTCTCCTATGCGGACGATACCCAGCTGCTTTTTCCATTTGCAAAGTTTACTCCATCAGTGCAGGCCGCCTTCTCCCTGGGAATGAGAAATCTCTCTCAGTTGTTGAGGAGTAACTTTCTTCAGTGCAATGTGGGGAAGACTGAAATCATGCTCTTCGGAGAAGCTCAACTACTGTGGACACACGATTTGTGGCCCTCAGACCTAGGTACTTCCCTAATCCAAAAACCTGTGTAAAAAACTTAAGTTTCCGCCCTGAGCAGACCCTCACTATAAAGGAGCATGCTGTTCTGACAGCTGGTTCCTGTTTTCATGTGTTGGGTCTTCTGCGTTGTATCCTTCCTCTGCTCCCAGACTCATTCAGGAAGATGTTAACCAAGGCGCTTATTTTAAGCCGCCTGGATTACTGCAATAGTCTCCTGCTGTCTGCCAACGAGACCGCTCTTGATAGACTACAGGTTGTCCAGAATACCGCGGCACGTTTGATTCTGAACGCACCCCCAAGGACAGCCTCTCGGCCTCTGCTTTATCAGCTCCACTGGCTCCAGATATGGAAGAGAGTACAGTTTAAAGTCTACTGCACCATTCACAAGGCCTTGGCCAATTCTAGCCTTAGCTATCTTGCGGATACATTTATCCCCTACACTCCTAGGCGGTCTCTCTGCTCAGAATCCAAGCACTTCCTCACAGTGCCTAGAATTAAACGAGCCAGACAGGGTGGGAAGGTCCTGCCACTGGAACAAGCTCCCTGCGCAACTAAGACAGAGCACGGAACATCTCCACTTTAGGAAACAGCTTAAAACCCATCTTTTCACCTTGGATCTCTAGCGAACAGTCTTCTCTCACGCTGCCCATTCGAGCGCAGAGATATCCCTTTGGGTGTCGATTCTGGCACTTTATAAATAAATAAATTAAATAAATAAACAAATAAATAAGGAACCAGAGTTGTGAAATTTCAAAGTTGTAAGCCAAAACGAGCTAAGAAAACAAAGTGACAAAGTCGATGATTGTAGTTTTCCAGGACCTAAATGCAATTTCAAACTCGCCACAATGGAAGGGGTTGTCTGGTAAGCCTTCCCAGTTACCCTGGTCAAAAGTTTAACCTTAAGACTTTGGCTGGCATTAAGTCTTAGGCAGATGTGGCATATCTGCCAAACATAAGTAGATGTCCAGTCCGAGTTTTTTAGACGGTATATGTATGTAGGTAGTCTTGATAGTGATGGATCAATAGGACACACTGGACATTTACCAATTTTTTTTTCACAACAAATTTTATTGATTGATCAGGTAAAGGCATATATACAGTTCTCCACAATCAGGAGGTCACTGCAAATGATCAACACATGTACATCATGGTAGCCCAATCAATGAAAGAAACATTTCTCCCTAACCCCCCCACCTCCCACAACCACCCAATTACCCCGCTACCCACCCCTTATCCCTCCCTAACCCAGTACACGCGATCACATTAAGCCTCCTGTAAGTGCTGTCAGTATGCCAGGCGCTATGCGCCTCTCTAGGCCCGTGCCCATCGTCCAGATCCAGATCGTCGTCAGGTTCTGCTGGGGGATCCAGAGTCAAACCCCTATAGTCAGCCCACCGTTTCCAGATTTTGTAGTGTTTCCGGGGGCAACCTCTGGCCTCGAACACTGGGCACTCTAGCCCTATAAAATAATCCAGTCCAGACTTCCACGCACTCAGGGGGGGGGGGGCTCGCTTATTCTTCCACGCCCGTGCCAAGTCCCGCTTGGCCGCCACCAGGCCCAACAGCAAAAGGTGGCGTTTGTAAATATTCCCTCCCACACCCTCTAGCACATGGAGGAGACCCAGACGATGAGTGCGGGGGAGATCCCAGCCCAGTACCTCTGACAAACAATTCCACACACCATTCCAGAACCTAGTCAAGCCAGCACAAGACCACTCAGTATGTAGCAGGGAACCTATCTCAGCTCCACAGCGCAGGCACTCCGGGGACACAATCAGGCCTGCTTTCCACAGCCGCTCTCGTGTATAGTAAGCCCTGTGCAAATATTTGAATTGGATTAGTCGGAGTCGTATCGCAATGGCGGTCCCACGTGGGGATTCCAATGACTCCCTCCAGTCATCCTCATCCAGGGGCCCTACATCCTTTTTCCAGGCGTCTTTCAATGGGAGCAGGGAGGAGGAACAGTGGGTAACCAGCGTTTGGTAAATGCGGGACACCTTTTTATCCCCGAGATCCCCAATGAAAACCTTCGCTGCCACAGGGCTGAACTCCGGCAGCGACACCTACCCAACTAGGCTAGAACATTTACCAATTTTTGAAAATAAACAGTAACTTTTTATCAGAAAGTTGAACTCCTCCAAATCGACAGGGAAAGATGTTCAAATCAAAAATGCTCACTAAGTGAGATACATGGGGTTTGGGCTCCGTTCGAAGAATTTAATTTTGGCCCATTAAAAGCCAAAACAACCCTGTGTTGTGTGGTCATCGTCGAATTGCAGCAAGGACACTTTGTGGCCTTGCCCTTGCTCTAAGAGCTAGGGTCTAGATCTGCAAAGGTAGTTTCCAGTCCCAAAGTCTCAGATTCGCAAAATCTGAACTTTTGTGACAGTAAAATGAACTTTTGTGATGTACAAACTCTAAACTACCTTTCGGTAACATACTGCTTATGCTCCTTGACCACTAGAGTGCAGCAGAGCTGCAACAGGAAACGGAACGAGATTCGGCGGGTCAGGACTCAGGAGGAGAGGAGAGGAGAGGAGGCGGCCGCGGCGGTGGCTCCACGGCAGGACATGCTACCACCCAGCACCCAGCGGTGAGCTCCAATCGCGGGGGATTGTGTGAGCCTTGCACTATAGAGCCGCGGGAGCTGCGGGTACGGGTGCCGTGAATGCCACGAGAGCCGCGTGTGCAGGAGCCGCGAACACTGGAACTGGGAGTGCGGCTAGTGCAGCAAATACTGTGGAACAAACGTGGAAGTTGCCTCGGGAACTGCTGAGGTGCCGAGGTGCTATGGGTTTTACCGCGGATGTTACCGCGGGAGCTGTAAGTACCGCAGGTGTCACAAGTGCCTTAAGCGTTATCCTGCTGTGATACCCTGAGCCCCGAGCCTTTTTGATTTTTGCCTGATTTCCCTGCCATAAAGCTGAGAGCGGAGGAAGCTCAGAAAAGTTAAAGTCACCAAGCTTCCTTAGGCCTCGCTAAAACAACCACTATACAGCAATCCCTAGCAATCCCCATCTTCTAAGAAAGCACTTGGTCATTTATGGTTTAACATTGGATTTAAAACTGGATTATTGGATTATTGATGCTGGGACCCGGCTGCAGCTGGTAGTAGCAGCGCTCTTTAAAGAAGCAGGGTTTGTGCTTTGTCGTGGTGAGCTTGAACCCGACGATCCTCCCCCCTGTCCCCCTGCTTCTGCATTTTTCTTTTCTTTTTCCTTTTCCCTTTCCCTTTGGGGGCTGCTGCGATAGTTCTTGGCTTGCCGTCCCACGAACTTATTTTTTACGTAACCGCGCACTGTAAATATAACCAATCCAGCAGAAGGGCAGGATCACCAACGCCAACAATACCAAATAATCCAATTAAGAAAGGTAGCTGCTAGAAAATGCGTTTTGGTAAAGAAAGAACTGTGGGCTCCCCTAAGAAACGAGCTCGAAGAAATCAAGCAGCCAATTCACAAAAAAAAGGCCCGTGTCAAAGCGCAAATAAAGGGGTCAACTCAGTCCCTAATTTCACCTATAGCAAGAATGTTTGAACGATCAACAAAAATTCCACCGAAATTTGATTTTATGAAAGATCCAACAACTGCACTAATGACTATGCAATCGGAGCTAGAACTAAAAACATTGCAGTCCCCACTCAAACCAACAAACGAAATGAAAGGGGGTTCGGACCCAAACGCTGAATGGGAGTTAAGTCCTTAAGCTGTTATACGAATCAAGAGGACCCCATGACATTCTAAATAGAGGAAATATCCTCCGGTTAATGAAAAACTTACCAACTCTTGAAAGTATAACAGAAGACATTGAAAAAGTGGGCTTTCAGCCAAATCCGGAAGGCACACTGCCACCAACATTGATGACAGTACCCGCAGGCTCAATAGCGGACTCTATCCTGAAAGAGCATGGACGTTTTCGTGATTGGGGTATATTAATAAGCCAACTCCCGCCAAAGGTTTATCCAACACCGCTATTAAATACGGGAAGCATTACAAAAAAATTCCAGTCTGATGAAAGTAACAAAGTTTTCTCCATATTAAAAAACCAGTTGGGAAAAACCAGTCATGAAGCCAAACCTTGTTCTATTCCAGTAGAGAAAGAGCACAAAAAAGAGCCAAACGAACACTGGATAATGGCATCCCTCCACGGTATAAAGGACCACTGACCAACTCTACCGCAAGATCAATTGCAAGAAAAGTCTATGGTCCTTTCAAAATTGAAGATATGCTCATGGAACATAAATGGGATCTGTGGACAAGGGAGGGAAGCTAAAATTCAAGGTTTCTCAGCTCAAACTCAAATAATACTACTGCAGGAAACATGGGCTACAGACCTATTTATGTTAAAACATCATACAGGTTACTTTGAACCAGCTATTAAATATCAGAAATTTGGACGTCCCTGTGGAGGATTAGCAATCATCGTCAAACGACCTAGATGCGAAACATGAGCTAATTCATACAAACAACCCAAACCTTCTTGCATTAAGAATTCGTTATAAAGCCTGTAAAAGTATGCCATATAAAACTCTAACTCTAGTAAACGTCTACATACCACCGAAACTGATCTTAAAGAAAGTGTTGACTACCGCCCTGAATGACCTGTTACTGGCGCAAATTTTGGACGTGCCACTGGCTGATTATATTGTAATAGGGGACTTCAATACAAACTTGTTAATGCCTTTGGTACGGAGTGACTTTGTCCAACTACAAAATCAACAATGGGCGATTCCCGACCCGATAACGGAACCTAAAACCGTCATTCAACAAAACAAAATAGGGGCAAATTTGGTGAATGATATGGAAGCGTTGGGCCTTAGAATATTGAATGGCAGATTTCCAACGGACTCTCCACCGGCTTGTTCATTTCATTCTGAAAATGATACTTCATGAATTGGCTATACGTTGACGTCTTTATCTATTTTCAACAAGGTGATATCCTATACCTTGAATAGAGTTACGGACAGCGATCATAGTCAGCAAATTATTGCGATAAATACATTGTGTCCAAAATCTGAGACCTTCCTGATAATCCCAGGCGAGATCTGTACCATTAATTATAAGAAACTTATATGGAAACCTGGTAATATGGATGAGATCACGGCAAGGGCAAAAAAACTAGTGACAGAATCTAGGGAGGAAAACACAAACATAAATCTCATAGAACGATGGGAAAAGTTTACCCATAAAGTAGTCACTGATACTACCAAAACAGCAGGAGTACAAACAAGGAAAGGGGCAAATAGCAAAAAAAGAGAAGGCAGAGAAAATGACATCTTTCTTTCATACGGCGTAAGGAAACTTAGATGTAGCCGTAACAGGCTGAGGAGACAATTAAAGAAGTCACCATACAACAAAGAAAACGCTGCTTTACTGAGAAATACAAACAGCAGCTTAAAGAAATTGATTTGGAATGAAAAGAGCTAAGCAAGACAAGATCTGTGGATAAAAATATTTCACGCAAGTACATTGGCAAACTCAAGGGAGTTCTGGAGACTAATTAATGGCCTAGCTACACCTAATAAATTTGTAATTAGAACCAGTCTTTCTGAAGAAGAATGGGTGATCTTTCTCAAAACACATCTAACACATCTAAATCCAAATCATCCATCTCTGATACAACGTACTGTCGATGTAAGTTCCATAAATGTTGACAAAGAAGAAGATAGTGAGATTCTTATAATCAATAGTCAAGTGGCAAGTTTGATAAAAAAGCAAAAAGACGGTGCCCCTGGTCCGAATGGCATCACTTTTGCACTTTTCAAAGAAGTGCCCGATTTCTGGTCACTTTACCTTACAGATGTTTTTAAGGAAGTGATCCAGAGTGGACAAATCCCAAAATCATTGGGAGGATCACTTATAACACCCATATTTAAGAAAGGAAACTGGCAACAGCCAGAAAACTATAGCTTAATTACTTTACAGGACACGAATGCTAAGCTGTTTGCCGAAATTCTATTGACTAATCTAATGGACTGGGCAAAAGAAAATCAGGTATTACCCCCAAACCAGACAGGCTTTGTCAAAGGCCTCGGTACGACAACAAATCTTTTAATATTGGCAACATTAATTGAAAAAGCAGTACTAGCTAAACAACCTTTATATTTGTGTTTTGTAGATTTTAAATCTGCTTTTGACTGTGTTGATAGAGATCTTTTATGGGACAAACTTGCCAAACAAGGAATACCAGAAAAGCTGTTAAAGATGATCAAGCTGTTGCACTCTGAAACTTGGGTTAGGGTGAGGACGGGGAACGGCTTATCATTAACCAAAATAATTCCAACATCGAGTGGTCTTAAACAGGGTTGTGTGTTGGCTCCCTTACTTTTTAAACTTATTTTTAGCTGACCTTACCACCGAACTAAATGCCATTAACGCCCACCCTCCAAGGTTAGCTCAAATTCAGATATCAAGCTTATTGTACGCGGATGACGTCATACTCTTAAGTTGTACAAAGGTGGGGATGCAACGACTGATTGATGGCATCTCTAAGTATTCTGAGGTAAATGGTTTGCATGTAAACGAAGCCAAGACTAAGGTGATGGTAGTAACAAAAAAAGTGTGATTAAAACACGCACATAAATGGATCTTGCAAGGAAAAAAACTGGAACGTGTAGCTGACTACAAATACTTGAGAGTAACTTTCAACGACAACGGCAAATTCGAGATACAAAAACTCGATATTACAAGGAAAGCGAACTCCCTCGTCGGTGCACTTGGAACAATCCAGAAAGCCATTGGAGACTGGTCTTATCGTCCCTTATTAAAAACAATTGCAGCTAAATTATTGCCTACTTTAACTTATGGCAATGAAGTGCTCAGCGAGAATGACGCAGAGATCATCAACAACTCGGTCGCTAAAGCGTATAGAACTTTATTTTCCCTCCCAAAGAATGCCTCACAAGCCGAAGTGAGGTTGGAATTCGGGTTAAATAACCAAGGTTATGCAAGGAAAGGGCACACATTGAAAGTGGGGTACAGAATAAAAAACGATCAGGACAACGAAATGTCTCGCCTACTGTGGTTGGAAATAAAAAATAACAGGAACCTAAGCGCCAGCTCCTATTTAAATCTAGGAATTGAGGAGTTTGGAATAACACCTATTTGGAACACCACAGTTGTCCAGGAGAGTTTTAAAAAAACAGTAAACAAACTTACGGATTATTTCTCCTTGATAAAGGACAGATATCTTTGTTAAAAGAAAGCATGCTTGGCCAATTGTGAATGGTTTCAAGAAGAAAAAGATTCAAACCTACCTGGAAACTTCATGGTCGAAAAAAAAGAAAAAAAAACACATTTTTATTAATGCTAGGTTTGGCTATTTTTCAGGCTTATGCCACTTGGCACCATGGAAAAGATCTGATGATAACTGCTTATGTAGACTATGTAAATTAGGTCAAGAAGACATTCTGCACTTATTGTGTCTTTGCCCTGACCTTGAAGTTGAAAGAAAAAGTACAATTAAGAAATTGTTTAATGAACGTGGGGTAAGGACTCGTAGGCAGGCATTAATGGCAAGCTTAAATCCAGAAGACCTACCAATTAATTCATCTTTTGTTAAATTCCTTCAGATGGTTAAAAAAAAGTTGGAAGCCTGTGCTTGATTAAATAATGAGCTGTGTAAATATGAACCTCCCGAATCAATACAAAAATAATTTAACCCCTTCACTGCGGCGGCAATTCCGCCACAGTGCTAGGGGGTGGGGCGCACGGCTCACCTGCGCTTGTGACGGAACCGCTCCGTCACGCGCCTCGGGTGAGCTGTGCTAGTGACGGAACGGTTCCGTCACGAACGCGCCCGCTCAATAGAACCGCCGCGCAGGCGTGAAATCAGCGCCGCGCAGGTGCGGCGAGCGGGCTGTGACGGAACTGCTCCGTCACTAGCACAGCTCACCCAAGGTGCGTGACGGAACGGTTCAGTCATAAGCGCCGAACGGGTTAAAACAATTTACCTTTTTATATCAGTCTGATCAAAATTATTGGAACATGAATTGTTTTAGTATTTTATATTTGTAAATATTTTAGCTGTTTTATTTGGTAAGATTTTAATTAAATAAATTTACTTTACTACTTTACTTACATACTGCTTAATTGCTATTTGGTAAACATGTGTTTAGGGAGTGACCTTCAACTAACAAATCCCAATGATATTTATTAATGTTTTACGACTGAAATCCAGTTGCAAAACATTAATAATGTATCGACTACATAAACGCAGTGATAACCTATTAGCAAGTTGGATAGGGTCTATAAGGGGCCCCTTCTCCTATGTGAATGTTAGGAATATGTAATGGTCCCAATCTTAGAAGAAAGTTTGTAAAACAGCCTAACCTTTCCTAGTCTTAAAAAGTTTGAAGAAGTTTTATTTTTTTCACATATTCAGTTTTCCTTTAAGGAAAATGGCTGCATTCAATAAATATTTAGAAAAAATATTGCTTCATTTGAAAGCAATTACAAACGTGGTTGCCACCATCCTTGTGATGGCAGCGTATCATGGTGGGTTGCAGTTTGTGACGTGCCTCATTAATATGGAGGTAGGTTGATTTGCACATACCAATAGTTGGTGCCCAATTTGCAATCATTTTTAGCAAATACAATGTTTGTAGATCTGGCCCTTAGTCACTATGTTGGTTCTCAGAAACTCCAGGGGAAAAGGTAGACTGCTGTAGCTGATGAGGGCTCCAGAAGGTTCCATACTTCTTTTCAGCAGTGCCGTGGTAGTCTACAACTGTGCTTCAATATCTCCAAATTGAAAAAACATGCAACTCTTAGACGCTCAGTAGATGTCTTCCTTGGGGAGCCTTGGCACCTTCAGTCGGTCGCTCCAGAGATCAAGTCTCACTTTCTTAAATGTGCTACGAAGTTACTTATGATCACTTCCACACATTCCAAGATTCCGGGAAGACTCATTTAGTGTATAGTGCAGTCTACTCTGAACAAGACCGATCGTTCTCCTGCACAAGAAGGAGCCCTTCTTCAATCTTGATATTCCCTGAAGTAGAGGCAGAAGGCCAGACAACCGATGAACGAAGAGCACTTCTAGAGCCGGGGTAAAAGTGAAGAGCAGGTTAGCCCCATACACCCATTCCACCGTACAGGCAATATACAGGCACTTCATTCACCCTCTCCAACTGTATTTCGACGAGTTTGGAGTGGAAAGTCACGTTTTAGCCAGTGGCTCGTGACGGACAACCTCGTCTCAAATCCATACAGAATCCGCAAAGTCCAGCCATCCCACCTTTTCCAGATACTTCAGTTCAAAATGGAAGGACCTAAGTTGCAGAGCTCCTTAACTCCTCCCAGGTCCTGTCTGTGGAAATTAAGATCCATCCCTTTCTCTGACTGTCCTGCAAATAGCCATTTCCACAACTGGGATCAGAGAGACAAATCTGATTTTTGATAAAAATTCAAAAGAAACTTGGATTATTTAGATTTCTTCTGGCCTGTATTGTACAAAATTAACTTTTCATCACAAACAAGCCTCTTCAAAAGAAATTCTACAACAGTCTATACGGTGAATATAACACTTTGGAGTAGAATGTCCCACCTCTACACCTACACAACACAGCCTTGTGTACTGCAAAGCACACTTGGGGGGTGGGACTGGGTGGTGGGGGGCGGGGGGGCTGAATGGTCTATTGTAGTAAATTAGGTTTCCCTATATGCTGAACCAGATCTTTCTGGCATGTTACTGTAGTGTTTAAAGCTAGAGCAAGTCAAGTTGCACTAAAAGTACTGAACGCAGCTTTTCCCATTCGCACGTCGAAGGTTTAAATGTAGCTGTAGTCCACAAATGACATTTAGTTGTTATGCCACTAGTTCATTCTCTGCACCTATATACTATGGTCCTACCTAAAAATGAAACAGGCTAAATGGTTTAGCCAGTTTGAACTCATGCTTTGCGTCAGAGCACACGCACCAAGAGACTAAGTGGTAGTTTCACTAAGTCATGATTAAAAGTATTTTCAAAGGCAATACATTCATGGGAAAGCAAGCAGAAAACTAATTGCTACAAAGTTGAAGATTCAGCAAACACAAAGCTGCTGATTTTTATTGGGAAACAACTGGTTAGTTGCTATATCTGCAAGGCATATTTACAACTGTTTTCAGTGTCTACACATCTTAAGTCTGAGATAGACCATGGCAAAAGAAAATATCACAGAAAGAACTGTAGTGAGGGAGTGATCTCTTCCTAATCCAGATGGAAATGAGCAGAAGTGCTCTTTGAGTATCTGTCTAAAGAGCCCTGAGAAAGGTCTGAAAGATTGCTCCAAAAACTAAATCGGAGAAATGTAGTACTTTGGCAGCAGGTAAGGACCTCCAATTTTCAAGTTGTCATAACTCTTATTTTTGTACCATAGAATTTGGAACGGAACAGCTAACGTTGCTGCTTGCTACCTTGAGACCAACTCTTTACTGAGCTTTGTTTTAGCGCTTGTGTTGCTAGGCAGGCACATATTTTCACTGACTTAACAGAAAATGTTTTTCTTTTATTTCCAATTTCATGGAAGATTGATATTAGACTAAAACGGTCCAAATCAAAGGCATTCAGGTAGTAGTGAATCAACCCATGCTAAGAAAGGGTGTTCTGTAGACCACTAATCCAGCACCAGTGCAAATACCCACGTAATTTCTAATTTTCCAGCAGTCGTGCTTACTAAAGCACCATAAAACCACCATATCATTAATGAACCAGCAAGTAGCTGAGGTGATTTTTGAAATACAAGCTAAGACCTCTACTGAAAGTTTGAAGGATCACATTTGAGTAAGATCTCACATCATCCAGGAAAGCAGCTAGCCAGCAAAAATATCCACATATTCTTTCTCTTCAAGTGGCATTAGTTGAGCCACCATCTTAGAATCTGAGGTATAGCAAACTTCTAAAGTTACGCCCTAGCCTCACCCCACACTTACCACCTCTTTACCCCTAGTTCTCCTTCACTGAAAAAAAGTTGCTCCATTCATGGTAGTCAACCTTT
Source organism: Lissotriton vulgaris (assembly GCF_964263255.1). Taxonomy (NCBI): domain Eukaryota; kingdom Metazoa; phylum Chordata; class Amphibia; order Caudata; family Salamandridae; genus Lissotriton; species Lissotriton vulgaris. The sequence goes on along the minus strand of NC_141685.1, from coordinate 464,069,055 downwards.
CCTTCAGTGTAGGTATTTTTACTTTGTTGAGAAACAGCTCAAATGACTTGATCCAAACCATGCACCTCAAAGATAGCAAAACTTTAAATATTCTCTTATCTGGTTTCATCATTCTGGATACGTGTTTTTTTAAGAACTAGACAATGCGTGCACACCAAATCTCATTGATATTAAGAGTGGTAACATATCATCCCAAATATTGCTGCTGAAACATCTTCCCAAGAGCATTAATTTTCCTCTTCCTCTTGGAGCTTTGTCACATTGTCTCATTAGTCCTAAGAGTAACTGCTTCTTTTTACCACTTTGAAATCCTCAACTACCTACCTATGGTGCTTTCTCATTGTCAGTATTTAAATCTTAAACATATGACTTTGTTCTCAGCCAACATTAGTTTAGTTGCAACCACCCAGACCACTCTTCCAAGGTATTGTTATCTATCAAGATAGCTATCTAAATATATAGATACATATCTATAGTTAAATATATAGATACATATCTATATCTAAATATATAGATACATATCTCTATCTATCGACATATCTATATCTAAATATATAGATACATCTCTCTCTCTCTATATATATATATATATATATATATATATATATACACACACATACATACACACATACACATATATTTACACACACACGTGTGTGTGTGTGTGTGGGTGTGTGTGTGTGTGTGTGTGTGTGTGTGTGTATATATATATATATTTACACATATACATACAGACACCACTAGTGGTGTTCTCCTTTTAACCTGGTCTATCCTCTGTAAAGCACTACAACATTAATCAGGAAGAAGTCCTCGCTATAAAACAAATGTATAAATAATTCTGCTTAAGTCCTCTGAATTATTGACAAAGGCATTACTTACTCTTCAGTAAGTTATGCCCTCATCCATGGAAGCATTTAAACATGAAAAAGCACTTCAGTAAAAGTAGAGCCAAGTGGCACACTTACTACATTTTTCTTCAAAATGTACTAATGTGGGCCAAGAGGCCATTCATCAGGAAAGCTCACACATGCGAGTATTAATTGCAGAGGTGATTGGAGAACTGTAAAATACACCATTTGGACTGGAATATCCTCTGCAAATACCACTGGGAGGAATATCATCACTGCGTAATCATGACTGAAGTAAGTTTGGCACTACATTACTGTTCAAACCGTTAGATCTTCTAAAATAGTTTATAATGTATTCCATTGCAAAGACTACATATTGAATGATGTAAATGCACTTTACAATAGCATCTACACCTCATAACTACTTCTGCATAATTTCAAACTAAAATATCAAAGTAAGGTCCCAAAAACTACATAAAACTAATTTGAATCTCTGGTTTCCATTTTTTCTCCATCCTCCTTGTAGTGGAAGGGAAAATTGTTCATATCCAGTTTGTTCAAAGTTTCTACATTAAATACGCCATTTAAAATGTGGTCAATCTAGCAAGGAGAATACAAACATTTTTACATAAGTACAGAAACATTTATGTTGCAATACGGTTATATCTATGTTCTTGTTGAAATACATACTGTGAATCGGTGTCCCTTTCTTTCTTTCGCATTCCAAATGCTTTTCGTGTACGTTTTTTCAATCCTGTGGAAAGGATAACAATGATCTACTGTTTTATGTCAACTATCAATCTGGAAACATTTGACAGGGTAAATAACACATTAATTGAAAAAAATATATCTATAGAATTCCTTAATTTGAAAAAAGGTTAAGTGCCAGTTTACCCAAGTGTGTAAATGCCAATGGTACGTGTGAGATGCAAAGAAGCAAACATTAAACATTAAAACTGTCAACTAAATCTGGTGAAATATATATCGACATCCAGAAAACCAAATCCCATAACCACATTAGACAAACTATGTAAGGCTACCATCTTTCAAAACAAGAGGGAATGGTGCCTTGACCAGAGAATATAGATAATGGTGCCTTCAATGTACCCATGCAGCAATCTGGGAGGAAGTCAATCCATCTGAAACAATTTAAGCATTGCGATGAGTAATCTTAGAATTAATTTGAACAGTATCCTTTTGTTCCACAACCAAAAGAAAACATTGAGTTTTAGGTCCCAGTGGGCAAATAAGTAGAAGTCGTCGAGTCTGGTTTACAGTCCGATACCTAGAGCAGTTAAAGGGTGATTAGAGGGGAGGCCATCTTGAAAGAGCTTTCTTAATAAAAGTTTAATTTTTGGAATACGATTAATAATCTTGAGGTCATCCTCCCAGCAGGAACATTAAAATATATGCTTAACCTACATATGTGTCAGTAAAAAAAGACGGTAGATGTTTATTGGAAAAGCAAAACTCTTGAGCACCCTTACCTACTAAATGGAGAGCTTACATGATTTTGGAAATTGCAAACATTATTATGCGTATGGACATTTGGGAAAGCCGGAATAACTGCATGGTTACTGGCAAGAATTCATTTGGGTGGGCCCCACATCCAGGCAGTAAGTTGCATGAACTTTTAAAAGACTGCTATCAGATACTGTTGAACCTGTTGGACATCTCCGAAGCGGATACAATGCATACCAGGCAAACAGTCAACCAGGAAAATAGCCAAAGAAGCTATGATACTAGCTTCAGAGCTGAAGCTAACCATATTCTTTCATGTATCACATAGCTTGAGTTAGCTGCTCGAGCCGCAATAACACTTCACTTGCCATACATAACCAGAGGAGTTGTTCAGCGTCATGGAGCATTACTCAGAGAACAAGATGGTAAGACGCACTAACATGCCTCTCTATAAATGTTGCTCATTAAGGTTTGCGGTGAATATATACACTACATTGTGCCATTAAGCATTAGTCTGATATCATCACTAGGCAATAAGCATCCAATTAAGCTATCAATAGAGATAGGTCCTTCAACACACTGCATTCTTTTACATATATATTCAATGAACATAGGGATTTTATATATTACTGCATGTTTTGCAAACAGGTGCTTGTCTCGCAGCAGTGTAAAGTCACCCCTGGGTACTTGCACTACTGAAATTACTAGGAGTTATTAGACTAACCAAATGCTTTAATTTCTTTATGCAGTGCATGTGCATGTATATAAACAGTCAAGCCAATACAGATCTGAAGAACCATGTTGCAGTTATTTTAAAATGTAAAAGCATTACTAAACATTGTTACAGATTGAAATATTTTAAATGCTTCCCTCTCTTGCGGAAAAACCGGTGATCGAACTAGAGCTACTTCAGATTCGAACTACTTTTCAAGTCATATAAACATATCATTTTGACACGTGGCTATGCAATTTCTTGGCAATTTATAAGGAAAAGGTTTTCCTCCATTTCGATCCCTGTAGTCTCTTGGCCGTAGGACTAATTCCACAAAGTTCAATGTATACAAAGTGCAAACACATTTTAGATTATGTTACTGAGGAATTGCAAGAAGCCCACATTTTCAAGACAGCCTCGAAACACAGGTGTCAACCAGCTTCTAAGTCTTCCAGAACAATAGGAGAGTAGGTTAAAAAAATTACGCTAAAATTCCATTTGCTATGGACAATTCTTTTAGGGCTCTAAGGAATGCAAAGGAATTCACAGATGCTGCTATCTTTTGAAAGTTTAGACTGTCTCAAGCTCATTTTATCCAAGTGTTGTACAGTAATATCCGATAAAACTCAGGACCTGCAGTGTGTCTACTGGTGTCTGTCTCTACTTTCATCATCGGACCACCTAACTAGGTTAGAACACAATTTGTTTTTAAACGTTGTAACTTATACTGCAATAGGTATCTTAAATATGGAACTTCTTGCACTCCTCAATCAGAACACAACCTACCACCCAACCCTTCAAGAAGCCTTAAAGTGCTAACGTTTCCTATAGTCACATAAACATAGCAATCATGAATAAAAACCTGCGAGTGAAAGTACTTTTCTATTATTCAGTTAGAATTTAGTTATATAACTTACATCACCCTAGTATAAACTTCAATGCTTTGATTGAGCAGTTTAATATTAAGACTTTAATGAATTTATAGAGGAATGGACAAGCATTTTAATTTATATTTAGAACTGGGCCGTCATTTCAAGTCTAGTTCTCACTGCACAAACCTGCTTGTAAATAAATAAAATTATGCCTTGTCTCTTACCTGATCTCGATAGGAAGAGATCAACGTTAATAATGTTTAGACACTTTTCTTTAAAACACATTTTAAAACAGGTTAAAATTGCATGTATTGATAGGTAAAGCATGTGAGAGGTGGTGGCCACCTAAGAAACAAATAGTATAAACCTTATATGATCACGTTTCAACAATAAAAGACTCCACCACAGTAGTATTTATAGACGTAATGAGAGTTTCACAAATGAGGTGGAAAAGCTATAATGCTCTGTTTGCTATCGAGATGCAACAAATTATAGAAGGTATAAAGAGAACATTAAATCATCATGCAATCTACACACTATATCATCAATTAATACTTCATAAAGCCACCCTTTTCAACAATCCTTGAGCGAATTGCACAGTTGTCATAATATTATACTTTAAAGTAAAATAAGAAAATGAGTATATAACTATTGTATATTAATAGGTTTATTATACATCAACAAAAAAGTCTGACACATGCAGTTTTTGAATTAAACACATTTAGTGTCTTTACATATGATGTATAATCTGATCCTTTTTAGTACTATTGACTTTACACCAAGGTACCACATTCTTTATTTGACTAGTGGACAGTTAAAAAAAATACAATATCTTAATCTTGCCATCACTTAAAGGTTTTTGTGCAATTTATGTCAAACTATTATCTTACTTTCTCCCTATTAAGGGAATCCCTAATTTTCAGGTGCATTTCACATCTATGCCACAATATCCATCAATGATGGGGACTTTATTAGCAATGACTGCCTAGTATACCCTATGTATTTGTTTTCATATATTTAAACCACCGTACTGTGTTATCTTTTGGCATTTCTCTCTCCTCATATGATTAGTTTGATGAATTTTACTTCGATATTTCATTAACGTTACTCTAGCATCATTCACTTTTCAGTCAATCAAAGCCATTCAAATGCACTGAACCCATTACAGGTAAAATGCTTGTAGTGATCGACCTCGAGTCCGTTATCTTTACCATTTGTTCTAAATATAAAGTGAAATTTTAGAAAGAAAATCCCATAATTGACAAAGTTGGTTATACCATACCAAGGAAATCCAGTCATGCTTATTATTTAGATCGAGGAAGAAGCGTGCTGTAGCACCTGCAAAAGTATATTTTTGTTAAGACGTACCTCTTTACATACGACAGTGTAAATAACAATTACCTTGCAATATGAAAATCTTATACTAGAGGTTTTTTTTAAAAACTGCCTCAGAACATTATGAAAGTAAATCAGTTCATTGCAAAGGTACAGTGGAATGTCATGCAGTATGAGTAAAACAATCCTCATGAAAAAAATCGAGTTCTTAAGGACCAATGTTTAATGCCGGGCAATAACATTTTGACCCATGCATATTATAAACTCCTTAATGATAGGGTAGAGGGTGGTGCATATTACAGGCTGCACCAAAGTCAACCATTGTAAGAAGAAAGGATTATAAATGTACACGATGAGCGCTCAACAGGTCTTCTCAGCATATTTCAATCGATCTCAGACAATAAAACATCCAATCGAAGACAATGCTACTACAAACTGCATCTTAGAAGGCAATATTCAATTTCTCCAACAAAACACTGCGACACAGTATATTCAGACTGCAGAAATAGATTCGGTTTAAATGTGCTTCTCTATAACCAACAATGTTGCTATCATCCTCGCATGCCACGGAGATAGAATGATTGACGTTTCGATATGAGTAAATCATCTGCCTTTTAGGGTTAATTCTATGTGCTAGAGTAATCAGGCACGTTTTGGAGACTCATTTCCAGATCATCCATTTTAGCATTTGTTACCAAGGAGCAGCACATTGGCGAGTCAATATAAAAAACATTCCACAGAATTACTTACCTAATCCTTTGATTCACACATTATTCTGTTTCTCATCGCATGGCCAGACCATGGTGAAAAAAGACTTGTTGATTACAGAATGGTAGGCTGATGTTTTATGAAGATAGGAAGGCCTTGTGGGGTAGTGACTCATATAAAGCAGCACAAACCCAATTAAAAGTGGGGGAAGCAAGGATTGTGAACCGCCTTTATTGAATCAGGAGGTCTGCCTACTCTTCTTTAGGTCCTCCTGAAGTAGATTTTTCCTGCCAGGGTCCACCATGCAAGGTATGGAAGACCTACGCAGGGAAAAAAAACTCCCTATGCAGAAGGGTCATTGCTTTTGTTACTACACACAGATTTGCAAGTTTGTTCTGAAATTGCAAAACAAATTCTGAGTGGGTTGTAACAAAACAGCACCATGCTGGACATTCAGTTTTAGCTAAAGTGCTTCTGTCACACAAGAGGCTTGTAACAAAACAACCCCCAAAACACTAGCAAGGATCTTTCAAAATGGGAGTTGGTATTGCGCTGGGATGGTAGAGGCGAGGGTCTCTGCTGACAAGAGACAAGTGGACTGCCTACAAGGGTAGAAACGGACCTCAAAGCCTTCCTCCTATAGAGAATGAAGCTGGTAGTTATTCTAGGTATTATCATCTAAGCCCACAGCTCCTGCTTCTGGATCTTTTCCTGATCAGACAGCGATCTGGCAGGTGAATGTGTTGAATTATTTCATCTCTCAAAGGTTAATCCAATAATGACGATCCAGAGTTTTGGGATTCACTGGCCCTGACCCTAGAATGCGTACCCCAAGGTGAACTACTAATTGTGGGAGGTGACATCAATCTGCCACTAGACCCAATCACCGACCGTCACTCGAATTGCTCTTACCACCCTACACGATCGCATACTAATTTACACCGCCTATGCTCCAGATTCAATCTACACGACTTGTGGAGACTCCAACACCCTGACGGCCGAGATTACACCTTCTACTCACCTCCCCACAATTCCTACTCGAGGATAGATTATATCCTCATTAATAGCCCCTTAACTCACCTCATCGAAGAAACCAGTATTGCCCCTAAATTGATTTCCGACCACTCAAGCATACAGACCAAACTAGTGGGCTCCAGTTCCATTCTCCCCCCTAAAAGATGGAGATTCAATGATGAACTATTTTCTGAGCTGGAAAACAAACAAAAGATCGAGGCTGCCATCCTAGACTACCTCAAACTTAATGATACCCCTGACTCGGACATAGCGAATGTATGGGAGGCACTCAAAGCCACTCTGAGAGGAGTAATAGGCATTCGAGCTCAAGCTAACAAAAAATTAAACAAAGATTTGTCCACTCTGGAAGGCAACATCAAAAATCTAGAAACCGCGCATATGGCAGATCTCCAAAACTCTATGATTTTAAACGACCTCACAAAACTCAAATATGAATACAACGCGATACTCAGTAAAAGGGCGGGGGTCTGGGTCAATAAGTTTAAAGCTCTAAGAACTTGTGAGGGCAACAAAGCAGGAAAGATTTTAGCGTCATATCTAAAACATGAAAAAAGACAATTTAACATCGCCTCAGTTATAGATAGCAGCAATGTCATCCAAACAAAGCAGAAACAAATTCTCAATTCATTTAAATCATTTTATCAAGACCTGTACAAAAATAATCTAGACTTCAACTCGGAAGAGTGTAACAGATACCTATCCTCACTGGGTCTACCTAAACTCAACGATGCCAAGTACACACTGAACTCTCCGATTACCCTACAGGAAGTCTCAGCGTCCATTAAAACACTCAAATGTAAGAAAGCTCCGGGCCCCGACGGGTTCTCAGCCAGCTTTTATAAAGAACTCATGAACCTCCTGAGCCCGAATCTCCTAAAACTTTTCCAATCCTTTAGAGTAACAAAAGGTATTACCAAATCGATGAGTGAAGCTACCATCATAGTCATCCCTAAAGAAGGTAAAGACCCTCTGCTAACCAAAAATTACAGGCCAATCTCCCTAATTAACTTGGATTGCAAAATTTACACAAAGATCCTCGCCACACGTTTAAACTTACAACTCCCAAAGCTAATTAGTACATCACAAGTAGGCTTCATGAAACAGCGCATGTCTAACGATAATACGAGGATCCTCTGTCACGTCATTGAGAAAGCCAGGATACTCGCAGCCCCAGCCGTAGCCATTACTCTCGACGCAGAGAAGGCGTTCAACAGAGTCTCCTGGTATTTCCTCAAGTGCTGTATGTCCGCCTTTAACCTGGGAGAAGCATTCACTGATTTGGTTATGGCCCTGTACCATTCACCTTCCGCACGCATTGCTATAAATGGATAATTGTTGGACCCCTTTCCCTTAGAAGAAGGGACAAGACAGGGCTGCCCCCTCTCTCCTTCACTCTTCCTCTTGGCAATGGAACCCCTAATTGCTCATATAAAAAAAATGAAGGCATCAAAGGTGTAAAGTTCGGAGATAAATGCGTCAAACTAGCCGCCTATGCGGACGATATCCTGGTTGTAACAGAATCACCAGACTCCTCCATCCCGGCATTAATGACCACCATTGATACTTACTCCTCCCATTCAGGGTACAAACTTAACCGGGATAAGTCTGAGGTCAAGCCACTCAATATTTTAACACCCAAAGAGGTCCTGGGAAACTCAGGGCTATGTTGGCAACCAGAGTTTGTGAAATACCTAGGTATCGAGTTTGGTGACTCCCTTATGGAGACCCTCCACAGAAATGAAAAGATAACTTTAAATAAAATCAAGACCCAACTAGAGGGGTGGTCCCCCCGATTCATTACTTGGTGGGGCAGAGTGGAGACCATCAAGATGATGATTTCACCTCTAGTTAATTACCTCATATCTATGCTCCCCCTAACACTCACACCTGACTCAGGGGAGGGGAATTCATATCGCCCGACGCCCGAGACATCTAGATTCCTTGCAAGGGCATGAAGTTTTAATGTCTGGTTTGTCCTAAGGACAAGGAGATCATGCACCACAGTAATTCGAGACACCTGACTGAAATAAAGTGCCTTATAGAAGAGCCAATCACATTACACAAGGACGCATTCATATTTTATTGCTGTAGGCACGAGGAGATTAAAAGATTTGTTCGAACTAACAGGATATTAAACAGACACTGAAAATCGAACCTGGTTCCTCAGCTCCAAAACCGGACGCTCTGGATGTTGGGCCACATCGTCTCCAGTGAATATGAGCATGGTTAAATTCGAATTGGCAGGTTGCATACAGAAATTGCACAGCGCTGTCAGCTAACAGATTTATGTATTTCTCCACGAGGCTTTCTTGTAGTTTCCGGGAACCTCTTCTCGCCCCTTTCATTCCTTAGAGCAAGAGGGAAACATGATGCAGCATCTGCAGTCCGAGAACAGCCACAGCATGGGCGGGTAAGAGGCTCGCAGACCCTGCTCTCACCTGGGCTCTTTGTTCATACTTCTGATGTGCTGCCCTTTGGCCTCTCAGATACAGCCCCCAGGTCGCGCCCCACTCACTCGCATTTGAGGCCTGCAGTGAAATAATTCATGGGCCACTGCCTCAGCACATTGCTTTCCCTCTGCACTTATCTGGTGTCTGTGCTCCCCATTGGCCTCCCCTGCAGCCCCTGCTCCGATCCCCTGGGCCTCTCATGTTTAAACCAGGGTCTACATTAAAGCTCCTTACTTTCCCTACGGGCTCTCATGTAGCCTCCTGTCCCGCTGGCCGTTACTTCCATTTTCATGAGCCTCTCACGTCTTACCCGGTGCCTTATCTGGTCTTGCCTCTTGCCAGTGCCTTCTACCTAGAAAACTAGGTGTCCTCGACTTATCCCTTCGTCATCCGGGAATGAAAAGCCGAAAGAAGAAATTAAAAGGTGCAAAACCTAGTTTGCCTTTGCAGGCAGGTTGCAAATAATTTATTTACCACAAACTAAAATCCCTGCGCCCTAAATTCAATTAAATAATGTTACCAAAATCTTGTACCTAAAATTGTCAGGGACTTTACATGCTTTTCTGTGCAGCAAGCATGACTTTAGGGAAGCACTGGGACGCTAGACTAAGGGTGATCTCTTCCATAGCCAGGACAAAAGTTATCCATTTACAATGTCTGCTACGGGATAGGTGACCTCAGGCCCTCACAGGGACTAGAGCTCTAGTCTCACTAAAGACATGCATGCCCCCAGGCTTCCCGTTGACATATATTTTTTCTAATTTATGGTAAGCATGTCTCTGAAATCTCTTTTTGACCTCGCTGCACCTGCAAACACTACCAAAGTTCTGGTCAAACTACTTGCTGCTGTGCTGTTTAGAAATATATAGTTGTTTTAGGTAGCACTTAGTGCAAAGGGTTAACCATAATCCAAGCACAACCAATCCTGGAAGATGTGGACAGAAGAACCATGAAAATGTAACACTTGCCCAGGATCACACATGTGGTTAAGTGGTTGAGATTAAAAGTTAGAGGCTCCGCATCCTCGTATGGCAGCCGATAATTAAGCCACATTTCAATAAGAGCCTGGTGCATTGTTTGCTTACATAAGGTAGAAATGTACTTCAAATGGACTGGGGGTGGGGGTAAATAGTTAAAGCAACATTTATAGCCGAACAGTGTGTTTATGCACTGCACAGGAAAGCGCTTCTTAAAAATAGGCAAGTAAACTGGTTTGAGAAGGTAATGTGTGTCCAAAGAAATCTGCCTCTAGTGCCCCAGATTTTCTTTCTCAGCCACATCTTGCAACGGAGCTGAACATGAAATGCCACCAAAAATCCCAGGCAGTAAGGAATGACGTGTTTTTTCTACTGGAAGGTAATCACATGCAAAATAAGTGAATACACTAGATGGAAAAGTTCCAGTTGCTTTAAGCAGAAACAGCTAACTTTGCAAACCTCAGTAAAGGCAGTAGGAGCAATTGAATGTGTTCCTATTCTGTGTCAGCCAGCATAAATGACAAAAGTACGAACCATAGAACCTCCTCTACTTGCTACGTAACACCCTAAACATCTCGTGCTATATCTTCAACCCTTTCTTTCTCCTGTTTGCAGTTTCAAAACTCTGTCAGCTTTTAAATTCCCTGCCCAACTCATCTCCCTTCTCTAGTTGTGTCTAAAGTCTATGCCATTTGTCCAGTTTCCCATTGGGACCCAGTCTAACCTCCACGCTGTATTTCTTACCCTATCAAAGTCCCCTTTCTTTTCTTGCTTTTTTATCTAAATCTTTATACATCTCTAGCCAACTTAAGCTCCCTTCCTTTGCTCTCAAATTACCAGGGTGAAACCAACATCCCTCCATTTCCCTGCCCTTCTGCCCTCCTTTCTCTTTCTGCCCTCTACCATCCATCTAGTTAATTGTGTTTCTCATCTCCCTTTTCTGTTAACCCCCAAATCATCTCTCTTCTTTAAAAATCAGCATAACCCTAGCTTTGTTGCATTTCCTCCCCTGAAGCCAAAAGTGGTTCCTTCTTTTACATCTCTCTCATCTTTAGCTGTGAACTAATGAGCCATCAGTGGTTCCCAATGTAACTGTCTTCCTCTGTAACTCCTCCTGCCTGGCCACCCGTTGCATCACTACCCCCCTGTGTAACTCCTCCCTCAAGACATCACTGCTTCCCTCTGTTGTTCACCCTGCACACCCCCAATAGATCACTGACTCTCCAGGTAACCTCTTGGTCATCACAGACTCCAATTGTAACACCTTTTCCATCTCAAGAGCCCAAGTAATGTTGATGTGAATGTAAGTGTTGTCACCTCTGTCATACAAGTGCTTCCTTTAAAACTTCTTGTGTACAGAGCAAGGGTGCAACACTTACCTCTGTGGTCTTTATTGACTTGTTCTCGGACTGCTGTCCTGGGGGAGACACCTACAGATTTGTGAAGTATTAATAAATACTGGGAACATTATACATTTTTGGAGGCTGAATTCTGGTGCAGCCACCTCCAAATTAACCTAATGACCACCAAGATGACTGTCCCGTTTACTGAAAGTTAAATTTCATCTTATTTTTCCATTCCTCTTTCTCCTTTTGCAAATGTCCTTAAATCTCCACTGTTCCCATCTCTCTGACTTCTTATGTTGTCTTTTTAACAGCCAACTATGTCGCTCTTTCTTTGAGTTGCCATTGATTTTCAACTGTATTCTATAACCTATCATTCCTTTCTGTCTATCTGCAGACTTGTGAGATGGCTTTCTAGGACAAAATGATGGTTGAACATATCTGGATAGCACAAAGTAAAAACTATTCATAAGTTGTTGTTTCGGGTGAAAATCCTCTGTGTCTGCACCCAAGCCCTTTCAAAATCTCCCCCACAATTTGCTAGAGTACTTTCAAGCCTCCATTTGAAAAGATGGGGAACATTTTGAAAACAAACAAGATGATTATACTGGCTTTTGTCATCAGGCCCCAGAGTTCTTTTGGCTAGGCCCCAGAGTTCTTTTGGCTAGATTTGCCCTGCCAGTCACCTTATTCACTTTTCTTCCTCGGTGTCTGGTTATACCACATTGTGTTTTTTATTTAACCCCTTCCGTGCGGGGCGTATTATCCGCCTGTGCTGACTCCGCCTTGCGCGGGCGGAGTCATGACGGAACGGTTCCGTCATCAGCACAGCTCACCCGTAGCTGATGACGGAACCGTTCTGTCATCAGCACGGAAGGGGTTAAAAATGCAAGTCTTTGGGGTCTCAGATCTTGAAAGCGAACCTGTCTAGATTAACAACACGTCTGAGGCCCAATAACACTGCATACATGATCTTTACTAGTAGATTAAGTCAGAATACACTTTATTGATGTACAAATGTAATTAGCATTCCACTGAAGTGGGAAGTTCAAGATTTGGAATCAAAAATTAAGCAACCTTCCACTCTCTGCCCCCACAGAGAGTGATCTGCATATTGTGGACCCAAAGGAGCAACATTCTTGTGAAATATCTTTAGACAACAATATGTTTGTCAACAATACTCCGTCATACAATCATTATTTGGGGACAGACTGTCCTGACTGGAAAATTACTGTTTCAGCAAGTGCTAACCACTTCTGTTCCTGGCCTACTGAAAGCAGCTCTGAGTTGCCATGAAGCCTAACAGCACAGCTTTTTTAGTGGTTACATTTCTGTCCTAAGCGCTGCAGAAGCATACCACCATCCAAAGGGAACTTTAAGGTTTCAATTACTGCGGTCAATCACTGTCACCGTATACACGTACCAGCTTACTTTCACAGGCACACATTTCTGCAGCTTGTACCTCGGGTGCTGAAACTAACAATATACATAAGAGAAGCAATGATACTTCCTTGGTCTCAATATCATCCACTACATAAGTTGTTTTAGATAGGCAATACAGAACATGAACTTTCCTTGTGCCAGTTCTATTTAACTAGCAGATGCAGGGCAGTTGGCACCTGGGCTCTACTTAAGACCTCTTGGATTTCCAGTATGCAATCTCTTTCAAGACTGCCTGATACTCTAATAATACTCTCTTGGGCTTGTTTAAGATATTACTGACCAGCCAACCAGTATTTCAATCGACTCTCATGCACACCTTAGTAATACTTCTAGAACTATCTGTATTCCGTTTGGGAATGTTGAGATTTCTACAGCACAGGTCTAAATGTACCTCCACCCCCAAATTGGCTGCAAGATATGTCATAACAATGTCACAGTGTCCAATTTGTACAAGTGAAAATCTCACATATTTTGATAGATGATTCTTTGAACTATGTGGGCTGAAATCTTAAGAACCATCCCCTAAAAAAGGAAGTTGTCTTCTGCTCTTCTCATGAGAGCTAGGAAAGTCATGGTTCACTGTGTAGGGCAATCATATATCGACATTGTTACAGATCATATTTATATGCACCTCTGACTCCTGCCTGGGTATGGTTCTAGCTGATTTGTGACAGTCTTTTATATTCATTGTAAATATCTTGTACCAAAAAGTACATCATGTAAATATGTAATATTGATTTACCAGTATAGCGTACACCGGGTAAAGTGTAATTTCTGATTCCTTTATTCTTCCTCTTTGTTGACATTGTTCTCCCAAGAGGCAGCTTCAATGCTTCAAGCACTAGGGTTTCTAAAATGCACCCTCTAAGACCAAACATACGCTGTTGGCGGTCAGTTTAATTGATTTAGGGAATAGGTAAGACAAGTAGATTTCTTTGCAGGACAAGTAGTTTTCTGCACAGTTTTGTCCACTGGACAAGTAAATTTTTTAAACAATTCCACACCCCTGCTGACTTTTAATCACAAATTAGACATGGCTATCTCTAACTTCCTATGGAAAGGGAAAAGAGCAAGAATCGGCATAAAAAAGCTTCGCTTAGACAAAACCGCAGGTGGGGTCAATCTGCCAGACTTTAAAAGGTATGAAGCCGCATTCCTAGCCAAACATGGAGCCCACTGGCTCGCACCTTCACCTGACTATACTCCAGTGTGGCTAGAAATTGAGGAGGAAATTCTAAACGGTATCACCACTAGCGCGGCTCTCTCATCTAACCTAAACAAGCTAACCCACTCTAAATCAATATTTCATAACACCAAATCTGCTCTCCTGCAGTTTGATAGAATCCTAGAAAACAGCATTCGGGGCTCACGATGGGAATCCCTATGGGACAACCGTAACATTATGTACAAGGGTAAACCCATGCACAACGAGACATGGATCAAAAAAGGCATACTGTTCCCATACCAACTGTTTGCGGGGGCATACCCTATTCCTTTCAGTGAATTGCAAATCAAATACGATCTTGAACCAATCGAATTTTATAACTTCCTAAATGTAAAAACGGCATTGTCCAAAACCAACCTTTCCCCGACACCACCCTCGCTCCCAACATACCTTGCAAGATTAAACAGACTAGGACACCAGGTTTCCTTTCTCTATAGACTCAGCCGTCCCCAACAGTCTGGCCTTACTGCCCCAATCATACAATTCTGGAATAACCTTTCATCCAGGCCAATCACAGAATTGGATTGGACCAACACATGGGTATCTTGCACGAGACAAAATCAGCCCTACACTGTCTCAGACAAAATACTGGCTACTACATAAGGCCTTCTGGACCCCAGCACGATTATTTGCACACAACATCACCCCAGACGCCTTTTGCTGGAATTGCAAACGTGGGGAGGGTGACTTGTCACACATTATCCTAGAATGCGACTGCGTAACACAATTTTGGGAGAAGATATTCGATTTGATCTCAAAACTATTCCACATTTCACCAGTAAAAGAGCTTCCTTACCTAGTCTTCGGGTTCACCCAGGACCCATCCCTTGATGCAGACGATAAGGCATTACTTGACCTCCTCCTCTCTGCGGCGGTTAAGACAGTCCTTAGCAACTGGAAAGATACCAGCAAGGCCAACTACGCAGGGTGGCTGAATTGGATAATCAGCTTACGTGGCGCAGACAATATTGCACTCCTTCCGACACCGTGGCGCCCTCCCACGAGAAAACTATGGTCGACTCTTGATAACTACTTCACATCACATAAGCCGCCCTGAATGGTTCACACACCGTCCACGACCCACCAACATATGTTCGCCGACTCCCTTCATTTTACTATTAACGATCATAGAACATTCTCCGTACTGAATGAGTAAAATGCTGTTGAAATACAATGTCTGTTACAAAATTGTGATTGAGTATAAGAGATGTGCTCTGCTGTTCTAGGCAAGATACCAGCCATGTACTTTTGTATTGACATTTACTATGATGTATAGTAACGTACAATAACTTTGAAGCGTGAAATTATGACTCATACTGTACTACTGGACTTACTTTTTATATGTCTATGCTGAAACAACCAATAAAAACTTTTGAAATAAAAAAAAAAGGTTAATCTGGAGTTACGTGATATTTCTTTGCAAATACAAGGATATGCATTTCTAGAGATATTGTCTCCCTAAAAGTCACTTTTTGGAGTCGTTTCCATTTAATTACTATTTGTAAAAAAATGTGAGAACCGGATGCCTCAGGGCGAAAGGGTGCAGCAAGATGGCGGTGTGTAATTAAATATAAGGAGACGGGTTAACCAGGTGTCAGTAGTGTTAAAACTGGATTCTAAGGCACCTTGGCTACAATATTCCCATGTTTATGGGTCGATATATAAATAATAACACATTTTTTTTCTTTAAATTACATTCCTGTGTGAGCCGTTTCCGATTCAGGTAGATTTAGTGAGGCTTTGGAGACATGGTGACTCGGTCTCAGATCTAGGAATATCCTATTTCGAGATCGGTCTTCACATTGAAGCGGTCACTTGAGAGATTATATTTGGGTAATCTCCAAATAAACTATTTTCTTACCAATTTTTCTCTATTGTTGGGGGAGGATATTCCATTGCAGAATTTTAAAATCAGTGGATTTTTTCAGCATATCTAGGTTAATCACATTACAAATCAATGTTTTAAACAAATGATTGTCATTTACATTTTTTTAATATGTATATATATATATATATATATATATATATATATATATATATATATATATATATATATATATATATATATATATGCTGCGGCAGTTAAAGAAACATCAAACTCTTTTTTCCTGAAGCTTTTAGCTTGGAAAGGCGCGGGCTTGACTACCAAGGATGAATACCTGTACGTGAAGAATGACTATCCTACCATCCCCAATATTTACTTTATTCCCAAAGTACACAAGGACTCTCTGCACCCTCCCGGAAGGCCCATCATTTCCGGGAGAAATAGCTTGTTGGAACACACTTCAAATTATATTGATTTCTTTTTGCAGGACTGTGTAACTGGGTTGGCTTCCTATCTCAGAGATACCAGTGATTTTCTGGATAAAATCAAGGACTTTCTTTGGGATCCGGGGTTCCTTTTGCTTATCTTAGACGTCTCGTCTCTTTACACTTGTATTGACCATAAGGATGGTATAAGAGCTTTGGACTACTTCCTCACCAAAAATAGACCCGCTTGCCCGGAGCATAACATCATGCTGTTGGATATGGTGACGTTTTGCTTACATCATAATCTGTTCACCTTTAACCAAACTTTTTACCAACAGGTGAGGGGGGTAGCTATGGGGGCCAGCTTCTCCCCCAGTTATGCCTGCATCTTCATGGGCTGGTGGGAGGAGTTGGTCCTAAAAGGGACCCTTGGTGAATGGTTTCAAAAACATGTTAGAATGTACTATAGGTATATTGATGACCTTATCTTGGTCTGGGATGGTACCAGGGAAGAGGCCCTGGAGTGGGTTAACCTCCTAAATGTCAACAACATCAACTTGAATTTTACCTGTACCATAAGTCACACGAACATTCATTTCCTAGACATAGAACTGTACATCACTAACAACACAGTAGAAACCAAGCTCTACAGAAAGGAAACTGCTGGCAATTCCATCTTACATTACACCAGCTTCCATCCAAAACACCTTATTCGACGCATCCCCTACGGGGAAATGCTGAGAATAAAAAGGATCTGCAGTAATCCCTCAGACTTGATTGTGGCCCAAAAAGAATGCAAAGAGCGATTCCTCGCTAGAGGATATCCCATGCATATCATCCAAACTGCCATTAATAAAACCATGGAACTAGACAGAAACCTCCTACTTGTTCCAAGATCCACCAGAAATCCCTCTACTCCCAAAACCATCGAACCAGTAGAATCCAACACTGTCAGACTTATCGTGCCATACAGTATTCAAAAAGACGTGATAAGCAAAATCATTAATCAGAACTGGTCACTCATACGCTCTGACCCAATAATAGGCCACAAAATGCCAGCCAAACCCAGTATCACATACAAGAGAGCTACCTCTCTCCACAACAGTCTGGTTTCCAGTTGTCCAGAAGTCGTTCCATCCAAGGACTGGCTGAAAACTTCACGGGGGTTTACTAAATGTCATACATGTAAAGCCTGTACTTACAGTATCAACAAAACCAGTTACCGTACAGCCTTCAGCAACAAGGAAATTAAAATTTCCAAATCCCTCCATTGCAAAACAGAGTACGCCATCTACATCTTGGAATTTACTTGTCCCTTGCGGTACGTGGGAAGTACCAAATTACCAGCTAGTGTAAGGGTACTACAACACATCAGGGCCATTACCAACTCTGACCCCACCTACCCAGTGGCGAGACATTTTCGTGAGGTCCACAATAACAACTTGAAGGACCTCAAATACTATGTCATCGACACAATTCCCAAAACTAAACAGGGAGGTGATAGGGAACGCAAAATGCGTATGTTGGAGACCAGATACATTCTGAACTTCAACAGTAAAAGCCCTGGAGGTTTGAACAATACTGAAGACTTACACACTTGTCTATGACCAAATTATTTCCATCTTAATAATCCCCCACAAATGAATGAATCCTTTCTGTTTCTCCCGGCACATTTTGATAACCTGCCCCCTGCGTCCTTTTCCTTCCTGTTCTCTTTTCAACTTATATGTTATCAATCTGTTGCCTCCAATCGAATTATTGTGCCAGATGACATGTCAATATTTCATCCTACCAACGTGTAGAAATTGACCACTAGCCTGATGCAGCTGTCTTATGCTTCTCACCTAATCCTGCATACTCAGGATCACTTTTTAATTTAATTTGGGATTCACTTTACCTTAATTTTAGGCACCAAACAACACTTTATTCACCTTTCTCATGAATGATCCAACTGTGTTCATAAATTTTGTGTTTAGCGACACACAGAAGGGTATTTGTTAAAATGGCATTTATGCTAGCATTATAGAATGACCGGTAACTCCTAATTTGCATTGTGTAAATATATGAAATATATAAATGTATGTATATATATATTTTTTTGTTTTACCATATATTTTTACATCAAAAGTATTTTTGTATAGAAATATGACATTTCCTCCTATTCCAGGATGATTGTACTTCATTTAGGTCTTGAAGAATGTATTCATGATATAGGTATTTATACTGACATCTATGCATTTATGCTATATACATTCTCCAATTATCTTCTTGGTTGTTTAATTGTAAACCTTTATGCTTAGGACATTACTGGCATTTATTAATTAATTTTTCCCTTCAACCAGTTGGAAAGTAGCATTACTCAGTTTTGTTTTACTATTTACAAAGCGTAGTCTTTCTTTTAAAAGCACAATTCGTTGCATTTTCACCCTTTCTTTATGTCATTCACTCTTAAGATCACGTGTTTGGAGTGCTAGCTGTTTAAAAGGTCCAGTAAAAAGTTCAAACGTTGTCATGTGATCAAGCCACTCCGGTGTTGAAATGCGTTATGGCGGACTCTTGAAAAATAAACGCTACTCGTTTTGCACTTATTCTGGGCTCGTGTCTGCTTCCTCGGTGCTTGCTGGAAACCCCTTGTTGCACCCGATCCTTTCAAGCAGCCTCTGGGATATATATATATATATATATATATATAGATATATATATATAGATATATATATATATATATATATATATATATATATTATATACACACATATATATTAATCAGCTTGCATAAGAACAATTGTTACTTACCTCTCCAGTATTGGTGTCTTTCGTAGATTCAGATGCTTGAATATTCCCCGTCGTCGAAGTGGGAGTCCCAGGGTAAATAAAATAGCAATAAAATACTAATAACATATGTATGTAAAAACATAACACATAAAATATACACTCGAAAATGTAGTAAATACCCAGACATAGTTCCTACATAGGAATACATGGTAGAGAGAAAAAACACGTGTAACATATTCCTGTCATTATGTTAGTCCAAACTACAGCCAATCAGGCGCCAGCACCCCTCCAGAATCTTCTCCTCAGAGCTCAGTCCCTCAGATTTTCGTAGCCAAAGAGTGACAAAAGAGTCTATGAGGAGAAGCGAGCCTCTGAGGGGAGGTGGGTGGTTTGCATGTGAATCTATGAAAGACACCAATACTGGAGAACCACCTGTTTACAGGTAAGTAACAATTGTTCTTCTCCAGTATTAAGGGTGTCTTTCATAGATTCGCATGCTTGAATAGAATAGTGAGCAGTAGTAGCCGATCAAGGCTCGAATAGCCATGCAACAGCATGGCAGAAAATCAATGAGACAATAATATAGTCATGCAAGTAATAATAGTAATCATATAAAACCATAATGGAGGAGGGAAGACAGAGGCTCACCTTAGTTAAAAAGATTACGAAGCAAAGCCTGTCCCACTGCTGTATCTGCCTCATTGATGGCATCCAGGCAGTAGTGTTTCGTGAATGTGTGCCTGCTGGACCACGTGGCTGCTCTGCAGATCTGACGAAGCGGCACACCGGCAAACAGGCAGTAGAGGATGACATCCCCCTGGTGGAATGAGCCCTCACTGAAGACTTAAGAGGCTTGCCGGCTTTCTGATAGCAGAAGGCAATGGCTAAAGAGATCCAACGAGCAATCGTTGGCTTTGTAACAGGACGTCCTTTGAGCATGCGTCCATAGGCAATGAACAGTTGATCGGACCTGCGAAAGGGGGCCGTCCTGTTGATGTAAAATGTAAGGCATCTTTTAATGTCCAAAGAATGTAATCATTGCTCTACCGGAGATTGAGGATCGGCAAAGACTTTTTTCAAGAAAACAGGTTAATTAATATGGAAATCCGTGTGCACCTTAGGCAAAAAGGTTGGATTGGTGCGAAGCACTACACAGTCAGATTTGAATTGGAGAAAAGGAGGTTTAATGGTGAAGGCGTGAATATCACTCACGCGATGTGATGAGGTCAAAGCAAGGAGAAGGGCTACCTTCCAGGTCAGAAACTTAAAGTCCGCCTTGTGGATAGGTTTGAATGGCGCCTTCATTAGTTGAGCCAGGACGACATTGAGGTGCCAGGTAGGAGGAGGATGCCGAATAGGTGGGAACTTTCGGTACAGCCCTTTGAAAAATTGCCGAATGACCCTGGAAGAGCAGAGAGAGGAGGAGCCATCCTGACGGAAACGAGATATTGCCACCAAGAAAACTCTTAAAGTAGAATGGGAAAGCCCTGATTGAGCCAGTTGCAAAAAGAACGGGAGTAGCTGATCCGGAGTGGAATGAATAGGATGGATATTAGCAGTTGCGCACCAATGACAGAACCTCTTCCACTTGAGTTTGTAGGTCTTAACTGTAGACGGAGCTCTGGCCTGAGCGAGAATGTCTCTGCAGTCTGGCGAAATATTCAAATGGGCAAATTCAAGGTGCTCAGGTTCCAGGCCGATAATTGCAGAGAGGAGGGGTTCGGATGGCAAATCTGACCCTTGTCCATCGTGAGGAGATCTGCTTGAGGATGAAGGAGGATGGGCTTGCACCGGGATAGAAGCAGCAGCTCCGAGAACCACGCCTGTCGGGGCCATCTGGGGCGATCAGGAGAATGTGGCAAGGCGGTCTCCGCATCTTCCACAGCATGCGAGGCACCAGCGGAATCGGAGGAACAGCGTAGGCGAATAGATTGCACCAGTTCATCAAAAGGGCATTCCCGCACAACCCGTGGTGGGGATGCCAACTTGCGTAAGATGAGCATTTCCGGTTCTCCGGGGTTGCGAAGAGATCCAAAGACGGACGACCCTACCGTCGAAAGACTAGGTCGAGAGTTGGTTGATGTAACTCCCACTCGTGGGTCGACGACGTGGATCTGCTTAGGGAATGCGCTAGGATGTTGGAGATGCCTGGTAGATGAACTGTATTCAGGGTAACCTGGTGACCGAGTGCCCAATCCCAGATCGACTGAGCCAGCCCAGACAAGAGTGGAGATTTGGTCCCGCCCTGCTTGTTGACATAGTGCATACTGATGGTATTGTCCATCTGAATGAGCACTGACTCCCCCTGGATCATAGGATAGAACGACTTGAGTGTCAAAAAAAGGGCCATCAACTCCAGCCTGTTGATGTGCCAAGAACGTTGAAGCAGAGTCCACTTGCCTTTGATAGACAGGCCTTGAAGGTGCGCACCCCATCCTTCTAAGGAGGCGTCCGTTGTCAGAGTGAGTTCTGGAGTGGTGGAGAGGAAAGAAGTCCCTGCTGCAAGGTTGTATGGCTGCGCCCACCACTTGAGAACCGCCCTCATGCAAGCGGTTACACAGACTAGGTCGTTGAAGGAACCGGTGACCTGACGCCACTGTCCGTCCAATTCCTCTTGAATGGGGAGAGTCTGTAGCCTGCAATTTGGGATCAGCGCAATGCATGATGATGCCATCCCCAGAAATAACTTTAAGATCCGGACTGAAACGGACTGTTTTGCACGAATCAGAGACACGAAGCGGAGGATCTTGTGTTGACGCTCTTGTGACACGAATGCTTTGGCATGTGTTGTGTCCAAAGTGGCTTCTAGAAAATGTCTGCAGGGAGCTGGGTCTACCTGGGACTTGTCAGCATTGATTGAAAGGCAGTGGGAGCGAAACACGTCCTGACAAAGTGTCCCAAAGTAGCTGGTTGCGAGACTGATTTGAGGAGGCAGTCGTCCAGGTATGGAAATATTTGGACACCCCGAAGACGCAGGTAAGCCATCACTGGAGCCAATACTTTCGTGAAGACACGAGGGGCGGAGCGTAGGCCGAAAGGCAGCACTCTGAACTGGAAGTCTCTCCGTCCCACCCAGAAGCGCAAGTACTTCCGATGCTGTGGAAGAATTGGGAGATGGAAGTAAGCCTCCTGGAGGGCAATGGTGGTCATGAAGTCGTCCATGGAGAGAAGACGCAAGATCTCTACGAGTGTAAGCATGCAGAAGGATTGGCATTTGAGATACCTGTTCAGTGCTCGCAAATCCAGGAAAAGGCCGCCAGTCTCCGGTCTTCTTGAGTATAAGGAAAAAGGAGAATAGAATCCCTTCCCCCTTTGAGACTTGGAAACACTTCGACTGCACCTTTTTGGATCATAAGACAAACTTGATGGAAAAGCTTCTTGAGGTGGGGTGGAGGCGGGCCAGATGGTGGAGTGGGAGGAGGAATCTTGACGAACTCTAGAGCATGGCCCTTTTCTACAATGTCCAGAACCCAACCGTCCGAGGTGATAGAGGACCATTGAGAAGAGAACAGGGAAATTCGATCTCCAACTTTTGGGGGAAAGGCAAGTCATTGTCGTTTGGGAGTGGATCCTCTATAGAAGACTTCCCTCTGTAGGTTTTTGAGACTGCTGAAGGGAGGACTGCTGTTGGTTGGAAGAGTAACGTTGATTACCCTGGTGGTAGGAGCGTCTTTCCTCCGCAAAAAAAGGAAGAGGTGCCGCATCTGCGTGCACCATGAAAAGGCTGCTTACGAAACTGTAAAGTCCCTAAAGAGCGAGCAGTGTCAGTGTCCTTCTTGATTGATTGTAGTGCCTTATCGACATGTGCCCCAAAAAGCGACTCGCCGTCATACGGCATATCCAGGATCTTTGCCTGTACCTCCTGGCGAAAAGAGGTGGAACTTAACCAACCTTGCCCCTTGCAAAACCGCTGCCCCAGCAAGCTGATGAAAGCCAGTACAAGCAATGTCAACTACGCAGTCAATAATTTCCTCCGACGTTCTCTCCTTCTTGAAGAATTTAAGGCTTCCAACTTAGAGGTTGGGGACGAGGGCCACAAGGGCAGACATGTCTGACCACATCTGGCGGTCGTAGCACCCTAAAATGGCTAAAGCATTAGCCGCTCTCACCGCAGTAGAGGCCATCGTTGAAAACTTGCGTCCAATAGCGTCAAGGCGGAGGAGGAGCTGTTATGGGAGAAGTTGGGTTCCGGGAACGGCGCTGTGCAGCCTGGTTGACCACCGAATCCGGCTTTGGCTGTGCAACCAGGCACGCAGGAGATCCAAAGGGCACCTTATATTTCTTCTCAAGGGGGGGGGGCAATTGCGCCGGTATGGAATTTGACGTTTGCATTAATTTCACCCCCTCATTCCAAATGAAATCTATGATGGGAACCATATTAATTTATAAAATCGTAGAGGAAACAGTCCTCCTCTCTCTGGACTCTTGGCAGCTTAGAGCGTTGAGCCGCTCTATCCATCAGTTGATGGAAACTGGCAATGTCCACCGGAGGAGAATCCCCTGGCGTCACCGGAAGGGGGGATGGCGTCCGAATCTGGTAGTCTTCTCACTCAGCCATGTGAGTGGCATCATAATCTTGGACTTCACCATCTTCACGTTCTGGAAGGACGTCATCAGTCATCGGCCTACACTGTAGTATGTATTTGAACTGACGTCTGAACCGGAGGAGAAGGCGTTGGTGGCTGTGGTAGTGGAACAGCAGCAGGAGCCGCAACAGCCGCTGGAGCATGAGGCACTGGTGAACCCTGTTGAGATGGCGGGAAACGCCGGTTGTAGTACTCCAACATATGCTGGAGACCTCTTTTATTACAAAGTTTAATGGGGTTGGGTGTGTCGGGCGCAGCACTGGAATGGCTGTCCTCCTTCCTGGATGAGCGTTTCTTCCAGGTGTTCGAGGATGAGGCAGTTTCCATCAAACATCCACTTAGCTGCGGGGTGCCTCAGGGCCGCTCCCTGAGCCCCACGCTTTTTAACATTTATATGCAACCTCTAGCAGGGATAGTCCAACCCTTTGGTGTGCGTATTGTCACCTACACGGACGATACCCAACTGGTGGTCTCTCTTGACCACACGGAAGGGTCGTCCAACACCTTAGGTCCCTGTCTGGAGGCTGTTGCTAGGTGGATGCAAATTTCCTGCCTCAAACTCAATGGAGAGAAGACGGAGGTTATACTGTTGGGCAATTCTCCATTGACCTCTTTGGTTCCCATCTGGCCCTCCTGCCTTGGCGTCCCTCCCCCACCTAAACCCCAGATAAAGAGCTTCGGCATTTGGCTCGATAAGTCGCTTGATTTCTCGGCTCAAGCAACTAAAACAGCGGCTACATGTGTGGGGCTTATGAAGATGCTTCGTAAAGTGCTCCCTCTGCTCCCTCTCCAGGCGAGGAGAATCATGGTCCAGGCCCTGGTCCTCTCTCGCCTGGATTATGGAAACGCGTTGTACCTAGGAGCTCCGGTAGCGGTGACCCACTGGCTCCAGGTTACACAAAACTGTGCCGCTCGCCTACTGTACAACATCCCCCGCTGGCAGTCAGCCAAGCAGGCCCTAGAGGACCTTCACTGGCTTCCAGTCGCCGCCAGAGCTCAGTTCAAGGCCATGTGCATTGTGCACAAATCCTTCCATCGAACGGGCCCTGCCATCCTATTTCCCTTAGTTTTACCCTACGTTCCTTCCAGAGCCCTTCGCTCCGGTTCACTGCATCTAGCGACCACAATAAAAATCAACAAAGCTAGGTGGGGTGGCCGCTCCTTTTCCCAACTGCTGCTAGGCTCTGGAACTCCCTTCCCCTCGCCCTTAGAGGGAACCCATACAGGATGGCTTTCAGGAAAGTGCTGAAAACATCCCTCCCCCTTAGAGGGAACCCAAACAGGATGGCTTTCAGGAAAGCGCTGAAAACATATTTGATTGCCTGAGTTGGCTACTGTTGTTGTTTCCGACATTTGCCATATAGACACTGTGGTGGTTGTACGTCTAGTATGTGTGGTGAACTTTGCACCTATTTAACCGTCTTTATTATTTGTGTTATTAGTTTTAATTTTGAGTTTTGTACACGCTCACTACATTAGTTGACTAGGTTAAGATGGCCGCCGCTCTCGCGGGCCGCGATGATGTCATCACTCTAGTTTACTTAACCACGCTATGGGTGGAGATCACTTGGCGTCCCGAGTATTCACCGGGGATCGAGCACGGACTCTGTAGAGCCGGCGCATTGCTGTTGTTCCAGTAAGTAATATGCACCCGCTCCGTTTCTGGGGCCTGTTCCGTTTTTCGGACTGTAACACGTCTGTTTGTGCAGGCGATTGCTTTAATGCTTTACTCTGTACTTTTTTAGACCCCGTGGCGACAGTCCTAACTGTAAGTTGGTCTCTTTGGCTATTGGGTGTATTGGTGTAAGGTTACGCAGCCTTAGGCATGATTTAGGAACGTCCCCCTGTAATTTATGTTTATGTTATGTTTTGGTTTAAAGGCAGAACGACCCGTGTGGCGTTTTAGTTATCGTGAGTATTGCCCAGTTATTCTTTCGCTGATATTCTCTGGAGCATGCGATATAGATACACCACCTTACGAGTTTTACCCCGCATGTTCACCTTTGGTTGCATGTGGTGAGAGTTACATATTGGCATGGTAACTTTAACTAACACGGGTTTTGGATCATTAGTTTTGGTATCACTTTGTTGGTTTTTTGTGTTGAGCTGGATATTGGTCTCCGTGTGCCTCAGGGTTTATTATTGTTGTTATTATGTTTGTATTAGACATTGCTGTGCAACGTCTCTGTCCTGAAGATGGTCCGACGGATCGACTTGACCAGCATGGACCGAAACGTCGAAGCTTAACACCTGACATGCAATACACTGTATAATTCACTGTAAAATTTGATTTGTGAATTTTTATGTGTAAATATTTACTTTGATGTGGTCCGTAGATCGTAGCCACATGTTATGCTGAAGGTGTATGTAGACTATCAATCAGTTTACATGTTATGGTAGTCTGTCTGTTGCCAGTTCTGCAATTTCTTTCATGTATTTAAAAAAAACGAAAATTGAGAATCAAAAATAAATTAAGTATATTTTTGATATAAGCCCTTTGGTTACCCTAGTGATTTGTGTGATCACGCACGTGACATATATAAATGCAAAGTGGTTGTTTTGAATGATTCCTACCTGGACATTTAGCTTATATATCTGATATTACCCAGTCCCGGTGGGATTATTGGGTGGC